>NW_027362768.1:320506636-321832886 GCF_046119375.1 Phyllobates terribilis
ACCTCCGGCACGTCAGTTCATCAACGCCAAAACATTAGCAGCAGCAGCCGAATAAGTGGCAGAAGCAATTTCTGTGAGTCCTTTCACACATTTTTTGCACTAGCTCGTGCACCAGCACAACAGAGTACAAGTCTGACACATGATGAAAGACTGGAGACGATGGTGCAGGAGTATCTAGAGTTCAATATCAATACCATCAGGGAGGGTTTGGACCCTTTTACATATTGGTCTTCAAAAATGGATTATTGGCCTGACCTCGCCTCTCACACCTTGGAGGTTTTATCATGCCTGGCAGCCAGCATTCTCTCTGAAAGTGTCTTCAGTGCTGCTCCTAGTGTCTTGACGGATAAGCGCACTCGGCTGTCCCCTGAAAGTGTAGACCGCCTAACTTTCATCAAAATGAACAAGTCATGGATCTCCAAGGACTTTTGCACCCCAACTGCAGACTGTACAGAGTAGGCGATGTTGTCGTTTTGAGTGTGCTGCATTGATCTCTTGAAATTTCAGTCTGTCATGGCTTCTGTGCCTGCTCTTGCTGCTGCTGCAGGTTTTATGCCCTAATATTCGGAAATGTGGAGAATTCTGATTATGTCTCCATCCTTTGGGATGACTGTAGTGGAACTGGTTTAGGCCTCCTTTGCAATACTTATACTATAGTGAAATTGATGCCACTTCGGTGGTGTTAGGCGTTCATTTAGGGCAATATGAATACTCCTGGTTAGGTGTCCATCTACTGAGTTGGCTGGACTGGAAGAGGTGTGGGTCTTATTTACACTATTTCTACAGTAGTGAAATTGATGCCACTTTGCTGGCGTCTGCCACTAATTTTTTTAAATGTGGGGAATCCTGATTGGGTCTCCATTAGTGATGAGCGAGCATGCTCGCCACTGCTCGGTACTTGCCCGAGTATCTCAGTACTCGAGATGCTCGGAGCTCGCCGAGTACTTTCGAGATGCTCGGGCGGGAGCTCGGGTCCCCGTCCTGCATGTTTGGCGCTATTTAGAGCACCAATCATGCAGGGATTGTCTGCCACTCACTGTAATGTCACAGCCATGGTGGTTGTGGCATTACAGTGATTGCCCAAATCGATGGGAACAGTGCTCACAGTGAAACATGAAAAGCCGGCAATTCATCAGCAGCACACACCGGTACCCGACAATTTAGAACAGAAAGAATAGAGCATCACACATAGATTAGATAGATAGAAAAATGTCAGTCACATATATAATAAGTACAGTGACAGTGTTGGTTACTGTACTTGTTATTTAGTGTTAAAATAAAGGATTTATTAAAAAAAAAATAATAGTGTTTTCATGCACCCGTCTCTTTAAAAAAGCCGTCCGGCAATTCTTCAGCGGCATACATCGGTACCCGACAATTTAGAACAGAAAGAATAGAGCATCACACATAGATTAGATAGATAGAAACATGTCAGTCACATATATAATAAGTAGAGTGACAGTGTTGGTTACTGTACTTGTCATTTAGTGTTAAAATAAAGGATTTATTAAAAAAAAAATTGGCGTAGGGTTCCCCGTAATTTTAGTCTCTAGCGGAGGTGAAGCAGACGGCTGGGGCAGATGTTTGAAGCCTGGGAAGGGGGTAATACCAACGGAGCTTACCAGGCTACAAATATCAGCCCCCAGCTGAATACCTAGCCTTTACCAGCTATTAAAATGGGGGACTCCCAAAAAAAATGACGTGGGGTCCCCCCTATTTTAATAGCTAGCAAAGGCTAGGCAGACAGCTGGGGGCTGATATTAATAGCCCTGGAAGGGTGCCATGAATATTGGCCCCCTCCCAGGCTAGAAACACCAGGCGTCAGCCGCCCCATAAATGGCGCATCCATAGGATTCTGGCACTTAGCCTCGCTCTTCCCACTGCCCTGTAGCGGTGGCAGTGGGGTAATAGTGCTGGGGTTGATGTCAGCTTATAATGCCAGCTGACATCAAGCCCAGGTTAGTAATGGAGAGGCATCTATAAGACACCCCCATTACTAACCCCATAGTCAAAGTTAAAAAAAAACACAAACACCCAGAATAAAGTCCTTTAATTTAAATAAACACACCATTCTTTAATGTTCTAAATTAAACCATACTTACCATCACGCCCATTCCAGCTGAAGCCAACGATCTCCTGCAATAAAAATAAAATAATGAACCAACCTCATCCTTACCTTTCCATGGTTCCCAGGACAGCTTCAGCTCTGCTACATTCACATGACAGGCTGGATCACAGCCGAAAGCTGCCATCCAGCTTGCCATGCCGCAGACACTGAAAAGCGCAGGCATGCTTGCGCTCCTCAGTGTCTGGCTGTGACGGCATCCAGATGAGCCGAGTTCATGTCCAATGAACTCAGCTCACCTCATGCACGTCACTGACAGAGTGGGAAAATTCTCCTGCGCTTGCATTGAGCGCAGGAGAATTCTCTCACGCTCACCGCAAGCGCAGGGCTCGGAAGGGAAGGAGCGCCATTTGACTTTTTGAATGTAAAATTTGTTTGAATAATTAGCGGACGCCATGTCGCGTTTGGGGAGCCCCCTACAAGTGACCCCATTTTGGAAACTAGACCCCTCAAGGATTTTATCAAGGGGTATAGTGAACATTTTGAACCCAGAGGTACGACACAGAATTTTATAACATTAGTTCGTCATATTGAATAAGTTGTCATTAGTCTTGAGCGCAAGTGCTTGCTACTTGAGTTTGCATCGGGTACTCGGGCATGCACCAAGTATCACGGATGCTCGAGTCCCCGCGCAGCATGTTTCACGGTTATTAAACACCCAAAAAAAACATGTGGGGATCGCTCGTGCATGACTGGCAATCCCCGCAAGGTTTTTTTGGCTGTATAACAGCCACGAAACATATGGGGAGGAGACTCGAGCATGTCACTTGAGCACCCGCGATACTCGGTGCATACCTGAGCACCCGATGCAAACTCAAGTAGCGAATACTTGCCCTCAACACTAGTCACCATATCATCATCATTTTTTTTCTTTACTTTTGAAAAAATCCCTACCCCAACCCTAGCACAACCCTAACCCTAGCAAAACCCTAACCTTAGCACAATCCTAACCCTACCACAACCCTAACCCTAACCCTACCACAACCCTAACCCTAACCCTAGCAAACCCTAACCCTAGAGTTTATTTTTTATGCCGTTCCTCGTGTGCTATAAGTGATAAAACGACTTTATTATTCGGGTCGGTGTGATTACTTCTTGACCTCTCTGCAGCCTTCGACACCATTGACCACCACCTCCTACTCTCTATGCTCCACTCAATCGGCATAAAAGACACTGCTCTCTCCTGGTTCTCCTCCTACCTATCTGACTGCTCTTTCAGTGTATCTTTCGCTGGCTCCACTTCTTCCCCTCTTCCTCTCACTATTGGGGTTCCTCAGGGTTCAGTCCTTGGCCCTCTTCTCTTCTCTCTCTACACAGCCCCAATTGGACAGACCATCAGCAAATTTGGCTTTCAGTACCATCTTTATGCTGATGACACACAACTATACACCTCATCCCCTGACCTTACCCCCGCTGTACTACAGAACACCAGTGACTGTCTGGCCGCAGTTTCTAACATCTTGTCTGCTCTCTACCTGAAACTCAACCTTTCCAAAACTGAACTTCTTCTACTCCCGCCGTCTACTCACCTCTCTAAATCTGACATCTCTCTCTCCGTGTGTGGCACCACAATAATGCCGAGCCAGCAGCTGCGTTGTCTGGGCGTTTTGTTTGACACCAATCTCTCCTTCACCTTCCACATACAATCTGTTGCCCTTTCTCACCTTGGAAACAACAAAACCCCTCACTGTTGCCCTGATCCACTCCCGCCTTGACTACTGTAACTCTCTATTAATTGGCCTCCCCCTCACTCAACTTTCCCCCCCTCCAGTCCATCCTTAATGCTGCAGCCAGGGTCATCTATTTGGCTAACCGTTACTCAGACTCCACCGTTCTGTGCCAGTCATTGCACTGGCTGCCCATGAATTATAGGATCCAATTTAAATTGCTTGTTCTCACTCACAAAGCCCTCCACAGTGTGGCACCCCCTACATCTCTTCCCTCATTTCCGTTTATCGGCCTACCCGTTCTCTTCGCTCCGCAAGCGACTTTCGACTAACATCCGCACTAATCCGTACCTCCCACTCCCGGCTTCAAGACTTCTTCGGAGCTGCACCTATTCTCTGGAATGCTCTACCCCAAGAAATTAGGATGAACCACAACTTACACAGTTTTAGGCGCTCCCTAAAAACACACCTGTTTAAAGCAGCCTATCACCTTCCCTAATCGAAATCCTTTTATATTCTTATAGCCCATCACTTATTTCTCCAAACATAAGTCTCCACCGAACCCAAAAGCACTACAGATACTGGCTGGTGATGAGCTCATGCAACCTTTATCTATCCCTCATCCCCTCAAGATGGCTGGACCATCCTTGTAAATAAGCCATTGTACTTTGTGTCACCCCCACCTCATTGTAGATTGTAAGCTCTTACGAGCAGGGTTGTCATTTTTGCTGTAATTGTATTATCTTTAGCTATGTTACTTATGACTGTTGTATATGAACCTGTGAATTGTTAAGCACTGCGGAATATGTTGGCGCTATATAAATAAAGACTATTATTATTATTACAGCGATACCAGATTCATATCGTTTTTTTTATGATTGACAGCTGTCACACACTAAAAAACGCTTTTTTTTGCAAAGACTAGTTTTTGCATCGCTATATTTTGAGAGCTATAATTTTTTCATGTTTCGGCTGACAAAGTCATGTGACGGCTCTATAGACGTTCATAAGCACCAACTGCCATCTCCTATCTCAGTAATGGGAAAATTTGTCTTCACTGAATACTATTACCCATGAATTGAGAATTCAAGATCAGTCCAGGAGGAAAAAGAAGCGGATTTCTCTGATAATACATATTACAAAGCTTCTAATTTCAATGTGTACTATTGATTTATGAAATAAAAAGTAAAATGACAGTTACTCTTTGAGTGAATAAAAAAAGTCTGCAATTTTCGACCCAGGATATAAAAAAAATTAGATTTTTTTTTTGTTCACATACAGCTAGGTTTAGGTTGTTGCTGAAAATTAAAGGGCATTATTTGGTATCTGCAGGGATCCACAAGGGTAGCGAGTATGGATTGTGAGAGGAAGTGGCTGGAGGGAGCCAGAGGGCTCGTACCATAATGTTCAGAGCAGTTCAACAAGAAGACACATGTAACATCCAATGATAGGGTCAAGTTCTTTGCTTAGAACTTCATCAAATGAAAGCAAATGACAGAGGCTTTGAAAACTTTATTCTTGAAGGATTGACTTCATGCCTTTTGGCTAAAGACTGCCCACATCAAAGCCATGGTTTATGAAGATTCCCAATACAGAATATTATGGTTTCCATCATAATAGCCGATTCCATGCCTATAAATTTATTCTTCCTCCACCTTTGTCAGTGGCCACCATCTCTAGTAAATATAAGTGACCCCTTTACCTTCATGAACCTATTTATTAAACCCATGACCAGGGGATGTGATTAATTTCAGAAAAATATTTCCTGTGACACTGTGCTCTGATAAAGCATGGTACAATGGTGTGTACTGTCTCTCTGCCCAGCAGGCCACCCACCATCACCGCTACTCAAACTGCCACCTTGCAGCTGTTATGTACCTGTCCCGGATTCATGTTTTGCTTCCCTTACCCCAGTCCGCTAAACTATGTGGTGCTCCATGTCAGGCATTACAGATGGCTCAGCGAGCTCCCATGTGATCATCTACTTGGGCCTATATAAAGCTCACCAAGACATGCACCTATACATTGCTATTAAGACTTCAGTGTTCCAAAGACTGTGAGTTTCCCTATTCATCTTGACCTGCTCCTGGATGTCTCCTTCCTGCCTGCTGTTTCCAGCATACCAGCTGCCAGTCAATGGTCTCCTGGATGTCTCCTGCCTGCCTGTGGCTTCCAGCATCCCAGCTACCTGTCAGCGGTCTCCTGGATGTCTCCTTCCCACCTTCAGTTTCCAGCATACCAGCTGCCAGTCCATGATCTCCTGGATGTCTCCTGCCTGACTGTGGTTTCTAGCATCCCAGCTACCTGTCCGCGGTCTCCTGCCTGCAGTTTCCAGGATCCCAGCTCCTTATCAGTGTTCTACTGGACGTCTCCAGCCAGCCTGGGGTTTCTCGCATTTCAGCAGCCTGTGTATGGTCTCCTGGATGACTCCCGCCTGCCTACAGTTTCCAGTATCCCTGCTACCCATGTCCTGTGTGCCTCACCCGTTTGTTGTACTGATTCCCTTGGCCCGTGTGTGTAGCGCCCCTGAGGGTTCGGTCGCCACAGAGGTATTGCATCTCTACCAGAGGTGTGGTATCTCACTCTCAGGTAAGGAAGGAGTATGGCTCAGGACCCTAACACTACATCCACTATACCACATTTCCGGGGGACAGGACGACAATGCTCCTACAGGAGAGCACAACTGTCCCTGATCCCTGGCTGGAGTGGGGAGGAACCACCTAGAGAGGAGGAACTATGTAGTGGATGGGTGGAGGACGTAGATTCTGGCAGCACAGTAGTAAAAGGTATAATAGGAAGGAACCATCTTAGTTCAGTTCAGTTCAGTCTGAGGAGAAGTGACAGGGGGCAGAGGCTCTGTATGAGCTCTGGTCCACAGGCAGGCCCTGCCAGAAGGCCTGAGCCTGAGAGAGGAGAGGGAGCAGAATGGCTCCAGGACAGGAACCGAACCCCAGGGGTACGGGCCGTGCAGCAAGCCACCCGTACGCCCGCCGCTGCCAGGAGGTAGGGGGGTCAGGCCAAAGAAGGGGAACCAGGTCCCCCAACCAGCAGAAACTACAGGGCTCAACTGGGAACCGGAGGCTGCAGCACTTTAAGTACAGCAGGCCTCCCACACCAGCCACCAGGAAAGTAGCCACATAGGGCCAGGGGACGGAACACACGTCGCCCGCCAAGGACACTGGACAGAGGTGCCGCTAGGTGTGAGGTACAAGGAGAGAGGCCAGAGAGGACACACAGAAGGGGGTCCTGTTAAGTCCTCCGGAGCTACCTGGGAGTCGACTGAGCCCCTCACTTGGTAAACACAGGACGACGCGGGAAGTTATAAACCTGCAGTAATAACTTGGGAGTGAAAGAACTGTGAGTAAAGACCCTGAGACTGCATTGCAAAGGCTCCGCGTTGTCACTACTGATTCCCTGCACCATCACCCCCATCATCCACTCATGCTGCCCTGAAGCTACACTCTTCCTGTGGGGAGTTACATCACCCTGCTGCGCACACCACCAGCTTCAGCGGACTGCCCAGCAGCGGCGGTTCCTAATAACCGCATTCCACAGGTGGCGTAGTCGGACTATACACTTAGACTACCCTGGTTTGACTGCCCTGGGTCAAGGACCGGGTCGCCGCCACGGTGACTACAACCCCCAGCATCTACAAGACCCGGCTCCGGGTATACCCCCACGGCCCAGGGGGCGCGTCATGTGCCCACTTGGACATTGGGCTTGAAGGATTCACCCTCACCTGGTGAGCATAACAGCAGCACTAGACTCGAGCACAGTGCAGTGCCTGTGCCTAGGAGCTGGAAGAGAGTACTGCTGCTCAGCTGGCTTGATGTGTTCTGCATTAGTGCAGGTTCCCTTACACTTTTGGGCTCAGTTGCACCTCCTTTGGTCACAACTTTTACAACCCCCTGTGCAGGAAAGAGCAATGTTGATTGGTCACATGAGAGTTGACCAATATAGTTGAAAGAGTAAACTTTTTAAAGGACATGGACACTTATTTTCACTCACAGTGTCTCACAAAAGTGAGTACACCCCTCACATTTTTGTAAATATTTTATTATATATTTTCATGGGAGAACACCGAAGATATTACACTTTGATACAATGTAAAGTAGTCAGTGTGCAGCTTGTATAAAAGTGTAAATTTGGTGTGCCCTCTTAATAACTCAACACACAGCCATTAATGTCTAAACTGCTGACAACAAAAGTGAGTACACCCCTAAGTGAATATGGCCAAATTGTGCAGAATGTGACAATGTTTTGTGTGGCCACCATTATTTTCAAGCACTGCCTTAACTCTCTTGGGCATGGAGTTCACTGGAGCTTCACAGGTTACCACTGGAACCCTCGTCCATGATGACATCACGGAGCTGGCGGATGTTAGAGACCTTGCGCTCCTCCCCTTTCCGTTTGAGGAGGCCCCACAAATTGCTCAATAGGGTTTAGGTCTGGAGAGATGCCTTGCCAGTCCAGTACCTTAACTCTCAGTTTCTTTAACAAGGCAGTGGTCGCTTGGGGTCGTTATTATGTTGGAATACTGCCCTGGGGCCCAGGTTCTGAAGGAAGGGCATCATGCTCTGCTTCAGTATGTCTCAGTATATGTTGGCATACATTGTTCTCTCAATGAACTGTAGCTCCCCACAGCCGGCAGCACTCATGCAGCCCCAAACTATGACACTCCCACCACCATGCTTGACTGTAGGCTAGACACACCTGTCTTTGTACTCCTCACCTGGTTGCCTCCACACACGTTTAACACTATCTGAACCAAATAAGTTTATCTTGGTCTCATCAGACCACAGGACATGGTTCCAATAAGCCATGTCCTTAGTCTGCTTGTCTTCAGCAAACTGTTTGCGGGCTTTCTTGTGCATCATCTTTAGCAGAGACCTACTTCTGGGACAACAGCCATGCAGACCAATGTGATGCAATGTGCGGCGTATGATCCAAGCACTGACACGCGGTCCCCCCACCCCTGTAACCTCTGCAGCAATTCTGGCAGCACTCATGCGCCTATTTTGAAAAGACAACTTCTGGATATGACGCTGAGCATGTGCACTCAACTTCTTTGGTCAACCAGTGGAACCTGTCTTGTTAAACCGCTGTACGGTCTTGGCCACCATGCTGCAGCTCAGGTTCAGGGTGTTGGCAGTCTTCTTATAGCCTAAGCCATCTTTATGTGGAGCAACAATTCTTTGTTTTAGAGCCTCAGAGAGTTCTTTGCCATGAGGTGCCATGTTGAACTTCCAATAACAGGTATGAGAGAGTGTGAGGGTGATAACACCAAATTTACCCCACCTGCTCACAATTCACACCTGGGAACCTGCAACACTAATGAGTCACATGACAACTCGGAGGGAAAATAACTAATTGGGCACAATGTGACCATTTTCACTGAGGGGTGTACTCACTTTTGTTGCCAGCAGTTTAGAAACTAATGGCAGTGTGTTAAGTTATTTAGAGGGCACACGAAATTTACACTCGTATACAAGCTGTACACTGACTACTCTACATAGTATCAAAGTGTCATATCTTCAGTGTTGTCCCATGAAAAGATATAATAAAATATTTAGAAAAATGTGAGGGGTGTACTTACTTTTGTGAGATACTGTAAATGAATGTATCATTGGCTAAACATATTTTTGCAATAAGATTGCATTCAAAATATTGGACTTTTCAGCTTTTTCAGCCTCTATGCATCACGGAACATAGCAGACTGCAGAATGAGTTACCAGAAAATCCCATCCGTGAGCTCGTCTTTAACCATGTAATCCTTATCTATTTTTCTCCAGAAGCGGATTTATCACCTAATCAAAGTTCAACTCTTAACTAGTGGTAAATGAGCTTAGAGGATCATTAAAGGGAATATACGGGACTTTAAAATAAAAAGGCATGTAGTTGCTAACAGAGGCAACTACCTGTCTGTTGTTCCCGGCCCCGGTCATTGACCGCTCCTGCCAGAGATTCAGCTTCTCCCTGTCAACAGAGCAGCAGTTTCTCTTCCTGTTGATAGGGCGGGTCTACTGGCATCATGCTGATTGACAGCCCGCTTCCCCAATTAGGAAGAGGAGAGCCAGCTGTCAATCAGCATGACACCAGTAGTCTCGCCCTTTCAACAGGAAGACAAACTGCCCATCTATTGACGTGACGTCAGTGGAAGTCTGTGACCGCTCTGTGCCAGCAGAGAACAGCGCCGGGCAACTATCTGCCTGTTAGTGCTTAGGCACTTTTTTTTTCCAAGTCCCGGATAAGAGATTCAGAACTGTTGGATTCCCAGTTATTCATTCTGCATTCAGCTATGTAATGTGATGCGGAAAAGCTGTAGAAGCCAAGTGATACAACATTTATCATTAAACCCTGTTGCAAAAATTTGCTTTAGCAAAAAAATATGTTTTATAAATTGCACCATAAGGTACCATATAACTTAGCACACTTTGGTTCCGATTCATCAAAGCAATTCTGACTTAAATTGCTTTGAAAAGTATAAAACATTTTGCGGAGCTTGGAGTTGTGCTAAATTTTTGTCAATTTTGTCTTTTTCTCACCAGTTTCTAGTTATGGGAAAAGGCGCAGCGCAGTGTGGTTCATGACGAGCTGTGGTGTTGCTTACATCAGAAATCTTACTCCAGTCAGGGACTGGAGTAAGATTTCTAGTGAGGCGCACGCCACTTGTCATAGGCTCCTGATTCGTTAAGAGATGCAATCCTCTTAAAGAATCAGGAACGTCTGACTCCAACAGGCCCCACATCAAGATCGGCCAGAAAACTGCTGACCTTGGTAAATCCGGGCCAAAATTTATAATTGTCTGGTTAGAGGCCAAACTACTACAATGCTCTTTGTATGAACACACCTTTAAATTATGTATTCTGGCATCTGCTATAAAACTCATAAAGGTTTTTTTCATTAGAAAAACTGATGGCAGCAGAAAGACTAAGTGCAGAAAAATGTCCACAACGTTATGTCACAATTCTCCAGTTCTGAGAACCTCTAGAAGACTTTATGTATATAATAGTGACCAGTATTACTATCTTCTTACTTATGCATCACTTTTATAAATTTTTCAATTTGGGTTTATTTCCCCTTTAAATCCATTAATTAAAATGAATAGGAAAAAGACCACGCAGGTCTCTAAAGCCAACCAATGTAAATGCAAAATTAGGTATCTGTGACCCACATTGTGACCCCCCCTGGGATTATCTATAGATCAGACACAATACACATAACAAAGTTTTCTTTGTCTGTAAATTCTAAATTATTAATCTGCACAGAGGTTTTCTTAAACGTGACCGTTTCCTACATGTCTCAACATGAATGCTGCGGCACAAATTCCTTCGAGTGCTTCATTTTCTGAAGGCGATGCATTAATCATGGACTGTAGCAATTTATTCTGTATATTTTTTCAGGTGCTGCAGACGTATTATTCCGCGCTATTAACACATGAGATGTGATCATATCCTCGCATATTCGATGGAGAGGCTTTCGCACTGGCGACAGGGCTCTCACGTGCGTTTTTGCGATCGTGCGGGAGGAAAAAAAAAAAAAGGTTAAGTGATGTCTCATTAATTGTGTTATTCTACGGAGAAGTGCAAAGAACGACAGGAAAGATTTATATGAATTAGAGAAAAACATTACTGACCACCCAATACTCAGAGACTACGAAACGTGAAGATAGCACTCAGCCAAATCAAATATTCCAGTTAAACTCTTGCAGGTGAATTCCGCCATTGAATTTGACAAATTTGTGTATTTCTTTTAAGTGTCTTGTTCTGACGACTTTGTCGATGATGGATGATCTTTGTGAAGTCTCAGCTATACAAACAGATGAACTGGAGACCACCTTACATGTGAACGACAGTATATAACAACCCACCACCATTATTGGCGGGAAGTCCTATCCTAGCATTATTAGCATTACTACAGCCAAACGTGCACAAGGTTTTTTTCATAGAGGACCGCCGCTCTGACTTCTTTTATAGTACTTAAAGGGAATCTGTCAGCAGGTTTTTGCTATTTAATCTGAGAGCAGCATGATGTAGGGACAGAGATCCTGATTCCAGGGATGTATCACTTATTAGGCTATATGTTGTAGTTTCAATGCAATCAGTGTTTTATCAACAGGAGAGTATCACTACAGGACTATATCTCACGTGCATCCAAGTCAGGCTAATCTTTGTAACCACGCCCCCACCACTGATTTGCAGCTTGCTGACAAATCACAGTGTACACAGGAAGCAGCCAATCAGTGGTGTTGGCGGGGTTACACATAGTCTAGAAGTCTTAGCTCTGCTACATTTACATCAGAGAAAACAGGTATGCCATCAAAACTACACCAATCAATCCAATAAGTGACACATCACTGCAAACAGGCTTTCTTGCCCTATATCTTATATCTAATATACAGTGGGGAAAATAAATATTTGATACACTGCCAATTTTGCAAGTTTTCCTTCCTACAAACTATGGAGAGGTCTGTAATTTTTATCGTAAGTACATTTCACCTGTGAGACAGGATCTTAAAAAAATCAAGAAAATCACAATTAATTAGCATTTTATTGCATGAAATAAGTATTTGATACAATAGAAAAACAGAACTTAATGTTTGGTCCAGAAACCTTTGTTTGCAATTACAGTGGTCAGATATTTCATGTAGTTCTTGACCAAGATTGCACACACTGCAGCAGGGATTTTGGCCCACTCCTCCATACACATCTTCTCCAGATCTTTCAGGTTTCAGGGCTGTCACTGGGCAAGATTGAGTTTCAGCTCCCTCCAAAGATTTTCTATTGGGTTCAGGTCTGGAGATTGGCTAGGCCACTCCAGGACCTTGACATTCTTCTTACAGAACCTCTCCTTAGTTGCCCTGGCTGTGTTTTTTGACTCATTGTCATGCTGGAAGACCCAGCAACAAACTATCTTCAATGCTCTTCAATACGGTGCAGTCGTCCTGTCCTCTTTGCAGAAAAGCACCATAAAGTTTAATGTTTCCCCCACCATGCTTCACGGTTGGAAAGGTGTTCTTGGGATGGTACTCATCGTTCTTCTTCCTCCAAACACAGCGAGTGGAGTTGATTCCAAAATGTTCTATTTTGGTCTCATTTGACCACATGACCTTCTCCCATGCATACTATGGATCATCCAGATGATCATTGGCGAGCTTCAAACAGCCTGGACATGTGCTGGCTTGAGAAGTGGGACATTGCGTGCCCTGCAGGATTTTAATCCATGATGGCGTAGTGTTCTACTAACGGTAATGTTTTAGACTGTGGTCCCAGCTCTCTTCAGGTCATTGACCAGGTCCTCCTGTGTAGTTCTGGGCGATTCCTTACCCCACGATGCGAGAACTTGCACGGAGCCCTCAGACCAAGGAAGATTGACAGTCATCTTGTGTTTCTTCCATTTTCTAATAATTGTGCCAACAGTTGTTGCCTTCTCACCAAGCTGCTTGTCCTGTAGCCCATCCCAGCCTTGTGCAGGTCTACAATTTTGTCCATGGTGTCCTTAGGCAGCACTTTGGCCTTGGCCATGGTGGAGAGGTTGGAGTGTGATTGAGTGTGTGGACAGGTGTCTCTTATACAGGTAATGAGTTCAAACAGGTGTAATTAATACAGGTAATGAGCACAGAGTAGGATGGCTTCTTAAAGAAAAACTAACAGGTCTGTGAAAGCCAGAATTCTTGCTGGTTGTTAGGTGATCAAATACTTATTTCATGCAATTAAATGCAATTTAATTATTTAAAAATCATACAATGTGATTTTCTGGATTCTTTTTAGATTCTGTCTCTCACAGGTGAAGACCTATGATAAAAATTACAGACATCTCCATTCTTTGTAGGTGGGAAAACGTGCAAAATTGGCAGTGTATCAAATACTTATTTTATCCACTGTATGTAAAGGGGGCTGGCAACTCATTTCAAAAGCTAAATTAGCCACCTACCTTTATTTGCTATGGCCAATGTATGGACAGACAAGGGGCTGGTTTAGTTATTAAAATAAGCAGTCATCCAGCCCCATTCACAAACAGGTCTAGTTATGTGCGGACACCAACCAGAGGACCTGCTGGGACCCTGGACCTGGGCTCCTGTCAGAGTAGATTAGTAAGTTCTCTGGCATAGTGATAGGATAGTGCACGGTGTTGGTATATGCAACAGTTGTGGACTTCTTTGTTTGTGTGAAGGGGGACTTTATGCTGATCTGACAGTAGATGGCAATGTTGTGTAAAGTTTCCTTGTTTACTGCATTGTAAAAGAAAAAAGTCTCTCTTGTATTTTCTGTTTTGTTCTTACTTCCTGGTGCAGTACTGTGTGACTGTGCGTTTTTTCTTTTACCTCATGTTCTGAGAAGTAAAAGCTTGTTATCCCATGTAACATTAAAATATGTAATGCATTACTTGTTACAATTTTGTCTAAAGGTTGTGTTTGTACATAGATCACTATATGCATATTCATCATCCATGCACAGCAGACCTTAATCTAAGCCTCCCAGCGCATGAACTGAATGGTGTCATAGAACATAAACCAACTTCAGGTTCTCTAAAATAAATTTTATTGACATACAGTATATGTACTGTGAGATCTCTTTCTATATTATATATGTATTCTTAATAAATATATATACTTGGCGAACCAGGCAACGTGTTGGGGAGTGATTATTTGAATAAATTATTTTTTCTGTGTGCATGTGTTTTTTTTTTTTTACTGACTTAGTAATGAGGGTTTCTGATAGGCGCCTCTCCATTACTAACATCAGGACTTGATGTCAGATGTGTTTTTGACAAATCACAGCCGTCATCAACCCCAACTATCATTACCCCAATTGCCTCTGCACCCGGTCAATTGGTAAGAGCCGGGCAAAGCGCCAGACATGGATCATCTCATGTGATGTGCCACTTCTGGGTCATCTACGGGCTTGTATTTTTGGGCTGGGGGGACCTAATAACCATGGACCTTCCCAGCCTGATAATATGAGCCCGCAGCAGTCTGCTTTACCATGGCTGATTACCAAAAATGGAGGGGAACCTATGTTGTTTGTTTCTTTTATTTATTAGGTTAATACATGTACAGTAAGCTACACATGCAAGGCACTAATTATATATCTCACGGATATCTATTTATCTATTTTTGCACATCTTTAACACCTAAAAATCTGTAATTTCTATTCTGTACTCTATTCCCCTACGTGTCACATGGATGGCACATGGATGGTACAGATGGATAGCACACAGATGCACAGATGGTACATGTGACGACACAGCTTTTCTTCTTAATTATGCCAGACATATATTCCATAGGTCAGGAACCATACACCTTTAATTTTTGGTTGCTCAACATAGACTATTGTCCATATAAACCTGAATGCTGATCACTTGAGGTGATATTGGTAATTGATGAATGGCTGCTATTTACATCTTATATCAGCTCTTACAACGTATCGTCTGCAAGTTTTGCAATACAGGGACTCTGTACAATGGATGTTTGCTAAAAATGTTAAAATACCATTGTAGGGTGTTTGCTAGCCAACATTGGGGGGGGGGCGTGAGCTGTGGATATTCGAGCATTGTGAATTAATATCATGATCCCTGACCCTTGACCTGTGAATGATGGCTTGAATGGACGAATGTGAACTATAGAAAGGGGGTCTCTGCGTCTGTTCCGGGAGACTCTGCAGGATGACAGCCTAAGGGACCACAGTCCTGGCTGGAAACATACAGATCTTTTCCACTGACCATTGCTGAACTCTTAGAGACAATTTGAAGAATCCAGGTGGGGACAATCAGGTCACCTGGCCACATATCTCACTGTCCAAATCCCAGCAAGCCAGCGGAAGGGTGAGACTCTGTAAATGTCCCCATCTTGTATAGTTGCTGGGACTGTTCTATATGTTATTGTTTGCTGGTGGTTCAATAAATTATTGCCACACTGTTCACTATCACCCTGCGTTGTCTGAGTTGTGTTCTGCCCACGGTAAGAGAGAGCGGGCGTTCAGTGGTATGAGCACTGGTCCATGCTGTCTTTCTAAAGACCTCCGGGCCAGCGGATAAGAGCACCCACTGTCCCCCGTGTCTTCACAGTACACATGTACATAAGGCCGGCCAAAAGAAAACCACACGTATAGGAAAAACTGAACATCTCACACATACATTTTTTTAAGCTGACGTGCGAAGAGGGCCCAACATGTAGTAGATTAAAGATAGAGGAAGGAGGGAGGGGTTTGGGAGGAGTTTTGAGTGGGTGTTCTAACTGTTCGCTTACAGGCCACTGCAATTAATGATTGTAGTAATCGTGTAAGAGAGTGGACAATGAGTCTTGTCCCTCTCAAGAAGGCGTCGAGGCAAGATGTTAAAGGTTAATTTTTGTGTGTGATTATACTTCTGCCTATGTTATAAAGAAAAGTATTTTATCCCTATGGTCGGCGCATCAGGTTCCTGCAGGGCTAAACTGCAAGGAGGTCCCCAGGGAGTGGGGGAGGGCGGCCCTATAGGGAAACCAGTGGGAAGGTTGTAGGGATATAGGAAGTAGGCAGTTAGTGAAGAGGAGGCTGCGTGCTGGAGAGGAGGTGAAAAAAGGAAGACAGGTTCATGGGATGTAGAACTACAAGGCTCAGCATGGAAAGAAGCTAGTTACAGATGTGGCAGGACATCACAGGCAGTTGGGGACCCCTGCAGAAAGGAAAGCTTATAAGTACTTATAAGTAAATGGGGACGTTAGGAAAAGGTAGCGCCCACTGTGAGTACTAAACAGGAAGCATTGTCTCAACGAGCGGCCCCATATGACCCTACCTCTAAGAAAACAATGACAAATCCAACCAAATTCTCCCCCTGTGGTACCTTTTGCCTGGAACAAAATGCCGAGTCTACAGCAGGAGCAGTGTAGCAGAGGAGACAGAGATGAAGACTTCCTGAAGATAATAAACCTCGTAACGTCCAGGGCCGCAGCAGGAGGCGAACAGCCAGAAGGTGCAGCTGCTGGCCAGGTGACGCCTCTGCCAGCGTCTACAGAATGGCAGATGACCCCCCAGCTTAACGTAGGCCTCTACAATCACAAGGTCCAGATCCAGTACAAGAGCCTGATGCCGGCCAAGACCGGATGCCAGCCCTCGACGAGATCACAGTATCAGGTCAGTCTGTCCCTGCTAGGCCAAAACACTGCCCTTAGGAAGGAGTGGGAGCTCTGGGGAGGAAGGAGAAGTGGAGGAAGAGAGGGGTGCCCTAAGTACCACACCCGTACCCCCAAAACAGACCTGGCCTGAATAGTTTGACTGGAGCCGGGGAAGGTGAGCGCCTTACTCCTTGTAGATAAGAACTCCTGCGGAATCCTATGGCCATGGGAAGAGACCAATGTAGTGGAAGAGAGGATGAAAGTGGATGCTCTGGCTTGGTAGTAGATGGTGGGCCCGAAGAGGGCCTTTTTGAACAGCAGTGCAGAGAAGGCCAGGTGGCGGTGGACTTAAACCACGTTAAGGGATTCAGTTTCATCCGAGAACAGGGGACAGGAGGCGAAGTCTAGGTAAAACGGGCCATGGTAAAATGGGACACTCTGCCGTACTGCCTGCATAGTCTGTATGTGGGAGAAAATGTCAATTTTTGTAAAGTATGGTGCCGCAAAGACTGGTACACAGTGGTGGTAACTCGCCCGGTGACCAGTGAAGAGGTAAGGAAGTGGGAGGAGTAGGCTGCATTGAGTGCCAACACAAACAATGGTGCAGAAGTGAATTAGCAGGGTCCATAAGTAAAGACCGAAAGAAGGAGCCATATCAACACCGGAAATGAGATAAGGGGACCCAAACTCCCGTTCGGGCCGAGGAAAGAGAACTTCCTGGCTCAAGAATACCTTTTATGGCCAGATCCAGCACAAACATTAGTTTGTCCAGAAACGCTTCCACTCAGGTGTTCATTACCGGTACGGGACTGTCACAGGAGGATTCTGGGCAACGACTGTTCCCTGAACAGCCCTGGAGGTGGGATAGACCTCCATCACCCAAATCCTGGGAAGTCTGGAAGAAAAAATTGTGTGAGAGCAGGGGCGGCATCAGCACCCGGCGTACCCGGGCAAGTGCCGGGGCCCTGGACCATCAGAGGGGCCCACTCGCTGTTGGGGCCCGGGCTGCTCCCCTGGCATCTGTGCAGCCAGGACCGCTGACACTGCTTGATTGCCGGCACTTTACCAGATATGGCTGCGCGCAGTGCGCTGTGCAGCTGTGTCTGGTACTAATGACACGGCAGGAGCGACATTGCCCCTTTAATTTTGCTTGTGTGTTGCCCCTGTCGCATCATTGGTAGCAGACACAGCCTCACAGCGCACCGCCATGTCTGAAGTCCCGGCAATCAAACACCGCCGAAGGTCCTGAACAGATGCGGGGGGGGCAGCCCGGGCTCCAATGGCAAGTGGGCCCCCCTGATCATCCAGGGCCCCATCTCTGTGACACGCTAGCGGCCCTGCACAGATGCGGGGGAGCCGCCTGGGCCCTGACAGTGAGTGGGCCCCCCTGATCATCCAGGGCCTCATGTCTGTGACACGCCGGCGGCCCTGCACAGATGAGGGGGAGCAGCCTGGGCCCTGATAGTTAGTGGGCCCCTGTGATGGTCCAGAGCCCTATGTCTGTGACACGCCGGCGGTCCTGCACAGATGAGGGGGAGCAGCCTGGGCCCTGACAGTGAGTGGGCCCCTCTGATGGTCCACAGCCCTATGTCTGTGACACGCTGGCGGCCCTGCAGAGCCACATGGCAGAGGAGCTCGACTGGAGACAGGACCGGGGGCAGGTGAGCGAGGCTTGTTGCCAGCTTTCCCAATCCCCATATTAAAAATATTTCTAATGTGTTTGTGTATGATGTAAATGTCTGTGTATGTCAGTATGTATGACTGTGTATATATATTTATGTCTGTTTTATATATGTTTTTAAGAATTTGTTTTCAAATATGTATGTATGTCTGTATGTGTATATGTTTGTGTATGTGTGTGTCTACGTATTGTATGTGCGCATATCTGTGTACCATGTGCATGTGTGTATGTGTGTGTGCATGCATATCTGCGTACTGTGTGTGTGCGTGCATATCTGCGTACTGTGTGTGTGTGCATATCTGCGTACTGTGTGTATATCTGCGTACTGTGTGTGTGCGTGCATATCAGCGTACTGTGTATGTGCGTGTGACTCACCCCCTGGGCCAGTGCTGTAGTGCGGCGCGCGTGCGCGCGGGGGATACCCGGAGCCGGATCCGATGGGGGTAGTAGTCTTCGTGTGGCGGTGACCCGGTCCGCGCCCAGGGTGGTCAAACTTAGTGGCGGTTATTGGTATGATGGTATTAGTGTCCGACTACGCCACCCGTTGAATGCGGTTATGAAACCGCCGCTGCAGGGCAGACCGCTGAGGCCGGTGGTATAGGTGTGCAGCAATGTTGATATAACCCCCAACGGGAGAGGTATGGCCTCAGGGCAGCGGATGTGGATGATGTTGGGAGTGATGGTGTGGATGTCCCAGCACTAACGGTGCGACAAGGAAGCACGGAAACGCGAGGGTACAGTTCAGGGCCTTTACTGATGGTACAAGGCAAATTCCCCCGGGAGTACTGGCTAGTAGTTGGGGCCTGGTTAGTCTGCGAGTAAGCCGGAGTTCCCCTGGCCAGGTGGAGTTGTAGGCCTTCCCGTTAGTCTGTACCCTTCCTGGCTACCCTGCTTTCGGCGGTTACAAGTAGCCCACGTCCCTGGGTATACCGTGTGGTGCTCACCCGTATGGCTGGTGACCTGGGGCCTCCTGTTAGCCTCCGCTCTGGGATGGCGGTGCTGGTCCCTTCGTTGTGACTGAGCCTCCGGGCTTTTATGGCCAGAGGACCTGGAATCCCCTGCCGGATGGATTCTGCTGCTGGGTATATCTTAGTCCCCACAGCCTCGGACTCCTGTGTCCGGTTTTAGTACCTTCTCCCAGGGCGAGCTCTGCACAGCTTCAGCCCCTGGCGCTTCTCCTTGGCTCCTACAGAGCTCCTGAGGTCTATCTGTCCCTGTTTCTGCGTGTCCAGACCAGACTCCGTCTCTGTCTGGAACTCCTCCCTCTAACCCTGCTTCAGCCCCAGTTTATATAGGGGAAGTTCTTCCCCTCCCAGGACTGGGCAGGAGGTGTGGCATGCTTAGGATTCCTGCCCAGGAGACCTCCCACCTGCTCACAGACGTAATACTGCTATTACTGTGGAAACCAGACCCCTGGGGTGCCACACGTGCATATCTGCGTACTGTGTGTGTGCGTGCATATCTGCGTACTGTGTGTGTGCGTGCATATCTGTGTACTGTGTGTGTGCGTGCATGTCTGCATATATGAAGGAAGAGGGGACAGCTTGTGTAAAAAGGGCCCACTGAGACTCTTTCGCCCGGGGCCCATGAAAACCTGGAGCCGGCCCTGTGTGAGAGGAACAGTCAGTTCCAGTTGCTGTTCCAGTTTTCCTTAAGGCAGTGCTGATCAGACCTCATTCTAATGTTCTCCAGTAGGAGATAGTCAGTCGGACCCAAGAACTCTGTTTGCCAAGGGAGTTTGAGTTATGTCAGTTGATCAGCCTCTTGCTGCATTGAGCCTAAGGCCCATCTGTTAAAGGGACTTGGACATTGTGTTCCAGGGTCCCAACCCAATGTGACCAGAGTCGTGTGAGTCAGGGAAAAGGGTGAAGACGTCATTCTACTGGAGAAGAAAAGTGTGAAGATTTTGTTTAAATGTGTGATATTATCCTTCTTAAGTTACAGATGCCCGTATGGTCGTGGACAACCATATTTAAAGTACAGGGGTATGCAAGAGGGAGCCCTGTCCCCCTCAAGAAGACGTCTAGGCAAGATGTTAAAGGTTAATTTTTGTGTTTGATTATATTTTTGCCTTTGTTATAAAGAAAAGTATTTTATCCCTATGGCCAGTGGGTGTCAGGTTCCTGCAGGATTAAAATGCAAGGCCTTCCCCAGGGAAGGTTGTAGTGGGAAGGTTGTAGGGATATAGGAAGTAGGCAGTTAGTGAAGAGGAGGCTGTGTGCTAGAGAAGAGGTGAAAGGAGGAAGATAGGTTAATTGAGTGTGGAAGTACAGGGCTCAACATGGAAAGTAACTAGTTACAGAGGCAGCAGGACATCACAGGGACGTGGGGACCCCTGCAGAAATGAAAGCTTATAAGTCCGGAAAACGTAGGGTCCAGTGGAAAAAGGGGACCTTAGGAAAAGATAGTGCACTGCTGTGAGTACTCAACAGGGAGCATTGTCTCAATTAGCATCCCTGGAACTGGTATAGGCAAAGACTTCGGGTACTGGGATCATAGCATTACACAAGGACCCGTATGACCCTACCCCTAAGAAAATGTGGGCAATTCCAACTTCTCCCCATGTGGTACCTGTTGTCAGAAACAAAACGCAATTTGTAACTCTGAGAATGTAGCCGGTATATTGTGTGGAAGATGGAGAAGGAGAATGTATAACCTGTTATACCCTGTTCATCAGTTTGGCCATGTATAAAATAGACATTGTTTTGACGCACAGGTCCGGCTTATTGATCGAAAAGGTAAAAGGGAGTGAGATTGTACCAAGTGTATCGGAAACGACTATGGATGCAGCAGACCCAGGTACAATGTTGTAAACACCCACCCACAAATTTACTGTAACTGGTCCCGATGTGGAAAGGGCTGCCTACCTGGACTGTGGAGTCGGTAAGCCAAATCTCTGACTCCTCAATTTCCATGACACTGACTCCCACTCCACGACTCCGACTCCCTCATACATGGCTCATGTGTAAGTGATAAATTTACTGTAGCACAGATTCATCTCAGCTAAAAGTCTAGACCCTTAGTTAGGAATAAGACAGACAATTCTAGGACATTTCATAACTTTCCCAAATTCTTATGAAAAAAATATTCCGCACAAACTGCATTGAACTACTGTACCCAATTTATTAAATATTTTAGGAGTTGGAGTCGGTCCATTTTATACCGACTCCACCAAAATGGACTCCGACTTCCCAGTCCTGCTGCCCACTCACACAACTACTGTGGGGCACCAGTTTACAGTAGAACACAGGAAGCCAGGAGAGAGGAAGTTGTTGATTAACCCCATGAGAGCTGTGCCCAGCCACAAGAATGTGCTGCTAGAGCATGATAAAAGGTAATATTGCTAAAATAACAATGTATGTATTGAGAGGCACATAATAATAAGGTTTATGAAAAAAACAGTTATTGTACTGGACAACCTCTTTAATTCTTTAGCACAAGACATTTTGGACAAATGTAGCTTTCAGCTTTGCAGGAACAGTTTGGGGAAGGCCCTTCTTCTTCTTCTCCATAAAGACATGGTTGGGGGAGTTTGGTGTGGAAGAACATGACTGGTCGCACAGAATCCGGACCAGCCCTCTCCCCAACATCAGGGTCTGACCTCACAAATGTTCTTCTGGATAAATGCGCAAAAATCCCCACAGACACCTCCAAAATTTTGCCTACTGTACCTAAATGGATACCAGCACCAACATCATTCAACTACAAGTGCTACATAACATATCACTGCTATATCGGATCACAAAACGTCACATCAACTAGAACAATAAGTATATCAATTCTAACAGCAAAATAGGCAATTACAAAAGAAGCTGCCATAGCAAACATCATCCCGGATCCTCACTAACTATAGTGATACGTCGGTGATGTAGATATCAAATCCTACGAATCAGAATTGGACTGATGTGAATTGTGGAATTTCATCGCAAAACTTTCTAAGGAGAGCCATCTTCTGGTGAATTTAAGTAACTGCAGGAAGATTCGGGAGACACATGGCAGCTGCTGAACAGAGTGCCAGGCAATCTCATGTGCAGGGCAGCTGAAGGGGTCTTGCATTAATTAGCATTAATAAAGCCATGGAAAACATATTGAGTGCACTAGTTCTAGAGGATAAGGAGGCACTATGGAGTGGGGGGACGCAGGATTGGGGTGCATGCTGCTCTCCAAAAGATCTTGAATTTTAAGTCCTAGCATGCAATCCAATCAGTAGGGATATGCTGGGACTTATAGTGAGCAGCACAAAGAAAGCGTAAGGTGGTCAGTCTGAGGTGGAATCTTTCTAGGCTCTAGAGGCTTTCTACAGCTGACTGACCTGAGGCGATGGGACTGTGTCTGCATCATGGCTGTAAACCAGGTACTTGGCGGTTATGGCTGTGATGAAGTCAGCATCACATATGTTAGGAAGGTCCAAGCTTTGTTGTTCTTTCCTATCTATATAGACCTGTAAAGAAAGCTGCAACAGTTAGGCGTGAATTCCCAGTCTTTTAACTCTGGTGGGAACATCTGCTCTCTGCACCAAGTGCTGGGAAACCAGTAAAGATTTCCCCTCCCAGTGTGCAGGACATTTGTACTGGCCTGACGTCATCCAATCTCTGTGCCCATGGCTATGTGACCCTCACGTCTAATCATTTCATCTTCGTCTAGCAGCGATTTGTACAAAGACCTGTAAACGTTACCTCCACCTTCACGAAGGCATCAAGTGTCACGTCTGACGGGGTTTGTTTTGTAATTTGGTAGCAGAACTTTCATTGGTAGGAAAAAATAAGACATAGGCACAAAGTACTAACCCTGATCACTGATGTATATATATATATATATATACTGTGTGCTCGACTATTTTAAAGTAATAGAGATAAGCAGATTGTTATTGAACATAAGAAAGAGACAGAGAAAGAAAGAAAAAAAGAAACAAAGAAAAGAAATGGAGAAGGAAAGAATAAAAGGAGAAGGAAAGAAATTAAAAGAAAGAAAAAATGAATGAGAGCGGAAGAAGAAAAAAGGAAGAAAGAAAGAAAAAGAAAGAAAAAAATAAGGATTAAACAGAGAGAAGGAACAAAAAAAGTAGAAGGAAAGCGAAAATGAAAGAAAGAGAAAGAAAGAAAGAAAGAATGAGATAAAGAAAAAAGAATGAGAGAAAGAAAAAAGAAAGAAAATAAGAAAGAAAGAAAGAGAAGGAACAAAAAAGGAGAAGGAAAGAAAAAGAGAAAAAAAGGGAGAAGGAAAGAAATAAAAAGAAAGAGAGAAAGAAAGGTAGAAGAAAAAGAAAAAGAGAATGGAAGAAAGAGAGAAAGAAAGAAAAGAAAGAAGAGAGCGGAAAAAAGAAAGGGAGACGAAAAGAAGGTGAGAAGGAAAGACAAAGAAAGAAAGGGTGAAGTAAAGAAAGAAAGAACGATAAATAGATAGATATAGACAGACAGTTATAGATAGATAGATAGATAGAAAGATAGATAGACTCCTTGCCATTCGGTGCGGTTGTGTATGGCAAATCTTTTCAGGTAGAATGCCTATATATGACATATGGAGGTATGTAATTGGTAGAATATGGGCACAGCCGGCTCCTATAGGTGCCATATTATATCCCTATAACACAAGTCTGTAATTTGTACAAGTCCTTTAAAACATAAACAGAAATATTTTCCCATCTAGAAATCTACCAGAAGTAATTGTCCCCAGTAATGTAGCAGAATTACAGCTCTTGCACAGAAGCGCGCCCTGCCGTTATGTACTGCTGGGTATTTCCACAAGTCTCTTTTCTCATGTCAGGAATCTGAACTGAAATTAATTTTCTTAATATTCGGTAAAACATGACGAGAAGTTGGACCAGAGTATAAAAAATCGAAACATCTCTGAATGGTTACTTCAGTTTAGTTTAAATTGTGCATCATAATACAGTTCCACAAAGGGTTAACCCCGGTGAGGATGAATTACTTATAATGAAGTAATGGAAAGTTCTTAATGGGCTCTTGCAGCGATATAATTACATGGCTGATGCAAACTGCAAGCACAACTTTTACAGTGTATGAATATATTCTGTCACAGGGGGATCATGCAGCCTCCATAGATGTTTATACTCAATCACCCCGGTACTTGTCCATGTTGGGTCCACGGTTCTTCTAGGCATTGTACATATAGATGGCACAAATACATTACAAACATAAAATATCTTGAGCGTCGTGATAAGTCAACTGGATAGAGATAATAATTCCTGTCTACCCCTCCTCTCTTGGCAAACAGAACCATCAAAATCTCAATCGGCCCTGCTCTGTTGGTCAGGTTGTTTGGTGGGACAAGCAAGCCTCCGAAAACGGCAACAGGGGTCATACTGTATCTAATTACCTCCACTTTAAGGGGTTGTCCGGTCCAAACCAATAAGTCTGCAGTCACTCTGTGTGACTGCAGACTTATGAATCCCTCCAGCTCACGCACTGTGCGCTGCGGGGATTTGCCGGTTTCATACCCGGGAACGGGTCGAGTTATACATACTCCCGGCCAGTGGGCGCAGCCTGACTCTCCATACACTAAATGGCCGCTTCATTAGACGGGGTGCGATCTCGGCTCCTTACAAGTGTATGGAGCAAGGCCGCGCCTACTGGCCGGGTGCATGTATAACTCATAAATACCCTCTGTTCCTGGGTCTGATATCAGCGAATCCCCGCAGCGCACAGTGCGTGCGCTGGGGGAATTCATAAGTCTGCAGTCACACAGAGTGACTGCAGACTTATCGTTTTGAACCGGACAACCCCTTTAAATGTGCAAAGAGTAGTGGCAATTAAGTTTCAGATTTAGCACCATATTAAAAAATTTCCAAACAAATCTTTATTAATGCATCATTAAGAATATACTATAGATACACTAATAAGAGACAGATTGGCTCAAAATGCGTCAGTAAAACGAGTATGTCTATATTATATTTTTAATGAAGCTTTAAAGGGAATCTGTCACCAGTAGAGATGAGCGGATCAGGCAAAATTCTAATTCACTTGCTCATGCGGATTTTCACAGGAAAATCTATTTTGTTTTCTGTTCTGGGGTCACTCCAGATCTCAGAGTATAATAATCAAAAGATGTAAAAAAAATTCCTTACACTCACACCTGTAAAAAAAAAAATCCTTACACACCTTACCACTAACGTCTCTGGCTCCATCGGCTCCTCACCATCATCTGTCCGGTCCTTGTTGCATCTTCTGACCACCGCTCCTTGCCGGACCTCATCAAAGCAAGAACTCCTGGCCTAGCATAAGAGGCTCGAGCGAGCGGTGGGGGTCTCCGAAGATGCGGCAAGATACAGAAAGGTGACAGTAAGTAGCAGAAAGGTGAGTGGTGTGAGAGTATAAGGATTTTTTTTTCAAGTTTTTGATAGCCCTTTAGGGGTCAGAAGTATAATGGCCGGGGGCTGATTCCGAGTGGAAAAGAATAAAAAAAATAACCTTTTAGCCAAAGCGGAATTTTGTCAAATTCAAGTAAAATTCAAATCATATCAAATATATTCGCTCTTTTCAGTCACTTGGTTTTTGCTATCTAATCTGGAAGCAGTATAATGGGAAGAAACCCTGATTACAGCGATGTGTTACATATTGGGCTGATTGCTGCAGTTTTTGTAAAATCACAGTTTTATCAGCAGGAGATTATCACTAGAGGACTAGTAAACCTGCAGTATTTTGTTCAACCCTGCCCCCACCACTGATTGGCAGCTCTCTGCCTATGTACAGTGTATACAGAAAGCTGGCAATCAGTGTTGTGGGCGGGGTTATACAGAGCTCAGCATTCAGAGAACTGGTAGATCTGCAGCACATTGCAGCACGCAGTAAAGATATACTTTGCTGTAATCGGGGTCTCTGCCTCCATATCATGCTGCTCTCATGTAGGGTAGCAAAAACCTGGAGACAGATTCTCTGTTACAAAGTTTTTTAAAAAAATTTGTTAATCTAGTGTTGGATCTGAACTTAAAGGGAATCTGTCAGCGGGTTTTTGCTACCTCATCTGAGAGCAGCGTGATATAGGCAAAGAGAAGCTGAATCCAAGCATGTATCACTTAGATTACTAGGTGCAGCCGTTCTGACACAATCAGAGCTTTTAGATTTAGCATGAAGCAGAGCGGAGGAAGTTAATCCCGCCCACACCAGACTCTCCATGTAAAAAGTCCATAGATAGTGAGCTGCCTATCATGGACCAGAGCTTACACACCAGCTAGTCACAGCAATGATAAGCTACTGGTGTTAAAACAATCATTGTAAGCAAACAAAACCTCTGAGCTTGATAGAACGACATTGCTGAAATCTGCGTTTTAACCACTACCTAATGCTGTCTTCAGATTACATAGCAAAAACCTGCTGACCGATTCCCTTTAACTGACACATCCCACCTTTGAGACCTCAAACAGGGTTTCGTCTCACCATGGCAGGAAAAGAGCACTAGCCCTCCTGAAGATCTTTACTTAAATGAAAGATACAAAAATTGGTCAGCAATTGTCAGGAACTTGCGTAAAAATCAATGACGTCACACATGCGGCCAACACTCCACTCCTGGTGGAACGAGATGGGCTCTGTTCTCCCAACAAGTAAGGGTCCCAGAGGTAACACCGGCATCTATAAAGAATTTATTATGCCATAAATGTAGTAATGATTGGAGAAAGGATCCTACCTCCTTTTTGAGGTCTCCATGTTTTGAGTGTTATGGTGACCCTACACCTAAGATAATTGTTGGCCAATAGCTCAAAATATTATATCTGACCATGCATGTGTTTTCAGTATCGAGAGGGCAATTAGCTACTGTAGCACTAATGCCATGAATGTCCAAATTTGAATACCCCCTTAAGTACGAATCGTTTGACATACTTGACTCCAGTGGTGAAACATAGTCATCTTCCATACTTGTACTAGTAACTACCTGCTGTTTTAGCTGGTGGACCAGCCTGTCCTTCTCTCTCTTGAGAGCAATCACTTCATCTTGTGTTTTCTTCTTTTTTGAGGCAGATAGTTCCAGCAAGGCGATGTTGGCATCTTTTTCACTGATTGCAGCCAGTAGAGCCTGCTGCCTGTAAGCAGAAAACCCAATGATTAGGTCATGCCCTTGTAATATTGTATATGGGATCAGAATAATTAACCAAGAATTATTAACAAAGATGAATAAATATCACATATTGCTTTGTATCCACCTATAGCAGTGATCGGAGATAGGATCTTACCTTGTCGTAAGTATATTCTTTTGGCTGATTTCCTGTCTTGAGTATTATGGTGACCATTCACTTAAATGGAAGCTATAGTCAGAAAATGACATTCTCTTTAAATCTGAATTTTGTGTTGCATGGAATTTCAAAAGAATTTTGCCAATTTTTTTTTAAATATTTCGATCTTTATGACAAAACAAAATGAGAAATTTAGCAATTTTCAGGAAGAGTTTTCAGCAGACTCATAACCATCAGAGACTGGATTACAATGACAGCAAACCCCTTTATACACAGCTGATAACACAGGATCCAACAATAACTATAGACAGCATCGCGGTCACAGAGGGTATGACCATGACCGGGCCCATGAGGGAGGGTGGTCCATTAAAGCCAGCCATTATTTCGGCTGCATGTGCATATGAGGATGCAAATTCAGCTGAAATGTATTGAGGTGCAGAGACCCTCCGGATCCCTGCACTGCAATACACACCGCCAGCCAATCAGAGCAAGGTAGCTGATGTCATCATGCCAGTCACAGGCGGCACATAGCAGTGATGTCATGTGTCACCCATTGCAGGCAAGTCAGCTGCTGGCCTCTGCACCGGCTATAGAAGAGGATGCTGTGAGTCGTGGGAGCGTGGGAAGGTGAGAAGAATCTTTTTTTATGTTTTGGTGAACAGCAGCAGAACAGGGAGCATTATTATAGGGTGGGCCCAGGAGCTTGGACATTATACCAGGAAGGGGCTCAGGATGGGTGACATATATTACTGGAAGGGGCCAGGATTGGGACATTACAATAGATGGGGATATTATTACTGGAAGGGGCCAGGATGGGGGAAATTATACCAGGAAGGAGGCCATTAAACCAGGAAAGGGCCCAGGATATTGGACATTCTTACTGGAAGGGCCCAGGATGGAGGACATTATCACTGTAAGGGGAAAAGTATGGGTGGCATTATTACCAAAAAGGGTCCAGAATGGAGAACGTTATACAAGGAAGGGGCCCAGGATATGTAACAATAGTACAGGATGGGAGATATTATTACATTATGGAGGGAGGGACAACACATATGTCTTTATAGAATTTAGGACGCTACAAGGGCTAATATATCTGACCAACATGTAGGTGGGGACCCAGGTCTAAATTTTGCAAAGTGGCCCATCAGACTCTAGTTATTCAACTCACTATAGGTGATGCCCCCCGGCTCCCCCTCCCTTCACAATAACCTTTGCACAGAATCATTATACATTTCAATATAAAATATAGGGTCGAGATCCGACCATTACGGCTGTGTACATATGTTGTTTCCTAAAATAATAGGAAGTTAGAGTCTAGGAAAGCCCCAGTGGCCAGAGGGAAAATTGCAACAGTTCAATTTTTTTTATATACAAATTGTGATATACAGTTATATGAAAAAGTTTGGGCACCCCTATTAATCTTAAGCTTAATGTTTTCTTAAAATTGGTGTTTTTGCAACAGCTATTTCAGTTTGATATATGTAATAACTGTTGGACACAGTAATGTTTCTGCCTTGAAATGAGGTTTATTGTACTAACAGAAAATGTGCAATCTGCATTCAAACAAAATTTGACAGGTGCATAAGTATGGGCACCCTTATCATTTTCTTGCTTTAAATACTCCTCCCTACTTCTTACTGACTTACTAAAGCACTTTTTTTTTGTTTTGTAACCTCATTGAGCTTTGAACTTCATAGCCAGGTGTATGCAATCATGAGAAAAGCTACTTAAAGTGGCCACTTGCAAGTTGTTCTCCTGTTTGAATCTCCTCTGAAGAGTGGCATCATGGGCTCCTCAAAACAACTGTCAAATGATCTGAAAACAAAGATTATTCAACATAGTTGTTCAGGGGAAGGATACAAAAAGCTGTCTCAGAGATTTAACCTGTCAGTTTCCACTGTGAGGAACATAGTAAGGAAATGGAAGAACACAGGGACAGTTCTTGTTAAGGCCAGAAGTGGCAGGCCAAGAAAAACATCAGAAAGGCAGAGAAGAAGAACGGTGAGATCAGTCAAGGACAATCCTCAGACCACCTCCAGAGAGCTGCAGCATCAACTTGCTGCAGATGGTGTCACTGTGCATCGATCAACTATACAACGCACTTTGCACAAGGAGAAGCTGTATGGGAGAGTGATGCGAAAGAAGACGTTTCTGCAAGCACGCCACAAACAGAGTCGGCTGAGGTATGCAAAAGCACATTTGGAGAAGCCAATTTCTTTTTGGAAGAAGGTCCTGTGGACTGATGAAACCAAGATTGAGTTGTTTGGTCATACAAAAAGGCGTTATGCATGGCGTCAAAAAAAACACAGCATTCCAAGAAAAACACTTGCTACCCACAGTAAAATTTGGTGGAGGTTCCATCATGCTTTGGGGCTGTGTGGCCAATGCCGGCACCGGGAATCTTGTTAAAGTTGAGGGACGCATGGATTCCACTCAGTATCAGCAGATTCTTGACAATAATGTTCAAGAATCAGTGATAAAGTTGAAGTTACACAGGGGATGGATCTTTCAGCAAGACAATGATCCAAAACACCGCTCCAAATCTACTCAGGCATTCATGCAGAGGAACAATTACAATGTTCTGGAATGGCCATCCCAGTCCCCAGACCTGAATATCATTGAACATCTGTGGGATCATTTGAAGAGGGCTGTCCATGCTCGGCGACCATCAAACTTAACTGAACTGGAATTGTTTTGTAAAGAGGAATGGTCAAAAATACCTTCATCCAAGATCCAGGAAATCATTAAAAGCTACAGGAAGCGACTAGAGGCTGTTATTTTTGCAAAAGGAGGATCTACTAAATATTAATGTCACTTTCCTGGTGAGGTGCCCATACTTATGCACCTGTCAAATTTTGTTTGAATGCAGATTGCACATTTTCTGTTAGTAAAATAAACCTCATTTCAAGGCAGAAACATTACTGTGTCCAACAGTTATTACATAAATCAAACTGAAATAGCTGTTGCAAAAACACCAATTTTAAGAAATCAATAAGCTTAAGATTAATAGGGGTGCCCAAACTTTTTCATATAACTATAACAAAAAAATTGGCAAAAATTAAAAAAAGAATCCACTTAACACAAAAACATGATTTAAACAATAGATATTTTTCCGATGATAGCTTCCCTTTAAGATTGTTCAAAAACTATCACTCTTTCGGACAACAAATTTTCCTGCAATTGTGTCCGACATGGGAATACCCTTTTAAGTTTTATTTTCCTAGGGCTAGTAATCTTCAACAAGTAAACTTTAGAAGACATGCCACAATTTATCATTTCCATTTTTTTAAGTCACATTTCCTTTTTTTGTCTCCTTGTATTCCTTAACATTTTTGCACAAAATTCTTCAAAATGGCGAAATAGCGGTGGTGGTTTATGAATTTTGCGCAAAATAAAAAATGCTCTTTAATTTTGTCTTCAAACTTCTTTTGCGACTTCTTTAGTGCAAAAAATCACCTTTTCCGATAAAATGTTACAAAATTTCAAAAAATCCAGATATACATAAAATCCACATAAAATCTAGAGGTGGGGGGAGTGGGACTGGAATATTTAAAAAGGATCATCCAAAAACATCGAGAAATCACAATGGGGAACATAAAAAAATAAAAAATAAATAAAAAAAAACAGATGAACATATACAAAGTAGACTTTAAAAAAGGTGCAAATTAAAAAGAAGAAAAAAGGCAAAAAAACAGAAAAACTAGACAAAAAAAGGAACAAATGAAAAATTGTAATAGGTCCATAATTTCTCAGTTCTGTAATCTCATCGGCTCTGCAAAAATAATAAGAAGCGGGGAACATTGAGAAGTTTTAGCCAACAGAAAGGTATTAGGGTCCTAAATGTTAATCATTCTTGTATGTGTGGGTGTTTCTCCATGCTGTTTAATTACCACCTGTGCTAGCAACATCTCGTCTGGAAAAAGTGCAACACATAATTATGCTTTTTGTCAGGATCAAAGGAATCATATTGTGTAATGAAAATCCTATTTCTAATTACACCCTGCTCTTAATTTATAGCTATATTTATAAAGGGAACTTAATCCATAAAGTTGGTCCAATTTCAATACCCCTTTAAGTCCTTTACCCAAGATGAAAGGTTGTGCCCATCCTTAACATTTCTAGAATTGTGTTAATATACATAACTTGTCATGATACCAAATCAATACAATCTACTGCCATCCAGTAAAAAAAAAAAATAAAACGTAAAATATATACAGTACAGACCAAAAGTTTGGACACACCTTCTCATTTAAAGATTTTTCTGTATTTTCTTGACTATGAAAATTGTACATTCACACTGAAGGCATCAAAACTATGAATTAACACATGTGGAATTATATACTTAACAAAAAAAGTGTAAAACAACTGAAAATATGTCTTATATTCTAGGTTCTTCAAAGTAGCCACCTTTTGCTTTGATGACTGCTTTGCACACTCTTGGCATTCTCTTGATGAGCTTCAAGAGGTAGTCACCGGAAATGGTTTTCACTTCACAGGTATGCCCTGTCAGGTTTAATAAGTGGGATTTCTTGCCGCCTTATAAATGGGGTTGGGACCATCAGTTGTGTTGTGCAGAAGTCTGGTGGATACACAGCTGATAGTCCTACTGAATAGACTGTTCGAATTTGTATTATGGCAAGAAAAAAGCAGCTAAGTAAAGAAAAACGAGTCTCCATCATTACTTTAAGAAATGAAGGTCAGTCAGTCCGAAAAATTGGGAAAACTTTGAAAGTATCCCAAAGTGCAATTGCAAAAACCATCAAGCGCTACAAAGAAACTGGCTCACATGAGGATCGCCCCAGGAAAGGAAGACCAAGAGTCACCTCTGCTTCTGAGGATAAGTTTATCCGAGTCACCAGCCTCAGAAATCGCAGGTTAACAGCAGCTCAGATTAGAGACCAGGTCAATGCCACACAGAGTTCTAGCAGCAGACACATCTCTACAACAACTGTTAAGAGGAGACTTTGTGCAGCAGGCCTTTATGGTAAAATAGCTGCTAGGAAACCACTGCTAAGGCCAGGCAACAAGCAGAAGAGACTTGTTTGGGCTAAAGAACACAAGGAATGGAAATTAGACCAGTGGAAATCTGTGCTTTGGTCTGATGAGTCCAAATTTGAGATCTTTGGTTCCAACCACCGTGTCTTTGTGCGACGCAGAAAAGGTGAACGGATGGACTCTACATGCCTGGTTCCAACCGTGAAGCATGGAGGAGGAGGTGTGATGGTGTGGGGGTGCTTTGCTGGTGACACTGTTGGGGATTTATTCAAAATTTAAGGCATACTGAACCAGCATGGCTACCACAGCATCTTGCAGAGGCATGCTATTCCATCCGGTTTGCATTTAGTTGGACCATCATTTATTTTTCAACAGGACAATGACCCCAAACACACCTCCAGGCTGTGTAAGGGCTATTTGACCAAGAAGGAGAGTGATGGGGTGCTACGCCAGATGACCTGGCCTCCACAGTCACCAGACCTGAACCCAATCGAGATGGTTTGGGGTGAGCTGGACCACAGAGTGAAGGCAAAAGGGCCAACAAGTGCTAAGCATCTCTGGGAACTCCTTCAAGATTGTTGGAAGACCATTTCCGGTGACTACCTCTTGAAGCTCATCAAGAGTATGCCAAGAGTGTGCAAAGCAGTCATCAAAGCAAAAGGTGGCTACTTTGAAGAACCAAGAATATAAGACATATTTTCAGTTGTTTCACACTTTTTTGTTAAGTATATAATTCCACATGTGTTAATTCATAGTTTTGATGCCTTCAGTGTGAATGTACAATTTTCATAGTCAAGAAAATACAGAAAAATCTTTAAATGAGAAGGTATGTCCAAACTTTTGGTCTGTACTGTACTTTTTTTTCACATGGGAAACTATGTGTGATGGGTGGGTAGCCAATGGATGAAAACCTTCACATCAGTCACAGCCATTTAGGAAAAAGATATACATTAAATATACTTTTTTTTTTTTAATATACGCGCTATGGAGTGTTCACTTATCATTTTGAGACAATTTTGAGACTGATTAAGATTTTTTAAAATATATGTTTGTAGACCTCCAGCAGTAAACTAGAGTTGCTATCTGGTATTTAATGCACCACTTGCCAATGAAAACAAGATCACTCCACTCATCATGTCCGAACCTGTACAGCAAAGCTGAGTGAAATGCATTTTTCAATATTCCAAGAGGACTTTTTTTTATATGAACAGAACAGTACCATTAAAATAAAATACAACTGAAATAAGTACATGTATATATACATATATATATATATATATATATATATATATATATATATATATATATATATAGTATGAATATATATGTATATGTTTGTATATATATAAATATATAAAGAGAGAGGGAGAGATAAGAGTGTACAGTGAAGGAAATAATGATTTGATCCCTTGCTGTTTTTGTAAGTTTGCCCACTGACAAAGACATGAACAGTCTATAATTTTAAAGGTAAGTTAATTTTGACATTGAGAGATAGAATATCCAAAAAAAATCAAGAAAATCATATTGTATAAATTAGTGTAATGCAGTGACTTGCTGGCATTACAGTAATGGTCCAGGATGTGTTTTACCTGACCATGTACCTTCCCCCTCAGGTGACTGATCACATGACTGTGACATCAGCAAGGTCCTGTCAGTATGTGTGTGTGTGTGCACGGGATGCATATATAAACCCTGCTTGATGGGAGACAGGTGTGTTCGGTGTGAGGCGTGAGGCGTGTGCTCCGTGAGTGTGGGACACCGTTTGTGAGAGGCCTAGTGAGGCCGAGTGAACCCTGGCAGCCTGAAAGGAAAAGACTGGATCCTGTGCGGATGCTAGTGGCCTTGGAAGGCAGCGGCTTTGGAGTAAAGCCTGGTACCTGAAAGGTCGAGCCTGGATCCTGTGTGGATGTTAGTGGCCTTTGAGGGAGAGCCGGCTTGGTGAGGAGTCCTGAAAGGCAAAGCCTGGATCCTGTGTGGATGTCAGTGGCCTTTGAGGGAACGACGGCTGGAGACCCCTACCTGGGAAGCCACAAAGCCACAGTGGTGGCAGATTAAATGGACTGCAGCAACTAAACCCGGCAAAGGTAATACACTTTGTTACATGGACTGTGTTATGGACATTGATAATTTATTACCTTGCCGTATGCTGTAACCTGGAGCAAGTGGGCCTGTGTGCCACTAGGCTCGTGAATATTATAGATATGTGTGTCGGCGTGCCACTGAGTTGGACCCGGTGAACTGTGGCTTATGAAGTAATAAACTGCAGCATTGTGAGAAAAATGTAAAGACATTGCACGTGTGCATTGATTGTCGCAGGCAAAGCGAGCATCCCCCATTATGATGACTAGCGCTGCCTTACATATGGCTCGATAATGCGTGCAGCTGCAGCCCGGTTGCTAGGGGCAACGGCACAGGACGAGTGTGGATTAAAGCATCTGGCTGCAACTCGGTGGGGTTGCGAAGATTGGCGTCGCACTCAAACCTGGTTTGCTGTGGCTCGGCGGGGCTCACGAAGTTTAAAGCATCTAGCTGCAACTCGGCGGGGTTGCGAAGGTTGTCATCGCACTCAAATCCGGTTTTGCTGTGGCTCGGCGGGGCCACGAAGATTTTTACGGGGAGAGCGGTGTGTGAATAGTGTCCTGAGGAAATGCAGGAGCAGATAAAAATAGCTCTGAAAGGAGCAGCAACTGAGTCTGAAGCTATTGAGCGATTAGAGCGATTAAAGTGCCTGTTAAAACCGGAGCAGGTATTTGAGAAACGTCTACTGGACATGAAACTGGACATGGTGCAGGAACCACAGGAGCTGTGGGCACCATATGGAATGGCGGCAGTGGTCCATTCTATGAACTCTCCGGGGGCGCCAGTGTTGTCCCAGAGTGCCCGGGGAGGTGGTAAGAGCTGTTGTGAACTAAGTCCTAAGACTATTGCTGATTTTTCTTGTAAAAATTCCCCTGCCGGTGTGGTTGTTAAAAAGGGGCGGAGTCTAAAAAAGGGGCGGTTGTTCAAAACAGCGTGGAGAATTGAAAATCAAAAAAAATTACTGGTGGTGGGTTGGTACCTCCTAAAAATGACAATGTGACCGTTGATAACGGGGTAGCTCCAGTAGAAGGGGGTGACGTCAAAGTGGGAGGTGACCTGTTAGTCCACAACACCATGGGGAGTGACACAGACCCCGTAGCTGACGGTGACACTAAAAAAGTAGAAGGAGAGGTCAGTCAGGAGGGGCTAGACGAGGCGAGAAAGTCCCCATCTCGTAGACGGCGCAAGGGCCACAAAATGGTTGCTCCTGTAGACTTGGCTGAAAATGAAAATAAAGAGAATGTAGTACTGTGTGCCTTTGCTTCAACTGTGGATCCTCCATTAGAGGTAGAAGAGGAGGTGACGTTGCCAGTAGCAACCTCCGGTACGGTACCGAGTCAGAAGGATCTGACAGCCCTGAAAGAGGAGGCGGCCAGTCGTGACCAAGAGCTGGAGCCTATCGGCCAGCAGGGTCAGAGTGACGTGCAGCAATTATGTGAAAACCTGGGGAACGTGTCCTCAGACCAGTTGATCCTGGAGTCTGAACAGCAGAAAATACACCAGCTTATGAGGAACTGGCAGTGAGACGTGGAGCAAAGCCACGCAGAAATTAACCAGTGGAAGGAAATGTTCAACGCAATTAAGGAGGACTGCCGCAAAATCAAGGAAGAGGTTTTGCAGTTGAAGCTTGAGAAGGAGGCGCGGCAGGATGGTGTTTCTGGACGCGAACAAATCCTAGAACGACTGCGCAAACAGCTCAACCAGGAGCTGTGTGACTCCAAGAAGGAGTGTGGTGAACGCAGTAGGGAACTGCAACAGAGTAAGAGAGATTATGAGGATCTCCTCAAGGTGAAGAAAAAACTAGAGGAGAATAAGGCGGGTGCAGAGCAAGTGCGCCAAGTGGTTGAGACCACTCTGCAAGACACCCGTGAGGAGAATGATGATCTCCGGGGAAAGACCCTAGATCTGGAAGCTCAGGTGAAGGCGCTACAGATGTCCTGTGGTACTCTCCAGAAGGCGGAGACATACCTTAAGGAAACAGTCAGCAAGATGGAAGCTGAGCGAGAGAGGATGGAGGAGTCCATCGGAAAAGCCACAGACCAGGGCCAGGAGTTGACCGCTGGTGATGGGAGGTATGAAGCAGATACCTCCTTGAGTGAAGTGGGCTCGGAGGGTTCGGTGGATGTCGAAGCCGAGATCAAGCAGCTCAAGGAGTTGCTACAAACCTAGTGCACGCAAGAGAAGCGTGAGAGACTGGCTATTGAGAGCCGAGTGGGCGCATTGGAGACGGAGAGGTCTGAGAGAGCTCTGCTGCTGGAAGAGCAGTTGAAGCAGGAAAAGCTTCAGAGACGGGCCGTTGAGAGGCGAGTGGCGGAGCTAGAGGAAGAAGTTTCCGGGCTCAAAAGTCGCCTGACAAAGTATCAATCAGTGAACGAGGCCTTCTTGGAGAAGGAAAAGGGCGAACACGTTGCACTCACTCCCTTATACCATGAGAAGGTGGACCTGAGGAGAGCTAAGAGAGTGTTAACCACAGATAAATATGAGATGGAAGTGGTCAAGACGGAAATTCGTGGAGTTGTAGCTGTGAGTCAACTCAGGGAAAGCATACAGGGTGAAGAAGCTGGAGGTCAGTTGCCCCTGAAACCTGAGCTGGTTGATCGTCTGGAAACCACTGGTGAGACCGAAACGTCTCGGTACAAGTGCCTTGTAGATGTACCCGAGGATTTGAGGGAAGAATGCACCAGTGAGTCCGTGCATGAGGAGTTTAAGAAGGCCGTGGGAGCCTGTAAGGTGTACTTGACCTCAGAAGCTAAACAGCTGGTGGTCCTGTCCACGACCGAAGTCACAGTGAAGAGGGTGGCTATCCTGAGTGACATGCACTGGCGATGTATTCGCACAAAGCGGTTTCTCCGGTTGAAGACGGAACAAGCTGTTAGACAACTGGAGTTGTTGAGGAAAGCTCACAGTATGCGTGAAGAGGTCATCCGGGTGCCTCATGTTCTGGTGAGGAAGCTCGTTGGGAGAAATGGTCGAGCCATGCAGGTGATGGTCAAGAAGTCTGGTGTGGTGAAAGTAAGCAGTCCACGTGATCGTCAGGATTGGATACCAGACGAAGATGGCAAGGTATCATTCTCTGCTGTAGAAACAGAAGAAAGCCTGGGATATATGCGCATGCTGTTGGAGTACCGAGTGACCTACCTGCGAGAGGAAGAACAGTTGAATCTCGCTAGACTGTGAGTGGATAGACAGCATCATCTGAGTAACAGAAGATGGCAGCCGTCTAGAAATTATGAGACCAGACAGAGAAAGGGCCCCCTAAATAACAGAACAGCTATAGCTGGAGTTAGGGACCTTTCAAGATGTCCTGAGAGTAGTGGGTGTGGGTTTAGAGGTAGTGAGACCTTCAGTAACTCAGGTTTGAGCAGCCCATACAAACGACCCAATAGAGGACGGGACAGTACGGAGTCAAACCAGACCTTAGATACCAGGGCATGTGAGTCACACCGCTGTATGACTGACCGCTGGGAGCGGGGGAGACCTGACAAGGTTACGACTGACCGCTGGGAGCGGAGCAGGTCTGACAAGATTATGACTGACCGCTGGGAGCAGGGGAGACCTGACAAGGTTACAACTGACCGCTGGGAGCGGGGGAGCTCTGACAAGGTTACGACCCGGAAAGGTGACCTGACGAAGTCAGTGACAGTGACAAATGGTAGGTCCCTAAGGAATGGGCTAATGTCATTGACTAATATTCCAGGGGCTGAACAGCGCAATTGACAAGTACATGGTCTCTGTATGAGCTGTGGGATATGAGGTGATTGTGTATATTATGTGTTCAACCCCACAAGTTTGAACAGAGGGGAGGGATATGTAATGCAGTGACTTGCTGGCATTACGGTAATGGTCCAGGATGTGTTTTACCTGACCATGTACCTTCCCCCCTCAGGTGACTGGTCACATGACTGTGACATAGCACAGGTCCTGCACGCACAGAATGTCTGTCTGATCACATGACTGTGACATCAGCAAGGTCCGGTCAGTATGTGTGTGTGTGCACGGGATGCATATATAAACCCTGCTTGATGGGAGACAGGTGTGTTCGGTGTGAGGCGTGAGGCCTGTGCTCCATGTGTGTGGGACACCGTTTGTGAGAGGCCTAGTGAGGCCGAGTGAACCCTGGCAGCCTGAAAGGCAAAGACTGGATCCTGTGCGGATGCTAGTGGCCTTGGAAGGCAGCGGCTTTGGAGTAAAGCCTGGTACCTGAAAGGTTGAGCCTGGATCCTGTGTGGATGTCAGTGGCCTTTGAGGGAGAGCCGGCTTGGTGAGGAGTCCTGAAAGGCAAAGCCTGGATCCTGTGTGGATGTCAGTGGCCTTTGAGGGAACGACGGCTGGAGACCCCTACCTGGGAAGCCACAAAGCCACAGTGGTGGCAGATTAAATGGACTGCAGCAACTAAACCCCGCAAAGGTAATACACTTTGTTACATGGACTGTGTTATGGACATTGATAATTTATTACCTTGCTGTAGGCTGTAACCTGGAGCAAGTGGGCCTGTGTGCCACTTGGCTCGTGAATATTATAGATATGTGTGTCGGCGTGCCACTGAGTTGGACCCGGTGAACTGTGGCTTATGAAGTAATAAACTGCAGCATTGTGAGAAAAATGTAAAGACATTGCATGTGTGCATTGATTGTCGCAGGCGAAGCGAGCATCCCCCATTATGATGACTAGCGCTGCCTTACATTAGATACATGTATTTGCATTTTGCAGTGAGAAATACATTTTTGATCCCCTACAAACCATTGAGTTCTGGCTCCTACAGACCAGTTAGACGCTCCTAATCAACTCGTTACCTGCATTAAAGACAGCTGTCTTACATAGTCACCTGTATAAAAGACTCCTGTCCACAGACTCAATTAATCAGTCAGACGCTAACCTCTACAACATGGGCAAGACCAAATAGCGTTCTAAGGATGTCAGGAACAAGATCATAGACCTGCACAAAGCTGGAATGGGCTACAAAACCATAAGTAAGACGCTGGGTGAGAAGGAGACAACAATAGTAAGAAAATGGAAAAAATACAATGTGACTGTCAATCGACATCGATCTGGGGCACCATGCAAAATCTCACCTCGTGGGTATCCTTGATCATGAGGAAGGTGAGAGATCAGCCTAAAACTACACGGGGGGAACTTGTTAATGATCTCAAGGCAGCTGGGACCACAGTCACCAAGAAAACCATTGGTAACACATTACCCACAAGGTCCCTCTGCTCAAGAAGGCACATGTGCAGGCTCGTCTGAAGTTTGCCAATGACCACCTGGATGATTCTGTGAGTTATTGGGAGAAGGTGCTGTGGTCAGATGAGACAAAAATTGAGCTCTTTAACATTAACTCAACTCGCCGTGTTTGGAGGAAGAGAAATGATGCCTATGACCCAAAGAACACCATCCCCACTGTCAAGCATGGAGGTGGAAACATTACGTTTTGGGGGTGTTTCTCTTCTAAGGGCACAGGACTACTTCACCGCATCAATGGGGGAATGGTTGGAGCCATGTACCATAAAATCCTGAGTGACAACCTCCTTCCCTCCACCAGGACATTAAAAATGGGTCGTGGCTGGGTTTTCCAGCAAGACAATGACTCAAAACATACAGCCAAGGCAACAAAGGAATGACTCAAAAAGAAGCACAGTAAGGTCATGGAGTGGCCTAGCCAGTCTCCAGACCTTAATCCCATAGAAAACTTATGGAGGGAGTTGAAGCTCCGAGTTGCCAAGCAACAGCCTCAAAATCTTAATGATTTAGAGATGATCTGCAAAGAGGAGTGGACCAAAATTCCTCCTGAAATGTGCGCAACCCTCATCATCAACTACAAAAAACGTCTGACTGCTATGCTTGCCAACAAGGGTTTTGCCACCAAGTATTAAGTGTTGTTTGCCAGAGGGATCAAATACTTATTTCTCACTGCAAAATGCAAATAAATTTATCAAATTTATACAATGTGATTTTCTTGATTTTTTTGGGATATTCTATCTCTTAATGTTAAAATTAATCTACCCTTAAAATTATAGACTGTTCATGTCTTTGTCAGTGGGCAAACTTACAAAAACAGCAAGGGATCAAATAATTATTTCCTTCACTGTATATCTATATGTATATATAGATACATATACACATATATATTTATTGGGTGGTCTTTTATTTTAGTGTGACTGTTCATATAAAGAACGTTTGCAGAAAAAAATTGTGGGATATTCCAGGTGCTGCCAGTGGATGAAGGATGTCCAACTTCAGGTAGATGAAGAGTTTTTTTTTATTGTATTACGCATTTCGGAGTGGATCCATTTAATGTATGTAGTAAGTATGTATGTAATGTAATGTAGGGCAGCATGGTGGCTCAGTGGTTAGCACTGCAGCCTTGCAGCGCTGGGGTCCTGGGTCCTGGGTTTCCTCTGGGTTCTCTGGTTTCCTCCCACATTCCAAAGACATACTGATAGAGGATTTAGATTGTGAGCCCCAATGGGGACAGTGATGATAATGTGTGTAAAGCGCTGCAGAACTAATGGTGCTGCATAAGTGAGTAAAATAAATAAATAAATGTATCTGAGGAAGGCGTCGGATAAACTTCGAAACGCGTAATACAATAAAAGAACTCTTCATCTACCTGACTTTGGACATCCTTCATCCACTGGCAGATGATCATTCCAGTTCTAGTAATATACGCCTAGGAACCAGTGTTCGGAGCTGCAGCTGTCTCTAGTGGATTCACACGCCCTCTCCTTTGTTGTGTCTGCTATGGACTACCTCTCCAGGTGAGCAGTGCACGATCTGGTATTGAAACTAATTCCACAGATTTACACAAGGAGCATATTCCCTATTTTTGTATATCCATAAAAAGAAAAAAGCTTAGAATACTGAAAGATGCACTGTTCTAGTCAGCTTTATTGTACAGGCCGGGTCATGATGAGTGGAGTGATCTAATTTTACACCTAATTTGCATATGTTTTTCTGATAATATGCAAATTGTCTCTTCAGAGAGGAAGAGGACCAGAACTCTAGCGCCACCTATTGGAAGTAGCAATCCTAAAAGTCAATATTGACTCTTTAACAAGCCTAGCCACATGACTTAGGATAAAAGCCAAATCAGAATCTCAATTTTCAGACAATGTGTTTCGGGGTACTGCCCCTTGTCAGTGCAAAGTGTGAGATCTGGTTTGGCTGGGTGAGAGGTGTCTGACCGGGATCCAAGGGGTAACGTTTTTCCTTGGGGAGACTGAGATGTCAAGCCTGGCATGCCAAGGTGAGGAGACTGTTAAGCCTTGCAATGCTCCTCTGGGAAATCAAATATGCAAATTGTCTCTTCAGAGAGGAAGAAGACCATAACTCTAGTGCTAGCTATTGGAAGTAATTCATTTCTTTTAGTATTTTTCTAATTGTATACAACCTACACATAAGTGATAAGTGTCACACACGTAAAGAGATATTCCCGCAAAAATAGGGTGTCCCTTATCTATAATACATCCATAACGATCTGTAGGATCGGTGCTCTGGAACTTCAAGAAAGGGGAGCCTCATCTTGAATGGAGCAGAAGTGCACATGTGCTCCATTAATTGTCTATGGGAGTGCCAAATAAAGCCAAGTACTGTACTCGGTATTCAGTTTTCTCCGGCAGTCCCATAAGTGCATGTCACAGGTGTGTCAGGGTTGATGGACAGTCATATGATGTCCAGCCGTAGAAGATCGCTGCGTTTGGCCTTACAAACATCTCCCTGATCTTTTTATGATTCCTCACTCTTTAGGACCCAGCAGTGATCCTCACCTTGCTTGGGGATTATACCTTTCCGTTTAGGACCCTGAGGTATCCTCACCTTTTTGCTGTTAATCAGCACTTCCTTGCTGTGTCCTTAAATACACTCAGATCCTCAGAGAGTTGCTGGTGATAGCGTGTTCTCCCTATTCAGGTCTGGGATTCTAGCAATCGACTAGAGTTACCTTAAAGTTTCTTTGTGGATTGTTGCCGTGTTCTTTCCAGTGTCATCTTGGAGCTAAGTGTATTCCCCTGTTTGTTTCCCCGGTGTGTACTTTACCTTGTAGTGGGGCTGACTTAGGGCCAGGTTTCCTGCTTGGCGAAAGGTGCAGAACCTATTTAGGGTCTATAGGGGAGTCAGGGTTTGTCATTAGATCTGTTTAGGGGTCTCCACTCTCCCTTTTCCTATTTGTAGGGCTCCCTCCCCTTTTCCCATCGTTATACGCTGGGTTCTCCCCATACCTAGCGTGACAGTGCACCTCTGCCCCATGTAAGACAGGGATCTAGAGCCCAATTCTCGAAGTTGGTATCTGATTGATCAGCAAGTTATTCCCAATCCAATGGATAAGGGATCATTTGTTTTCTCAGAAATAATCCTTTAAGGTCCATTTTTTTACCCATATTGCCAAGAACATATTCTGTAATCCATATGCACCAATGGCATATTTCGAATAGGGGCCTAAATGCCTAATAAAGGATATCTTGACATTGAAAAATATACATCTTGTGTAAAAATGCTTTTATTATAGCTTTTCAAACACTCCCATATGTAATGGTAAACATTCCGAAAAAAGCGCATGACAATGATAAAAAGTTTCTATCGGATGAAATGTAAATATTTAAGGTTAGTACTTTGGAGAACCAAAAGAAAACAGCCTGTCTGGGCTACTCGAAAATTAAAGGACGAGGATTAATTTAAAATAAACACTCGAATTTCTCTCTGAATGCATGTGAGCCATCATTTATTACAGTTGTTATTTTAATGTACAGACTCAATCTGTAATGCTGTAAGTCCATATAATGTCTATTACACATACATAGAGCATACCGTCAGTGTAGTGTTCTAGACAACAAGTAATTGCAACTCAGTTTCCTGGGAAATAAATCTGTGGCCTCATTCACATCAGCGTATTTTACACCCATATATTTAGAAAGTCAAAGCTACGGTATATTCAGATACCATAAATAGCTAAATATTCCATATACTTTAGACTTATATAGCTCCTTATTGCAACTTATTTTCGGAAGTAAGGTGCTATTATCCAGGTGCACCAGAAATATTACTAGTAAAATTTCTGGCGTGGCACACAGAGGCACACGCCACTAGTCAGACGCTCCTCATTCATTAAGAGGTGTGCACCTCTTAATGAATCAGGAGTTTCTCACTCCAACATGCTCCCTTATCAAGACTGGCGAGAAAATCATCGATCTTGATGAATCAGGGCCATGTATAAATAAACCCACTATACAGTGCCCAACTAATATTGCCATAAGGTGCCCCAAAACATTGTTTAATTAAGAAACTAGGGAATATAGATGGATCTAGTGTAGCTGCATTTTGCTCGGTTTGGCTAACTGTAGGATTGGAGGTGTAAGCTCCAAGTATCCAAAACTTTAGGGAATTTCAGTTGGGACCCTCAATATGGCCCTGCTCATTATCATTGTACCATAGCATCCATGCAGAGGGTTAGCAAAAATATTCCTGATATCAATAGAAAGATTGAATGTCCATTCTTGGTATGATTACCGTCCTCTCGTCTAATTACCGCATCATTGTAAAATAAAATCAAAGGTTGGAAGTTACTGAAGGACTGTTCTCTCCTCTGCTATAGTATCTTGTCGATTTGTCAAATATCATATGGTCCAATGGGAAATTAGGGTTGAGAATCACATATTATAGGGTACAAAACATAGATATTTCTAAGCCTTTAAAAATGCACCTCCTGAAAGAGGCTTCAAGACTGGCGGACCATCCGATGTGTTTGAAGCTTCCCGACTCCCCTCCAATAAATAGCGGGAAGAGAAAGAGAAGGATCTGGCAGGTTGGATTCAAGTATCAGATTTGAAAACATGTAAAAGTTAGGCAGCATGATGGCTTAGTGACATTCTGGGTTCAATTCCCACCAAGGACAACATCGGCAAGGAGTTTGCATGTTCTCATGTTTGCATGGGTTTCCTCCAGGTTCTCCTGTTTCCTCAAAGATTCCAAAGACATACTGATAGGGATTCTAGATTGTGAGCCTCAATAGGGATAACCATTCAGCTAACAGCTATCTAAGGTATATGGGCAACCTATGTTCTATTGTAGACCATGACATGTTTTTCTCAAGGAGATGCCAATGGTACTGGGTTGTTGACTCTAAGGCTGCATCTCCCTGGCAAAAAAAACGCATACGGATTTTCCATGCGTTTTTTCTGCCAGGTAGAATCGTTTGTGGAGCGTTTTGAACATGTGATTTCGCATGCGGGTTGTCAAGAGCTTTTCCAAGCGATTTTAGCATCACTTGGAAAGTGCTTGACAACTTGATCACACTATATAAATCCATGCAACCAGCATGGATTTATGTTGTGTGACCAAGTTATGATGCTGCAAATGCAGCATCAATAGTAACAAAAGAATAAAAATGGTGAAAAATAAAAAAAAACATTATGCTCACCTTCCGATGGCCCCCGGTCTTTTTCTCCGGTGCGTCCGGTGTCTTCGGATGCTCGCGGTGGTGTAAAAGGACCTTCCATGACGTCATTTAGTCATGTGACAGGTCACGCAACTGCCGACGTCAGCGGTCGCGTGACCTGTCACATGACTAAATGACGTCATGGAAGGTCCTTTTACCACCGCAAGCAGCCGAAGAGCCAGCAGCACCGCCGGGAGCAGACAGGGGGCCATCAGAAGGTGAGTATATGTTTTTTTTTATTTTAATTCTTTTTTAACTACAGGTACTATGGTACCCAGGTCTGGAGGAGAGTCTCTTCTTCTCCAGACCCGGGTACCATCTGAGCATTGAATCGCATAATATCTGCATGTGTACATGCTGCGGAAATTTCCACTGCGGATTATCATTGTGGAAAAGTCCGCAGCACAACCATTAATTTTGCGGAATCACGGCGAAATCGACGCCATTGACTTGAATTGGACCGCATAACATCCGCATGACTACACGTCACCACAGCGAGCAGCCGAAGACACCGGACGCACCAGAGAAGAAGACCGAGGGCCATCGGAAGGTGAGTATAATGTTTTTTTTTTAATTTTCACCATTTTTATTGTTTTTTTTTACTATTGATGCTGCATTTTCAGCATCGTAACTTGGTCACACAACATAAATCCATGCCTGTTGCATGGATTTATATAGTGTGACCAAGTTGTCAAGCACTTTTCCAAGTGATACGAAATCGCATATGCAAAACGCTTCACAAAAGCTTCTACCTGGCAGAAAAAACGTATGTAAAATCCGCATGCGTTTTTTCTGCCAGGGAGATGCAGAAACGCTCCACAGCATTCCTGCATCGTGGGCACTTAGCCTAAAACATAAGAGATATCTAAAAAAAGAAAAACTATTTGTTTGATTTGGTTTTCCATGGAACACTTTCCATACATATTCTCCAAAGTGTCCAAGCAAAGCCGAGTATAAGTAGCAAGGATTCAATTGATTTTCTAACATGGGTTTATACAGCAAGATGTCATCACTTGTGGGACTGCAGAAGTTTACACTGGAGTGGTGCCAAGCATAAATTAAGTAGGTCAATCTAACCCTTCCTCTAAGTCCTGACGGCATGTCCATCACACACCTAACTCTTCATAAAGAAGAACTGTCTGTACAAGACTAATGTGTAAAGAGATAATTCACTTCTCATCGATTTAATCATCTGGAAAAGGTTTAATTTCTATGAAAACAGAACTTGTCATACAAGCCGAAGTAAGAGGTTTAAAAGCACGAGACACCAGCCTTACTTGGTCCCATTTGTTTAAAGGGGTTGCCCAGGTTTGGCATGGAAATCTGCGATCACTCAATGTGATTGCAAACTTGTGAGTCCTCACACCGCGCACAGCACGTGAGGTCAGGATTCTCCGGTACCAGAACAAAGAGCAGGCAATCATGTGAACGCAGCTACATGATATGCATACTCCTGTCCACATTCCAACTAGACGTGAGCAGCGTCGCTCAATAGAATTGAATAAAGCTGAGCACGACTAGTTGGAATGTAGCTGGTCTTGTCACTAGCACCGGAGAATCCTGACAGCATGTGCTGTGGGAGATGTTGAGGATTCACAAGTTTGCAGTCACGTAGAGCAACTGCAGACTTTTGTGCCAAACCTGGACAACCCCTTCAACCTATGACAGTCCCATAGAAAGCAAAAAGAGTGGTAGTGTGCATGCTCAACTGCCGTCCTATTTAAGTCCCATTAAAAGGGTCGTGGATGCCAGTGAACAGCAAATTCTCACCTATGCTAAAGAGTTACTTTAAAAATTTGTATAAATCCTTTAAATACAGAGAGTGAAGTAATCTGGGAATAATTGACATACAATATCAGTAAATATTGCATAGCCCGATTATCATACAGGACATGGGCTCTCATTCTACATACATCTGTTAAATCCTTGGATTGATCATCCCTGAGTGCCAATAAGGTCCTCACAACCTTTTACAAATCTGGAAAATCTGTGATGAATCTGAAGCAAAATCCTCATGAATTACAAGCAGATTTTGGTGGAGATTTCACTGGGAAGCACTTTTTCCACATGTAATAGTATTGCAAAGAGTTACATTTTTCAATTGCTCTGTAGCCTCACCATAGGTTAAATGAGGCTGTCACGGGTGTGTCAGGTGTGACAGACAGTTGCTCTGGAGCCAGCTATAGCAGGTCACTGAGCTTGGCATTGCAGACGCCTTCTTGATTCCCTCATCTCTGTAGTATAGTTTTATCTTTCTTCCTTTAGAACCCAGCAGCGACATCCACCTTATGATGCTGATTGACATACCCTTACTGGGTAGTTAAATAGTTTCAGTTTCTCCAGAGAGTCGCCGGTGATAGCTCTATATACCTCTGTGTAGGCTTGGAGCACTAACAGTCGGCTAGTTTCTTCTCTGGTGCCCTTGGAGGACAGTTGGCGTTATCTCTCTGGTGTCTGCTCAAGCTAAGTGTAACCCCTTTGCTTGTCTACCTTGTTGTCTTTAGTTTGTAGTTGGGCTTGACTAGTGCTCACCCTGTCCCCTCCCTATCTTGGGCCATGCTCTAGGGACATTCAGGGCTTAGGTTCCTGCTCAGCGATAGGTGTGGAACCTATATAGGGACAATAGGGTAGGCAGGGTGATATTAGATCTGCCTAGGGGTCTCCACTCCCCCTTTCCCTAGTGTTTGGGTTTCCTCCCCCTCTTCCCTTCATGTTGCACTTAGTCTTTCCCTCATCTTGCGTGAACCAGGCATTGCATGGTTCCCACTAAAATCAATGAATTATCTGTGTAATGTACTAATGCAAAACTTTTTCGAGAAACACTAGTTGTAGTTGCTCTCTGTAACTGATGAAGTATCAGTACCTGTGTATATATAATATCCCTATAAAGATGGTTTTCCATCAATCCATGGCATCAAGATCAGTTTTCTTGTGCCTCAACTGATCACAACAGATGTCAAAACGACAAATTGTCACCCGGCTTTTTTACTAGTTTGTACTGCAAAACTGGTCAGTAAGATGAAAAAAATGCAACATTTAGCATTTTTTGACGTAGTTCCTAGAAGGGTCCAGCGCAACAAGTGATGATCTGGATGAACGTGGACGATCCCTAAGAAAATGACTATACGTTTCCACATTAGTTTCCTTTAAAAAAAACAGTTCCTTAGGGCCGGATGGATAGAAACAAGGCCTAAGGCATTTGAAACCAATTGATATTTCTTTTTGACCCCAAAAAGTTCCCATTTTTTACTTTGCAGGGTTTTTTAATTAATAGTATTTTAGGATTTGTTTTTTTTTAATTAAATTTATTCACAATTCTACAGGACTGAGCTTTTAGACATAAATGGAAAATAATTTTTTAATGTTACTGAAAATCAATACAAAATACATAAAGAATTTACCAGATCACGTCATGCGAGATATGGCCACAGGAGCTTCTAGGCACAACTTTTTTGACCTCTACGGGGTTTATTTATTTATTTTACTTGCTTATATAGAGCCATTAATTCCACAGCGCTTTACAGACATTATCATCACTGTCCCCATTGGGGCTCACAATCTAAATTCACTATTAGTATGTGTTTGGAGTGTGGGAGGAAACCGGAGAACCCGGAGGAAACCCACGCAAACACGGGGAGAACATACAAACTCCTTGCAGATGTTGTCCTTGGTGGGATTTGAATCCAGGACCCCAGTGCTGCAGAGCTGCAGTGCTAACCACTGTGCCACCATGATGTCCAAGTATAAAGATTGAAATTTATGACCCATCCACAGGATTGGTGATAAGTTGCTGATCACTTGGGGTCTCGTGAGAACTGAAGTCCAGAGTTCCCGGTTTGAACAGATCACTTTATGATGGAACCCTCAAGATAAAAAAGTGATGACAAATCCAAGTAATTCAATCCAACTCCAAGCAATTCAACCCAACTCCATTCAAAGTGGGGATTTAGGAGCCCAGTACTTGTGATCATGAAGGGGATCTGGTTCTGGTGTAGAGTTGCACCCTCTAATTTTTTTCCAGCTACTTTTGGTTTGAGGTGCAAAGAAAAAAGTAGGTGGAGGCAGCACTAAACCAACGCCTTAACTTTTCATTCTCAGGATCGGTGGGGATCCAAAACTGCAATATGCCATGACTTTATGACATAGGGAACCACTTTTTAACTTATGTATGCTATACATAGCATTTATAAGAAAATTTTTACTGGACAGGACTGCCTATAGACAGAGATTGTAACTGATACGGTCAAAAAACATAATTTTCGACAGCCAAGTTTTCTAACGAGAAAGCTAGACGCACCGTACGGCCTCTACCCATCACCAAACGTTGCATATTTGCTTTATTCCCCGCCATATGTAGAGCCTCAGCAGAAGGTTCATGAACACGTCTTCATCTTGGTCAAGGAGAGGATAATCTCTTACTGTTGTTTAATAAATGGGGTCAATGAAAATAAATTTTTCAATCATTTATTACAGCAATACATTTCTGAAAATATCTCTGCGTTAATATTTAGAAATACTAATCCGTTGCTCTGTTAGAAGATTGCCTTTCATTTTGGCCAGCTAATCTGCTATATAAACAGCCGGGTACAATTTCTCCCAAACTCTGAGCAAACTAATGTAGCCATTGAATAAATGGAAAGTTGTAGAATGGAGTCTAAATTGAAAACATCTACAGCACCATGCAGGAATGCGCTGCTTTACTTTCCATTTTTAACTTATAAACATTCCCTCCGGTTTGCAGATAGTAAAATATCTCTATTATGTACATTGGACAGGTTCACATTTTTTTTTATATATAAAATTTATCTTTATTAGGTTTAATACCTTTCAGACTATTTATTGTAGTTTAGGAAGAATGGGAAGAATAGGAGCGGTGTAATTTAAGGTAAGGTGTCAGAATGAAGAGGTTTCCTGCGTACACAATAATTACATATTGCATTCCAGATACCAACTGTAAGACCCTATAAAAAGGACATTAAAGGGTTATAAATGAATCCACTTCTTCATAACTGTTAAATCAGTGTGGGTCCCCCATTCAAGCCAGGACACCCTGGTGCTCCAGTCTAAAGCCGGTAATTGTTCGGCCGGCAGCTATGTTGCCCAACTCTTCCATACACGGAGACTCGCTCGGCCAGGAGCTCATGTTCTCTATGACAAAGCTGCTGCCAGACACCTCTGGAGGGGGCTTATCTCGCGAAAAAGAAAAGGATCAGTAGTCCAAAATTGGACATACTCTTCTCTTCCCTGATATCATCTGTCAAGCAAGAGTTGAGGGCCTCCACACACATTAGCCTGTTGGTCAAGCCCATGTATAATAGTTTTAAGTCTATGACACTGAAGATAAGAAGACTGAAGCGTCCAGTGCTGCAGTCGGTAATCTTTGCCAGTGCCATATTGAATGGACTGACATTGCGCATGTGTGACAGTGCGAATGCTTCATTCAGATCCTCCTGGCTTTGATCTTGTAGCCTGCAGAGAACCGGTGGAAAACATGGGACACATGTCCCCTGTTCTGGCAATTTATGGGGAACCCATATATCGATTTAACAATAATTTATGCATCTTTTCACTTTCTTTAAAACCGAAGGGCACATTTATATGTGCCTTAAACATTCACTGATTGGTAGTCATTTAATGACCTGTTTAAACTGTCTGACCACATTTGTTTGCTCACAGAATGATTGTTAATGTGATTGTTCTGTGCTCATAAAATGTCCTGTTAACAGCAGCACGTCATGTTCACACAAGATGATGTTCTGCTGAGAATGATAATTTTTAAGCCTGCTGAAAGACAATGACTGCTTAAAAATTATCCCACGCCACAAATTAGCAAATTGCTTGTTTATCAGGTGACTGCTGGTCTGTATAGACGAACAGATAATTAGGTACACTCCTTTCCCTATTTTGGGCTCCTTTAAAAAGAGTTATTCCCAACTTAATAAATGGATATTGTTGGATAATACTTGTAAATATAACCAGTTTTGCAGGTTACAATCATGCGTCGGCTATCTTGGCCAGCTTCAAAACAGTGCTTACAAGCACAAAAGAAAAAAGCTTATAAGCACTGCATATGTTCTGCTGTCTAAGGCAATGGACTGTAAACAAAAGAAAATTGTTAAAGGGATCTTGTTAATTGATTCATGCTGCCAAAACTGTGGACAGTATGAATTGAAACATGGCTGCACAATTGCAGTCAAGTATGTTGTTCTCTGAAATGCTTTGGGGTTTTAGAATAAATGTAATTAGATGATCTAACACTGCCATTGGCCGGCTCTTCCCAGCACTGCTCTAGGAGATTGACAAGTCTCTCAAGGGAACCTGTTGTCTGATTCATGCTGCCCAAGCTAAAGACAGCATGAATCAGATTGTGACTGCACGATTGGAGCTAGGTATATGCTTCTCTGAAACGCTCTGGGACTGCAGAAAACATCTAAGTAGAAGATCCAGCTCTGCCATCGGCTGACTCTTCCAAGCACCACTCTAGGTGATTGACAGGTCTCTCCCTACTGTACACATGAGGGAGAGACCTGTCAATAATCTGGAGCGGCGCTGGGAAGAGCCAGCCAGGGGTGGCGCAATACTAGTCTTGCTCCAGCTATGGTCCCGTGCCAGATCACCTAATCCAAAGTCTCTTTATTTCAGCATGGTAAAAGTTAACTGCAATCTATCGTTTTTTAATTGTTATTGTTTGGGAGTGCGAGGGTTGTTATAGGTTTATTTTTTATTATTTTTTAATACTTTTTTTTTATTATTACACAGCATTCGCAGCTGACAGTTCTTCTCAAGTGGAGCTGTCAGCACTTGGATATAGTGCCAAGCATGTGGCACAGTATGTTATAGTCCACATGGTAACATTATGTTTATAACTTTTTTTTTGGTAACTTCCCGGTCTTTCCATTTTATAAATTGTACAAACATATTTTGAAAGGAGAGATTTTTGGAGCAGACGTAACCGCTAAAGCATTTAAATTATAATATCACTATCGGCATATTCCACTGCAGTGTAGACATTTCAGGAATATTATGTGGGCAATTTAAAAGACCTTCTTCTTAATTATATGACTGTAGAATGGATTTCCTCTAAGCCTCTTCAATTTGCTGTGTCGAACATAAAGCTTTGGCTGGCACGCAAATAAAAAAAAATAATTATATTGTTAGTACAGCTGCCATTGTGGACAGCTAATGGAATATCTGCTTGTAGGTAATGTTTTCCCGCAACAGACGTGAAGCTCGTAATACGAAGCACCAATCCAAAAAGTAAACCCTAGTTGATGGAGACATGCGGGCAGCATACATGGCACAGGGTTTTCACCTTAGTAGTATTGATATATAATCCATAATGACCACATGAAAAATTACATGTGTACTAGATCTGTCTCATTTTTCCCCATTGTCTTCTAATGGTCCAAGGTTTAGAACATTGGACTTTGATATAACAAAACTTTTGTACATCCAGGAGCCAAACAATGGAATAGAGCTCCGTCCCTTATGTTGCTGGAGGAGACTCCTATTATCACAGGTGTGTCAGAAGTGACAGACAGTTGCCCTGCAGTTGGTTGCAAGAGAGCTCTTGGTTTGGCATTACAGATACCTTCTTAGAAGCTGTCTCTCTAGGACCCAGCGGCTACCTTCCTCTTGCTAATTAACACCCTGGCCTGGGTGTACAAATACCTGCTGTTTGCTAGAGGGAGGTGCCGGAGATATTTACATGACCCCTTGTGAAGGCTTGAGCAAGAGCAGTACTTCTTACTCTCTTGAGCTAAAAGGACGTGTGTTCATCTCTCTGAAGTCGACTAAAGCTAAGTTATCTTTCCTTGTTTGTTCCCCCTTGTTGTCTTTAGTTGTCAGTGGGGATCGACTAGCAATCATCCCCTTCCTTCCCTAGCCAGGGCCAAACACCAGGGAAAGACAGGGTGAGGTTCCTGTGCGGCGATTGGTGCGGAACCAATATAGGGACGTTAGGGGAGACATGGTGATATAAGGTCAGCCTAGGAGGTCTCCACTACCCACTTTCGCTACAGTCTGGGCCCCCTTTTCCCCCTTCCCTTTGTGTTGAACTTAGTCTTTGCTACACCTTGCGTGACAGCTATTTCTTGCCACTGAAAGTATATGAAAAGAGCTAAAAAAAGAGACTGGATGGTGGAGGAAACTATACTTCTTTTGCCTCCCTTACAACATGGCCCTCCATACAGTATAACAGATGCTACTGCTGCTATCATATATGTTCAGTATCTGAGTAATAATTACCTGTTTTGTTCATTTTTTATAAATGGATGGAAAATTTCCATTTTTCTCTGTCTACATTCTTGCAGTTTCTACACTAATATAACCTGAAGAGGGCCTCTAAAAGAAGTTGGTGGCCCTTTATGAAGCCTCCGTCATTTACTAGGCTTGTTACATGTATTATGTATTCTGTCAAGCGCACCAGTAAAAAGCCAGGTGGCCATCTCTATTGGCTTTTGGTAGGTTACAACTACTCCCATTTACTATTTCTGAATGGGAGAAAAGGACAATAATGGTGACCAAGTATTAGTACCATACTCTTCTTAATAACGTACAGTGCCAAACAACAGAACTACATTGCAGACATAATATTTCCATACTGCCTACCCAATAGCTCCATAAAGTGAATGCATTGGAGCCATTTACAGAGATTACATAATACCACAACCATGGACTCGCTAGGTAGGAAGCTTAGATTGGGCTGTTTATGATGAGGTTGGGTTGTAGAGAAGACCCTTGTGAAATTTCTTCTTGTGACTATAATAACTAATTTTTATCAAGTGTCACATATCCATCCAACTGATATGTATAGGAGGATTGGTTTAAAGGGGGTGTCCGAACTAACATATTGATGATCTACTGTATCTCTATATCAGATTGTGAGAATCCAACAGCTGGCACCTCCACCGATCTGCTATTTGCTTCGGAGTCTGGTAGATGTAAAACATTGTAAACGGACAGACCATCATGGCTCCATATCCTAGACTATGAGATAAGTTTTAGTGCCTGGTACTGGCCAATAATAAGCATACCATACAGGAGCATAACTATAATAGGACCAGGGGTTGCAGTCTCACCTGGGTCCTGGATCCTAAGGGGACAAAATGGTCACTTTGGCCCATATTAGAAGGCCAATGACCCATGATGGTTGAGACTCTGCTGAAGATTTTGTATTGTGGCCCTGGAGCTTCAAGATATGCCATGGGTTCCATACACTGTTTCTATCCAGCCACCAAAAGAGCAGATAACAGCTATTCAGTGAGGGTGTCTGCTATTGGACCTCACCAATGAAATATTGTTGACCTATTTCTAGGAGAGGTCATTGATACGTTAGTCCTGGACAGCCCCTTTAAGGCAAACCTGCTAGAAAATGCTGAATAATCAATGCTAAAGAGCAGGAGGAGCAGAGCAGATGGGCAGTCTGGTGGCTCAGTGGTTAGCACTGTAGCTTTGCAGAGCTGGGGCCCTGGGTTCTAATCCCACCCAGGACAACATCTGCAAGGAGTTTGTATGTTCTCCCTGTGTTTGCGTGGGTTTCCTCCGGGTTCTCCAGTTTCCTTCCACACTCTAAAGACATACTGATAGGGAATGTAGATTGTGAGTCCCAATGGGGACAGTGATGATGATGTTTGTAAAGCGCCATGGAATATGATGGCGCTATATAAGCACAGCATAACAAATAAATAGTAATAAATAGATCAGATTTATGTATCGTTTTAAGGGAAGAGTTCCAGTATAACTTAAAATTGATTGATTGAAATCCCTACTTGTTTTATGCTTAGGAGTCCAGTGGGCGGTGTCACTCTGTGACTCTGCATTCACTGATAGCTGTCAATCACAAAGTGGGACCACCCACTGGACTCCAAAGAGCAAGGATTTCAATCAATAAATACATAAAAGTTTTACGAAATATTTTCTAAAAAAAAAAACCTAAATATCAATCTGATTTGCTAATCCTGATCTGGAACTTGAGGACTGCAGATTGGACGACAGGTTCCCTTTAATGGGAAATATGTATTAGACTCTTAGTCGGAAATTATACTGTGTCGTTTGCTCATTAGTTAGAATAGAACGGAGAAAGGAGAAGGAGGAGAGAGATGGTATGTTTGATAAATGCTTTTCTGGAGAGCCTGTGCCGTTAACCTCTCTCATAAACCTCCAATGCATAATTGAACTGTCACTTAAAGTAGTCATTTTAAAAGGGGGTTCTATAAACATTGCAATTTTATTCACGGAGACTGTCTTTCCTAACTACACAAAGAAAAAAAGTGGTGATTTTTCATCATACGTATCTGGAATGCCAGCTGCAGAACATCCACGTGCAAACACAAAGCTTAAAGAAAAATGCCCGAGATGAAAACTTGCTCTTGATATGATATGGAACAACTTGTCATATAATAGTTGGCTATCATACTATAGAGGACAAATTGCAGATTCTAAAAAGGTTCAACTACGAAGCCAAACAAAATACAGCTCGTAATTCTGCACATTATTAGAATATAGGACTTCTCAGCCCACAGCTTTCTGCTCATCAGACACCACGAAAAATCAGCACCGTCAACTTTTTGAGCTAATTAGTGTTTTCTTTCCCCGTGTGACCTTGAAAAAGCAACCTTAGGTTTAGTGGGAGGTAACAGTACAGAATTCGAGGAGAGATCTTGTTAATAAAGGTATGTTAGCAATGCTGTTTATCTGCTTAGGAGGGCGTACAAGGAAGACTTGAGCGAGGGCAGATGGAGAAATATACTTTGTGTTACTTCAGTATCTTTAAGAGCAGATAAAAGCTAAATGATATATTTGGACAACACATTTTCTTAGTATTGGTTTAAAATCGATCACATCTTTTACTACATGGGCATAATCCAAACTTGCCTCTGGATGAATTTTAAAAAATAGCTGTCACCAGATCAAAAGCATCTAGTTTTTGCTCTTATTTTATTCTCTCTGCTCCCCTAAGTATTCCATTCTTTGTATTTTTAAAATCCAACATACGGTTCAAGAGATAAGGGCATTTTTATTCAGTGACCATATTTATGGTCTTTACCATGATAGGTGATGAAGGTCATTTTATTAGGACAATGCGTTTCAGCCCCCGGCAGGCATCTTTATCAAGTCAAACCAACAGTTTGTTGGGTTTTTTTTTACTCTTTTTTTGGAGATCAATTTTATCCACTGAGCCACTGATTGGCTGCAGCGCTGTTGATGTGACATCAGCGCTGTTGATGTGACATCAGTGCTGCATACAAAAAGACATTGAGACTAGGGACTGAGCGCTTAACCCAGGGAGAGTGAGTAAAAGCACAGATTGTTTTCTTTAAAACTGCAGACAGGTGACAGGGGTTTTACGAAACTAAAACTAAATTCAAGAAAAATCCTTAGAGGGGTTGTCCACTACTAGGACAACCCCTTCTTGATCTAAATGTTTGGCGCCAATAAAATAAAAATGCTTATACTCACCTCCCATGCCGACACCGTTCCAGCGAAGTGGACACTCGCATTCCCGGGGCTCGTGTGGTTGTTACGACACAGGACCCCAGTTGCCAATCAGCACTGGCATCACTGTCCCCACCTTTGTACGAATCGAAGATAAAGAGGAAGTGAGAGAGCAGCCGCAGACTTGACTTCCTCTTGATGTTCGATTCGTACGAAGGTGGAGACAGGGGCGCCAGTGCTGATTGGGTGCCGGGCTCACAGGTCATAACAACTGCACGAGAGCCCCGGGACCGCGAGTGGCGACACCGCTTGAAATGGTGCCGGCACAGGAGGGGAGTATAAGCTTTTTTATTTTATGAGGGCCAAGCGTGGAATATGAGAAGGGGTTGTCCACGTAATGGACAACTTCTTTAACGATCACTTTGTCAATTTATGGTTATTAAAACAATACAAAATAGAGGAAGGGATCCAATCTCTTGCATAAGGGTGTCTAATTTTGTGGACGCTGGGAAGTGAGTATGGAAAGCTAAGATTCATGGAAAGACTTCCAATGGGTAGGCATAGAATAGCGAAAAATTGGGATGCGGCCAGGTAGGATTTTAGATCAAAGATGCACATGGACACCAGTATGGATAAGCCATAGGCAAGAAGTTGACTTGGATAAAATGAATAACCTACACATATAAATCATGACGGTAGACTATAACATCTATAACATGGAAATGGAAGAGCGGCTTATGTAGTACTGATAAATGTATGTATATATATTATTGTTACAATAATCTAAGCATCTACTACTATCTGCTACAATCATGAATTATTTTTGACAATATATATGAAAATAAGCTTAGCCCAAAATAAGCCAGTTTAGGGTTTTTTTGGTAAATTGCTGCATGACACCAATGATCCAAAGGTTACTGATGGCATTTCAGATTTCGTGTGACCTCTGGGTCAGCACCTCTACACATTTACACAAGGTGGTTACTGAATTTTGACATTGTATCAGATGGATTTTCCTTTCTTTGAATTCTTCTAGCAATGATGGATCAACTAAGGAGAGAACGCTAAGGACAACAGACACTGAGGAGACATTGGCCACCTATGTTCTCTTGTCTAAATAAATGCGTCTGGACCACTGAGCAGAGAGAATTACTCCTGAACACTTATGTCATCTCCAGCTGTTTACTTAACCCTGGTGATGCCACGCATAAGTAAAAAAAAATCTTTTTGTTAGGTTTTGGAAAATGGAGAGCTGAGACGTTTGTACCAGGTGAGACTGGACGTAATAGATTAAAAAGCTTTTAATTGCAAGTTTAATCACATGACCAAGAAACTAATGCCCTGGTCATTGTAGAGACTAGGGAATATGTACATTTTCTCATATACACACTACACACATATACAAACTATAATTGTGGTATGACCAGAAAAGACCATCATAATGTTCTCTTATATGTGCTTATTACTATTCATGGGAGTAACTGGGGTGGGGTTGGTGGGTATATGCTTGGACCATGAGGTGCCACTTAGTTACTTACCTCTATAACTACCCCATCAAGTTTTTGCAGGTTATATTAGGCAAAGCTACTGAAAAATACACTATTCTGGTAGAATGAACAGAGACTAAGGGTCCAAGTCATCATTTGCGTTTTTTTTTATTTTAAGACACTTTCCTTTTTGTCTTGTGGTATTCGTTGACTTTTCGTTGCACCAAATTCTTCAAAATTACACATGTGGCTCATACATTTTGATTAAAACCTAAATTAAAATGCTTTTTATTTTTACCTTTAACTTTTCTGCAACTTTTCAAATCACTAAAAATTGCTTGTTCTCTACATAGGACAATGTGCTGTCGAGAACAATGATCTTTTTGGCAAGCCAAAACTCATTTCACCCAACAAATGAGCATTTTGCTTGTTCATAGGATAATCAGTAGCCTGCTTGCACTGAATGATAATCACTCGTTCATGATACTCGTATACCTTAAAGGGGTTGTCTGGCCTTGGGGTAAAAGTCTGTAGTCACTTTATGTGATTGCAGACTTGTGAATCCTAACAACGTGTGGTATGAGGATTCTCAGGAGCAGGTCCTGGGAGCGGACTATCATGTGACTTCAAATATGCGATATGCGTACTTCTGGCCTCATTCCAACTAGATGTGTCTGGCCTCATTCAATTTCCTTGCATTGAGAGAGGTCCCGCACGTCTAGTCGGCACATGACTGCATGTATGCAAATCGCATACTAACGATCACGTGCTTGCTGATCCCGGTGCCAATACCGGAGAATCCTGACAGCACACATTCTGCAATCACGTAGAGTGACTGTAGACTTGTACCCTAAGGTAGGACAACTCTTTTAACTATTCATAACCTTCTCCAGTCCTTTGTGCTTGTCTACTCAAAGAGGTTGTTCCAACAATAACATATCAGCGTTTGTACATCAACTGATCAGGAGCACACAGTCTCCCAATTTGGACTTCCTGTCTCTGGATGGGAGAAGATGTGGACAGCCATGCTCCCATTGATCAGACATTACCATCTCTCCTGGATAGGTGATGATAAATGCTCTTCATCGTACAATCCCTTTAGAAACCTCTTTGGTTGATACTGTAACCAATCATTCATGTCTCATCATCATCATGTTTGAAACTAGCTAGATCAAAGATGGCTCATCTCTCTCCGAAGAACCCAACACATCCTTTCTTTTGATGGAGGGGTAACTATATTTAAACGGCATGACGTAAGGCTTCATTTACATTGTGATGATGCTGGAGAAGAACTGAACACTTGCTGTCATTTTTACCCACAGATTACATCTGATTTTTGGTGATCTGGCAGCAGGACACCGTGTGATAAGCTTATCACTAGGGATCTGTGTTGCAAAAAAAAGTTGTCCAAAGTGGGCAACCTTTTTCATAAAAAGTTTCAACGTAGCTTTAACTGCTGTCAGTGCATAAATTGAGTGTTTCTTTCAAATATATCTTATTGGAAAAGTCAAACACTCTTTGTGCATTACATTTTTACCTTTTCTGTGTATATGGAATAAGGATAAGGCAATGGTAGCGATAAAGCATTGGCCTTTGTGGAGGCTCATGAAAGTACGAGGTTAAATGTTCACTTGGAACAACCCATAAGAAACGTAAAAATTGAATTATACAACACAGATGCACGCAGGACACAAACGAGAGCTGTGTACGCTGGATAAATGATACTTGCTTTCAGTTTGAGTCTCAATAACAAATTACTAAACACTCAATGTCTCCAGAGAACAAATGGCCTTCACATAGAAGGTTTTCCCTTTCCATATGAAGTCTTCCATCATCCTTTTGTTAAGCTTTTAAAAACCTCATTCAGTCAGTGTATTCTTCTAAAAGACTCTAAAAAGGCGAGGCTCTCAGATCGGGGGGAAAAAAAAGGAAATAACGCGGTACTCTCTGTTAAAATGTAAACACTTAACATAAAAGACGGAATCCATAGAGAAGACTGAGATGTCTCATCTGAACTCTGCTTCAACCATGCAGCACATATCTCCAGCTTGAGATCACGATCAAATGAGATGAGCAGCCAATGTCTTTGAAAAAACAGAATACTGCTAATAGAAAAAAACATTTTGGAGTAAAAGTAGTTATCTTCAAAAAAAGTAAAACTTAATTTTAAAGGATTTTTCCCAAGTTATTAAGTTGTCAACCATTGAAAGTCCTACCGATTTCGAGGACGGCACTTTGCTGAATGGAGTGGAGGTCGAGCATGTGCACCACTTTTCTCTAAAGAATTCCCAATAAAGATTTTTACAGCATAAGCCCAGGACCCCTACTATTGTGAAAATAAGGGACGCCGGGCCCCCTCTCTGCCTGATGAGGCAACTGCCACAAGTAGGCAGATATTTTGGTAAAATGTAATAAATTAATGCTTTTCATGAACTAGTTTGCAAAAAAGGGACTACCTGGGGCCATGCATGAATGACGCCAGGGCATTTAGTCCCAACGTGCTGTTTTATAGACAACCATTATAGGGGTGACTTTGGTCTACTACAAGATAGTAACCATTAACTATTTTTAACGAAGGGTCTCCAGACATAAAAGTTGATTACCAGTCATTCTGCTGCTGCTGAGTGCTACAGATCCGGGTGGTGGGATCTCTGTGCTACGGTGCAAGGAGGGGCCAGAGGGGCGTGACTAAGTATCAACTCGGTCCGACCAAGGTCGCACAGCGGCTCAGTTGACTCCGTGAACCAGGGAGGAACCGAGCAGAGGGACCAGGTGCTACTCTGGGACCGACCTTGTATGAGAGCAGGTAACTCCCACGGGTCAGAAGGCAGGAACTGACCGGTACCGCGGATGAGCTTCGGCTGGCAGGCCGACGGGTAATGCGGGTAGGCAAGCTGGTGGCACAACAGGTAGCTGGCAGGTGCTTCCAGGTAAGCGGGCAGGCAGGCACGGCAGGTAACAGGCAGGTGCTTCCAGGTAAGCGGGCTGGCAGGCACGACAGGTAACAGGCAGGTGCTTCCTGGTAAGCAGGCTGGTAGGCACGGCTCTTAGACAGACTGGCGGAGTGAAGCGTAGACAGACTGTCGGGCAGCAAAGTAGTCAGACTGGCAGACTGGACTGAAGATCAGACTGGCGGACAGGACTGACTTGCAGGGGACCTGAGGGCTGAAGCAAAGTATCACAGAGCAACAACCTTGCACGGGCACCTCCATATTGGAGGAGGTGCCTTTTATAGGGGAAGTCCTCCGGCCACTGGCCGGGGACTTTTAAGGACGGCGCGCGCGGCCCCTTTAAGAGGGAGCGAGCGCGCGCCGTAAGCACAGAGCCAGGGAAGCTGCGTGCACCAGCAGCAGCTGCAGGGAGGCCGGAAAATGCCGGAGCAGGGCCGCGGCAGTAAGGGGGATGGCGTTTCTGCCGGCCAGGGGGCAGAGACGCCGATGCTACACTGAGACCCTCACGATCATCTGTAATCTGTTCAGTTCTCCTGCAGCACCACCACAGGTGAAACAAAGCATTACACATTACCTATTGAAAACAATAGACTGTCTTTGTAAAATATGGACATGCCGGGTCCTCCATTGCGAGAGTTACCATTTTAAAGCAGTTTGTGGATAATTGATAAGAGTTCTAAGAGTATTGTTTCCAAGCAAGACAACTGCTTTAGCAATGAGTTGTTTTTTTGATAATCTGATCACTAGAGATACATCTATGCAAACTGGCTCTCCTCTAGAAGGAAGAAAACTTTTTTCTGTGCCACCTATAGCTAATTACCGTGTAAGCCTGACCCATTAGGGAACACTAAAGCATGTCTAGGGATATTATCAATCGAAACAGAGGCACCCCAACCTGGCTGATGTCCCTTTTCATGTTTCAGGTCTCTCTAATGGACAAAATATTGTCTTAAAGGTTAATTTCATATTGGTGGCACTGAGGAGCCGTCTTCTTCCTATTGAAGGAGAAGCAATTTGCATATTTTTTTTACCAGGGTGCATTGTGGATAAGACTCTCCACACCAGCTGGATCTCTACATGGAGAACAAGTACCTTTCAAGAACTGGTTTAAAAATATATACTGTATATATCGAAGCACATCTTAAAAACCCCAGTCTGCTTTAAAATATTTGCCTGGGAGAGACCTTGCTGATGCAGTATAACTACCTTGTGTCTTGTTGCTGTGCTCAGTCCTGCCATGTATGATGTGTAGCATGAAGCCATCTTCCATAACCTCACCTTTATAGCAGAGTTTGTCCATTCCTCACCCAGTTTTAATCTTCAATTAATGAATTTGGTTCATCCTACATAAGAAAAATGATCACCTGACTATAATCCTACAAAATTCCTGACTTTGTGCAAAGTTTACCTAGAAAAATTTACTGAAGGGCGGTCCCACCAAATATTGATGTGATTTACATTTTTCTTTTGTTTATTTACTTTGCATTTTGTTAATTGATGCAAATAAATTATTATTAACTCTTCCATTTTTGAAAAAAAAAATGTTAAAACATTTTTAATTTACAGCAATATTTTCACAGTACTGTATCTTTAGCTGTTTTTCTACTATTTTTGCTCAGCGCTGAGTATATATATATATATATATATATATATATATATATATACACACACATATATACATACGTATATACATACACAAATCTGCTATATTCAAACAAAGAAAATTCCTACATCATAAAGTGATCAGTGATATCACCCAATAAAGTGTAATCACCTTCCTCCAAGGTCCAGTCTGACTCCGACCCTTCTCAGAGTACTGTCTCCGAATTCCACTTAGGTCTTAAGTATTTGCAGCTCGCAATGTCGATCCCTTAGAATAAGGGATCTTGGGAGGCATTGTTAGCCATGTAACACAGCCTGCCAAACAAATACTCCCTAATGGTGACGTGACCCCCTAGTGACCTCTTAAAATGTTTTAACAATGTGAAAAATATCTCTCTCATAGCGAGTTACATTTTTCTCTTTGTAAATTGAATGCGCGCTGAATGAGAGCTGAATGTGAGCTTACACACAGATAAATGATATTCGCAGTCACTTTCTCTGTTTCCAATTTCAATCTCTTGAAACCCGGCCCAATCTAAATAAATAAATGGGGATGCTAAAAAGGAAACGGCAAGTTCAAGAGCGGTGTGATTTTGCAAACAGCTTTTTTCCATTTTACACAATGTAAACTTGATCCGACCGGGAGCGCAGGTATCGAACACTCACATTGTGGCAGAGAGTTTACAGTTTGTAGCTGACTATAAGGTGGGCAAGCACACTGGTTGGCAGCAAAAATTAGAGTGTTGAGGGAAAAATGCTGCATAAAAAAAATGCACATTTTTGCCGCGTTTTTGCATGCGCTTTTTTCTTATTTATTTGAATGGGTGAAAAACGCTGCAAAAATGCTGAAAGGTGTAACACGCGGCAAATTTGAAAAAAAATGCTTTGATGGGTCAAATGTGCAAGAAAAAAATAAGCGGAGAATTCAAAAATCTCATTCACTTTGCTGGTACTGTAGAACGCTGCCTTTTTAAACTACAGCAAAAACGGATGGAAAAAAAAAATGTGGCAAAAATGCAGGGTGTGAACAAGTCTCATTATTGAGAAGAAAATCAAGTATTAAAAAAAATTATATTAATAAAAAGGTGGTCTAAAAGTAAAGTTTATTTTATTTCTAAATCTCTATTTAATATGATAATCTAATCTTTTTTTCTAATATATTTGATTTATAAACTCCATATCCTTCCCTCACTACTCTATCTGACTGCTTTTTGTTATTACTTCCTTTGTTTGAGAGTCCCAAGGCATGCTGGGATACTCAAACAAGTCGTCATCAAGGGGAAGAGGCTGCAATTACTGCCGCAGCATCTACCCGCTCTCTGAAATGAAGCATCATCAGTGACATCCGTTTCAGGGACTGGGCTAGTCCCTGCTCTACTGAGCATGTGCCGGTTGTCAATTCCGATGTATGCTCAGTAGGATATTGCCACTGTGCATTGTTTTTCTTAGTGCACATTGACAATGCACTTTATTTCTTTGATAAAGGACAAGCTGGCAACAGAGTGCACTGTGATGGCACAGTGTAAGGAGGGAACAAGAGAGCAGGGACCAGCATCATCCCCACAAATTACAACCCTTGTGAGAGCAGCACTGGTTTCTACTCGCTCATTCTCAGGTTAAACTGTGCAGTGACAGTGCACTCTGTTGCCAGCTTGTCACTTCTGATCAGAGACGGCGAGAGAGCGCATTGTCACTGTGCACTGAGAAGAACAATGCACATTGACAAGATCCTACTGAGCATACATCGGAATAGACAAACGGCGCATCCTCACTAGAGCGGGGACTATCCCAGCCCCTGAAACAGAGGTCACTGATGATGCTTCGTTTCAGGGAGGAGGAAGAGGCTGCGGTCACTGCCGCAGCCTCTGCTCTCTATGATGCTTTGTTTGAGTATCCCAGCATGCACTGGGATTCTCAAATGAAGCGTCATCACAAAGGAAGTAGTAAAAAAAAAAAATAAAGCAGTTAGATTATGACATCAAAAAGACAGATTCAGGATTAAAATAAAATTTAGTTTCGGTCCACCCCTACGTATTGTATTTAATCAACATTCAGCATCTACTGTAGATTTGTCTACCCTTCAATTTCCACACATTTTGTTATATAGTAGACTTAAATTTGTCATGAAACAAATTCATTATATCAGCTTTGTTTCTTTGATCAGCTGCAGGGTCACATCACAACCTCTGGGTGGACAGATAAACACACATAAAACAACCATCTCCAAGCAGAGTATCACAAAATCATGTTTATTTCTTTTAAAGCTGGTCATCTCACTATATCATCTCGGGATACATTGAGTCAACAGAAAAATGGAAGACACATCTGCATTTCAGAATACTCCCTGCGTATGCAAATTATAACGCCCTAATGTATCCAATGTATATATTTTGTATATTGCCAATTGACTTGATTTGTGAAAAAAAAGCTAAATCTGTTTGTACTAATCAGTATAGCTCACTATGCTTCTCAGTATATGTCACATCTTGCTTATTATACTCTATGGACAGATGATATGTAAAAATGAGATGTGACCATAGCGGATTCTGCTACTTGTCGAAAGTGATGAGTGACGGCCGGGATCAGTTTTAAATTTAGCTATATGAAAGGAAAGAAAATTATTCCTCTTGAAGCATAGTCACTAAATTCTACATGGTCAAGTAGAAAATGGTCACATGCTTAGACCTATGGTGAGTTATGCATAACCTGAGAACTATCCATCCAGGAGGCTGGAAGCCAACAAGTAGGAGTGAGAGTACTTACAGGCTACATTTCATCTTTTAATTCTTTGGTGCTAATATTGTTCTCCACACAGGGGTACACATAATAAAATCGAAATTGATTTTCTTACTACAGTGCTACATAAAGCAGGCTACATTTCATCTTTTAATTCTTTGGTGCTGATATTCTGCTTCATACAGGGGTTCACATGATAAAATCTATTTTTTTTCTGTAACTACAGTGCTACAGAAACTAGGCCACATTTTAACTTTTAATTGATTCACGTGTATGTTAATTTCACATCACAGAGGACATGCAGATTTTTCACTGGATCTGCCTATATATTAGAATTTACTCTTAAGCTATATTGGCATAGAATTTATGGTGGTGCCTAAAAAGCACAAGTTTTTCAAATGGAAATCACTACTGGAAATGTTATTTTTTAAGGAGTTTTTGGAGGCATTTTTCTTTCCTTGAAAGCATCCATCATGTCCAGTAACTTTTTTGAATAGGCTTTCAGGTGTGTACATGAAGAATAACACTAATTTTAATAATATTTTTATCTATATAGCGCCAACATATTCCGCAGCGCTTTACAAGTCATACAATTTTACAGACATTATGGAAAAAAGCCAAAAAACTCAATTAACATTAATTTGGGCCTTCTGGGATTGACTAGTATCCATCTGAAAAAAGCTTAAAGTGTGAACAAAGACTTACATACTAATTACCATAATATGCTCAAATCAAAATCATAGCCGAAATCATTGGTCAATTTATATTACATACATTTTTGTTTCTAAAGCTGAAAAAAAAATTCTACATTTCAAAAATGTTTTAAATAAATTGTTTGCATATAAAAAAAATTACAGAAATAGTAAAAATCAGTAAAAAATACTTTCACTTTTTGGCGGCATGTTAATAACCGGTACTAGAGGGCAAGAACCAAGTCCTAGGGATAAGTGAGGTTCTTCAAGAATGTTTCTATTTCTGGAGGGAAATGTCAGCCCTATGTGATATTCAGCAGCTGTAGGTCAGCTGTCAATTACAAGACAGTTCACAGGTCATCCACATAATGATGTAAGGGTATTCAGTAGAACCATTTAAAAAAGTCCATCTGATAGCATCACAATAAACTACTGGGATGGTGATGATGGAGGTGTGGTCATTGTCTGATGAGAGAAAGAAGGGTCGAAGACGAAAGTCATTAAGGACTTGCACTTGAGGTCAGAGATATGGGGGACAAACAACATCTGGAAGCTGATTTCGATCACACCGCTGCTCAGAATTATGGATTAATAAATGCAGATATCACCTAAACGCGTCAGCAATTCGGAGATCAAAAGTAGTACAAGGTTGGCTGTGAAATTCAGAGCCAGAGGCGTAGCTGTAGTGGGTGCAGGCGTTGCAGTCTCACCCTGGTCTTGGTGCTGAGGGAGCCCAAAAGGTTTGCTTGGTACACATGAGAAGACCAATACTAATTAAAAAACATGATGGTTGTTGGCCCCCGTCAGAGACCTTGCATTGGAGCCCAAAAGCTTCAATTTATGCAACTGTCTACAACTATATGTATTAACATGCCCCGTCTCATGCTGCACATAACACATCTGCATCTCTGGCTGCTGTGGGCATAAAAGGGGACAAACTTATGGTGTGGCCCCCATGCTCCCCTGACCTCAACCCCATTGAGAACCTCTGGAGCATCATCAAAAGGAGTGTCTATGATGGCGGGAGGCAGTTCACATCTAAGCAACAGCTCTGGGAGGGTATTCTGTCCTCATGCAAAACAACTGAAGCAGAAACCATCCAAAACCTGACAAATTCAATGAATGAGAGCGTTCAGAAGCTCCTTTCGAACAAGGGGTCCTATGTGCAAATGTTTCATCACCTAGAATAAAGTTTTGAGTTGAAAACTGTTTGATTTCAGTTTGTAATAACCTGCTAATGCTTATAATTTCAAAAATGACCATTTTTTTATTCTTTATTAAAATGAAAATATTGAAAATTCTGCTGTGCATAATAATTTGGAACATGCATTTTGAGTGCAGTTTTAGTGTTTTATTTTTTTAAAAATATACTGTTATCATAGGCAGTTTGTACAAAAACCTTTCAATTGTACTCTAATAGTTATTTGACTGGAAAATTACAATGACTGCAATTCATATAGGTAATTTGGGAAAATCTGAGAAAATATTATTTGCATAATAATTTGGAACACAGTGTAGACAGGTGGGTACTGGCAGGCACGGCTGGTATGCAGACAGGTGGGTATTGGCAGGCACGGCTGGTATGCAGACAGGTGAGCACTGGCAGGCACAGCTGGCATGCAGACAGGTGGGCACTGACAGGCACGGCTGGCATGCAGACAGGCGGGTACTGGCAGGTAGGAACGCAGGCAGTATAGGGACCAGTACAGACTGGGATACAGGAACGGAGCCGCAGGTGCGGTAAACAGGCAGAGCAGAGCAAAACCCACAGGTGCAGTAGACAAGCAGAGCAGAGCAAAACCCGCAGGTGCGGTAGACAAGCAAAGCAGAGCAAAACCCGCAGGTGCGGTAGACAAGCAAAGCAGAGCAAAACCCGCAGGTGCGGTAGACAAGCAGAGCAGAGCAAAACCCACAGGTGCGGTAGACAAGCAGAGCAGAGCAAAACCCGCAGGTGCGGTAGACAAGCAGAGCAGAGCAAAACCCGCAGATGCGGTAGACAAGCAGAGCAAAACCCGCAGGTGCGGTAGACAAGCAGAGCAGAGCAAAACCCGCAGGTGCGGTAGACGAGCAGAGCAGAGCAAAACCCGCAGGTGCGGTAAACAAGCAGAGCAGAGCAAAACCCGCAGGTGTGGTGAACAAGCAGATCAGAGCAAAACCACAGGTACGGTGAACAAGCAGATCAGAGCGAAACCGCAGGTGCGGTGAACAAGCAGAGCAGAGCAAAACCCGCAGATTCGGTGAACAAGCAGAGCAGAGCAAAACCGCAGGTGCGGTGAACAAGCAGAGCGAAACCGCAGGTGCGGTGAACAAGCAGAGCAAAACCACAGGTGCGGTGAACAAGCTGAGCAGAGCAAAACCGCAGGTGCGGTGAACAAGCAGAACCAGATACACACAAGGTACTTACAATGAAGTAGCGAGTGGACACAAAACTCAGAAACAGAAGTTCAGAGACAACGAGTTGGAGTTAGGTGCAGGTTCAGACACTGCAGGAAAAGGGAAGGTTCGGACATAGAGACAAACAGGTAACGGGCTAGGACACAGTTCAGACAGGAACTGAACTAGGAACAAGATACAGGAACGAGCCTGGGAACTCATCCCCCAGGGTGGCGGAGACAGACTAGAAGTCACAGATACAGGTAACAGGCCTTGGTATACAGCCACCAGGGGCGGAACAGACAAAATACAGGACAGGACCTGGCAACTCAGTTGCAAGGAACACACTGAAGAAAAGTGTTGCTCAGGCACCCGCTACTGGGTGGAGGGGGTTCAAGTATCCAGTGACTCACAGCAATAGGCTGGGGAGGCATTAGGAGCGCGCACACAGCAACTATAAGAATCAGGCAGCAACCACGCCGCCGCCCCAAGCAACCAGACAAGAAGCACAGCAGGTACTGGAGCAAAGTGTGCAGCCTGGATTGATAGGTAAGATGGCGGTCTTGCATGGTGGGAGGTGGTAAGCCATGCCAGCACGCCACCAGGGATGTTACACAGGCATCAGTGCATATCATCAGTGTATACAAGCTGCCGATCAAATGACGAATTAAAAAAAAAGCATGTTGTTCTAGTGAAATTATCTTTTGGTTGGCCCAAAAGATCATCGTTCATGTGTAAACAGGACCTGTGCTGCCGAGAACAAGGGCAGCCCATGCACAGTGAATGATCTATCACCGATCGCTTTGTGCGTATACTATGATGCAATCTGCCTGTCTAAACAGGCTATTAAATGATAACCCCTTTCCGACCTGGTCAGTAATAGTACGCACCAGGTCGGAGAGGCCGGTTCAGCGGGGGCTCCGGTGCTGAGCCCGCACTGAACCGGGCAAATGACAGCTGATTCTTACAGCCGACATGTGCCCGCAACAGCCGCGGGTGGAATCGCGATCCACCCGAGGCTGTTAACTAGTTAAATGCCGCTGTCAATCTCTGACAGCGGCACTCAACTCGCGCTTCCGGGAAGCGAGTCCTAGGCCCTGCCCATGGGTGGCCCCGCCCATTGGTGACCCCGACACGTGATCGCAGGTCACCAATGGGTGGGCATGACAACCCAGGGTCTGCAGCAGATCCCTGTGGTTGTCATGTCTCAATTGATATGAACGCCACCCAGTGGTCAGCGCTCATAGCAAGTGAGCATTTCTCCTGCATACAGGCGATCAGCTCATCGCCTGTATGCAGTAGAAGCAATTAGACAACTGCTGCTTCTAGTCTCCTACGGAGACTATGGAAGCACGTAGTAAGTGTAAAAAAAAATTTTAAAAATAGTATAAAAGTTTAAATCACCCCCCTTTCGCCCCATTCAAAATAAAATAATTAAATAAAAAAACACACACATATTTGGTATCGCCGCGTTCAGAATCGCCCGACCTATCAATATAAAAAAAGAATTAATCCAATCGGTAAACGGCGTAACGAGAAAAAAATTCTAAACGCAAGAATTACGTTTTTTTGGTCGCAGCAACATTGCAATAAAATGCAATAACGGGTGATCAAAACATCGGATCTACCCCAAAATAGTATCAATAAAAACATCAGCTCGGCGCAAAAAAAATAAGCCCTCACCCGGCCCCAGATCCCAAAAAATGGAAACGCTATGGGTCTCGGAAAATGGTGCCATTTTTTATTTATTTATTTTTTTAGCAAACTTTAGATTTTTTTTTCACCACTTAAATAAAAAAGAACCTATAAATGTTTGGTGTCTACGAACTCAGAATGACCAGGAGAATAATAACGGCAGGTCAGTGTTAGCAATCAGTGAACGTGGCAAAAAAAAAGACCCAAAAAACAACTGCGGAATTGCATTTTTTTTTGCAATTTCACCGCACTTGGAATTTTTTTCCCGTTTTCCAGCACATGATATGGTAAAACCAGTAATGTCGTTCAAAAGTACAACTCGTCCCACAAAAAATAAGCTCTCACATGGCTATATTGACCAAAAAATAAAAACGCTTTGGCTCTGGGAAGAAGGGGAGCAAACAATGAAAACGCAAAAAATGAAAAACCCAAGGTCGTTAAGGGGTTAAGGCCAAAAATTGCATAATGTAAATGGACATTTAGTCTTTTCAGATGAAGATGTATAACTTGTAATTTCACAGAGAGACAAACAAGCAAGCGGATCTCACTAACAATCCTACCCTTACACTTAGCTTTGCAGGTCAATGTCAGTATCTTTGGTGGACATGTTGATGAATTTTGGTAAGGACATTGGAAGAGACACTGAAGATCAACATCCAGACAGCGCAGTACAGTGTCACCAATAATAATTAAAAATTAATAATAAAATCTGCATCCAAAAAGCTTTTAAGCTCCGCCAGGTAGCAGATAAATCTATCCAGAACTTTATAATTTAATATAATAGCTGTGTCAAGAGTATCAGTCTCGCTTAATTTAACGACCTCAAGTACAGGGTATATCATGCCAATCTTTCATGGTTCCGACACGTGCAAGTAAAGCAGGGTACACTCTCTCTGCTTGTGCAATGCGCTTAAAAAATTGTAAACCCGGTTGGGCTGGATTAGAGCGCAGCAAGATTATCTTCTCGTCATGACTTTTCCACCCCTTCACTGCAGATCAGTAATTTGCATGCAGTGCCATATTAAAACTACTTTTTTTAATCAAAATTAAGCAACTAAATGATGCAATAGATGACACTGGGTCAAAACAATATGTCAGCAGTTGCGATTTGTGGAGCAGAAAGGATCTGAAAGTCTTACCTTCAGATACTAAGGTATGGACAGTATTAGGCTCCAAGGACCAATGGACTATTTGCTCATTTTCCTTACTATACAAACTACAATACCTAATTTTGCAAAAAGGGGGCACATATTTACTTGACCCTTTCTTTCAAGAATTAAGGTACATTTAGACAAGTCAACAACAATTATTCCTAATTATCAGCTCGGTTAAAATGCCGGCAGTCACCAAATGAATGAGCACAACGCTCTTTGTGTTGGTCGAGTGGATCATTTATGCCGGAATAATTATTATTGGCAGAGCATCTCTTCGAGTGATCAGAGGATGTGCTGAATGATCATTCTGTTTCCGGAAGCTTTTGTTTTCCTGCGTAAAGAGGTCAATAAACAAGCACCGATAAACTTGTACAGTCTTCCAGCGCTCGTTAACGGGCTGAGATCAACCTGTTTTAATGCACCTCCACCAATGTCAATCATATACTTTTACTACCGTTTCCCAGAATGAAAACTCAGATCAAGTGTTACAATAACAAGTCAATATAATGATGTAATCTTTTTCCCCCAAATCCCAAGGAACGAGTACTCAACATTCTCATATTTAGCTATATAACAGGAGTACAGGACAGGACATTCTTTTGCTGTTGGGGGAAACTGTCGAGCTGAGAACTTCAACATCTGCTTCTTAAAAAAACCCCAAAACTTAAGTTAAAGATCAGACTAAGCATAAGTTTACCACTATCTAAGTCTAAGTTTCAGTCTAAGGGCTTGCTCATACGGCCATCGATTCTCTCGTGCGAGAGAATCGGGCCGATTGTGCCAATACTCTCGGATCAAACTCAGTCGGAAATTGATCCAAGTGTCAGTGCACTGTGCTCTGATTCTCTCGCATGAGAAAATCGGAGCAGAGGTGCGGAGAAGACTGAAAAAGTAATTTCACCATCCTCTCCATTATCTATTTACGCTTCCGCTATAATCGCACACACTCGGATGACATCGGAGAGCAGTCCGATGTTTCACACGCACCCATAGACTTGTGTGGGTGTGTGTGAGTTGAGTCTTGCAGCCACTCAATTGCTGAATTGGCATGAGAAAAAAAATCACAGATCTGAGCTGTCCCATAGAATAACACTGGGTCAAGTGCTATGCGATAAAATATCGCATAGCACTTGGCCGTGTTATACACTCGTGTGAGCGAGGCCTAAGTCTACGACTTAGACTAAGCAATTGGCCGATCCGATTCCCACTGAGTAAGGTTGAAAGATAAAATAGAAAAGAATATGGGGACCTCACGGAATGAAGGGAGGGAAGAAAACAGGTTGCTATTTGTGCAATAAGATTGTGTTTTTATGACTTTTATGGAGGTAATTTTGCAGCTGCAGAAATAGTGAGATCTGTTTTCAATTATGTGAATGACGGACACTTTCAAGTTTATATGTGGTTATAATAAATGATATGAAATATAGCATGCACAATGAATCATGTCGATATACTTAGCGGAACACTTTTAATTAGCAGTGGAGTATTGGCAAATGGTCCTCATTAATTTGGATTCTGTTCCATTATCATTTCCAGCCTTTAAAAATAAAAAAATAAATAAAAATCTAAAAAAAAATCAGCCATATTTTTTTTATATGTTAAGATTTATTAGAGCAGATAAATCCCATAATCAGCTTTGCAGCTTTCCAGGAAAATATAAGCACTCAGTGAATATGTCCAATATCCAAAAGGATGAGCACACAGAGTACATCCAAAAACAAAGGGTCCCAACGTACTAAAGCAGATGAGCAAGCACATCTTTATAGGGGAGTTAACTTGGAGCTCTTGCAGCTTTATGATACTATGTCTTGTCTCCATCATTCTGGATTTTCACGGGACCACCTAGACTTCATCAGTGCGCTAAGGTCTCAAATCAGCCCTAGCCAAGCAACCACCATGGCATTATTCCATTTGGAAATCTATGTCACTCTTTTGGATTGTAGGATTATTGGACATTTACTAGTCTCAGAGTTGATGCCTGTATGTATGAAACAAGACCTCTGACGCTAGTGATTGTCATTGACATTGACTATATGTTTGGAGTCGTTGTCCTGCTGCAGAATAAATTTGGAGCCAATTAGATGCCTCCCTGCTGGTATTGCATGACGGGTAAGTATCTGCTTGTAATTCTCAGCATTGAAGACACCATTATTCCTGGCCAAATCCCAAACTTAATTTGCTGAAATGTAGCCCCAAACTTGCAAGGATCCTCCACCATGCTTCACTGTTGTCTGAAAACACTCATTATTATACTGCTTTCCAGCCCTTTGGTGAATAAACTGCCTTCTGTTACAGCCAAATATTTCAAAATTTGACTCATTAGTCCTGAGCATCGGCTGCAATTTTTCTGCACTCCAATTCCTATGTTTTTTTGTGCATAATTAAGCAACTTCGCCTTGTTTCCATGTCAAAGGTGTAGCTTTTGGCCGCAATTCTTCTGGTCAGACTTCTCTGAACAGTAGATAGGTGTAGCTGGGCTTCATTAGTTATAAGTTTTGTGCTAATGGCACTGCTGGACATCTTCTGATTTTGAAAGGAAGTAAGTATAATGTGTCATACATCTGCTGCACTAAGTTTCCTTGGCCGACCACTGCATCTACTGACCTCATTTGCCCATTTCTTGGTACTTCCTCAAAACAGCCTGAACAGCACATAACAAAACACCAGTCTGCTTTGAAATCTTACTGATGCAGTTAACTACCTTGTGTCCCTTGCTCAGCTCAGTCTTGCCATGTTGAATGACCTAAGAAATGAAACTGTCTTCTACAACCTCACCTTTGTGGCAGAGTTCACCCATTTTTAAGCCTCCTACACAGTTGTTTCTGTTTGAGTTAATAACTGGGTTTCAACCAATGTAATAAAATGTTGATCATTATCACCTGTTTAGTATAATTGGTTAATCATACACCTGACTATAATCCTACAAAATCCATGTCTTTGTATAAGTGTACCTAAAATAATTAATGCTGCTTTGAAGACAGAGGGCAGCCACATCAAATATTGACTTGATTTATATTTCTTGTTTTGTTAATTTGCTTTGCATTTTGTTAACTGATTAAAATAAACTATTGACATTTCTTTAAAGAGTTCTTACTTTAAGGCATTTCTTCCACACTTGCCTAAAAGTTTTGTACCGCATCGTTTATGTCCCCTTTCCAGCTAAGCGCTATTTGCTCCTTTGGGTAAAAGCATCCTTTGCTGATGAGGATGTAGGTGGATAAGGGGTGACAATTTGACCTTTTCCCTTCCCTTTTACATGCTCAGCTGTTTTCTGTCACTCTCACAGACATAAATGAAGCAAGCTTATCTACCGTTTAAAGGGAATCTATCACAAGGTTTTTGCTACCTCATCTGAGAGCAGCATAGTGTAGAGAAAGCGACCCTGATTCCAGTGATGTATCACTTAGTTTACTGGGTGCAGCAGCTAACCCTGCCCACTCCACTGATTGGTAGTTTTCTATGTACATTGTATATAACAGTAAGCTGCTAATCAGTGCTGGGGGCGGAGTTGGACCAGGATGCAGGCGGCACCTAGTCCAGCACTGATAATCTCCTGATGATAAAATACTCCTTGTATTTAAACAACAGCACACAGCCTAACACATGTCACATCACTGAAATCAGCATCTCGGACCCAACATTGTGCTGCCATCAGCCACCTGCGGATATATTCCCTTTAATAGGAACCAGGAGTATTTTACAAAAATAAAAATATAACAAATCTTTAGAGTACATATAAAGCACATTGATAAAAAATACAATGGTAAGTAAAACATGTGTGTAAGGTAAAGAGCAGACACCCTAAGAAACCACCAGCACAGGTAGAAAACAGTCATCAAATGAACCTGTTACAGTAGGGGGACAAGGGCTAAGAGAAAATACAGGCCCAGGTATATAGGTAACTGGCAGTGATAAAACATGCTAACCATATTGTCCAAATACATGTCGCAGACAGTGCTGCAAAAAACACGGAGGCCAGAAAAGGACCTGCACCTAGGGTATAGAGGTTCCAGGTAAGAAAAGGTAAATTAAGACACCAGTAGCCACTTACCCCGGTGGCTGGAGGCCCTCAGATGGATTTTGGGTGGGTGTGATGCCCCTTCCCAACGCGCGTTTCGCGTGGACCGTTCGTTGCTTTGTCAAGGGACCTTCCTCGTTCTTTGCTTTGTCAAGTTTTTTTTTGTGTGTCATTGATTCCTAGGTATTGTCTTTTAATATGTATCATTAAAGGTTACATTTTATTGAATCTACGTATTCCATATTCTCTTCTGCTGAATACTCTGATGTTTATTGTGAGAGTTGTCATAGGGACAGTGACCATACCGTGGCCCTTGCCTTACTCTCAAGAAAAAAAACAGATCCTTTTTCATATGTTTGCTGGATCCAATTTTCTCGAAATTTACCACTTATAAATCAATGAGACATTGGGTTGTTTTCCTCTCTTAGATCGTATACTATTGCTGCACAGTACACACCACATTAAGAGGTAAACCCACTTTAAACACAGGGATTTGCTCCATGTTTGAGAAAGATTTGTCGACTCACTGCTAATGCATACAAGGAAAATGCAAAAGTCACAACAAAAACTGCCATTTGTCAGGACAGGGCACACACAACACATTCACATTTGTTACAACTGCTTTAGTAAATAAAGGTGACATACATGACATCTCGCCAGGCGGCTTTTGCGCCGCCGAACAATAAATGCATATTACCACAACATCATAAAGAATATAACATTCCATCAAACAAAAGTTACAGATAAGAAAAAAATTAACAAACTTTCTGTACTAATTTCTCATATTTTTCAAGATCTCCGCTTGCAGTCATTGATCACGAGCCTTCATTGTTTACTTTAAGTGAATAGAAATATTCTCTATGTGATGACCCAAAAAATAAAGTAACACAAGCTCCTACCATTAGTGTTGAGCCACCCCCGTAGTGTTCGAGTTCGGTTCGGTTCGTCGAACACCCGTGTGTTCGCCGAACTGTTCGTCGAACTGTTCGTCGAACACCTTCGAACACCGTTAAAACCAATGGCAGGCAAACAAAAACACATAGAAACACATAGAAAACACCTTCAAAGGTGTCCAAAAGCTGACAAACTGCTCAGAAGACACAACTAACACATGGAAAAGTGACAAGTACATATAGTCATGCGAAAAGAAAAGAGGTGGAGGAGTAAAAGGAGGGGGAGACACAGATATAGGCATGTCATGCCCTTCTAAAATCCAAAAAGTGAGAAGCCGACACATTCAGTCCGCTCCTGCCCGTGCCACCTCCGTGTCGCCGGGTTTGTGCCAGAGCCGCGGTGAACCCTGACGGCCAGCCCCCCTCTCCCAATACTGGTGCCTGTCCGCTGGTGGGTCGAGAGAGCCCCCCTGTGGTGGAGGCAGCTCTAAGCTTTTTAATTTAAATTGTCTCTCTAATTTGAATGAATACACTTTAAATCCATTTACAAGGATCTATTGGAGGGCAAGTCTCATGCCAGCAGCCGCGTAATTCCAGCTCCAGTAGCGTCCACTAAAGCTGCTGCAGTTAAAAAGCTTTTATAAGGATCGAGCTCGGCTGTCCACCGCAAGGCATCCTAGTGCCAGTCCCAGCCCCTATGCCTTGGGGTGCCTCCTGATGCTCTTCACTGAGTATCCCGTGGTCCCGAAGCATTTCCTTTGAAAAAATTAAGTGTCCAAACTACAGGTGGTGTAGCTTGCTTAACAGCCGGGATAATCCGCTGACTAGCAGACACTGCTACTAGGCACAAAGTATTTCCTGGGCTAGATGCAGTTAAAAATTTGTAAGTAGATACTCTCGTTGGATGCTGAGAAAGCATTCCATAGAGTCTCCTGGCACGCCATATATGATTCTCTTAAAAAGCTTGGGGTAGGGGTCTAGGGGACCCTTTTATAGCCAAAATCACGGCCCTGTATCACAATACGTCACCTAGGCTGAAGATAAATGGAACTGTAGCACCGAGGGCTCGGTTGCTACAGACGTATTGCACCTCACCCAGAGGTGTGATATCTCACTTTCAGATAAGGATGGAGTGTGGATCAGGACCCGACACCTGCATGCATTACACCACATTGCCGTGGGGCAGGGCGACCAATATGCCCCTGAGATGGGCACGACAGTCCCTGTCCTTGGCTGGAGTGGGGGGAGGGAACACTGAGGAAGGAGAACCCTGCAGTGCAGGAGCAGGGAGGAAGCAGTTCCTGGGTGCATTGAGAAGGGAGTATAAAAGGTGGGCACCATCTTAGTTAAGTGCAGAGAAGTCTGAGCAGAAGTGGCAGGGAGCAGGGGCTCTGCATGAGCTCTGCTCCGGAGGCGGGCCTAGTAACAGAGGCCCAGGCCTGCAAGAGGGAGAAGGAAGGAAGAGGAGCGGAGAAGGCTCCAGGAACGAGGAATGAAGGGATCCCAGGGGTGCGGACGGGCGAGTCGCCACCGCACGCCCGAATCCACCTGCGTGGAGGGGTCAGGCCAAAGGGGGAGACCGGTCCCCGAACTAGTGGAGGCAGGAAACGACCCTCAGCTAGAAACCGGAGGCTCTGACATTTTATGTGGCGCAGCCCCTTGCTCCACCCGCTAGGAAGGCACCACATAGGGTCAGGGAAACTGGCGCCAAGTTTACCAAGAGGAGGCCCGAGGCAGCCGGACAGAAGTGTTGGTAAGAAAGGCCAGACAAAGGACACACAAAGGGGGTCCTGTGAAGCGCTCCAAAGTTATCTGGGAGTTGTCTGAGCCCCTCACCTGGTGAGCACAGTACGACGTGGGCAGCCGTTACCTGCAGACGTGGTCTGGATAATAAGAACTGTGAGTAAAGGCCCTGAACTGCATCACTGACTCCGTGTCATTACTGCTGCTGCCCTGCACCATCACCCCCATCCTCCGCATACACTGCCCTGAGGCTATACTCCTCCCGTGGGGAGTTATGCTACGCTCTGCTGCACCCACAACACCAGCCTTAGCGGTCTGCCCTGTAGCGGCGGTTCACTCTGACCGCAATCCACGGGTGGCGTAGTCGGACATTTAAACATCAAAACCACATAAATAGTTCCGCCACTGGTTTGACCGCCCTGAGCCACGGAACCGGATCGCCGCCACGAAGACTACAACCACCAGCATCCACCAAAAAGGGTCCGGCTCCGGGTGTCCCAAGGCCCAGGGGGTGCGTCAGAACATTTTCATCACCTTTCACAATCACCAATGGGACAAGGCAGGGATGTCCTCTGTCCCCTCTCTTATACATCCTAGTGACGGAGCACCTGCTCTCATCAATTCGCCATAACCCCAATATTAGGTGGATTGAGGTGGGAGGCACCGAGTACAAGTGCTCTCTATTTGCTGATGATGTCCTAGTATATATCACTCAATCACATATATCCATCCCTGCTGTTATGGCTGAAATAGATCACTTTGTTACATGGTAAAATTTTAAAATCAATGCAGCGAAGTCTGAGGCCCTCGATGTCTCCCTCCCTAAATCCATATAGGATTCCATCCAGTCCAACTTTCCCTTTGCCTGGCCCTCACAGGGTATCAAATACTTAGGAATTCCTATTCATAGAGACCTCTCCCATCTATGTTATCTTAATTTTGGGCCCTTTATTGAACAATTCCATACAGACCACGGTTGGCAAGTTAGAACTGTAAGATTCACTACGTGAACCACTGGTGTTTTGTGGAAAAGCACATGTACACCGCGTTCCAAATTATTATGCAAAAAGTGTTTAGGAGTGATAAGGGAAGAATTTGTTTGTTTGTCAGTTAAACTCATTGATGGTGATGTGTGTCAGGGCTCTTTATATCACTGTAAGCAATTGCAGACACCTGTGCTAATTAGTTTGGCAGGTGTGTCCAATGAAAGGCAAGACTACTTAAGAAGGCTCTCTCACATTATTAAGCAGCCTACATTTTCTGCCAAAATGGGAAAGAAAAAGGATGTGTCGGCTGCTGAGAAGCAACAAATTGTGGAGTGTTTAGGTCAAGGCATGACTACAATCAACATTGTGCGATGATCAGGATGAAGTGTCTTGGCAATCAAGAAGTATGTAGCTGATTCACAGTACACACGTGTGCGTGCTGATAAGGGCAAATTGAGGACTCTTTCCTACAGGCAATTACGTCAGGTTGAAACAGCAGCGGCAAAAAAGCCTGGTCATAGCAGCAGACAAGTTTTTGAAGCTGCTTGTGCCTCCAACGTCCCCCGAACAACAAGATGCAGGGTCCTTCAGAGGTTTGCAGCTGTGCATATGCCATCCTGTCGACCTCCTCTATCCACTTCACACAAGCAGAAACGGCTCCAGTGGGCCAAACATTACATGAAGACTGATTTCAAAACTGTTTTGTTCACGGATGAGTGCCGTGCAGCGCTCGATGGTCCAGATGAATGGAGTGGAGGATGGCTGGTTGATGGACACCCCACGCAAACACGGCTACAGCGCCAACAAGGAGGAGGTGGAGTAATGTTTTGGGCTGGAATCATGGGGAGAGAGATTGTCGGCCCCTTTAGGATCCCTGAAGGCGCTAAAGATGAACTCCATAATGTATGTGGATTTTCTCAAACAGCACTTCCTGCCATGGTTCAAGAAGAAGAACCGTGTATTTCACAGCAAGATCATTTTTCTGCATGATAATGCACCATCTCATGCTGCACATAAAACATCTGCATCTCTGGCTGATATGGGCATAAAAGGGGACAAACTTATGGTGTGACCCCCATGCTCCCCTGACCTGTACCCCATTCAGAACCTTTGGATCGAAAAGTTTGGGGGATCTAAGAGTGTGGCAACCCAGTAGTCATGATTACTTCGAATTCTGACAATATGAGGGTCATGCTGCAGGTAGTGCAGCAAGAAGGCACTTATGTGTCTTGCGCATCTCGGAGCCCCAAAATTATTTTCCGGGCTAGATGCAGCTAAAAATTATTTTTAATTTTAAATCTGGTGAAGCTTATTATAGATGGCCTAATAGGATCAGTGCTGCACACTGCTACAAAGCCCAAATTATTTTCCAGTCAAGATACAGATAAACATGATTAGTAATTTGAAAGCTTAAAACGGTTGGTAGGGTGATTTTAACCAATCATCAAGCTTTTACTCTCCCCAGGATGACACAGGGGTAGAAAAGTCGTTTCGGATCCATGATTTGTTCATCTTTATGAACGTGAGTCTGTCTACATTATCAGTGGAGAGACGCGTGCGCTTATCTGTCAGCACACCACCAGCAGCGCTGAACACACGTTCAGACAGAACGCTGGCTGCGGGGCATGACAAGATCTCCAAGGCGTAAGTGGCTAGCTCCGGCCATTTATCCAGATTGGAAGCCCAAAAAGAGCAAGGGTCCAGTGACACAGTCGTGGCTTCAATGTTTACTTGGAGATACTCCTGTACCATCGTCTCTAGGCGTTGACTATGTGTCAGACTTCTTGTCTCCTGTGGCCTTGCAAAGGATGGGCTAAAAAAGTGGTGAAATGATTCCGCAAAATTGATGTTACCAGCAGATACTGTGGTTCTGTTACGGTTTGAGTGCTGAACACTTGACGGTCCCACGGTTGGCAAGTTGGAACTGTGAGATTCACTACGTGCACCACTGGTATTTTGTGGAAAAGCACATGTAAGATTCTGCAACAGTCTCTGCTGATACTCCTGCATGCGTGCATCCCTTTCTATGGCAGGAATAATTTCTGCAAATTTACTTTTGTACCGGGGATCTAACAGTGTGGCAACCCAGTAGTCAGGATTATTTCTAATTCTCACAATTCGAGGGTCATGTTGCAGGTAGTGCAGCAAGAAGGCACTCATGTGTGTTGCGCATCCAGGAGCACCAAGTCCCTGTTGTGTTGGTGGCGAGGTAGCAATCATGCTTCCTTCCTCTGTCCTCTCCCCCCAACCTCGCACAACAGAAATGTGATCAAGGTCTCCCTCATCTGATGAGTCTTCCATCAGTTCGTCCTCCACTTCTTCCTGGGCTCCTGCACCTTCCTCACTAGTTTGGCTGCTACCATGCGCCCTGGTAAAACCATCTCCCCCACCCTCACATGCCTGCCGCCTTGGTGCTGCCGACCGTCTGGACCTTGCAGATGTTAGCCCTTCCGCATACAACTCCTCCTCCTCTACTTCCTCCACCTCCTCTTGTGCCACCACCTGACTCCGAATTCTGTTTAACATGTGCTCCAGCATGTAAATCACCGGAATAGTCATGCTGATAATGGCATCGTCAGCACTAAACATCTTCGTCGCCATTTCAAAACTGTGCAGAAGGGTGCACATGTCCCTGATCTGAGACCACTCCTCCAGCGTGATTTGCCCCACCTCTGAATCTCGTTGGCCCAGGCTATACGTCAGAACGTATTGCACCAGGGCTTGTCGGTGCTGCCACAGTCGCTGCAACATGTGCAGAGTTGAATTCCACCGGGTAGGCACATCGCATTTTAGCCGGTGAAGTGGCAGGCCCAACGACTTCTGTAGAGATGTAAGTCGTTGAGCTGCGGGATGCGAACGGCGGAAGTGAGCACACAGCGACCGTGCCCTCTGCAGAAGGCCATCTAGTCTGGGATAGTGGGCTAAAAATTGCTGGACAACCAGGTTCAACACGTGAGCCATACAAGGCACGTGTGTGACATTGCCCCGGCGAAGGGCCGCACCCAGGTTTGCAGCATTGTCGTACACGGCCTTCCCTGGTTTCAGGTCCAGTGGAGACAACCATTCATGAAATTGGTTCTCCAGAGCTGACCACAACTCCTCAGCTGTGTGACTCACATTTCCCAGACATTTCAAAGTAAAAACCGCCTGATGACGTTGAGCCCTACTGCCAGCATAGTAAGGAGGTGTGCAGGATCCCTTCTGCGCAGTTAGAAAGCTTGTGGCATGACCAGACAGGCTTTGGGTGCAGGTGGAAGACCGAGAGGAGGTTGAGGAGGCAGAAGCAGTGGAGGAACTTTGACATAAAGAGGATTGACGCACAACTCGTGGGGACGGCAAGACTTGGACAGCAGCCCCTTGTCCTGCTGTCACCATAGTTACCCAGTGCCCAGTCAGCGACATGTAACGCCCCTGTCCATGCCTACTCGTCCAAGTGTCTGTGGTGAAATGCACCCTGTCACACACAGAGTTTCTCAAAGAAGCGGTGATGTTGTGTGCGACATGCTGGTGGAGCGCAGGCACACCTTTCTTTGAGAAGTAGTGCCGACTGGGCATCTGGTACTGGGGCACTGCGACGGACATAAGGTCTCGAAAATCCTCTGTGTCCACCAGGCGGAAAGGCAGCATTTCTGTAGCCAAGAGCTTGCAGATGGTGAAATTCAACCTCTTAGCTTTCTCATGGCTAGGAGGAAATGGTCTTTTACTTGTCCACATCTGAGGGACCGAGGGCTGGCTATTGTGCTTAGACGGGGTTGATAAGGGTGTCCCCGGCAAACTGCCGGTCTGTGAGGAAGATGCAGGCGGACATGTTAGGTTGCCTTGATCCAAAGGTGGTGCTATCGATGTCGGACAGCGCTCAACACCAGCTGGTGTTACCACCTCCAAAGAAAATGATGACCTGCAATCACGCTGGCTGTTGCGGGTAAAGAGGTGGCAGGTCTGCGCCCCAAAACAGGTGTGACTGCTGTCCCCCCAGTCACAGAGGATGAAGAGGCCGCGGATGCACAAGATATGGCAGACGGTGGTTGGCCCGGCCGGCTAGGCCGCATTGTAGCACACTGAGCTTCCCACTGCAACTTATGCTTCATGTCCATGTGCCGGTTCATGCATGAAGTACTCAAACTATGTATTTTTTGGCCTCTACTTAGCTTTTGCTGACAAATGTTACAGATAACACGAGTTGGGTCATCTTTATCGATCTGAAAAAATGCCCAGGCTATGCAAGGCTTAGCACCCATGCGACCTGAAGAGCCACCACGACTTGTGGTGAGAGGCAGAGTTGTGTTTGAGGATGCAGTTGTTGACGTGCTTCCAGTACTACGTCTCTGTCCACGAAGGCGCAACCTGACCTCGTCGTCACTAGCATCTTCCTCCACCTCCTCTGCTGACCTCATCTCTTGGCTGACTGTGGGTTGACAGTAAGTGGGATCTCCAACCTCATCATCATCACCCTGTGTGTTATCACACCCGTTGTCCTCAGAGCCAACCTGTTCCTGCCCTGACAAAAAACTAAAGTTGTCGCTCCAATCAGGTATTTGAGTCTTATCATCGTCTTCCTCATTGTCTCCACCAACAGGAGTTACAGTTTGGGAATGAGGGTCTACATTATGGTCAGAACCTTCTGCGTCTGGTCCTGGATCCGACTCATAAAGATTCTGGGCATCAGTGCAGATCATTTCCTCGTCTGGATTCACAGAAGCGCTGGAGTCGACCTCTGATTCCCAGGCTATAGTATGAGTAAACAGCTCTGCAGACTCAACCATCTGTTCTACCTCATACTCAGACAGGCAGCTGGAGATTTGGGAGCTGTGAGGAAGCAAGTGTGATTTGGGTGACACCTTTGAGGACTGGAGTATTTGTGATGTTGAAGTTGATGTGGAGGAGAGCCCACTTAAAGGAGCACTTGATATCCGTTGAAGCACCTGCTGTTTTTGTGCCTCATCTGGAATTTGTAGCGATTGGCGTGGCCGTAAGAAAGGGATCTCATCACATTGTCCGCTAAAAGAAGTAGACATTTTAGTTTGGCTGGAAGATGGTCTTTCTTCTGCACCTACCCCACGGACACAACCTTTTTTCCCCTTCCCAACACGCCTATTCCCCTTTCCACCAGCAGCAGGCCTTTTTCCACTCATTTTGGTGGTTAACTAATTCACAACTCTGGAGTTGTTTGCACAAAAAAACAATGGATGGTAACCGAGCAGAGCTGAGTGGCCAAACTGTGGTATTAGGCCAAAACTATTGGCTGGGTTAGATGCAGAAAAAAATTATTTTTAATTTGCAACCTGCTGGAGGTCAGTATAGAAGGACTAATAGAACAAGTCCCACACACTGCTAGAAGCCCAAATATTTTTTCAGAGCTAAATGAAGAAAAAAATTATTTTTCATTTGCAACCTGATGGAGGTCAGTATAGATGGACTAATAGACCAAGTCCCACACACTGCTAGAAGCCCAAATATTTTTTCAGAGCTAGATGCAGAAAAAAAATATTTTTAATTTGCAACCTGATGGAGGTCAGTATAGATGGACTAATAGACCAAGCCCCACACACTGCTAGAAGCCCAAATATTTTTTCAGAGCTAGATGCAGAAGAAAATTATTTTTAATTTGCAACCTGATGGAGGTCAGTATAGATGGACTAATAGACCAAGTCCCACACACCGCTAGAAGCCCAAATATTTTTTCAGAGCTAGATGCAGAAATTTTTTTTATTCAATTTGCAACCTGATGGAGGTCAGTATAGATGGACTAATAGAATGATGCTATGCCCAAAAGATTTTACTTCACTAGGTGCAGTAAAAAAATTGGTATTCTATACACAGGTGGTATATCTTGCAACACAGATAGGCTACTCCACTGACTAACACACTCTGCAATAGGCCAAAAAGGATTAGCTTTGCTAGATTCAGCCAAATGCTGTGAAAAAAACTTGCACAGCACTGGCACAGACCTGCCTGGCAAAAACTGATAGGAACTGATGTAACCTAGTCCTGAAAAGGACTCCAATTACAATTAGTCTTTACTCCCACAATCTATCTATTTAAGAGCACAGACCTGCCTGATAAAAGTCGTAGGAAATGCTGTAACCTAGTCCTTAAAAGGACTGCAATCACAACTATTCCCTACTCCCAAGCTATCTGTATATTTCTGCGAAAATTGGCTTGAAATTAACAAGGTATAGCGCACACAGCAACAGCGGTGCCGTCTAACACGCAGCTGCAGCAGTGAGAAAATGGTGGCGACGGGGAAAATGGCTTGGTCTTATAGGGCAAGGACATGTGACATACACTGCCAATCACACATGCCCTTGCTTGTGTGAAAAAAAGCACTTCGCTCCGTGTGTGCGCTGCTGATAGGCTGACAGATTGCACCTCCCCACTGCAAATGCGGGAAAGAGAAAAAAAATGGAGATCTTCATTGTTCCTGCAGAGATCCATCCCCTGCCCCTCCCCCCGCCCCGCTGTACACTCAAACTGCGTATTAACATTAATTTTCATCATTACTGAGAAAAAATCCAGTTATGATTTTGGTGCACGAACAGTTATCGAACATAACCTCGAACAGCCGAATTTTTCTCAAATTGTTCGTGTTCGCCGAACGGCTCGAACACCGCCCAAAACAGCTCGAATTTGAGATTGGCGAACAGTTCGAGTAGAACAACGCTGATCTCTACCTACCATGCAGACATCATATTATAGCACCATATACTGGGAGCACAAATCAAAAAAGTTTGAAAAATAAAAAAAAAAAAGTTCAGGAATAGGCAGTTGTTGTTTTTTTTACTTTTACCTGGACTGCACCTGTTAACAATTTTGTGGGTTTTGTGTGGAATTATGTCCAATTTTCCTTTTTTTGTCTTTTTTTTCTTGTTGTTCCAATACACACAAAGGTAATAAACGTGTCTAACAAAACATGGGGAATTACAATAATTTTCTGGGAGAAATATTTCATTTTCTGGAACAATATCAAGGGAGCCAACACTTTCATCCATAATAGTATGTAACATTTAATTTTAAACATTCACCCGAAAATATACTGTAATTCAAAGCTGATATTCTATAAATCTAGTATAAAGCTGATGTAGAGAATAAATCCAACGTAATGGTGACAGTACAATTCTAGTATAAAGTAGGTGTAAAGGATAAATCTAGACAAACTAAAACAGTATAAATCTAATTCAGAATAAATCCAGTATAAAGATGATACATAGCATACACCTAGTATAATGCTGTTATAGTATAAATCTACTATAAAGCAGATATAAAGGATAAATGTAGTATACAGATAGTATAAATCTACTACAGGATGGATTTAGTAGAAAGCAGATATGCAAAAAAATCCAGTATAAAGATGAAATATAATATACACCCAGTGTATTGTAAGTGTGATATAGTATAAATGTAGTATAAAGGATAAAGGATAAATCTAGTATAAAGATAAAACAGTATAAAATGAGTATAAATCTAATACAGAATAATCCAGTATTAGGCTCCCTTCACAAGTCCATATAAAACACATACGTGAAAAAAAAACAGTACTGGTGACTTCAGTGTTCTATCAGTGTGCCATTTGTGTTTTTCCTGTATGGTTAAAGAAAGAATGAAATTACAAAGCTTCTCCTATTATCATGCTTGGTATGGGAAGGACAACGATGGGAAAAGGGGGGGAAGCCCAGCAACTAGGGAAAGGGAGAGTGGAGACCCCTAGGCAGATCTAACAACACCCTGACTCCCCTATCATCCCTAAATAGGTTCCTTACTAGTGTTGAGCGAACATGCTCGACACTGCTCGGTACTCGCCCGAGCATCACGCTACTCGGGATGTTCGGCGAGCACCAAGCATTTCCGGGTTACTCAGGCGGGAGCTTGGGTCTCCGCCCTGCATGTTTGGCGCTCTTTAGAAAGCCAATGAACATGCAGGGATTGCCAGCCAGTCACTGTAATGCCGCAGCCATGGTGGTTGTGGGCATTACAGTGATTGGCTGGCCGCACAGCGTCACCTCCCAGACGATCAGCCCGTCATGATTGGTGTGTGTGGGTGTCTGTGCGTGTGTCTGCGAGTGTGTGCGGGGTGTCTGTGCGTGTGTCTGCGCGATGTCTGCGGGTGTGTGCGGTGTCTGTGCGTGTGTCTGCGCGATGTCTGCGGGTGTGCGCGGTGTCTGTGCGATGTCTGCGGTGTCTGTGCGATGTCTGCGCGATGTCTGTGGGTGTGTGCGCGGTGTCTGTGCGATGTCTGCGGGTGTGTGCGGGTGTGCGCGGTGTCTGTGCGATGTCTGCGGGTGTGTGCGTGCAGGCAGACATAGGCCGATGTGACACTACTACTCCAATCGGCCTATGTCTGTCCCCGGTCCACTCGTGCCAGCAGGATCAGCTCGATGGGAGCAGTAGTTCCCATCAGCCTGATCCTGCTATTTAAATTGCCCTACTATGTCCCCAATAAATGTTAAATACATGTCATTGGTGGCCAGTGGTTGCCTACAATAAATTAGTTCATACATTACCTGTCCCCACCGATCGCCACCTAAAATAAAGTAAAAAATAAAAAACTACACCTATACTCACCTAGACACCTAATTCCCCGAAGCCATCGATCTCCTGTAATAAAATATAAAATAATAAACCACAACCTTATCCTTACCCCTCCGTAGTAGTCCACGAGTGTCCCACGAAGATCTCCAGTTTAGAGCAGCCACATAGAATGTGACCGCTCTGAACCGCTGCCGCCGCTAGAATGATGGGGCCGTAAAGCAGCCCCGTCATTGCATAAGCGGGTTCGCCGGAGTTCAGGCAGCACTGCTCCGGTTAGCTTCTTTACGGCCCTGCTGTATCGTGAGAAATTCCCACGGTACAGCAGTGCCGTAAAGGAGGTCTCCGGAGCTGCGCTGCCTGAATGCACTCCGGTGACCTCAGTCAGTGGCTCCCGCTGCCGGGAGCGGACGTGTTCCCGGCAGTGTGAGCTTACAGCAGCCATGCACAGCTGTCACCATCTCCAGATGTGACAGCTGTGCATGGGAGATCAGAGCAGGAACGTGGACAGGTAACTATTTTTTTTTAGTAAACTAAGAATTAAATAAAATGGTGTGTTTTATTTCAAATAAATTATTTTTTTCTGGGTGTAGTGTGTTTTTTCTTGTTAACACTTTGTAGGTTAGTAATGGGGGTGTCTTATAGACGCCCATCATTACTAACCTGGGCTTCTTGGCAGCTGGCGCTGACATGAACCCCAACTCTATTACCCCCTGCCACCGCACCAGGGCAGCGTGGAAGAGCGAGGCTAAGCGCCAGAATTGGCGCATCCCATGGATGCGCCATTTCTGGGGTGGCTGACGGCTGGTGTTTCTAGCCTGGGAGGGGGCCAATATTCATGGCACCCTTCCTGGGCTATTAATATCAGCCCCCAGCTGTCTGCCTAGCCTTTGCTAGCTGTTAAATAGGGGGTACCCCACGTCATTTTTTTGGGGGGGGGTCCCCCATTTTAATAGCTAGTAAAGGCTAGGTATTCAGCTGGGGGCTGATATTAGTAGTCTGGGAAGCTCCGTGGGTATTACCCACTTCCCAGGCTTCAAACATCTGCCCCAGCCGTCTGCTTAACCTCCGCTAGAGCCTAAAATTATGGGGGATCCCACGCCAATTTTTTTTTAAATAAATCCTTTATTTTAACACTAAATGACATTTGAGGAGTTAATAAAGATGCAGTCCCTAAATTATTATTTATTTTTTAATTAATTTTTCCCCAAAATTTTGAAGTGGGCTTTGCCATATTTTTGTATGCCAGCCAGGGACAGCATCCAGCTTCTATGAACGCGCCATTTTCCGGGGTGGCTGCGGACTGCAATTTGCACCGGGGGGGGGGGGGCAGAAAGCTTGGGCCTCCCTGCGCTGCAGATTCCATCCCCCAGCTGCCTAGTTGTACCTGGCTGGACACACAAATAGGGAGAAGCCCCACGTATTTTTTTTTTTAATTATTTCATGAAATTCATGAAATAATAAAGAAAAAAAGGGCTTCCCTATATTGTTGTGTCCGGCCAGGTACAAATAGGCAGCTGGTGGTTGGGGGCAGCCCGTTCCTGCCTGCTGTAACTGGCTGGACACAAATATAGTGCGAAGCCCCACGTCAATTTTTTTTTAATTATTTCAGGAAATTCATGAAATAATTAAAAAAAAATTGATGTGGGGCTTCGCCCTATATTTGTGTCCAGCCAGGTACAGCAGGCAGGAACGGGCTGCGCCCAACCACTAGCTGCCTATTTGTACCTGGCCGGACACAACAATATAGGGAAGCCCTTTTTGTAAAAAATTATTTCATGAAATAATTAAAAAAAAATTGACGTGGGGCTTCCCACTATATTTGTGTCCAGCCAGGTACAGCAGGCAGGAACGGGCTGCCCCCAACCACCAGCTGCCTATTTGTACCAGGTTGGACACAACAATATAGGGAAGCCCTGTCATCCTGCAGACACTGAGAAGCGCAGGCTTGCTTGCGCTCCTCAGTGTCTCTCTGTGACGGCATAAAGATGAGCCGAGGTCATGTCCAATGAACTCGGCTCACCTCATGCACGTCACTGACAGCGTGGGAAAATTCTCCTGCACTCAGCGCTTCAGCGTGAGAATTTTCCCACGCTGTCAGTGACGTGAATGAGGTGAGGTCATGTCCAATGAACTCAGCTCACCTCATGCACGTCACTGACAGCGGGGGAAAATTCTCACGCTGAAGCGCTGAGTGCATGAGGTGAGCTGAGTTCATTGGACATGACCTCGGCTCATCTGGATGCCGTCACAGAGAGACACTGAGGAGCGCAAGCATGCCTGCACTTCTCAGTGTCTGCGGGATGACAGGCTGGATGGCAGCGTTCTGCTGCGGTCCAGCCTGTCATCTCGATGTAGCAGAGCTGAAGCTGTCGTGGGAACCATGGAAAGGTAAGGATGATGTTGCTTTATTATTTTTCTTTTATTGCAGGAGATCGTTGGCTTCAGCTGGAATGGGCGTGATGGTAAGTAGAGTTTAATTTAGAACAATAAAGAATTGTGTGTTTATTTCAATTAAAGGACTTTATTCTGGGTGTTTGTGGTTTTTTTTTTAACTTTGACTATGGGGTTAGTAATGGGGGTGTCTTATAGACGCCTCTCCATTACTAACCTGGGCTTGATGTCAGCTGGCATTATAAGCTGACATCAACCCCAGCCCTATTACCCCACTGCCACCGCTACAGGGCAGTGGGAAGAGCGAGGCTAAGTGCCAGAATTGGCGCATCCTATGGATGCGCCATTTCTGGGGCGGCTGACGGCTGGTGTTTCTAGCCTGGGAGGGGGCCAATATTCATGGCACCCTTCCTGGGCTATTAATATCAGCCCCCAGCTGTCTGCCTAGCCTTTGCTAGCTATTAAAATAGGGGGGAGCCCACATCATTTTTTTTTGGGTCCCCCATTTTAATAGCTAGTAAAGGCTAGGTATTCAGCTGGGGGCTGATATTAGTAGCCTGGGAAGCTCCGTGGGTATTACCCCCTTCCCAGGCTTCAAACATCTGCCCCAGCCGTCTGCTTAACCTCCGCTAGAGACTAAAATTATGGGGAACCCCACGCCAATTTTTTTTTAAATAAATCCTTTATTTTAACACTAAATGACAAGTACAGTAATCAACACTGTCACTGTACTTCATATATATGTGACTGACATGTTTCTATCTATCTAATCTATGTATGATTCTCTATTCCTTCTATTCTAAATTGTCGGGTACCGCTGCTGAATTGCCGGCCGGCTTTTTTAAAGAGACGGTGCATGAAAACACTATTATATTTTTAAATAAATCCTTTACACTAAATGACAAGTACAGTAAGCAACACTGTCACTGTACTTCATATATATGTGACTGACATGTTTCTATCTATCTAATCTATGTGTGAAGCTCTATTCTGTCTGTTATAAATTGTCGGGTACCGCTGCTGAATTGCCGGCCGGCTTTTTTAAAGAGACGGTGCATGAAAACACAATTATTTTTTTAAATAAATCCTTTACACTAAATGACAAGTACAGTAAGCAACACTGTCACTGTACTTCATATATATGTGACTGACATGTTTCTATCTATCTAATCTATGTGTGATGCTCTATTCTTTCTGTTGTAAATTGTCGGGTACCGGTGTATGCCGCTGCTGAATTGCCGGCTTTTCGCGTAATACATTCTACATTATTCTTAGTTGTTTTACTTCATGTAGAATTAACCTACAAGGAAAGAAAGGGTTTATTTTCATTCCGATATTTGTGTCCCATTGACTTGCATTGGTTTCCGGTATCGGAATCGGCGATATCCGATAATTTTTGGGTATCGGTCCGATCCAATCCGATACGATATTTCCTGATATCGGAAGGTATCGCTCAACACTATCCTTAACATATTTCACAGGAAAGCACTTTCACTTTCGTTTTTGAACGTTTTATTTTGAGCCTGTAAAAGTGGCTTAATACCTCTGACCACGTTGTTGACAGCAGTGACCTGGGGGTCAGAAATGCTTCCTGGGGCGATCCCCATGCTGTCCCCATGTCATTTGAGCACTGTCACTATCGTTTTGGGCACTTGTTAAGCTTTTAAAAGACTGCCGGGGGAGCCGCCGCAAAAATGCTCGAGTCTCCCATAGACTAACATTGGGCTCGTTGCTCGGGTCGAGCACCCGAGTATCACGGCGAGCTCGGCCCGAGCTTCGAGCACCCGAGCATTTTAGTGCTCGCTCAACACTATTCGTTACCTATCGCCGAGCAGGATACCTTAGCCCTGGGTGACCCTAGAGCTAGGCCCTAGGTAGGGAGGGGGAGGGGTGAGCACTAGTCAGCCCCACTGCAACTAAAGACAAACAAGGTAAATAGACAAGGGGATATACTTATGTCATGGGTGTGTCAGAGGTCACAGACAGTCGCCTTGCAGTTGATTGCAGGAGATCTCTACGTTTGGCATAGCAGACAGCTTCTTAGACAAGAGGCTGTCTTTAGGACCTAGCAGCTACCTCCCTCTTGCTAATTAGCTCTCTGGCCTGAGTGTATACAGTGTGTCTGAGAGGGAGTTGCCGTCTATATTCATTGCTACTTGTGAGGCTTAGCAGGAGCAGTACTTTGTCCTCTCTGGAGCTTGAGGCCATGTGCTTATTTGGAGTTCATGTAAAGTTAAGTTATTTCCTCCTGTTTTGTCTTCCCTTGTTGTCTGTAGCGTTTAGTGGAGGTTGACTAGTGCTCATCTCCTCCCATCCCTAGCCAAAGCCATACGCCAGGGAAAGTAGGACAAGGCACGCATGTGGCGATTGCTGTGGAGGCAATTAAGGGACGGTAGTTGAGACAGGGTGATGCTAGACCAGACTAGGAGGTCTCCATTTCCCCCTTTCCCTAGTGTCTGGGCTCCCTTTCCCTTTTCCTTCTGTGTTGCACTAGTCTCTCCCACATCTGGCATGACAACTTAGCTTTGAGAAGACACCAGAGAGATCACATCTACAATCCACAAAGGAACTCGAAGAAGAATCTAGCCAACTGCTAGAACTCCTCACCTGAACAGACGAATTTACTCTATCACCAGCGATTCTCTGGAGAAAGTGAGTGTATTAAAAGATCCAGCAAGGGTGTGTTAATTAGCAGCAGAATATGGAGATCACCCCTGGGTCCTAGAGAGGGAGGGATGATGAAAGGATCAAGAAGGTGTCTGCAAGGTCAAGTGCAGCAAACTTCTACAGCTGGATCCAGAATGACTATCTGTCAAATCTGACACAACCGTGACACCTATACTATGAATGTTAAACACATACGACACACGGACAGCACACAGAAAATTGCCCACATGGAAAATTACCCACATTGGTAAAAAACAACAGTTTATTAAAGAGGGTTAGGGCTGTATTCACACACAAAAAATTGGTCACATGCCGGTAAAGCCGGGGTCACACTGTACACAGCCTCTAGAATGATATAACATATTACAGGCCAAGGGGGAGGTGCTAATAACATTATAACGGTACAACCAGGGTCACATTGTACACGGGCTCCGGGGCAATATAATATATTACAGGAGGGAGAGGTGATAATTGTTGTTGTTTTGCCCATGTGGGCAATTTTCTGTGTGGGCAATTTTCTGTGTGGGCATTCATGGCTGTGCACTTTTTTTCTGTGTGCATTTTTCCTGTGGCCATTTTTCTTTTGCCCGTTTTTCTGGTCACTAATTAACACGGACAGATCACCATAGGTTATAATGGATATGGGTGGTATCTGCGAAAAAAAACGGATTCCACACATACCAGAAACACATACAGTACAGACCAAAAGTTTGGACACACCTTCTCATTTAAAGATTTTTCTGTATTTTCATGTTTATGAAAATTGTACATTCACACTGAAGGCATCAAAACTATGAATTAACACATGTGGAATTATATACTTAACTAAAAAGTGTGAAACAACTGAAAATATGTCTTATATTCTAGGTTCTTCAAAGTAGCCACCTTTTGCTTTGATGACTGCTTTGCACACTCTTGGCATTCTCTTGATGAGCTTCAAGAGGTAGTCACCGGAAATGGTTTTCACTTCACAGGTGTGCCCTGTCAGGTTTAATAAGTGGGATTTCTTGCCTTATAAATGGGGTTGGGACCATCAGTTGTGTTGTGCAGAAGTCAGGTGGATACACAGCTGATAGTCCTACTGAATAGACTGTTAGAATTTGTATTATGGCAAGAAAAAAGCAGCTAAGTAAAGAAAAACGAGTGGCCATCATTACTTTAATAAATGAAGGTCAGTCAGTCCAAAAAATTGGGAAAACTTTGAAAGTGTCCCCAAGTGCAGTTGCAAAAACCATCAAGCGCTACAAAGAAACTGGCTCATATGAGGACCGCCCCAGGAAAGGAAGACCAAGAGTCACCTCTGCTTCTGAGGATAAGTTTATCTGAGTCACCAGCCTCAGAAATCGCAAGTTAACAGCAGTTCAGATTAGAGACCAGGTCAATGCCACACAGAGTTCTAGCAGCAGACACATCTCTACAACAACTGTTAAGAGGAGACTTTGTGCAGCAGGCCTTCATGGTAAAATAGCTGCTAGGAAACCACTGCTAAGGACAGGCAACAAGCAGAAGAGACTTGTTTGGGCTTAAGAACACAAGGAATCGACATTAGACCAGTGGAAATCTGTGCTTTGGTCTGATGAGTCCAAATTTGAGATCTTTGGTTCCAACCACTGTGTCTTTGTGCGACGCAGAAAAGGTGAACGGATGGACTCTATATGCCTGGTTCCCACCGGGAAGCATGGAGGAGGTGGTGTGATGGTGTGGGGGTGCTTTGCTGGTGACACTGTTGGAGATTTATTCAAAATTGAAGGCATACTGAACCAGCATGGCTACCACAGCATCTTGCAGCGGCATGCTACTCCATTCCGGGACAATGACCCCAAACACACCTCCAGGCTGTGTAAGGGCTATTTGACCAAGGAGGAGAGTGATGGGGTGCTACGCCAGATGACCTGGCCTCCACAGTCACCAGACCTGAACCCAATCGAGAAGGTTTGGGGTGAGCTGGACCGCAGAGTGAAGGCAAAAGGGCCAACAAGTGCTAAGTGACGCGCCCCCTGGGCCATGTTGGGCAGCGTTGCGCATGCGGGGAATACCCGGAGTCGGATCTGATAGGGGTAGTAGTCCTCGTGGCGGTGACCCGGTCCGTGCCCAGGGTGTCAAACCAAGTGGCAGAATTTAGTGGAAGATGTTATAGTGTTCGACTACGCCACCCGTGGATTGCGGTCAGTGGGGACCGCCGCTGCACTGCAGACCGCTGAGGCTGATGTTATTTGTGCAGCTGAGAGTGGGATGACTCCCCACGGGAGGAGTATTGCCTCAGGGCAGCTATTGTGGAGATGATGATGGGAGTGATGGTGTGGGTGTCCCAGTACTGATGGTGCAGGTGCGGCGATGAAACACAGAGGCTTGAAGTGCAGTTTCCAAAGCTTTACTCACTGTTGGTGTTCAGATCACTTCGGCCAAGAGTGACCACCCGAGCCGTGCTGCGTTCACCAGGGGAGGGACTCGGTCAACTCCCAGGCAATTCCGGAGTGTGGTTCAGGGCTTCCCTCTCTTTCCTTTATCTGGCCGTCCCCACCAGGGACCCACCTTTGTCCAGCTCCCTCGGGCCTTCTGGTGGCGAAACCTTTCCCGGTTTCCCTGACCCTATACGGTATGCCTTCCTGGTGGATATGGTGAGGGGTCGCGCCAAGACTTGACCACGACCTCCGGTTCCTGGCTAAGGATAATTGGCCTCCACCAGTTTGGGATCCGGTACCCTGTTCTGCCAACCCTTCACCTGTTATTCCGTGGGATCTTAGGGTTCCCTCTTTTCTTGCGTCTCTGGGCCTTTCCTGGTGTTTCTGTTCCTTCTCCCTCTTACTTCTCTCTCTCTCGGCTTCAGGCCTCCACTTCAGGCCTGGTTCTGGAGCTGTGCCCGGACTGAGCCACAGCTCCCTGTCAGCCCTCTCTGGCTGAGCTCCTCTCCTCTTCTCCTCCTGCCTGAACTGAACTCGACTGCACACTGATCTAAGATGGTGCCCACCTTTTATACTCCCTTCTGACACCCGAGCCCAGGTGACCAGCACCCAATGGGCTCCTACCTATGCCCAGAGTCCCTCCCCTGTCTGCTCCTACACCACTGGGATATTCCTCCCCCCTCCCCACTCCAGCCAGGGACAGACGCTGTCGTACCTGCACATCTATCTGGTGGGAGTACCGTTGATCTGTCCCCCGGAAATGGGGTGAGTGTAGTGTATGCAGCTAACTGAGCCCCGCTCCACACTCCATCCTTACCCGGGAGTGGAATACCACACCTCTGGTTCGAAGTGCAATACTCCTGTAGCAGCCGAGTCCTCGGGGTGCTACACTAAGCATCTCTGGGAACTCCTTCAAGATTGTTGGAAGACCATTTCCGGTGACTACCTCTTGAAGCTCATCAAGAGAATGCCAAGAGTGTGCAAAGCAGTCATCAAAGCAAAAGGTGGCTACTTTGAAGAACCTAGAATATAAGACATATTTTCAGTTGTTTCACACTTTTTTGTTAAGTATATACTTCCACATGTGTTAATTCATAGTTTTGATGCCATCAGTGTGAATGTACAATTTTCATAGTCATGAAAATACAGAAAAATCTTTAAATGAGAAGGTGTGTCCAAACCTTTGGTCTGTACTGTACATGTGAAGGAGGCCTAAAGATGATATATAGTATACACCTAGTATCATGGTGACATAGTATAAACTTTGCATAAAGCAGATATGAGGAAAAATCAAGGATTAGGCAGATATAAAGGATACATCTAGTATAAAGCTAAAACAGCATAAAGTTAGTATAAATCTAACACAAAATAAATGTAGTATAAAGATGATATATAGTATACACCTAGTGCAATGCTGATGTAGTATAAGGCAAATATAAAGGGCAAATGTAGTATAAAGCTAAAACAGTATAAAGTTAGTATAAATCTAATATAGGATAAATCTAGTATAAAGCAGATATACCAAAAAAATCCAGTATAAAGATGATATAGTATACACCTAGTATAATGCTGTTATATTACAAGTCTAATATAAATGAAAAATATAATATAAAGCTAAAACAGTATAAAACTAGTATAAATCTAATAGAGAAAAAATCCAGTATGAAGATGATATATAGCATGCACCTAGTATATTGCTAATACAGTATAATGCTAAAACAGTATACAGTAAAACTAATATAAATCTAATAGACTAAATCTAATATACAGTATAGACCTATTATATTGCTGATATAGTACAAATCTAGCATGAAGCAGATAAAAGGATAAATCTAGAAAAAGCTAAAACAGTATAAAGTTAGTATAAATCTAACAGAATAAATCTCATATAAAGCTAATATATACAAAATTCCAATATATAGATGATATATAGTAAACATTAGTATAAAACTGATATATAAATCTAATATAATGCTGATAAAAAAATCAGCTGTCGTTTAGGTTTTTATTAGATCATCCTGATATAGTATTACACTACTAAAGTATTACTATAATAATCTACTATAAAGCTGATACGAAGAACAAGTTGAGTAGAAAGTTGAAATAATATAAATATATAAAGTTTATGTATATAGTAATATAAATCTAATATAAAGTTGCTACTTTCTACAGTATAACTTGCATAAAGCATATAAAAAATCTACTGTAAAGCAAATACCGTACAATATAATAAAGCTCATACAGTATAAATCTAGTGTAAAACTTGTATACTTGAAGTATAAATTTGACATAATGCAGAAGTAGTATATATCTAGATAACAGCTGATATGTAATATAAATCTACTATAATTTATACAGTATAAATGTAGTATAAAGCTAATTTGCATTAAAAATACAACACAGAGCTGATGAATAATATAAATACAGCATATATCAAGTATAAAACTGTTACACATTATCCTGTAAATCTACAGCCCCAATTTCAGAAAAGTTTGGACGCTGTGTAAAATGTAAAAAAAACAAGAATGCAATGATTTGGAAATCTCTTCTAGCCAATGTTTATTCACAATAGAACAAAGATCAGGAGGTGAAAGTTAGACCTTTTTCTATTTCATTTGAAAAATATAACTAATTTAGAAATTGATGGCAGCAACATGTCTTAAAGAAGTTTGGCCTGGGCCGTGTCTACCATTGTGGAGCACCCCCTCTTTTTACAAAAGTCTTTTAATGTCTGGGATGTGAGGATTAGAGATGAGCGTTGTTCTACTCGAACTGTTCGCCAATCTCAAATTCGAGCTGTTTTGGGCGGTGTTCGAGCCGTTCGGCGAACACGAGCAATTTGAGAAAAATTCGGCTGTTCGAGGTTATGTTCGATAACTGTTCGTGCACCAAAATCATAACTGGATTTTTTCTCAGTAATGATGAAAATTAATGTTAATACGCAGTTTGAGTGTACAGCGGGGTGGGGGGAGGGGCAGGGGATGGATCTCTGCAGGAACAATGAAGATCTCCATTTTTTTTCTCTTTCCCGCATTTACAGTGGGGAGGTGCAATCTGTCAGCCTATCAGCAGCGCACACACAGAGCGAAGTGCTTTTTTTCACACAAGCAAGGGCATGTGTCATTGGCAGTGTATGTCACATGTCCTTGCCCTATAAGACCAAGCCATTTTCCCCGTCGCCACCATTTTCTCACTGCTGCAGCTGCGTGTTAGACGGCACCGCTGTTGCTGTGTGCGCTATACCTTGTTAATTTCAAGCCAATTTTCGCACAAATATACAGATAGCTTGGGAGTAGGGAATAGTTGTGATTGCAGTCCTTTTAAGGACTAGGTTACAGCATTTCCTACGACTTTTATCAGGCAGGTCTGTGCTCTTAAATAGATAGGTTGTGGGAGTAAAGACTAATTGTAATTGGAGTCCTTTTCAGGACTAGGTTACATCAGTTCCTATCAGTTTTTGCCAGGCAGGTCTGTGCCAGTGCTGTGCAAGTTTTTTTCACAGCATTTGGCTGAATCTAGCAAAGCTAATCCTTTTTGGCCTATTGCAGAGTGTGTTAGTCAGTGGAGTAGCCTATCTGTGTTGCAAGATATACCACCTGTGTATAGAAAACCAATTTTTTTACTGCACCTAGTGAAGTAAAATCTTTTGGGCATAGCATCATTCTATTAGTCCATCTATACTGACCTCCATCAGGTTGCAAACTGAATCTAATTTTTTTCTGCATCTAGCTCTGAAAAAATATTGGGCTTCTAGCTGTGTGTGGGTCTTGTTCTATTAATCCATCTATACTGACCTCCATCAGGTTGCAAACTGAATATAATTTTTTTCTGCATCTAGCTCTGAAAAAATATTGGGCTTCTAGCTGTGTGTGGGTCTTGTTCTATTAATCCATCTATACTGACCTCCATCAGGTTGCAAACTGAATATAATTTTTTTCTGCATCTAGCTCTGAAAAAATATTGGGCTTCTAGCTGTGTGTGGGTCTTGTTCTATTAATCCATCTATACTGACCTCCATCAGGTTGCAAACTGAATATAATTTTTTTCTGCATCTAGCTCTGAAAAAATATTTGGCCTTCTAGTAGTGTGTGGGAATTGTTCTATTAGTCCACCTATACTGACCTCCATCAGGTTGCAAACTGAATATATTTTTTTCTGCATCTACCTTTGAAAAAATATTGGGCTTCTAGCTGTGTGTGGGACTTGTTGTATTAGTCCATCTATACTGACCTCCATCAGGTTGCAAACTGAATATATTTTTTTCTGCATCTACCTCTGAAAAAATATTGGGCTTCTAGCTGTGTGTGGGTCTTGTTCTATTAATCCATCTATACTGACCTCCATCAGGTTGCAAACTGAATATAATTTTTTTCTGCATCTAGCTCTGAAAAAATATTGGGCTTCTAGCTGTGTGTGGGTCTTGTTCTATTAATCCATCTATACTGACCTCCATCAGGTTGCAAACTGAATATAATTTTTTTTTGCATCTAGCTCTGAAAAAATATTGGGCTTCTAGCTGTGTGTGGGTCTTGTTCTATTAATCCATCTATACTGACCTCCATCAGGTTGCAAACTGAATATAATTTTTTTCTGCATCTAGCTCTGAAAAAATATTGGGCTTCTAGCTGTGTGTGGGTCCTGTTCTATTAATCCATCTATACTGACCTCCATCAGGTTGCAAACTGAATATAATTTTTTTCTGCATCTAGCTCTGAAAAAATATTGGGCTTCTAGCTGTGTGTGGGTCTTGTTCTATTAATCCATCTATACTGACCTCCATCAGGTTGCAAACTGAATATAATTTTTTTCTGCATCTAGCTCTGAAAAAATATTTGGCCTTCTAGCAGTGTGTGGGACTTGTTCTATTAGTCCATCTATACTGACCTCCATCAGGTTGCAAACTGAATATATTTTTTTCTGCATCTACCTCTGAAAAAATATTGGGCTTCCAGCTGTGTGTGGGACTTGTTGTATTAGTCCATCTATACTGACCTCCATCAGGTTGCAAACTGAATATATTTTTTTCTGCATCTACCTCTGAAAAAATATTGGGCTTCTAGCTGTGTGTGGGTCTTGTTCTATTAATCCATCTATACTGACCTCCATCAGGTTGCAAACTGAATATAATTTTTTTCTGCATCAAGCTCTGAAAAAATATTGGGCTTCTAGCTGTGTGTGGGTCTTGTTCTATTAATCCATCTATACTGACCTCCATCAGGTTGCAAACTGAATATAATTTTTTTCTGCATCTAGCTCTGAAAAAATATTGGGCTTCTAGCTGTGTGTGGGTCTTGTTCTATTAATCCATCTATACTGACCTCCATCAGGTTGCAAACTGAATATAATTTTTTTCTGCATCTAGCTCTGAAAAAATATTGGGCTTCTAGCTGTGTGTGGGTCTTGTTCTATTAATCCATCTATACTGACCTCCATCAGGTTGCAAACTGAATATAATTTTTTTCTGCATCTAGCTCTGAAAAAATATTTGGCCTTCTAGCAGTGTGTGGGACTTGTTCTATTAGTCCACCTATACTGACCTCCATCAAGTTGCAAACTGAATATATTTTTTTCTGCATCTACCTCTGAAAAAATATTGGGCTTCTAGCTGTGTGTGGGACTTGTTGTATTAGTCCATCTATACTGACCTCCATCAGGTTGCAAATTGAATATAATTTTTTTCTGCATCTAACCCAGCCAATAGTTTTGGCCTAATACCACAGTTTGGCCACTCAGCTCTGCTCGGTTACCATCCATTGTTTTTTTGTGCAAACAACTCCAGAGTTGTGAATTAGTTAACCACCAAAATGAGTGGAAAAAGGCCTGCTGCTGGTGGAAAGGGGAATAGGCGTGTTGGGAAGGGGAAAAAAGGTTGTGTCCGTGGGGTAGGTGTTAAAGCAACAGTAACATCTGCAGAAGAAAGACCATCTTCCAGCCAAACTAAAATGTCTACTTCTTTTAGCGGACAATGTGATAAGATCCCTTTCTTACGGCCACGCCAATCGCTACAAATTCCAGATGAGGCACAAAAACAGCAGGTGCTTCAACGGATATCAAGTGCTCCTTTAAGTGGGCTCTCCTCCACATCAACTTCAACATCACAAATACTCCAGTCCTCAAAGGTGTCACCCAAATCGCACTTGCTTCCTCACGGCTCCCAAATCTCCAGCTGCCCGTCTGAGTATGAGGTAGAACAGATGGTTGAGTCTGCAGAGCTGTTTACTCATACTATAGCCTGGGAATCAGAGGTCGACTCCAGCGCTTCTGTGAATCCAGACGAGGAAATGATCTGCACTGATGCCCAGAATCTTTATGAGTCGGATCCAGGACCAGACGCAGAAGGTTCTGACCATAATGTAGACCCTCATTCCCAAACTGTAACTCCTGTTGGTGGAGACAATGAGGAAGACGATGATAAGACTCAAATACCTGATTGGAGCGACAACTTTAGTTTTTTGTCAGGGCAGGAACAGGTTGGCTCTGAGGACGACGGGTGTGATAACACACAGGGTGATGATGATGAGGTTGGAGATCCCACTTACTGTCAACCCACAGTCAGCCAAGAGATGAGGTCAGCAGAGGAGGTGGAGGAAGATGCTAGTGACGACGAGGTCAGGTTGCGCCTTCGTGGACAGAGACGTAGTACTGGAAGCACGTCAACAACTGCATCCTCAAACACAACTCTGCCTCTCACCACAAGTCGTGGTGGCTCTTCAGGTCGCATGGGTGCTAAGCCTTGCATAGCCTGGGCATTTTTTCAGATCGATAAAGATGACCCAACTCGTGTTATCTGTAACATTTGTCAGCAAAAGCTAAGTAGAGGCCAAAAAATACATAGTTTGAGTACTTCATGCATGAACCGGCACATGGACATGAAGCATAAGTTGCAGTGGGAAGCTCAGTGTGCTACAATGCGGCCTAGCCGGCCGGGCCAACCACCGTCTGCCATATCTTGTGCATCCGCGGCCTCTTCATCCTCTGTGACTGGGGGGACAGCAGTCACACCTGTTTTGGGGCGCAGACCTGCCACCTCTTTACCCGCAACAGCCAGCATGATTGGCAGGTCATCATTTTCTTTGGGGGTGGTAACACCAGCTGGTGTTGAGCGCTGTCCGACATCGATAGCACCACCTTTGGATCAAGGCAACCTAACATGTCCGCCTGCATCTTAATCACAGACCGGCAGTTTGCCGGGGACACCCTTATCAACCCCGTCTAAGCACAATAGCCAGCCCTCGGTCCCTCAGATGTGGACAAGTAAAAGACCATTTCCTCCTAGCCATGAGAAAGCTAAGAGGTTGAATTTCACCATCTGCAAGCTCTTGGCTACAGAAATGCTGCCTTTCCGCCTGGTGGACACAGAGGATTTTCGAGACCTTATGTCCGTCGCAGTGCCCCAGTACCAGATGCCCAGTCGGCACTACTTCTCAAAGAAAGGTGTGCCTGCGCTCCACCAGCATGTCGCACACAACATCACCGCTTCTTTGAGAAACTCTGTGTGTGACAGGGTGCATTTCACCACAGACACTTGGACGAGTAGGCATGGACAGGGGCGTTACATGTCGCTGACTGGGCACTGGGTAACTATGGTGACAGCAGGACAAGGGGCTGCTGTCCAAGTCTTGCCGTCCCCACGAGTTGTGCGTCAATCCTCTTTATGTCAAAGTTCCTCCACTGCTTCTGCCTCCTCAACCTCCTCTCGGTCTTCCACCTGCACCCAAAGCCTGTCTGGTCATGCCACAAGCTTTCTAACTGCGCAGAAGGGATCCTGCACACCTCCTTACTATGCTGGCAGTAGGGCTCAACTTCATCAGGCGGTTTTTACATTGAAATGTCTGGGAAATGTGAGTCACACAGCTGAGGAGTTGTGGTCAGCTCTGGAGAACCAATTTCATGAATGGTTGTCTCCACTGGACCTGAAACCAGGGAAGGCCGTGTGCGACAATGCTGCAAACCTGGGTGCGGCCCTTCGCCGGGGCAATGTCACACACGTGCCTTGTATGGCTCACGTGTTGAACCTGGTTGTCCAGCAATTTTTAGCCCACTATCCCAGACTAGATGGCCTTCTGCAGAGGGCACGGTCGCTGTGTGCTCACTTCCGCCGTTCGCATCCCGCAGCTCAGCGACTTACATCTCTACAGAAGTCGTTGGGCCTGCCACTTCACCGGCTAAAATGCGATGTGCCTACCCGGTGGAATTCAACTCTGCACATGTTGCAGCGACTGTGGCAGCACCGACAAGCCCTGGTGCAATACGTTCTGACGTATAGCCTGGGCCAACGAGATTCAGAGGTGGGGCAAATCACGCTGGAGGAGTGGTCTCAGATCAGGGACCTATGCACCCTTCTGCACAGTTTTGAAATGGCGACGAAGATGTTTAGTGCTGACGATGCCATTATCAGCATGACTATTCCGGTGATTTACATGCTGGAGCACATGTTAAACAGAATTCGGAGTCAGGTGGTGGCACAAGAGGAGGTGGAGGAAGTAGAGGAGGAGGAGTTGTATGCGGAAGGGCTAACATCTGCAAGGTCCAGACGGTCGGCAGCACCAAGGCGGCAGGCATGTGAGGGTGGGGTAGATGGTTTTACCAGGGCGCATGGTAGCAGCCAAACTAGTGAGGAAGGTGCAGGAGCCCAGGAAGAAGTGGAGGACGAACTGATGGAAGACTCATCAGATGAGGGAGACCTTGATCACATTTCTATTGTGCGAGGTTGGGGGGAGAGGACAGAGGAAGGAAGCATGATTGTTAGCTCGCCACCAACACAACAGGGACTTGGTGCTCCTGGATGCGCAACACACATGAGTGCCTTCTTGCTGCACTACCTGCAACATGACCCTCGAATTGTGAGAATTAGAAATAATCCTGACTACTGGGTTGCCACACTGTTAGATCCCCGGTACAAAAGTAAATTTGCCGAAATTATTCCTGCCATAGAAAGGGATGCACGCATGCAGGAGTATCAGCAGAGACTGTTGCAGAATCTTACATGTGCTTTTCCACAAAATACCAGTGGTGCACGTAGTGAATCTCACAGTTCCAACTTGCCAACCGTGGGACCGTCAAGTGTTCAGCACTCAAACCGTAACGGAACCACAGTATCTGCTGGTAACATCAATTTTGCGGAATCATTTCACCACTTTTTTAGCCCATCCTTTGCAAGGCCACAGGAGACAAGAAGTCTGACACATAGTCAACGCCTAGAGACGATGGTACAGGAGTATCTCCAAGTAAACATTGAAGCCACGACTGTGTCACTGGACCCTTGCTCTTTTTGGGCTTCCAATCTGGATAAATGGCCGGAGCTAGCCACTTACGCCTTGGAGATCTTGTCATGCCCCGCAGCCAGCGTTCTGTCTGAACGTGTGTTCAGCGCTGCTGGTGGTGTGCTGACAGATAAGCGCACGCGTCTCTCCACTGATAATGTAGACAGACTCACGTTCATAAAGATGAACAAATCATGGATCCGAAACGACTTTTCTACCCCTGTGTCATCCTGGGGAGAGTAAAAGCTTGATGATTGGTTAAAATCACCCTACCAACCGTTTTAAGCTTTCAAATTACTAATCATGTTTATCTGTATCTTGACTGGAAAATAATTTGGGCTTTGTAGCAGTGTGCAGCACTGATCCTATTAGGCCATCTATACTAAAGCTTCACCAGATTTAAAATTTAAAATAATTTTTAGCTGCATCTAGCCCGGAAAATAATTTTGGGGCTCCGAGATGCGCAAGACACATAAGTGCCTTCTTGCTGCACTACCTGCAGCATGACCCTCATATTGTCAGAATTCGAAGTAATCATGACTACTGGGTTGCCACACTCTTAGATCCCCCAAACTTTTCGATCAACCTTTTCATTTTAATAAAGACCAAAAAAATGGTCATTTTTGAAATTATAAGCATGAGCAGGTTGTTAGAAACTGAAATCAAACAGTTTACAACTCAAAACTTTATTCTAGGTGATGTTACATTTTCACATAGGACCCCTTGTTCGAAAGGAGCTTCTGAACTCTCTCGTCCATTGAATTTGTCAGGTTTTGGATGGTTTCTGCTTCAATTGTTTTGCATGAGGACAGAATACCCTCCCAGAGCTGTTGCTTAGATGTGAACTGCCTCCCGCCATCATAGACACTCCTTTTAATGATGCTCCAAAGGTTCTGAATGGGGTAGAGGTCAGGGGAGCATGGGGGTCACACCATAAGTTTGTCCCCTTTTATGCCCATATCAGCCAGAGATGCAGATGTTTTATGTGCAGCATGAGATGGTGCATTATCATGCAGAAAAATGATCTTGCTGTGAAATACACGGTTCTTCTTCTTGAACCATGGCAGGAAGTGCTGTTTGAGAAAATCCACATACATTATGGAGTTCATCTTTAGCGCCTTCAGGGATCCTAAAGGGGCCGACAATCTCTCTCCCCATGATTCCAGCCCAAAACATTACTCCACCTCCTCCTTGTTGGCGCTGTAGCCGTGTTTGCGTGGGGTGTCCATCAACCAGCCATCCTCCACTCCATCCATCTGGACCATCGAGCGCTGCACGGCACTCATCCATGAACAAAACTGTTTTGAAATCAGTCTTCATGTAATGTTTGGCCCACTGGAGCCGTTTCTGCTTGTGTGAAGTGGATAGAGGAGGTCGACAGGATGGCGTATGCACAGCTGCAAACCTCTGAAGGACCCTGCATCTTGTTGTTCGGGGGACGTTGGAGGCACAAGCAGCTTCAAAAACTTGTCTGCTGCTATGACAAGGCTTTTTGGCCGCTGCTCTTTCAACCTGACGTAATTGCCTGTAGGAAAGAGTCCTCAATTTGCCCTTATCAGCACGCACACGTGTGTACTGTGAATCAGCTACATACTTCTTGATTGCCAAGACACTTCATCCTTATCATCGCACAATGTTGATTGTAGTCATGCCTTGACCTAAACACTCCACAATTTGTTGCTTCTCAGCAGCCGACACATCCTTTTTCTTTCCCATTTTGGCAGAAAATGTAGGCTGCTTAATAATGTGAGAGAGCCTTCTTAAGTAGTCTTGCCTTTCATTGGACACACCTGCCAAACTAATTAGCACAGGTGTCTGCAATTGCTTACAGTGATATAAAGAGCCCTGACACACATCACCATCAATGAGTTTAACTGACAAACAAACAAATTCTTCCCTTATCACTCCTAAACACTTTTTGCATAATAATTTGGAACGCAGTGTACATGTGCTTTTCCACAAAACACCAGCGGTTCACGTAGTGAATCTTACAGTTCTAACTTGCCAACCGTGGTCTGTATGGAGTTGTTCAATAAAGGGCCCAAAATTAAGATAACATAGATGGGAGAGGTCTCTATGAATAGGAATTCCTAAGTATTTGATACCCTGTGAGGGACAGGCAAAGGGAAAGTTGGACTGGATGGAATCCTATATGGATTTGGGGAGGGAGACATCGAGGGCCTCAGACTTCGCTGCATTGATTTTAAAATTTGACCATGTAACAAAGTGATCTATTTCAGCCATAACAGCAGGGATGGATATATGTGATTGAGTGATATATACTAGGACATCATCAGCAAATAGAGAGCACTTGTACTCGGTGCCTCCCACCTCAATCCACCTAATATTGGGGTTATGGCGAATTGATGAGAGCAGGTGCTCCGTCACTAGGATGTATAAGAGAGGGGACAGAGAACATCCCTGCCTTGTCCCATTGGTGATTGTGAAAGGTGATGAAAATGTTCTGACGCGCCCCCTGGGCCTTGGGACACCCAGAGCCGGACCCTTTTTGGTGGATGCTGGTGGTTGTAGTCTCCGTGGCGGCAACCCGGTTCCGTGGCTCAGGGCGGTCAAACCAGTGGCGGAACTATTTATGTGGTTTTGATGTTTAAATGTCCGACTACGCCACCCGTGGATTGCGGTCAGAGTGAACCGCCGCTCCAGGGCAGACCGCTGAGGCTGGTGTTGTGGGTGCAGCAGAGCGTAGCATAACTCCCCACGGGAGGAGTATAGCCTCAGGGCAGTGTATGCGGAGGATGGGGGTGATGGTGCAGGGCAGCAGCAGTAACGACACGGAGTCAGTGATGCAGTCCAGGGCCTTTACTCACAGTTCTTATTATCCAGACCACGTCTGCAGGTAACGGCTGCCCACGTCGTACTGTGCTCACCAGGTGAGGGGCTCAGACAACTCCCAGATAACTTTGGAGCACTTCACAGGACCCCCTTTGTGTGTCCTTTGTCTGGCCTTTCTTACCAACACTTCTGTCCGGCTGCCTCGGGCCTCCTCTTGGTAAACTTGGAGCCAGTTTCCCTGACCCTATGTGGTGCCTTCCTAGCGGGTGTAGCGAGGGGCTGCGCCACATAAAATGTCAGAGCCTCCGGTTTCTAGCTGAGGGTCGTTTCCTGCCTCCACTAGTTCGGGGACCGGTCTCCCCCTTTGGCCTGACCCCTCCACGCAGGTGGATTCGGGCGTGCGGTGGCGACTCGCCCGTCCGCACCCCTGGGATCCCTTCATTCCTCGTTCCTGGAGCCTTCTCCGCTCCTCTTCCTTCCTTCTCCCTCTTCCAGGCCTGGGCCTCTGTTACTAGGCCCGCCTCCAGAGCAGAGCTCATGCAGAGCCCCTGCTCCCTGCCACTTCTGCTCAGACTTCTCTGCACTGAACTAAGATGGTGCCCACCTTTTATACTCCCTTCTCAATGCACCCAGGAACTGCTTCCTCCCTGCTCCTGCACTACAGGGTTCCCCTTCCTCAGTGTTCCCTCCCCCCACTCCAGCCAGGGACAGGGACTGTCGTGCCCATCTCAGGGGCATATTGGTCGCCCTGCCCCACGGCAATGTGGTGTAATGCATGCAGGTGTCGGGTCCTGATCCACACTCCATCCTTACCTGAGAGTGAGATATCACACCTCTGGGTGAGGTGCAATACGTCTGTAGCAACCGAGCCCTCAGGGTGCTACAGTTCCATTTATCTTCAGCCTAGGTGACGTATTGCGATACAGGGCCGTGATTTTGGCTATAAAAGGGTCCCCTAGACCCCTACCCCAAGCTTTTTAAGAGAATCATATATGGCGTGCCAGGAGACTCTATGGAATGCTTTCTCAGCATCCAACGAGAGTATCTAATTACAAATTTTTAACTGCATCTAGCCCAGGAAATACTTTGTGCCTAGTAGCAGTGTCTGCTAGTCAGCGGATTATCCCGGCTGTTAAGCAAGCTACACCACCTGTAGTTTAGACACTTAATTTTTTCAAAGGAAATGATTCGGGACCATGGGATACTTAGTGAAGAGCATCAGGAGGCACCCCAAGGCATAGGGGCTGGGACTGGCATTAGGATGCCTTGCGGTGGACAGCCGAGCTCGATCCTTATAAAAGCTTTTTAACTGCAGCAGCTTTAGTGGACGCTACTGGAGCTGGAATTACGCGGCTGCTGGCATGAGACTTGCTCTCCAATAGATCCTTGTAAATGGATTTAAAATGTATTCATTCAAATTAGAGAGACAATTTAAATTAAAAAGCTTAGAGCTGCCTCCACCACAGGGGGGCTCGCTCGACCCACCAGCGGACAGGCACCAGTATTGGGAGAGGGGGGCTGGCCGTCAGGGTTCACCGCGGCTCTGGCACAAACCCGGCGACACGGAGGTGGCACGGGCAGGAGCGGACTGGCCGTGTCGGCTTCTCACTTTTTGGATTTTAGAAGGGCATGACATGCCTATATCTGTGTCTCCCCCTCCTTTTACTCCTCCACCTCTTTTATTTTCGCATGACTATATGTACTTGTCACTTTTCCATGTGTTAGTTATGTCTTCTGAGCAGTTTGTCAGCTTTTGGACACCTTTGAAGGTGTTTTCTAAGTGTTTCTATGTGTTTTTGTTTGCCTGCCATTGTTTTTAACGGTGTTCGAAGGTGTTCGACGAACAGTTCGACGAACACACGGGTGTTTGACGAACCGAACCGAACTCGAACACTACGGGGGTGGCTCAACACTAGTGAGGATACCGATTGCTGGAGTTTTGGGAGAGGAATGTTGTCCCATTCTTGACTGATGTTGGACTCTCGCCGCTCCACAGTCCGGGGTCTTCTTTCGCGGATTTTTCATTTCAATGGTTTTCTTTGGTGAAAAATCTGGAAGGCCGGCGACCGGTTCATCCCCCAAACTCTTCTTCTGCAAAGCCATGCGGATGTGATGGATGCAGTATGTGGTTTAGCAGTGTCTTGCTGAAATATGCAAGGCCTTCCCTGAAATAGACGTTGTCTGGATGGAGCAGATGCTGCTAAATAATACTGAGCATTAATAGTGCCTTTCAAGATGTCTAAGCTACCCCTAACATAGGCACTAATGAAACATCTTACCATCAGAGACGCAGAACTGTGCAGTGATAACAAACTGGATCGTCCCTCTAATGTTAAGTCCACAAGACACGGTATCCGACCATAGAACAGTTTTCCTTTTTTGCCGCAGTCCATTTTATATGTGATTTGGCACAGAAAAGATGGCAGCATTTCTGGATTGTGTTGCTATATGGATTCTTATTTGCATGATAGAGCTTCCACTTGCATTTTTGGATTGCACGGCAAACTATGTTCACAGACAATAGTTCTGGAAGTATTCCTGAACCCATGTAGTGATTTCCACAACCGAATGATGCCTGTTTTTAATACAGTGCCACCTTAGGGCTTGTAGATTACGAGCATCCAATATTGACCGTTGACCTCATTCATTCTACACATGGATTTCCCCAGAATCTCTGAATCCTTTGATGATATTATGTACTGTAGATGGAACGATATTCAAAGTATTTGCAATATTTTTCTGAAATAGTTTCACACTTTTTAGACATAGTTGTTCACAAATTGATGAACTTCTGACCATCTTTGCTTCAGAGAGACTCTGCCTCTCTTACATGCTCTTTTTATCCACACTCATGTGACTTAATTGAAAATTGACCCTCCAGCTGTTTTTCATTAGTACCACTTACTTTTCAAGCCTTTTGTTAACCCTGGCCAAACTTTTCAGTGATGTGTTGCTTCCATCAATGTTTAAATGATTTAATTTTTTTCAAATGAAATGAAAAAATGTCTAAGGTTCAACTTTTGATCGGTTTCCTATGTTCTGTTGTGAATAAAATATGGCTATAAGAGTTGTTTAAATCATTGCCTTCTAGTTTTCCTTATATTTTTTACAACGATCCAAGTTTTTTTGGAATTGTGATTGTAGTAAGATGGTAGTATAAATGTAGAACATAATACAAATGTATTATAGTATAAAGCTAATATTTATCAAAAATAAAATATAAAATCAACAGTATAAATCTAGTAAAAACCTCATAATATGAACCTAATATATGGCTGATATCTATTATAAATGTATCATAAGTCTAGTAAAAAAAAATTATGTAATCCAACCATCGCCATGATAAAGTCATAATTTATGGGAATAAATAGATTCCTATGATAATTTTAAGGCGATTAGTTGCATTTTCATGTCAAAATATTCAAGCGCTATAAAGAATCGGTCCATCATCTCTGATTGTTGTACAAATAGGAAGGCGTGCCAGCTGGCGCGGGTCTTCCTTGGTCATTTTTCATCAGTAAGTCCATCTGAACTCTAACAGAACTGCCAAAATTTGTTCTGATTTTTTTCCATGATAGCCCCAACTTCTGTGGACTCAATCTCCGCTCCAAAAATATGTAGCTGTTTTTTTCTTGTATTCATTTGTAATGTTCTGGAATAGTATAATCTAATTTAGACTCGGCTACAAGAGGTCAAAGTTAATGTCAAGTTCGTCAATGAGTAATGGAAAGAAGAAGTGTTTGTCGGGTGGCATTCCATCAACTGATTATTTTGAGCGATCATCTCATAAATGTATATTAAACCTTACTAAATAAATTGGCGTTCCAAAATTGAACTTTGTAGAAGATGCATAAGATGATGGATGTTTATAAGACTAGAATTTCTGACCCCTGGAAGGGATAAAATTCCGGACACTGGCAGGTATCTATGAAAGAAAATATATAACGTCCGGTAAATCACAAATCTATTTTTTTTTCCTAAAAAGCACACAAGACATTATCAGAAGATGAGAGTTGAATAATTCTTTCATTACACCGATGTAAGCATTTCAGCTCTTGATCATGGCTTGGCCAAAGTCCATGTAGGCCAGAAAAACCTCTAATAATTGGACACGATGTAGTTGGATTCTTGGCTTTGAGTTAAGTCTTTTTTGGTTAAACTACAGAAGAAGACTAGAAGTAGGTCAGTGGTGGGAATAAGTAGGTCAGTGGTGGGGAGGCAAGCAATATAATGATAGACTTCTGCAACAATAGTCTAACAAGAAATACCATAGAAAGACTTTTGCTAAGCATATTTCATTGCCTTTTCATATACAAAATAGCTTGGATTTTTATGATACTCTATAATTATAGGTTCTTCTTCATGCTCTACCATTTCCGGAATTGTATTCAAGTGAAATTAAGTAAAATGTAGTCATAAAATCAATGTTGATGTTCATTGAGAGGATTCAAAACGTTGCACCAGTCAAACTAAAGTAGTATATATTAGACGACATTTTTCTGTTTCTCTATCTGTAGGACAAAGGTGAATAGGAAAAAAAATGTCTCACCAATAAGTTCCAATGATAATCATGTTTCAAGTTTGCTCAAGAATGTTAACAGGAGCACAGAGAATGAAAGCAGATGATCGATGATCTACCATCCCAAGGGCAAAATCCAAAATGTTTATTCGGACAACTTCCAAAAGGTAGTAACAGACTAGAAGGACGAAGATGAGTTTAACACTAAAACCAGGGGCAGACATATTGGTGCAACCTGTGCAGCCACAAAGAGGCCCAAGAGGTAAGGGGGCCACTTCAATCTCCAAAGCAGGTGGAATTGTCCATTATGATGAGCTTTTGGGCTAAAAAGGGTCTTTACATTGTTCTGGAACAGGGGTCCTCTTTTGTCTGTGTCCGCCCATGACTAAAACTATGGTAGTAGATAAAAAAATGAAGTCCAATGGCGCTGTCTGATCAAAACACTTTTATTGCTTGTGTGTTAAAACAATCCCAATTCCATTTCCAGGTCTTACGAGCAGCTGACCTATGACTCACGACGAGTGCCAAAAACAATGTAGGTAAATCAGGCAGCCTAACCATTGCTACTATGAATTATTAAATCTGAGGAAGTTCCTGGTACGGGACTGATATGCATTAGTTTTACCTATGTTAACATTTTTTATTGTTATTTTGTTGTTTATTCTGGTTTTAACATATCAGCAATAAAAGTGGTTTTAATCAGACTTTGGACTCCCTTATTCTCTTATCTATTATCCTTGTCCATGAACCCAGGAAGCGATCCGCATAGGAGCCAGCAGCAGTTTGCAGAGTTTGATCATTTCTATGCTTGGTTGCATAGTTCACCAAGAGAGCGCTTTATTTTTCATACCATCTATATTAGTTATAATAGTATCACACATGGGCGTGCCCTTGTCGTCTCCCTTTCTTTTTTAGTATTTCTATTAGACTAAAGCTAGGCTCTTAGAGATCTCTACACACATTAATTTATTAAGCCAAACCACATATTAGGCAATAGCAATCAGTTGCTGCAATCATCTAATGTGTATGAGGACCTTACACCTGTCCCTGGTCTGGGCTCTGCTCCATTGAACCTTCTAGTGCTCCACATCGGACTTTGCAGATGATCCAGCGTGGTTCCATGTGATGAACTGCCTGGGCCTATTTTAGGTCTTCTAAGACACACACCAGGGTGGGTATTGACTCAAACTGAGACTAGACTTGCAGTTTGTGTGTGCACAGCAACCTGGCTGCAGGACATCTCCTTTAGACCAGCAGCTTCTAGTGGTTGTTCCTACTTGTTTGTGGCTTCTAGTGATGCCGGAGTGCTGTCTGCTACCTGTTCCCGGATCAGCTGGACCTCTTCTCTGTGTCCGCCTGCGGTTTTCAGTATGTCTTCCTGGCTGTGTGCAGCTTCTTTGCTTGCGGACTATCCCATTACTCCAGAATGTTATCTGCTTTCTGCTTGTGGTTTCCAGCATTCCACCATTCTACCAACGGATTTCCAGTCCCTCAACTCACCAATCTGCTGCACCGATGCCTGTGGCCCATGTGCCCATCTGAACCTTGGGCTTAGAGGATCCACCTCACCCAGTGAGCCCTTTGAACTTCACCGTAATACCAACTCTTCCCTGACTGATGATAGTGGTGTAAAAAAGAACTGGGCTTGTTGAATTTCAAAGTTCAACCCTTTTATTCTCCCAGGAGATAATTCGCTCATCCCATTAAGAACACATGAATGCTTTGCTGAGCAGAAAGTTCATGTGTTTCGGCAAATCTGGAGTGATGGCTGTCAGTCAAACAAGTGTTTAGCTGACACCTATCTAAGCTGTGTGGGCACGTTTACATACGGCTCAATACTTATGCTCTGAAGCAGTTCATCCCCGGAGACTACACATACAGATGTCCTTGATAAAGACCACCTGTGGGTCGAAATGTTGGACGTTATCTGTTCTTTACCTTTATTGCCCGATCAAATACAATTTTTTAATTTTGCAAGCAAGACTAATCACTCGTATTTCTGTCTGAGGTATTCATTATTTATGGGCACCTTTAGCCATGGCCCAACATGTTCTCTATCTACTAACTATCCTTTGTTGGATTGGGATTGAAATGTAGACCTCAATACGTATGATGCTTTTGAAAAAATAAATTTTGAAAAAAAAAAAAGAAATGAACAATGAAAACTTATATAAATATATATTTTAAGCAAGTGCATTTGTTCTGCGTTCCCTGAGTTTAAAGATTTGATGGTAGCAAATTATGAAAACTAGAAGGAAGAAAAAAAGCCCCAACGTCTCGAATGCTAAGGAAATTTGCAAAACTCTCACCTTACATTGAGTGAAGTCTGGAAACCTACTTCTGATTCCAGAGACTGCTCGTTTACACGGCCACACATTCAAGTCTGTCAGCAAATCCACAACAGAGGGTCACACACCCAATTTGGACGTCTTACCCAAAATCCTGCCGAGATCTCTCAGGCAGTAACCGATTTACCAGCTCACAAATTTAATGTATCTCCCAATTTTCTAGAATTCTCCATACGCTAATCCCTAATCTTTAGTATTTTGTTACAAGTTTTAAAAGCATCTATCCTTCCAGACTAATGCCCTCTACATCCTATATTTTAAAAAGGAAAATGTGGTGACAGCTAATGAAAACACTAGTGGACTACACAAATAATGTAATACTGGGTACATTAGTGCCATAAAATACCGAAAAGGATGAATTTTTTTCTAAAGTCTATTAAAATCTAGCACTATTTTTAATTAGATGGTGCACTAGGTAGAGATGGACAACTGCTTTCGTCTTTTTAAGTTAATTGCTCCTTATGTGTACAGTAAGTGAAAACCAGGATCCGGAGGTGACTAATTGGCAGCCGCTTTCAGCCAGGTTCAGTAATGAGTGTAAGCAGTATACTGGCGGCAGTTCAGCTGGTGAAGGTATATACTCTCTTTGATCACATGCGAATGTGAGGTATATATTAATGAATATCATTTTGATTTATTTTAAAACAGAAAGCCCCTTCTCTCTTTTCTTACTTCTTTTTAGTAAAGCTACTGCGCCAATAATCTGAAAACTCCTATTTCTGTAGAAAGATTTGGTATATATAAAATGTAAAAAGAATTTGTATTACATCTATCCAGTGGCTCCATGGTGGACCAAGTGTCTGCAAAAATAAAATGGACATGTCCGTTTTTGATCTAAGTCATGCGATAACCTCACCCATTCAAATCAACGGATGCTTGAAGAAAACGAAAAGCACATGGATGCCGTCAATTTAGGATTTTTAAGTGCTGTAAATTTGTTATTCTTTAATGGGTTTGAAAAGGGATTTTTATGTTTTGCTTAGGAGAAAAATGAACGTCATATTGATGGCAAAAAATGGATAGATGGACCAAAAATGGGTGAAAATAGGATCCCACAAACTGGAGAAAACAGTCACCTGAATGAGGCTTAATTATCTACCTATAACCAATCTGTCTACCTATCTAATCAACTTTCTACCTTTCATCAGTCTATCCGTGTTGTAGGGGCTCACTCTCTCTGGTAGGCATTAGGCCTTAGGTAGTGTTCACACAGTCAATGCAGCTTTGGTCCAAACACGTGCAGTTTTCATTGGTTTACACAGGTTGCACGGCACCAAAACAAACTGGTAAACATAAATTTCTACCCTTGTCCAGGCGCTAGCTAAACAGAACAGATCCTGGCTACTCATAAACAGATGAGCTAGCCCCAGCATGGTCAAGCAAAACAACTATTGTCCATAGCAACCACTGATACTTGCAATTCTATGCACATGGCTTGTGCAGACTCTTCTCAAAGAGGGATTCTGTCCTTCTCTCTCTTCAGAGCCAAGACACATCCAGTCTGGTCAGCTCCACTGAGCTGACTATGGAGAACAGTTAACCTAGTTATATGCAGGGCCAGCCAGGTGATCTAATTAGAACCTGTAGAGATATAATTTAACCCTAGCCTACCTGGCTTTGCTACATATCCCCGCTCTGCCCGAAGCCGGGGGCTGGGCACCATCTGCCAACACACAGAGCCTACAAAGCTTTAAATGGACCCGAATGTGAGGCTCATGCTTGACGACATGAGGGTGACCTTGTAACTCCAAGACCTGCCCCTATTTGTGGGTACCGAATTTTGGCCTGCTGATTTTTGGAAGGAGGCAAAATTCATGCCATTTGGACACCCGCAAGGTTGTCTTCTGACCAGGCTAACAACTATCAAGGGGTTTCAAGGGAATCGTTACCCTTCGAGGGTTTTAGTAGGTTGTCATAATATATGGGAAAGGCCTTCCTTTTCCCTGGTGGATGTACTTTATAGTTGATCTCTCCCACCTTTTCCACCACCCTATCGGCCCCTGCTACTGGGTAAGTAACTTGCTCTCCCCTGTGGGCACTAACACAATTACTGGATCCCCAGGCTTAAATTTTCCTCAAGCTGACCGATTATACCTCCTGGATTTTTCCTCTTGGGCCTTGAGGATACGCTCTTTTACTTATCCCTTCACTTTGCTCCCACGACACCACAAATCATTATGCCTGGACCCTTGTGAAAAAAATGACTATCATCTCCCAGGGAACCCCATTTACATTATACAGAGTACCTTTTACTGTTAAGTCTCTAAGCTGCGAAGTCCCAAAGTTGTCCTCCAAGTCAGGGACACTGCCTTCAGGAAATGCTTCCTCATCTTCCTTTCTAGCCAGTACAGTGAATGGAAATTCACTTTTTACATCATGTGCCTTTGTTATCATAGCCAATTACTGGTGACGTACTGGACTGCTGGATGCTACACCTTTAGCCCATGAGTCACTGAACAAAGGAAAATCTCAACCGATAATAATAGCACTCAACAAGTCCTTGACCACTTCCACTTGGTGGGACACAGAACCACAGTCTGTACGTATGTCAACCTGGGTCATGTAATAGTTCTTGAAGTCTCCATGAATACACCTTACCCCCACCCCCTTCCCAGGGACTAGTACAAGCCGAAGTGTGGCCCTTGCCAGGGTCACCAAACTCCCCGAGTCCAGAAGTCTCATGACTTGGACACCGTTCACAGTCACCTGGCATTCCCGAGGCCCCTCGCCAGGGTGAGGAACAGCACTGCAGGTAGGGTAGGCAAAGTAGGAGTAGCACCGGTCTACACTGCAGTCCATCGGCTTCGAGGTCAAGGGACACATGGCTGATATATGTCCCAGAGCTCGACCTCTCTGAGGTTAAGGAAGCTCTACGTGAAATGTGCGTCAGGGGTGCTTCTTTGGCTGCCACACAGGTTTTATTCTGCCCCCCCCCCCCCCCCCCAATTTTGGTCGAATCTTTTTTTCAGCCACAGTATTTACTATTCCAAACACAGGGCTATGTCTATATTGCCTTTTTACTATTCACAAATTTTGTTGGTTCCTTTTACCATTCTAAATACTGGCTGGTTTTAAATATAGGCTGTTTTTTGACCCTCTGTCTGCATGTGTATCTTTTATTGAATCTATGACTACATCTCTGTTAATGTTGCACACTTAATCAAACCTATTAATATCTCTCTCAATGGCATTTCCTTTCTTCTTTATCATCTATTTTGTGTGAGGTTTTGGTATTGACTATTACTTTATGTGTAGGATTTATTCCACAACATACTTATAATAATGTGATCGATCCATACCTTGTTGATTACATTCCCTGTGTCAATTTTCCTTAAAAGGTTTCCTTGAGTGCACTTTTTTTGCATTTATTGGCTGTATATTTGGAGGCCTCTTGTGTAGCTTATGCCTTTGTTTGACATTCTCCTATTAACAAAAAATCTTTTAAATCATGTCTTGAAAATTGTTTCGTAAAGCTATATATTTTTTAACTTCACTTTGGCTAATACTCCTGAATTTCTATAGTTTTTTTTCAATATAATTGGAGAGCCCTTAATAATTTTGGTCTATTAAGTATAGATAATGGTACAAGATGTACCCTTTGAACCTGGCTCTGACCCCTCCTGGTCTTTGTGCGCCCTTGAGACGTGGGAGCCCCTTCTTTTGGGCCTCCCAGAAATGTGACCTTAGGCTTCCTTGATTGCTCAGAGAGTTCTCCATGGCCAAGTATCTTTCCACCAGGCTTACAAGGTCATCTGCATTCTCAGGATCTCATTGGGCAACCGAGCTTTGCACAGATTTCGGTACTGAGTTAATAAATCGGTTTACTACCATTCTTTCCACCATCTGTGCTGGAGAGCAGGTCTAGGGCTGCAGCCATTTTTGCACAGAGTGTAACAGGTCGAACATCTAGGACCGGGGAAGTTTGTCCCTTTGGTAGCACCAGAGCTGCACCCGTTGTGATCAGAGTGTCAGGGTGATGCCAAACTTGCCATAATCTCCATATTCAGCTTGTTGTACTCCTTGGCATACTGTAGGGCAAGGTCATAGTATGCTTTCTGCAGTTCCCCCATAAGGAAGGAGCTAGGACCTCAGCCCATTGGCACAGGGGTAGTTTCTATTTGTCTGGGGGCAGTTTTCTCTCAGCTAGCCTAGTTATATGCAGGGCTAGCCAGGTGAGTTATTGACAACCTGTAGAGCTAGGATTTAATCCTAGCCTACCTAGCTTTGCTACAGTGTATATCAGAATCCATTATTGCACTGTATATACCAGTGGTTCCCAACATTTATGACCTTGAGAGCCACATTCAGCTCTGAGAGAGTGTCGCGAGCCACATCCAGCTTCTGCCCCCCGCATAGTAGTGGCAACTAAAGCCCCCATTATGGGTATAATGATAACCAAAGCTCTTCCACAATAATTATCCTGAAGCAGTATACCAAAATCCAAAAGATAACCAGTATTCTCCCATCAAACACTCCCAACACACTGTCACATTCAGCTTCAAGCACCTTCTCTGACAGGTAGTACAATCCTGTCTCCAGCGTACCATACTTAAAATATCTCTAAACACCTAAGACCAGCATATGTGCATCCAGATCTGCTCTTCTGTGCAGGGGTACACACAAAATTCACCTTTTGAAAATGTGCTCTTCATTCCTGTTTGCTAGACCTGGAGCTAATGCATTAAGCTGGTAGATAGCCGCGAGCCACATGTGACTCCCGAGCTACAGGATGGAGCCCTCTGGTATAGATAGTAGTACTGCCCTAGGCAAGCTACAAAATGTTATTCATAACCAAATTTCAATGATTTCCCCATGGCTCCAGAGTAGCCATTAACTAGCTGGTGGCCCAAAAAGTAAGTTTTGAGTCTGATGGTGTAGTGTTCTGCACAGTGGCGTATCGTGGGAACATATGAGCGGTTGACCCAGGTGCAAAATTTTGCCTTACCCACCCTTTTTTCTTGCCACCCACACAGTAAAGTGATGCAAGAGCACAGTAAGTGCCAGCCCGGAGATGTTTATACAGAGAGCAGCAGGTGAGGTGAGTTTGTGATCAGCTGCTGTGCTCTGCATAGGCAGAGACCAAAATGACAAAGCTCAGTTTAATAAAATAATAGGTCACCGCTTATGCAGAGCTCAGCAGCCAATGACGAACATCTTCACTGCTGCTCTCTGAATAAGTGATGGAGATAACAGAACATGAGCATGTAATGAATAAAGACAGTATTGAATCAAGTGCAGTACATATAGATCCAATACCATCTTCAGTCACTAAGAGCAGCTTTTACATTTTTACTTTTTCTAACCCTAGGAAGAGTTAGAGATGGGGTTATGATTAAATTTAGGGCTAGGGCTAGGGTTAGGCTTAGGGCTAGAGAATTAGAGATTGTTTTAGGGATAGGGTTAGGCTTAAGTCTAGGGTTAGGGCTAGGCTTAGTGTTAGGGTAAGGACTAAAGCTATGCTTAGGTCTAAGGATTGTCAGGGATAGGTTTTAGGGTAAGACTAGAATTAGGCTTAGGGCTGGAGTTAGGGCAATGAAATTGTTTTGTAAAAAAAAAAATGTAATAAAAAAAGCCAAAAAATATACATAGCATATATCTTTTATATTTTTAAAATATTACGAAAAAGTATAAAAAATAGAAGGTCAAAGCAAAAATTGTAATTCTATCAGTATTTTAACCCATACATGAGCTTGGGGGATAAAGGTGTTAATACTGGACTGATGGAAGGAACTACAAGAGCACTAATGGTTTATGGGCTAGAGAACACAAAAGACTTGCCTAGTCCCGGGTAGTGTTGAGCCACCCCCGTAGTGTTCGAGTTCGGTTCGTCGAACACCCGTGTGTTCGCCGAACTGTTCGTCGAACTGTTCGTCGAACACCTTCTAACACCGTTAAAACCAATGGCAGGCAAACAAAAACACATAGAAACACATAGAAAACACCTTCAAAGGTGTCCAAAAGCTGACAAACTGCTCAGAAGACACAACTAACACATGGAAAAGTGACAAGTACATATAGTCATGAGAAAAGAAAAGAGGTGGAGGAGTAAAAGGAGGGGGAGACACAGATAAAGGCATGTCATGCCCTTCTAAAATCCAAAAAGTGAGAAGCCGACATGTTCAGTCCGCTCCTGCCCGTGCCACCTCCGTGTCGCCGGGTTTGTGCCAGAGCCGCGGTGAAACCTGACGGCCAGCCCCCCTCTCCCAATACTGGTGCCTGTCCGCTGGTGGGTCGAGCGAGCCCCCCTGTGGTGGAGGCAGCTCTAAGCTTTTTAATTTAAATTGTCTCTCTAATTTGAATGAATACACTTTAAATCCATTTACAAGGATCTATTGGAGGGCAAGTCTCATGCCAGCAACCGCGGAATTCCAGCTTCAGTAGCGTCCACTAAAGCTGCTGCAGTTAAAAAGCTTTTATAAGGATCGAGCTCGGCTGTCCACCGCAAGGCATCCTACTGCCAGTCCCAGCCCCTATGCCTTGGGGTGCCTCCTGATGCTCTTCACTGAGTATCCCGTGGTCCCGAAGCATTTCCTTTGAAAAAATTAAGTGTCCAAACTACAGGTGGTGTAGCTTGCTTAACAGCCGGGATAATCCGCTGACTAGCAGACACTGCTACTAGGCACAAAGTATTTCCTGGGCTAGATGCAGTTAAAAAATTGTAATTAGATACTCTCGTTGGATGCTGAGAAAGCATTCCATAGAGTCTCCTGGCACGCCATATATGATTCTCTTAAAAAGCTTGGGGTAGGGGTCTAGGGGACCCTTTTATAGCCAAAATCACGGCCCTGTATCGCAATACGTCACCTAGGCTGAAGATAAATGGAACTGTAGCACCCTGAGGGCTCGGTTGCTACAGAGGTATTGCACCTCACCCAGAGGTGTGATATCTCACTCTCAGGTAAGGATGGAGTGTGGATCAGGACCCGACACCTGCATGCATTACACCACATTGCCGTGGGGCAGGGCGACCAATATGCCCCTGAGATGGGCACAACAGTCCCTGTCCCTGGCTGGAGTGGGGGGAGGGAGCACTGAGGAAGGGGAACCCTGTAGTGCAGGAGCAGGGAGGAAGCAGTTCCTGGGTGCATTGAGAAGGGAGTATAAAAGGTGGGCACCATCTTAGTTCAGTGCAGAGAAGTCTGAGCAGAAGTGGCAGGGAGCAGGGGCTCTGCATGAGCTCTGCTCCGGAGGTGGGCCTAGTAACAGAGGCCCAGGCCTGGAAGAGGGAGAAGGAAGGAAGAGGAGCGGAGAAGGCTCCAGGAACGAGGAACGAAGGGATCCCAGGGGTGCGGACGGGCAAGTCGCCACCGCACGCCCGAATCCACCTGCATGGAGGGGTCAGGCCAAAGGGGGAGACCGGTCCCCGAAACTAGTGGAGGCAGGAAACGACCCTCAGCTAGAAACCGGAGGCTGTGACATTTTATGTGGCGCAGCCCCTCGCTACACCCGCTAGGAGGGCAGCACATAGGGTCAGGGAAACTGGCGCCAAGTTTACCAAGAGGAGGCCCGAGGCAGCCGGACAGAAGGGTTGGTAAGAAAGGCCAGACAAAGGACACACAAAGGGGGTCCTGAGAAGCGCTCCAAAGTTATCTGGGAGTTGTCTGAGCCCCTCACCTGGTGAGCACAGTACGACGTGGGCAGCCGTTACCTGCAGACGTGGTCTGGATAATAAGAACTGTGAGTAAAGGCCCTGGACTGCATCACTGACTCCGTGTCGTTACTGCTGCTGCCCTGCACCATCACCCCCATCCTCCGCATACACTGCCCTGAGGCTATACTCCTCCCGTGGGGAGTTATGCTACGCTCTGCTGCACCCACAACACCAGCCTCAGCGGTCTGCCCTGCAGCGGCGGTTCACTCTTACCGCAATCCACGGGTGGCGTAGTCGGACATTTAAACATCAAAACCACATAAATAGTTCCGCCACTGGTTTGACCACCCTGAGCCACGGAACCGGGTCGCCGCCACGAAGACTACAACCACCAGCATCCACCAAAAAGGGTCCGGCTCCGGGTGTCCCAAGGCCCAGGGGGTGCATCAGAACATTTTCATCACCTTTCACAATCACCAATGGGACAAGGCAGGGATGTCCTCTGTCCCCTCTCTTATACATCCTAGTGACGGAGCACCTGCTCTCATCAATTCACCATAACCCCAATATTAGGTGGATTGAGGTGGGAGGCACCGAGTACAAGTGCTCTCTATTTGCTGATGATGTCCTAGTATATATCACTCAATCACATATATCCATCCATGCTGTTATGGCTGAAATAGATCACTTTGTTACATGGTCAAATTTTAAAATCAATGCAGCGAAGTCTGAGGCCCTCGATGTCTCCCTCCCCAAATCCATATAGGATTCCATCCAGTCCAACTTTCCCTTTGCCTGGCCCTCACAGGGTATCAAATACTTAGGAATTCCTATTCATAGAGACCTCTCCCATCTATGTTATCTTAATTTTGGGCCCTTTATTGAACAACTCCATACAGACCACGGTTGGCAAGTTAGAACTGTAAGATTCACTACGTGAACCACTGGTGTTTTGTGGAAAAGCACATGTACACTGTGTTCCAAATTATTATGCAAAAAGTGTTTAGGAGTGATAAGGGAAGAATTTGTTTGTTTGTCAGTTAAACTCATTGATGGTGATGTGTGTCAGGGCTCTTTATATCACTGTAAGCAATTGCAGACACCTGTGCTAATTAGTTTGGCAGGTGTGTCCAATGAAAGGCAAGACTACTTAAGAAGGCTGTCTCACATTATTAAGCAGCCTACATTTTCTGCCAAAATGGGAAAGAAAAAGGATGTGTCGGCTGCTGAGAAGCAACAAATTGTGGAGTGTTTAGGTCAAGGCATGACTACAATCAACATTGTGCGATGATCAGGATGAAGTGTCTTGGCAATCAAGGAGTATGTAGCTGATTCACAGTACACACGTGTGCGTGCTGATAAGGGCAAATTGAGGACTCTTTCCTACAGGCAATTACGTCAGGTTAAAAGAGCAGCGGCAAAAAAGCCTTGTCATAGCAGCAGACAAGTTTTTGAAGCTGCTGGTGCCTCCAACGTCCCCCGAACAACAAGATGCAGGGTCCTTCAGAGGTTTGCAGCTGTGCATATGCCATCCTGTCGACCTCCTCTATCCACTTCACACAAGCAGAAACGGCTCCAGTGGGCCAAACATTACATGAAGACTGATTTCAAAACTGTTTTGTTCATGGATGAGTGCCGTGCAGCGCTCGATGGTCCAGATGGATGGAGTGGAGGATGGCTGGTTGATGGACACCCCACGCAAACACGGCTACAGCGCCAACAAGGAGGAGGTGGAGTAATGTTTTGGGCTGGAATCATGGGGAGAGAGATTGTCGGCCCCTTTAGGATCCCTGAAGGCGCTAAAGATGAACTCCATAATGTATGTCGATTTTCTCAAACAGCACTTCCTGCCATGGTTCAAGAAGAAGAACCATGTATTTCACAGCAAGATGATTTTTTTGCATGATAATCCACCATCTCATGCTGCACATAAAACATCTGCATCTCTGGCTGATATGGGCATAAAAGGGGACAAACTTATGGTGTGACCCCCATGCTCCCCTGACCTCTACCCCATTCAGAACCTCTGGAGCATCATCAAAAGGAGTGTCTATGATGGCGGGAGGCAGTTCACATCTAAGCAACAGCTCTGGGAGGGTATTCTGTCCTCATGCAAAACAATTGAAGCAGAAACCATCCAAAACCTGACAAATTCAATGGACGAGAGAGTTCAGAAGCTCCTTTCGAACAAGGGGTCCTATGTGAAAATGTAACATCACCTAGAATAAAGTTTTGAGTTGAAAACTGTTTGATTTCAGTTTCTAATAACCTGCTAATGCTTATAATTTCAAAAATGACCATTTTTTTGGTCTTTATTAAAATGAAAAGGTTGATCGAAAAGTTTGGGGGATCTAAGAGTGTGGCAACCCAGTAGTCATGATTACTTCGAATTCTGACAATATGAGGGTCATGTTGCAGGTAGTGCAGCAAGAAGGCACTTATGTGTCTTGCGCATCTCGGAGCCCCAAAATTATTTTCCGGGCTAGATGCAGCTACAAATTATTATTAATTTTAAATCTGGTGGAGCTTAGTATAGATGGGCTAATATAATCAGTGCTGCACACTGCTACAAAGCCCAAATTATTTTCCAGTCAAGATACAGATAAACATGATTAGTAATTTGAAAGCTTAAAACGGTTGGTAGGGTGATTTTAACCAATCATCAAGCTTTTACTCTCCCCAGGATGACACAGGGGTAGAAAAGTCATTTCGGATCCATGATTTGTTCATCTTTATGAACGTGAGTCTGTCTACATTATCAGTGGAGAGCCGCGTGCGCTTATCTGTCAGCACACCACCAGCAACGCTGAACACACGTTCAGACAGAACGCTGGCTGCGGGGCATGACAAGATCTCCAAGGCGTAAGTGGCTAGCTCCGGCCATTTATCCAGATTGGAAGCCCAAAAAGAGCAAGGGTCCAGTGACACAGTCATGGGTTCAATGTTTACTTGGAGATACTCCTGTACCATCGTCTCTAGGCGTTGACTATGTGTCAGACTTCTTGTCTCCTGTGGCCTTGCAAAGGATGGGCTAAAAAAGTGGTGAAATGATTCCGCAAAATTGATGCTACCAGCAGATACTGTGGTTCTGTTACGGTTTGAGTGCTGAACACTTGACGGTCCCACGGTTGGCAAGTTGGAACTGTGAGATTCACTACGTGCACCACTGGTGTTTTGTGGAAAAGCACATGTAAGATTCTGCAACAGTCTCTGCTGATACTCCTGCATGCGTGCATCCCTTTCTATGGCAGGAATAATTTCGGCAAATTTACTTTTGTACCGGGGATCTAACAGTGTGGCAACCCAGTAGTCAGGATTATTTCTAATTCTCACAATTCGAGGGTCATGTTGCAGGTAGTGCAGCAAGAAGGCACTCATGTGTGTTGCGCATCCAGGAGCACCAAGTCCCTGTTGTGTTGGTGGCGAGGTAACAATCATGCTTCCTTCCTCTGTCCTCTCCCCCCAACCTCGCACAACAGAAATGTGATCAAGGTCTCCCTCATCTGATGAGTCTTCCATCAGTTCGTCCTCCACTTCTTCCTGGGCTCCTGCACCTTCCTCACTAGTTTGGCTGCTACCATGCGCCCTGGTAAAACCATCTCCCCCACCCTCACATGCCTGCCGCCTTGGTGCTGCTGACCGTCTGGACCTTGCAGATGTTAGCCCTTCCGCATACAACTCCTCCTCCTCTACTTCCTCCACCTCCTCTTGTGCCACCACCTGACTCCGAATTCTGTTTAACATGTGCTCCAGCATGTAAATCACCGGAATAGTCATGCTGATAATGGCATCGTCAGCACTAAACATCTTCGTCGCCATTTCAAAACTGTGCAGAAGGGTGCATAGGTCCCTGATCTGAGACCACTCCTCCAGTGTGATTTGCCCCACCTCTGGATCTCGTTGGCCCAGGCTATACGTCAGAACGTATTGCACCAGGGCTTGTTGGTGCTGCCACAGTCGCTGCAACATGTGCAGAGTTGAATTCCACCGGGTAGGCACATCGCATTTTAGCCAGTGAAGTGGCAGGCCCAACGACTTCTGTAGAGATGTAAGTCGCTGAGCTGCGGGATGCGAACGGTGGAAGTGAGCACACAGCGACCGTGCCCTCTGCAGAAGGCCATCTAGTCTGGGATAGTGGGCTAAAAATTGCTGGACAACCAGGTTCAACACGTGAGCCATACAAGGCACGTGTGTGACATTTCCCCGGCGAAGGGCCGCACCCAGGTTTGCAGCATTGTCGCACACGGCCTTCCCTGGTTTCAGGTCCAGTGGAGACAACCATTCATGAAATTGGTTCTCCAGAGCTGACCACAACTCCTCAGCTGTGTGACTCACATTTCCCAGACATTTCAAAGTAAAAACCGCCTGATGACGTTGAGCCCTACTGCCAGCATAGTAAGGAGGTGTGCAGGATCCCTTCTGCGCAGTTAGAAAGCTTGTGGCATGACCAGACAGGCTTTGGGTGCAGGTGGAAGACCGAGAGGAGGTTGAGGAGGCAGAAGCAGTGCAGGAACTTTGACATAAAGAGGATTGACGCACAACTCGTGGGGACGGCAAGACTTGGACAGCAGCCCCTTGTCCTGCTGTCACCATAGTTACCCAGTGCCCAGTCAGCGACATGTAACGCCCCTGTCCATGCCTACTCGTCCAAGTGTCTGTGGTGAAATGCACCCTGTCACACACAGAGTTTCTCAAAGAAGCGGTGATGTTGTGTGCGACATGCTGGTGGAGCGCAGGCACACCTTTCTTTGAGAAGTAGTGCAGACTGGGCATCTGGTACTGGGGCACTGCGACGGACATAAGGTCTCGAAAATCCTCTGTGTCCACCAGGCGGAAAGGCAGCATTTCTGTAGCCAAGAGCTTGCAGATGGTGAAATTCAACCTCTTAGCTTTCTCATGGCTAGGAGAAAATGGTCTTTTACTTGTCCACATCTGAGGGACCGAGGGCTGGCTATTGTGCTTAGACGGGGTTGATAAGGGTGTCCCCGGCAAACTGCCGGTCTGTGAGGAAGATGCAGGCGGACATGTTAGGTTGCCTTGATCCAAAGGTGGTGCTATCGATGTCGGACAGCGCTCAACACCAGCAGGTGTTACCACCCCCAAAGAAAATGATGACCTGCCAATCACGCTGGCTGTTGCGGGTAAAGAGGTGGCAGGTCTGCGCCCCAAAACAGGTGTGACTGCTGTCCCCCCAGTCACAGAGGATGAAGAGGCCGCGGATGCACAAGATATGGCAGACGGTGGTTGGCCCGGCCGGCTAGGCCGCATTGTAGCACACTGAGCTTCCCACTGCAACTTATGCTTCATGTCCATGTGCCGGTTCATGCATGAAGTACTCAAACTATGTATTTTTTGGCCTCTACTTAGCTTTTGCTGACAAATGATACAGATAACACGAGTTGGGTCATCTTTATCGATCTGAAAAAATGCCCAGGCTATGCAAGGCTTAGCACCCATGCGACCTGAAGAGCCACCACGACTTGTGGTGAGAGGCAGAGTTGTGTTTGAGGATGCAGTTGTTGACGTGCTTCCAGTACTACGTCTCTGTCCAGGAAGGCGCAACCTGACCTCGTCGTCACTAGCATCTTCCTCCACCTCCTCTGCTGACCTCATCTCTTGGCTGACTGTGGGTTGACAGTAAGTGGGATCTCCAACCTCATCATCATCACCCTGTGCGTTATCACACCCGTCGTCCTCAGAGCCAACCTGTTCCTGCCCTGACAAAAAACTAAAGTTGTCGCTCCAATCAGGTATTTGAGTCTCATCATCGTGTTCCTCATTGTCTCCACCAACAGGAGTTACAGTTTGGGAATGAGGGTCTACATTATGGTCAGAACCTTCTGCGTCTGGTCCTGGATCCGATTCATAAAGATTCTGGGCATCAGTGCAGATCATTTCCTCGTCTGGATTCACAGAAGCGCTGGAGTCGACCTCTGATTCCCAGGCTATAGTATGAGTAAACAGCTCTGCAGACTCAACCATCTGTTCTACCTCATACTCAGACGGGCAGCTGGAGATTTGGGAGCTGTGAGGAAGCAAGTGCGATTGGGGTGACACCTTTGAGGACTGGAGTATTTGTGATGTTGAAGTTGATGTGGAGGAGAGCCCACTTAAAGGAGCACTTGATATCCGTTGAAGCACCTGCTGTTTTTGTGCCTCATCTGGAATTTGTAGCGATTGGCGTGGCCGTAAGAAAGGGATCTTATCACATTGTCCGCTAAAAGAAGTAGACATTTTAGTTTGGCTGGAAGATGGTCTTTCTTCTGCAGATGTTACTGTTGCTTTAACACCTACCCCACGGACACAACCTTTTTTCCCCTTCCCAACACGCCTATTCCCCTTTCCACCAGCAGCAGGCCTTTTTCCACTCATTTTGGTGGTTAACTAATTCACAACTCTGGAGTTGTTTGCACAAAAAAAAAATGGATGGGAACCGAGCAGAGCTGAGTGGCCAAACTGTGGTATTAGGCCAAAACTATTGGCTGGGTTAGATGCAGAAAAAAATTATATTCAATTTGCAACCTGATGGAGGTCAGTATAGATGGACTAATAGAGAAAGTCCCACACACTGCTAGAAGGCCAAATATTTTTTCAGAGGTAGATGCAGAAAAAAAATATATTCAGTTTGCAACCTGATGGAGGTCAGTATAGATGGACTAATAGAGAAAGTCCCACACACTGCTAGAAGGCCAAATATTTTTTCAGAGCTAGATGCAGACAAAAAATTATTTTCAGTTTGCAACCTGATGGAGGTCAGTATAGATGGACTAATAGAGAAAGTCCCACACACTGCTAGAAGGCCAAATATTTTTTCAGAGGTAGATGTAGAAAAAAATTATATTCAGTTTGCAACCTGATGGAGGTCTGTATAGATGGATTAATAGAACAAGTCCCACACACAGCTAGAAGCCCAATATTTTTTCAGAGGTAGATGCAGAAAAAAAATATATTCAGTTTGCAACCTGATGGAGGTCAGTATAGATGGACTAATAGAGAAAGTCCCACACACTGCTAGAAGGCCAAATATTTTTTCAGAGCTAGATGCAGACAAAAAATTATTTTTAATTTGCAACCTGATGGAGGTCAGTATAGATGGACTAATAGAGAAAGTCCCACACACTGCTAGAAGGCCAAATATTTTTTCAGAGCTGGATGCAGATAAAAATTATTTTTAATTTGCAACCTGATGGAGGTCAGTATAGATGGACTAATAGAGAAAGTCCCACACACTGCTAGAAGGCCAAATATTTTTTCAGAGCTAGATGCAGAAAAAAATTATATTCAGTTTGCAACCTGATGGAGGTCAGTATAGATGGACTAATAGAACAAGTCCCACACACAGCTAGAAGTCCAAATATTTTTTCAGAGGTAGATGCAGATAAAAATTATTTTTAATTTGCAACCTGATGGAGGTCAGTATAGATGGACTAATAGAGAAAGTCCCACACACTGCTAGAAGGCCAAATATTTTTTCAGAGCTAGATGCAGACAAAAAATTATTTTCAGTTTGCAACCTGATGGAGGTCAGTATAGGTGGACTAATAGAACAAGTCCCACACACAGCTAGAAGCCCAAATATTTTTTCAGAGGTAGATGCAGAAAAAAATTATATTCAGTTTGCAACCTGATGGAGGTCTGTATAGATGGATTAATAGAACAAGTCCCACACACAGCTAGAAGCCCAATATTTTTTCAGAGGTAGATGCAGAAAAAAAATATATTCAGTTTGCAGCCTGATGGAGGTCAGTATAGATGAGCTAATAGAGAAAGTCCCACACACTGTTAGAAGGCCAAATATTTTTTCAGAGCTAGATGCAGACAAAAAATTATTTTTAATTTGCAACCTGATGGAGGTCAGTATAGATGGACTAATAGAGAAAGTCCCACACACAGCTAGAAGCCCAAATATTTTTTGAGAGCTAGATGCAGAAAAAAATTATATTCAGTTTGCAACCTGATGGAGGTCAGTATAGATGGACAAATAGAACAAGTCCCACACACAGCTAGAAGCCCAAATATTTTTTCAGAGGTAGATGCAGAAAAAAATTATATTCAGTTTGCAACCTGATGGAGGTCTGTATAGATGGATTAATAGAACAAGTCCCACACACAGCTAGAAGCCCAATATTTTTTCAGAGGTAGATGCAGAAAAAAAATATATTCAGTTTGCAACCTGATGGAGGTCAGTATAGATGGACTAATAGAGAAAGTCCCACACACTGCTAGAAGGCCAAATATTTTTTCAGAGCTAGATGCAGACAAAAAATTATTTTTAATTTGCAACCTGATGGAGGTCAGTATAGATGGACTAATAGAGAACGTCCCACACACTGCTAAAAGGCCAAATATTTTTTCAGAGCTGGATGCAGATAAAAATTATTTTTAATTTGCAACCTGATGGAGGTCAATATAGATGGACTAATAGAGAAAGTCCCACACACTGCTAGAAGGCCAAATATTTTTTCAGAGCTAGATGCAGAAAAAAATTATATTCAGTTTGCAACCTGATGGAGGTCAGTATAGATGGACTAATAGAACAAGTCCCACACACAGCTAGAAGCCCAAATATTTTTTCAGAGGTAGATGCAGAAAAAAATTATATTCAGTTTGCAACCTGATGGAGGTCTGTATAGATGGATTAATAGAACAAGTCCCACACACAGCTAGAAGCCCAATATTTTTTCAGAGGTAGATGCAGAAAAAAAATATATTCAGTTTGCAACCTGATGGAGGTCAGTATAGATGGACTAATAGAGAAAGTCCCACACACTGCTAGAAGGCCAAATATTTTTTCAGAGCTAGATGCAGAAAAAAATTATATTCAGTTTGCAACCTGATGGAGGTCAGTATAGATGGACTAATAGAACAAGTCCCACACACTGCTAGAAGCCCAAATATTTTTTCAGAGCTAGATGCAGAAAAAAATTATATTCAATTTGCGACCTGATGGAGGTCAGTATAGATGGACTAATAGAATGATGCTATGCCCAAAAGATTTTACTTCACTAGGTGCAGTAAAAAAATTGGTATTCTATACACATGTGGTATATCTTGCAACACAGATAGGCTATTCCACTGACTAACACACTGCAATAGGCCAAAAAGGATTAGCTTTGCTAGATTCAGCCAAATGCTGTGAAAAAAACTTGCACAGCACTGGCACAGACCTGCCTGGCAAAAACTGATAGGAACTGATGTAACCTAGTCCTGAAAAGGACTGCAATTACAATTAGTCTTTACTCCCACAATCTATCTATTTAAGAGCACAGACCTGCCTGATAAAAGTCGTAGGAAATGCTGTAACCTAGTCCTTAAAAGGACTGCAATCACAACTATTCCCTACTCCCAAGCTATCTGTAGATTTGTGCGAAAATTGGCTTGAAATTAACAAGGTATAGCGCACACAGCAACAGCGGTGCCGTCTAACACGCAGCTGCAGCAGTGAGAAAATGGTGGCGGAGGGGAAAATGGCTTGGTCTTATAGAGCAAGGACATGTGACATACACTGCCAATGACACATGCCCTTGCTTGTGTGAAAAAAGCACTTCGCTCCGTGTGTGCGCTGCTGATAGGCTGACAGATTGCACCTCCCCACTGCAAATGCGGGAAAGAGAAAAAAAAATGGAGATCTTCATTGTTCCTGCAGAGATCCATCCCCTGCCCCTCCCCCCGCCCCGCTGTACACTCAAACTGCGTATTAACATTAATTTTCATCATTACTGAGAAAAAATCCAGTTATGATTTTGGTGCACGAACAGTTATCGAACATAACCTCGAACAGCCGAATTTTTCTCAAATCGTTCGTGTTCGCCGAACGGCTCGAACACCGCCCAAAACAGCTCGAATTTGAGATTGGCGAACAGTTCGAGTAGAACAACGCTCATCTCTAGTCCCGGGTGCTGGTAACCCATGCTATGCCATGGCTTATGCGTCTTGACTGTAAAAGACGAAGAGCAGTTGTAATTGGACACAGCTCCTATGCATTGCTCCAGCATGATGGATAAAAATTAACTTTTCGGATACGAGTGAAGTATACAATGATCAAAAAGAAGTTTAAAGACCAAAAAATTTAATATCCAAGGTGCCAATCTATCCACAGAATATGTTCTTGTATTAAAAACAATAATCGCCAGGGGCTATAATATGACACAATTTACAATACAAACATAATAACTTTCAGACTTTATAAAGAGTTTACAACTATAACACATAAAACAATAACAAAGAAATTTAGCTTACGACTAATGATGACCTGGTGAAAAGCCACATTTCCAAGGATAATACAAATAAATTAGGAGAAGGAGTTTACACAACGAGAGCACATTAATGGGCCGAGTTATTGCCTTGTGTTAACAAATGGACTGCAATCATAAATTACAGCTCTGCACACTCTCTATATTACAGAAATTCTAAAATATCTTAGTCTCATCAAATCATATTTCAAAAGAATATTCCATTGTGAAGTACTAGATACTGCAACAGTCTTTGAACATATTAGTTAGTACTCCCCTTATCTCATGGCTGATATTTGTAAAGTATAATGACTACCTAGTCCTAATGCACAAGATTAGTTTAAAGGGCTCATACACATTAGAGCAAAATTGGCCAATCCGACTGATGATTATAGTGGGTCCAACCAACTATTTTGTTTATGGAAGCCTTCCTATTCCTCCATTGGATGACACCAGAGGAAATAAGAGATGGTCATGTTGCATTTCTGTTACGCACCTGTCCCAGGTTAGGGCTTTGCTCTCCTCACCTCACTTTGCAGGTTGCCCAGCAAGTGACATCATCTCCCTTGGCCTTTTAAGGACCATCAGGACACACAAGTGTGTTTTCGGATTGTTATCCTAGACTTTAATTTGTTTCTTGTCTTCACCTGTGCACACCATGTTACTTGTTCAGTCCGTGTTGAGCTCTCTTCGTGGTCCATGTCCCCACCTGAACCTGGGACTTAGCAGGTCCATGTCATAAGGTGAGCCTTACAATTTCAAGGTATGATCAATTTGTCATCACAGGTCTTTGACCACGGCTTACACACATTCTCCCATTAGCGTACATGTGTATGAGGTATTGAAAGGAATAGCTGTTGGATGAACGATTGTTCACCTGATGGCTACTTCAATCATTAGGCTAGAACATCAGGTAGGTCAGTAGGTCCTCATGTAAATGGTCCTTATAGCACAATAGGTTATTTGCCACTACAACTCCCACCCTGTATCTGTCTAAAACTTGAAAGCTAAATGTGATGATGTCCCATGTTGTGCTACGATTCTCTTGAATGATTTACTCTACATCTATCCATTTAATTTTACTTATCTTTGACTATGTGACACAAACATATTCAGTAGTCATGTACAGAGAGTATTACTCAGATAATTCCCCATCCTCAGGGTAACACTGATATAAAAGAAAACCAGCTCACCCCTATGAACGATACTATGTGGTTCACGACATGGAGAAAGCCATTCCTGCCCGATATGGCACAATGAATCCATGAATATCCAATCAATATCTATGAATAAAGACTAAGTATGGTCTGAAATGCATAGGAAAAGGAAAATATTTATTTGGATATACTTGAAGATGTCACACTGTTATAAAAAGTTGGAATAAAGCTTACTATTTTATCTGGAAAAAGCATCTGGAGCATCTTCTTCCTTGGACCTGTCCTCAGTGTGAGTACTAATCTAATCCGATACTTTCTATATCTTAAATAGATCAACATGCTATAGTCAATTTTATAAGACTCCAATGGACCAATCATCACCAATGTATGTTCTTTCGGATTAATGATGGCCGTTCCCAATGATTTTGGAGAGAACGGTCAATTAGGGCCTCCAAACTTTTCCCCAGAAAAATGAAACGAAGAATTGAGTAAGTTGAATTTCAATACCTGATCCTTCTATTTCAATAGGAAATAAGCCGCCTTTGGAGGTATTGTATCTGGCACTCCACATTGAAACCACAAGCACTCTCAGCTGAATTGAGAGTGCATGTGTATGGGAGAGTCAGGAGCAATATTTGTCTAAGGTACAGTGGTATGTAAAAGTTTGGGCCCCCCTGGTCAAAATTACTGTTACTGTGAACAGTTAAGCAAGTTGAAGATGAAATGATCTCTAAAATGCCTAACGTTAAAGATGACACATTTCCTTTGTATTTTAGGTAAAAAAAAATATATATATATATATATATATATATAATATATATATATATATATATATATATATATATATATATATATATTGACATTTTTTACTTTTTAAAAATTACAAAAAAGGAAAATGAGCCAATGAAAAAGTATGGGCACCCTTGAAGATTTGTGTGCTGAGATAACTTTGACCAAGGTTTCAGACCTTAATTAGCCTGTTAGGGTTATGGCTTGTTCATTATCATTGTTAGGAAAGGCCAGGTGATGCAAATTTCCCAGTTTTATAAAAACCCAACCTTCTCTAACCTTGTGCCAAAACAGCAGCCATGGGTTCTTCTAAGAAGCTGCCCAGCACTCTGAAAATGAAATGATGGAGGCCTACAAAGCAGCAGAAGGCTATAAAAAGATAGCAAAGTGTTTTCAAGTTGCCCTTTCCTCAGTTCAAAATGAAATAAAAAAATTGCAGTTAACAGAAACAGTGGAGGCCAATATAAAGTCTGGAAGATCAAGCAAAATTTCAGACAGAGCTGCTCGCAGAGGCAAATCATAACCCCCTGCTTGACTGCAAAAGACCTTCAGAAAGATTTAGCAGACTTTTGAGTTGTAGTACATTGTTCTACAGTTCAGAGACACCTGTACAAATATTACCTTTATGGAAGAGTCATCAGAATAAAACCTCTCCTGCATCCTCACCATAAAATATAAAATATAAAAGAACAGCTAAACAAGCCTGATGCATTTTGGAAACAAGTCCCGTGGACCGATGAGGTTAAAATAGAACTCTTTGGCCACAATGATCAAAGGTATGTGTGGAGAAAAAAGGGCACAGAATTTCAGGAAAAGAACATATTGCCAACCATTAACCCCTTTACAACCCAAGGTGGTTTGCACATTAATGACCAGGCCAATTTTTACAATTCTGACCACTGTCACTTTATGAGGTAATTACTCTGGAACGCTTCAACGGATCCCCCTGATTCTGAGATTGTTTTTTCGTGATATATTGTACTTCATGATTGTGGTAAAATTTCTTCGATATCACTTGCGTTTATTTGTGAAAAAAACAGAAATTTGGCAAAAATTTAGAAAATTTTGCAATTTTCAAAATTTTAATTTTTATGCCCTTATCAGAGAGATATGTCACACAAAATAGTTAATAAATAACATTTTCCACATGTTTACTTTACATCAGCACAATTTTGGAACCAAAATTTTTTTTTGTTATGGAGCTATAAGGGTTAAAAGTTGACGAGCGATTTCTCATTTTTCCAACAAAATTTACAAAACCATTTTTCTAGGGACCACATCACATTTGAAGTCACTTTGAGAGGTCTTTATGACAGATAATACCCAAAAGTGACACCATTCTAAAAACTGCACCCCTCAAGGTGCTCAAAACCACTTTCAAGAACTTTATTAACCCTTCAGGTGCGTCACAGGAATTTTTGGAATGTGGAAGAAAAAAATGAACATTTAACTTTTTTCACAAAAATGTTACTTTAGACCCAATTTTTTTTATTTTCGCAGGGGTAACAGAAAAAAATGGACCCCAAAATTTGTTGTGCAATTTCCCCTGGGCACGCAGATACCCCAAATGTGGGGAAAAACCACTGTTTGGGCGCACGGCAGGGCTCGGAAGGGAAGGAGCGCCATTTGAATTTTCGATTGTAAAATTTGCTTGAATAATTAGCGGACGCCATGTTGCGTTTGGAGAGCCCCTGATGTGCCTAAACAGTGGAAACCCCCCACAAGTGATGCCATTTTGGAAACTAGACCCCTCTGGGAACTTATCTAGATGGGTGGTGAGCATTTTGAACCCCCAGGTGCTTCGCAAATTAATCCGTAAAGATGAAAACGTATTTTTTTTTCCACTTTTTCATTTTTACGAATCAATTTGTGAAGCACCTGGGGGTTCCAAGTGCTCACTATGCATCTAGATAGGTGCCTTTGGGGGTCTAGTTTCCAAAATGGGGTCACTTGTGGGGGAGCTCCAATGTTTACGCACACAGGGGCTCTCCAAATGCGACATGGTGTCCACTAACAAATTGAATGGAAAATCGGCTCAAATTGTTAGTGGACAACATGTTGCGTTTGGAGAGCCCCTGTGTGCCTAAACATTGGAGCTCCCCCACAAGTGAGCCCATTTTAGAAACTAGACCCCCCAAGGCACCTATCTAGATGCATAGTGAGCACTTGGAACCCCCAGGTGCTTCACAAATTGATTCGTAAAAATGAAAAAGTGGAAAAAAAATAACTTTTTTATTTTTACGGATTAATTTGTGAAGCACCTGGGGGTTCCAAGTGCTCACTATTAGTGTTGAGCGAACATGCTCGACACTGCTCGGTACTCGCCCGAACATCACGCTACTCGGGATGTTCGGCGAGCACCGAGCATTTCCGGGTTACTCGGGCGGGAGCTCGGGTCTCCGCCCTGCATGTTTAGCGCTCTTTAAAGAGCCAATGAACATGCAGGGATTGCCAGCCAGTCACTGTAATGCTGCAGCCATGTTGGTTGTGGGCATTACAGTGATTGGCTGGCCACACAGCGTCACCTCGAGTATTTAAAACGGGGCGCCGCCATCTTGGACACAGTCGCTCCAGATTAGACAGTGTAGCGACAGCGCTGCTGATTTAGGGAGAGATATAAACTGCGAAATAGTTAGTGTAGGGTCTGTAAAGGCTGCCAGAACAAACAAACAGTCCTTTTCAGGACTAATATCCATACCAGATACCAGGCAGGCAGGCTGTATAGGAGACACAGTGGTTATACCAGCAAACGCCGCATTACAGTCCTCTGTGCTCCTGTTGCTGAAATTGCTGGACTTAGCACCAGGAGTCGGGGGCCAGGAAGAATCCTTTTTTTTCATCTAAATCCTCCTTTTTTTTTCCTCCTTCACACTGTACATATACCCGTCTTATTAACCTTTGGTGTGTCCCCCCCCCCCAAAAAAAAAAGCGTGTCTCTGATTTTTCAGACACAAATATAACTGTTGAAAATAGTCTGGTGTAGGCTAGAGAAACAGAAGTGTTGTTTTGCACTTCCACGGTTCAAACCTCTGTATTATCCATTTTGGGCCATTTGTATCTAAAAAAAAAACAGTTTGAGTGTGTCGCTCACTGTTCAGCCGCAAATATCTCTATTTAAAAAAGTGTGGTATACCCCAGTAAACAATAACTGTGGTTTTGCCATCCCACGGTAAAAAATCTCTATTATTCAGCTTTTGGTAGTTTTTTCCGTAAAGAAAAACAGTAGTGTCTCCTGACTGTTGTGACACAAAAATATATCTGTTGAAAATAGTCTTGTGTAGGCCCGACATCCCAGTGTGGTTTCGCAGTTCCACGGGTCAAATCGCTGTACTATCCAGTTTTGGGCCTTTGGTATCTAAAAAAAAAAAGCAGTTTGAGTGTGTCGCTCACTGTTCAGCCGCAAATATCTCTATTTAAAAAAGTGTGGTATACCCCAGTAAACAATAACTGTGCTTTTGCCATCCCACGGTAAAAAATCTCTATTATTCAGGTTTTGGTAGTTTTTTCCGTAAAGAAAAACAGTAGTGTCTCCTGACTGTTGTGACACAAAAATATATCTGTTGAAAATAGTCTTGTGTAGGCCCGACATCCCAGTGTGGTTTCGCAGTTCCACGGGTCAAATCGCTGTACTATCCAGTTTTGGGCCTTTGGTATCTAAAAAAAAAGCAGTTTGAGTGTGTCGCTCACTGTTCAGCCGCAAATATCTCTATTTAAAAAAGTGTGGTATACCCCAGTAAACAATAACTGTGGTTTTGCCATCCCACGGTAAAAAATCTCTATTATTCAGCTTTTGGTAGTTTTTTCCGTAAAGAAAAACAGTAGTGTCTCCTGACTGTTGTGACACAAAAATATATCTGTTGAAAATAGTCTTGTGAAGGCCCGACATCCCAGTGTGGTTTCGCAGTTCCACGGGTCAAATCGCTGTACTATCCAGTTTTGGGCCTTTGGTATCTAAAAAAAAAGCAGTTTGAGTGTGTCGCTCACTGTTCAGCCGCAAATATCTCTATTTAAAAAAGTGTGGTATACCCCAGTAAACAATAACTGTGGTTTTGCCATCCCACGGTAAAAAATCTCTATTATTCAGCTTTTGGTAGTTTTTTCCGTAAAGAAAAACAGTAGTGTCTCCTGACTGTTGTGACACAAAAATATATCTGTTGAAAATAGTCTTGTGAAGGCCCGACATCCCAGTGTGGTTTCGCAGTTCCACGGGTCAAATCGCTGTACTATCCAGTTTTGGGCCTTTGGTATCTAAAAAAAAAAAGCAGTTTGAGTGTGTCGCTCACTGTTCAGCCGCAAATATCTCTATTTAAAAAAGTGTGGTATACCCCAGTAAACAATAACTGTGGTTTTGCCATCCCACGGTAAAAAATCTCTATTATTCAGCTTTTGGTAGTTTTTTCCGTAAAGAAAAACAGTAGTGTCTCCTGACTGTTGTGACACAAAAATATATCTGTTGAAAATAGTCTTGTGTAGGCCCGACATCCCAGTGTGGTTTCGCAGTTCCATGGGTCAAATCGCTGTACTATCCAGTTTTGGGCCTTTGGTATCTAAAAAAAAAAGCAGTTTGAGTGTGTCGCTCACTGTTCAGCCGTGGCCAAGGTGAAAATGTGCCACAACCAACAGCCACATCTTCTCGCTCCCACTTCTTGACCGAATTACTAGGGAAGCACAGAACAACACCAGTATTGAGAACTGATCAGTGTGAACAGGTTATTAATTGGATAGCAGATAATACTTCCAGTTACCTGGGCACCACCACCTCCGGTCTGTCTTCCACACGGTCAACTCTTAGTAGCCGTGAGTCTCGACCGCATACGCCTCCTCACCCTGATGCTCCTTCCTCCCACCATGCCGAGTGTCGTCAGACAGCAAGTGATCCCACACTTGGACACTCTGAAGAGCTGTTCACTGGTCCATTTCCATATTTGGGCCTCTCGCCTGATACGCTTGAAGTGGTGGAAGAGGAGATCCCATGTTGCGATGCCCAAATATTTGAACACCCACGGCCACAGCAAGTCGACGTTGGCAATCTGTCACAAGAGGTGGACGATGACGAGACACAATTGCCAGGAAGTGAGGAGGAGGATCGTGGTGCGCAAGTGGAAGAGGAGGAGGTGGTGGATGATCTAGTAACTGACCCAACGTGGAAGGAGGACATGCAGAGTGAGGCCAGCAGCACACAGGGGGAGGGAGGCAGAGTACCCCAACAGGCAGGAAGAAGCAGTGTGGTGGCTGCAGACAGAAGGCAGGCAACCGTTCCCCGAAACACCAACACGAGGGACGTTGCCAGTACAAGCGGTAGGTCTTCCAGAGTCTGGAACTTTTTTAAAGACTCTGCTGATAACCCCAAAAAGGCCATATGTTCCACCTGCCATGCCAGCATCAGCAGGGGTGACAAAACTACCAGCCTGACCACCACCAGCATGATCAGGCACATGGCAGCAAAGCACACGACTTTGTGGGGCGAAACCCAGGGTCCACGACCAGTGTCAGCGGGTGTCACCACTGCTTCTTCCACTGTTGTGCGTGCTATAGAACCCCCTGTTGTGTGTGCAAGGCAATCCCCTGTCCATACTGCATGTAAAGATGCCCCCTCCTCTCAGTCTTCACTTGTTATGGCAGTTTCTCAAGAAACAGCATCAACATCCACGTCCAAGTCCCACCGCAGCGTTCAATTGTCCATATCCCAGACCTTTGAACGAAAGCGGAAATTCGCAGCTAACGCCCCACAGGCCACAGTCCTAAATTCGCACATTTCACGACTGCTTGCATTGGAAATGCTGCCTTTTAGGCTGGTGGAGACGGAATCCTTCCGCAATCTTATGGCGGTGGCCGTCCCTCGGTACTCGGTCCCCAGCCGACACTATTTTGCCCGGTGTGCCATCCCCGCACTACACAAGCACTTGTCCCAAAGCATCGGCCGTGCCCTCAACAACGCAGTTACTGGGAGAGTCCACCTGACAACGGACACGTGGACAAGTGCTTGCGGCCAGGGACAGTACATCTCTCTGACGGCACACTGGGTAAACATAGTGGAAGCCGGGACCCAGTCGGACCTTGGGACGGAACACATCCTCCCCACACCGAGGATTGCGGGCCCTATGTCAGTCAGAGTTGCCCCCACAGTGTACAGCTCCTGCGCATCCTCCTTCTCCTCCTCATGTTCAGCCTCCATCTCAGATATCACCACATCAGTTACAAGCTGGAAGCATTGCAGTACTGCCTCCGCCAAGCGGCAACAGGCTGTGCTGAAACTCATAAGCTTAGGTGATAAAGCTCACACTGCTTGTGAGTTGTGGACAGCTGTGAAAGAGCAGGCAGATCTGTGGCTGAGACCGCTGAACCTACATCCCGGCATGGTTGTGTGTGACAATGGCCGTAACCTGGTGGCGGCTCTGAGGCGAGGTGAGATCACACACGTACCATGCCTGGCTCATGTGCTTAACCTCGTGGTTCAGCGGTTTCTTAAATCGTACCCCGAGTTGCCAGATCTGCTCGTGAAAGTACGCCGCCTGTCAGCTCATTTTCACAAGTCGGCTACAACGTCCGCCGCCCTTGCTGTGTTGCAGCAGCGTTTGCAGCTTCCGGCACACCGACTGGTGTGTGATGTCCCCACACGTTGGAACTCTACCCTCCACATGTTGCAAAGGATTTGTGAGCAGAAGAGAGCAGTTGTGGAGTACCAGCTGCAACAAGGCCGTCGATATTCAGGTCAGACTCCACACATAAGACCTCAGGAGTGGACCTGGATGTCTGACATATGTACCATCCTGACAAACTTTGAGGAGGCCACCAAGATGGTGAGTGGCGATGACGCCATCATTAGTGTCAGCATCTCACTTGTCTGTCTTTTGCAACGCTCTCTGCAGAGAATTAAAGAGGAGGCATTGCAGCCAGAGTATGATGAGATGGATCAAGAAGCCGTAGCGGGCGATTACACACAGCCCAGCCTCATCTCATCCCAACGTGCATTGGGGGACAATGAGGGAGAGGAGGAGGAGGAGGAAGAACAGGAGCTGCTATCATGCGTTGTAGACGGTAGTACCTGTACAAGTGTCATACTGTCGGTTCAGCGTGGGTGGCCTGAGGACAGGGGGGAGGAGGAAGAGGAGGAGGAGGAGGAGAGCATGGTCAGTCGTCATCTTGGTGAGGACACGGTAATCTTGCCCGTTACCAGTCTGGCACGCATGGCTGACTTTATGTTACGCTGCCTTAACCGTGACCCTCGCGTTGTCAAAATGTTGGGTGACAGTCATTACTGGTTGGTGACACTTGTAGACCCCCACTACAAGGAGAACTTTCACTCTCTTATTCCTGAGGTGGAGAGGTCTACAAAAATGGGGCAATACGAGAAGGCCCTTGCTGCAGAACTCTTAAAAAAATTCCCATCTGAACACGCTAGCGGCAGAGGTCACAGTTCGCTGCCCAACCAAGGCGTACAGGCAAGAGAGATGCAACTCCAATCCAGCAGAGGCAGGGGAACACTGTCAACGTTCTGGGACAGTTTTCTGACACCCGCCCAGCTTACAGGCCCTGAGGCGCGGGGTACTCTCACAAGGAGTGGAAAGTTTCAAAAGATGGTGAGGGAGTACCTTGCCGATCGTACCAGCGTCCTCCGTGATTCCTCTGTGCCTTTTAATTATTGGGTATCCAAGCTGGACACTTGGAATGAACTCGCTCTGTACGCCTTGGAGGTCCTGGCCTGCCCTGCCGCTAGCGTGTTATCGGAGCGTGTTTTTAGTGCCGCTGGGGGAATTCTAACTGATAAGCGCACTCGCCTGTCAACTGACAATACTGACAAACTGACCCTTATCAAAATGAACAAGGGCTGGATTGGGCCAGACTACTCATCACCACCAAATGACAGCAGAGTAACATAAAGTCAAATCCACTGTGTTATTTCAGGAGGTGTATTCACATGCACCGCTTCACACCCACACATGGGTATACGCTTCCTCGTTTCGGCTGTTTAATCTTCTTCTCCTTATCCTCAGCCTCCACCACCACTATACCACCAGGGTGCCAGCATTGCAAGTTCCTCCGTCCTTATTTTTGGCAGCTTTTGCTTGCAAGGCATAAGCAAATACTATGGGACACCCACTCCCCAATAATGGGACTTATGTTTGTAATATGCTTTACTGCATGGCTCTTGTAAGGGGCATTGCAAGTTGCTCCGTCCTAATTTTTGGCAGCTTTTGCTGGGAAAGCATAAGCAAATACTATGGGACACCCACTCCCCAATAATGGGACTTATGTTTGTAATATGCTGTACTGCATGGCTCTTGTAAGGGGCATTGCAAGTTGCTCCGTCCTAATTTTTGGCAGCTTTTGCTGGGAAAGCATAAGCAAATACTATGGGACACCCACTCCCCAATAATGGGACTTATGTTTGTAATATGCTGTACTGCATGGCTCTTGTAAGGGGCATTGCAAGTTGCTCCGTCCTAATTTTTGGCAGCTTTTGCTGGGAAAGCATAAGCAAATACTATGGGACAAAGACTCCCCAATAATGGGACTTATGTTTGTAACATGCTGTACTGCATGGCTCTTGTAAGGGGCATTGCAAGTTGCTCCGTCCTAATTTTTGGCAGCTTTTGCTGGGAAAGCATAAGCAAATACCATGGGACACCCACTCCCCAATAATGGGACTTATGTTTGTAATATGCTGTACTGCATGGCTCTTGTAAGGGGCATTGCAAGTTGCTCCGTCCTAATTTTTGGCAGCTTTTGCTGGGAAAGCATAAGCAAATACTATGGGACACCCACTCCCCAATAATGGGACTTATGTTTGTAATATGCTATACTGCATGGCTCTTGTAAGGGGCATTGCAAGTTGCTCCATCCTAATTTTTGGCAGCTTTTGCTGGGAAAGCATAAGCAAATACTATGGGACACCCACTCCCCAATAATGGGACTTATGTTTGTAATATGCTGTACTGCATGGCTCTTGTAAGGGGCATTGCAAGTTGCTCTGTCCTAATTCTTGGCAGCTTTTGCTGGGAAAGCATAAGCAAATACTATGGGACACCCACTCCCCAATAATGGGACTTATGTTTGTAATATGCTGTACTGCATGGCTCTTGTAAGGGGCATTGCAAGTTGCTCCGTCCTAATTTTTGGCAGCTTTTGCTTGGAAAGCATAAGCAAATACCATGGGACACCCACTCCCCAATAATGGGACTTATGTTTGTAATATGCTGTACTGCATGTGACGCGCCCCCTGGGCCGTGTGTACACGTGTGTGGGATACCCGGTGCCGGGTCTCTGGGGTCTGTAGTCTCCGTGGCGGTGACCCGGTCCCGTGGCTCAGGCTGGTCAAACCAGTCTTTCTTAGGTTTTGAGGTTAATTGTCCGACTGCGCCACCCGTGGATTGCGGTCAGGGAGTACCACCGCTGCGAGGCAGACCGCTGAGGCTGGTGTTGTGTGCGCAGCATAGAATGGGATAACTCCCCTCGGGAGGAGTATAGCCTCAGGGCAGTGAGTGTGGATGATGGGGGTGATGGTGCACGAGCGCAGCAGGAATGACTCAGAGTCTTTGCAGTGCAGTTCAGGGTCTTTACTGATGATTATAAGGTAGACCCTCCCGGGAGTACTGGCTAGCATAAGAAGCCTGGTCAGTCTGTGAGCAAGCAGGAGTTCCCCTGGCCAGGTGGAGTTGTAGGCCTCCCCGTCTGTCTGCACTCTTCCTGGCTACCTTGCTGTAAGCGGGTAGAAGTAGCCCACGTCCCTGAGTGTACCGTGTAGTGCTCACCCGTATGGCTGGTGACTTGGGGCCTTCTGTTAGCCTCCGCTCCACGACGGCGGTGCTGGTCCCTTGCTTGTGACTGAGCCTCCGGGCTTCTATGGCCAGAAGACCTGAAATCCCCTGCCGGCTGGTTTCTGCTGCTGGATATATAAGTCCTCACAGCTTCGGACTCCTGTGTCCGGTTCCTATTGTCTTCTGCCAAGGCGAGCTCTGCTCAGCTTCCCGCCCCTGGTCTTTAGCTCCTAGCTCCTACAGAGCTCCTTGCTGTTACTTTCCCTTGCTCTCACTCTGACTCTGACTGTTCTCTGACTCACTCAACCCCGCCCCAGATCCAGTTTATAAGGGCAGAATTCTCCCCTCCCAGGATTGGGGCAGGAGGATGTTGCATGTTTAAGGGATCCTGACCAGGAAACCTCCCACTTGCTCTCCGACGTAATATCTCTATTACTGTGGTGACCAGACCCCTGGGGTGCCACACATGGCTCTTGTAAGGGGCATTGCAGTTCCTCATAATTTTTGGAAAGCTTTCCATTCACTGCTTAGGTCAACAGTGCACGGGAGACCCAGTTGCTATAAATGGAAAAAAAGGTTTAGTTAACGGCCTCTGACCTCCATGTCATTTCCAAGGGGCATTGGAGTGGCTCGAAATTTTTGGTAGGCATTGCACTCACTGTATGCCCTATAACTGTGTAGCCGAAATGCTCCTTTTGTTACAGAAACATATCCTACAAGACATATCTGGTTGACTGGCCTGATATTGATGTGAATGGTCCCTGTTCCTCCTGCTCTTTCTCCTTTGCCACTACCTCATCCATCATTTATCACCTGAAGCTTTGTTTTAACAGGAGTCATAGAACTTGGATAGTAGCAGGAAAACATCCAGCAATCCTCGGAGGAGGTAGGATATGCGCCAAAACGCTGACCACCTCAGGCCTAGCCGCTACTACATACATGCGCTTGCATTACAACAAAACAAAGCAGATGCTAACTTCTATCATCCTCATCATGCTCCTCACCTTGGCACTCTCAACTCCCCTGATGGAGAAGCCAGGGCCCACCGGAGGAGTCTGATAGTCCGGTGGGCTCGGCCAATGCTGCCCTAAAGCAGGCCAGGCTAAGAAAAGTGTGGGAAAGGTTACCGGGACAAATAGGGGTGGCTGGGGAACGAGTATGGACACCCGGCCACCCCCTGGAGGCTGGGGTGCAAGCGGGGACACCCGGCCACCAGGCGGCTGAGGACTGAGTATGGATACCAGGCCGCCGACACAGCCATGGCGTGGTGGCCATATTCCGCCTCCACATGCCTAAAAGGCCCAATTTAAAGTGCAAGCAAGCAAGCAGTATGGTATTACAGCCTGGGGGTGGGTGGGTGGCAGGCTGCATACTTGCGCTTGCATTGCAAGGAATGGGAGAGGTACAATTGAACACTGCCCTGGGACAAGGACTTGAATGGGGATAGTTGCAAGTCTGCAACGACAGGTGCAAGGTGGGAGGCATCTTCGCATGTACCATAAACAGGGGTTTGGCATGCACACACTACAGCGGAATAGGCTCTCCTTCCCACTAAATGCACTGGGGAGGGCACAGGTAATGTTTTGGTATACGCGCTTAATCTTATGTATAAGGCACACCAGGACAAATATGGGTGACTGAGGGACTGAGTATGGATACCTCGCTGCCGAATCAGCCATGAGGTAGTGGCCAGCTTCGGCCTCCTCCAAACTAAAAGGCCCCATTTCAAGTGAAAGCTAGCAGTATGGAATTGCAGTCTGGGGGTGGGTAGGTGGCAGGCTGCACACTTACACTTGCATTAAAAGAAAACATAGCAGATGCTAACTTCTGTCATCATCATCATGCTCCTCACCTTGGCACTCTCAACTTCACCGATGGAGAAGTCAGGGCCCACCGGAGGAGTCTGGTTCTCTGGTGGGCTCGTCCAATGCTGCCTAAAGCAGGCCGGGCTAAGAAAAGTGTGTGGGGGGATGTTCCAAGGAGAAATAGGGGCGGCTGGGGACCGTTTATGGACACCCGACTGCCCCCAGGCGACTGGGGACCGTGTGTGGACACCCGGCCGCGGGGCGGCTGGGGACCGAGTATGGACACCCGGCCGCCGAGCGGCTGGGGACTGAGTATGGATTCCAGGCCGCCAACACAGCCATGACGTGGTGGCCAGATTCCGCCTCCACATGCCTAAAAGGCCCAATTTCAAGTTCAAGCAAGCAAGCAGTATGGTATTGCAGCCTGGGGGTGGGTGGGTGCCAGGCTGTATACTTGAGCTTGTATTGCAAGGAATGGGGGAGTTACAATTGAACACTGTCCTGGGACTAGAACTTGCATGGGGATAGTTGCAAGTCTGCATCTTCTGATGCGTTAAGGATCACTTATGATGGGCACACTTTTAGACAGTGACCTGGGAGTCAGAGATGCTTCCAGGGGTCTTCCCCATGCTGTTCCCTTGTCTTTTCAGCACTTTATGCATGTGTCACACAGCACATGGCCAGATAAGGTTGTAAAATGTTAAAATGACATTTCCCGGTGAATGCATTTGTCATAGTTGAAAGCAATACAAAAGTGCAAAAACGCATAAAAAATGCTACTTGTGAACATAGCCGAAGGTGTGGAGGAGTATTTTTATTTTTGGTCATTTATTTTAACTTATACACAAGTCTTTACCCTGGAAAGGATGTTCCTTAACATATTTCACAGGAAAAAAGTTTCACTTTCGTTTTTGAACGTTTTATTGTGAGCCTGTAAAAGTGGCTTAATACCTCTGACCACGTTGTTGACAGCAGTGACCTGGGGGTCAGAAATGCTTCCTGGGGCGATCCCCATGCTGTCCCCATGTCATTTGAGCACTGTCACTATCGTTTTGGGCACTTGTTAGGCTTTCAAAAGACTGCCGGGGGTGCCACCGCAAAAATGCTCGAGTCTCCCATAGACTAACATTGGGCTCGTTGCTCGGGTCGAGCACCCGAGCATCACGGCGAGCTCGGCCCGAGCTTCGAGCACCCGAGCATTTTAGTGCTCGCTCAACACTACTCACTATGCATCTAGATAGGTGCCTTGGGGGGTCTAGTTTCCAAAATAGGGTCACTTGTGGGGGAGCTCCAATGTTTAGGCACACAGGGGCTCTCCAAATGCGACATGGTGTCCACTAACAAATTGAATGGAAAATCGGCTCAAATTGTTAGCGGACACCATGTTGCGTTTGGAGAGCTCCTGTGTGTCTAAACATTGGAGCTCCCCCACAAGTGACCCCATTTCGGAAACTAGACCCCCCAAGGCACCTATCTAGATACATAGTGAGCACTTGGAACCCCCAGGTGCTTCACAAATTGATTCTTGATAATGAAAAAGTATTTTTTTTTTCACTTTTTCATTTTTACGAATCAATTTGTGAAGCACCTGGGGGTTCCAAGTGCTCAGTATGCATCTAGATACGTGCCTTGGGGGGTCTAGTTTCCAAAATGGGGTCACTTGTGGGGGAGCTCCAATGTTTAGGCACACAGGGGCTCTCCAAACGCAACATGGTGTCCGCTAACAATTTGAGCCGATTTTCCATTCAATTTGTTAGCGGACACCATGTCGTGTTTGGAGAGCCCCTGTGTGCCTAAACAGTGGAAACCCCCCACAAGTGAACCCATTTTGGAAACTAGACCCCTCAAGGATTTTATCAAGGGGTATAGTGAACATTTTGAACCCAGAGGTACGACACAGAATTTGATAACATTAGGTCATCATATTGAATAAGTTGTCATTAGTCTTGAGCGCAAGTGCTTGCTACTTAAGTTTGCATCGGGTACTCAGGTATGCACCATGTACTGCGTGTGCTCGAGTGACATGCTGGAGTCCCTGCCCCGCATGTTTCACGATTATTAGACACCCAAAAAAAAACATGCGGGGATCGCTCGTGCATGGCAGGCAATCGTTGCAAAGTTTTTTTGGCTGTGAAACATATGGGGCGGAGACTCGAGCATGTCAATCAAATACCCATGATACTCAATGCATACCAGAGCACCCGATGCAAACTCAAGTAGCGAGCACTTGCGCTCAACACTAGTCGCCATATCGTCATCTTTTTTTCTTACTTTTGAAAAAAATCCCAACCCCATCACAACCCTAACCCCAACCCCAGCCCTAACCCTAGCCCAACCCTAACCCTAGCCTAACCCTAACCCTAGCACAACCCTAACCCTAGCACAACCCTAACCCTAGCACAACCCTAACCCGAGAGTTAATTTTTTACGCCGTTCCTCGTGCGGTATAAGTGATTAGACGACTTTATTCTTCGGGTCGGTGCGATTACAGCGATACCAGAATCATATGGGGCTTTTATGATTGACAGCTGTCTCACACTAATAGACGCATTTTTTGTAAAATCTAGTTTTTGCAACGCCATATTTTGAGAGCTATAATTTTTCCATATTTTGGCACACAGAGTCATGTGATGGCTTGTTTTTTTGCGGGATGAGTTGACGTTTTTATTGGTGCCATTTTCAGGCACGTGACATTTTTTGATCGCTTTCTATTCCGATTTTTGGGAAGCAGAATAAACAAAAACCAACATTTCAGGAATTGTTTTTTTTTTTTTTTTAATTCTGTTCCGCGTGTGGTAAAATTGATAAGGCAGCTTTATTCTTTGGGTCAGTACGTTTACAGCGGTACCACATTTATATCGTTTTTCTATGTTTTGGCGCTTTTAAACAATAAAAGCTATTTTATTAAAAAAATTATTTTTTTGCATCGCTTTATTCTGAGAGCTATAACTTTTTGATTTTTTGGATGATGGAGCTGTATGGTGGCTTGTTTTTTGCAGGACAAGATGACATTTTCAGCGGTTCCATTTTTATTTATATTCGTCTTTTTGATTGGGTGCTATTCCATTTTTTGTTTGGCAGTATGATGATAAAGCATTGTTTTTTGCTTCGTTTTTTATTTTTTATTTTTACCGTGTTCACTGAAGGGGTTAACTAGTGGGACAGTTTTATAGGTCAAGTCGTTCTGGACGCGGCGATACCAAATATGTGTACTTTTATTGTTTGTTTGCTTTTTTTTCATAATAATATTTATTGATGGATACATTATATTTTTATTTTTGGTGGATTATTTTTTTTTTAATATTTTTACAATTTTTTTTTTATTTTTTTTTTTCACTTTCTGACAGTTTTTACACTTTTTTACTTTGCCCCACTCTGGGACTTTCACTTTTTTCATTCTGATCGCCTGCATAGCATAGGGATGGAGCACCAACCCTGTGCCATGCAGGCAGTCAGAGCTGCACAGTGAGAAGATTGTTTGGTCGTGCACTGCGCATGACCAAACAATGTTCCTGCTGCCTGGTGACCCGAATGTTGTCATGACGACATCGGGTCGTCATGGCAACACCCAGGAAGCCGCGGCAGACAGCACTGGAGGCCGGAAGAGGAGGTGAGTATTGCGATCACCTCCCCTTGCCACCGCAATGCTGCGATCGACTTCGATCGCAGCATTGCGGGGGTTAATGTGCCGGGAGCGCTGCCGTACCGCTCCCTGCACATAGTACCGGGTGTCAGCTGTGACAATCAGCTGACACCCGGCGGCGATCGCGCCCACACAGCCTGTGTGTGCGCGCAATCGCGATGACGTACTAATACGGGTCAGGTTCTCAAGTCCCAGGGCACAGACGCGTATTAATACGTCATGGGCTGTAAAGGGGTTAAGCATGGGGGTGGATCAATCATGTTTTGGGGTTGTGTTGCAGCCAATGGCACAGGGAACATTTCACAGGTAAAGGGAAGAATGAATTAAATGAAATTTCAACAAATTCTTGATGCAAACATAACACCATCTGTAAATTCTGGCTCAAAGATCAGAATCCTGAATAGGAAAACCCAATTTATTCAAAATGTCCTAATGGGGTATTGAATTTCATAAGTCAGTCAACCCCCTTACCTTGAACATATTTTGTTAGGTAAAATATATATTGAATTAGTCTAGGTTTGCACTGTACATCACCTTTACACTATTTTATAAGCTTCACCATCATTACAAATATTACCCAGTTAAGAGCATTTTTATATTTGTGGACCAAATTCTATGTCTTTTTAGACCTTTTATTAAAATAACCTGCCAAAAGCACATTTCTGCATTGCTTTGGGACAGGTCCTTCTAAATCCACTGTAGAGCGCCTCGGCTATTTCTCAGCCTGTTATTACACCGCTTGGAGGTTCACTTAAGAGCACCACAGCTCTGCTGGGAAATCCCTAATTTCCACAATCTGCCAGTTAGTAGAACACCAGTATTAGTGGACATAAAAAATAAGAGACCTAGTCTTTGCTTAACCTGTATATAAACCTTGGTAATGATACATTTCACTTTTAATGCAGAAATAATGGTAAATGCCAAGAGGGGCGAACATTGGGAATTCATGTGCCGTAAAACTGAATAGGATTGTTAATAGTGTTTTAAATGGCAAAAGCGAATTGAAAACTTTGGATTATGTTTCTTCTTTGCTCCCACACTGCATAATTAATATTACAGAATTTGAAGGAGTGTAGGTTTAGAAGAATAACATGCAGTATTGGTAAATTTTCTCATAAAGTAAATCTTTCACCAAGTTTTTACCACCTAATCTGAGAACAGCGTAATGTAGAGACAAAGATCCTGATTCCAGTGATGTGTCACTTACGGTAGTTTTGATAAAATCACAGTTTTATCAGCATTAAATTATCACTAGAGGACTAGTAAACCTGCTGCCATTTAGTCCTCCATAGTTGTGAGCTTTGTATAACCCCGCCCACACAACTGATTGGCAGCTTTCTGCCTATGCACAGTATACACAGAAAGCTGCCAATCAGAGGTGTGGGCGGGGTCAAACTGATTTTATTAAAACTGCAGCGAACCGCCCAGTAAGTGACACATCTCTGGAACCAGGGTCTCTGCCCCTACATCAAAAACCTGTTGGCATGTTTACCCTTTAAGGAAGTTTTCTGGGATTTAAAAAAAATAGCAAGAGTAGGGAATGCTATGTAAAATATAAAAAGATAACTATTACATGCCTAGTAAATCCTTAGCCTGAGACCCTGAATGTCCCTAACGGTCCTAACAAATGAAAACTATGGCAGCATGGTAAAAAGCAAAAGGAGATGAACAGAATGATATACAGTAAATAATATTCAGTATAACTTGTATTGTATTCTTTGAAATCCCTGGTCTTTTTTTTGTTTAAAGAGTCCAATGGGTGATCAAAATCAGTGATTGACAGCTATCTCTATATACACAGTCATAAAGAAAAGGCTGTCAATCAAAAATGAGCAATGCCACTGGACTCCTAAGCATAGGAAGAGCATGGATTTCAATGAATAAAACAAGCTTTTACAGGAGTTGTGCCAACACAACTGTCTCAGATGAGCACAATTCCTTGATATACTTTAATTTTTATAAGGGTATCACCCTATGATCTCATGTGTTCTGTTTCCTACAGTTTTCTACTAAAGACTAAAACAAGTTATGGTGAATCTTTTCCCACAAGATTTTTTTTATTAAAGGTGCACTCCTCTCATCAAAGTTTCTATCCTCTTAATATATTGCAATCGTCATATTTCGAAGCACTATTTACTTACAATTGCTCATTTTGCCTTTCTACCCAGTTCATTATTCTCTTTTCTATGTAGAAACAAGAATTCTCTTTTCACTGCATGAGTCATCCCCTTCTCCAACTCCTGACCCAGCTGCTCCCTCCTCCTCCCTGCCAGGGACTTTTGCAGTGACTGATGACTCATACAGGGAAAACTGACCTCCTGTTTTTAAATAGAGCTTAGAAGGATTCAGCTAGTCAGTTTTTAATCACGTGATGTCATAGACCTAATGGAAAAGAGAAGAATTAGCTGGGTAGAAAGGCAAAATGAGCAAATGTAAGTACACAGTGCCATATAATATGATGATTGTAATATATTAAGAGGATAAATATTTTGATGTGAGGAGTGCTTCTTTAAATAGATCAGCTCCTCCGGCTCTAGAAGTTACTGCCTGCAGATCAGAAGCCATGTTTAACGTGCAAGTACCCCTTCTATTTTTCTCCAGACTAAATTAAGACTTGCAACAAATTTTCTAGATCTCTGGGATTAAAATAATTATTAGTTATGAATATAGAAAACAGTCTATGGGTTTATCATGCTTCAAAGAGGAACTCAACATTCATTGTTTTTTTAGAATTTTTGTCCAGCATGGAAAGTTATGAAACTTTGGAGATTACTTAGAAGGGTTATCTTCTTTCTTGTAAAAAAAAATGCTTCCAAACCCCAGCTTTTCCTCAGTCTATTTCACTGCCTTCAGCTGCATTGATATCAGTACATACTCATTTGGAGTACAGATGATGGCAGTGATGGGTCAGCCCCTGTCTACTCTGAGTGTTCAGCTTATCAGAACAATCTCCTGCAGCAGTTTATCCCCAGAGATAGTGAGATACAGGCACTGAGCCATCACTGCTATCATATGTACTCCAAATGAGAAAATGGGAATAGCCTCTTACATACATTTTTTTTACTGGAATGAAGACTAATCCATTAATGAAGTGATTTGCAAAGTTTTATAACTTTCCCTGCTGGAAAAAATAATTACAATTTTTTTAAGTTATTTTTAAGGCTTTTTATGGACCCAAAAATTCACCATCATGTTCGGCCATGTGATTGTCTGCCCTTATTACTTGGCATATCCTCCATCAACTCTAGTGACGTGATCAATTTTACAGCTTCAAATTGACCAGAAACCTTCGGGGATACATCCTTCTGATCGGGTCAACCGCATCAGCCGGCTCATAATTAAGAATTTGGTGTATATACAACACAACCAGTTTGACAGTTTCAGCAAACTATGGCGTCTGGTTTATTGAAACCCCTCAAGTAATAAAACTGGGTTTACATGTGAAGTAGAGGACTCATAAACCAGGAGGCGCAGATGTCACATTGATGTACAGGCATCTTATTTAAAAATATGTTTCTATCTACAAACTTTACGAAAGGGTAAACATGGTATAAATGAATGCACTTTGCATGCTTCATTTCATGATCCTTGTGTCATTTCATGGCCCAGTGGCCACTTCTCTAACTTGCACACAGTGATGCACAGATTGGAAAAATACTGGAGAAAATTCCACCATTTCTATAATATTGTTCTTCTATCCATAGATATGAACGTTCCCTTCAAGAGAATTTCTTATCTTTCTATGTGACGGCATATCTCAGGCTTATGCTATTACTTTATGATCGTTGGAGTCTAACTTGTAGGAAAACCACAAGTTCTGAAAATTAAGTAATATTGAATGGGATTGACACACAGTATCACTGCAGAGGAAAAATAAGTGAAGGGGCACAGAGATGAAGCCGCATTATGCCACCTTCATTCTCATGTTTAGCAAGGGACCTAGAGGTTGGTTCCCTCCAATCATAAAGTGATGACATATCTTGACGATATACCATCAATAGTTGAGATGTGACTTACTCTACAAAGGGTTAGTCTTCGTGGAAGAGCCATGTTACATCACTGATTACAGAAATCTGTTCAAGATTCATCGATTTGTTGACCATGGCTGCCAGGCTCCCCTACATCAGCTTACTTCAGGAAATGTTTCAATACAAAAGGGGTTGTATGAAGTGGATCACCCCTTTAACACCAAAAAAAGTTTTATTAGCCCACTATCTGCCCCATGTATTCATGTCATAGGAAAAATCAGGTTGAGAAGAAATGCCAATGACTGTCCACCTATACCTCTTAGATATTTTAGGAATATATTAGTGCAATAGTCCTTGCTGATAGTTTATACCGTGATACCCTACTTCTCCGCTGCTAGTTTCACAGATTCTGGCAGCAGAAGTAATAACTCGATATCTGTGTATCTTCAACTCTATAAGATTTAAATAGTTACCCATGTGCCCTGCTGATCCATTCAACTTCTTCTTGTGACTAGAGAAGAACTAGAGGACAAGTTCTTGCGACCAGCAGTGGGACCTACACCGATTCACCAGGTCCACAGCCCAGAAGCTAGGTGATAATTTGCACAGACCAGAATACTCTTTTTTTAAACTAAGCAATATTGTATATTTTACAATTGAAAAGGGACTCCACTAAATTAGAATAATTAATGGGGTTTTTACTGGCTTCCAGTATTGAAGACCTTTCCTTAGGTCATTAATACACTGTGTGCAGAATTATTAGGCAAGTTGTATTTTAGAGGATTATTTTTATTATTGATCAACAACTGTGTTCTCAATCAACCCAAAAGACTCATAAATATCCAAGCTTAATATTTTTGGAAGTTGGAGTGTTTTTTTTTTAGATTTGGCTATCTTAGGAGGATATCTGTTTGTGCAGGTAACTATTACTGTGCAGAATTATTAGGCAACTTAATAAAAACCAAATATAATTCCATCTCACTTGTTTATTTTCACCAAGTAAACCAATATCAGTGCACAAAACTTACAAATAAACATTTCTGACATGCAAAAACAAAAACAAAAAAAAATAGTGATCAATATAGCCACCTATCTTTATGATGACACTCACCAGCCTTCCATCCATAGATTCTGTCAGTTGCTTGATCTGTTTTCGATTAACATTGCGTGCAGCAGCCACCACAGCCTCCCAGACACTGTTCCGAGAGGTGTACTGTTTTACCTCCCTGTAGATCTCACAATTTATGATGGACCACAGGTTCTCTATGGGGTTCAGATCAGGTGAGCAAGGGGGCCATATCATTATTTTTTCTTCTTTTAGACCTTTACTGGCCAGCCACGCTGTGGAGTAGTTGGATGCATGTGATGGAGTATTGTCCTGCATGAAAATCATGTTTTTCTTGAACGATAACAACTTCTTCCTGTACCACTGCTTGAAGAAGTTGTCTTCCTGAAACTGGCAATAGGTCTGGGAGTTGAGCTTCACTTCATCCTCAACTCAAAAAGGTCCCACAAGTTCATCTTTGATGATACCAGCCCATACCAGTACCCCACCTCCACCTTGCTGGCGTCTGAGTCGGAGTGGAGCTCTCTGCCCTTTACTGATCCAGCCTCTGGCCTATCAAGAGTCACTCTCATTTCATCAGTCCATAAAACCTTTGAAAAATTAGTCTTAAGATATTTCTTGGCCCATTCTTGACGTTTTATCTTATGTTTCTTGTTCAAAGGTGGTCGTTTTTCAGCATTCCTTACCTTGGCCATGTCCCTGAGTATCGCACACCTTGTAATTTTTGATACTCCAGTAACGTTGCAGCTCTGAAATATGGAAAAACTGGTGGCGAATGGCATCTAGGCAGCTTCTCGCTTGATTTTCCTCAATTCATGGGCAGTTATTTTGCGCCATTTTTGGCCAACACGCTTCTTGCGACCCTGTTCGCTATTTGCCATGAAACGCTTGATTGTTCGGTGATCACGCTTCAAAAGTTTGGAAATTTCAAGACTGCTGCATCCCTCTGCAAGACATCTCACAATTTTGAACTTTTCAGAGCCCGTCAAATCTCTCTTCTGACCCATTTTGCCAAAGGAAAGGAAGTTACCTAATAATTAAGCACACCTTATATAGGATGTTGATGTCATTAGTCAACACCCCTCCTCATTACAGAGATGCACATCACCTGATTTACTTAATTGGTAGTTGGTTCTCAAGCCTATGCAGCTTGGAGTAGGACAACATGTATAAAAAGTATCATGTGATCAAAATACTCATTTGCCTAATAATTCTGCACACTTGTCACCATCTCAGATCTGCTATTCCATTGTAAACTGGATGTAAACAGTAGACATTCATTCTATATCTTTGTAATATTGAACTGAATACACAAAAACACTTGTCGATCCTAATGGACATCATTAATGGACTTAATTATTTACATAGTTGGTTTACCAACTTCCAATTTGTTGCTCACGCCCCCTGCTGATCAATTCAACTTCTTATAGTGACAAGGGGAGAGCTAGGGGACAAGTTCTGGTGACAACCTGTGTGACCTACACCGATCCACCAGGACCACAACCCAGAGGATAGGGGATAACTTGAATAAACCAGAACACCTTTTTTTTTTTTTTTAAAGTAAGCAATACTACATACTCCCCAATTCAAAATGGACTTTTCTAATTTAAAAGCATTAATGGGGTTTTTACTGGCTTCTAGTATTGAAGATCTATGCATAAGTGTAATGGGTCTGGGAGGCGGAACCTCTGAGCAACTATACAAGGGGGCGGTCCTTGTAAGGAAGCGGGTGGCTCCCAGGGAAGACGGGCAGGTAATCACGGCAAGTGACAGGGACAGTCTCTAGGTAGAAGGGCAGGTAGTCACGGCAAGTGACAGGGACAGTCTCTGGGTAGAAGGGCAGGTAGTCACGGCAAGTGACAGGGACAGTCTCTGGGTAGCAGGGCAGGTAGTCACGGCAAGTGACAGGGACAGTCTCTGGGTAGAGGGACGGGTACTCACGGCAAGTGACAGGGACAGTCTCTGGACAGGCAGGTGGTCACGGCTAGTTACGGCAGAGCGTCCAGGTAGGCTAGCAAGCAGGTAGCAGGTGAGCACTCCTAGGTGAGCAGGCGAGAGTCTCTGGACAGGCAGGTGGTCACGGCAAGTGACGGCGGAGCCTCCAGGTAGGCTAGCAGGCAGGTAGCAGATGAGCGCTCCCAGGTGAGCAGACAAGAGTCTCTGGACTGGCAGGTGGTCACGGCAAGTGACGGCGGAGCCTCCAGGTAGGCTAGCAGGCAGGTAGCAGATGAGCGCTCCCAGGTGAGCAGACAAGAGTCTCTGGACTGGCAGGTGGTCACGGCAAGTGACGGCGGAGCCTCCAGGTAGGCTAGCAGGCAGGCAGCAGATGGGCGCTCCCAGGTGAGCGGGCAGGCTGGTCCATAGACAGACTGACAGGTGTCGGAAGGCAGACCGTCGGACCGCAGGCTTGCAAGCAGGTAAACGGATATCTGGCAGGTATCAAGCAGGAATCTGACAGGTGACTGGCAGGTAACAGGCAGGAATCTGACAGGTGACTGGCAGGTAACTGGAAACGGGACCTGAGGGCTGAAGCAGAGTGAAGGCTTTGCAACAACATTGCTCGGGCACCTCCATTTTGGAGGAGGTGCCTTATATATGGTGAAGTCCTCCGGCCATTGGCCGGGGACTCCTTAGGACGGCGTGCGCGGCCCCTTTAAGAGAGGGGGAGCGCGCGCGCGCGCGCCCTAAGCACCGTGGCCGGGAAGCAGCGCGTGCTGCCAGCAGAGCGGGAGGAAGACGCCGGGCACAGAGCGGAGAGGTGAGGGGAACAGCGTCCCTGCCTAGCAGGAGGCAGGGACGCCGATGCTACAGTACCCCCCCTTTAGGCCCCCCCTTCTTTAGGCCAGAGAGAAATTTATCAAGGATGAGAGGGGCATGGATGTTCTCCCGGGGCTCCCACGTTCTCTCCTCAGGACCAAACCCCTTCCAATCTACCAGAAAAAAGGTTTTTCCTCTTACCCTTTTGGTGGCCAGAATGTTCTCTACCTCAAACTCGTTCTCAGCGGAAACCGGAGCAGGAGGCGTACCTGTAGACTTGGAAAAAGAGTTAAGTACCACGGGTTTGAGGAGAGATACATGGAAGGAGTTAGGGATCCGTAAGTTGGCCGGGAGTTTTAATTTATAGGCCACCGGGTTGATCTGTTTGATAACTTCCAGTGGGCCGATAAACCGAGGCCCTAACTTGTAGGAGGGAATCTTGAGCCGGACATATTTGGACGAGAGCCAGACTTTATCTCCAGGACGGAATTGTGGAGGATCCAGGCGTTTCTTGTCAGCGTGTTTTTTCATCCGTTCGGACGACTGAAGGAGTGCGGATCGGGTACTCTCCCAAATGGAGGAGAATTCGCGAACGAGAGATTCCGCAGCCGGATTGTCCACCGAGGTGGAGACGGGAAATGGGATCCGAGGATGCTGACCGAAGACTACAAAAAACGGGGATTTGGAGGAAGATTCGCTCTCGTGATTATTATAAGAGAACTCGGCCCATGGTAGGAGATCCACCCAGTCCGAATGGTGGGCATTAACGAAGTGCCGGAGGTAACTGGTCAGGTTCTGATTGATCCGCTCCACTTGACCATTGGACTGTGGATGGTAAGCGGAGGAGAAGTCCAGAGTGACGTCAAGCAACTTACATGTGGCTCTCCAGAAGCGTGAGGTGAACTGAACCCCACGATCTGACACGATGTGGAGGGGCAGGCCATGGAGACGGAAGATGTGGCGGATAAAGTCTTTAGCCAGTTCGGGTGCAGACGGGAGACCCGGCAGGGGAATGAAGTGCGCCATCTTGGAGAAGCGATCAGCGACCACCCAAATGACCGTACAACCGGCAGAGACAGGAAGATCCGTTATAAAGTCCATAGCAATATGCTGCCACGGGGCAGCAGGTACTGGAAGAGGAAGAAGGCGCTCGGCTGGCAGGTGTCTCGGAACTTTGTTACGGGCGCAGGACACACAGGCAGAAACAAAGTCTATTACATCCTTGTGCAGGGTAGGCCACCAGTAATGCCGGGTAATGAGCTGGAGGGTCTTTTTCTGACCGGCGTGGCCAGCTAGCTTAGACGAGTGACCCCAGTGTAGGACCTTCTTCCGATCAGGTACAGTTACAAACGTATTACCGGGAGGGAGACGATTTAGATTCACGGGAGCCACTTGCATTACTCTGGCGGGATCAATGATGTGCTTAGGTTCCTCCTCTAGATCAGATACCAGGAAGGATCGGGACAAGGCGTCAGCTTTGATGTTTTTGTCTGCCGGGCGAAAATGAAGAACAAAATCAAAGCGGGCAAAAAACAAGGACCACCGGGCTTGGCGCGGGTTAAGTCTCTGGGCGCTCTGAAGGTAAGCCAAGTTCTTGTGGTCCGTGTAAATTATTACCGGGTGAAGAGCCCCCTCGAGCAGGTAACGCCACTCCTCCAGTGCCAGCTTAATGGCTAACAATTCACGGTCTCCAATAGAATAGTTGCGCTCAGAAGAGGAGAAGAGTTTGGAGAAAAAAACGCAGGTTATCATTCTTCCGGAAGATGACTTTTGGGTAAGTACCGCCCCGGCTCCGGAGGAGGAAGCGTCAACTTCTAGGAAGAATTGTTTGTTGCCGTCCGGACGATGCAGCACCAGGGCGGAGGAGAAGGCCTGTTTTAAGGAAAGAAAGGCCTCCTCAGCTTCGGGCGGCCATCCTCTGGGTTTAGTACCCTTACGGGTGAGCGCAGAGATAGGGGCAGTCCGGGAAGAGAAGTGCGGTATGAAGAGGCGGTAATAGTTGGCGAAGCCCAGGAACCGCTGAATAGCCTTCAACCCCTCTGGTCGGGGCCACTTCTGGATGGCAGACAGTTTCTCAGGATCCATCTGTAGGCCGGTCTGAGAGATTATGTAGCCCAGAAATGGAAGAGAGGTCTGCTCAAAGATGCACTTCTCATATTTAGCGTAGAGGTGGTTCTGCCTGAGCCTGAGCAGGACCTGACGAACATGCCTCCGGTGAGTAGGAAGATCCGGAGAGAAGACCAAGATGTCGTCCAGGTACACCACCATGCAGGAGTAGAGAAGGTCACGGAAGATGTCATTGACCAACTCTTGAAAGACGGCAGGAGCATTACAGAGACCGAAGGGCATTACCAGGTATTCATAGTGACCGTCCCGGGTGTTGAATGCCGTCTTCCACTCATCCCCCTGACGGATTCGGACCAGGTTATATGCCCCACGGAGGTCCAGCTTGGTGAAGATTCTAGCCCCCCTCAGACGGTCAAATAATTCCGGAATGAGCGGAAGGGGGTATTTATTCTTCACCGTGATCTGGTTAAGTCCTGTATAGTCTATACAGGGACGGAGTGAGCTGTCCTTCTTTTTGACGAAGAAGAAGCCTGCTCCCGCCGGGGAGGTAGATTTCCGGATAAATCCCCGGGCCAGATTCTCCTCGATATATTCTTATATTCTGACATGGACCGGGTCTCCGCTGCGGACAAAGGGTAGATACGCCCACGGGGAGGAGTAGAGCCGGGTATCAGGTCGATTGGACAATCGTATGGTCTATGAAGGGGTAATGTCTCTGCTTCTTTTTTATTGAAGACATCCGCATAAGACCAATAGGGATGTTAACAGTAGACATTCACTGTGTAGCTTTGTAATATCGAATTGACTATAGCAAGATTCTTGTCAATCCTGATGGATGCACTCCATTCAATATTTATATAGTTGGTTTGCCAATAAGGGTGGCTTTGCCTGGTACTCAAACTTGTAATCTGTTGCATATCGTACTGGGATCATGAGAGGTTGCAGCATAAGAGATCAACCGTGACTCTACTGGCTACGGGCCTCATAAATTTGGAGCTGGACCGGTTTTGATTATTGCATTATTGGGATCCCCCACTACAGTTATGGTATTTAATACCAATGCAGAGTGACAGATCTGGGATTTTAGAGGATCATACATGAGAAACAATTGTTAAAGAAAAGCCGAGGAAGTTTACAATAAAGTTGAAGGACATACAAGCCGAGGCAAAACATTTTCTGTGATTGATGTCGAGGAGCAATGACAAATGTATTCATTCAAAAATCATTTTGTGTGTTTTTGTGTAAATAAGGTGAGCTGCGCTTTGATCTTCTAATATGAAGGAATGTTAATAAACGAGGTGATGTCATGGCGGTCACTGACAGACAATTTATACCATCATATGAGCTGACATTGTCTGAGGGTTCAGCGTGTTGAAAGAAGAGATTTATTCCCTGCCAAAGACTGGGAGCTGCCCTTTAAAAGATAAATGTATGTCATTTCATTCTATGTTATAATTGTTCTCAGCGAGAAGTTCTGTTGTATGTATAATGATATACAAGGAATCACCGCATAAGCCGAGGACCAGAACCTGAGGTCTTAGCACACGTGTAATTATTACCTTCTGTAATGTAGCATATTTTAAGGTCCATTTATACTACAAGACCATCGTGAGCGAACGCACGTCTATGAAAATGTTGCAACCTAAACAGATTGCTGATCACCAGATGAACGAACATCTCCACCAGGACTTGTTCCTTCAACGTCTTCTTCTGTTGCCAGTTGCCGTCGTATTCATTCCACAGGTGGCAATGGTGATAGAAGAGACATTGGAACCAGAGGCTCTGGACAGCGGGCTCTTTCTAGCAACTTTGATTAGGGTGGCTGGGTCCTGCATTACCATCCAGTCTGACAGTATGGGTGTGTGTGTTGTTCAGCTGGAGTTATCAGCTCCCTGCTCCAGCCTATTGGAGAACACCACACCCTACTTAACCTTCCAGCTTACTGCTGGAAGCTGGCAAATATAATATTGTGCGTTTCTGGTTCAGTCCTGTCTGTGCAGCTCCTTGTTGTATCATTGTAACTTGTTTTCACCTCGGCCTTGCATTTCTGACTATTGTTACAGATTCTGATTTTGTAATTTTCCTGCCATCTTAGTTCTGACTTGGATACCTGACCATTCCTGTCATCCTGTACCACTAAACAGCAGCATATTCTGTGGCACCAGAACAGAGGCCTCTCTTTAAGTCCAGATCGTAATAGGGGTTATAGGGTGAAGACTATGACCACCCTTGGGAATTGGTAAGTGGAGTGGCTTGCTCTAAGCCTGTCCGCAGCAGCCATTTTAGAGCTACCAAGCGACTACTGATAGAATGTCCTTACAATTGATCGTTGATTGGGTGAAATGATCTTTTGTGCTGCACAAAAGATCCTTGTTCTCGGCAGCGCATTGTCCTATGTAAAGAGGACTCACTCTGTTGATTACAAAGTCAACTTATGCGCGCTATTACAGATCGTTCAGTGTAGATTGAAAGTGCGGTGTGGTTCTAAAATCAAGCAATAAAATGACCACCAATCAGCAAACAAATTCCTGATCGGCAGTAGCACATCGTCAATCACACATCGTCAAATGTAAAGAGACCCTTATGGATGGCTGAACTTTTTAAAAAATAAAAAATAAATTGCAGAGTTGTAACATACTTTTCCTTTGATCACTCCCATGATATGTTTCTTTGCTGCCAGTTGAAACTACTTCAGCTTTTTCAATGGGACTGGTAGAGATGATAGGTGGTGCATGTGCTGTGCTTGAATCCACTCAGTCAGGTCTGCTGATCATACAAATCATCTGGATGACTGGCCAATTAGATGGTTGCCACTGTAGCCAGTCACGGATCCTAGTGTCTTATTTAGGGTTGCTATGTCCTTTACTTCATTCCAGTTTTTTATTGTGAACTTTTATTTTGTATTTAGATCTATTTTAATACTACTTTCTGGACTAAACCTTTAACACCTTTGGTTTTTACCTTGGACTGGTTTGACGCAGTGGCGTAACTTGATGCTTATGGAGCCCAATGCAAACCAGCTTACAACTATCACAGGTCTTTTAATAGCAATGATCTTCCCATGTGGAACAAAGGAGGAACCTTTGGAGCCTCCCCTAGGCTTCAGGGTCCAGGTGTGAGGGCAATTCCTGCACCCACTATAGTTACCCCGCTGCTTTGACCCATAGTTTGCCCTATCATTTTGTCACTACTGTAATTTGAGCCAGCTTTTTCCGCCATTGGACATTTTGGTATCATCTAGTGATTCTCTGTTTTTGACCCAGGCTTGTGTAGTAATTATTTTCAGTTCACCACTCAGCAACTACTCTGCAGACACAACCTAGGAGCCCCTACAGACAAAGTCGCTGTATAGGGGCAGGTGTTAAACAGTGAATACACCTTAGATTTTGCCAATGCAAAAACTGAATCCATTTTGAGCTGAAGTGACAACTACAAGAAAACCAAAACCAGAATGAAGCCCGATTTAGATTTTTGCTATTGTGTCCTCTCCTGCACGAACAGCCCCTATTAGACTTTTTTTCGCCTCACTTATAAATTATATTTTAAAATCACTGATCTGTCAGGGTTTTACTGCAATTATATATTAATAATAATCTAAAGCAAATAGAATCTATTTTTTTTCTTTTTGAATGAAATTACACAAAAGGATAGAACATTATTTTAGCTGCCAACTTCATTACGGATGAAAAATGAACTATGACACATGTTTGGAAAACTCGCTGTGGGTGAACTAAGAGCTGGGCTGCCTGTCACCTGCACTTTCCATTTTACACTCAATTTTCTGTTAAACTGTCCACATTTTCTTCTTAATTGGGTATTAAAATTCAGCCGCTTTTTTAGGTAGGAGTTCCAAAAACCTATTTCTGAATGTAGTCATTATACAAATGTATGGTGAATCACGTAGACTCGCTCTAAAATCTGCAAGTATCGCAACTGCTAGAATTGTCATCATCATGGTTGTTGGTTAACCTTTTTAATATTTGTATCATATTTATGTTTCTAGTTAATTTTATTTAATGGGAACTTGTCATCTGATTCATGCTGTCTGACTCATGGGCAGCGTGAATCCAGAGTCTGGCGCCTTGTGTATGTTTTACTCTGAAATGTTGCGGCATTTCAAAGAAACATAGTTTGAAAAGAAGGCTGGAGACTATGCGTCTAAGCTGACTAGTCCAAGGGCTTCTCCCTGCACTGGTCTCCTTGACTCACAGGTCTTTTCTACATGTGTGCATGGGAAGAGACCTGTCAGTCAAAGGGATCGTGACGAGGAGAAACTACAGGGGACTAGTTATCCGATATACATGGACCCCGGTCAACTTTTCAAGATGTGTTTAATGTGAAACGCCACAGCATGGAGTAAAACATATACGGCTGCAATAAAGCAGCAGGACTCCGATTCTTGCTGCTCGTTGTTCGGACAGCATGAGTCAGTTGACAGGTTCCCTTTAAAATGCACTCCTTGTTGCTTACTTAGTTGCAACATATTCTATAACTGTGAATGGAGATAATCATTACAGTTATCAGTCAATAATCTAAGTTGCCTATCTCACACACTTGGGCTAAGTAAGACAATTTATTATACTTGCTTACATAGTGCCATCATATTCCAGTGCTAAAAGACATCATGATCACATCATCATCATCACTGTCCCCATTGGAGCTCTCAATCTACCTTCCCGATCAGTATGTCTTTGGAGTGTGGGAGGAAACTGGAAAACCCGGAGGAAACCCACACAAACAAGGGGAGAACATACAGACTCCTTGCAGATGTTGTCCTTGGTGGGATTTGAACCCAGGACCCCAGCGCTGCAAAGTTGTAGAACTAACCACTGAGCCACGTTGGCACCAAGAAGCCTATTAGTACGTTTTAAGTCCTCCATACATATTAGACTAACATATAATTTTTGTAATTGAAATTTTAGACAAGCGCTCCTTTTATGGGGAAGATAGCTGTTGGCCAAACGAGCGGCTGACAGCTATCTAATGTGTATGGAGGCCTTTAGTGTGCTGGAGGCAAGCAGAAGAAACCCACACAAACATAGGGAAATCTAAAAATGTCTTGAATATATTGCAATGATCCCAAACCCAAGACCTGCTTGTTGCAAGATTGGTGACAATCTAATATGAACGAAGGAGAGAAGATGTTTGGGGACACAGGGATCAGTCGTTAATGGATTCCAACTTGCCGATTCTCTGTTCCAATGGGAAATAACCGATAGCCAGAAGTTTGTGGCAACAGTATGGCTAATAAATGAAGAAGGCTAAAAATGGCCATTTATCTTAGATGGCATGCTCAGTTCATCCGAGCATGCATGCATTCTTAATGAGGACAGGACAATAGGCATCTGTTGGCCAACTATTGTAGCAACCTGTGTCCTGTGAGAACAGAAGGATTGGGTATGTGGAAATCCAGCATGCCTGACCGTACTTTCCCCTGACATCTGCAGAATATGGAGGGTCCGGTCAACAGTTATCTAACATGCACAGCCACTGGAATGATTGGGAAGTTATGGACTATTTCCAGTATGATGCATTTTTTATATTGGGATCATTTGGGCTATGATTGTGCAGTGGAAAATGGCACAGTACGGATGAGTGGCAAACATGTAAACCATTCTCTACCAATTATACATTAAGCAAAAGGAGGGAAAGACTTGGTCAGATGCCTCGTACTACAGCTGTTTTATAAAATAGTTTAATGGGACCATGTATGATGCCTCATTTTACTTCACAGACCCATGTTACGAGAGGGGATCATAAGGCATTCCTTCTCCTTTCCCCAAAGCACACACTGATAAATAGCTTCACAGTTTTATGTTTAAAGTAGATCCTCCAACCTAAACACATTTCATTTAATTACAAAGGAATGAGGACCTGGCAAAAAAACATCCAACTGATGAAATGTTCCAGTTATTTGCACTGTGTGCAAAAAGGCAGTATTAAGAGATAATTACACTGCTTTGTTATATACAACTTGGAAAACTGTACAAAACCTTCTCAAGTTGTAAGCCAAGTTCAAATATGGAACATGGAAGAGAATTTTTACCAGGCTGGAGCCTTTTCAAGTTACATTGTGCAATGAAAACTTAGCTGGTAAATATTCTAGCAAGAGATAACTCTTTATAGGTTGCTCATTCCGCTCATGGCTGAAGCTCCACTGTATTCTTCTCAGAGCATCCTCACAGTGATAAAGATGACTGATGACGCACATAGCAGATCCCGCAGTCCAAATCTTTTACTGCAACTGAGGCTTATACCGCAAATTCCATGCAATGCTCTGTATGTTCATAATAATTTGTCTGCATAGACATTATCCACCAAGCTATGATTCGCTTACTGTGGACACATCATACGAAGAGAGCAATCACTGGAGGACATCATGGTCGGAAGAATAGAAGGAACAAGGCAAAGAGGAAGAGCAGCCACCCAATGGCTTGATAGAATCAAAATAATGTCGGAGAAGACCCTGGTGGACCTATCTAGACTTGCACAAGATCGATCTTCCTACAGATCGTTCATCCATCAAGTCGCCATGTTTCGGGATCGATCCGAATGCCGACAAAAAAAAAAAAGATAGACTACCAAAGTGACTTGGTGCTTAGCCAGGTTTTTTGGCCAGGTTCTGGGTTTGAACCTGGCCAAGGACAAAATTGGCATGGAGTTTGTATGTTCTCCATGTGGTTGTTGGGATTTACATGGTTAAAAGGGTATGGAAAAGTACTTAAAAGAGTATGGAAAAGATATTTTGTGTTATTTTGCTCAGCTCTACACATTTTTAATGCTGCTATGGCTTTATGTGGGCAGGATTACCATGCAAAGGACAACAGTTCCTATGATTGCTTACCCATTTCACTGACATTAGTTGTATTCCTAGTTGCCTGCATACGATTCTCTTATAAAGTGTGAAGTAGGGCAACACAGATCTGCTACAGAGACACATCTTTGCCATTCTGCTACTGACTGACATTGACACTGAAAAATGTGCTGCCTAGCATGTGAAACATGATTCCTCCTGAGTCAGGAAGAGAGGAAGGACCAGGAATCAATGGAGATAGCAGAGAAAGAATAGGAATTTGATATGTGATATCCAGTTTCATACTATATGAAGGTGGTAATATTATACAATATAAATACTCAATTGCTAAGCAGTGCAGAGTTGAGCTGTGTTTGTTGCCTAACACATCAGTGATGTGAAGCTGAAAATGTTGCTTTGTTGATGTCTATGGCAGAACATAATCCTCTGCCATAGGCATCAACAGAGCGACGTTTGCAGTTTCACATCACTTATCTGTAGACAGCAGGCGACAAACATAGCTCAACTCTGCACTGTGTGACAGAGCCACTGGTATTATATGCGAGGGGAGGTATGTGTCACACAGGTTGTTGGCCTGTGTGAATTGAAATCAATAGATTTTCTGCCAGCATATTATATGCTGGGGGTTACCTCTTTAAAAGGGTGTGGTTTATGGGAATGACGTAGAGATGGGAGGGAAGTCATTCCCCATACCTCCCCTCAGGCTGTGGCTGAACAAGGTATAAGTGTTCTGTCAGTTTGTTTCCTAGGGGAGAGTGTGTGGTGTGGAGATTGATGTTTCCAGGCTGTGTGTGGCTGACACCAGAGAGCAACACCGGAGGACTGGTGTTGCGGACACTTCACAGGACTATCTGCAGCTAGCAAAGGCCTTGCGGGCTAAGAGGACTCTGTTATATTTTCATCTTTTGTTTCGCCGTTAACTGCAAGAGGGACTGTTTGTTTTATTGGGATATTGCTGGAGTTTATGCCGCACAATAAACCCGCAGGAAGCTTACCCAAACCATGTGTCCTGTGTCTGCCTCTGGAGAGCCGAGGGAGTCATCTTGCCACAGTGCTAGATTTAACTGTTGAAAGGCGGTCTCTGTTTCTTCCGTTCATTTCACCATGGTTGATTTGGTGCTTTTTAGAAGATCTGTCATTGGTGCCGCCATCATGGCGAAATTCGGGATAATCCGCCGGTAATATCCCACCATTCCCAGGAATGCTCTTACTTGCTTCTTGGAGAGCGGTTGTGGCCAGGTTTGGATTGCCTCCACTTTCTTGACTTGTGGCTTTATTTCGCCTCTCCCGATGACATAACCCAAGTACTTGGCCTCTTCTTTTCCAGCGGCACATTTTTTCGGATTTATAGTAAATCCTGCCTTTCTCAGAGCATCCAGAACGGCCTGTAGTTTAGGTAGTTGACTAGCCCAGTCTGGGCTAAAGACCACGATGTCGTCAAGGTAGGCTGCGGCATACTTCTTATGTGGGGCTAGGATCCGATCCATAGCCTTCTGGAAGGTGGCTAGGACCCTCTGTAGCCCGAACGGCATCCGCGTGTATTGAAAACACCCATCAGGTGTCGAGAAAGCCATTTTCTCCTTGGTTGTCTGGGACATGGGGATCTGCCAGTAGCCCTTCATCAGGTCAAGAGTGATGATGTACCTCACCGGTCCAAGCCACTCGATGAGTTCGTTGACGCGGGGCATCCGGTATGCGTCACACTTGGAAACCTCATTCAGTAGGTAGTCATTACAAAAACTCCATTCTCCATTGAGTTTTGGCACGAGGACAATTGGGCTCGACCACCCACTCTCTGACTCCTCTATCACCCCGAGGTCTAACATTCTCTTCACCTCAGCTGAGATCACCTCCCGGCGTGCTTCCGGAATCCAGTACGGCTTCAGATTCACTCTTACGTGTGGCTGTGTTAGCACGTCATGCTCTACCACCTGAGTATGCCCCGGGAACTCTGAGAACAGCTCCCTATTCTGCTGTAGTAGTTCTTGACGCTGTTGCTTCCGGGCTGGCGATAGAGTCTCTGCAATAGTGACCTCCTCCACCTTGCCTTCAGGTGCGGTTCCCAGGAAAGGAGTTTCCACAGGTTCCCGGTCCCGCCACGGCTTGAGCAAGTTCACATGGTATATTTAATGTGGCTTTCTTCAGCCAGGCTGGTGGACTTTATAATTAACCTCGCTGACTTTCTCCACCACCTCATACGAACCTTGCCATTTGGCCAGGAATTTGCTCTCGACGGTAGGGATTAGCACCAAAACACGGTCCCCGGGCTGAATACCCTCGTCTGGGCTTCCTGCGCCTGGAGTAGATGTTCCTTCACGATGGGCATCACTTTTGACATTCTCTCCTATAACTGGGTGACATGTTCGATGATACTCCGGTGTGGCGTGACCTTGGCCTCCCAGGTTTCCTTGGCGATGTCTAGGAGACATCTTGGATGACGCCCATATAGGAGCTCAAATGGAGAGAAGCCAGTGGAGGCTTGAGGAATGTCTCTGACAGAGAAAAGTAGAAATGGGAGCAGGTAGTCTCAGTCTCGCCCATCCTTTTCAACGACCTTCCTGAGCATCGCCTTTAAGGTCTTGTTGAAGCGTTCCACTAGGCCGTCCGTCTGCGGATGATAAACCGAGGTCCGAATCTGAGCTATTTGAAAGACTCTGCAAAGCTCCTTCATCACCTTGCTCATGAAGGGGGTTCCTTGGTCTGTCAGAATCTCTTTTGGCAGACCTGTTCGAGCAAAAATATGGACCAGCTCTTGGGCTATACTTTTACTGGACGAGTTCCTTAGGGGTACCGCTTCGGGGTACCAGGTCGCATAGTTCATGATCACCAGGATATATTGGTGGCCCCGAGCTGATTTAACTAAGGGACCCACGAGGTCCATGGCAATCCTCTCAAATGGAACCTCTATCACAGGTAGTGGAACTAAGGGGCTACAAAAGTGGGAAGAGGGAGCGGTTATTAGGTAGGTGGGGCAGGACCTACAATAGTTCTGAATTTCTCGGTAACACCCTGGCCAATAAAACCTTCTCAGTATCCTCTCCTGAGTTTTCTCGATCCCTAGGTGTGTCCCCAGAACATGTGAATGGGCCATATCTAGTACCCTCCATCTGTATGGCCCCTGCACTAACAGCTGTTCCACTATCTCACCGCCCCTTAGTTTGGCCACCCAATATAGCAACTCCCCCTGCACTGCAAAGTGGGGGAACCTGGTGTCGGCCCCTGGCTCTTGGGCAATTCCATTACATACAGTAACCTGGTCAAACGCTCCCTTTAAGGTCAGGTCTCGAATTTGAGCAGTCCCAAAGTTCTCTGCGGACATATCTAACTCAGGGAGGTCGGCCTCATCGGTCACCGTCTCGCCCTCATTGCCGGCAAGGACGCACAGTGGGAATTCATCCACCTGAGACTTCGTCGGGGGTTCTTCTCCAGGGACCTGGCTTTTGCCCACACTAAATTAGTCCAGTTCACTTCCCCCGCAAGTCCCAAAATAAAGAAAAATCATGGCCCAGTATGATGGGATGTATCAGACCCTTAACCACCTCGACTTCGTGGGATTGGGCACCACAGCCTGTTCCCACTGTCACTGTGGCCAAGGGATAGTCCTTGGCATCACCATGGATGCACCAAACGTCCACAGTTTTGGAAGGGATCAACAGGTGGGGAAGGGTAGCTCTGATTAAGGTCACCAGACTCCCAGAGTCTAACAGTCCAAGCACTTTCACTCCATTAATGGATACGGCACACACCTGCGGCCCCTCGCATGGTCGACAGTCCACACTGCAGGCTGGGTAAGCATAATAGGAGACCCGTCTGCCTAGGCTGCAGTCCATGGGCTCAGGGGACATATGACACCTGGCGGCTACGTGTCCAGGGTTGTGACACCGCCAACAGACTATATCCTTAACCCCAGTCCTTATGGCACCTTTAGTGGGAGTGGGTTGCCCTGCCAATGGTGGCTGTAGACCCCTTCCTGGTGAACTCGCCCCCTTTTGGGTATCCCAGTACGGAGAAGTAACTATATCCGATTTCCCGAGGGATTTCTCAACCACCTGGTACCTCTCTACTAGGCCGGAAGTTTAAATTAGTATCAGACCATGCCCCGTTGAGATGGTTGAGGGAGAAGAGGGGAAAAAACGCCAGGGTAACTAGATGGTTCCTAGGGCTCCAATATTTTAACTTTCACGTGGAGCATAGGCCCGGGAAGTTACATGGGAACGCGGATGCCCTCTCTAAGATTCCCTGCTTGGTGTCGGAAGGTGCCCAAACCCCCACCTTTGGGCAGAGGATGGGGAATATGTGACAGAGTCACTGGTATTATATGCGAGGGAAGGTATGTGTCACGCAGGTTGCTGGCCTGTGTGAATTGAAACCAATAGATTTTCTGCCAGCATATTATATGCTGGGGGTTACCTCTTTAAAAGGGTGTAGTTTTATGGGAATGACTTAGAGATGGGAGGGAAGTCATTCCCCATACCTCCCCTCAGGGTGTGGCTGAACAGGGTATAATTGTTCAGTCAGTTTGTTTCCTGGGCGGAGTGTGTGGTCTGGAGATTGAGGTCTCCAGGCTGTGTGTGGCTGACACCAGAGAGCAACACCGGAGGACTGGTGTTGCGGACTCTTCTCAGGACTATCTGCAGCTGGCAAAGGCCTTGCTGGCTAAGAGGACTTTGTTATATTTTCATCTTTTAATCTTTTATTTCCCCGTTAACCCCAAGAGGGACTGTTTGTTTTATTGGGACGCAGCTGAAATTTGTGCCGCATAATAAACCCTCAGGAAGCTTACCCAAACCGTGTGTCCTGTGTCTGCCTCCGGAGAGCTGAGGGAGTCGTCTTGCCACAACTGTTTAGTAATTACAAGTTATGCTGTGGAAGAGGGTAGGAGAGTTGAGCTCTGCTAGAAACAGGTGTTAGAGATGTAAAAACACATAGGCAGGGTACTGCACAGGAGCAGAGAGTGAACAGATGAATAAAGTGTTATTCTACACTTAGATTAGCTTAATGATAACTCAGAGAGGTGGGGCTAGTCAGGAGCACAGGAAGGAGAGGGGTCTGCAGTCCTGAGGAGAAGCAGGGAGCTGCAAGGAAATGTAGTTTTAGCAGTGTAAGAATAGGACAGCCCATTAAATTTGAAATGGTGGTCCCTTGATTAGTATCCTTAGGTGAAGAGTTGGCTATTTCGCTGGGGGACCTTCCTTTTCTTGCACATTTCAAATATTTCAATGGGAACTCTGTAATATTTAGCTTTCCCCCTGTGGTGGAGCTGTCGGGAAAATAAACACTGCAAGATTTCTTTATGGATTATAACTGATCGCTGGGGATCGAAGCCAAAGAAACTTTAGTGATCAGACTATTGTCATTGAACCTTACTAACAAGGAGGACATTGTTTAAGGCAGACTACCCCTTTAATAACTAAAGACTTTTCTTTGGAGAGTTTATAAAAGTTCCTTTATTTAAAAAGAATGTATTTCTGTATTGTAAAATATAACATACAGGCGTGGGTTAATAAAATATTCATACACAGGATAACCCTTTAAATGTGTGAAGTAAATACAGGCTTGAATAGGGATATTTGACAGAAATTTGAATAACACTACTTAATGGGTCTTCACATTTGTGCCAGGAAAGAATGAACATAATAGCACTTCACCAGCAAACAATGTTAGGGAGGTCTAGAGAGGTCAGAGCCCAGAAAGTGACTCCGACAATCTACAAGTCAAGGAAATTTCTCTCTACTTATACCTATATAGTGCTATCTATTATCTATCATCCATCTATCTATTATTTATCTAAATTATCTATCATCTATCTATCTATCTATCTATATATCATTCCATTTGTATCTATCTATTCATCCTGAGAGAAAGAGAGATTCTTTGTAACACTGTGGGGAAAGTTTTGGTTGCACTGTTTGGCGGTATTAATGCTGAGCTGACACTATACTGGGATATTATGGCTGCTAACATTTTGTTATATTGACACGACCCTTGAGCAGGTGTGGTCAACCATGTTACTTTTAACCAACATTTTGCAACCTAGTCTAAATTATGAAAGAAAATGATTTTATTTTAAATTACGTAAAAAAGAAAGCACTTTAGTACGAAATGTCTCTCGGACAAAAGGGTAAGAGTGACGTCTTTTTACTCAGTAATGTTTAAGTAAAATGTCCCTTAAAAGCGTCTCTGACTGTTGAACTTTGTAACACGCAAATAGGAGACCACAGATGTTTATTGCAATGGTTCATGCCACCGTAAAATTTTTTTTTGTTTGCAAGAACAAGGATGATTCAAGGAACAGACAGGGTTCAGATTTACCGGAATTTAGGAAATATTTTAGTATCTGTTTAGATTTCAAGCGTTTATTGAATAGGAAAATAGCTAATAAAACCACAATTTTATGGCGTAATAAGTCAACTATCATGGATTCCTGGTCTACAGAGGTTATAAACAAGGAGCAAATGTATGCTGGCTCCATATAGATAAAGGTTCATTCTGCATAATATAAAAGTCATGTTCTATCATTTTTGGCATCTTTGTCACTTCCTCTGTGTGACTGTACATTGGTTGAGCAAAACGTCAAGACAGCACAGGTGCTACCTGTACCTATGGTTGTCTATGGTCTGGTTGTTAGATAAGTGAAGCAAATGGTACCTTATTAAAGAGGTGGTGCAAAGTCAAAGCAATTTTCATTCCAAGCTATTTTCATAATAAACTAATTTTCAATATATAAACTATTTTCTGATATAAAATGTGAAAAAGAAGCAATCAGCTCACCTGTCCAGGTGCTGTCACGGGTGTGTCAGAGGTGACAGACAGTCGCCTTGCAGTTGGTTGCAGGAGATCTCTACATTTGGCATTACAGACATCTTCTTAGAGGCTGATTGTCTCTAGGACCCAGTGGCTACCTCCCTCTGGCTAATTAGCTCCCTGGCCTGAGTGTATAAATACTTGGTGTGTCTGAGAGGGAGGTGTGAGGCTTTAGGAAGAGCAGTACTTCATCCTCTCTGGAGCTTGAGGCCGTGTGCACATTTGCCTGGAGTCGTCTAAAGCTAAGCATTCTCCCCATTTGTCTACCCTTGTTGTCTATATAGTTTAGTGGAGATCAACTAGTGCTCATCTTCTCCCTTCCCTAGCCTTAGCCATACGCCAGGGAAAGTCAAAGCGAGTCACGCGTGTGGCGATTGGTGAAGAGCCTATATAGGGACGGTAGTTGAGACAGGGTAACACTAGACCAGACTAGGAGGTCTCCACTTCCCCCTTTCCCTAGTGTCTGGGCTCCCTTTCCCTCTTCCCTCTGTGTTGACAGGTGCACAGCAAAATACTCCAGTAATAGCCACCGTCCAAATGATAGTCAGCGCGCACATCTTCTTTAAAAATAGCTTTATTGATCCAGTAGTATAAAAGGCACAAAAAATGGTTGAACACTAGAGAACAAAACTTAAAAAGGCAGAAAAGAAATATCAACTGCGCTCCCAGGCAACATGTTTCAGACCAGCATGGTCCTTTGTCAAGCTTGACCATGTAGGTCTGACACATGTTGCCTGTTAGCGCAGCGGATATTTCTTCTCTGCCTTTTTAATTTTTGTGCTGTTGTGTTCAACAATTTTTTGTGCCTTTTATATTACTAGATCAATTATGCAATTCTTTTAAGAAGATGTGAGTGTCGGCTATCGTTTGGACTGTTGCTAGTTTCAGGTATACTTGCTTTAAAAATTGCTTATCCTTCCCTAACAGCATTATGTTTTTCTATTTCATTTTCTAGTACTTCCTTTATGATAACACTTTGTTTGAAATGCCCAGTGCATGCTGGGATACTGAAACAAAGCGTTATCGGAGGCAGAGATTGCGGTCACTGCTGCAGACTCTACCTCCTCCTTGAAATGGCGCATCATCAGTGACATTCATTTTAGGGGCTGGGCTAGTCCAAGCGCGATGTGTACTGCGTGACAGTGTGCTCTCTGTTGCCAGCTCAGATCATCAGTTACGCGCCGCAACAGAGTGTTGTCAGAATACCCGGGGTGTATTGCAAAGATACAAGATACAGTTTAATACAATGGTGGAGCAGGGAGCCATCAGCTCACACTTCTCCACCATCCATTCCGTACAAGCCGTCTGTGCAGTGTGCAGCTCGGGATGACAACACTAGAAGCCACCATCTGCAGCTAACTTCTGACTACAGATCTTCTCCACTCATCCCTGGAAAAGGGCTAAGTGAGTATTTTTATTTTTTTAAGCCATTCTGGATGGGGTGGTACTGTGGAGGCATCTTAATGTATAATGGTAGTAGGGAGGCATCATAGTGTTTGAGGTCTATGCATCATAATGTATAAAGGGCACTGTGAGGGCATCATAATGTGTGGGGGAACACTGTGAAGTCATTATTATATGTGTGGGGATAATGTGGCGCCATCCTACTGTGTGTATGTGAAGATTAGAAGCACTGTGGGGGCAGCATACTTTCTGTTGGAAGCTGAACATCATACTGCATGGGGAGTTATAATACTGTATAGGGGGCACTGTGGAGGCTTCATAGTGTTTGAGGACTATAGTGGATGCATCATAATGTATGAGAGAAACTATGGGGCATAACAATATGTGGATAGACACTGTAGGATCATTATTATGTGTGTGGGGATAGAGTGGTGGCATCATACTGTGGTGGAGCACTGTCAGGAAGCCTATTGTGTGTATGTGCTGGAGCACTGTGAGGCAGCCTAGCATGTGTATGTGCAGGAGCACTGTGAGGCAGCCTAGCGTGTGTATGTGCAGGAGAACTGTGAGGCAGCCTAGCGTGTGTATGTGCTGGAGTACTGTGAGGCAGCCTAGCGTGTGCATGTGCTGGAGCACTGTGAGGCAGCCTAGCGTGTGTATGTGCAGGAGAACTGTGAGGCAGCCTAGCGTGTGTATGTGCTGGAGCACTGTGAGGCAGCCTAGCGTGTGTATGTGCTGGAGCACTGTGAGGTAGCCTAGCGTGTGTATGCTGGAGCACTCTGAGGCAGCCTAGCGTGTGTATGTGCTGGAGCACTGTGAAGCAGCCTAGCGTGTGTATGTGCAGGAGCATTGTGAGGCAGTCTAGCGTGAGTATGTGCTGGAGCACTGTGAGGCAGCCTAATGTGTGTATGTGCTGGAGCACTGTGGGGCAGCCTAACATGTGTATGTGCTGGAGCACTGTGAGGCAGCCTAGCTTGTGTATCTGCAGGAGCACTGTGAAGCAGCCTAGCATGTGTATGGGCAGGAGCACTGTGAGGCAGCCTAGCGTGTGTAAGTGCAGGGGCACTGTGAGGCAGTCTAGCATGTGTATGTGTTGGAGCACTGTGAGGCAGCATAGCATGTGTATGTGCAGGAGCACTGTGAGGCAGCCTAGTGTATGTACGTTCTGGAGCATTGTGAGGCAGCCTAGCGTGTGTATGTGCAGGAGCACTGTGAGGCATCCTAGTGTGTGTATGTGCTGGAGCACTGTGGGGCAGCCTAGCATGTGTATGTGCTGGAGCACTGTGGGGCAGCTTAATGTGTGTATGTGCTGGAGCACTGTGGGGAATCCTAGTGTGTGTATGTGCTGGGGCATCTTAGTGTGTGTATGTGCTGGAGCACTGTGGGGCAGCCTAGCTTGTGTATGTGCTGGAGCACTGTGGGGCATCCTAGTGTGTGTACGTCCCGGGGCATCTTAGTGTGTGTATGTGCTGGAGCACTGTGGGGCAGCCTAGCATGTGTATGTGCAGTAGCACTTTGGGGCAACATACTCTTTGTGTGGGGCTTCTTTATGATATCATAGTGCTTGGGGAGGCATCATACTATATGGGGGTCATGAAAGGAGTATCATAGTGAGTGGGAACACTAAGAGGCTTCACTAGGGGCAATATTTCTGTGCGAGCGTAGGTAAGGTTTCCTGTTTTTAAAAGTTGGGAGGTATGTTTTTATAATGCTGGTAGCAGTGTATCCTGTGGTGTCCCAGCATAGGACTGAAAGCAGGACCTTAGAGCAGAGCTGTCAATCACCTTGCAGTCCCACCTACCTACACAGTAAACATCACATACAACACAACAGTGCCCAGTACAGAATAATTAAGTGCACCATTTTTCTAAGTACATTTCTTCTACTTTGGAACAACCTGCCTTCAGAAAAGTAGTTTCCAACATCCAATGACATTTCTTCTTGACTATTAGAAGCATAGTGATATAGTATTGGCCCAAGAACTTCAGTAGTGAAAAAAAGAGCAATGCAAATAGTCTTTGCAAACACTGCGGAATTAACCCTTTGGTTGAGGGCTGTCTTTTCTGCGCTGCACAAGTCAAAAGAAAAGATCTGTACTAAATATTACTCAAGGGTCAGACCCCGTGTGATTTTAAAAGCTACTGTAACTCTCCATGTAAGAAAATACCTAAACATAAATGGTTTTAAGGGAGTAGATACTGAGGCATTCTTGTCTGAAGTCAGATTCCACAGAGAAACAATTAATCTTGTGCTGACTCTTCCATGAGAGTCGCAGTAACAACTGGAAAATAAAGCCTTTAAATCATCCATCTTCCCTGCAAAGATACCTGGAGCAGAAACTTGACCCCTTAATGGAGATCATCAGCCCAATTTGAACAAAATCTAAAATGTCAACCATCGTGCCAAATAATAGGAACTATTCATCTGTCAGGCTCTAGGAGCCAGGGCATAAGTACAGTTTGGGCACAGATAAGTCAGAGCACATTCTATGTTGGCGGACCAAAAAAGAAAAATAATAACAATCCAACATACCGAATCAAAATTCTGAGTATTTGATTTGGCCACAGCCATCTTATTCATCATTTTTTTGTGGCTGTAATTTGGAATAAATAATAGAAAATACCATGTGATGCTGATAATAAATCTATCATTTCAATATACAGTTACAGTCGGCTATTATTAAAAAGGCAAACAATATAAATCTAGAAAAAAAAAATTGTAGAAGCCAAACCTTTAGAAAAACAAGGGAATCTGTCCCCAGGTTTTTGCTACCCTATCTGATGTAGGGGCAAAGACCATGATTCTAGTGATGTGTCACTTACTTTACTTATTGCTGCAGTTTTAATTAAAAACTGTTTTCTATTCTGCAGATCTAGCAGAGCTGTGAATGCTGAGCTCTGGGTAACGCCGCCCACATCACTGATTGGCTGCTTTCTGTGTACACTGAGCATGAGCGGATAGCTTCCAATCAGTGGTGGCGGGGTGGAGTTATAAAGAGCTCATGAACATGGCAGCAGGTCTACTAGTCCTCTAGTGATAATCTCCTGCTGATAAAACAGTGTTTGTATAAAAACTGCATCAAGCAGCCCAGTAAGTGATATATCTCTATAAACCACACAAATATTGTTAAAGGGAACCTGTCACCAGGTTTTTTAACAGTGCCTTCAATCATTTAAAGGGGTGGTCTGAAGGCCAAAGAAATTTTCATCTAAATCACTATCCATTTAGTGCAATAATCGAAACTAATTTCTAATATGGGAACGAAGAACGAAAATGAAGGAGTAGTTTTTTTCTACCATATATAGTCCACACTTCTCAAATATTACTAACATTATTAAAAAAAGATTACCTATATTATATCAAGATAAAAAAAACTAGAGAAAATCCTGACAAATCCTGTGAAATTTATTGCAAAAAAAGCCTCTATCTCAATGATAACAATAATAAAAAGGAGAATTGGCTCAGTACTAGAGGGTCATACAAGTGCGGGCACAATATATGCACCGGCTGCAAGTATATGAAGAATACTAAAACATTTGTCTCATGTGCAAATAAAAAAAAGAGTATATGATTAATTCATACATAAATTGCAACACAAGCAAGGTGGTGTATACTGTGCGATGCGGTCTGTGTGACGTTCAATATGTCGGCTGTACAAGGGGGCCGCTGAAAATTAGGATAAGACGTCACCTCTCAGATGCCATCAGCAAAATCATTAATAAAAGTTCAGCAATTTCCAAATATTTTATTAATAGCCATGGAGGTGATGTGTTTTCTTTTGAAGTGTCAGGAATAGAAAGGGTAAAAATTCCTTCCAGGGGTGGTGACATTAAAAGAAAACTAATAAGCCGGGAAACCTGGTGGATCTACCAGCTGAACATTAGGGTACCACATGGTATCAATATCAGGCAGGATCTCATTTACCATTATGAATAGAGATATGCATATTTGATGTAATATATGTTTTCAGTCTGTAAGGGGTTAATCCCCGCCAGGTTTCTCTGCACAGCTGATCCCATCTAGTGGCCGGATCTGGTGAGTGGGGACCGAATTGTGAACTAGTTTAAAATGTTCAGTCTGCCATCAGATCCTTGTCAATGATTAAGACGCACTGCTTTGCGTCGAAACGTGTATGTTTTTAATGTCTGGACTGTGACTTAACGGATTTTATACTATTTGAAGCTATGAAATAAATGAAGAATGGATTTTTTTATGGACTTATAGCGCTGGACTTATTCCTTTCTAAGTTCTGAAAACTTGCCGCACAGCGGGATCCGTGCGCTCCAGGAGGTGGTGAGCAGACATGAACTTTTTTGTATGTTTTTCTAATTTCTAATATGCTTGCAATAAAAATTCCCTAACTACACTTTTTAACTGCTGTTGTATTTTTTGCCCCACTTCCTGTGTGATGTCAATTACTAGACACAACAGCTATATCCCTTTCATGACCGCTTAGACCCTGATAGAGACCACCGGAGTAAAGCAATGGATATGGTGGATTTGAGAAAGCTATGTCTTTATTTTAAGGCCCAAATACCCTTTAGACTAATGTCTGTTGATTCCACCAACATCGATGGGTTCGGACGACAGTCTAATGTGTATGAGGGACCCCGACTGTGTCCCAACACTTGATGTTGTTGGATTTCGGACTGGCGATCCTTTTGTTCTCAACAAGAGAAGCGAGTCTGACAGTGGCTTTTTCATAGAGAACGCAAGTGCTTCTCTGTATGGGAGAGTCAGACAATATAACCGTCGGCCGAACAATGACTACTGCCAGGTATGACCAGGACACATTTGAGATGGCCGGCGATGAACTGGAAATTATAAAAGGCTTCAACCTACTCGGATCAATGTTCACTCAAGATGCAGCAACCACAGCGGAAGTCAATAGGAGAATAGCTATGGGCAAATCAACAATGAAGTCACTGGACAAGGTCTTCAAATCAAGGAACATTTCACTGGCAATGAAGTACATAGCTTGGTCTTTTCTGGGGTAACACAGATGTGAAACCTGAACAATAAAGAAACAAGACATAAGAAGAATCGACGTATCGAAATGTGGTGAAGGAGAAGGATGTTTTCAATGCCAAGGATGGCAAGAAGAGCAAAGAAATCAATTTTGGAACAAATCAGGCCAGACATGTCACTCGAAGCAAGGATCACCAAGCTGCTTTGGACACATCGTACGAAGAGAGCAGTCAATGGAGAAGGACATCATGGTCGAAAGAATAGAAGGAACAAGGGAAAAAGGAAGACCAGCAACCAGATGGCTTGATACTTTCAAGATAACGATGGAGAAGACCCTGGTGGACCAATTTAGGTCCTGCACAAGATCGATCTTTCTACAGATCATTCATCCATCAAGTCGCCATGGCTCGGGAGCGAGCTGAAGGTTTAAAAAAAAAAATAGAACAATAAATAAAATATATAGGGGGTTTTATAATGATCCCTACTCTTTGCTAAAGACCCAGAAACACCTTTAACATAATGGTTCTGAGGTTAAATTAATTATAATCTGTTAATGATAGCGAGGTCTCCTCTTGTTATGTACAGTAACATGACTTCACAATGAACTTGCCCAGATATCTCGGTAATCGCTCCAGAGACTTGGGCAACTCTGCAGTTTTTTGTGTCCTTGGCTCATATAAACAGAGCCAGGCAGAATTAGTGCCCTTATCTTCACCAGGCATCACTGAATGGGAGCCATAAATACCTGTCTTATCTCGAAGATGTGCAACTGATAGTCATAATTCCCTCCTGGACCAAATTTCTTAACTGCAACAATAATGCGTAGAGTTGACTTTAATGACTACCCTGGCAGGACTGTTTTCCAAGAGAGGACACAGGATTATGCAGTCTGTATCTATTAATCTCCTAGGTACATACTCTAAATTTTCTGGGCAAACAGTGTCTATAAAGTGCGGAGAGGTTCACCTTGATGATTAACCACATGCAAAGAAAAATGACCCAAAATGGGAGAACATCAAAGACAGGATAAATTGTGCAAGCTGACATATGGAAATCCAAAAATGATGAGTTCTCTGCAAAACAAAGATAATTTACCTGAGGTGAAAATATATCAGTCGTATGGGACTCTAAACAAGGTCTGCTTCTATATCCCCCCACAAATATCATATATCAGTCTGCAGATGTGAGGAGAGCCGCTGTCCACACCTGCTGCAAACACCTGAGGATGGATGCAGCTGGCTCGGATTAAACATTAGCCCCCCTCTCTAGCTTATATTCCCTAGATTGCAAGTGATCATGTTTTATGGCCTTGGTGTGTCCGAGAGTTGTATTGGGAGGCAAGAAAGATTTTAATTCTCCATTGTATCTACAGACATGTTCTACTGACAGCTCGCAATCACGGTGCTGTCCTGAGGGTCAATAGGTCACTGGAGGAACTTTGTTTTGTAGGTTATTGAAAATTCACAAGGCTAAAGGAGAATTCATGCTTATTAAAGGATGAGCGTATGTCAAAAGCATTTATGAAAACAACAGATTTGATAATATATGTATTGGATGATAAAATTAATACTATTGCTTCTGAAGCCAAGTGGCGGGGCATGATGAGGTCAGCTATTGGTTCCAGTCAACTAGTCTATATCTCCATGTAATGGGATGGCTCATGACCTAATGATGGACATAACCCTTCAATAGCTGTGAGCAAACAAGTATTGATTTATCATGTATGTGTTTTCAATGGAAAGGGGAGTGAGCCAACCAAACGTCCAGGCCTGTCTTTCCTAGGAACAGAGGGATTGGGCATTGAAATACAACATGGTAGATTCTATTTTTCCCTAGAGCATTTTCAGAAGAATGTTGGGTGGCACCAGTACACACTAGATGGTTGGAGGTCCTGCCAAAATTGGGTGTTCAGTAAAATATAATCTATATGTATTGAGGCCTCAAGGCCCAGGTAGGGCCAGGACTATGTATACTTGTCTCCTTGACCACAAATGATGGCCCAATATATTCTCAGGAAAAGTATCTTGGTACAACAAAAAGGCAAAATAATTCAGTTCAATTCTGAAAACTTTTACCTTCAGAGCCAAAAGGGCTTGTCCCACTTCTGGGTCCAGAATGGTCCCATTTGAACCTTATTTTTACTTGAGAAAACACAATATTGGTGTACCTCTAGCAATTTCAGCATTGATGTCACTAACAATGGTATAAATGAGAAAAAGTGATTCGAGATGTACTGAATTTGCTTCAAATTTTACAAAAATGTAGATTCTCACGAATCTGAATTTTTTTCTTAAGATTCACATCATCCAAATTTGGCGTGTGGCGGCCGTTTTGCCAATTTATATAGAGGGCCAGGAAAGGGATGAAAAAATAAAAATAATACTCACCTCATCACTCAGTGCGCTCACCTGTCTTGCTGCCGCAGAACCCATTTGTGGTCCCCTATACAGCTCCCTCCGACTAGTTCTTTACTCCTATAGTGAAGAATGTCCTCTTCTATCATCTTCACTTTGCTTATGGGTTTCGGGCACCAGGTAAGCCTCTGACATCAGAATGAATGTTGTGTCATCAGGATGGTTAACTCCCTGGGCAACGCATATCGTGATGTCATGACGGGCATCATGATGTCAAAAGCCTATTCCTGGAATCCCCAACACAAAGTGATGATGGCAGATGAGGATGTTGCATGCGGTAGAGCAGTATAAAAGAGGCTAGAGGGAACTGCGTGGAGCAACAAATGAGTGTCTGTAGCAGCGAGACAGGGAAGCAGCGAGGCAACCATTTTCTTCACCCTACCGTTATTATCCTCTGAGGTTAAATTTCGGGGCCAATTTTTAAGCGAACTGCTGAAATTATATTTTGACGCTCATCACTACACAATATACAATCCAAACCACAAAAAGAGAGCAACCGAACAAAAATAGACCAAAAGTAAACGGATACATAAAAAACCTTTATTAAGTCATGGTTTGGCCACGGGTGGCACTGCATAGAGAGGCACTTACATAAGTCTGGTACATTAATAAAAACAAGAGAGTATCATATCCATATATATATATCAGTGTAATAACTGGTCATAAAGTGCATATACAGTCAGACATAATAATATATCCTGCATATCTAAAGTGCATAGTATGTATCATGAGTAGAAAAATATATCTATATAGCTTTAAATAGTAAAAATGTAAAAACCTTATAATAAGTCCACAATGTCGCAGATAAAGGGACAAAGCTTTACCAACCCAAATAGGGGCAACACAATAAATCACTCATAAGCAAAATGCATCATAATGTATCTGACCATATGGTCATATATAGTGTAATCCACTCCTATTCACTGGCCACTCAAATAGGAATGACAAAATACCATAGGTTAAATTCCATACTAGCAGCTTGTCCAATAAAGCTCATATATGAATAACAGGAACTGTCTGTAGCATGCACGTGTATATCTATATACTATACCAGAACCTGGTGGCGCCTACCCCAACGCGTGTTTCGGTATCGCACCTTCGTCAGGGGGTCTGCACATCATTAGGTCGCAGTGCGTGACGTCACAACATTACAACACGCAGTCACCTGGACACGGCCAGAAATCCTGGCCTATAGAGAAGAGGGCAGAAATGCGGCAGACTACGGAAGAAAAAATAGAGGACCAGACTCCGAGCAACAAGCAGCCAAAGAGGTCAAGGATGAGATTAGTATTAGTTTTTGTGGGTTGATGATGATTTTGAGGTTGAAAGTGTGAACATAAAGGTTTCTGATCAAGTTGAGATTCAAAAGATCAAGATCCAAATATATATCATCTCCCTAATTCATAAAATGTTTTACGCCAAAAAATAGTGTCGTAAAAGTTTTGAAAACTCGCAAATTTTGCGACTTTTGGAGATTTCATGCCAGTTTCTCTTAGCTCTCGGTGGAGTTGGGTCTGGATGGGGCATGATGACAAAGATTGTCTACCTCATGATGAGCTTTGGCATTCCCTACAACAGAAATCTTACTCCACTCCCTAACTGGTGTGGAATTCATGGCGAGGCGCACGTCACTTGTCAGGTGCTCCTTATTCATGAAGAGTTGTGCACCTCTTCATGAATCTAGAGTGTCTGTCTCCATCACGCCCACTCATCAAGACTGGTGAAAAAATCGCTGGTCCTGATGAATCAGGGCCTATAGCTTTATTTTTTTCTACAAATTCCTTATGTCTTAAAATTTTTATTTTCCTTTAAAACCTTTTATTGTGAAAGTCAATAAGACTTTTTTATGGATCGGAGACTAGAGTTTCTGAGCTCCCACAAATTATCATCTGTAACATTATCGGCAATGCCTATTTACAAACTCAATATCAGAAGGATCAAAGTCACTTATAGTTGGTACTTTGCGGTCTACAGGCCATAACTGGCCAAGTCACTCCATGCAACCATGGCACAGTTTTGCAAGTATACGACAAAGGAAATGTGAGAATAGTGTAGGATTGCTACTTCCAATAGGTGGCACTATAGAGTACAAGTACAATTTTTCTCTGAAGAGGCAATTTGCTCTCTGAAATTAAACAATTCAACCTTTTCATATATTGAAAAGAAGATTATTGCAGATTTCGAAAACTATTAAGGAATGGTAATTGTAACATACCTGGCGGCGTCCTTGCATAGTGGTCCATCTCCCACTGTGCAAGAGCGCGCACTTGATCTCCTGTCCAGAATGTCTCTCTGGCTTCCCTCCTTGCTGTCTGTTTGTCCACTTTGGCTGCATAGGGCGACGCCCGCTGAACTTCCTGTTTCTTGTACCTGCTGCGGACACGCCCCTGTTGCACCTTCAGCCTATTGCTGTCCATCTTTGGGTATTTATACCACCTTCTTCCTCAAGATGGCGCCTGAGCATTGTTTCTTGTCAGTTGGCTTTTTGTCTCTGACATGCCAGGTCCTATCCTGTTTTCCTGCCTGTTTTCCAGTTCTGTGTCTGAACTGTGGTCTGTTCTTGTGAACACGCTTCTTGCCTGTTCTTTCGCCTTCTAGGGGCCGTTTTCCTAGATCTGCCTGTCTCTGCCTTGCGGTATCTGTTCCCGTCTGAACAGAGTCCTGTTTGTGTCTCTGCCTTGCGGTATTTGTTCCCGTCTGAACGGAGTCCTGTTTGTGTTCCTGCCTTTCGGTATCTGTTCCCGTCTGAACAGAGTCCTGTTTGTGTCTCTGCCTTGCGGTATCTGTTCCCGTCTGAACAGAGTCCTGTTTGTGTCCCTGCCTTGCGGTATCTGTTCCCGTCTGAACAGAGTCCTGTTTGTGTTCCTGCCTTGCGGTATCTGTTCCCGTCTGAACAGAGTCCTGTTTGTGTTCCTGCCTTGCTGTCTCTGTTCCCGTTCCTCTGTTCCCTGTTGTCTATGCCTCGTTTCTACTTTAACCTTGTCTCCCTTTTCCCTCTATGTCTGTTTTCTGCGTCTTTCTGCAGAGTCTGAACCCGCTCCTAAATTCCTTCTCGTCGTCTCTGTACCTCTGTTGTGAATTTAGTGTACGCTCGCTACTTCTATGTAAGTACTGCGCATGCTTCTGGTTCTGCCTTTCCTTCTCCGTCTGTTCTTTGTGAACAGAGTCCTATCCCCTTGCCTTGTTTACCGCTCTGCGGTGTCCGCTCTGCTCCTGCTTAGCTTGCCGCTCTTGCGGTTTCTGCTCTGCTCCTGCCTTGTTTACCGCTCTGCTCCTGCTTAGCTTGCCGCTCTTGCGGTTTCTGCTCTGCTCCTGCCTTGTTTACCGCTCTGCGGTGTCCGCTCTGCTCCTGCTTAGCTTGCCGCTCTTGCGGTTTCTGCTCTGCTCCTGCCTTGTTTACCGCTCTGCGGTGTCCGCTCTGCTCCTGCTTAGCTTGCCGCTCTTGCGGTTTCTGCTCTGCTCCTGCCTTGTTTACCGCTCTGCGGTGTCCACTCTGCTCCTGCTTAGCTTGCCGCTCTTGCGGTTTCTGCTCTGCTCCTGCCTTGTTTACCGCTCTGCGGTGTCCGCTCTGCTCCTGCTTAGCTTACCGCTCTTGCGGTTTCTGCTCTGCTCCTGCCTTGTTTACCGCTCTGCGGTGTCCGCTCTGCTCCTGCTTAGCTTGCCGCTCTTGCGGTTTCTACTCTGCTCCTGCCTTGTTTACCGCTCTGCGGTGTCCGCTCTGCTCCTGCTTAGCTTGCCGCTCTTGCGGTTTCTGCTCTGCTCCTGCCTTGTTTACCGCTCTGCGGTGTCCGCTCTGCTCCTGCTTAGCTTGCCGCTCTTGCGGTTTTCACTCTGCTCTTGCCTTGCTTGCCGCTCCTGCGGTTTCTGCTCTGCTCTTATCTTGCTTACTGCTTCTGCGGTTTCCGCCCTGCCCTGCTTCTGCCCGCTGCTCCGGCAGTCCTGTCCTGCCCTGCTTGTGCTCGCTGCTCCTGCAGCCCCGTCCTGCTCTGTTCTTGCCCACCGCTTCGGGCGTTCCCTCTCTGCTGTGGTTGTCTACCGCATCTGCGGTTCTGTGACCCAGTCTGTACTGGGTCTTAACCTCTCTGTGCTCCAGCCCGTCCTTTCGGCCAGTACCTCCCTGCCTGCATACTCGCCTGTATCCACCCATCTGCATACCTGCCGTGTTTGCTTACATCCACCAGTCTGTGCCAGCCTAACCTGCCTGTTCCAGTAATCCCAGTGTGGGTCAACCCCCGTGTCCGGAGTTTGACCTGGAGTAGCACCTGGTCCCTCTGCCCGGTTTCTCCCTGGTGCACTGGCGTCGTATGCCGTCGTGCCACCTTGGTCGGATCGGCCAGATACTTAGTCACGCCCCTCCAGGCACTCTCCGGTCCATGGTCCAGTGGAACCACAACACCCGCACACGCCAGTCAGTCCGGGCGTGTGCATAACAGCATGCTCAGGCCATGGTTCCCGTTGAGCCCCACGGCCTTCGCTCTCTGAGAAGTTTTCCAGCAAAAACATGCATTAAAATAAATAAATAATTTTTTTTTTTCCCTTTAGCTGAGTTCCAGGCGAATTACGCACCCGTCCAGATGGATCTATCTGCTCTCGTTCCTGCGGATCCGCTACGTTATTATGGGGATCCAAGACAAAGTCGTGCATTTGTGGAGCAATGCATGCTACACTTCAAGTTCTACCCTCTATGTTTTCCCACCGATCGGGTTAAGGTGGCATTCATTATGTCTTACCTGGCGGGTGATGCCTTGGAATGGATCAACCCCCTATATGAAACACAGGATCCGATCCTCCTCGACCTAATGGCCTTCCTGGTGGCCTTTCTAATGGTCTTCGATGATCCTAACCCGGAGGCTCCTGCTGAAGCTTCACTTCCCAATATCCCGGAGCAGCTCCAATGGGTAATGTGTGCGGGTAGCGCAATAGTCCTCCAGCCCAATGAGACTACTGCCCACCCAGAATCCTCACAGGGTGACTACGCTTTCTGGAATACTTCTCTCAACCTCAAGAGGCAGTCCAGACGTGCTAGACGTAGAGGCAAGCCGTCACGCCAGGTTCTGTCCTCCCTGAGACCTCCTGACCCCAACCTTGAAGTCCCTACTGAAGCTTCATCTCCCTGTATCCCGGAGAAGCCCCAATGGGTAATGTGCGTGGGTAGTGCACCAGTTCTCCTGCCCGAAGAGACTTCTGCCCTTCCAGACTCCACACAGGAGAACTTCCTGCACCCGGCATCAGATGCTTCACCCACTTTAACCGGTGTGCATGTCCAAGGATGCTCCAAAGCTGTGGTTACCTCAGAGTCTGTGCACCTCTACTACCTGGCGGAGGACCCCCTGTTGCCTCCTGAATCCTCCGGGATACCACTCGATGACAAATGGAGAGAGACTTCTCTACACCCGGTACTCGATACTTTGTCCGCTTCATCCTGTGAGCCTGACAATGGGTACCCCAAAGTGGTAGTTACCCCCGAGTCTCTACACCCCTCCGACCAGGCGGAGGACCTCCAGTTGTCTCCTGAACCCTTCGGGGTGCTACCTGGTAGCGAAAGGACAGAGACTCTCCTATACTCTGTACCTGATACCTCGCTCGCTTCGTCCAGTGAGTCCAACCTAGTGTACTCCGAAGCAGAGGTTACTCCCGAGTCTCTACACCCCTCCGACCAGGCGGAGGACCTCCAGTTGTCTCCAGAACCCTTCGGGGTGCTACCTGGTAGCAAAAGGACAGAGACTCTCCTATACTCTGTATCTGATACCTCGCTCGCTTCGTCCACTGAGTCCAACCTAGTGTACTCCGAAGCAGTGGTTACTCCCGAGTCTCTACACCCCTCTGACCAGGCGGAGGACCTCCAGTTGTCTCCAGAACCATTCGGGGTGCCACCTGGTGGTGAATGGACAGAGACTTTCCTATATTCGGTACCCGATACCTCGCCTGCTTCGTCCAGTGAGTCCGACCTAGTGTACTCTGAAGCAGATGTTTTCTCTGAGCCTCTGCACTCTTCTGACCCGGCGGAGGACCTCCAGTTGTTTCCTGAATCCTCCGGGGTACCACCAGATAACAAAGAGACAGTGACTTTTCCTCATTATGTACCTGATAACCCGTCTATTTCTTCTTGTGAGCTTGACAAGATGTACCTCGAAGCAGAGATTACCCCCAAGTCTCTGTCCCCCTCCAACCCGGTGGAGGACTTCCAGTTGTCTCCTGTACCCTCTGGGGTGCCACCTGAAAATATGTGGAGAGAGACTTCCTTGTGTGCTGTTCCTGGTACTCCACCCGTTTCGTCTGTTGCTAAGGGTGGCTGGATGGGAGGTAGCATCCTAGCTACCCAAAGGAGACCAGTTTTTCCGGTGGACAGTGGAAGTGATCTCTTCGAAGTGAAGAATTGGCCCTCGAATTCCCTGCGGAAGATTCTGGCAGGCCTGAAGAAGAGGGGGCGTAAGGGGGGGGGTACTGTAACATACCTGGCGGCGTCCTTGCATAGTGGTCCATCTCCCACTGTGCAAGAGCGCGCACTTGATCTCCTGTCCAGAATGTCTCTCTGGCTTCCCTCCTTGCTGTCTGTTTGTCCACTTTGGCTGCATAGGGCGACGCCCGCTGAACTTCCTGTTTCTTGTACCTGCTGCGGACACGCCCCTGTTGCACCTTCAGCCTATTGCTGTCCATCTTTGGGTATTTATACCACCTTCTTCCTCAAGATGGCACCTGAGCATTGTTTCTTGTCAGTTGGCTTTTTGTCTCTGACATGCCAGGTCCTATCCTGTTTTCCTGCCTGTTTTCCAGTTCTGTGTCTGAACTGTGGTCTGTTCTTGTGAACACGCTTCTTGCCTGTTCTTTCGCCTTCTAGGGGCCGTTTTCCTAGATCTGCCTGTCTCTGCCTTGCGGTATCTGTTCCCGTCTGAACAGAGTCCTGTTTGTGTCTCTGCCTTGCAGTATTTGTTCCCGTCTGAACAGAGTCCTGTTTGTGTTCCTGCCTTTCGGTATCTGTTCCCGTCTGAACAGAGTCCTGTTTGTGTCTCTGCCTTGTGGTATCTGTTCCCGTCTGAACAGAGTCCTGTTTGTGTCCCTGCCTTGCGGTATCTGTTCCCGTCTGAACAGAGTCCTGTTTGTGTTCCTGCCTTGCTGTCTCTGTTCCCGTTCCTCTGTTCCCTGTTGTCTATGCCTCGTTTCTACTTTAACCTTGTCTCCCTTTTCCCTCTATGTCTGTTTTCTGCGTCTTTCTGCAGAGTCTGAACCCGCTCCTAAATTCCTTCTCGTCGTCTCTGTACCTCTGTTGTGAATTTAGTGTACGCTCGCTACTTCTATGTAAGTACTGCGCGTGCTTCTGGTTCTGCCTTTCCTTCTCCGTCTGTTCTTTGTGAACAGAGTCCTATCCCCTTGCCTTGTTTACCGCTCTGCGGTGTCCGCTCTGCTCCTGCTTAGCTTGCCGCTCTTGCGGTTTCTGCTCTGCTCCTGCCTTGTTTACAGCTCTGCGGTGTCCGCTCTGCTCCTGCTTAGCTTGCCGCTCTTGCGGTTTCTGCTCTGCTCCTGCCTGGTTTACCGCTCTGCGGTGTCCGCTCTGCTCCTGCTTAGCTTGCCGCTCTTGCGGTTTCTGCTCTGCTCCTGCCTTGTTTACCGCTCTGCGGTGTCCGCTCTGCTCCTGCTTAGCTTGCCGCTCTTGCAGTTTCTGCTCTGCTCCTGCCTTGTTTACCGCTCTGCGGTGTCCGCTCTGCTCCTGCTTAGCTTGCCGCTCTTGCGGTTTCTACTCTGCTCCTGCCTTGTTTACCGCTCTGCGGTGTCCGCTCTGCTCCTGCTTAGCTTGCCGCTCTTGCGGTTTCTGCTCTGCTCCTGCCTTGTTTACCGCTCTGCGGTGTCCGCTCTGCTCCTGCTTAGCTTGCCGTTCTTGCGGTTTTCACTCTGCTCTTGCCTTGCTTGCCGCTCCTGCGGTTTCTGCTCTGCTCTTATCTTGCTTACTGCTTCTGCGGTTTCCGCCCTGCCCTGCTTCTGCCCGCTGCTCCGGCAGTCCTGTCCTGCCCTGCTTGTGCTCGCTGCTCCTGCAGCCCCGTCCTGCTCTGTTCTTGCCCACCGCTTCGGGCGTTCCCTCTCTGCTGTGGTTGTCTACCGCATCTGCGGTTCTGTGACCCAGTCTGTACTGGGTCTTAACCTCTCTGTGCTCCAGCCCGTCCTTTCGGCCAGTACCTCCCTGCCTGCATACTCGCCTGTATCCACCCATCTGCATACCTGCCGTGTTTGCTTACATCCACCAGTCTGTGCCAGCCTAACCTGCCTGTTCCAGTAATCCCAGTGTGGGTCAACCCCCGTGTCCGGAGTTTGACCTGGAGTAGCACCTGGTCCCTCTGCCCGGTTTCTCCCTGGTGCACTGGCGTCGTATGCCGTCGTGCCACCTTGGTCGGATCGGCCAGATACTTAGTCACGCCCCTCCAGGCACTCTCCGGTCCATGGTCCAGTGGAACCACAACACCCGCACACGCCAGTCAGTCCGGGCGTGTGCATAACAGTAATTTATGGATGACTTTAAGGGCTTAATAAACAATTTTACAACCTGAAGGAATACAGATTTGTGCCATGAAATGATTTCATTATTTTCAGAGACAAGGTAAAAATTCTTGGTAATATAATTGATTTTTTTTCCTGTATATTTGTAGTCATCTCAACCATTCCTGGAGTATATTGGTTCTTCGTTAATGCGGCAGTATCTTTGGGGAAATTAAACCATGGTGTGAGCAGATTTTACATATGAGCGTACTGGAGAACAACTAATATTGTTCAGGACTCGGACATCCTCACAGATTCGTTCTCGGAGATGTTGAGCCCAAGGAAAGGTCAAGATCGTGTTTCCCAAATATTTAGAGAGAACTTGTAAGAAGATGCTATTGGAATTAATAGAATTGTTACATGCAGATGTGGGTTTAATTGCACCATAACTCATATGACAGGAGAGGATTAAGGAACTGGAAAGCTTTTTATTATCATAGAACATGTCTGGTTTGTAACTTCTGAATCAGAACAAATAAGTATTTATCATACAGATAAGGTGGACAATGCGGGCAGACGATGCGTCTGCAATTTCTGATTTCAGTTTAACAAGCAGGTACTGTCTGGCAGTGTTTGGCTACACTGTAATAGTACAGATAACTGGACGTCATTTACAAGAAGGGCTATGCAACCATCTGTGGCCAAAAACCATAATAAAAGAATGAAATAATAAGTCAGCTTACTAGAAAACATTTTATTATCAAAGAAATATATATATTTTTTTGGTGGATGTGGGGGCGGTATTGTGTCCCCCCCTCTACATTCCCTTTTTCTGTGCACTTGCCAGTTTTGAAAAGTGCGCAGAAAAATTGGCATGGTCTCAAAGTTTAAAGGGAGTTTGTCAGAAGAAAATGACTGTTCAAACCAAGCATAGGTGCTCAGTGTGCTCTTGGTGTGGATGAGCAGTTCTCATTTACTTGTTTTCCATCTATTTCCACTCCTCTGTTCCTTGATTGACAGCTCTAGCTTTACATAAGATGGCCTAAGATAGATGGAAAACAAGTGGGAAGGTATACTGAACTGTTTGGCCATGCCAAGAATATGCACAGAGTGCTTTTCTTTCGCTTGGTTTGAACAGTCATTTTAGTGCCGACATACTCTTTTTAATAGAAAAATACTATCCAATTTGAAAATGGAAGGGCACCATATAAACTGAAAATACTGGAGTGCTCTCAAGCCCTCCAAAAAAGAACAGAAGGAAAAGTATTAGGGCATAATGATAGGGGCACAGATCTACATATGTCCAGCTACAAAGTGCTACTGAATGTATCGAGAGTTTGGAAGCAAGTGATAACAGAGATCAATTTCTGAAGAACAAGTAGGAAGGGAGAACAGAGAGGAGCTAGATTAGAGAGGTGATAGATTAGAGAGGTGATGTCATAGGCCTTTCTAAAAAGATATGTTTTTAAGGTACACTTAAAATTGGGTACACTGAGAATTAGAAAGTTTGTCTGGGGCAGTGCAATCCAGAGAACTGGTGCAGCATGAGAAAGCTTGGAGATAAGAGTGGGAGGTTTAGAGGATTTTGATGGATGTTAGACTTAAAGCATTAGCAGTCCGGAAAGGTGTGAGATGGAGATGTAGGGTGGTACAGAACTGTGGAGAGCTTTGGGATGAGTTTAATATGTTTATATTGTACTTTTTAGCAGTTGGGTAACCAGTGCAATAGCTGGCACAGGGTGGCGGCATCGGTGTAGTGGCTGGACAGAAATATGAGCCTGACTGCTGCATTCAGGATAGATTGGAAATGGGAGAGTTTACTGAAAGGAAGACCGATTATAGTGACTTGCAGTAGTCAAGATGAGTGTGAATCAGAGTTTTTGCAGTTTAAAATGTAAGAAAAAGTCAGATTCTGGATCTGTTTTAGAGCTGAAGGTGACATGAGCAAGCATGTGATTGAATATAGAGAGTGAAGGAAAGACCTGAGTGTAATAAAAGCCCAAGACAATGGGTGTGCTGCTCGGGAGACAGCCATGTTAGTACTACACATGGAAATGAAAATATCAGGTGTAGGCAGACAGTTGTGTTATCTTTGTCAGAATTATTTGGACAATAGTGATTTCTAATTAGAAGATACCATAAGCTAATTGAATTGAGTTTTGCTGCTTGGCTGTCAGTGTAAGTGCTTTAGCAACGCTCATTTTTATTTCAGGCAGCTTCCCAACTAAGAGACCACCCTTTCTTACCTAAAATGGTCATAACATGGAATGTGAAAAGGGACTGTCTATGTTAGACAACTTTTCTAAGAATGCCAGACATGAAGAAATATGGTACAGAAATGTGTACTCTGAAGAAAGAGTAAGGTTCAAGGCAGGGTATTACCGTTTATCATTCCAAGAGGGTCTGCAGTAGTTGATCACATAGAGGTTGAGGTATACTGGATAGGTTGTTTTTTCTTTCTGCAGCCCTGGAGCATTCATAAATTTCCTCAAGTGCTACAGTATCAGTCTGCTCCTATAGATCTGCAACTATGCCCATTGTAATGTATCACGCCATGTCTCTCCCATTATTTACAAGTTCATTGCAGGTGGTTGGCCCCCGTCCAACCCTAAATGCTTGCCTTCACAATCCGGTTTACTTTTTATATTTTACTGCATTAAAACAATATTTGGGATAACAAATGCCTTTTTCAGGAATAATGAGTTCCTGCATTTGTCAAAACAGTTCAGGAATGTCTAAAGCCCGCGAGCTACATGTGAACCTGTAATATAATAAATATGATTAGCATTACCAAGTCCACGCTCAGCGAAGTGTTAATGTGCTGCCTGATACTACATCGACAAGGAGAACAGCCTCAGAGGCATCTACGATCCAGAGGAACAGAAAATGATGATTGAGTCTCAGTCACCCCCAAGGACAATTACATAAAGGGTAATTCTCATTCTTGGAAGTCTTGGTCAGAAAAAAACAGAAAGATACTTATGTTCTAAAATAATTCCATTAAGTTATTACTATACTTCAGGGTGTTTACTTCAGTTTTAATGTACAATATAGAGAGATTATACCAAATATACTGCAAGGTTCACATCTGCAAATTTTTTTTGCTTGAAAAATATGTTGTTTTACCCCTAAAAAATCCCTGGCCACTACAGTAGGTGTCTCCCTACTGTCTAACTCGCTGTCCAATGTAATTCGTCCCTAGCAGCAAAGACCGGTTGCAGGGAGTGGAGGCAGCTCTTTCTCTCTCTCTCTGCTCCTGCACTCCTGTCTGTCACACTGTATTCAGGCATAACAGTTTCAGTTCAGGGGAAACCAAATCACTGGACAATGTCAAAAAAGAAAGTTCTGGCACCTATAGTGCTGGAAGAATGATGAAAAAAAGGAAAAAATTGGATGTCAAGTTCCAGTTCCAGTTCCAAAGCAAGTTGAGAGAAGAGCAACCAGGATAGTGAGCAGACTGCAAACTATGTCCAATGAGAAACAGTTAAAGGATCTGGGAATGTTTAGCTTGCAAAAAAGAAGGCTAAGAGGAGACTTAATAGCTGTCTACAAATATCTGAGGCGATGTCACAGTATAGAGGGATCATCCTTATTCTCATTTGTACATGGAAACTTGAGAAGCAATCTGATGAAACTGAAAGGGAGAAGATACAGATTAGATATTAGAAAAAATTTTTTGACAGTGAGGTGATCAATAAGTGGAACAGGCGGCCACAAGAGGTAGTGAGTTCTCCTTCAATGGAAGTCTTCAGACAGAGGCTGGACAGACATCTGTCTGAGATGGTTTAGTGAATCCTGCATTGAGCAGGGGGTTGGACACGATGACCCTGAAGGTCCCCGACAACTCTAACATTCTTTGATTCATGAGAATAAGACATTTCCTGGTCATATCTTACTGGCATGTGCACCAAGATATTGGTGTGAGCCTACGGGACAGAGCTCGACTATCTTCAGCAATCCCATCAACAATGAATGGAGCAGATGTGTCTACTATAACAAAGGGGATTAAGGAACCCCCATTCTAACGGTTGCCTTCACAATCTTCCAGTTTTCACCTGCCAATTGGATGGGAAAATTGGTGAAAATTGCAGAAAATTCTTCATAGCCTAACTACCTTTTAAAATGTCCTTTACAGACAACTGAATATTTGTGGATGATAACAAAAATGATGTTAAGATTGATCATCGCCTGAGGATCCTCGCTGGTCCCTCATAACCTGTGCTCCATCAGCTGCTGCAAACTATGACTCCCACTGGACTCTAGATGTCTTCTGCTATCAAGTCAAGCTGGAAGTTGTGGTTTTCCAACTACAGGGGAGCCGTACGTTGAATCCCCCCATATACAGGATCAAAACTTGTTATTGATTAATAGCAATAGCCTGGAAAGCTGGTGGTGTGATAGGGCAGTAATGACATATGTTTTGTTTATTAAGCTCCTCAGCGCTGATTTACCATGTTTATGTGTTGACTCCTGCTGAGATTTAGAGGTTACTTCTACTTTATAACTAGCTTTGTTTTGTTTGACATATATATTATATCTTCCATATGCATGTTTACACTAGATGTACACATGTGAGCGGTGGTCTGGGGAGTAACTGCACTCGCACCACCATTAATCATCATAAAACTGTGACATCCTCACCTAGTTCACTTATGATTCCTGCTCTCACATTAATAACAATGACAACAGATTAAAAAAAAAAAGTCAGCCATGTTTATATGTACGGGCTCCAGCCAAAGCGCCGAGGAGCCAGAAGTGTTAATGAAAAATACATTTATATTAAAACAAATATTTAATATTCTGCGCACAACTTTTTTGGGGGCTTTTTGAACTATTTCTACTGCATTCAAACTTGAGTGACTTTTCCAAAAAATGTGTATTGTATTAGTTACATAGGCAGCAGAAAAATTCAGGTGTATATATATAAAAAATGGTGAAATATAAACTGTCACAATATAAACTGCATACAACATTAAATAGATATCTTAGACTTGAAGAGGCTGCTTTACTTATTGTGAAAATCCATGTCAGAATGGCTGTCTTATCCTTTTTGAAAGTTTCCAGTTAAACTCCTCAGTGTCCCTCCTCCCTGCTGCTGTTGAGACCTCACCCTGCTCAGTACAAGCTGCAGTTGTCGGTCAGGCCTATTGAAGGATGGGACTGAATACACTGGGACTCATGAGCATTCTCAATCTGTTGCTGGACTCAAAAAATGCTCATCTTAATATCAGGATTGCACAGCTATTCTGACATAAAAATTATTAGGCCCCATAGAAAAAGTCCAAATTAGGCCCCCATGAAAGCCCCCATTAAAAATAATATTAAGTGTATTAGGCTCAGTCACAGAAGGCCATAAGTCCCAACTTTTAAAGACAGGGAAAGGGACATATATTGCAGCATGTACACAGAAATAGTGCTTGTACTAGAACCCCATAATATTTTCACCCACTACAATACCCCTTTCATGTTCCCCAAAAATGCCCCCACACACAGTATGATACTCCCCACAGTAAATTCAACCACACTATTTGCTCCCATAGTAACCCCCACATGCACCGTTTAATGTCCCCACATTGACCCAGTGAGGAATGATGAGGAATGAGGACCCCACATTGGTCTTAAAGCAGTATGTTTCCACAGTGCCCCTAAAAACAGTATGATGTTCCCACAGTTACCCCCCAGAACAGTATGATGTTCCCACAGTGCCCCCCAAAACATTTTCATGTTTGCATATTGGCCCCATACAATATGATGTTCCCATAGTGCTCCAACACAGTATGATGTCCCTAAAGCGCCCAAATAGAGAATGATGTTTCCTTCATGGCTCCAATATGGTATGATTTCCGTACATTACCCTCCAACACAGTATGATGCATCTGCAGTTTCCCCCCACACCATATGAGACCACACAGTGCCCTCCACTATTATGGACTGCCAAAATAAAAAAAAAGTGATTACTCACCTAGTCCAATTTTCCTGATGTGGTGTTCCGGACTAAGCTGTGAGTAGACTGAGGCTCCATGCAGCAGGCCCAATCTAGTGATGTCATTGGGCCTGCTATGCTGAGACTCAGACGCACAGGCTGAATGGTGGAGCAGAGAGCTGATGCCTCCCTGTTTCACCAATGTATTCACGCAGATACTGTTGGAATTGAGCTACGACAGCATGGTCTGGCATATAAGTAGTACGTCAAGGTGTATGTTCAGATGAATGGGCATGAGATGTAATTCTAAACACAGTCCACAAAGAAGAGCGAGCTTCTCAAAAAAGTGGACCTTATTTCTTATAACAAACCCCTTTAAGGCCCACTGAATGAGCTGGAGCGCAAACTATTGTTCTACAGTCATTCTGACACCACCCCCATCTTCCAAAATTGGATATAGTGAGGGAACAATAAATTATAATAAAAATAATGTTATTTGTAATGGATTTTGGGCCAATGAATGGATTCCAACAAGCGGTGATTAGAGTAGGTGGGCTGAACAGAGCTTTCATACCATCAAATTCTAAGTTTCTGTAAAACGCTTCACTGGAAAACAGTCCTCAATTCCCTGCTGTGCAATATGTTGCAGGAAAAGACAGACAACAGTATGGTAATGAAATCCAGATTCCCTATAAATGTAGCGGAATGCACTTCTTATGCTCAAGCAATGGAAAAACTGTAGAATTTCAGAAATGACATAACTGTGCAACATGAAAATCTGTAGAAATGTAAAAAACATCACTGAGGTTAAGGAATTGCTCTTTCAGCAATATACCAATACAATTGTTAAGAACTTTTTATAGTACGAGCTCAAAAGAAAGTCTTTGGGTCCGGATACTGCTGTGTGCTCTCATGTAGGAGTTCAGAGATTCTGAAGACTCTTTTGACGCAGACCCCCACCGATCTGCAGGATATTTAAGGGCCTACAACATATAAAAAACTTTTGAAAGTTTAGCTACACTTTTGGAATAACTTCAAACACTTACGAGTTTTTTTCGTGCTTATGTTATTTTTTTTTTCCCTAAAATATACATGTAAAATTTTTTAATAATATGTTTTAGCACCTGTGTGCTGTAAGACAAAAGTAATGAGATTTCAGGATTCTTCTTAGAATCACAAGTAACATCAAAAACAAATCAAAATAATAATAAAAGAAAAGGAACAAAGAGTAATATATTAACACAAGCACGTTATTAATCAAGAAAAAAATATAGAAAAATGGAGAAAAAAAGCCCCAAGCTGTTAGAAAAAAAACTTCATACTTAGAGCATGGTGCCATTTTGAAAAAAAAACACAGGCACAAAAAAGTAAAGTGGAAAGCAAAATTTCAGTGAAAAATGCAAGTGCAAAAATTGTGTTTAGAATTTTTCTCTTGACTCCTAACAAACATATAGGCCAAATGTTTTTTTGCTACAAAAAAAAGCAGGGAAAACTGGTAATTAAATGCCAAAGTAAATGCATATTTTCTTTAAAAAAAAAAAACAACTGCATGAATAAAATAAAATAAAATAATTTATTTAGATCTATTATTAGGATTGACAATTAAAGTGATTAGTAAAATTGGGTACTGCAATCAATTTGTTTGATAAAGGGCTTGTGGCACTCACTAGTGCGGATGTAGATCATGAATGGCATATCCAAAGGAAAAAACCCTATTAGGGCTCGTGCAGAAGATCGTATTTTTGGTCCAAGTGCGATCCAAAAAAAGCATGGTATCACACTCTGACCAATGTTGCTCTATGGGGCCGTGCACATGTCAGAATTTTTGCGATATTTAGATCACACTCAGCCATGCAAGTCAATTAGTGGGTAGAAAAAGACAGACAGCACTCAGACGTAAGGTCTGATTTTTACGGACTTACAGAATGGAGAAGATGGAGATTTTTTTTTTCCAACTTCTCCACATCCAAGAAAATCGGATCAAACTGATCAAACTCTGATCAGAGTGTGATTTACATAATCGGCCTGATTCTCTCAGATGAGAGAAAATACGGTGGTGTGACCCTAGTTGGCGTATTTAGGGTGATGGAGAACAGCAGCTATGGAAAAAATAATTTTGTTTTTTTGTTTGTGAGTCAAGACAACACGATGAGTGATGAGCGAGCATGCTCGTTACTTGAGATTTACAAGCATGCTCGGGTGTTTTCCGAATATCTTCAGCGTGCTCAAGTGTTATGTTTGAGTCACGCCGTGCGCATGATTTGCGACTGTTTGACAGCTTTAATACATGTGAAGAATGCCTGTTTCTTAGGCATTCCTCACATGTATAAAAGCTGTCAAACAGTCGCAAATCATGCGCACCGAGTGACTGAAAAATAACACCCGAGCACGCTGAAGATACTGGGCGAGCACCCGAGCATGCTCGCCAAAAGGGTTAACAGAAAGTACTGGCTCATCACTACCCACAATCAAACAACGGGTGCTCATTTTAAATGATCGGCAGTGGAGAATTTGATTTAGAATTGGAATGGCTAAAACTGAGAGGAGCGTATTGGGTAAAAGAAATATGTTGGGGAATAGCTACGAAAAACAGAAGCCAAAGTTGACTTTTTACCCTAAGAACCACACGATGACTTCATGCCTTGTTCGTCAGGTTGACTGTTGCCAACATTTATGATGTACATCAGATTCAGTCGTGCAAATCCATGGGAATATCAATGACCATTTTAGATGAAAAGAAACTTCATTCATTTAGGAGTAATAAACCCTTCAAATGACCAAATCCAGTGCAGGATGCATAAATTGCCCATGGCGGTGTGGGATGTTTAGTGATTGGAATGCCTGTAAAGATTAAATGTATTTAACTTAATGCACTATATGGACAGACATTTTGGTGTCTAGTCATAAAATGTAGAGTAAAATAAAGACCTAAATGACAGGAGATGGTAAATCAGCCTCTGTTCATTTTTACATCTTTGGATGTAGACAAGATCAAAGGGGAATATTGGTATTTGCTATTTTTATGATTCACTTTAGTAAGATTCCCGACAATACCTTTACATTTTCAGTGTCACGTTATAGAATAATAGTGCTGATTGCTTGCATTAGATGAAGAGTTGTAGTTCTGGTATAACGTCATTCGATTCTTCCTGAGACTCGTCCTCTATCTAGATGTTGTATGGCTCCTTGTTGGTATCAAAAGACCAATTAATTATCATGTGCGTAATAACGCAACTACTAAAAAAGGTTGACATACAAATCAGTTGTCCTCCATAATTATCATCATCACTAATCATCCATGATGGCTCAGTGGTTAGCACTGCAGCCTTGCAGGGCTTGGTCCTGGGTTCAAGCCCCATTGAGGACAACATCTGCAAGGAGTTTGTATGTTCTTCCCGGGTTTCCTCCAGGTTCCCAGATTTCCTCCCACATTCCAAAGACATACTGATAGGAAATGTCATTCTGAGCCCCAATAGGGACAGTGATGGGTAATATCTGTGAAGTACTGTGGAATTAATGGCGCTATGTAAGTAGGCAAAATAAATAAATAAATCCATGTATCAGTCAGGGACTGGAGTAACATTTCTGGTATATTGTATTTTGCCACTTTTAATTAATTTGATGGGTGGACTTAGCCATGCCCTGGTCTTCTCATTTTGGCGTCACTGCTTGAAACTGGTGTGAAAATGGCAAAAGTAGAAAAAATGTGTGACTTTTCAAAACATTTTACCCCAGTTTTACGCCTCTTGATGAATCGCTCCCCATGTGTTCTTCATACCTATTTCACTCATGGAGGCATGGACCTCCCTAAAGACAATCCCCAGGTCAATCTCTTAGAAAAGTCACCATTATCTTCAGCTGATAAGTAGACAAGCTGTAGATTCAAGATGAGAGACAGAAAAGTAGATAGCCATAAACTAGAGTGAGGCACTTCTGCTTGTCCTCCAAACAAAGTTTAGAGAATCATGAAAAACTGTAGCATTGAAGACACATTGGAATGGGAATTAGCATGGGAATGAATAAAGGTTATGATGTGAGAAAGGTAGAATTACTTCTTAGAAACTTCAAATGATAAAGACTAGTGATGAGCGAGCATGCTCACTACTGCTCGGTGCTCGCCGAGTATTTCCGGGGTTGCTGGGCGGGAGCTCGGGTCCCCTCCCTGCATGTTTAGTGCTCTTTACAGAGCCAATGAACATGCAGGGATTGTCTGCCACACACTGTAATGCCACAGCCATGTTGGTTGTGGCATTACAGTGATTGGCTGGCCGCACAGCGTCATCAGGTGTATATCAGACCTGGCGCCGCTGTGCTCGTCACAGTCTACTCCGGAATCAGACAGTGTAGGGAGAGGTGCTGCTGAGCTAGGGAGAGATTTGCTTGTTTCTTAGTTAGTGTAGGTATACCACAATACATATCCATCTCAACTAACAGTCCTTCTGAGGACTAATCCAGCTGCATAGATATCAGTGCTAGGCAGGCAGGCAGTGTATGTGGCAGACTGCAGTGCATATAGCAAGAGGGTCCATTCCAGTTCTGTCTGCTGCTGGTGCTTTTACAGATATTTCTAGAAATAGCCCCAGGTATCAGGGGCCAGGAATAATTTTTTTTTGGATCTTAATTATTTGCTTAAAAAGCAATCCAGAGAACACCGTTTTTCTGCTTCATTTGCTTGTTGGCACTGCAGAATACAGCCAAATCTTTTCCATATTACAGCGCTAAAAATCCATCTATTTAAAACTGTGGTTTGTCCGTCACACGGATCACATATAAGTGCGCTGAAAATTCTGCCATTTCTGGCCTCCATTGAAATTTTGTTGCAGTGTGTCAGTGAAGTTATTGACACGAGGTCGCTGTTAAAAATAGTTACCTACAGGCCAGCTATTTAAAACTGTCGTTTGTCCGTCACACGGATCTCATATAAGTGCGCTGAAAATTCTGCCATTTCTGTCCTTCATTGAAATTTTGTTGCAGTGTGTCAGCGAAGTTATTGACACGAGGTCGCTGTTAAAAATAGTTACCTACAGGCCAGCTATTTAAAACTGTGGTTTGTCCGTCACACAGATCGCATATAAGTGCGCTGAAAATTCTGCCATTTCTGGCCTCCATTGAAATTTTCTTGCAGTGTGTTAGTGAAGTTATTGACACCAGTTCGCTGTTTAAAATAGTTACCTATAGGCCAGCTATTTAAAACTGTAGTTTGTCTGTCACATGGATCACATATAAGTGTGCTGAAAATTCTGCCATATCTGGCCTCCATTGAAATTTTCTTGCAGTGTGTTAGCGAAGTTATTGACACCAGTTCGCTGTTAAAAATAGTTACCTACAGGCCAGCTATTTAAAACTGTGGTTTTCCGTCACACGTATCACATATCACTGCGGTTCAAATCCAGCCATTTGTAGTGAACGTGGAAAATACTGTCCTCCATTTAAAATGGGCAAGGTGCGTGGCAAGGGACGGGGAAGTGAACATGATGGTGATGATGGTGCATGCAGAGGACGAGGCTGAGACTGTGAGCTAGCTGAAATTGTGCCACAACAAACACCCACATCTTCTCGCTCGACCTTCCTGTCCCAATTAATAGGGGACCGCAGAACACCACTATTGAACGCAGAGCAGTGTGAAAAGGTTATTGGTTGGATAGCAGATAATGCTTCCAGTCACTTAGGTACCACCACCCTGTCTTCCACACGGTCAAGTCTCAGTAGCCATGAGTCTGGGCCGCATATTCCTCACCCTGATCCTCCTTCCTCCCACCATGCCAAGTGCCCGGAGACAACTGATCCCACACTTGGACACTCCAAAGAGCTGTTCACTTTTCCATTTATAGATTTGGGCCTCTCGCCCGGTCCACTTGAAGCGGGGCAAGAAGAGATCTCATGTAGCGATGCCCAAATATTTGAGCAGCCATGGTCACACGAAGGCGACGGTGGGAAAGTGTCACAAGAGGTGGACGATGATGAGACACAATTGCCAGAAAGTCAGGAGAGGGATCAGGGTGCGGTAGTGGAAGACGAGGTGGTGGATGATATAGTAACTGACCCAACCTGGCAGGGGGACATACAGAGCAAGGACAGCAGCATACAGGGGGAGGGAGGCAGAGCAGGAAGAAGCAGTGTGGTGGCCGCAGACAGAAGGCAGACAACCGTTCCCCGTAACTTCAACACGATGGAAGTTGCCAGTACAACTATTAGGTCTTCCCGAGTCTGGTTGTTTTTTAAAGACTCTGCCAATAACCCCAAAAAAGCCATTTGCACCACCTGCCAGGCCAGCATAAGCAGGGGTAGCAAAACTACCGGCCTGACCACCACCAGCATGATCAGGCGCATGGCAGCAAAGCACCCGTCTAAGTGGGCCGAACCCCAGGGTCCAGGAACAGTGTCTGCTTGTGGCACCACTGCTTCTTCCGCTGTTGTGCATGCAAGGCAAACCTCTGTCCATGGCACATGCGAAGATGCCTCCTGCCCTGCACCTGTTGTTGCACATTCTCAAGTAGCACCATCAGCAAGCACATCCATGTCTTTGTCCCAGCGCAGCGTTCAGTTGTCTCTACCCCACTCCTTGGAACGCAAGCGCAAATACGCAGCCAAAGCCCCACAGGCCACACTACTAAATTCACACATTTCGCGACTGCTTGCGCTCGAAATGTTGCCTTTTAGGCTTGTGGAGATGGAAGCTTTCCGCAACCTGATGGCGGCGGCCGTCCCTCGGTACTCGGTCCCCAGCCGCCACTATTTCTCCAGGTGTGCAGTCCCCGCATTACACAAGAACGTGTCCCACAACATTAGCCGTGCCCTCAACAACGCAGTTACTGGGAAAGTCCACCTAACCACGGACACGTGGACAAGTGCTTGTGGACAGGGACGGTACATCTCACTGATAGCACACTGGGTTAACATAGTGGAAGCCGGGACCCAGTCGGACCTTGGGAAGGAACACGTTCTCCCGACACCAAGGATTGCGGGCCCTGGGTCAATCAGGGATGCCCCCACATTCTACAGCTCCTGCACCTCATCCTCCTCCTCCTCTTCCGCATCCATCTCCGAAATGACCAAATCAGTGGCAAGCTGGAAGCACTGCAGCACTGCCTCGGCAACGCGGCAACAGGCTGTGCTGAAGCTAATAAGCTTAGGTGACAAACCACACAACACTGAAGAGTTGTGGACAGCTCTGAAAGAGCAGGCAGATCTGTGGCTGACACCGCTGAACCTACAGCCAGGCATGGTCGTGTGTGACAATGGCCGAAACCTGGTGGCGGCTCTGAGGCAATGCGAACTCACACACGTACCATGCCTGGCCCATGTGCTTAATCTCGTGGTTCAGCGGTTTCTCAAATCCTACCCGGAGCTGCTGGATCTGCTTGTTAAAGTACGCCGCCTGTGTGCCCATTTTAGAAAGTTACCTACAGCTTCCGCCGCCCTTGCCGTGTTTCAGCAGCGTTTGCAGCTTCCGGCTCTCTGACTGGTGTGTGATGTCCCCACGCGTTAGAACTCTACATTGCAGATGTTGGGAAGGATTTGTGAGCAGAAGAGGACAGTTGTTGACTATCAGCATCAACAAGGCAGTCGGTATACAGTTCAGACTCCACACATAAGACCTCAGGAGTGGACATGGATGTCAAACATATGTACCACCCTCCAAAACTTTGAGGACTCCACCAAGATGGTGAGCAGCGATGACGCCATAATTAGCATCACCATCCTGCTTCTCTGTCTTCTGAAACGCTCTCTGCTCACAATCAAAGAGGATGCATTGCAGGCGGAGCACAATGAGATGAGGCAAGGAACCATACAGGGTGATTACACACAGCCCAGCCTCATCTCATCCCAACGTGGATTTGGTGACAATGAGGAAGAGGAGAAGGAGGAGCTAGTTTCCTGCGCTATAGGTACTTCCTGCACAACTGTCATACCGTCTGTTCAGCGTGAATGGCCTGAGGACAGGGAGGAGGAGGAGGAGAGCATGGTCAGTCGTCCTCTTGTTGAAGACACGGAAGTCTTGTCTGTTAGCAGTCTGGCATGCATCTCGAAATTTTGGGAAACAGTCATTACTGGTTGGTGACACTTCTAGACCCACGCTGCAAGGAGAACTTTATATCTCTTATTCCCGAGGCGGACAGGTCTACTAAAATGGGGCAGTACCAGAAGGCCCTTGTTGCGGAAAAAATTCCCATCTGAAAACGCTGGCGGCAGAGCTCACAGTTCGTTGGACAACCAAGGAGTACAGGAGAGAGAGACACAACTCCAATCCAGCAGAGGCAGGGGAACACTGTCAAAGTTCTGGGACAGTTTTCTCAGACCCTCCCATCTTACAGGCCCTGACGCGCAGGGTACTCTCACAAGGAGTGCAAAGTTTGGGAAGATGGTGAGGGAGTACCTTGCCGACCATACCAACGTCCTCCGTGATTCCTCTGTGCCTTATAATTATTGGGTATCCAAGCTGGACACGTGGCATGAACTGGCTCTCTACACCTTGGAGGTCCTGGCCTGCCCTGCCGCTAGTGTTTTGTTACAGCGGGTTTTTAGTGCCGCTGGTGGAATTATAACCGATAGGCACATCCACCTGTCAACTGAAAATGCTGACAGGCTAACTCTTATAAAAATGAACAAGGGCTGGATTTGGCCAGACTTCTCAACACCACCGAATGATAGCAGCGTAACATACTCAAATCCAGTGTCTTTTTTTGGGAGGTCTGTTCCCATGCACCTCTTCACACCTACACATGGGTATACGCTTCCTGATTTTGTCTATTTGCTCTTGTCCTCCTCCTTCTCCTCATCCTCCATTATCATATCATTCACCACCATATCTACCATATCACCTCCTCTACATGTCTTGCAAGGGGCATTGGAGTTCCACCAAATTTTTGGCAGTTTTTGCATTCATTGCATATGCAAACACTATGGGAGACCCACTTCCTAATAATGGGAACATTTTTTCATGAGGCCCTCTACGTCTCTTCCAAGGGCCATTGGAGTGTCTCCAAATTTTTGGCAGCCGTTGCCTCACTGCATAGGCAAACACTATGGGAGACCAACTTCCTAATAATGGGAACATTGTTTTTAGGAGGCTCTCTGACCTCTACGTCTCTTGCAAGGGGCATTGGAGTGCCTCCAAATTTTTGGCAGCTCTTGCAGTCACTGCATATGCAATAACAGTATAGGAGTCCCACTCGTTAATAATGGGAACAACAAAGCATAGCCGGCTGATGGCTCTCTAACACTAGCGAGGGCCGACTGCTGGCCCTTTAAGAATAGTAAGGGCTGCCTGATGGCCCTATAAAAATAGGCTTTGTGACTTTCAGTGTCCCTCTATCATAAATGAAACAGGATGTGTCTGCTGATGTGTCACACACCACATGGCCAGATAGCGTTGTAAAATGTTAAAATTACATTTCCCAGTGTATGCATTTGTTTTGGTTGAAAGCAATGCAAAAGTGCAAAAACGGTACTTGCGAAATAGCCCAAGGTGTGGAGGAGCATTTTTGTTTTTGTATATTTATTTTGCCTTATATACAAGTCATTACCCTGGAAATGATGTTCCTTAACATATTTCCCAGGAAAATCCATTTTGGTTTCGTTTTTGTATGTTTTATTGTGAGTCCATAAAAGTGGCGTAATACCTCTGACAACGTTACTGACAGAAGTGACCTGGGAGTCAGAAATGCTTCCAGAGGTCTTCCCCATGTTGTTCCCATGTCATTTGAGCACTGTTCCCATCGATTTGGGCAATTTTTAGGCCCTCTGCAGACCAGCGGGGGGAGCAGCCTGAAAAATGCTTGATTTTCCCATAGACTTACATTGGGCTTGTTGCTCGACCCGAGCATTCCAATTTGCTCATCCCAAGCATCGAGCACCCGAGCATTTTAGTGCTCGCCCGTCATTAATAAAGACACATTGCTCTAGCCCCTAAATAAATTCAGTTTTTCCTTGGAACAGTCCAAAATGTCTCCAGTATTTTTAAAAACATCAGAAATTCCCCAGAAATGTTTCAATGTAGTGAGACAAAAAAATACAGTAGGCTTCAAATATTAGTTTGGCAGTACTACAAATATTTTTTAAATTTGGTCACAAGAAGTAGGCGAGACATTGCCGAACTGTAATGAAATCCGTCCTTTGCGTAGTGTCTACAGTGACAGTAATAGATTTGATAGTAAACAATATTTCCTTCTTTTCTTCTATTACAATTTTTATTAATTATGTCTCTGTTTTTTCACATGAATTACAACGTTTGGAAGAAAACTGACAAACTATCTTGCATTATTTCATGTCTAAGATGAAACCAGGATATAGTACATACATTTTTTTTTCATCACTGAAGACTCTGCAGGTCTCAAGAATTAAATGCCGTAGTTCGAATAAATGTCAAAAAGATTTGCACAGAATGCCTGTTTACAGACGACCTCAGTGTTAGTGTTTATGGCCTACACACCAAGACAGGAGTAAAAAATCTGGTATTCAAAGTAAAGGACATAAGGTCCAGACACATGACCTTAGTGCATCTAAATCTTCGGAAGCTTTAATATTATTTTTTCAATCACTTTTCAGGTTTTTTTTTTGCAAGTCCTGAAGTGCAGAAAGTTAATGACTATCAAAAACAAGGTATCTGTAAAGTTGTTTTGTATGTAGCCTGGTAGGTCTAAAAAGGCTTCCATGGATAGGCTTTTCATTAACTACTCCACCTATCAGGTCTTCAGGGAACCCTACACTTCATCACTTGACCCTTATACATCTGGAATTATGCAAGTGCCCTAGGTTGAGTCTATGGAGGAGCTACTGCTCTTGGAGCAGACTGGCCTGGGAATGTCAAATACTTGAGTCAGAACAAGGAGATATGGATAAGGGCTAAACGTCAGTCAGAAAGCAAGCCAAGGTCTAAAATAGGAATCAGAACTAGCACAACAGTAGCAGGAGAGAAGAGGTGTGGACCAGGTAAAGCAGTACTTATAACTGGCATAGGGAAACATGCAGTTCTATAATTAGCAACTCCACCAAGAGCTCACAGCAGGGAGTTAATACTAAACACCCCTAAACTCCATGCCTGGACACCACCACAAGCCCCAGAAAATTTGCGCGCAGTGACAAAAGTGGAAACAAACGTCTTTAGCAAGGTAAATAATTATGCAGACCAGCCTAAAGACAGGCCTCCAGAGAAGCCTGTAAGCAATGCCCCCTTGCTAAAAAAGACCATAAAAAGTAGCACTAAATAAAAAAAGGCCCATATCTCTGGAAAAGTAGGAATAAATGAAAATAAAACATTGGCCACTTTTGCCCTGGTCACAGGTTCTCTTTAAACAACAGGTTCTTTTTGACAGTTCATTCCCTTTAGGCAAAGTTCTATGTATATCTAATTTTTTTTTTAATTTTACGTCAACAGGCTCTCTATTTTTCAACATCTTAAATGTCCTCATGATCAGAGCCAGCAAAATCCTCTTTTATGTAACTTGAAATAAAACGGAAGTAGCTGAAGAACTTTATAAGTTGATTAAAAATCCACCCCTGCAGCTTGGAAATGCCAGGAACAATGCATAGACAGTGAGTTTGAAATATTTCCTTTTGTACATTTGCACAACTTGAAGCTATCTTTTTATTGTGCCTGTTGGGAGGGGTAGAAAAGAAGAACAATTTACTGTGCTTTACAAAGTCTCTCTTTTTGAACTAAGCCGACTACCCCAGAAGGCCACCTTATTGAGACCTTTTGTGAGTGATATTCCGTACATCACCATTTAATCGTCAGTGGCTAAACAAGAGTCCATTCATCTATGAGCTGAAGCCCAGGATAAAGACTTCGCCTGATCATTCATACAAGTCGGTTGGCATCGGTATTTCAGAAAAGCTTCTTTTGACAGCTTAGCAGCTGCAAGGACTGCTGGCCAAGTTCTTGATCCTACAAAAATTACAGCTAAAAATGTAGAGTTCACCAGGTTTCAGCACATCTTTAGATGCAATAAATGACCCATTGTAACCACTCCGCTTGTGGACAATAGATTTATAAACTTCTCTGACAAAACCTGAAAAAAACTAAGGAGTAAAATTACAAGTTATTGTTTAGGGAAGATGTCCAACTATTTGCTTCAATTAATTCTAAATTCAAAATCATTAATCAACGAATGTTCAGAAGATGCAGCTTAGAAGTTTCCAAGAAGGAAAAAAAATTCTACTTGATTTAGTACGACATATTTATTTTAAACCTTTGAAGACATCAACCTTAAAAGTAGGCTTTGCTAAAACTACACACATGGCGTTGTGAATTTCTGGGTACATTCGTTGTGTCTGTGCAATCATACATGAGATAGGGTGGTGGTAATTGACACCTATTCCCTTGCAGAAGGGACCAGGATAGGAGAAACCTCTAATCCCAGCCATTTAAATCTTGTAATAACACAATCAATTGTGATCATGGCAAAATTGCCTGGCTCTCGAAATGCAAGAAGGAAAAAACGGAAATGTACACTGAATCCCGAAGACCAAAATGACCTATTCAAGGCTGATCCAGGATTAAACAGAAGGAGTCTTCTTTGTCTACAGTTCTCCTTTTAAGTGAGTATTCTCAATCTCCAAAACTGGAGTGCACTACTCCGCAGCCTCCCGATATCTTGATTGCTGGAGGGTGGCGTTTCATACTGCTGGCCTGAACTGTGTGCACACCAATGCTGCTAAATAAGGCAGCCTTGCCTTCGGAGCATCGGAAGCACAGTGGGGTATGAGAGAGGTACCCAAGATCTCAAGCTAGCAATGTACTCCAGTGATCCCAGCCTTGCCTTTGGAGCATCGGAAGCACAGTGAGGTATGAGAGAGGTACCCAAGATCTCAAGCTAGCAATGTGCTCCAGTGCTCCCAGCCTTGCCTTTGGAGCATCGGAAGCACAGGGGGGTATGAGAGAGGTACCCAAGATCTTGAGTTAGCAATGTGCTCCTCCAGTGATCCCAGCCTTGCCTTTGGAGCATCGGAAGCACAGTGGGGTATGAGAGAAGTACACAAGATCTCAAGCTAGCAATGTGCTTCTGTGATCCCTGCCTTGCATTTGGAGAATCGGAAGCACAGTGGGGTATGAGAGAGGTACCCAAGATCTCGAGCTAGCAATGTGCTCCAGTGATCTCAGCCTTGCTTTTGGAGAATCGGAAGCACAGTGGGGTATGAGAGAGGTACCCAAGATCTCAAGCTAGTAATGTGTTCCAGTGATCCCAGCCTTGCCTTTGGAGCATCGGAAGCACAGTTGGATATGAGAGAGGTACCCAAGATCTCAAGCTAGCAATGTGTTCCAGTGATCCCAGCCTTGCCTTTGGAGCATCGGAAGCACAGTGGGATATGAGAGAGGTACCCAAGATCTCAAGCTAACAATGTGCTCCAGTGATCCCAGCCTTGCCTTTGGAGCATCGGAAGCACAGTGGGGTATGAGAGAGGTACCCAAGATCTCGAGCTAGCAATGTGCTCCAGTGATCCCAGCCTTGCCTTTGAAGCATCGGAAGCACAATGGGGTATGAGAGAGGTACCCAAGATCTCGAGAAAGCAATGTTGCTCCAGTGACCCCAGCCTTATCACACTGAGGTGCTTACAGGCTCAGCTGGAAAGAACTTGTAAGCAGTGAACATGTTCGGGTGCCACAGCGGAAAGCTATAAACAATAAAAGACAAAAAGGAAGAGATCTGGAAAACATGAGCAAATTTAAATGGTAAATACAACATAAAAATTTTGTTTTTTGCAATATTTCAATTAAAACTTTCCAATTACGATAAAATCCCTTTAATGTTATGATCATTATTGATTGCGGAATCTAAGGAGGTTAGATAGCTAATATCAGGTTAATCTACTGCCGATTTTGCTGTGAATCCACTGCAAATGTGTTACAGTCTTTTGCTGTGGTTTTGGATTTCTCCTTGTGCATGAAAATCCACGGTTTTTCAGTAATATGAAAATTAGCAACATGGTCACAATTTTGTGCAGTTTTTTTATGCTATATGCAGTTGGATATTGTAATTTGTTATGGCTGGAGCAAACCTTAGAGGTTTATGGCCAGTATAGTTGGAGTGCACCCTGATGTAACTATGATGTACATTTATGTTGGGATGCATTGGAGGAAACATTTATAGAAGGTGTCCACTACCCGGACAACCCCTTTTAAATGTCTATGTGTCTTCCAGTGAAATAATAACACTTATACTCACCTTTGGTGCCAGCACTGTCTCTCCTGGGGATTGTGTGACATTGTTATGTCAAGCAATCTCTGTGGCCAATGAGCGCTGGCTTCACTCTCCTCTCCTATGGACATAATTGACATCCAGAGGAAGTCAGAGCTGTGTCTGCTCTCTCACTTCTTGCGCATGTCTGATTTGTCGGAAGGAGGGGAGAGTGAAGCCAGTGCTGACTGGACTGACTGGAGGCAGGGATTGTGTGACATAAAGTCACGCAATCCCTGGGGAGCCAGTGAGGGCACCGCTGCAACTGCCCTGGCACCGGAGGTGAGTATAAGTGTTTATTTTAGTGGGGGGAAACAGGGATTCAGAAGGGGTTGTCAAAGTGGTAGACAACTTCTTTAATATATAAATAAAACTGAGTTACAGGACAACTAGACCCATTCAGCTGTATGGATGGCAAATTGAACAACATTGCTATACAGAGAATATAAAGAAAACTGTAGTTCATGGAAGCAATAATGTGATATAACCAAGGACAACCCTTTGCTAATCTCTGTCACTTAGGAAAGGACCAACAACCATCAAGTCCATTAGCTCTATGGGAAATATAATTAGGAATAAATAACAGTAATTGTATTCTAATCAGTGTCAATATTCAAAAGAAATGTCATCACTAAGAACTAATAGAGAATCTTTGAAATAATCTCAAGTGAACGACCTTATACAGCTATATGTAATGACTCACAGTTCGTGTACCCAACAGGCGGCGGTTCATGGGTCACACATGCCGTGGCTAGATCTCCTGTGCAGACACAGTGAGTAGTGCTGCGTTTATGATGTAGACCTACATAGATCCTTGTATGCGGATTTCCTTGTCACTCATGTTGGTAATGCAGCTGGTAGTAAACGTGTGAGAGGGGCTGCTGACAGACGTAAAACAGCCGCCGTCCAGCCAATGACTCCAGTGTTCTCAATACCACTTGCAATTTACAATTCATTCTACTGATATACTAGCTGAATAGTACAGATAGATAGCTGAAACCCCCCACCTTGCAAAAATGTTTCTCCTATAACAGTGCACCAAAAGTCTACGTCCGACTCGATATGTACAAATATATTCTTCCCTGTGAGTGATGTTCTGCACGTCAGTCTGGTGATGCATATCACATTGTGTTTTACTGGAAGACTTGTACAAAGTCCCTGGCTCCATATGTAACACAAGGTACAACGAATATAATAAACTTGGCTGTAATACATTAATATGCAAGAGTACTCACTTTTAAGAACCAATGCAAACAATACAGACCAATAAAGGGAAACTACTGTTAACCCCAAAAATTGAAATTAAATAACTTATACAGTCATATAGGGGACTTAAAAGGTTTTCCACTACTTTTACATTGATGACCTATCCTCAGGGGCACCGATGCCAAAAAGCCGTTATCGGTGTCAGTGGCGGTAGTCACCAGCAGGAAGTGCTCACTTGACGAGCTGCTCCATCTACTTGTAGTGGCTGGGGCTTGGTACTGCACATCCGCCTCCTATTTAAATTAATAGCAGGCGGATGTGTAGTAGCCTGGAGCAGCCACTAGAAGTACATGGAGCAGCTCGGCAAGTGAGTACTTCCTGCTGTCGGCCGCTGACAAGGAAAACAGCTGATTGGCGGTGGTCCTGGGTATCGGACTCCGGCCGATCAGACATTGATGACCTATCCTAAGAATAGGTCATCGTGTAAAAGTAGTGGACAACCTCTTAAACTCCTAGAAAAATCATACATATAGTATTATATAATTTACTTAAACATAAAAATATAAATATTCTATCACTTATGCTAATTAGGGGTCCAGGTTGCACTCCTGGCATGGCAATGGACCCAGTGGATTGTTCTGCCCCCTCAATTAATATTCTCCGCAGTACTCCTTTGCCTGATAACAGCGATCGCTTTGAGCCCTAGGAGCACACACATATACTGTAGTGTCCGTGCAGGTGCTCTCTAATCCCCTTCTTCTGTGTGTATTGGCTGAGAGCTAATGTGTGTTTCTGTGTGCTGCAAGCAGCTGTTGCAGACAATAGAGAGGGATAAGAGCATGCCCGCACTGACACTGTATGCCCGTGTACCCTGGGCTCCTGCACTGTCAGTGCTATGTGCTTATTTCAATGTAGTTCAGCCTCCCGTTTTATTCTCTCCAGTGATTCCTTCCTTTAATTCTGAATTTATTCCTTTACGCTCTGCTCTAAATCGTATGAGGCATCAGCACTGCATCATATAACCATCCAAAGCTAATACCACCTGTATCCTTTCCTCTATATTATCCTAAATAAAACAGATTATAAATATACAGTCAGAAGGCTGAACTGCCATCTCCTACATTATAATTGTGTGACAGGGGCTGTGCAGTCATCATCATTATCTGTGATAGGAGCTTCTGTTCTTCCTGTGGAGAACCTGTGTGGTACAGTCCATGCAATTGCATTATACAGTCAGTTTTATTGACATAAAGCTATGTAATTCTGAGGGGGGTCCCCATGTGATCACATGAACTAACTGTGAAGAAGTGCAGCATAAATTTAAAGACATAAATGAAACAACTACACAAGTTAATACCAGCTATTTTACACAGTATATAGTAGGGTACTAAGGTGGGACTAGTGCGGGTGTCATTTTTGTTACATTTTTTTCAGCAGCAACACATAATAATAAAACATAAAATGAAAGGGTTTGTTTTTCTAATTCATCTTGTAAAGCATAGATGCAGGATTTTTTTAATATGTTGTTAGCACAAAGATTAGAGGGCCACCCTGACAGAATGTTGCTTGGCAAACAACAAAAATTGCAGCAGTTCTAACTTTGTTTGTACAAAAATGTCAATATTTTACATGACATTCAGTTACAAGCAAATATATTTTGCAATTCACTTGTATTTTTGATAGCTTATGTAGTAAAGGTGAAAAGTGAACTCTAGTTGATTTGACCTATATGGGCACATATACATCCTAGAGTGGTTCCCCTGCTATGAACCATCTCTTATCCAGATTAGAGAGTCACAAACAAGCAGCAGCTCTATGATACACGCACGCCGCTAGGTTCAGATAGGGGCGAGACAGGTTACATGAATTCTTTGGAATCCTGGGGGAACTATTACCCAGGGTGACCATAGACCATGTGCTGCAGCTTCTCTCAGCCACACAGGGGTATTGACCCTCAGGCCCAGACACGTAGGTTGTTTCACTTGCTGACCAGACACACTTGACAAGAGTCCTCATGAACGGTAGAACAGTCGCATTTAATAAGAAGCCGCACAGCCAGTGCAAGTTAAGTCTTTTGAGCAACAGGCTCCAGTGACAAACAGTACAGTTTCCTTAGAAGCATAGCAGTTTACAATCTTCCCAGTAGTACAGGAGAACACAGTTCTAATGCAAAGGCACATTAATGAACACAGCATTCTTTACAGCACAGTGAGATGGAGGAGGGGGGAGGGTTTGTGAAGGGAGATGATCCCTGTGACACCATTTCTTCCAGTCCTTATCTTTCTACTTGACAATACTCTGCACTGTTAGTTCAGGAACTCTACCTGACTTGTGCTTAGCTTCACTCCTAACTTGAATCCTTTTCACTTGCAGGGGCACTTCTGTGAGATACAGAACACACACACCACCTTTCTCTTCGGCTCCAGCCAGACAGTAAACAACTTCCCCACAATCCCCCTGGGGCTCTGCTAAAACACTCCCCTTCTCCTGTGACTGTGTTAGCCCCTCTAGTTGCTGGATGCTTCTGGAGCACAACACTCCCTGTCTCCTGTGCTTGTGTTACATCTAATAGTTGCTGAATGCTTTTAAAGCAATGGCACTACTTCTGCATGTCACATCTAAATCCAAAAAATCCAAGGCACCAGTTGTTCTCTTCAAAAGGGTTCTCTTCATTATGTTACAGCATATACAGAATAAAAAAAGTGACAGACGTTTCAGCCACAAAGGGCCTTTTTCAAGCCATATACAAGTGTTACTTTTGTATATGCTTGAAAAAGGCCCTTTATGGCCGAAACATTAGTCGCTTTTTTATTCTGAATATGCTGTGACATAATAAAGAGAACCCTTTGGAGGAGAACATCTGGTGCTTTCGATTTTTCGGATTTAGCTATTTGGCAACATCGTACGGAATTGCACCAAGACTGCACGGACCTCGGAATGGTGGAAGGGACCACACAATTTTGACCTGGAAGCATCAGCTCCAGCTGTCCATACATTACAGAGGCCGCTGCGGACGTAATAATCAACAATATCTCTTATCGTCTATTATATTAAAGGGTGTGTTTTTGATGACACAACCCCTTTAAGAGATTCAATGAATCACGTCAGACATGTACTTGTATAATGCCAATGCAAAATGTCTGCTTCCCTGTAGACTAACCCAACTCTATGGTTATATGCACATAACTCTGTAATTTTCAGTAGTTTGTATTGGAAAATTGTCACTCAAATTCCCATCCAACAATAATAACATTAAAACATGATGCTCAAAACGTAATTTTTTTTTCACCCAGGGAAAAAGTATTCTTTATAACAACTTAAAGCGCTCATTTAGAAGGACAAATTTCATCACTATCTAGCGGTATTATTTTTAGAATAGATAGAAGCCAGTGGTGGCGTAGTCATTTTTCACCCTTATGTTCTACACAGTTAGAATTGTGAATGTTGAATGTTGTATAGTGTTTCTTTTGTGTTTTTTTATACTGAGTTGATTTGTATATTGGCAACTATTTTAATTTAAGAAGATCAATTGAATAACATTGTTGGATCTAAGGATCTTACATTTGTCAAACATATTTTGCAGCCAATTTCTGCCTCTCGGAGCAAGTTTAAAATAACTTTTTACTAGTAATCAAGAAGAGTAATATAAAGCAAACACTTCCCACATGTGTTTTACACTGTAAATACTACTATATGAGGCTTAGTGTCTTTTTACTAAAAATGTCTTCATAAGTCTGGTAATAATTTCATCAAGCGAGATTTGGCTTCTCGTGTTCTGGAGAGGATGAAATGCTATTTGGGCTTTTCCTATAAAAGAGGAGAAAAACGAAACGCGGGTCTATATTTATTTTTTACACAAGGAGTAAATAGACATAAAAAAAAAACTGAAAGAGATGGAACATCTGTGGCACTTATGTTTAGTGCATGGCCTTGAAACTAAACCCTTTATTAAGTCAGAACACAGAGATGCTGGAGTTCCAAGTCCCAACTGAAGCCTAAAAGAATCCAGAATTCCCCAAATTGTCCAATTCACTTGCAGAGTAAAAGGGTAAAAAATTTTGTCTCCAATATTTTATCTTCTGAATGAACCACTGGTGGTCCTAGAATAAAATAGGTATTCAGGTATTGCCCTCCACCGGACACTCACCAGATTGCTGCCTGTGTCCCCCGTTGGTTTTCTTGATTTTTCTTCTGGTGGAGAATGTGATGTGGCCGCTGCGGCCAAGAAACAGTTTCCTAGCCCTCTTCTTGGGCTCAAAGCATAACCGTGTAACATGTTGACATGTCTTTCTAGCAATGAGCTCATATTTATGACAGTGTAAATTTCTCCTGCAATGACTTAGTCTGGCCATTAGGGGTCAGCAGGAAACAAGTAAAGAAAAGCCCAGGGATCTGTAAAAAAGCCTGGGAAAGAGAGATCCAGGAAGTCCTGTGAGAAGGCGACATGCGTCTGAATGCTGAGTGACGTTAGAGAGCTTATACAGACTGTTGCCAGACGGTGTGTCCAAGAAGAAGCTGTGCCTTGTGAGTAACTGAGATATGTGACCAGTCACCAACTGTGTAGTCAGTTAGGGAAAGCTAGTTAGTGATTCCAGCAGTGCTGAGAACTGCCTGGTGTATATCACTGCTGATGGACTGATCAGGCTTGATCCAGAGATTGTGAAGGATCTGGTATACTAAGACTCTGTGTACGTGGATACTACTAAGGAGCCCTGTTGTGAACTACACTTTGAGACTGAGATTGATTCTAATTCCTGCTTACACCTGGATGTGCTGGAGAGCTTGGTGAGAAGGAGAAGCTGATCAAACCCTGTGGCCGGAGATCAGGGTCTAATGAAAGGTTTAGTTTGTTAACTGTTTGTATATGTATTAAGTCTGAGAGATTTCTCTTTGCTCTTGTGAGAAGAGAAACTGTACACTGTATAGGTAACGCGTTGGTTAAATATATATATATATATGAGTGTTCTCTAAGGGGAAAACAAGGGTACCCAGATCCCATTGTATTAGTGTGGGAGGGGGGTGTAAGGTTATATTCCTGGGAGGACCACGTGCCACATCCGCGGTAACATCCTGGGTAGGCCCTGTACTGAATAAGGGTGGGAGCAGCATAGCCCAGGGGTAGTTTGGCTCATTCCCGCGAGATTGGCACTTGGGCTCTCTCGGGCTGCATAACTTGTATTTTGTGTTAGTGGCTGTTGTGGCCCATATTTTGTAGAATTGTTTAACCCTGTCAATTTTTGTGACCAATATAAAGAAAGTTATTTGCCACTATACAAGGTCGGAGTCATTCATAGCAGCGCCGTATTCCTCATACACATTCGACCGGTCATTACAACCGCTGCAGCCACGTCATATTACATCCCTCAAGGGTATCAGCAGGGGACATAGGCAGCAGTGCAAAGGAATGGCAGGGGGTCTAGAACAGAGTTCCCCAAGTCCAGTCCTCAAGGCCCACCAACAGATCATGTTTTCAGGATTTCCTTAGTATTCCACAGGTGATGGAATTATCACCTGTGCAATACTAAGGAAGTCCTGAAAACAGGATCTGTTGGTGGGCCTTGAGGACTGGACTTGGGGAACCCTGGTCTAGAAGATACATTCTTTCGTAGTATTAAAGGGATTGTCTGGTCTTAGGCTGCAAGTCTGCAGTCACCTTATGTGACTGGGGACTTGAGAATGAGATTTGCTGATGCCTGCATTGGGAGTGGACGATCATGTAACCGCAAATATGTGGTTTTGCATATTCCCGGCCACATTCCGTCTAGACATATCTGGCCTCACGTAATACTCTTTCATTGAGCCGTGCTGTGCCCATCTAGTCGGCAAGTGATCGAATGTATGCAAATCACATACTTGCGGTCACGCGCCCACCGCTCCTGGCGTCGGCACCGGAGAATCCTCACAATGAGCGCAATGTGAGGGTTCACAAATCTGCAGTCACATAGACTGACTGAAGACTTGTAACCTAAGGCCAGACAACCCTTTTAAGGTTGAAAGAAGACACAAGTACATCGTGTTCAACATATAACCTAACATGTTGATCCAGAGGAAAACCCCACAAGGCAGATGCTAATTGCCCTATATTAGAGGAAAATTTCCTTCCCGACTTCCCATACAGAAATCAGACTGGTTTCCTGGATCACCATACCAAGGTAAGTATATATATATTTTTTTCATTTTAGAACCACATTGGCCACATTTTTAAAATATAATGGCCAATCCCTTAAAGGATCTATTCACAGCTTCTTGGCTTTTTTTCTTAAAACATAGAAAGGTAGAGTTGGAAGGGACCTCCAAGGTCATTGTGTCCAACCCCCTGCTCAATGCAGGATTCACTAAACCAGTCTGTCCAGCCTCTGTGTGAAGACTTCCATTGAAGGAGAACTCACCACCTCTCGTGGCCGCCTGTTCCACTCATTGATCAACCTCAATTTCAAAAAGTTTTTTCTAATATCTAATCTGTATCTTCTCCCTTTCAGTTTCATTCCATTGTTTCTCATGTTTCCATGTGCAAATGAGAATAAAGCTGATCCCTCTACACTGTGACATCCCTTCAGATATTTGTAGACCGCTATTAAGTCTCCCCTCAGTCTTCTTGTTTGCAAGCTAACAATTCCTAAATCCTCTAACTGTTCCTCATAGTACATTGTTTGCAGACCGGTCACCATTCTGGTCGCTCTTCTCTGAACTTGCTCCAGTTTCTTAAAAGGCTTAGGGCACTATTAAGGCATATGGGCATCATAGGGATCCATTCTCTGAGCCTCTAACAAACAAGACCAGATTCTGACTTTTGACACTGACTAGCGAGGACTACCTTCCTTGACCACAGTGTCAGCATGTTGGGTCTGGAGGCTCTCAGAAGTGATGTGGACTATACACTGTAAGATCAAGCAGGGTCATAAATATAAAAGGTCCAGCTGTTGCATTCACTCCTAGGTCCTGAGTTATAGAGGGGGCCAAAAGGCCCCTTTCCCCCCATATGAAAAAATTATTACTATAAAATGCCGGTGGTAGTTAGAGGTCCTGTTGGAGACTTTGCATTAGCTTCAAGTTACGCAAGATCAAATAAGTTACTAGACTGTCTGGCCTAAGACACAAACACCCTGAGGTCTGGAGTCTGCATTAATTCTGGAGTCTATATTTGTTTTGGGGGTTTAGTCTAGATTCTGAATTTATTTTGGGGTCCGGTTCTGGGTTCTAAAAATATTTTGGCATCTGGTCAAGGATCTTGTGGAAATCTCTCAATATTTTGTTATGGAATCATGGTTGCTAACTTGACTTTTTTATTTTTTCTGGACAGCTTACCCAAAAAAAATCCATGGACAGACAATATTTTTTACTGACACATTGAAAAACCATCATGATTATAATCCAGCCATGTCAACAGCCCATAATTCTGATAGAAAGAAATCAGCTGCATTCACTGTTAACTATAAAATGATGATAATTACAGTTAAAATAATCTGTATCAGTTCCTTCAGCATCTAAAAAAATCACTGACTCCTTTCATTTTTTTTTTTTGGACAAAACAAGAAAGTGCCCTATTTTTACGCAGGAGAAAGAAAATGATCCAGCTTCCGATTCCAAGTAATGTATAAAATGTAAAGTTTTTTATTTTCAAAATGTAAAAGTCAGCGAGAGAAAAAACAGACAATTTGGAGGTGTAGGGGGACATGAGTATAGATAGCAATACCAGACGCGTTTCGAGCTCTACATGCCCTTTTAAGCTTGGTTAAAAGCTCATGTAGAACTCGAAACGCATCTGGTATTGCTATCTTTCTTCCTGCATCTCCAGGTTATCGGTGTATTTTTCGCTGACTTTTACATTTTGGAAATAAAAGACTTTACATTTTATACATTACCTGGAATCGGAAGCTGGATAATTTTTTTTTCATGCATTTATCGTGCGCCGGGCAGTGGCGCCGATCTCGAACTGAACTGATCGGAGGCTGAGCTGGTTTCTTTTTTTAATACCTTATTTTTATGGACTGTCCTGGAATTTCTGGACGGTTGGCAACCCTGTATGGGATCTGAATTTATATTAGGGTCTTGGGTAATATCGGAATATGCCTGTTGTGACCCAGCACTAGAATATAAATTCTCTTGCATTTAAGGGCCCCACAGACTTTGATTTTTCTCTCCAGCTTAAGTGTGAACTGCTTTTATACCATAATATGGTTGTGTTATTCTTTCTTCCTGTGTTAATTATGGCATTATTAAAACACTAAGACTTTTAAGACTTTTTGTATATAAGATCAATGAATTAAGGAAAGCCTGTTTGAGTAAACTTTGGCTGTGGGGCCAAATAAGCAACAAGCACATACTTTTCTTTCACTAGGGCTGGGAAGTGCTTTATTAAACTATAGCTCTCGATTAAAAACGTATGTGTTTGTTCAGTGCAATATGGGTCACTGGTTTGATTGAAAGATTCTCTTGACATGGCAGAGACCCCAGTTACATCTAGCATGTGCCAAGTATGTCTTAACCACAAGCAGATCTAGGTTTTTGCAACTGCAGAATTCACTGAGTAACAGAGATCACCACTGTCTTTTTGGAACCTTTAGCATTGTACTACATCATAGCTGCCTCATACTTGGATACCAAAAGCCTAACATGTCTGGAGGAAAGTGACTTCATACTGAAACACTGAAGAATTCTTAAAATAAATGTGACATATAAACCTACCACAAACATGTTTGATGACCATATCACCGTATCTTCTATTAACTAGTTGTGCCAGATGAAAGATAAAATCTGCGGGAATCTGAAAATATTTAGAATCGATAAGTCAGTGGATAGTACTGTTACCTTGCAGTACGGGGTCATGGGTTCGAATCTGACCAAGGTGAACATCTGCAAACACTTTGCATGTTCCGTGTGTTATTTGGGTATTATTTGGGTCACCCAGGAAGAAAACAAAAAGTAGATTCCAGTTCAAGACTTTATTGGCAAAGAATACAACTGGATTTTATATCACAGGATAAAAACGGCAACGCGTTTCGAATGCACTCCGGTGTTCTTTGTCTGAGCTTCAGTGCATACAAAAAGCGTTGCAATTTTTATCCTGTGTTATGGAATCCAATTTTATTCTTTTCCAATAAAATTTAGCTTTTTCAGGAGCTGGAATCTACTTTTTTACATCCTTGATTACTACAATTGGTCACATTGGAATTCCCTGCCTCTTTTGCAACACCTTGAGTGGCAATGGTGAGCTGGTTTCAAAAACTTTTTTCAATATTTGCATATTCTTTGCAATACACCAGTTTCCCACCACAAGCCAAAACAATTCTAATTTTCATTGGCTTCACATGAACCCCTTTACCCCCGAGGGTGGTTTGCACGTTAATGACCAGGCCAATTTTTACAATTCTGGCCACTGTCACTTTATGAGGTAATAACTCTGGAACGTGTCAACAAATCCCACTGATTCTGAGATTGTTTTTTCATGACATATTGTACTTCATGATATTGGTAAAATTTCTTTGATATGACTTGCATTTATTTGTGAAAAAAACGGAAATTTGGCAAAAATTTTGAAAATTTCGTATTTTCAAACTTTGAATTTTCATGCCATTAAATCAGAGAGATATATCACTATCACACAAAATAGTTAAGAAATATAATTTACCACATGTCTACCTTACATCAGCACAATTTTGGAACCACATTTTTTTTTGTTAGGAAGTTATAAGGGTTAAAAGTTGACCAGCAATTTCTAATTTTTCCAACTAAATTTACAAAAAACATTTTTTTAGGGACCACATCACATTTGAAGTTAGTTTGTGGGGCCTTTATGACAGAAAATACCCAAAATTGACACTATTCTAAAAACACGACCAGCACGGTGCTCAAAACTACATTCAAGAAGTTTATTAACCCTTCAGATGCTTCACAGGAATTTTTGGAATGTGGAATAAAAAAAATGAACATTTAACTTTTTTCTCAAAAATGTTACTTTAGACCCCAATTTTTTTATTTTCATAAGGGTAACAGGACATATTGCACCATGCAATTTGTTGTCCAATTTCTCCTGAGTAAGCCGATACCCCATATGTGGAGGAAAACCAATGTTTGGGAGCACGGCAGGGTTCGGAAGGGAAGGAGCACCATTTGACTTTTTCAATGTGGAAACCACCCATAAGTGACACCTTTTTGGAAACTAGACCCCTCAGGGAACTTATCTAGGTGTGTGGTGAGCACCTAGAACCCCCAGGTGCTTCACAGAAGTTTATAACATTGAGCCGTAAAAATAAAACTTTCATATTTTTCCCACAAAAATGTTTTTCAGCCTCCAATTTTGCATTTTCATAAGGGTAATAGGAGAAACTGCACCAATTGTTGTGCAATTTCTCCTGAGTAGGCCGATACCCCATATGTGGGAGAAAACCACTGTTTGGGTGCACGGCAGGGTTCGGATTAGGTCATAATATTGAATAAATTGTCATTAGTCTTGAGCACAAGTGCTCGCTACTTGAGTTTGCGTTGGGTACTCGGGTATGCACCAAGTACTGCGGGTGCTCAAGTGACATGCTCGAATCCCCGCCCCACATGTTTTATGGTTATTAGACACCCAAAAAAATACATGCATGGATCGCTCGTGCATGGAAGGCAATCGACACGAGTTTTTTTTGTCTGTATAACAGCTACAAAACATATGGGGTGGAGACTCGATCATTTTACTCGAACACCCGCTATACTCGGTGCATACCCGATGCAAACTCAAGTAGCGAGCACCTGCGCACAACACTATTTGCCATATCGTCATTTTTTTCTTTACTTTTGAAAAAATCCCAATCCAAACACAACCCCAACCCTAGCACGGGTTTTTATAATTGACAGCTGGCACTCACTAAAAAAAACTTTTTTTTGCAAAGATTAGTTTTTGCATCGCCATATTTTGAGAGCTATAATTTTTCCATATTTCGGCTGACAGAATCATGTTGACGTTTTTATTGGTACCATTTTCGGGCACGTGACATTTTTGATCGCTGTCTATTCCGATTTTTGGGAGGCAGAATAAACAAAGACCAACAATTCAGGAATTTTTTTTGTTTGTTTTTATGCCGTTCTATATGTCGTAAAATTCATAAGGCGGCGTTATTCTTCGGGTCAGTACGTTTACAGCGGTATCATATTTATATAGTTTTTTATATTTTGGCAATTTTACACAATAAAAACTATTTTATAGAAAAAATACATTTTTTTGCATTGCTTTATTCTGAGCGCTATAATTTTTTTCTTTTTTAGCTGATGGAGCTATATGGCGGCTGTTTTTTTGCGGGACAAGATGATATTTTTCAGCTGTACCATTTTTAATTACATTCGTCTTTTTTATCACGTTTTATTCCATTTTTTGTTCGGCAGTATGTTGATAAACCATCATTTTTTGTTTCGTTTTTTATTTTTTTACAGTGTTCACTAAAGGGGTTAACTAGGGGCACAGTTTTATAGGTCAGGTCGTTATGGACGTGGCAATACCAAATATGTGTACTTTTATTTTTGGGGGGGGGGCTTTTTTTCATTATAATATTTATTTATGGGTACAGTATATTTTTATTTTTTTGGATTATTTTTAAAAAAATATTTTTACAATTTTTTTTTTTATTTTGTTTTCACTTTCTGAGCCTTTTTTTAAACTTTTACACTTTGTCCCACTATGGGACTTTCATTTTTTGGAGTCTGATTGCTTGCACAGCATAAGGATGAAACATCATTCCCTATGCTGTGCAGGCTGTCAGCCCCTGCACACACAAGCTAGATAGATTGTGCACTGAGCACGATCTACCTATTTTGCTGATGCCTGGTGACCCGGATGTCATCATGACAACATCGGGTCACCATGGCAACTATCTGGACCCTACATACACAGCGGGGGACGCCGGATAGAGGTAAGAGGGGGCGCTCTCACCGCTGCTTGCCCCGGAAATGCTGCCATCGACTTTGATCGCAGCATTTCGGGGTTAATGTGCTGGGAACAGTGCGGGACCACTCCTAGCACATAGTACCGGGTTTCAGCTGTGACGATCAGCTGAGACCCTGTGGCTATCGCGCCAGTACAGCCTCTGTGTGGGTGCGATCGCCAGGGCATATTAATATCTGGTCCAATAGGCCCAGGGCGCAGATACGTATTAATATGCCCCACGTCAGAAATGGGTTAAAGAAGCGCCCCCATCAAAGCTTTTATCCTCTTAATATATTGCAATCATAGTATTACATAGCACTATGTACTTACAATTGCTTATTTTGCCTTTCTACCCAGCTAATTCTTCTCTTTTCTCAGCACTATTTAGAAACAGGAACTCTCTTTTCTCTGCATGAATCATTTCCCTATTCAGCATCTGTCCCAGCTGCTCCCTCTTCCCCCCTACCAGGGACTTTTGCAGTTTTGACTGATGCAGGGAAAATTGACCTCCTGTTTTTACATAGAGATTAGAAGGATTCAGCTAATCAGTTTTTAATCACATGATATCATAGACTTAGTTGCATAGCTACATAGGTTGAAAAAAGACCTAGGTCCATCAAATTCAACCTTACGCCACCAATTTTACACTTAGTCACTAATTTAACTATAACCCACAATGTTATGTGTATTGAGGAAATCTTCCAGCCCTTTTTTAAAGGCTGTTATAGTGTCGGTCATTACTACCTCTTGTGGTAGGGCATTCCACAGTCTGACTGTAAAGAACCCTTTCCTATTTAGCTGCAAGAATCGCCCTTCTTTCACCCGTAATGAGTGCCCCCTTGTCCTTAGTATGGTCTTTGGAAGGAATAAGTCATGTGCTAGTCCTTACTACTGACCACCTATGTATTTATACATATAAATGAGATCTCCTCTGAGACGTCTTTTTTTTAAGCTAAACAAGCCCAAATTTTCCAGCCTCCCATCATATGAGACGTCTTCCATCCCATGTAATTATCTACCGTATTTTTCGGACTATAAGACGCACCGGACCATAACAAGCACCCCAAATTTTGGGGAGGAAATTAGAAAAAAGATATTTTTTATAAGATGGGGGTCCATCTTATAGTCTGAATAGGTACGGTATCTTACATGGGGGGCAGTGGAGCGAGCGTCACAGGAGGCAGGGTCCCTCAGGAAGTCGGTGGCTGCAACAGAAGAGGTCAGATGCTGTCAGATGGAGCCTGTGCCGGGGTCTGTGCCTGGCTGAGGCCCTTAGCCTGGCCGGTTCCAGTGCCGGGGCCTGTGGCTGGGGCCTCTCGCTGGGGCTGAGGCCTCAGCCTCAGGCTGGGGCTGAGGCCGGGGCCTGAACCGGGCCGGGCTCAGGCCGGGGCCTCGGGCTGGGGCCTGTAGCGGGCTGCCGCTGGTGCCGGGCTGGGAGCGGCGTCAGGCGGCAAAGCAGAGTGGCCTGGAGAGGTTTCCGGTGGGCGCGGCCATCTTCCTAGAGCTGTGCTCTACAGGAAAATGGCCGCCGGAGCTACCAGTCTGCCCCAGCCGCTCTGCCTCACCTCTGATGCCGCCGCTAGCACCACCGCATTCCTGAAGGGCCCCGCGATCCCACTTCACCACCACTGCAGGTAACGTTTGGACCATAAGACGCACCCCCCATTTTCCTCCAAAATATTGGGGAAAAAAGTGTGTCTTATGGTCTGAAAAATACAGTAGTTTGAACTGACACTAACTTATGAATATCCTTTTTAAAATGTGGAGCCCAAAACTGGATCCCATATTCCAGATGTGGCCTCACAAATGATTTATAAAGGGGTAACAATATGTTGGGATCGCAGGATTTTACCTCTCTTTTTATACACCCTAAAATCTTGTTTGCTTTTGTGGCTGCTGCTCGACATTGAGTACTGCTGCTCAGCTTACTTGTAACCAGAATACCCAAGTCCTTCTTCTGTTCTGTAGTCCCGAGTATACTCCCATTTAATGTGTATGCAGAAATAGGATTACTCCATCCTAGGTGCATTACTCTACATTTATCTACATTAAACCTCATCTGCCAAGTGTTTGCCCATTCAGTCATCTTATCCAGATTGTTCTGCAATATCGTAATGTCAAAGTCAGATTTTAATATCCTACATAGTTCGGTGTCGTCAGCAGACTGACACTTTACTCTCAATCTCATCCTTAATGGAAAAGAGAATAATTTACTGGGTAGAAAGGGAAAATGAGCAATTGTAAGCACACAGTGCTATATAATATGATGATTCCAATATATTAGGAGGATAAACATTTTGATAGGCGTGCTTCTTTAAATTGCCCACAATGTATGTAACAGAATATATCTTGCAAAGACCCCATTCCAGTGGTGGAAACGCATTGCTTTTCCAAATCATAAAGGAATTTATATTCGTGTCATTTATGGCCTTATTTTATTTGCCATCAAAGAATAGAGGGGGATGTTCAAGCGACCAATTCAGAAATCATATGAAACTTCTAAATTACAGACGAATAAACTCTTCTTGGAGTTGTGCCCATGGATCACACAACCCACCAAGGATGGAGTACATATATTATTGGCTTCATTTCCAATCTTTTTTTGTTAATACAACATCTAATTGTGCCTTTATGCTCTTCCTTTTTTGATCATCATTGGGTTTTAATATATGCGCTAAATGTGTACCAAAGTATCACAAGGGATAAAAACTCATTACATAAGTTAAACTATAATACCCCCTACAAAATGTAGTCTCAATAACTTATATACAGAAAATCTGGCTTCTCTCCATACATTTTAATGAAAACCTAAAACCTTGAAGCAAAAGAGATTGACGGTAGGTTAGCGGTGACAAGTAAGTCATAAGGCTACAGCTACATTAGTACCGTCTGCCAATCACAGTCAGTGTTAAATTAGGCAAGTAGAGTCAGATGAATGGCAGTCTCCAATGGTTTACGAGCCATATCTTTTTCACGTAAGGACATAAACTGGAAAGTCCAGTTTTTAGACAGCGTTATTGAGTTTTCGAGGCTGACTTGTCACATGGTATTACAGTACGAGGCTTTATTTGCAGAAAATTTATTCTGAATTGAGATCAATTTACTAAAAGACTGAGACTTCAAATCACTGGAGTGTGGGTGAGGCCCAAGTATGTACGCGGGTTGAGATTTAGATTTTTTTGATGCCTTTTCTACCATAAAATTTGGATTATCTAAGACCTACAAAAATTAAATCAGGCAGGAAAATGAGAGAATTATAGCAAGTATAACAAAGTTAAAATATACGATTTAGAAGCAAATTAAGGCATGATGTCTTAAAGGAACTATCCAGTTTTACATTACTTTGGCTGTGTTATGAGCTTGTCTTGTGAGCTGAGTTCTCTAAGTTGCAGGTCAGGGTGGGTAACACGGACTGAAGGTGATGGCACAGCAGAAAGGACATATATGTCCCCCAGTCATATCAGTGGTAACCTGATGACTTGGGGCCATACAGAAAGGAACTGACGACCGCACACTGCCCCCAGGATGCAGGCTGGACACCTCTTATATATAGCTCCACAGGTATTTAATGTACAATATTAATTCTGAGATCTATGTGCCAGAAGGGATCAGGAAGAATATTTTTGACTTTTTGAAGAGTTGTGTCTCTGCCTTTTTCTGGATTAACTTTTTTTTTAAAGTTTTTCAATCCACTAATTATGCAACTACATCATTTCAGTGATATTTGCAAAAGCATTTCCAAGGTTCCCTTCAGTCTACGAGGTTATTCTTACTTTTCTCGAAGGATAGCCTCCTATCATAAAACAATAAGTTGTGTAAAAGATTAAAGAAAATTGTATGATAATTGGTGCCTTGCACACCCAGGCACATGACCCCTCCGTCTATCTCCAATATAATGTTCAGAGTGAATACATTGTATAAATAACCAACTCTTACCACTGTGCAAGCAATCGCTTCCAATTACCTGTTGACACACAGACGCAGAGCAGTGCCTCTTCCATCTGTGTTACTGTATTGTGTATAGTAGTTATGGTCAGTAAAAATTCAGAATGACGACCAAGTTCTACCTCTCTGCTATCTGTGCCCATTCATGATCTCCGTGCTTGCTCCCGACACAGTCATAAACACAGCAGAATAATATTCTTCATCAATATGTAAGGCTGAATTCAAACATCCGGGAAACATGGACCAAGCTGAGATCACAACATGAGTCCCAACCATGGGGTCTCCTGACCAAAGTCAACTGCCTCAAATATGTCTCATACAGCTTAGGCAAGACATTGTGATACAAGCACGGTTCGTGTATCACAGATTTGACCTAAGGGTGAGAAATGCTAATTGAAATACATTTTTAGGCAAATTAGAGTCTACGTGAAAAAGGGAAAATCACCCATCTGCATACAGCTGTTCCAGGCTTTGAGCCTCTCATCAGGCAAGAGTAGTGCAGAGTAGTCTACTGCTTGGTCTTTGGAGCAGCGAATTTGAATTCACTTTTCCAAAGGAGCATGACCTGTGTCTCACTTTTGATAAGCTCTCTCAATAAGGGCTCACTCACACTAGTGTATAACACGTCCGAGTGCTATCCAATGTTTTATCGGATAGCACTTGGCCCAAAGTTATGCTATGGAGCAGTGCCGACTAGGGCTATCGGCATGAGAAAAAATCGCAGCATGCTACAAGTGCATCTGATAATACAAGTCTATGGGTTCTTGTGAAACATCGGACTGCACTTGGATGTCATCCTAGTGCAGCCTGACATCCGCGGACTCAGACAATGGAGAAGATGGAGAAATGAAGTTCTCCATCTTCTCCACACCTGTGCTGCGATTCTCTCATGCAAGAGAATCAGATCACACTAAGACCACACTTGACTCAAACTCTGCTAGAGTTTGATCTGACTGTCATTAGCATAATTGGCCCAATTCTCTCGAATGAGAGTATCTTCGGCAGTCTGATCGCAGCCTAAATAGAATAGTACCTCCTAGACCTCAATCAAAGATCTCTAACCCAAGCAATAAAATCCCTAATCTACATAGACAAGAAGCAAGAACCCACAAGACAACTGTTTGTAGGTGATGCCTTTTCTTTTTGGTATGAGTAATTACCCTAAAGGTGCATTTACACCAACCAACTAGCATCATTAAATGAATGCCAATCGGTAAATACTGATGAGGGTAATTTAATCGCCCATGTGCACTTAATGATCTCTAATACCTTTCAGTGTGCATAGGCTGCTATTGTTCTCGGCAGTGCGAGTCCCCTTTACACAAGATGATGCGCTGCTGAGAACAATGATCTTTTGTGTAGCCAAAAAAGATCATTTCACCCAACAAACGAGCATTCGTAGTATAATCTTGCAGTGTAAACGGACCCTAAGTCATACAGCAAGAGTTAGACATTGACTTCTAGAGTAAATGTCACTCAAGGTGTGGAAAAGACTAAGTGCAACATGAAGGGAAGAGGGGGAGGAAGCCCAAACACTAGGGAAAGGGGGAGTGGAGACCCCTAGGCAGATCTAATAACACCCTGCCTACCTTACCGTTCCTACATAGGTTCCACACCTATCACTGAGCAGGACCCTAAACCCTGTATGTCCCTAGAGCTTGGTCCTAGATAGGGAGGGGGAGGGGTGAGCACTGGTCAGGCCCCACTATAAACTAAAGACAACAAGGTATACCAACAAAGGGGATTAACTTAGCTTGAGCAGACACCAGAGGAGTAACGCCAACTGTCCTCCAAGGGCACCAGAGAAGAAGCTAGCCGACTGCTAGTGCAACAAGCCTGCACAAAGGTACATAGAAGTATCACTGCCGATTGCCTGGAGCAAACTGAGGGTTTATAACTCCCATGCAAAGATGTGTCAATTAGCAGGAGGAGGGAGGTCACCGCTGGGTCTTAAAGGAAGAAGGATTAAGAAGGTGTCTGCAATACCAAGCGCAGTGACCACCTACAGCCAGATCCAGGGCGACTGTCTATTACATCTGACACACCCGTGACAGTAATTACATCCAATAGGTGGCTCAATAGAGCCAGCATTCTACTTTGATGATAGTTCATTTTCATACCTTTTGCCCAAAGAACATTGCCTGGGCTATAAGTCTCCCTATGCCAATACAGTGGTCTCCACAAGTAACAATAACTAGACCACAGGTGAGCAAAAATGTTCAGCAATAATTAATGCTTAGATTAGGGTCACAACTGCATCAGTGCTTTTGTGCCAAATACTGGCTCATGAGGGTAGATTGGCAAATGGGATTTATCAAGTGAGCAAAGTTTTTTTGTTTTTTTTTTAGGGGGGGGGGTGTTATTTTATGGCATTTTTTTCAGCATGGTCAATAACATAGAATATTTTTCATTTTCAGGAAAAATTATTATTTCTGGGTGTAGATGGAAAGTTTTCATTCAATTGCTATAACACCAAGTCTCAAGAAAGTAAAGGATATGTCCCACCACTACTTTACAGCAGATAAAACACCCTGAGATGTATGAGGGTATTAAATGCTACATGGTTCTCAAAACTGCTGAGGATTTTCATTTTAATGAGATGTTTGCGTTATTTAATTGCAGCCCAGAACGTGGCATGACCAGGAATAGTTGATGAAACCATTTTTCCATTTATGCGAGACCACGAGAAGTTGTCTGACAAGTCGCTGCCTGATAAAATGCTGCAAAGTAGATGGAGATGTGCAGTAGTCACGACGGGCATGGAATCGATTCAGAATTCTTAAGAATTTTTCATATATATAAAAAAAAATACTGGTACATCTACAAATTACACAGTATCTTTCAATATCTGTCATCTATATGAAAAAGTATACACTAGAAATGAGCAGATCAGATAAAAATTCAAAATCTCCTGTTCGCGCACAATTTTCAATGAAATTCGATTTGCAGAAAAGTCAAGTTCAGGAGAGCAGGACACAATTCCTGCATGCTGGGGGCGGTGCGCTCATGATGATTAAAGAGACTGTCCACTACTTTATCATTGATGAGCTATCCTTAGGATAAATAGGTCATCAATGTCTGATCGGTTGAAGTCCGACACCCGGCACCCCTGTCAATCAGCTGTCCTAGGTGACGATGGTGGCGGTCGGTCCGAAAAGCTCAGTTGCGGAGCTGATCCATCCTCTGATAATGGCCGCAGCAGGGTACTGCACATCAGCCTTCTATTGACTCTTATAGATTTGAATAAGAGTGGATGTGTAGTACCCTGCCGCAGCCACTATCAGAAGACAGAGCAGCTCTGCAATTGAACATTTCCGGCTGGCGGCTGCCACCTAGAACAACTGATTGGCATTGGCAGGGGTGCCGGGTGTCGGACCCCAACCAATCAGACATCGATGACCTATCTTAAGGATAGGTCATCATTCATAAAAGTAGTGCACAATCTTTTTAAATGGTTCAGGGAAGTGTCATGGTTGCACCACTTTCCATGCTGAAAGCAATGGAGCTTTGCCTTGGCAGCATTGGAGGAGCGCAGAGGCACGGAAGCTGTCACGGTCCAACTATCTGGGCAGATTTGCAACAGCGTTTGCAAGCTCTTTAGCGTAGAGATTGCAAGCGTGCGCTCCTTGCTAAGGAAACTGGCCACCTCTGTGAAGAAGACCCCTAACATGTCTGGTGTTTAAGAGGTTGTCCGGAGCTGGCTGCAGCTGGGGTCACGTGATGCCTGGTGAGCGGCCAGCGATAGCGCTGCTCACAGGCAATAGAGACCACACAAAGTAATTACACAAAGACTTGTTTACACAATTTAAATATATGGGGGCATTGTTAATAGTACTGGACAACCTCTTTAAGCTTGACGTCTGAAATTACTCTATGTGACTGCAGATTTATGAATCTTCACATCTCACGCACTGTATGCTGTCAGGGTTGTCCGATGCCAGGAGCAGGCGGACATTTGACCGCAAATATGTGATTTGTATACTTCCAGCCACATTCAGACTAGACTTGCATTGAGCAATGCCATGCATGTCTGGTCGACATGTGACTGCATGTATGCAAATCTCATATTTGCAGTCACGCACCCACCACTCCCGATGCAAGCAGTGGAAAATCCTCAAAGCACATAGAGTGATTGTAGACTTTTAGCCTAAAGCCGGACAATCCCTTTAAGCAGTGAATAGTACACAGTAGAATTAAAAATTCTGCTGTTCTTGAGTACAAAGATGATTTTTCACAAAAGGTAAATTGCAGAATTGTTAACAACTAGCGATCTTACTCATATTTGATAAAGAGAAAGCCGCCTTAGCCACACATTTATTATATTACAGACAGCGATTTAGTATATCTTAACTTGACGTTTTCAATGGCATCAGTAAATGCCCAATTAGTTCATTTTTTATGAGATCATACAGAATGGTATCACATCACTTAACACAACAAACCTATATCAATGAGCATAATGCCCTGTAGTCAAAAAATACCGCGTTTCGCACACCCAATACATCATTGATGTGAAACTTCCAGCTTGGTGTAAATGAACCACAACACAGAGATAGATGGGGAACTGCACGAACCCCTATCACGTAGCACACAGCAGCCAGCACACTGTGCCGCTTGTTAAAAGACCCTTAATTCATGAATGACATAGGAAACCAGCGTAATTTGTCAAGATGGCAAAGGCTAGTCGTGAATGGTTATTCAAATATGAGATCGGCATGACACAGTGCAGGCTCCCACCGCTGCGCCAAATGTAAATAATCGGCAGGAACAAGTGACAGCTAACATGTTTGCAGTAGAAAGGAGACAGCGGAGGAAACACCTTCATTTGGTCTAGGTGCTTGGTTTAACATTACAGGGGAAAAACACATCTTTCAGCTTTCCGTCTCTTACTGACAAAACTCTGGTAGTAACACAAGTAGTGACACTAAGCACCCAGCTGTCACCCAAAGTGAAAATAATAGCGATTACAACAAAATCCCAGGCAATATAAAAGCTAGAGATGAAATTAAATGTTTACAGGAAAGGTTCAGAATATTTTTTTAATTGCTTCAATATATCTGTTGTGAAAAATTCAGCAATTCTTGAAACAGAGTTTTACCAAGATTACAACTAAACTTGTGGGAACAGTTCAAATATCCATCACACATCCATCGATCTATCCATATGTATCTATAAGGGGTAATATAGCCTAATATAGGTACAACTATTAATAACATTTCCCTCTTCAGGTACAAAAAAAAACCCTATTATACCCTATTGCTGATACCTTCCTGACCATAGAGGTTGTGCCTGACCTGCACAACTCTCCCAGATGAGCAGATTCCATCTACTCTTACGCCATCTTCTCATCACCAGGACTTCACCATGGAGCGCTCAGATTTTGTCTTCTGACCATAGCGGTTTGCACCCTAACAATAAAGAACATAAGTGTTGCCCCCGCTTATAGTCAAATGTCCTTATTTTCAACCCTATGTTTGCCTACTATAGATACAATACATGCAATGAAGTAGATGTAGAACTAAAAGAAAAGAAGCAAAAATGCAAAAAAGTGAATTTTTTTTGTTGGGGTTGGGGTAACGTGAAAAACTGTGAAAACTCTCCTGTGTATGTTTTACCTACTATAGATACAATACAAGAAAAAGACAAAGGAAAAGAAGGAGAAGGAGAGGGGGGAGAAGAAGAAGGAGGAGAGAGAGGAGAAGGAGAGGGAGGAGAAGAAGAAGAAGAAGAGGGAGGAGAAAAAGAAGGAGAGGGAGGAGAAAAAGAAGGAGAGGGAGAAGAAGGAGGAGAGGGAGGAGAAGAAGAAGGAGAGGGAGAAGAAGAAGAAGGAGAGGGAGAAGAAGAAGAAGAAGAAGGAGAGGGAGAAGAAGAAGAATGAGAGGGAGGAGAAGAAGAATGAGAAGGAGGAGAAGGAGAGGGAGAGGGAGGATTAGAAGAAGGAGAGGGAGGAGAAGAAGAAGGAGAGGGAGGAGAAGAAGAAGGAGAGGGAAAAGAAGAAGAAGGAGAGGGAAGAGAAGAAGGACAGGGGGAGAAGAAGGAGAGGGAAGAGAAGAAGAAGGAGAGGGAGGAGAAGAAGAAGGAGAAGGAAGAGAAGAAGAAGGAGAGGGGAGAGAGAGAGAAGAAGAAGGAGAGGGGAGAGAGAGAGAAGAAGAAGGAGAGGGGAGAGAGAGAAGAAGAAGGAGAGGGGAGAGAGAGAAGAAGAAGGAGAGGGAGGAGAAGAAGAAGGAGAGGGAGGAGAAGAAGAAGGAGAGGGAGGAGAAGCAAAAGGAGAGGGAGGAGAAGAAGAAGGAGAGGGAGGAGAAGAAGAAGGAGAGGGAGGATTAGAAGAAGGAGAGGGAGGAGAAGAAGAAGGAGAGGGAGGAGGAGAAGAAGGGGAGGGAAAAGAAGAAGAAGGAGAGGGAAGAGAAGAAGAAGAGAGAAAAGAAGAAGGAGAGGGGGAGAAGAAGGAGAGGGAAGAGAAGAAGAAGGAGAGGGAGGAGAAGAAGAAGGAGAAGGAAGAGAAGAAGAAGGAGAGGGGAGAGAGAGAAGAAGGAGAGGGGAGAGAGAGAAGAAGGAGAGGGGAGAGAGATAAGAAGAAGGAGAGGGAGGAGAAAAAGAAGGAGAGGGAGGAGAAGAAGAAGGAGAGGGAGGATTAGAAGATGGAGAGGGAGGAGAAGAAGAAGGAGAGGGAGGAGGAGAAGAAGGGGAGGGAAAAGAAGAAGAAGGAGAGGGAAGAGAAGAAGAAGAGAGAAAAGAAGAAGGAGAGGGAGAGAAGAAGGAGAGGGAAGAGTAGAAGAAGGAGAGGGAGGAGAAGAAGAAGGAGAGGGGAGAGAGATAAGAAGAAGAAGAGGGAGGAGAAGAAGAAGGAGAGGGAGGAGAAGAAGAAAGAGAGGGAGGAGAAGAAGGAGAGGGAGGAGAAGAAGAAGGAGAGGGAAGAGAAGAAGAAGAAGCGAGAAAAGAAGAAGAAGGAGCGAGAAAAGAAAAAGGATAGGGGGAGAAGAAGAAGGAGAGGGAAGAGAAGAAGGAGGAGAGGGAGGGGAGAAGAAGGAGAGGGGGAGAAGAAGGAGAGGGAAGAGAAGAAGAAGGAGAGGGAGGAAAAGAAGAAGGAAAATAAGAAGGATAGGGAGAAGATGATGATGAAGGAAAATAAGAAGAAGAGGGAGAAGAAGGAGAAGGAGAAACTGAAGACGGAAAAAAGGCAGTGAAGGAAAAGGAGAAGAGGGAGGAGAAGAAAAGGAAAAGAAGGAGAAGAAAAAGGAAAACAAGATGGAAAAGCAGTAGGAGAGGAAGGAAAAAAGGAGAGGAAGGGGAGAAAGCGGAGGTGGAAGGAGAGGAAGAAGAAAAAGCTCAAAAATGAAAATCGGCTTTGTTGGAAATGTGCTAATGTGAGCAACAGTAAAAACATAAGTGTATGTTTGCCTACTATAAATACAATACAAGACAAAGTAGACAAAGAAGAAGGAGAAGAAACAGAAACAAAAGGACAAAAATGAAAATTAGACTTGTTGGAGATGGGCTAACGTGAGCAACTGTGAAAACATGAGTGTATTACAGAATCGTTGTCTATGTAACTTGCTAACATTCAAACCAGTACCTTTAATTCAGCAAGCAATATCTAAGGAACACATCTTCTGCCCTGGTAGAATCTATGTAACATTTCGGAATAAAATACATGTAACTTCAGCAGGGTACAATCACACAGGTATGTTAAACAGAATGCAATAAAAATAGAACGAAAACACTGAAATGTCGCATGGCGTAATCAGAAAGTGTTTGCTGTGGAACTCGCAGAGAAGCAAAACAGAACCGGCAATCAGCCTCGAACATATTTTGTGCTGACTCTCTTCATCAAGTCTGAAAAATGCACATTATCCAAACACAGCTGGGATGAATAGAACAAACCACATGGGAAGAGGAGATAATTTTTCCAAATTCTGTGTACGGGTGAAGCATGTTTAACATTCAGATGTGCAAAACGGCCCTGAGTGGGCTGAGACGTGGAAATGCTCACCTCATCAGGGCTAAGCCTTGAGTGGGCTAAGAGTTTTCATAGGGAATTAAGGGCCGGTCTGTGAGGAGAGTTTTTCTGTTTAGACACAATTTACAAGAACGCTCAAATCTTAATGGTGTGGTGTACCACCGGTCTACCACTAATACAAAACACAAATAACCCTGGATTCTTTCATCTTTCATGTGCAGGGAGATTACTGACAGTCTGCTGGTACATCTGTAACCCATGCCAAATACAACTTTTCCATAATCACTATGAAGCACTTCTTGTCTTTTTCAGTTTAAGTGTATAAAGTTCAGTGAAAATCCATGCAGCGAGCCCGTAATTACTCGCTCCCACAGGCTGCTGGCAAATCTCGCAATCTCTCTTACTTCTATGTTAGGAGACTACTATATTCTACTATATTCCTATAACTCTAGCAAATATCTATATTTTTTTATTACAAAAGTACTATAGCATTTATTTTCTGTTGAGTGTACAGATGCAAAGATAGGAATTATGTCACTGGAGGCAAAAATTTGGCTTGGTGCACCTCCTTTCTCATGCCTGAAACTTAAAACTTAAAATAGTTGTCCACCTTCAAAAAAAATAATCTTCCAAATGGTAAGGATGGTTTTAATGCAAAAAAATGAGGCATACCCACTGGCTCCAACCCCCAGAACCCAGATCTGGTGGACTACAAAACGATGATGAGCAATTCTTTGGTCACCAGATCACTAAGACCTGGTGTTCCTAGGAGAAGCTGTCGTGTCTTCCATTGACGCCGTGGAATTTTATTTGTTTGTGTTTTCTCCCCTGCTTGTCTCCTTCCCTGTGTTTTCTTGTCGTAGTAGTAAGACCAGTGTCTTGCTGCCCTTCTCACTAGCCAGGGCAAAGCCCAGGATCAGTCAGGACTTAGGCACGTGATGGCGCACGGGGGAAGGAACCGTCTACGGCGATAGAGAGCGCAGGGTTCAACATCAGAGTGTTGAGTGGTCACCATCTCACCATCTCCCCCTCTCCCTATCATCAGGACCCTTCTTTTCCTGTTTCCTTCTCTCCCTTTGCCCTGGCGTGACAATAGCATTGCTTACTGCCCTGTGTAGACCAACAGTGTGATGAGTGCTAGATCCACTAGGTTAGTCGTGAATATGCCTTATTTTATTGTTTTTATCCCATCCTCACCATTTGGAAGATTTTTGTCATAGGTGGAAAATCCCTTTAATGAAACAGCCACAATATGTTCCTATGTAAACCTAAAGTTATATCTAAATACCTTGCCCAAGACATGCTTATAATAGCCATCACTGTATCATTTACATGCAGAGGAATGGCTAATTTGACTATTTTTACTATAAAGAATCCTAATGATAGGAGTTATCAGTAGGATTCTTTATGGTAAAAGTAGTCAAATTTTGGAATGCCAGAACCAACTATAGAAAAGGGCTTGGGGTTTATCACATAACTAAGGATACTGAGGTTCTACAGTATATCATCATATATGAGTGACACAGTATATCACAGGAATTATTTAACTTTAAAGGGATTTTTTCACCCCAAAATGCAAATTTAGCTACTTAAATATTCATCTAGGGGACTTAGTCCCTAGAAAAAAAAAATCACACCAGTAATATACATCTTAGTATTATAGATAAATTGACTTTTAATTCATATGTAAATGGGGGACACTTTGGCATAGCTAATGGGTCAGTGCACCGTTACGCCCTCCGATTTGCATATTTAGCACTGTCTCTGATCTTAAGGTGTCCTCGACTTTAACACTGATGGCCTATCCTTAGGATAGGTCATAAATGTCTGATTGGTGAGGGTGTGACACCTGGCAACCCCGCCGATCAGCTGTTATCACAGTCACAGTATCAATCGGGCACGCACTCAGCGTGTGCGGGCACAGTCTGATCTCCGGCTCCTCTCTGACGCCGATCACTAGTGGCGGCCACAGACTGGCGGGAGCTGAAGATCAGAGCGTTCCCACATCCATACTGAGTGTGCACCCGAATGATACTGCGAACATGGTCCTACACCCCCCTCTCCCTCCCCTCGAGTCATGCACAGGAACACGGATTTCAGTTTCAAAAGCACTTGCTATTAGAAAGTCAGTGCTGTCATTCAAGATCAAGGACAGTGCTAAATATGCAAATCACAGGGCCTAATACTGCACCCGGCCACTGGCCATGCCAAGGGTGCCCCAAAGCACCCTCATTAACATATGGATTAAAAGTGAATTTATCTGCAACTACAACACTAAAATGTATATTGCTGGTATATTTATTTTTTAATGGGGGACAAATCCTCTATATAAATGTAAGTTAAGTAACTGAATTTGCATTTTTAGGGTGAAAGTCTATCTCTCTCTTACTGCCATTTTAACCTATTAGAGCCCAAATGACTTTATCAGACCTTGCCTACAATTGTAGTAGATCAAACATGTCAAACTCAGGCCCGCAGGGGGATTATATTTGTCCCGCAACACCAGAACCGCCACCCCTATTTGGGGCCATTATACTGCATGAAAGATTTTGTGGGGCCATTATTCTGTATGGAGGACTATGTGGGGCCCATGTGGAGGAATATGTGGGACCCATTATACTGTATGGAGCACTATGTGAGGACATTTTTCTGTATGGAGGACTATGTGGGGCTCATTATTCTGTATGGAGGACTATGTGGGACCCATTATACTGTATGGAGCACTATGTGAGGACATTTTTCTGTATGGAGGACTATGTGGGGCTCATTATTCTGTATGGAGGACTATGTGGGACCCATTATACTGTATGGAGCACTATGTGAGGCCATTTTTCTGTATGGAGGACTATGTGGGGCTCATTATTCTGTATGGAGGACTATGTGGGACCCATTATACTGTATGGAGCACTATGTGAGGCCATTATTCTGTATGGAGGACTATGTGGGGCCCTCTATTCTGTATGGAGGACTATGTGGGGCTCATTATTCTGTATGGAGGACTATGTGGGGCCATTATACTGTATGGAGGACTATGTGGGGCTCATTATTCTGTATGAAGGACTTTGTGGGGCCCATTATTCTGTATGGAGGACTATGTGGGGCCCATTATACTGTATGGAGGACTATGTGGGACCCATTATACTGTATGGAGGATTATATGGGGCCCATGATCCTGTATAGAGGACTATGTGCGCCTATTATACTGTATGGAGGACAATGTGGGCCCATAATACTGTATGGAGCACTATGTGGAGCCATTATACTGTATGGAGGACTATGTGGGGCCCATTATTCTGTATGGAGGAGGATGTGGAGCCCATTATACTGTATGGAGGACTATGTGGGGCCCATTATACTGTATGAAGGACTATGTGGGCCCATAATACTGTATGGAGCACTATGTGGAGCCATTATATTGTATGGCGGACTATGTGGGGCCCATTATTCTGTATGGAGGATGATGTGGGGCCATTATTCTGTATGGAGGAATATATGGGGCTGATTATTCTGTATGGAGGATGATGTGGGGCCATTATTCTGTTTGGATGATGATGTGGGGCCATTATTCTGTATGGAGCACTATGTGGAGCCCATTATACTATATGGAGGACTATGTGCGCCCATTATACTGTATGGAGGACTATGTGGGGCCCATTATTCTGTATGGAGGACTATGTGGTGCCATTATACTGTATTTAGGACTATGTGGGGCCCATTATACTGTTCGGAGGAATATGTGGGGCCCATTATTCTGTATGGAGGACTATGTGGGGCCCATTATTCTGTATGGAGCACTATGTGCGGCCCATTATTCTGTATGGAGGTCTATGTGGAGCCCATTATACTGTATACTGGTTGGCCCGCGACTTTGTCCAAGTTTTTCATTTTGGCCCTCTGCGTGTTTGAGTTTGACATCCCTGTAGTAGATGGTTGACCATTTTTTTCAATAGCTACTGTGCAATACTACATACCTCCTGAAGGAGCTGCTGTAGAGGAATGCTGCTTCTGTAGCTAGACCTCCAACAATAAGCCGATCAACCGGTGGGCTTACTTTAAAAATGAAGGCTGAGACCAGCTCTTCAAGTGATCATGAAAACTGAATATTAAAAAAATGTAAAAATCAGTGGGAAAAATGTGAAATCAAAGGATTAGGAGAATAATAGGATAGGAAGTCGGAACTTGTTTTACACCGGCTTGGTTTTTACTTCTGTAAGTGGTGGCATCTCTGGTTCCTGTAACTTAGCTGGCACTTATAAGGTTTATATATTATCTGCGATCTTTATAAACTATGCGCAGTATGATTAAATATACATCTTGGGAAAGAGAATTTGCTTGCAGCTCACATCTGTGTTCGGACGTGTCGATTCTGCCTTCCCTGCCCTTGCAATATTTTTTTTTTAGTCTGTTTCCAGTCAAAGTGCTTACTTTGGGTGCAGGATGTTGCTGTTTTATCTGCTCAAACAGAATTTGTGACCAAAGAAAACAAGAAGGACGTGCTCAAGCAACAATTGTTTCAGCAAAAAGTAACCTCAGGGGCAGACGCCATCTTTGAGTCCTGCTTCTTCTAAGCTACCGGAGGCCGAGAAGCAATTGGCAGTAAAGCAGTGTCAAGATCAAATGATGCTATGGATCTTTTCATGGGGTCATGGATTCAATCACAAGCAATTTTCTTTTCTTGTACATCTTACTAACCAGAAGTTTGATCTAATGACTCCGGAGAAGAGTAACATATCCAGTGTTTAGAGTATGATAAGAAACTGGAAAGCCAGGACATACGATCTGATGAGCTTATATCTCATTCTAAGGATATCCCTCAACCTATGCAAGAAACTGTTAAGTAAAATGAAGGAAATACCTTGGTTGACCTGAAAAGTCTACTGACATACAGTACAGACCAAAAGTTTGGACACACCTTCTCATTTAAAGATTTTTCTGTATTTTCATGACTTTGAAAATTGTACATTCACACTGAAGGCATCAAAACTATGAATTACCACATGTGGAATTATATACTTAACAAAAAAGTGTGAAACAACTGAAAATATGTCTTATATTCTAGGTTCTTTAAAATAGCCACCTTTTGCTTTGATGACTGCTTTGCACACTCTTGGCATTCTCTTGATGAGTTTCAAGAGGTAGTCACCGGAAATGGTCTTCCAACAATCTTGAAGGAGTTCCCAGAGATGCTTAGCACTTGTTGGCCCTTTTGCCTTCACTCTGCGGTCCAGCTCACCCCAAACCATCTCGATTGGGTTCAGGTCTGGTGACTGTGGAGGCCAAGTCATCTGGCGTAGCACCCCATCACTCTCCTTCTAGGTCAAATAGCCCTTACACAGCCTGGAGGTGTGTTTGGGGTCATTGTCCTGTTGAAAAATAAATGATGGTCCAACTAAACGCAAACTGGATGGAATAGCATGCCGCTTCAAGATGTTGTGGTAGCCATGCTGGTTCAGTATGCCTTCAATTTTGAATAAATCCCCAACAGTGTCACCAGCAAAGCACCCCCACACCATCACACCTCCTCCTCCATGCTTCACGGTGGGAACCAGGCATGTAGAGTCCATCTGTTCACCTTTTCTGTGTCGCACAAAGACACCGTGGTTGGAACCAAAGATCTCAAATTTGGACTCATCAGACCAAAGCACAGATTTCCACTGGTCTAATGTTCATTCCTTGTGTTCTTTAGCCCAAACAAGTCTCTTCTGCTTGTTGCCTGTCCTTAGCAGTGGTTTCCTAGCAGCTATTTTACCATGAAGGCCTGCTGCACAAAGTCTCCTCTTAACAGTTGTTGTAGAGATGTTTCTGCTGCTAGAACTCTGTGTGGCATTGACCTGGTCTCTAATCTGAGCTGCTGTTAACCTGCGATTTCTGAGGCTGGTGACTCAGATAAACTTATCCTCAGAAGCAGAGGTGACTTGGTCTTCCTTTCCTGGGGCGGTCCTCATGTGAGCCAGTTTCTTTGTAGCACTTGATGGTTTTTGCAACTGCACTTGGGGACACTTTCAAAGTTTTCCCAATTTTTCGGACTGACTGACCTTCATTTCTTAAAGTAATGATGGCCACTCGTTTTTCTTTACTTAGCTGCTTTTTTCTTGCCATAATACAAATTCTAACAGTCTAATCAGTAGGACTATCAGCTGTGTATCCACCTGACTTCTGCACAAGACAACTGATGGTCCCAACCCCATTTATAAGGCAAGAAATCCCACTTATTTAACCTGACAGGGCACACCTGTGGAGTGAAAACCATTTCCGGTGACTACCTCTTGAAGCTCATCAAGAGAATGCCAAGAGTGTGCAAAGCAGTCATCAAAGGAAAAGGTGGCTACTTTGAAGAACCTAGAATATAAGACATATTTTCAGTTGTTTCACACTTTTTTGTTAAGGATATAATTCCACATGTGTTAATTCATAGTTTTGATGCCTTCAGTGTGAATGTACAATTTTCAAAGTCATGAAAATACAGAAAAATCTTTACATGAGAAGGTGTGTCCAAACTTTTGGTCTGTACTGTATAGGACAATTCAGTGCTCCACTAACTTGTTTGGGTCTAACCATTGGATCTTGAAAATCTTGGAAACCTTTCCCAGACAGAGGTAAAAGGCAGTACAGAAAATATAATGCAGGCAAGATGAAGCATATAGCATAGGTAGATGTCAATATATAGTATAGGTAGATGTCAATATAGTCCATTTAGTAAAGGAGGAGAGCAGCCAGTACAGTACAGTTAGGACATATAGAGAGCATTGCAGTACCTGTAGTACAATTAGATAGCAGTTAAGAACATGAACAGGTAGAGAGCAGTACAGACCATACGATACTCTTAGAGAACATTACAATATATCTAATAAAGATAAAGAAAAGGCACAGTAGTACATATAATACAGATAGAGAGCAGTACAGTACATGTAGTGCAGGTAGAGAGCAGCACAGAACATGTAGTACAGATAGAGCAGTACAGTTAGAGAGAAGCACAGATCAGTACTGTACATGTATAGGTAGAGCAGTACAGCACATGTAGTACAGGTACTGCAGTAAAATACATGTAATAGAGTTAAAGAGCGGTACAGTACATATAGTACAAGTTGAAAGCAGTACTGTACATGTAGTACAGGTAAAGCAGTATAATTCATGTAGTACAGGTAATGCAGTATAGTACATCTAATACAGGTAAAGAAAAGTACAGTACATACAGTACAGAACGGAATACCGTACATGTAGTACAAGTAGAGCACTACAGTACATGTAGTATAGGTATTATAGTACAGTACATGTAATAGCGGTAGAACGCAATACAGTACATATAGTACAGGTAGAAAGTAGTACAGTACATATAGTTCAGGTAGAGAGCAGTAGTACAGTACATGTAATAGAGATAGAAAGCAGTACAGTACATATGGTACAAGTAGAAAGCAGTATGGTACATATAGTATAGGTAGAAAGCAGTACGGTACATATAGTTCAGGTAGAGAGCAGTGCTATGCATGTTATACAAGTACAGCAGTAAGGTACATGTAGTATAGGTATTGTAGTACATTACATGTAATAGAGGTAGAAAACAGTAAAGTACATAGAGTTCAGGTAGAGAGCAGTGCTATATATGTTGTACAAGTAGAGCAGTACAGTACATGTAGTACAGGTAGAGCAATACAGTGCATGTAGTTCAGGTAAGGTAGTATAGTACGTGTCATAGAGGTAGAAAGCAGTACAGTACATATAGTGCAGGTAGAGCGCAGTACTGGTTGGATGCATTTTCCAGCAGACTGAGCACTCTGTATACATTCAACAAATGACCTCTAGAAGGCCTACATAAGGGGACATACCTAGCTAAAAGACAGTTTGCTCCTTTAGTATGATGGTGCCGTCTTAATTTGGGCCTCACTGATGTCTCTATGACAAACAGCGGTCATCTCAGATTTTGTATATAAGAACCAGATCCTATTATTAAATATATCTAAAAATATGGAAGGAATTTCTGCCGTCTGCCGCGAGGCATTGACCTAATCCTATACTCTTTAAAGAGCTGCACCGGTATTCCAGGTCAATACTGAACATTCTATTTTATCTTCATGGTTATTACCAGAAGAAAAAAAATCAATTTTGGGTGTAGTGATCCTCAAAGTGGATGAAATACAAACCAATGTCTATAGATATTGGAAAGAATATAGGACTATTAATAACCGATGACGCACATCCACACAGATGTTTTCAGTTTGACCAGATCTTTATAATAATGACATTGTTAAGTGATTCGGAGATGGAAGCGTTCAATTGATCCATCTGTATTCATCATTACAATCATTCCAGTTAGAGCTATTAGAGGACCTCAGCCTCCTCTTTTCAAGTGGTTTAAAAACAAGGACATCAAAGACACAACAATGAAAAATGCAACAATATGTTCTCTGAATACATACAGCTTCACCGTACACGGAGCACGTCCAGAAAATATTTACAAAATTATATCACTTAACTGATCCATATCATTTCCACTCTATGGACAGAAGTATTCTGACGCTCCGCTTAATCATTCAATTCAGGTTTTCCCATTTAGTTTCATTGTCCCAGTGTATAACATCCGGCTCCTCGCCCCCGGTGTATAACATCCGGCTCCTCACCCCCGGTGTATAACATCCGGCTCCTCGCCCCCGGTGTATAACATCCGGCCCCTCGCCCACAGTGTATAACATCCGGCCCCTCGGTGGGATTATTCTAAATCTACTCTTCACCTTCACAAGTAATCCGGGGAACAGGGCCAGCTAGGGCGCCCCCAACATTAGGGACAGGGTAGGAGCCACTGGTCCCGGGATACCTGACAACAGAGTCGTGACATATTGGTTTGGTACCAGATTAAAGCCCCATTTTTATCACACAAAAAATATTTGACAGTAAAAAATAAAATTAATAAAATAATATTCAATGGGAAAATATATTAAAGGTACTGTCCAAGCTTTGGGCTCAAGACTGCAGTCATTATATGTGATTACAGACTTGTGAATCCCACAGTGTGCAGTGTGCACGCTGTGAGAATTCTTAAATATCGGGGGTGCGGGGCACAGTCACTATATGTGATTACAGATTTATGAATCCTCACAGTGGTGAGGATTATCCAGTGTCGGGGGCTGCTGGGCACGTGACCGCAAGTATGTGATTTCCATACATGCATACACGTGGTCACATGCCAACTAGACAAGTGCAGCCTCACTCGATATATGTGTATTAAGCAAGACTGGACAAGTCTAGTCAGAATGTGTCAGGAAGTATGCAAATTGCATACTTGTGGTCACATAACCGCTCGCTCCTGGAGCCAGCACCGGAGAATCCTGACAGTGCGCACTATGCGTGCTGTGAGGATTCACAAGTTTGCAGTCACATGGAGTGACTGCAGACTTGAGTTCCATGCCTAGACAACCCATTTAAGGCTTTGATGCTAATATTTTTTACGTCAAAAAATCACAAATTATAGCGTATGTCGCCTGTGAGCAAAAATGTGTAACTTTTTGCTAAGTTGTTGTCACTTTGGAAAATTGGGTGTTGTTAGCAATGGAAAAGAGCTGGAAGACAGATTTATGAATTTCGACAAAAAGAAAGGTGAAATTCTACTCTAGTTGGATGTTGGAGTTAAAAAGGGCCATAATAGTTTTAGACAGAAGTTTCGTATTTAAAGATGGGTCAATATTTAGCATACAATCGTAACTTTTTCCCAATGTGTCATTCCAAAAGATGACATTTTGCAAAAACGTAGGCATCTGAAAACCTTGGGTAAAGTATAACAGAACATAGAATATTTTTTATACAAATTACAAAAAATAAATTCAATATTTCTTGCTCTCCAAAACACATCAGTCTAATCCCAGCAAACTCTTTCTGCAAATTTACTTTCACTGACAAACTGAGAAATGAAGTAAAAAAAAAAAACGCCGCCCTGTCTGTAATGTGATGAAGCCATTTCATAAGCAAAAATGCAGAACATAAAGCAGACGAATAAAAGTAAACTAGGAGTAAATAACGATTTAGTGTAAAATCTAGGTATAATGGCTAATTCCCAGAATTTCATCCAATCTGGCTTTATGAGAACAGCAGTTGGATCGCTCCGTAGTAGAGAATGTTTGCAGGCGAGGACAGCCGGTCTTGCAGTCGGATCTAATTTAGTGTCTCACCCTTTATGCAAGCAAGACGCAGGACAACTCAGAACTTGGCAGTGGCTGCATATTACTAGGGAATCATAAATAAGGGGAATGGTCTGTATTATTATGTCTTTTGGGGAAACATGCAGAATTTTATTAAACACACCCATTTACCATGAAGAAGTGAATTCACACATTGAAGGCATTGAGTTTTGATGTAGATATTCAGTGCAGATGGTTTGCACTTAGCGTTATTACCAAATATTTTCCTCAATTTCACGGGATATTGCACCGAATAAAAAAAACTATTGGACTGAATCCATAATCGTGGAATTATGGGAATCCTAAGTATCCTTTGCTGTTGCCACACATGTACAATCTACTATATACATGTGTGTTTGTTGAGCCCTTTCCCTACAACATGCTGCACAAGATCTCTACCCAAAACCCCAGCTACATGCCAGGTCAATATGCAAACATTATGGTTGTGGTTTCATGAATAAGTGAATATTTTGTATAACTTTTTTGTTAACTTTTCTAATGATATTTTCTAATAAAATACTGAGGGTACGCAATTTGCATATATGCAGTCACATACCAACTAGACTTGTGCAGATCCGCTCATTACAAGTGAATTGAGAGAGGCTGGATTTGTCTAGTCAGAATGTGTCCGGAAGTATGAAAATCACATACTTACAGTCTTATGACCGCCTGCTCTTGGCATCGGCATCGGAGTATCCTCACAGCGTGCAGTGCACTCTCTGTGAGGAGAATTTACAAGTCTGCAGACACTGAGTGACTGTAGAGTTGTACCCCAAGACCAGACAACCCCCTTTAAAGAAGACATGTCTCCAGGTCAAAAGTGGCCAGTAAATATATAAATGATGAGGTAGTGTTGAATAAAGTGACATGTGCTCATCAATATATAATAAATAAATTAATGAGGTAAATAATGGTGAAAAAGTCCAAGGGATATATATAAGTATGGGCAAAATGACCCCCAAAGAAATGTTCAAGCCAAGAGATGAGATAAGTATAGATAAATAAAACATCAGGAGATACTAGTAAAAGACTGTAGTAAAAATCAACAGAGCATATTAAGTAGATACAGAACCCATAGAATGAAGGACCCAACGCGCGTTTCGCCGATGGCTTTGACGAGGGAAAGGGGAGAGGTGAGTATCATGGGTATTTAAACCCGAATGGACCAATCAAATGAACCCAATTGATATTGGCAGCAGCATGCCCTAACTCACGCAAAGGTTAATAATGCAGAGCAGCCTAAAGACACGCCCCAGAGGATTCTGTGAGACACGCCCCTTTGTAAAGACGATAAAAACTTGTACTAAATAAAAAGGCCCATATCTCTGGAACTGTATAGCGGATTTAAAAAAAGAAAAAAGTGAAATAGTCAGGGGAGCAGCAAAAATAAAATAAAAGCAAAAACTTGCCACTTTCGACTTGATGACAGATCCTCTTTAAAGGTGTTTTCTCACTATCACAAGCTACAAGATATCTACTATCTATTAGATAGGGGATAACCTTCTGCTTTTTACAGGTTAGACTGCAGGGACCTCCAGTGATCCCAACAATGGGCTTTCGGAAACCCTGAAAGTCCATGAGCTGTAGTTGGCTTTTTCTGGCAGTCCCATAGATGATGAGTGGACTGAACATTTGCACATCTGCTCTAGTCCTATTCTTGGGGGATCTCTATGGGCCCCAGCAGTCGAATCCCCAGTGATCGGGAACCTATTACCTATCCTGTCGAAAGGCGATAAGATGCAATATTGAGAAAACCCCTTTAAGAGTGGAAGACTCTGTGATTTCTTTATTTCCTTCAGATCCTTGTAACAAAAAGAACTTGGGAAAAGCAGACACCTCCTTTAGTAATTACAACTGTACAACGAGTCATCAAGTGGTTATACAAACTGAGGACTAGGAGTCATATTTTTCTGATACGTCAATTATGTTACATTTTGATTTTTAGTCGGTCATATCCATACTGCCTCTTTATAAGCGGTGCAAATACACATCTATGTATTCTACTGGATTTTTTACATGTATTTCATTTGTGCAATGACTATATGTAGAAAAAAATAATAATAATGTCACGTAATGGAATGCCAGACACAAGGCTTATCATAGCAGAGAGGCAGGACGGGTACATACAGCAGCCGAAGTGCAAACACTGGGCCCGTCCTTTGAAGTGCCATTCACAATAAAGACCTCCATATGAAAACACTCCGCTCATACAGGCAAATCACTAAACGGTGTTTGACTATCATTTCTGAAGACAAACACAGCACCTTATTACATAATAGATTTGCTATCTAAGAGGAAATAGAAAAGTCAATAATCAAACAAAAGCCAGAAACGCCAAACTCATAAAATCACTATTTAGCACCATTCTGTTACAAATCAATATTACTTTATCTATATTTTCTGTAGTGCAAAGGAGGACAGATTATAAGTACAGAAAGAGAATTAGGTTCCTATTGCTAAGTACTCAACTGGACTATTAATACTTTATTACAACCCTACCTGAATTTGCTCCAGAGATGCCGCAATATTCACTCTGCTAGCGGTGCTGGTGATGGAGGAGACCCCATGGCCAGTATCTCTGGAGGCATAGGTACGGTCCAGCCTGGAATACCAGTGTGGATGGGACGTAACCAGACCGAATGTGTGTGTGCACTGTCTAGCAGTTCAGCAGGTGTAATCAGCTCCCTGCTGTGGCCAATAGGCCAGAACCACACCCTTGTTATATGGATTTTGCAAGGATAAAAATGCATCCTATCTAAGGTTAGGGCCACACCAGCGTATTTTCTCCCATCCGAGACAATCGGTCTGATTATGCTGCTCACACTCTGATCAGAGTGTGATCATAGTGAGATCTAATTTTCTCGGATGAGGAGAAGATGGAAAAAAAAAAAAATTCTCCATCTTCTCCATTCTGTAAGTCCGTGAAAATCAGACGGCACTCTGGTGTCATCCAAGTGAATTTAGATGTTTTCCACTGACTCATTGACTTGTATGGTCGAGCGCGACCCGATAATTGTACCCAACTCTGGCATGTTGGGATCTTTTCTTCTGACCGGCTTGGTGCGAAGAAAATATCAGACATGGGCCCGGCCCCATAAAATAACATTGGTCCGAGTCCGATCCGATGTTTTTTCGGATCGCACTTGGACCAAAAATATGGTCTTCTGCACGAGCCCTAAAAGGTCTTGTAAAAATAATACGCTTCTCAAGCAGAAGTCAATACCAGATGAACACTAAAACTTGCACATAGTCATCAGCGCTGCTCACAACAGTGTTATATTCCGAGCATAGTGATGGGCAGTTCAGCTCTCTCTAGTGCTCTGAATCATTTGGCACCAACTAACCAAAAATAGCTGGCTCTTTTGGATCTCAAATGGATCCATAGGTGAACACATATTTATGGCAAAAGATATGGTGATATGGTTAAAGGTTTCCCCCGTGGCTGGGGGAAAGATCCGCCAGAGAGAAATTTCCAAAACAGAATAAAAACACGTTTAAAAATTGGCTGCGCTGCTGGAAAAAAATCTCTTGCTGCGATATTCATTAGCAGGTTTTTTATTGTCCACTACGCATTTCAATGCCGTACTGGCATCTTTATCAAGTGTAAAAAAAAAACAACTGAATATTATAATCCAAAAAATACTGTATATATACCTAAATAATTTTAAGACGTCACACATATACTCTACGTAATTCACAGTTATGCATAACAAATGGTTCTTTGCTGGAATATAAGGGTGGAGGCTCTGTATAACATACTATACCTGATAAAGGAGTCAACCCAACTTCAAAACTTGTATGAATATAGATAAAGAGACCATACACCCTTGTCTTTACTCTGTGGCAGCGCCCGGGAATCACCTCTCTTTTTCCTGTTTGGTTTGAATATTTATCTTCCCACGGGTGTGTGGGTCAGCGGTCGGAGCATCAGGCAGGTGAGGATATACAATCCCTTGCTCGCTGGGTCTTATATTTGGGGTAACACATTTGGAGTTCCTTTTCTCTTTTTCTTTTCACTTTATAAAAGCAGAGGCAGGGAATGCAGCAGCCATTTTGTGATGAATCTGGATAGTGAATGGATATCACAGCTTAGCAATCGAGAGAACCTGTTGGACTTTTTTTTTACACTTGATTAAGATGCCAGTACGGCATTGAAACACGTAGTGGACAATAAAGAGCCTTCTAATGAATATCACAGCAAGAGACTTCTTTCCAGCAGCGCAGCCAACTTTTAAACGTGTTTTTATTATGTTTTGGTAAGTTTAAACTGACAGCATACTGCTTGTAGTTCCCAGTTATTGTGCTGGACTACTCCCTGTACTCTGGTGCTAGTTTTGTTGTGCTTTCCTGTTCATAACCTGCCTTGTGTTTTTGACTACGTCTGTTTCTGTGACTGACCTTCTGGTATCTGACACTGGTGATTCCTCTGGCAACGGAATTGCATTTTTATATTTTCCCTGGTTCTGTTCCTTTCATTGCTGACCCAGCTAGTTTGACAATTCTTACCTCAGGCTCACTCCTCTAGCTAGCAACTACTCCGCGGATACAACCTAGGGGACCCCGTTGTAAGTCTAGATCCCTGTACATTGATTAAAAGGTGAAGTTCGGGTCCCCTTTGAGATCTGCTAGTGCCAAGTGTATCCAAGGAAGTCTTTTTGAGCTGTCTGTCTCATACAGACTTTACATTAGTAAAGCTATCTATGGACAAGTATATTATACAGTTACCTATAGATTTTTACCGGTATATAATACTATACAAAGCAATAAAAACATGAGAAAGTCAGCACATTTGACTACTTAAAAGGTAAATATTCTTAATTCAAGATACATATCTAGTGTAGACTTCTGTAGGTGAGTATTGTGAAAATGCTCTGTGACATAAGCAGTGGTTATTGTGCCGTAAGAGGGGAGAGGGAGGAGGAGCTGTCCTCATCACCTAATGCAAATGATATAGTCCTGTGTTATTTGCCATCAGCATTGCCATTTTAAGGCCCCTCTTCTTTTGCAATTTCCTTAAAGGGAATCTGTGAGGTCATTTTTGTGTAGTATACTAATAGTATCCTGAAATAGGGCCTTGGCAGGCCTTTCAGGATATGCAAGTTTTATTTCTCTACGTAGCCCCGTTGTGTTGCTGTAAGCCCCAGAGAAATTTATAGTCGCGCACCGGCAAGTCAAGCAGATGTAAATGGCAAATGAATATTCATTCCGTCCCCCGCCTATAATCGCGGCCACCCCTCTGCACTGGCATCACCGATTCAGTCAGACTGCCGTATGCCCGAGGATCGCATCGCAATCCTCGAACTGGCCGCCTGCTCTCCTGACCTGAGAGTGACAGCTGCATAGAAATACATGCTGTCACGCTCAGGTCAGGAGAGCAGAAGGCCAGTCCGAGGATTGCAATATGATCATATGATTTTGTTCATATTGTGACAGAATATTGCTGTCATCTCATATTTTACCAGTATGGAGGTAATTAGCGTGCACTCAAGTCAAGAGTGAGGTGCTGGTGAAAAGGGGTAGATAGTCCCCAAAGATTATAGAAAGTCAATTCACCGCAATGCAATTTTCTTGTAATGCAAAAGTATTTATTATAAACCATAAACAATAGAAATTTGTGACGTTGCAAGCGACTATATTGCGTTAGACGTTTAAGCCCTGTCCTGGGCCTTGATCATTATGTCGCTGCTGCAAAAGAGAATACAAATAGTGGGAAAACTGCAGAAACAACAATTTTCCATCGGTGCAGGATAATACAGAAAATATGTCCCAATATTGTATAAAAGTCATTGTGGAGAAATGCAAAAAGTAGTAACAAGACAGAAAAAAAATGTAAAAAAATTAAAAATTGGACAGAAGTCCAAGTAAGGAGCAATGGTCAATATAGTGTGCACACAACTGGATGTGTCAAGGGGGCTGTAATGTAGAGATTTGGATAATTATGAGATCAGAAAAAAGGGGAGCCTAGTGATTTGTCATCAATATCAGCGTCTCACAGAGTTAGTCAGTTGATACCCACGGGGTTAAATTTAGAGAGGGAGTACTTAATAGTAAAAGCTTACTTGTGATCATATGTATAGGGCGAGCATATAGAGGTAGTGGAGCCAAGAAAAAGAGGGGGAGTCCCCACATCAGGTCCTGTTGAAGATAGTGCTGAAAACAGAGAAGTATATAGTGGTGAACAGTGTAAGATTGTCATAAACAGGATTAAATAGACAAGAAGCACGGTCAGGTACCTTGGAGTCAACGCAAAGTGGATATTGTATGGAGAGTGCTAGAAAACAAGGACAAAAGTTTAGACAAGTGAGTCGTTAGCTATAGCTGTGAGGTCAGAAGAAAGGTGTTCATATAACTTTATAGTTGCAGTGTAAAGTGGCACTCCCGTGCCCTGCTGTTGCAGCTGGCGGGTTTATGGGCTGCTTGCCGGACCGGAGTTGGAGTGACAGAAGCTTCAGATCTTTAGTCTCATGCATATCAATTCAAATGCTGATTTCTCAGTAACGGAGGAACGCATTGGCCATGTAAAGATATTGCTGGACTTGTCTTTGAAAGACCTACATGCGCTTATAAATAGTTTGAGGGGTGAAATCATGCTGATGGATTCCCTTTAACTACCGGAAGTGTGTCATAGCCTGGGACGATATACTTCTCTGTTTTCAACATCATCTTCAACAGGACTTAATGTGGGGACTCACCCTTTTTTTTTGGCTCCACTACCTCTATATGCTCGCCCTTTATATATGATATGTAGAGCTGGCTGGGAATAGAGCTGGAGTGACAGAGGCTTCAGATCTTTAGTCTCATATGCATATCAATTCAAATGCTGATTTCTCAGTAACGGAGGAACGGACTGGCCGTGTAAAGATATTGCTGGACTTGTCTTTGAAAGACCTACATGCGCATATAAATAGTTTGAGGGGTGAAATCATGCTGATGGATTCCCTTTAATTACTGAACCATGTTTTAGTTTCTATGCCCCAATGCCGAATCTGTAACAGTCACCTAACAAGCATTTGACATGTCTAATACTTGTCAACCTTTTGTTATGCCCTTCCAAAAGGATATGGATCACATAAAAAAACCTTCCAGAAGCTTTTGGCATAGCCATTTGCCAACTTTTCCTGGAGACTGGGAGGTCTCACCTTTTCCAAGAGAGTTGGCAAGTACACAGTTTTTTTTCTTATGAGGCATAAGACCCTTTAGACCCCCCTTGGGCACTGAGGCAGGTTGTGACTACTACCTCCACACCTTGTATAGCTATGACCCTTAAAACAGGGCTGGGAGATTGCCAGTTGAGTAGCAAGATGGAAACAAGGGAGTCTCAATGAGCAATGTTCACTCCGTGAAAGAGAATTATTGCAAACACATTCAGAACTCATCAAAGGGCTGTAGGTAATCTGTGATTTCATGTTAATGCAGTAAGTAGTAAGTAGCACTCACATATTTCCAAATCGTGTTAAAATGCCCAATCCTTTTAAGCACATAACATCTAAACAATATTAATAAAAGACGCCCAAGAAGCCTTTGATCATTTCACTGCTGTTGGCACCCATGTGGATCACACCCCCCAAAAAAGAAGAAATGATGGTATTGATTATACAGCTTTCACAGAAACTTAGAGCCACTATAAATTATTTGGAGGAACACATCTGGCCCACAGGCAGCAATTTGCATTTCATTTGCATCTACCATCAATAATAGATTTCTCAACCTTCATGGAAATTAAACAGGACACGCCATATTCTTGAGAAAACTCTGAGACATCTAAAAATCAGCATCAATCTCCTAGCCACAACCTACATAAAAAAAGGCTCAAAATGATTCATGGCACATAAGAGGAACAATCAATACCCCTCCATGACAGCGCCCGCTAGGAACTCAGAAGGGCTTGTGATGTCACCAGGAGTCCCGAGCAGAGCATGGAGTGGCTCCCGCACAGTTTATAATGAGCCAGCATGGTTTTCAAGGGGGGATTTTGTTTTGACAAATCTGCCAGTGATTCTGCCTTGAGTTCTCCAGCCCGTAAGAAAGTGAGGAGCGGAGCGAGTGCGTCCCTAATGAGAACCAGATGGAGCGTCATACAATAATAAAGTTGGTCCTAAAATACTTGTTTAATTTTAGAATTTGTGCCTCAGCATAACTCATCTCGGTCTGACTTATGAAGCACTCTGTCTTCCTGAAGTAACGTATCTATATCTTATTAGAGCTACAACCGGTTACGTACTCATAGGGTTTCTAAGTTGGGCCTCATATTTGGAGGCTGACATAATCTTGTTAAACTGAAACGCTTCCTGTTTTCCCAGAGTGGTTGACAAACGGCCATATGTTCGGAGTACAATGTACGTTTTCTATATGCATATACTGTACAGTTATGTGTCCGTTGAAGATTCCAATACGGGGTTGAAACGCCTTGGTGACTATACAAATAATGAAAAACTTATATCTTCATCTGCTGACCCAATATCCATCTCCATTGGTTTAAATATAAAAATGAAATCCAGCAGCACCAAGTGCCTAAAAGGGAGAGGAATGATCTGTGTGAAGATTAATTCCAGCTCCGTGATTGGAAATGGAGAATCCCCAAAGTAATGCAGACGCTTTGTTGGTGGATCAATACTATCCTGAAGCCCACGGTAGTGTTGAGCCTCGAGCATGATCAACCAAGGTCAATGTGTTGGGTTGCTCCATATTATGAAACTGCTTCACTTATTGCTTCAATAGTACAATGCATGCGACATATCTGCAACTTGGCTGTTTTACTTACCGCCAAATCGGAGCACTAAAATAGTGAGTCTTAGACAAATTGCAGAAATGTTTTTGTTGTGAGACTTTTTAGGAGAACAGATGATGGCAGTGAAAGGATCAGCACCTGTGTCTCACTTGGGGCTCATTGAGACATCAGTGCACATCGGTCAGAAATTGGACCGCTAAGGCATGGACTGGCTGCGGGTCCTTTAGGCCGACCATACCAGCTTCATGTATTTCTATGAGGCTGTCACGCTCGGGTCGGGAGAGCCACGGCCAGTCAATGCAATGTGGTCCGATCTCGGACCGATGTGCATGGACACCGGAATTAGTCTTAACTCTGGAGATAAGCTGCTGCAGGAGACTGATCTGATAAGGAGAACACTTAGAGGAGGAGACAGATGTTGACCCATGACCGCCATCATCTGTACTCTGAATGAGTGCGTTCTGATATCAATTAAGCTGATGGCATAAAAATAGACTGGGGAAAAGTAGGGATTTGAAGTCACTTACATGTATTTTTTTCCATAAATTTCCCTTCTGGACAAAATTGTTTACAAAAATAAAAGAAAATACAGAAATATACAAAACCAAAACTTATTTGAAACTTTTTTTAAGTCCACAATCGTCCACCTTTTTTCCAATTAGTTACATTATCTACAAAGTAATCTCAGGTTAACAACAAATTTTTATACTTAACGGCCTACATTGCTCCCCAACACCGAAGTATTTAATTATCGTCCATTGCCCAAATATCGAAGCCTTAGACTAGCCAGTTGGGAATGCGCCCCAGTGATGATATAACCTTGTTAATGTAACAAAAGAAGGGTTTACTTAAATCTGCGTTGCTAGTGGATTTGGGCCAAATTTACTTGAAAGAGGAAAGAGACTGTCAAAAATCCTACGGTAAACACAAAAACTCAGCTCTTTCACAACCTTCACCTTAATTCATATAGACAAGCAATTTACATGTAAGTGGATTCATATGGCTGGCTCTGGGGCCGCTTGTCTTAAGACTTTTCCAGGAGCTGCCCTCCCCTCTTTTTGTTCTTTTTTTTTTTCTCTCTTTCTCATGCAGCGGAAGGCAATAAACGATGACTGAGAATTAAAAAATCATATTTATCATGACAAGCCTTCAATATGTTTTTACAAAGCTAAAAAAATAGGACTTGCAGCAAAGTCGGAGCCTGTCCAAGTATTTATGAATTATGGACACTGTGCCGTACCTACAGCAAAACCAGTCTTGTGCACAGGCTAACATTGCACTTCTAATGAGGTAATAGTTACATTAGGCTTAAGTAGATGTTTCTTGTTAGATAGTGATATCCCCAAATGTTCTGCAGCCAAATTACAGTTGGGATTTCCTTGCATGGTCTGCTATTTAGATTACTAGTGGTTATTGCATTAGTAAAACTCTAGCAGAGACTAAACAAAACTCTGCGGGATCATGTTCTGGAAGTAGAGTAGAAGGATCTTCTCCTCGATACCAATTCTATTTGTCTTCTTATGCAGATGACAATATGATGGGCCGTAAGAGTCATGGGGCCAAAATGAAGGATCATCTTTAGACACTCCTCTTCGAAAGGATCAGACTCAGGACGATCGTATGAAGATGTGCCTCCAACCTTGTGCGATTCCTAGGACTGCTGGCCCCATGTGTTTTTTTTATGAAAAAGTCAGCATGACAGCAAAACACACTGTTATACAAGCAAAAAATTGCCAGGACCCTGGTCTAGAGGCCAGGTCAGTATTTCATGTGAACCAACTCCTATCTGCCTGTATCTTAGGCAGCCATGGAATACTGTCCCGGCCGCTTGACTTTGGTAGTACAAATTAATTCACTCATCTCGATTTACAACCCAATATATGGCTCTGTTCACATAGTTTTCTCCCTTTACGCTTGGAGTATGCACCAGTATATGCACATGAAGAATATACTCATGGAAACCCCAATACCCGCAATGTCAAGAAAGCCAGGTCAACTTCTTCACATGACAAGTCTGAGTGTGACCTATAAAAATAGGCCCTATAAAATGTCTACTGAGATCTCTGACTACAATTAAGGTACATTGGCCATAGGGAGTCTGCGGAAGTCTAAAGCTAGCCATATATATTTCATGGCTGATGGCCAAAAGATCGTTCGCCTGACAGCCATCCCAGCCGACTCTTCCATACACAGCAGCACTCACTCGGCCCAACACTCGTGTTCTCTACGAGAAAGCCTCCGACTGACACATCGGCCAATGGCTTTCCTCAGCAATAACAATGCAATCGGAAGTCCAACATCGGACATGCACTCCAGACCATCATTTGGCCAGTGCCCCCATACGCATTGGACTTTAAGCAGAACCTATCGATAACGGTGGGTTCGCGTAACATAATTCTAATGTGTATGGTCAGCTTAAAACGCAAAAACTAATATTATTTTCCTCCCCTTGATTGGCTGCTGTGTATAAAACGAGTCCAGCACAAAATTGTCAAAAAGTCAGTTTATGCGGAGCTGAAATAGCAGAGCTGACCTGCAATACAGCAAGGGCAGAATAATTCGAAAATACAGATTAAGGAGAAAAAGAAGATAGTGTCAAGCATATACTGTAAAGAATGAGCCTTATAAAGAGAGAATCGGGGGGTTACTTTAATTATATTTTTGCATGATGCATTAGGAAGTTCGTATCTTTATATTAAATTTTAAATATAAATATACAATGGCCCCTCGGCTGAGATAAAAAAAAATCCATGGTTGATTGTGAACACACACATACTGTATATACGGTAATAATGTATATAGATGGACTGTATACAAAGAATACAATGTACATGCCACATCAATTTAGTCTGTATAAACAAACACAGATCCTTTCTTCAGCCCTGGGCCCCAGGATCGCAGTTTGGTGACAGAATTATTTCAAGATGTTGATAATATGCATTAAATCTTCCGAACCACTTGGTAACATATTAATATGCATAGAGGAGCGGCTGCATTATATTCGGAGGTGAATGTACCAAACACAGTCACACATCCATGTGACATATCCGCATGTTTTCCGTTCTTTTTGCCCACGGATCCATACCTACTTAAGTTTTAATAAAGATCTGTGTGTCCGATCCGCAAGACTCAAAGCAGATCCTATTCTCATCCGTATTTTTCTGGATCAGTTTCGACCAATTAAGTCTATGGGGATCTGTCTAAAATTGATGAGACACGGAAGTCTGACTTTGTATTTCAGAAATCCATCTGAGTTTCATCAGTTTTTCACTGATCCATTGTTAAGGGTCAAATCAAAGTCCAAGTATAATTTCAATCGAGGCTCGTGTCAAGTGATGGCGTCCCACACTTAAACTTGCACAAAGACTGGCACACATGTAAACTTGTAGTGAATTTAAATTTTTATTCCATATTCTTTAAACTATGAAATGTGACGCGTTTCTGTTTAACCAAAAGCTTTTGCTTAGGCCAAAATGCATCACATTTGAAGCTTTCGGTTAAGCCGAAAAGCGTCACATTTGAAGCTTTTGGTTAAGCCAAAACGCATCACATTTGAAGCTTTTGGTTAAGTTGAAACGCACCACATTTGAAACTGTGGTTAAGCCGAAACGTGCCACATTTGAAGCTTTTGGTTAACCCAAAACGCGTCACATTTGAAGATTTTGGTTAAGTCTAAACGCTCCACATTTGAAGCTTTTGGTTAAGCCGAAACACATCACATTTGACGCTTTTGGTTAAGCCGAAAAGCGTCACATTTTAAGCTTTTGGTTAAGCCGAAACACGTCATATTTGAAGTTTTTGGTTAAGCCAAAACTCTCCACATTTGAAGCATTTTGTTAAGCCGAACAGCGTCACATTTGACGCTTTGAAGGAAATGGAATAAAACTTTGAATTCATTGCAAGCTTATATGAGTGCTGGTCTTTTTGCAAGATTATTAAGAGTTGATGCATAAATAAAAGTTCAGTTTACCTCCTTCAGTTTTTAAAAAACACATGAGAAAAAAATTGGATATAAATTGGAGGCAAAACGGATGACATATAAAAGAAAAACAGACCAATTTACACAGATATAAAATTAGACGTGGATGTGTGAATGTAACCTAAGAGCAGCCTATAATGATGCCAGTCTATATACGAATAGACTATATATCCTTAGAATAGGTTGAGCCACAGTACCAGAGGTGTCTGATACTGACAGATGATGTGCCCAAACATTGAAGAACCACCATTATTGAGCTGCTTGGGAGAGCCTCAGAAACCAAACCCCCACCAATCAAAAATTGATAGTCTTTGCCGAATATCAACTTTAAGGTTTTGGAGAACCCTTTGAACCCCAATTGACTACAAATAAATATCACTTTAATCATATCCTTAGGCTTGGATTGTATGTGAAGAAGAACCATTCTTGTGTTGATTGTGAGAGTCTCAGGGATCCGAACCCTAGTAGTCAAACATTCATTGCCCATCAATTTAAGACATTTGGAGAACCCATATGACCCCACATGCCTTAAAAAAATAGCCCTTTCACCATATCTCTTAGGTTCTGAGCACCATCAAAAATTCTGCCATACTTCATGGAAAAATATTAATATTAATCCAAACAGATACTGTGGGAGAATGAGTGGACCCCTCTATAAGTCAATGGATGCCCTTTGATCATGGTTGAACTCTGTTTTGGAATGGATTTGTCATTAGGTTTTGTTACCTAGTCTGAGAGCAGCATCATGTAGGGACAGAAACCCTTATTCCAGTGATGTGTCACTTACTGGACTGCTTTATATGGTTTTCATAAAATCACTGTAGAAGATTATTACTAGATGACTAGTAAACCTGCTGCCAGGTAGTCCTCCATATTCATGAGCTCTGTATAACCCCACTTCCAACACTGATGGGCATGTTTCTGCCTATGCAGAGTGTATACAAAAAAGCTGCCAATCAGTGGTGTGGGCGGAGTTATACAGAGAACAGCAGATAAAACATGGACTTTATCAAAACTGCAGCAAGTAGCCCAGTAGGTGATATATTGCTGGAATTAGGGTTTCTGCCCCTACATCTTGATGTTCTCAGACAGGGTAGGAAAAATCTGGTGAGATTACATGATGAATTACATGAGAGCACCCTCCTAAGATGTAGTACCTAGACATTAAAACTGGGAGTGTGAATGACACCTTATAAAGAACTGCAGGATATAATGACTCTGCTCGTTCCAAACATCCATGCATTGTGCAGACCCTCTAGGTCGCAGTGTGCATCATCTGCCTCCCATCCCCCATGCATGCAGCCCTTACACCTATCAATACTGTTCGGCTGCCTCGTTCAGTGAGCTGTTTCTGGCCCGGCAAAGAATAATGTTGTGTTTCACAAATGTTAATGGTGTCTTGCTGATTTATATACAGACAAATACCATATACGACCAGAGACGTCTGCTCCCAGTTTAACACAGATTACATCAGAGGTCACAGGCATAAAAATGACGTGACCTTTTTCTAACCCCAATAGGTACCGAACCTTTTATGTCCCTCATGATATCTCGTATGCATTTTTTACATTTCCAATAAAGAACGAAGAAATCTTTTTTTCCTAATTATGGTGGCAGATGGTCGGAGGAAGTTCTGGCTGCCTGGAAGTAGTTGTCTGCTTTACAGTCGCTGAATCACACTGAATTTACAACAACCAACGGGTTCTGCAAACCCAAAGGCATTTAAGCCGCTATTTCCCATTTTACAGAGACCACACACAGGGCAAAACAGTCAGGCGATAAAGATTTCTGCTTGGAGATGTATGTTGTAGAAGCATGCTAGCAATAATTTTGTAAGAACTTGTATTGTGTAATTGTGGCCCATGTATAGTATCTTCATATTTTAGAGCGCAAGCTTCTACCTTCCTACCTTCTGCATTGTCTTTTTTATATAATGTGCCTTCATAGTATATTTTACATTTTACAATAATTCACAAACACTTGAGCTTTCCAAAGAGTGAATATTTTCTGTGCTTTCCATTGTCCGGACCCCTCTTTTCTCAGGACTTATCACTTTCCATTATCCAAATGCCACCCAATTTCATGGGAAGTGGAAAAAAACCTTCTAGAAACCCTATATTGGTTCAGAATCTCATGAGGGTCAACCGGTGTCAGAAGTCCTTCTTGGAGAACAAAATGGAAAGGTCTTACCAGATTGTCTGTCGATCTACAAGTCAGATGTGGGTCACCACCCACCAGTCAATCCCCTGTTATTCAGACCTGATGTGGGAGTCCTGAAAGCTTGAACTAGCAGAACATAGCCCTCCAGTCAATAAATCAGATGAGGTCTAAACAGGAGGTCAAACTTTCCTTGACTAAAATTTGTGCCATCAGTCGTGGTTATAGTGTTAGAGATATCCACCTTTCATAAACCCAACTTGACTCACTGGCTAACCCTCGTGAAGTTTACACATGATGTGGTGGTCTTTGAAGCCTTATCTAGCATGGAACTGTGTAACAAGTCTTTGAAAAGTTACTCATCTCAGAGTTGCTCACGCTTTCCATTATCTGGATGCTACCACCTAGCTTAAGGTTTCACACTCAGTTCTAAACAACTTCTAGAACCCCAAGCTCAAGGTTCAACCCTGTCCAGATGCCAACAGGAGCCCAGAGTCCCGAAGTCTTCTACTTGGGAGGGGTCTTACTGGGAGGTCAGAGATCCTAAAAGTTATACCTAGCATATAACTGTGAGAGGAGCCCCTATAGGTGTAGTGTTTGTATAATGGAAAAGTACTATGTGTTTTATTAAAGACTAAGTTCTATATAAGAACTGATAGAGATCCAATTTTTGGTCCAAATCACATTGTATGCTACAAGATACCAGAATATTACACTATAGAGTCATCTTCATTCATTTCCATCCACTGCCAACATGGGTGATTCTATGCTTCCCATCAATGCCAGTCCCAGCATCCACCTTCATTGCATAATGACCAGATCTACAGTATGTGGTCAAAAAGAGGGAGTTTGGCTATGATCATAGTTCTGTTGAGGTATCATGGATTTTAGGCTGGCAACACATCATCCCAGGTGTGCGGACCATCTTTCCATCTACCTATTTATGTTCTCCCTATCATGTAAGGCATGGATATAAGATACTGTAAATTGGAGTGAAAATTATTTTTTATTATCTAGTGAAATTCAATTGGGGACGCAAAATTAGAAACCTCGGTCAATAAATATGAACATTGTAAAGCAGCACATGCAGAGCTAATATTATAATACCGCAAGAACACCTCCAGAACTCAGACGTTGTGTAAAGTGCATTAACGAAATGAAGGAAATATGTGTATCTTGGTAATTGCAATTTTACAGTCAGTCAGCCTCTTCCTTCCTTCCTTTCATCCCTCTTTAAATTATGATTCTCTGGCCCATCATTTTACAGCAGAAAATCCTGGAAAAAAAACTCACTTTTTCTTATTTTGTCAGGGCCTGCAACATCTGGCAGAATCATAAGAGGTTTGTTGGCTGAATCTACCAACATAGAAGTCTGCAGTAGATCAGATTTGCCCTCAGTTTCACCATTACTCTTGGGAACCAGCTGCATCCGACAAGGGAATTATTCAGCTGGCAAATCGTGTCTGATCGGCCACAGAACACTTACTGTAACACAGGTACAGCTCAGGCTTCTTACACTTACCGGGATGAAACTTTATGTTTCCTTAAGGATACAATTTATACAGATGTTGCCATTCTTAAACGAGCAAACAAAAAAAAATTCAGAGTAGAAAGTTAACAAAATAAAAATCATTCCATATGAAGGAGAGATTTTTCTTAAATAAGCAAAATGTTTATCCTCTTAATTAGCTCTTTGTAGAAACAGGAAGTATCTTTTCCCTGCATGAGTCATCATTATAACTACAATGATGTAGAATTTATATTACTTGCTTATATGGCGTCAGTAATTTTCCCTATCCCCATTGCTGTCCCCATTGCAATCCCCATTGCAATCCCCATTGGGGCTCACAAGCTAAATTCCCTATCAGTATGTCTTTGGAGTGTGGGAGGAAACCCACACAAACATGGGGAGATGTCGTCCTTGGTGGGCTTTGAACTCAAGAACCCAGAGCTGCCAGTGCTAACCACTGAGCCACCGTGTTGCCCAAAAGAGGTATCAAACTGTGTGAGATCATTAAGGGGTTTCACTTGGGGCACTATTTTGAGTTTGGGGGCACAAAAAGGACTGAATGGGGATAGAAATGTGGCTTACCCGTGGGCAAAATATGTCATGGTGAGCATTATGTGTCCCTCTTTTCTGTCTGTCAGAGTTGGAAGGTATACAGATCTGCATTTCACCAACAAAAGCCACAGGTCAATCAGTGTTTTGCTGGGATAATTTGTCATTCGAAGTAAAAACCATCACGGCCAAATCAGATCTCTTGCTTTGCACTGAGGAGGGGCAATACCCCGAAACATGCAACTGCAAATTGAGATTCTGATTTGAATTTTATCCAAAATCATGTGACAAGGCTCATTAAAGGGTCGATATTGACTTTTAGGATCGCTACTTCCAATAGGTGGCACTAGAATTCAAGTTTTCTCCCTCTCTGAAGAGTTAATTTGCATATTTAATTTTCTAGAGGAGCACTGATTGGCCTATAAGCCTTCTTACCCTGGCATGTCAGGCATGTCACTCTCCATAAGGAGAAACATTACCCCCTAAACCAACTATGAAATGCCAGGCTTAGATCCCTCCCCATATGGCCACCTTAAAAGCATAGTACGCATTTTCTCCCAGGGCAATGCAGACGGCATATTTACTGTAATGCATGTGTTTTCTAGTCACCGGCAGCCTCAATAAATGCCACAAAGGCTGCTCATGTCTACATGGAAGTGGTGGGTGGACATTATGCCCCCCAGCACTTTCACACAAATTTACTGTGCACCATTTGTGGAATTCGTCAGCCTGGGACATTCCTCTGCTCAGGTGGGATTGCAAAATGGCATCTATACAAAAAAAGACAACATAAAACTTTATGGTCTGCTCCGAGGTGTAAACAACAATTTGGGTGACAGTAAGACAATATCAGTAGGCCGCCAAGACAATTTGCCGGGTAAACAGGCCCACACGCTGTTCTCTGCTTTTTCTCAGAAACCTGAATTTGGAGCCATTTTGCTCCAGTTAAACAGTCACACAGTTGTGATTCCGGCAGCTTCTGTTCTGGAGAACAAAGCCAAGGTTTAATGTCCTTGTAATGTTTATGGTATTTGCACATAAGTGTCAAAATGCAAGCTGAGGCTTGGAGAACAGGACACTGGCTACTAGAAACCTTGTGTCTGTCCCACGTCTCTGAAGAAGATATTAGATCTCTAACTACTTCCCATGGAAGTCTCTCTTCTATTGACATCCTGCTGTTGTGTTTGTCTTTTAATCAAGAATAAGACCCCACTAATTTTTCTCTTTTCTTGCCTTTTTTTCCTGATCTCTTACCGACGAATGAAGCTTTTCTATAGTTATATCACAGCATTGAACTTCACCCAACGCACTGGATGAAAAAAATGTCTGATTCTTTTTGTTTTTCCAAACTTTTTTACCCCTTAAGGACAAGACTATTTGGGGTTTTAGGAACCATGTTTTTTTTTTCAAATCCACATTCCAAGAGTCAACATTTTTCCATTTTGTTTTAAAGGTAGTAGGTGTTCGAGGGGTTTGAGATGTTTTTTTTTCTAATGCTGCCAATGCTGTTTAAATACTTTTGCACAATAAAAACTTTAAGAATCATTTGCTTTTGGGCTGCAGGAATTTTGATAGTCGTAGATTAATTTACCGTAGAATGAACTCTTTGACGACTTGTACTGTTGGAAATAGTTGACCTTTTTTAGTGCTACCATTTTTGGACACATACAGTATGACTTTTTGATAGCTTTTTATTTATTTAGTCGTGATGAACAAGAAACGTCAATTTTGGCATTTTGTTTTTATTACAGCGTTCACCATGCATATGAAATAATTTACAGACCTCATACAGTAACTATAGAAATATTTTCAAAAACGTTTTGAAAAATATTTTCAAAAATATTACTATATGCATTTCAAAAACTAAGGTTATACTAAAACCTTAGCACTTTCTAACATGTTTAGGGAGGTTCAAAAACCATTGATAACCAGTTTAACCCAACTTTAATAAGCTTTTCCGCAGCCATCCGATCTTTTTATGTTGACAACGTTATAACAGCTTTAATTAACACATTCACAAATACTGCTCCTTTCTGTAATACAGGGACGGACACTGGGGGTAAAGGGCCCATCTTCTGTGGTCCCAATGAGAATGAATACAGCACATTCTGGAACTCCACTCTACACAAAGCCCTTTTCTCTGGATCACTTAGGGTCCCAGTGGTTGGACCCCTAGCCAAAAGGAAATGATCCATTGGATAGGAGATTATTTCATATCTTGATACAAATCCTTTAACTTCATAGAGCCATGGGCTAGACAGTACACTGGTTTTGGCAGGGGTGGATCTATCATCATTAGTTCAACCTGGGCAGCCACAGAGGTGCCCAAGAGGTAAAAGTGCCAGTTCTACCTCATTCTTACTTTATATAGCACAGTTTTAATTTTCTTTGTCAAGGCAGCATGTACATAGCCATTTTATTGATTAAAACCCCGGTACTAAACTGTAAAATCAGATCTGGTTTGTCGGGTGTGTATTGCCCTAAGAGCATTGCCATCGTGGTGGTGATGCATTAGCGCAATGACCCCTTTAAAACAATTGATAAGCAGAGATTCAGACCCTAAGGCCACTTTCACACGTTCAGTATTTGGTCAGTATTTTACATCAGTATTTGTAAGCCAAAACCAGGAGTGGGTGATAAACGCAGAAGTGGTGACGTGTTTCTATTATACTTTTCCTTGGATTGTAGCACTCCTGGTTTTGGCTTACAAATACTGATGTAAAATACTGACCAAATACTGAATGTGTGAACGTGGCTTAAGGCTATGAATCTGCTCCAAAAATCTACTCTAAAATAGCTTAAAAAATGCTTAGAAAAAGAATCAGAAAAGTCTGATTGGCACTATAGTTAAAGGGGTTGTCCAGGCTTATTAATAAAGTCTGCAGTCACTCATTTTTATTGCAGACTTGTGAATCCTTACATTGCACACAATGCACACTGTCAAGATTCTCTAGTGCCAGCACCAGGAGCAGGCGGTCATGTGACCCCAAGTATGTTATTTGTATACTTCTGGCCACATTCCGACTAGATATGTTGGCCTCGTTTAATTCGCTAGCATTGATTGAGGCCACGCACGTCTAGTTGGCACGTGACCGCATGTGTGCAAATCACATGCCCGCTCCCGGAGAATCCTGACAGCGCAGCACACTGTATAGAGTGACTACAGACTTGAGCCCCAAGTTTGGACAACCTCTTTAAATAAAGTACATAAAATAGAGATATAAAGAATAAACAATGGATTAAGATCAGTGATCTTTTTTTAAAAAAAACACACAACCTCCAGTAATAAACTGCCATGTCAGAGAGCAGTAACATCTTTGGGGCATTAGACTATCAACGATACTAAAAAAAAATGTCAATTTTTTTTAGCTAAGTTGTCGGGAAAAAAATCAAAAAATAATGTTGGCAACCTCGGCACATTAAACCTTTTGTGTGACTAAAAAACTCTATTCTCTTATTACTTCGGGCCAAATTTTTACTTTTCCTAACCAAGAGAAGTACATGTGTGTCCACATTCTGCATTATAGAAAGGGGGAGAGCAAGCAGACAGCGATTACAAACATTAAAAACAGAGTCTGTGGGAAAATGAAGTGGTAACTAACTGATAAATCCTCCTATTAAATCTTTATTCATCCTTCTGTAAACGTCTTTTAAATGATTCAGTTTCTCGATATTCCGCAAGATCCCTGAACACTAACAATTAATGGCCACTTGTAAATTCAGCTGGATCAGATGTCAGGCCAGAATGAAGCAGAACCCCCGAGCTTTGTCTGGAAATGCAAACATTATATAAGCATTGGAAATCATCTCCGACGTTCATACATACAGAGACCACTTGCCGGCTATAACTTACTGACCACGACCCATGAAGTCTTCTACCACTTTTCACCCATAAGTGGACACTATGCATTATAGTCTCTAGGTAGATACACCTAAAACCCTTGCTACAACTTTTACGAAAAAAATGTCCAACGGTTGGCCAAGTTGGTCCCGGAACTGGTTCATCTAGAGCAGAGGTCCCTAACCTTTCTGACCTTGAGAGCCACTTTCAGCTCTGAGAGAGGGTCGTGAACCACCTTCAGCTCTGAGAGAGGGTCATGAGCCACTTCCGGCTCTCGCCCCCCTCACAGTAGTGGCAAACAAGCCCCCATTACAGGTATAATGATAACCAAAGCTTTTCCACAGAAATCACCCCAAAGCAGTATACCAAGATTCAGGGGTTCCCACAATAACATCATTCAGTATTCTCCCATCAAACACTTCCAACACACCGTCGCACCCAGCTTTAATCATCTCCTCTGACACGTAGTATCATCTTGTCTCCGTACCATACTTAAATTGTCTCTAAACCCTTAAGACCAGTATATATGCATCCAGATGTGCTCTTCTATGTAGTGCTACTCAGAAAAGTCACCATTTTGATGTGCTCTTTATACCTATTTACTAGAAATGGAGCTAATGCACCAAGCCAGAAGACAGCCTTGAGCAACAATTCATGGGACCACAAGTCGCATGTGGCTCCAGAGCTACAGGTTGGGTACCCCTGTTCTAGAGCAAAATGGCTTTATTTCTTGTAGATCAGCAAAATATAATATTAACAGGTTTTTTTTGCAAATATGCAAATGAATTCTGGTTGGACCGGAAGCCCCATCCGGCCTCTTGACTCCTTAGAGACAGGGTACAATGAGGCTTTTTATGGTCCATACAAAGAAGATGAACTTCTTTTTCTTCCCTTTAATAACCTACTTGATATTTCTATTTCAATGTGTGGTGCTACTATAACTCCCAAACAGTTAACTCGTTGTCTTGGACTTATGTTTGACTCCCTATATCCAATCTCTCGCTCGCTCATGTCACCTGCAGCTTAAGAACATCTTCAGGATCCAACCTTTTGTGGCGCCCCTGAGGGTTCGACCGCCACAGGGATGCTGCATTTCTCTAATGGAGTGTAGTGTTCCTCCTCTGAGGTAAGAACAGTGTGATAGTTGTGACCCAACCTTTGCATCCAACGCCACATTTCTCCACCAGAGGGGGGCTAGTATGCACTAGGTGATGCCCTTCTGGTTACAGGGAGACTGGGGAACCAAGAGTTAGGGAAACCAGTTAGTTGGTGTGGGTGGAGGAATTCCAAGTCGGGTGAGTCAGAACCCCTTACCCCGGCCGCTGAGGAAATAGTGCCCCTCCTGGACTGCTGGTCTGAGTGCCTACTGCCCGACACAGTGACCTGGGAGCAGGCTCTGGCCCCGGAGCTCCAGGCTGCCGCCATCTCCGGAGACCTCCGTGGTCTCCCACCTCTGTTACCGGAAGACCCCAGGCCTGCATGGGAATCTATGGGCCCCAACCAGGAAAGGCCCGCGGACTCGGGCCTGCCGCAGCGCCCCCTAACCCTGCTTCCGGGCCCCACAGTTACCTGCCCGGCGGCGGAAGAGAGGGCCTGGGACAACCAGGGGGGCAACCAAGAAGGCTCCCCCCGGGAGCCCCAGGCCGAAGAGAGGAGAAGGGAGCAGTGCCTCCAACAAATCCTCCAACTAAACCGGGAGCAGCAAGAACGGGAGGCACGGTGTGAGCAGCTCCGAGTTCAGGCCAAATCTGCGAAGTCCAGAGCCCGCCAAAAGGAGGCGTTCCACCCGAGCCCCCATGAAGAAGGGCAGGTGGTTCGCTTCCACCAGGAGGCAGGATGGGGCTTCATCAGGAGTCCCGGGCTGAGGCAGGACGTCTTCTTCAACCGTCGCGACGTCGAGCCCCAGCTCAAAAAGGGACACCCTGGCCGGAACCTCACCCCGGGTGATGCAGTGTCCTTCACCAGCCACAGTGGGGTGCGGGGGTGGTACGCCCTGGATGTTCACAGAGTCTCCAGGAGTGATGCCCCCGCGCACCCACCTGTGGAGGGCCGGTCAGCCTCTGTTGGGAGGAATGAGCCCTTTCCCCGGCGGGAATATATGGACTAAGCAGCCCCTGGCTGCTGTTATAGCTGAGATTAAGTTGTTTTAGAATTTTAGTTGATTTACTACCCGTTACCAGAGACATTGGTCCCTGTGGACTATGGCAGGCGGCAGGCTTTCCTTGTATATAGTTTGCATCTTTTCAGGTGCTGCATATTGGTTTTATGCAAAACCGTGTATACCTTTTTACCTCAACACCTCAGCTCGCACTTCTGAACTGACTCTGCGCCTCTGCACCTTAACCCGCCTGTTTGCACAAAAATGTCTCTGGAAAAATGCTAGCACTTTTATAATTTTATACTTTTATAATTTTGTACTGTGTAACCTGTTATGCAACATTTAAGAAGATGTGCCTCCCATAAAGGGAAGATAGTTCATGTTGATATAAAAAGAAAATTTCCTGGGTGTTACTTCTTTTGCAGCCCGCGGACGTGCTGTGTTTTACCAGGGGGGAATGTGGCGCCCCTGAGGGTTCGACCGCCACAGGGATGCTGTACTTCTCTAATGGAGTGTAGTGTTCCTCCTCTGAGGTAAGAACAGTGTGATAGTCGTGACCGAACCTTTGCATCCAACACCACATTTCTCCACCAGAGGGGGGCTAGTATGCACTAGGTGCTGCCCTCCTGGTTACAGGGAGACTGGGGAACCAAGAGTTAGGGGAACCAGTTAGTGGGTGTGGGTGGAGGACTTACAAGTTAGTTACACTTTAATTTTCATATTTAATAGAAAGCCATCTTTGGTTTTGGTTCTTTGACTGCCTTCAATCGCTCTCCGACTATCTCTATGCTGTCAATTGCTGAGTGGACTGTGATCTCCCACCCTAACACGGATCCTATGTGGGCCCGCACCGGATGGAGACACAGCCCTTGTGCCCCGGCCTTGGGACGAGGGGTAGGTTGTAGACAAGGAATGTCTCAACCCGGTCAAGGACCAGGACTAAGAAGGCCTGGAGCTTAAGAGTGTGGCTCCACAGCAAATGGATCCCAGGCAGGATGCAGACAGAGAGGTGTACGCCACCTGTCCTCGCCATGCTGATATATTCAGAAGGAGTCCGGCTGCAAGAGGGGTACCGGCCCCCGACACCCGACCTTGTTACTCCACGTCCTGGATGGGAAAGCCCGGTGGGCCCTGAGGATCCCACCGGGTATCGGACGGAGCGGAGCTGCCACCCGTGCCCTTGTTCCGAGAGGAGCTCAGAGGGAGACCCGGCCTATCTGCACACACACGGACAGGAAAGGATTCGGTCTGTAGTTCAGGAACACTCTGGTGTAGGGTCCCGACTGAATGATGGACTTACTCGGAGGTTGTCGGACCCCCGTCTCAGGTGACCGCAGGACTCCGCAGGGAGCAGGGAGTCGCCTTTCTTCTGCCATCTCTAAAGTGAGTAAAGTCTTGGAAGTTCACCCCTATGGCCTCCTGACTGTTTATTCTGCGCCACACCGCGCGACGCGGAGCCCGTACTCCTCTACTACTACCCCCTCCATCCTGTCCCTCTGCCCTGAGGCCCTGCTCTGCCTGTGGGGAGTAGTAATAACTTTGGCCGCCATAACACCATGCCTCAGCAGACTGCAGCGGCGCTGGTGGCCTTCACCAGGTGCCACAGGTGGCGTACTCGTAAATCAGCCACTCAACCCGGACAAGCCCACACCATCCTTTTTTAACTGTGACTGCCCTGAGCACGGGTCGGGTCCGGGCCACGGCTGCACCCCATCTCTCCATCACAGGACAGGACTCCGAGTCCCCCATCTCCCAGGGTAAAGAAAAGGGCTTTTTCGAGTAACAGGCGTTTCTTACTTTTGAAACTGTAAAAATTCTTACTTGATTCATTCTCGTCTTCATAGCTGTAACTCACTATTTTCCCTCTCACTAAACCCGCCCTTTTTCAATCTATCCTGAATGCAGCAGGTAAGCTTATATTTCTGCCCAGCTGCTATTCTTATTCCTCCATCCTGTGCCAGCCATTGCACTGGTTGCCCAGTTGCTGCAAAATACAACATAGACTTATCACGCTCACCCACAAAGCTGTCCACAATTCGGCACTGCCCTACATCTCCTCCCTCAGCTCTGTCTACCACCCTACCCATTCTCTCCATTCTGTTAATGATCTAAGACTAACATCCTTTACAATTCGAACATCTCACTCCATCTCTAAGACCTTTCTCGTGCTGCACCAGTTCCCTGGCATGTTCTACCCAAAACAATCAGGGTAATTCCAAATATCCACAGTTTTATGCGTGCCCCAAAACACATTTTTAGGCAGGCCTATCATGTCACCTCATGTCACTATTCTAATTTTTCTCAGTTTTCCCTTCTTATACATTATTTCCTCACAATCTGGTGATTTCTATCATCTATTCCCACACACGTGATGCACTTTGGATCTGGACATGTACAGAAACTGGCTGGTGACCGATTCATGCAGCTTTACGTGAATACTTTTATTTATTATAAAAGGTATTTGAACCATACATACAAGCACTTTTTTAAATTTTGTATCACAATTATTTCCTCACAGATTGTAAGCTCTTGTGAGCAGGGCCTTCAGTCCCTTGTTTGAATTATGTGCTACTAATTATAAATGTTCATATATCCTTTCAATTGTGAAGAGCTGCAGAAAATGTTTTCGTTAAAAAGATAAAAATTAGTATTGAGAAGATTTGGAATGATTTCAACTTTTATTCCAATCGCAAGAATAAGAGCGAATTGCCGAAAAATTGGATCCATTCTTTCTCACTTGTGGTCTCTCCACCTGCTCTTTGCTTTAGTGATTGAGCATTTGGCTACTGTAATACACCGCGTGCAGAATTATTAGGCAAATGCGTATTTTGATCACATGATACTTTTTATACATGTTGTCCTACTCCAAGCTGCATAGGCTTGAGAGCCAACTACCAATTAAGTAAATCTGGTCATGTGCATCTCTGTAATGAGGAGGGGTTTTGTCTAATGACATCAACACCCTATATAAGGTGTGCTTAATTATTAGGCAACTTTCTTTCCTTTGGCAAAATGGGTCAGAAGAGAGATTTGACGGGCTCTGAAAAGTCCAAAATTGTGAGATGTCTTGCAGAGGGATGCAGCAGTCTTGAAATTTCCAAACTTTTGAAGCGTGATCACTGAACAATCAAGCGTTTCATGGCAAATAGCCAACAGGGTCGCAAGAAGCGTGTTGGCCAAAAAAGGCGCAAAAAACTGCCCATGAATTGAGGAAAATCAAGCGTGAAGCTGCCAAGATGCCATTTGCCACCAGTTTTGCCATATTTCAAAGCGGCAATGTTACTGGAGTATCAAAAAGCACAAGGTGTGCGATACTCAGGGACATGGCCAAGGTAAGGAAGGCTGAAAAACGACCACCTTTGAACAAGAAACATAAAATAAAACGTCAAGAATGGGCCAAGAAGTATCTTAAGACTGATTTTTCAAAGGTTTTATGGACTGATGAAATGAGAGTGACTCTTGATGGGCCAGATGGATGGGCCAGAGGCTGGATCAGTAAAGGGCAGAGAGCTCCACTCCGACTCAGACGCCAGCAAGGTGGAGGTGGGGTACTGGTATGGGCTGGTATCATCAAAGATAAACTTGTGGGACCTTTTCAGGTTGAGGATGGAGTGAAGCTCAACTCCCAGACCTACTGCCAGTTTCTAGAAGACAACTTCTTCAAGCAGTGGTACAGGAAGAAGTTGATATCGTTCAAGAAAAACATGATTGTCATGCAGGACAATGCTCCATCACATGCATCCAACTACTCCACAGCATGGCTGGCCAGTAAAGGTCTAAAAGAAGAAAAAATAATGACATGGCCCCCTTGTTCACCTGATCTGAACCCCATAGAGAACCTGTGGTCCATCATAAAATGTGAGATCTACAGGGAGGGAAAACAGTACACCTCTCGGAACAGTGTCTGGGAGGCTGTGGAGGCTGCTGCACGCAATGTTGATCGAAAACAGATCAAGCAACTGACAGAATCTATGGCTGGAAGGCTGTTGAGTGTCATCATAAAGAAAGGTGGCTTTATTCATCACTAATTTTTTTGGTTTTTGTTTTTGCATGTCAGAAATGTTTATTTCTAAATTTTGTGCACTGATATTGGTTTACCTGGTGAAAATAAACAAGTGACATGGGATTATAATTGGTTTTTATTAAGTTGCCTAATAATTCTGCACAGTAATAGTTACCTGCACAAACAGATATCCTCCTAAGATAGCCAAATCTAAAAAAAAAACACTCCAACTTCCAAAAATATTAAGCTTGGATATTTATGAGTCTTTTGGGTTGATTGAGAACATAGTTGTTGATCAATAATAAAAATAATCCTCTAAAATACAACTTGCCTAATAGTTCTGCACACAGTGTAAGGGAATACTGAAAGTATTTTCTTGCCTTCGTAATGAGGAGAGGAGAGGATAAAAATTGGAGTATGTGATAGGTTGCTGAGCATTATTACTCTGTGAGCACCATCTTCTTGGTAAAGTCCATAAAAATTAGCACTTAATAAAATGTCCCATACTTCTGCAACCTTATGTAGATGTTTAAAAAACAAAAATCAGAATACTCAGGGGAGCAGCAGGGGTGCAAATTTTATTTTAATTCTTTTCTGGACAGATTCTCAAAAAATCACGGACAGCAATCTCTTTTTACGGACACATTAGAAAACCATACTAAAGCATTAAGATTTTACATTATGTCTACAGCTCATAATTTTGATATGAAGACATTATCTTCATTCATTGTGAACTGTAAAAGAATAAAAATTACAATCATAATAATATGAGTTTATTCAGCTTCAAAAAAATCATGGACACATCAAATTTTTTTTTAGGGACAGGAAAAAAAAGTGCCCTATTTTTATGTACTATCCAGGAATTTCTGGATGGTTGGCAACCCTGGGGAGCAGCGCGAATAAAATGAGAGCAAGAATTGTTCACTTTTGACCTGTTGACAGGTCCTCTTTAAGCATTATATGTTGCCTATTAAAGAAGACGTTTCATTGGTATTTTAAACTGAGTACATCTTCCAATTTTCACTGCTTCACTGATTCTGGCACTGTTTTTTTTTTCTTCTGTGCTGCTCCGTTCCAAAGTTATACCCCCCGATAATAATTTTGCAAATTTTCTCTTCAACCAACTGGGTGTATATCGCAGAACTGCTCTATGGGGGTTTACTTTTTCTCCTTTGATGCTGACCAATCAAAAGATGGCCACGCCCACAGAGCAATTCTATGATATACTCCCAGTTGGCTGAAGGGAAAATTTTCACCATTATTACCAGGGGGCATAACTTTGGAATGGAGGGACACAGGAGAAAAAGAAAAACTGTCCCAGAATCAGTGGAGCAGCACCAAATGGAGGAGGTACTCATTTTAAATTTAAAAAATCCAGTGAAAGGTTCTCTTTAAAATCAATGGTGAACTGATGTGTTGGTTCGGTAGAGTCGAGACACTTTTTCTAAGTGAAATCTGCTCAGACTAATAATTGGGCACTCTGAATGGGGAACCCATCAAGTAACTTACAATTGTCTAACAGGATATGTGAAAATGAGTTTCATATTCTGTTATTTTTTTGTGTTCCTAAAAAATGTGGAATTGAAACTACTAACGGATGTTAACTAATGTAATGAACCTCTATTGGAAAGTTTATAAAAATAAGGTCTGCACCATGCCATTAGATCTCCTATTTGAATGGCTCTTGAAAAATTTCCACTCCTTTCATATATCACTGATATTAATGACAATATCTATGCGAGCAGCAGGACTGGTCAGGAAGGGTGATAATATTAGATATTACATGACAGAGAGGCTCTGACACCAGAGAAAGAACAGGCCAGCTTGTCCCCAGGAGAGAAACCGATCGGATAAAAACAAAGTGACAGACAGTTCAAAACAGAGAAACCATTTCTTTACGATCAAACCAGTCAATGTCTTGACATGTACGGCACCTCAGTATATTCCGATTTACCAGCAATTAATATATTAAACATGGAGCCTAAAGACATCCTCAGGGGGTCTGTTTTTAAAGGACTATATACTAAACTTTCCAGTAGACATATACAAAGTATTACACATTTACCTTTCAAGGACATGTTTTACAGATAAGACTCATGCAAGCTGAGGCAATGATTGTTACGGGAAGATCTATATACATTTTACTGCTAAATTGGCTTCCCGGTAAGAAAATCACAAACTTTCACAATGAACATGTCATCATGTCCCTTTGTAAAAGGACTAATACACAAACTGCTGACATAGTTTCTGAATAGGTGTATGGGGGAACCGGCCAACTGATGGTCAGAGAATGCCCATCTCACAAAGGCTTGGACTGGCCCACGGGATAACAGGAGAATCCTCCGGTGGGCCACCACCCTCTTATATGAGCAGTACTTGGCACAATATACCTGAATCACTATGTACAGACAAAGACAGCATCTTATTCATCTAACAATCTACCCAGTTCATTGTTATATACATTTGTGACTGAGGATAATGTCACATTTGTATGTAGCTGAAAAGTGGCGTCCTGGAGTTTATTACTGGTGTCCTCTTGGCTTTCCAGTCCGACATTGTTGCACATGTCCAATTCCGATTGCCGATCGTTTCTTTTTCCCAGAGATAAGCCGCCTGCCAATGTATCTCATAGAGAACACAGGAACAGTTGGCCAAACACCTCTTGTGTATGGGAGAGGAGGTTGAGATGGGTGTTGGCCAACGTATTGGCTGAACAATCGTTCGGCCGACTGCCATCTAATGTGTATGACCGGATTAAGGCTCCCGTTTGCATTTGATGTACCATTTAGGGTCCATCTTGGCAATATGAGCACTTTAAAATGTAAGAATAGTAAAGCATGCATCCAAATAACAGAAACTTTGGGTCTGTGCACATGGAGTGTGTGAGAATTCTTAAAAAAAAAAACAGCCTGAAATATGACTTCAGAAGTTCTTGAAAAACTCCCTCCTATTCATTTATATTGCGAAACCACTTTGCTGTTCATATGTTCAGCTTTCAAATGTTTTTTTTTTTCCACTTCAGGCTTTTAAAAATGCCTGATGGAAAAAAAGAAAGTGCATGTCACTTCCTCGAAGAGGCTCCAGAGGAGAACGTTCTAAACTAGGCCCTGTCCAATAAGATGTTTGTAAAAAAACGCGAGAGGGAAAAAAAAACTCTTTCAAAATACTTCAAAGCCTCTACAGGAAATGAAAAACTTTTTAAAAATGTCCCTAGGGCCTCCTTCACATGTACATGTTTGTGCTACATGTGGCATCCTTTTTTTTCACGGATACCACACGTACCCATTTTAACCGATGATGATCTGCACATGTCCATGTTTTCACACGGACTGTGTGTCTGTGTTAACCACATGAACACATGTCCTTTTTTTTCCGGCAGTACAGATGACAAGGGTTAACACAAGTCCATGGGTCCAAACCATAAACTTGGATGACACACTGATGGCACACTGATGAAACCGGTACTGTTTTTTCCGATACCGGTTTTATACGGACTTGTGAATGGGGCCTAGAATGGAGCGTTTTCTGAAACAGAATTCACTCTTTTTTGACCACCTAAAAAAAAAAACTCCACGTGCACACGGTCCTACAGAAGATCATGAATCCCAACAGCTTCAGTGAACTAAAATCACCAGCTTAAAAAATTATTATAAGATGTATCTTTATATGGTGTCTGGGAAAATGAGCAGAGGTCCCAGCTTCAGGACAGCCTAGTGACTCTACCCACTTGGTTCCGGCACCGTTATTCCGGCACCTACTCTTGCTGTCTGCTTCTTCCGTTAGGTTATATGTCGATTATCCTGACGAAAGTCATCGGCCATTGTGGCCACTTCAAGCCTAAAACTGTGAAGTCACTAGGAATGATGTGACTTTGGTGATATGACATCCGTACAGCCAATGGACTTGGGTTCCTCACTGTGGTCTCTACTTGTTTTTTTGATCCTTGTCCAGAAGTTTTGGAATCACTAAGTTACTCATTTAGATCGGCCCAAGAAATAGTTACTCTTACAAAATTTAGGGCTATGGTTTTTACCTTGTCTGTTGCTTTGGGGAATTTTTTAGCAATGCTTAAAGAAAAGAAACATTGGCAAGAAGACTCCCAACACTGGTTTCTTTAACAGGACACAGTAGCCCCCTCCCAGACTAACAGTCTCCTTCAGTCAGATAGATCCTACTGTGTACTAAAAAAGGGCAAATTTCCGAAACATCTGTCTATATAGAGGTGACTTGCCCGGCTAATAACCATGGTTATGTTGCAAGACTCGTTAAAGGGACTCTGTAACCAGGTTTCTGCTACCCCCTCTGAGAGCAGATATATCACTTTCTGGGCTGCTTGCTGCAGTTTTGATAAAATCACTGTTTTATCTGCTTCAGATCTAGCAGTCCTCTGAATGCTGAGCTCTGTATAACCCCACCCACACCCCTGATTGGCTGCTTTCTGTGAACACTGTAAATTGGCCTACGTAATAGCTATTTTTCAAAAGTAGCAATAGTGATGTTGTTTTTTTTCCCACCGAGAGACTGCTAATTGACATATTTTTGCTGTACTAATTTGTTCTATTACATAAACGAGAAAATATCAGAAGGGTTCAAAAAGGATAGAATAAACCTATAAGTCGAGATTTTATGCAACAATTTTCCATTGAAATATCACCCCAATCAGTGTTTATTTCAGCAGTAACAATGGCATGATGATATTTTTGTTTTTTCTTTCATTGCATTTATAAAACATCCCATAGGACATTCGGATTACCTATATAAAAAAACTACTGCAATTTAATGGTCATAACTGCACCTGTATAAAGTCATTAGTCAAGCTGGTTAAAACTGTACAATAAAAGTGAAATAAATGATATCCTTACTTCATCTCCAGGATTTCTTCAAGTTGTTTTCGGCGGTCTATCATCAAATTGTTCAGGTGTGCTTCCTTGTCAGCAAGTGATTGTTGAGTTGAGGAGAGACGAGCTTTGGTGGAATCCAGCTCCTGTCTTGTCTTTTCAAGAGCATTCATGAGATCATCCATCTAAAGAAAGAAAAAGTAATTAGATTTTTTTTTTTCCTTTGGCTATTACCAAAGAGATTTCCAATTAACCTTCTACATCAGAGCATACCTAAGAAAGCTGGACAGAATCGCTTAGAATTACCTTCAAAGGAGAAGAAGACTCTATAGCTGACCATCTCTCGGGACACTATTCATTGTAACTAGCCTTAAAGAGTTGATGAGCAGTGAATTAAGTAAAAACATTTGCATAAGTTTTCGCAATAAGTTTTTGAACTGAAACAACGTATATAGTTTAAGTTTTGCTTTAATTTACACTGAATAAAATTATAATGAACCGGCTTCATGGGAAACTCCAACGAGGAATGTTCATTTCTAAATTATATCGGTTCCAAAAAATACAATAAAAAGCAGCAACCATTGGTGATGTTCTGGTTTAGTGATTACTTCTGCTGCCATGAAACACCTACAAGTTTGAATATGACTGGCAAAATTACATTAGCATTTGCATTTTCTCATGGTTGCACCATAGCTTCATCAAGGATATTCAGCTACCTTCTGAATGTTAAAAAATATACTATTTAGCCTTCTGTAAATTTGGCCCATTAATTCATGTGGGCATGTCAAGGATAATTGTGTTGGCAATAAACTAGAGATTTCACATGGACACTTTTTGAATGACTTTTGTTCAACCCCTTGAGAAAGCAAAGGCGAAAAGTATGTTGGAGTCCTGGAGTTTTTATTTTTTGGTCATTTGGTCTTTTTACATATGGTATTTTACATTTGATATTTGTATTGAATTATTCTTATAGTATTTATGTATGCTATATTCTATATAACTAGTATGTGGATATATATATATATATATATATATATATATATCTTATTTGCATATCAATGTATTCTATTTACTTCTTTCAATACTATGTCTATATCTTTTATGTCTCGCTATATATCTTATACCCATATACTATGCTTTTCCAAGAACTTTCTTTTGTTTAGCGTTCCCAATGTTTTAAATGTTAATTTTTAATTATTATTATATATCCATAAAATTGTATTTGTACCTTTTGTCAGTGGTAATTAATTCTTTGAAGGCTTTTTTTTTTTAAATATGCTCTTAGTTGGTCTTTGAAGTTATGGCAAGGCAATAAATGAAAATATTAGCCAATATTGAGACTTTGGCCAGGCTTGTGCCCTTAGACTGTATGCTGAGCTAATGATTGGATACATATATCTTGTTTTGCAGGAATAATTAATGTATTGGTCCACCCAAAAGGGTCCAAAAAATTCAACATGTCTCAAAACATTTCAGATACCTGTCTACAGGGGTAACCAATGGCAGCAAGTAGTCAAAATCTGTTGTTCTGGGTGGATGAAAATTTGGTAGCAATCAAGGTATAAACTGGCTGTAAAGTTCTCTTCTAAGTGAATTGACCTGACTAATATATCTAGTATATAAGATAAGTTCTACGAGTCTCTCGATTAATTTGGAGTCAGTCTGAAAAACATGAAAAATGAATGATGCCAACATCAACTTTTTGGTGTGGAATGAAGAAACATGATTCAAATTCAATTGTTTGTGGTATGGATGTTTTCATTACTGACAAATTCTGCTTTCTAACATTAGGAATTAAAATTATAATTGAAATAAATGCATTTATGTTTCTAAGCGTTGACATATTCTGTAGTCTTGTAGGGACACATAGTGAATTTCACACTGAAGACAATGTCAGAAAAGAAAAAATCCCAATCCCTATCACTTTGATTTTGGAAATAAAAATGGTACAAACAGTGGAAATTTATGTGAACATGCCAACTTTATACATGTTTCCTTGGTTGGGAGTCAAATCAATTGCGAAGACCATTGTTGGAAATAAAGTTCATTTTTAAATCTTAATGTAAGAACCACCAATTATTTGCAGTAATGAAGATGAGCACGCATGTGTGATATTGTGTGTATGAGTATGACACTGTATTCCACAGCTACAACAATAAATCAACTATTGTCGAGCCTATGGTGTTCTGTCTTTTTCCACACAATAATCCACCCTAAGTATGCACAAAATATTAAATGGGTTTTCTGCACATTTATTAAACTATTCTGATAGTAGGGAATGTGATCAAATAAAAAGATAACCAATAATCATCTGTTATAAATCAACGCCACTCCAGCGCCGACACTCTGGTTGTCCCGTTTGGTCTTTGTTTACTGTGCTGCAGTGATGATGTGCTGTACATTTATGTGACTGCCGCAACCAATCACTGGCTTAAATGAAGATGAAGTTAATATATATCGCACAAGACCATTGTGACACGCAAGGTGAGGGAAAGACTAAGTGCACAACAACGGGAAGAGAGGGAGGAAGCCCAAACACTAGGGAAAGGGGGAGTGGACACCCCTAGGCAGATCTGACAACACCCTGGCTCCCCTAAAATCCCTAAAAAGGTTCCTCATCTATTGCCGAGCAGGAAACCTAATCCCTGACTGCCCCTAGCGATAGGCCCTAGATAGGCAGGGGACGGGGTGAGCACTAGTCAGCCCCCACTGCAATTAAAAACAAACAGATAAACAGACAAGGGAAACACTTAGCTTGAGAAGACACCAGAGAGATCACGCCAACTATCCTCCAAGGGAACACCAAGAAGACACTAGCCGATTACTAGTACTTCAAGCGTGGACAGAGGAAAATAGAGCTATCACCGGCGACTCTCTGGAGAGACTGAAGGTATTTAAACATCCAGCAAGGGTGTGTCAATTAACAGCAGAAGGGGGAGGTCACTGCTAGGTCCTAAAAGGAAAAGGATATCACTACACTACAGACATGAGAAGATCAAGGTGGTGCCTGCAAAGCCAAACGCAATGACCTTCTTCAGCTGGATCTAGGACGACCGTCTGTCACACCTGACACACCCATGACACATTGAGGCCGGTGATTGGCTGTAGCAGTTGAGTAGATGTAGGTGAAGTCATCACTGTCATGAAGTAAACAAAGACCAGAGGGGAACACAGGAGAATTGCAGTTGGACAAGAAGGGAATATACGAGTATTGTTTATTTTATTTTTATTTTACCACATTTATTGCTAGGATAATTTTTTTTAAGCTTCTGGAAAACAATATTTAACTCTTCTTTCCTTCTGTCTTTGAACCTTATATATTTTACATTCATAGTTAAGCAGTCGTAGTGTCTTCTTCAATCATTTGCGCTAATCTCCAAAAGAAACATACCCAAAAATTAGAAGAACATGTACATGACAGCCCACAAGCACAGCAAAGAAGTTCTCAATTATGTACTATTATACTTATACTAGATGGTGGCCCAATTCTAATGCATCGGGTATTCTAGAATATGTATGCGGCCGACCGGGCGCAATCAGCAAAGCGGTGTTAAAATTTGGCGCCTATATCGCAGATTGGTCACGGCCGGCGGTCGCAACTAATCAGCAGAGCATGGTTTAAAATTGGCGCCAATAATGCTGATTGGTTGCGGCCAGCGAACGCGACCAATCAGCAGAGCCTTGTTTAAATTTGGCACCAAAATTGCTGATTGGTCGGGGCTGGCAGCCGCGACCAATCAGCAGAGCGTTGGTTAAATTTGGTGCAAATGTGGCTGATTGGTCGCGTCTGGCGTCCGCGACCAATCAGCAGAGCGTTGTTTAAATGTGGCGCCAAAATCGCTGATTGGTCGCGGGCAGCGTCAGCGACCAATCAGCATAGTGTTGCTTAAATTTGGCGCCAATCTCGCTGATTGGTCGCGGCTGGCAACGGCGACCAATCAGCAGAGCACTGTTTAAATTTGGCGCCAATCTCGCTGAATGGTCGCGGCTGGAGACCACAACCAATCAGCATCGCGTTGTTTAAATTTGGCGCAAATCTCGCTGATTGGTCGTGTCTGGCATCCGCGACCAATCAGCACAGCAGTGTTTAAATATGGCGCACAAAACGGTGATTGGTCGCGGCTGCTATTTAAATGTGGCGGCCCCGACCAATCAGCACAGCGTTGTTTAAATTTTGCGCCAAGATCACTGATTGGTCGGGTGCGGAGACCGCGACCAATCAGCGAATCGTATTGGTGAGGATCGGGGAGCGGAATCGTATTAGTGAGGACCGGGGAGCGCCGCTGCCTGTGCGGCTACTTCCACTGCGATAAGCCGGGAGATGAGCGACTGCTCGCAGCAGAAGTATCCCGACCCGCAGCGCCGCTCCCCGGTCCTCCTTTGACACCTTAGCCGCTGATCTCCCAACAGTAGCCGCATGGTGTTACTAAGCTCCGTACATTTGTGTTCAAAATCGCTGATTGGTCGCGGGCGCTGGCCGCGACCAATCACCGATTTGGGTGCCACATTTAAATATCGGCCTCGACCAATCACCGATCTTGGCGCCACATTTAAACACCGCTGTGCTGATTGGTCACGGACGCTATTTAAATGTGGCGCCCAAATCGGTGATTGGTCGCGGGCAGCACAGTAGTGTTTAACTTTTGCGGCAAGATCAGTAATTGGTCGCGGGCCAAGACCGCAGCAGAAGTATCCCGACCCGCAGCGACGCTCCCCGGTCCTCCCTTGACACGCTAGCCGCTGATGTCCCCACAGTACCCGCATGGTGTTACAAAGGTCCGGATATTTGTGTTAAAAATCGCTGATTGGTCGCTGATTTGGCCGCCACATTTAAATATCGGCCGCGACCAATCACCGATCTTGGCGCCACATTTAAACACCGCTGTGCTGATTGGTCGCCAACGCTGGGCGCGACCAATCACCGATTTGGGCGCAACATTTAAATAGCGTCCGCTATTGGTCGCGGGCAGCGTCCGCGACCAATCAGCACAGCGGTGTTTAACTTTTGCGGTAAGATTAGTGATTGGTCGGGTCCGAAGACCGCGACCAATCATCGAATCGTCTTGGTGAGGACCGGGGAGCGGCGCTGCCTGTGCAGCTACTTCCGCAGCGAGAACCCGGGACATGAGCGGGCGCTCGCAGCAGAAGTATCCCGACCCGCAGCGCCGCTCCCCGGTCCTCCCTTCCGCATGGAGGTCAGCGGCGCCGGCGGTCGGGGTCCTTCCGCTGCTACCGGCCGGGAGATGAGCGCCTCGCGCCGCTCATCTCCCGGCTGCATCTCCGTCCCGCAGATGGGTCCGGCGGTTGAGGTCCTTCTGCTGGTACCGGCCGGGAGATGAGCGCCTCGCGCCGGTCATCTCCCAGCTGCATCGCCGCTGAACTCCGTCCCGCAGATGAGCCGCTAACGGCCGCCATCTTTTTTCAGAAATCCCGCGGCGCTGATTGGCCGCTGCCGGACCAATGAGCGACGCGGGATTTCCAGGACAGACAGACAGACAGACAGAAAGACAGACAGACGGGATAAGACGATTACATATATAGATTAAATGCATATTTTGAAACAGTCATTACAACACAACATCTTGCCGGATAGAGGCAACTGTGTGAAAGTAAGGAACTAAACTGAAAAGGACTGTCATAAAATCCCAAGTGGTTAGCACTGTTGCTTTGCAGCATTCCAGTCTAAACATGGGCAAGATCACTACAAGATATCTGTATAGCTCGCCATACAAGTTAGATGGCTGTTGGCTGAACAATGGTTTGGTCGATGGTTCAGCCGGCAGCCACCTAGGTGTGTTCTCTCATATACAGGAGCGCTTGTTTGGCCAAGCGCCCCAATGTTCTCCATTTGAAAGTTGCTTCCAGATATGTGTGGTGGCGACTTATCTCTGGTAGAACAAAAGGATCGGCAGTCTGAAATTGGACACGCTGGTTCCTTATCTTTCTCGACAATCAATTGTTTGTGGCCTCCATACACATTAGACTGTTGGTGGAACCCAACGATACCATATGTTTGGATGACATTATTCTGATGACCATGATGAAACTTTGTCCTTCCTGTGCTTGTTTGGATTTCCTACAGTTAATCTTGTCTCCTCCCAAAAAACAAAAACAATATTGTAATAATAAAAATGTATTTCTATAGCGCCAACATATTCTGCGGCACTTTACAATTTAGAGGGGACATGTACAAACAATGTAGACATTACAAATTTACACATGATTCAGCAACACCAAGATGAGTGATGGTCCTGCTCGAAAGCTTACAATCTACAAGGAAATAGGGCAGACATAACAGGTAAAATAGTACTTGTATTGTAGGGTCTAGCCTTCAATATAATAAATAGGAGCATTCAAATAACGCTGCATGAGCCGGTCATCAGCCAGTATCTCTATTTGTAGATTCAAAGTGCTACTGAGTACATGAAGGATGAGGAAACAAATGATAGGAGAGAAATTAGAAAGGAAAAACAGGGAATAGTTTGATTACTGAGGTGAGTTGATAGGCCAGTATAAAGAGGGGTGTTTTTAGAGCACACTTAAAATTGGGGATTCCGAGAATCAATTGGATTGTCTTGGGTAGATCAATCCAGAGAACTGGTGCAGCACAAGAGAAGACTTGGAGACGGGAGTGGGAGGATCGCATTGAAGAGTATGTTAGTCTTGGGTCATTAGTGGACCAGAGAGTACGAGTAGGGTGATAGACAGAGATCAGTTAATTGTATTAGAGCACAAAGGAAAGGCATTCGATAAGATCACACACACGGCAACATAGGGGTTCACAATTATGTATTTTCATACTCAGTTTCATGCTCAGAATAAATGTCTTTATGAAAGAATATCTTTTAAGATGTCTTAAACTGGAAAGATGTTATATATAACTGCAGCCAATATTTGGACCTAACCAATTGGAGGGTTGAAAAAAAAATCATGGAAAAAAGTGTTCGGAGTGTAAAGCCTTTTACAAACGCTTTGTTGTAGAACCCACATCCCTGTAAAATGCTCCGTGTAAGTGTTAAGTAAACACACTTAAGAAAGTGAGGTCTTTCGATCATTATGTTTTCTTTCAAAATCACGGGACGACTCAATGATTATTTTAAAAACAGAGATAAGAGGCCTTGAAATTATGGATCATTTTATAAAGTTTCCTTTTTTGAACTTTACAGACGCAGCTAGAATATTTTTATTTGAACAGCTAACAAAAGAGATGGGTTTATAAGCCAGCTGTGACATACCAGACATCTCAGCTGGGGCGTTTTACGAGAAGAGACCAGAAAGTGTTAACTTTTTAAGTTGCGAAATCTGTACATGGTTACAATAGAATTTTTGCTTTAATTTCTGCTCTCTTCGGAGCAGTAGCAGAACATCTTCATTCAAATTAATCACATTGACCACACACTGTGATTTTTATTACTTTAACTATCACCCATCAATAAGACAGTAAGAGTTACCATTACAGGGGTCTCTTTAACTAGGGGTCTTGGACCTTGCTATATTATAACTCCATATAGTCTCTAAGCAACACATAGAATTGTATGTGGCAGACTCTATATTACAGAGGTATTCTCGTCTAGGTACAGTATGTCTATAGGAGAATAATGCAGTGCCATATGGAGGCACAATAGAGTGCCGAGCTCGTCATCCTATAAAGCCCCAAGGATGCTGTACAGTCCATGCTCAACCCCATGGATCATTAGAAAAGGACCACAAGGTGTGGTAAAGACTAAGTGCAACACAAAGGGAAGAGGGGGAGGAAGCCCAAACACTAGGGAAAGGTGGAGTAGAGACCCCTAGGCAGATCTAATATCACCCTGCCTACCCTACCATCCCTATATAGGTTCCACATCTATCACCGAGCAGGACCCTAAACCCTGTATGTCCCTAAAGCTTGGCCCCAGATAGGGAGGGAAAAAGGTGAGCACTGGTCAGGCCCCACTACAAATTAAAGACAACAAGGTAGAAAAACAAAGGGGATAAACTTAGCTTGAGCAGACACCAGAGGGGAAATGCCAACTGTCCTCCAAGGGCACCAGAGAAGAAGTCAGCCAACAGATAGTGCGCCAAGCATGCACAAAGGTACATAGAAGTATCACCGGCAATTGCCTGGTGCAAATCGAGAGTTTTTAAATCCCATGCAAGGATGTGTCAAACAGCAGCAGAAGGAAGGTCGCCGCTGGGTCTTAAAGGAAGAAGGATTAAGAAGGTGTCTGCAATGCTAAGCTCAGTGACCTTCTACAGCCAGATCCAGAGCGACTGTCTATTACACCTGACACACCCGTGATAATCCACCATTCACAAAAGCTCACATCCTCCCCCTCACTGCACAATGACCTCTGCACAGATCACTGAGCAAGCTTAGAAAATTTTCCCTGAAAGTCAAGTGAAATTCTCTGGCATGTTTGATAATGATTTTTCTGGGAATGTCCCACAAACCAGAATGCAAAGATGGGAGATTTACACAACCACGCTGAGTAGTGGTCATTTTGGGGACATTCATGGGTGATCCTAGGGGGATGAGGCTTTAATGTCCAGAATCAATATTGGTTACAGCCATGTGGCTACTGCAAAGCATATTTATAAATACTGTTAACAGCAGCTAAGGCAAGATGGCTGATGTTCTAATCATGTACAGAAAATTGAATAAAAAAAAATCTACCATCAGAAAATAAAAACAGATTAGAAAAAAAGAAGTGTAAGTGATTTTGTATGAAAAAGAAAGAACATCAATACCGTCTTAGATTGTGAGGCTGATGTGAGTGATTGCAGTCTCTGTAGAACACTGAGGTATAAGTTAGTGGTCTGCATTCAGTTTTTCAGTCTGTCTGAAATAAATATTTCCTCCAAAACAATTGATATTTTTCAATTTTTTTTTCATAATATTTAATAACAATGAAATGCTAATGTGTCATTCTCAAACTTAACATTTATAGAGCAAGATTCCCTAGTAGAAGCAGTGTGTATTTGCATTTACTACATATCAGCGAATCTAATTCAAATCAAGTCAAATTTTTTAACGTTTTTAAATCCTTGTGAATTAAAAAAAAAATTGGTATTCGATTCATGGGAACTGCTAAAAAAAATGCTTGCCGACTTTACACCATGCAGAATATTAAGTCAGTCACAGAAGGTTTACATGACCTCAGGCATGACTGCCTGGGATTTCCCATAATGACTTGCAGCTATCACATCACATAGTATAGTGCCAATCAGGAGGGACTATCATAGCCTATATAAAATCCTAAGGAGGGAATGCAGTAGCTATTTATGGGTGATTTAAGAGCGAGAGAATGTCAAAGCTCTCAGATCAGCAATAGAAATAGGAGAAAGCCTTAAAGCATTGGACAAATACTTCAGACATAATGTCTTGAACAAAAGAAGATGAGAATAATAGCTGTGACTTATGCAAAGATAGAGGGAGAAAGAGATAGGAGAGGTGCCAGCAGCAGTGCCAGACTGAGTGTGATTGATTAGTGATATGATCTAGCTGTGATCTGTCTTGCTGTATTTGAATTATAATTGCACATTTTCTTCTTTATTCATAATGTACTAGAAAGCAGCAACAAGGCAGCACAACATTTTTTAGAGAAAAAAAAATCTGAAATCAGGGTAAGTCAGAAATAGGGTGGGTGCTTGCTTGTCAAAAGTGACTGTCCCACATTTTTGAGTTTCTTGTACAATTATTTTTGTGAAGGGGGTAATAATTGTTTTTTTTTTGCCAATCCAAAAGAAAATTCCCAGGATCCAGAAATTTAATTAAAGCGGTCTACGTCACAAAGTGTGCATGTTCCAAGCACTTTTTTTTGCACATCTGTTTTACTAGTAAAATTTTACAGGTGTACACGCCTCACCAATACAGTACCCTGTTGCAGGTGCTGATTTTTTTTTTTTTAACATGCACCTACACAGCATTTCGTATTATGTGATTTATGGGTTGAATATTCTTAAAAAAAAATAGAAAAAAAAAGTTTATAAGATGAAAAGTGACATTTAACTGTCCATGTCTGTTTTTGCACACCTTATTTATTAGTCCAATTTGACCTCAGTACAAACCGCACATATAATGCAACCTTCTGCCATATTTTTCTTTCTGAATATTTATTTACTGAAATATCTTGTTATGTCTTTTTGGCAATGGTTTAATATTTGGGGTTGAAAGGATTATCAAAAGTTAATTATTATGTTCTACAAAAAATATGGAAAAATAAAACGTAGCAATGGATTGGGTAGTGTAAAAGAAGCAAAAAAACATACCATTGTTAAGAATGTGGGAGGAACTAGCAGTAGAAGAAACTTTACCACCACCACTGGCACCAGTCACTACTATACTACCATACTACCATTACCACAATTCACCTCCTTTACTTCAAGCATGCCTATTAGTGTTGAAGAAATGGAGGGCATAATGGTATATATAGCACATGGCGTATCTCAGCAGGATGATGTTACCTCTCACAATGACAGAGTCATCAGTTTCAGTCAATTTCCTGCACATTATAGTCTGTCAATTACAAATGATTACAAGGGATAATTTTTGGACCGTTTTTTAATTGAAAAACATTACAAGTCTGTCACTGTGCTGTGTTATTAAATGGACTGTTGGTTAGTTACTACTGGTGAGGTCAATCTGACAATACTAAGTTTCAGTGGTGAGGTCAATCTGACATTACCAAGGCTGTGTTTGTATTAAAGAGCATAAAAAGAGGTTTAGGAGACCTCAGTGTTTTACACGTCTTTTAAAAACAACTGAAGGCTTTGCAGTACTACGATTCACGGCAAATCTTTTTGCTGCAAATCGCGTTTTTGGAAAAAATTAACAAGCCTGGTGAATTTGAATTTCCAAAAATGTGATCATCTTTAGCATCTACAAAATGACCCACTTAATCAACTATGGCAGGGTAAGGCCCATATGTAAGTCGTCTTAGCCTTTCTGATTGAAAATGCTATGAGTACTTTGCCTGTAAAGCCAGGAACTTTATGGCCTCCAAAATAAACTCTTCACTGGATTTTTTCGTGACAAGTGCACCCACCAGCACCTTGTTTTCCTTTTAACATAATTCCATATATACCAATTCTCCAGGAATGTCTATTAAAGGGGTTGTCCTGTCAAAAGCGATAAGTCTGGAGTCACTCTGTGACCGGACAACCCCTTTAAGCCGTCGGAAAAATGAGAAACTTCTTGGACACCTAGTGGACATGGCAAATCACCCAGGTATGGAAGCGTTTAGAAAGTTCCAGGACTGCCAGATTGCATTATGTGCGTGGTGCTGGATGCTTGAACATTAGACTACACTCCAGCATCCTTACATACATTCATGGGAAAAGAAACAGGGGAGTAGAAGGTGCATGGCCTGTAAATATATAGGACATGGTTATTGTAAAGATTAAGGCAGAGCACTTAACATGCAATATCCCCCCCAAAACTGCTTGAAAAAATTGACAAGTATGCAGACAGTGATGTAAAAGCTAGACCTTTAATTTTAAAGCCTATCAGTTATTAAATATAATTTGTCAGCATAAAATGACTGCTCAAACCAAGCACAGCTGCTCAGTGCAACCTTGGCATGGCCAAACAGTTCAGTGCACCTTCCCACCTACTTGTTTTCCAGCCCCTCTCTGGCTCTTGTTAAGTCAGAGCTGTAAATCAAAGAAGAGGAAGGCAGAGATAGCTGCAAAACAAGTAGGTGTGAAGATGATCTGAACTGTTTGGCCACACCAAGGGTGCATCGAGCACCTGTGCTTGGTTTGAACAGTCAGTTTGTATTAACAGGCTCTTTAAAGACTACAGAATGTCCCAGCTGAGGTCTTCTAGAATACTAAAGAGTGTTCAGAACCACAAGCACATACAGCCCTCCCTAAATCCTGCCATTAAAATTGATTTACTTACCTTTACTTCCCAGAAATTACCTAGACAAATAGGAGACATGGTGTATATTATAGCACTGCGGTATAATGGATCCTTATGCGCAGAATTACTGGTCTCCTTATCTCTCCACTACTGCTAATCACACACAGAACTATGGTCTATAGCCCAGAGGGAAGAGTTCTGTGATGTACGCCGTACGCTTATGAAATACAGATGTCAGATATAAAGCATTAGAGTCTATGTAAATGATAAAGACTCCAGTCTACAGTAATTGGGCACAACCGGACTCTGCGGCTGTCAGATAAAAGCCTTTGCATCTCTTTTTCTCTTTCTGCTCTTCTGGTATCTGTACAGATTATGTGGAAGATCCGCTGATTATCCTTGCCTTACAGTGACACCTTTTGGAACTAGAGGAAATCGTACAATAGTGGAATAAGATCTGACGTTCGGATAGGACTTTTTATGCCCAACCCTGCAATATTCACTTACTTTTCATAATAAAGCGACAGACAAAACTTTTATCTCAAGGTCACAGGAAAGGTTAAATTAGTTTGGGCAGATAATTAGCAGCAAAGGTATCTTGGAGGGGCTAATCTCCTTCAGTATCCATAGTAAACTGATTATAGGGTTACTTTCTGCTTTCAACCCTGACAATCAGCAGTAATCTGGAAGAGAACCTGGTTCTAAGTGGTCATTTACTCACCACCACAGGGAAAACTATGTTGACAAAAAGTCTTTTTCAGGTGGATTTCATCCAGATTTCCCCTGAAAAAGCGGCCCACAAAATGAACGTCAAAAAAGTGCATCTTATGTCACTTGTCAGGGTTCAGAACCACTTGGAAGCCACCTACTCTCTACATTATAATTCACAAAGACATAAAGGAGAAATTGGAGAAACCATAAACCACCAATATAATTAATTAAAAAAATATATTTATTAGAAAAATTCATTTTTAAAATTGATTACCATACAATACAATAATATGTCAAATAAGGAGGAAAGGATCTGGAGAGCCACCAAGTAAATCCAAACAAATTAAGCAGTAAGTAATATGTATTACATTTATGTAGCCAGTTTTTAAATATCATATAAATTAAAGGGCCAGATGGCCGTAAGCATAGAGAGAAACAAGAGACTGGCCTACAAATGATGTCGCTTACCCATGGTCAGGGAGGATTTAGTTGAGCCCACCAGCACTACCCCGATGCGCGTTTTGTGTGTAGCTTTATCAAGGGGAGGTGTCAGTATAATTCACAAAATAGAGTGAAAGATGAGAATGGTAGAGCCGCCACAAGAACAATGTCAAAACAACTGTACACATAGGGGGCGATTCATTAAGGTGCTTACACCAGAAATCTGATGTAAACATCATAATAAGTCACAACATTCGGTGGCAAAAAATATTGTGACTTTTGGCATATACACGCCAGTCCTGGACAGCTATGCAAATATAAGTGTAGCGTGGGTGGGACATGGGTGAGATTGGGTGTGTTCATGCCCACCTGTTGAATTCATCATAAGTTATGCCACTGTAGTGAGCTGGCAGGCTCTGGCTGTTCTGTGATAATTGAGATAGAGCCTGTGACAGAAATGATAACGCAGGATGGTGTTGCCACCTTGTGGCCAGAGGTTGCACCTGCGCAGGATGTGATGAGAGAGAAAAAGACTGAGTCTCCTGGGTCCCTCCCTGGAGAGTCACGTGAACAAAGTGAAAAAGAAAGCAAAGCGCGCGAAGAGTCTGAGGTGGTCTGTGAAAGGAACCAGGACGGTGTGCAGGTCCTCGTGTGTGCCGTAGAGGATACTCTCAACGTGGTTTCTGTTATCTGACACCTTATCCTCAGAGTTTTCCCCAGCTTCCGCACTGCTGAAGGATTCAGCTGTTACACTCCCCGCTACTGGAGTGTGAACCACATAAGGGAATCCACAAGAGCTGTAAGCGGGACCTCTGGCGAGAGGCCGAAGTATTCCTTCCTTTCAGCGAAGTCTGCTGTTCCTTTTTTCTTCGGCTGGGACGCCTTCCTGCAAAGACAGACAGGCCTGCGACGGGGGACACATCCTTCTGGAGTAAAGGACTGGTAACGTGTGAGTAGGGACAGTGAGGGTCAGCTTATAAGTACACGTTATTGCTGTGAACATTTACGGTTGTCATTTATTGTGTTCTGCTGTGTTAAAAATGTATACAAGTAAAGATACGGTTATCAAGGTAGAGTCTGTGTGTGGGGATCTTGCTGGGCCAGATCATGGATATCAACGCGCGGCCTTGCCCGCGGTCACTTCATCTGGCGTAGTCGGCAGGATCTGTGACCAGCAAGATTCCCACCCAGGCCACGTGCACAGTCAGAAAGCCCCGCCGGTGTCTATTGTGAATCAGGTCAGGAAATTTGGCGGACGAAACTACCCTGTACCAGAGTGGGCGGAACAAGTCCGGATACTGGGGGAAATGTATAATATTGACCCTAAGACCTTGGCAGAAATGGCGGTACTGACGCTAGAGGGGGAGGCATGGACGACAGTCAGACTGGAGACGGTCAGGGGCCAGCGTACAGTGGATGATTTGGTGCGGGTGCTGGAGAACACCTATGGGCCGATCACATACCCGGGAACACTATGACACATGTTCTTTAGACGGATGCAGCTTGAATGGGAGGATATTCCCCAATATGCGAACGCCCTTCAGGTACTCCTTGAACAAGCCTGTGGAAAAGGGGAACAACTAGCTGGTATGGCTCCTCGTGACCTGGTACTGAGAGACCAATTTGTAATAGGACTGAGAGACCAGTATCTTAACCGCACGTTACAGGACTTGATCCGGATGACGCCGACTCTTACTTTTGCTGAAGTCAAACAGGAAGCCATAGAACGTTCAAGGGGACCCGTCATGGATGTATGGAATCAAGAAGTCCAGGACCACCCCTTACCATCCACAAGGGAATGGCGTGTGTGAACGCTTTAACCAGACCCTCTTACAATTGATCCGGACACTGGCTGAAGACAAAAAGCCCGACTGACCTCGATTCCTCTCAGAACTGCTGTGGGCCTATAATAATCAAGTCCATTCCGTCACCGGATACACCCCATACACCCTTCTCTTTGGCCGTCCAGGCAAAGACATCCATGAGTTGCAACTGTCTAACTCCGAAGAAGATACCTGTGGTACCTATCCTTCCTGGCTACAAACACACCGCCAGAGAATGGAGACTGTCTACCGGCTAGTAGGCCGACAAATCCAGGATCAAGTGCACGCTGACCCACTTCCGGTACAAGAGGACTCACTGAATGTAGGTCAACTGGTCCTAGTCCGTATAAAGAAACCGCAAGCGAAACTCCGGCCCAAGTGGGAGACCGAAGTCTATTGAGTAATTGGACACCCGTACCCCGGTGGCCCCGTCTATCGAGTGCAGGGCGAAGACAGTTGCAGCATCCGTACTTTGCACCGTAACATGTTGCGCCCCTGTCGTTCCCAGCCCGACTCCCCTACTGTGATACCTACAGAGATGAATATCACTAATACTGTCGGAGACACTGACCCCGGGGATGTAGAGATTGAATGCATGCCTACCCCTGTCTGTCTGACTGACGCACTTGTACCGATTACCTCCTCTACTGACATGTCGACTGGGAAAGAGAGTGGGGTGACTGATAGGAGAGAGGGGATCCAACCCGTTAGGCGGACAACGAGGACCACTGCAGGGGTACCTCCAGGACAGTCCTACAGAGACCAATATGTGTGGCCCTCTTCCCAGCCGCCCCCTGTAACGTCCACAGCCATCGCCGCCCTGGAGCCGGTCGTTGGCAGGGACTGCCAACCTTTGAGCGGGGGGCGTGTAGTGAGCTGGCGGGCTCTGGCTGTTCTGTGATAATTGAGTTAGAGCCTGTGACAGAAATGATAACGCAAGATGGTGTTGCCACCTTGTGGCCAGAGGTTGCACCTGCGCAGGATGTGATGACAGAGAAAAAGACTGAGTCTCCTGGGTCCCTCCCTGGAGAGTCACGTGAGCAAAGTGAAAAAGAAAGCAAAGCGCACGAAGAGTCTGAGGTGGTCTGTGAAAGGAACCAGGACGGTGTGCAGGTCCTCGTGTGTGCCGTAGAGGATACTCTCAACGTGTTTTCTGTTATCTGACACCTTATCCTCAGAGTTTTCCCCAGCTTCCGCACTGCTGAAGGATTCAGCTGTTACACTCCCCGCTACTGGAGTGTGAACCACATAAGGGAATCCACAAGAGCTACTACCTGGATCAGAGAGACTGTAAGCGGGACCTCTGGCGAGAGGCCGAAGTATTCCTTCCTTTCAGCGAAGTCTGCTGTTCCTTTTTTCTTTGGCTGGGACGCCTTTCTGCAAAGACAAACAGGCCTGCGACGGGGGACACATCCTTCTGGAGTAAAGGACTGGTAACGTGTAAGTAGGGACAGTGAGGGTCAGCTTATCACTACACGTTATTGCTGTGAACATTTACGGTTGTCATTTATTGTGTTCTGCTGTGTTAAAAATGTATACAAGTAAAGATACGGTTATCAAGGTAGAGTCTGTGTGTGGGGATCTTGCTGGGCCAGATCATGGATATCAACACGCGGCCTTGCCCGCGGTCACTTCATCACTAAAGTGGAGTAAGTTACTCCGGAAATGTACGTCAGCGCCCGGCTGGTGTACATTTCTGGTGGCGATGCACACTGGAGAACGTCACTTAATGGATCACATCAGATTACTCCAGCGAGTGCTTCATTTAGGCTGGCGATCACTACTCTAATACGCCCATTACTCCAGAACCTTAGGGCTCATACACATGTCAGTTTTTTGCATACAACTGCTATCCTTGTTTATCACGGATAGCACTTGCACCTATTAGTCTATTGCGCTGTTCACATGTCCGTGATGTTATTTTTTTCGGGTGGAGTGGCCCATGCAAAATTGTGGAGACATGTCCCGATGTTGATCCAAGTGTCGGATCAATGAAAGTCTCTGGGTCCGTGATAAAAATCAGATTAGACTTGGATGCCATTGAACTGATAGATAAGAGAAGTTGGAGAAATGTATTTTTTTGTTTCTCATAAAAAAAAAGCTGATGAAACTCTAACCAAACAATGATGAAAATAACTGATTCTCTTGAACGACGTGTGCACGAGCCCTTTGACATATTTCAGGCCTGCAATTGTATTATACAAGGCTATAGATATTTTTACATTCCAAAATGAATTCCAACGTGCAGACAGTACTAGAATAACAGAGCTGCAGCTGGAGAATGACAGGTTGAATTGGCCTCTTTCCAGCCATCAGATGTAGAGTATTTTTTATTGATATGACCTGCAGCCTGGGAGATTGCTGTGAACACCACTGGGGATATTTACTGTGTGCTGATATCATAAAAGGCCACAATAAATCAATCAAAATGTAATATACTGTAAAGGCAGCCATAGACAAAAAGATCATTCTACACTTCTGACCATCAGAGGTTGAAGCAATAATTAATTGGTGACAATAATAATTGGTATGACTCCTACAATACTTTTGTAATTTTTGGACATAAAAGTATTTACATTGAATTTTCTGGCTAACACGGTACCACAATATCATTTTTTATTGTACATCAAAAGTATACATATAAATTTCTTAAAGGGGTTCTCTCATGTTCTATTTTGCTTGCCTGTGGGCAGTGTGCTCCTGATGATTGACAGTCCAGACCATCAGCATGGCTGAGTCACTGGCCTGAACTATGCACTCTACTATTCTCTATTAGATCTACTATTCTACTATTCAATATGTTAGCTTTGCCTCTGAAGCATCAAAGAAGGGCAGGGGAACTAAAGCAGTCAGAGGAGTATAGGGGAACTAAAGCTGTCAGAGGAGTATAGGGGAACTAAAGCTGTCAGAGGAGTATAGTGGAACTAAAACTGTTAAAGGAGCACAGGGGAACTAAAGCTGTCAGAAGAGTGTAGGGGAACTAAAGCAGTAAGAGGAGTATAGGGGAACTACAATTGTCAAGAGAGAAGGGGAACTAAAGCAATAAGAGGAGTATAGGGGAACTAAAACTGTCAGAGGAGTGTAGGGGAACTAAAGCTGTCAGAGGAGTGCAGGGGAACTAAAGCAGCAAGAGAAGTATAGGGGAACTAAAACTGTCAGAGGAGTATAGGGGAACTAAAACTGTCAGAGGAGTGCAGGGGAACTAAAGCAGTAAGAGGAGTATAGGGGAACTAAAGCAGTCAGAGGAGTATAGGGGAGCTAAAACTGTCAGAGGAGTGTAGGGAAACTAAAGCAGTCAGAGGAGAACAGGGGAACTAAAGCAGTCAGAAGAGTATAGGGGAGCTAAAACTGTCAGAGGAGTATAGGGGAGCTAAAACTGTCAGAGGAGTGCAGGGGAACTAAAGCTGTCAGAGGAGCATAGGGGAAATAAAACTGTCAGAGGAGTATAGGGGAACTAAAATTGTCAAAAGAGCGCAGGGGAACTAAAGCTGTCGGAGGAGTGCAATGGAACTAAAGCAGTCAGAGGAGTGTAGGGTAACTAAAGCTGTCAGAAGAGCGTAGGGGAACTAAAGCAGTCCAAAGAATGCAGGGGAAATAAAGCTTTTAAAGGAGTGTAGGGGAACTAAAGCTGTCATAGGAGCACAGGGGAACTAAAACTGTCATAGGAGCACAGAAGAACTAAAGCTGTCAGAGGAGCGCAGGGGAACTAAAGCTGTTGGAGTGTAGGGTAACTAAAGCTGTCAGAGGAGCGTAGGATAACTGAAGCAGTAAGAGGAGTATAGGGGAACTAAAATTGTCACAAGAGCGCAGGGGAACTAAAGCTGTCACAGGAGTATAGGGGAACTACAGCTGTCAGAGGAGTGTAGGGGAACTAAAGCTGTCAGAGGAGTGTAGGGGAACTAAAGCTGTCAGAGGAGTGTAGGGGAACTAAAGCTGTCAGAGGAGTGTAGGGGAACTAAAGCTGTCAGAGTAGTGTAGGGGAACTAAAGCTGTCAGAGGACCTCAGGGGAACTAAAACTGTCAGAGGAGCGCAGGGGAACTAAAGCTGTCAGAGGAGTGTAGGGGAACTAAAGCTGTCAGAGAAGTGTAGGGGAACTAAAACTGTCAGAGGAGCGCAGGGGAACTAAAGCTGTCAGAGGAGCATAGGGGAACTAAAACTGTCAGAGGAGCATAGGGGAACTAAAACTGTTAAAGGAGCCCAGGGGAACTAAAGCTGTTAGAGGAGCATAGGGGAACTAAAGCTGTCAGAGGAGTGTAGGGTAACTAAAGCTGTCAGAAGAGCGTAGGGGAACTAAAGCAGTCCAAAGAATGCAGGGGAACTAAAGCTTTTAAAGGAGTGTAGGGGAACTAAAGCTGTCATAGGAGCATAGGGGAACTAAAGCTGTCAAAAGAGTGCAGGGGAACTAAAGCTGTCGGAGGAGTGAAGGGGAACTAAAGCAGTCAGAGGAGTGTAGGGTAACTAAAGCTGTCAGAGGAGTGTAGGGGAACTAAAGCAGTCAGAAGAATGTAGGTAACTAAAGCTTTTAAAGGAGTGTAGGGGAACTAAAGCTGTCATAGGAGCACAGGGCAACTAAAACTGTCATTGGAGCACAGAAGAACTAAAGCTGTCAGAGAAGCGCAGGGGAACTAAAGCTGTCACAGGAGCATAGGGGAACTAAAGCTGTCAGAGGAGCGCAGGGGAACTAAAGCTGTCACAGGAGTATAGGGGAACTAAAGCTGTCAGAGGAGCGCAGGGGAACTAAAGCTGTTAGAGGAGCATAGGGGAACTAAAACTGTCAGAGGTGCATAGGGGAACTAAAACTGTTAAAGGAGCGCAGGGGACCTAAAGCAGTAAGAGGAGTATAGGGGAACTAAAATTGTCAAAAGAGCGCAGGGGAACTAAAGCTGTCAGAGGAGTGCAGGGAAACTAAAGCTGTCAGAGGAGCATAGGGGAAATAAAACTGTCAGAGGAGCGCAGGGGGAACTAAAGGTGTTAGAGGAGCATAGGGGAACTAAAACTGTCAGAGAAGCATAGGGGAACTAAAACTGTTAAAGGAGTGCAGGGGGAACTAAAGCAGTAAGAGGAGTATAGGGGAACTAAAATTGTCAAAAGAGCGTAGGGGAACTAAAGCTGTCAGAGGAGTGCAGGGGAACTAAAGCTGTCGGAGGAGTGCACGGGAACTAAAGCTGTCGGAGGAGTGCACGGGAACTAAAGCTGTCAGAGGAGTGTAGGGGAACTAAAGCAGTCAGAAGAATGCAGGGGAACTAAAGCTTTTAAAGGAGTGTAGGGGAACTAAAGCTGTCAGAGGAGTGAACGGAACTAAAGTTGTCAAAAGAGCACAGAAAAACTAAATTTGTCATAGGAGTGCAGGGGAACTAAAGCTGTCAGAGGAGCACAGAGGAACTAAAGCTGTCAGAGGAGCATAGGGGAACTAAAACTGTCAGAGGAGTGCAGGGGAACCAAAGCTGTCAGAGGAGTGCAGGGGAACTAAAACTGTCATAGGAGTGCAGGAGAACTAAAGCTGTCAGAGGAGTGCAGGGGAACTAAAACTGTCGGAGGAGCACAGCGGAACTAAAGCAGTCAGAGGAGTGCAGGGGAACTAAAACTGTCATAGGAGCACAGAAGAACTAAAGCTGTCTGGCTATAGCAATCCTTCCAGTTTCAGAGCAGCGCTTACAAGATCTACAACAAAGATGATGAGAGGAGGATATCAAGCAACCACAAAAAAATATACTATATTATAAAAACATAATTTATTTAATATGCTCTACAATCATGGAATACAGAATAAAAATAGGGAGGAAACACTTGGCCTATGCGTTTCAAGCATTACAGCCCTTAGTCTTGATCTCTCCCTCTACAGCAAATAGCCTGTAAGACCTGCTCTCCTGGACTAGGAGACTGGCCACCAGTGATTGACTGCAGCAGGTGCTGGAATCCTCGACGGCGAACAGTAATCATAGAAAATAAAAATCCTTGTGTTCTTGAGAATTGCAAAGTTACTTGTTTTTACAGGCACTTTGAATGTTACCCATTTACGGATATGAGACGACACCTTCATCTGCTGCCGTCAGAGACAGAAAGGGGCATTTAAGTGGTTAAAGTATTTTAATCCCCTTTAAGGTTAAATACTCAAGTAAGAAAGTTTTCCCCTATCAATTGAATAGGGGATAACGTCCCAATAGTCATGGGTCCAACCACCAGGGCTTCACTGATCACGAGAACCAGGGCTCTGAAGAGTCATGCTTGAATGGAGCAGTGGTCGATTATGCGCACTACTGTAACTCAATTTATTCTTATGGGAGTGCTGACGACCAGCCGAGTGCAGTGCTCGACTATCTTCAGTGGTCCAGTTAAAATTTAATGGAGCGGCAGTGTGCGTGATTCCCAATCACTCCATTCAGACAGGGCTCTTCAGTGCCCCAGTTTTGAGATTCGGTGGGGGTCTCAGCGGTAAGGAAGTTATCCCCTATACCATGACTAGGGGATAACTATCAAACTTTAGAATGGAGAACAGAAAAATTCCAATCTGTCCAACACCTTCTAATGTGCTCGACATCACAGAGCCTGAGACACTACTTTTTTGAAGAGATAAAAAGGCAACAATAACGCTCTCATAGTAATATGTCTGACCACCTCCATCACCATCATGTTGACTGATGCCATGTAGTACGTAACATCTGTAGTAAAACAAGCAATAATTTTGTACTTGTAGCCAAGTTTTTAGAGTTACATGTGAATAGCAGATATCAAACATCGTATATACTAAATATATAGTTGAAACCAGAAGTTTACATACACTATATAAAAAGACACATATGCATGTTTTTCTCAATATCTGACATGAAATCAGAATAAACCTTTCCCATTTTAGGTCAATTAGGATTACCATAATTTTTAATATTTGCCAAATGCCAGAATAATGAGAGAGAGAGAATGTTTTAATCCATTTTTATTACTTACTGCAAAGTCAAAAGTTTACATACATTAAGATTACTATGCCTTTAAACAATTCTGGACTGCCCATATGATGATGTCTTGTGTTTGGAAGCTTCTGATGAATACACCTGTGAATGAATTTTAATGGACACCTGAAACACACTGCTTCTTTGTGTAACATCATGGGAAAGTCTAAAGAAATCATCCAAGATATTAGGAAGAGAATTGTGGACTTGCACAAGTCTGGCTCATCCTTGGGTACAATTTCAAGATACTTGAAGGTGCCTCATTCGTCTGTACAAACAATTATACGCAAGTACAAACAAGATAGGGATGTCCAGCCATCATATCGCTCAGGAAGAAGTTGGGTTATGTGTCCCAGAGATGAACTTGCTTTGGTCCCACATGTGCATTTCAACCCAAGGACAAAAGTAAAAGACCTTGTGACGATGATGGCAGAAGCTGGTAAGATTGTGTCAATATCCACAGTGAAATGAGTACTGTATCAACATGGGCTGAAAGGCCACTCTCCCAGGAAGAAGCCATTTCTCAAAAAGAAACATAAAAAAGCCAGATTAATGTTTGAAAATGCACACAGGAACAAAGACCTTAATTTTTGGAGAGATGTCCTGTGGTCTGAACTTTTCGGGCATAATGACCATCATTACGTTTGGAGGAAAAAGGGAGAAGCTTGGAAGCCTAAGAACACCATCCCAACTGTGAAACACCAAATACTAACGAAATGTATGTAAACTTTTGACTTTGCAGTAAGTAATAAAAATGCCTTAAAACATTCTCTCTCTTTATTCTTGCATTTGGCAAATATTAAAAATTATGGTAATCCTAATTGACCTAAAACGGGAAAGGATTATTCTGACTTCATGTCAGATATTGAGAAAAGCATGCATATGTGTCTTTTTATATAGTGTATGTAAACTTCTTGTTTCAACTGCATGTATTTCAGCAGCTGCATATAATGAAAGAACAAAACTAAAATAAAAAAAGCTTCAAGAAGAAAACTCAGCATTGAAAGAGAAGGATCAAGCTTCATTTAATGCAACTTTAATTTCTAAAAAAAAATCCCCAAAACTCTCCTTTTCCATAAATACCCCAATCTTATAAAAAAAAAAATCCCAAAAAACAAACAAAGATTGACTTCAGCACTTCTTTCTTTTCCACGTGCTACTTGACAGTGATTGAGTAGGTAATGCTCCTGGACACAGTGTAGTCGTTTTTTACCGCTATCACGGTAGTAACCGCAATATTTTTGTGCAATTGTCTAAAATATTGGCAAAATTATGCAACACAACGTGACAGCAATGTGTGTACATGGCCTCATAGGTTCTTTAGAATTCCCCTTTCCGACATGTGCCCCCCCCCCCTTTCCGGGGACATGACATCTGATTTGATCAGCTGTCATATGCCCCTAACAGCCGCAGATGGAATCACGATCCACCCACGGCCGTTGACATGTTAAATGCCGCTGTCAATCACTGACAGCAAATTTAACATGGCTGCGGCGGAAGGATGTCATAAGTCCCATCCATCAGCGCCGGTGTCACATGACCGTGTGTCGCCGATGGGTCGGAATGACCCCTGCAGAAGAACCCTGCGGTTGTCATTGTCGGGAGGCTAAGAGCGCCGCCCAGTATCTAAAAGACAGCTAAGGGATAGTGTTGAGCCACCCCCGTAGTGTTCGGGTTCGGTTCGGTTCGTCGAACACCGGGATGTTCGAGGAACTGTTCGTCGAACTGTTCGTCGAACACCTTAGAACACCGTCGAACACCGTTAAAACCAATGGCAGGCAAACAAAAACACATAGAAACACATAGAAAACACCTGCAAAGGTGTCCAAAAGCTGACAAACTGCTCAGAAGACACTCTCTTTAAAAAAGCCGGCCGGCAAATTCAGCAGCGGCATACACCGGTACCCGACAATTTAGACAAGAAGGAATAGAGCATCACACATAGATTAGATAGATAGAAACATGTCAGTCACATATATATGAAGCACAGTGACAGTGTTGGTTACTGCACTTGTCATTTAGTGTAAAGGATTTATTAAAAAAAATATTAGTGTTTTCATGCACCGTCTCTTTAAAAAAGCCGGCCGGCAATTCAGCAGCGGTACCCGACAATTTAGAACAGAAAGAATAGAGCTTCACACATAGATTAGATAGATAGAAACATGTCAGTCACATATATAATAAGTACAGTGATAGTGTTGCTTACTGTACTTGTCATTTAGTGTAAAGGATTTATTTAAAAAAATAATAGTGTTTTCATGCACTGTCTCTTTAAAAAAGCCGGCCGGCAATTCAGCAGCGGTACCCGACAATTTATAACAGACAGAATAGAGCTTCACACATAGATTAGATAGATAGAAACATGTCAGTCACATATATATGAAGTACAGTGATAGTGTTGGTTACTGTACTTGTCATTTAGTATTAAAATAAAGGATTTATTATTAAAAAAATTGGCGTGGGGTTCCCCTTAATTTTAGGCTCTAGCGGAGGTTAAGCAGACGGCTGGGGCAGATGTTTGAAGCCTGGGAAGGGGGTAATACCCACGGAGCTTCCCAGGCTACTAATATCAGCCTCCAGCTGAATACATAGCCTTTACTAGCTATTAAATTGGGGGACCCCCCCAAAAAAAATGACGTGGGGTCCCCCCTAATTTAATAGCTAGCAAAGGCTAGGCAGACAGCTGGGGGCTGATATTAATAGCCCAGGAAGGGAGCCATGAATATTGGCCCCCTCCCAGGCTAGAAACACCAGCCGTCAGCCGCCCCAGAAATGGCGCATCCATAGGATGCGCCAATTCTGGCACTTAGCCTCGCTCTTCCACGCTGCCCTGGTGCGGTGGCAGGGGGTAATAGGGTTGGGGTTGATGTCAGCTTATAATGCCAGCTGACATCAAGCCCAGGTTAGTAATGGAGAGGCGTCTATAAGACACCCCCATTACTAACCCCATAGTCAAAGTTAAAAAAAACACAAACACCCAGAATAAAGTCCTTTAATTGAAATAAAGACACAATCCTTTATTGTTCTAAATTAAACCATACTTACCATCACGCCCATTCCAGCTGAAGCCAACGATCTCCTGCAATAAAAGAAAAATAATAAAGCAACCTCATCCTTACCTTTCCATGGTTCCCACGACAGCTTCAGCTCTGCTACATCGAGATGACAGGCTGGACCGCAGCAGAACGCTGCCATCCAGCCTGTCATCCCGCAGACACTGAGAAGCGCAGGCTTGCTTGCGCTGCTCAGCGTCTCTCTGTGACGACATCCAGATGAGCCGAGTTCATGTCCAATGAACTCGGCTCACCTCATGCACGTCACTGACAGCGTGGGAAAATTCTCACGCTGAAGCGCTGATTGCAGGAGAATTTTCCCACGCTGTCAGTGACGTGCAGGAGGTGAGCTGAGTTCATTGGACATGAACTCGGCTCATCTTTATGCCGTCACAGCGAGACAGTGAGGAGCGCAAGCATGCCTGCGCTTCTCAGTGTCTGCGGGATGACAGACTGGATGGCAGCGTTCTGCTGCGGTCCAGCCAGTCATCTCGATGTAGCAGAGCTGAAGCTGTCGTGGGAACCATGGAAAGGTAAGGATGAGGTTGGTTTATTATTTTTCTTTTATTGCAGGAGATCGTTGGCTTCAGCTGGAATGGGTGTGATGGTAAGTATGGTTTAATTTAGAACAATAAAGAATTGTCTCTTTATTTCAATTAAAGGACTTTATTCTGGGTGTTGTGTTTTTTTTAAATACTTTACTAGAAATTCATGGCGGTCATGTCTAATACTGGCGTGACCCCATGAATTTTGGGCTTGGGGCCAGCTGATAATACCAAGCTGGCCCTAACCCCTTTATTACCCAGTGAGCCACCGCACCAGGGCCCTGGATGAGTTGGGTACAGCGCCAGAAGATGGCGCTTCTATGAACGCGCCATTTTCCGGGGTGGCTGCGGACTGCAATTTGTAGCGGGGGGGGGCCCAGAAAGCTTGGGCCTCCCTGCGCTGCAGATTCCAGCCCCCAGCTGCCTAGTTGTACCTGGCTGGACACAAAAATAGGGCGAAGCCCCCCGTACTTTTTTTAAAATTATTTCATGAAATTCATGAAATAATTAAGAAAAAAAGGGCTTCCCTATATTGTTGTGTCCGGCCAGGTACAAATAGGCAGCTGGTGGTTGGGGGCAGCCCGTTCCTGCCTGCTGTACCTGGCTGGACACAAAATATAGTGCGAAGCCACACTTCAATTTTTTTAAATTATTTCAGGAAATTCATGAAATAATTTAAAAAAAATTGACGTGGGGCTTCGCACTATATTTGTGTCCAGCCAGGTACAGCAGGCAGGAACGGGCTGCCCCCAACCACCAGCTGCCTATTTGTACCTGGCCGGACACAACAATATAGGGAAGCCCTTTTTTTCTTAATTATTTCATGAAATAATTTAAAGAAAATTGACGTGGGGCTTCGCCCTGTTTTTGTGTCCAGCCAGGTACAACTAGGCAGCTGGGGGCTGGAATCCGCAGCGCAGGGAGGCCCAAGCTTTCTGGGCCACCCCCGCTGCAAATTGCAGTCCGCAGCCACCCCGGAAAATGGCGCGTTCATAGAAGCGCCATCTTCTGGCGCTGTACCCAACTCATCCAGGGCCCTGATGCGGTGGCTCACTGGGTAATAAAGGGGTTAGGGCCAGCTTGGCATTATCAGCTGGCCCTAAGCCCGAAATTCATGGGGTCACGCCAATATTAGACATGACCACCATGAATTTCTAGTAAAGTATTTAAAAAAAACACAACACCCAGAAAAAAGTCCTTTAATTGAAATAAACACACAATTCTTTATTGTTCTAAATTAAACCATACTTACCGTCACGCCCATTCCAGCTGAAGCCAACGATCTCCTGAAATAAAAGAAAAATAATAAAGCAACATCATCCTTACCTTTCCATGGTTCCCATGACAGCTTCAGCTCTGCTACATCGAGATGACAGGCTGGACCGCAGCAGAACGCTGCCATCCTGCCTGTCATCCCGCAGACACTGAGAAGCGCAGGCTTGCTTGCGCTCCACAGTGTCTCTCTGTGAGGGCATCCAGATGAGCCGAGTTAATGTCCAATGAACTCGGCTCACCTCATGCACGTCACTGACAGCGTGGGAAAATTCTCCTGCACTCACCGCTTCAGCGTGGGAGAATTCTCACACTGAAGCGCTGAGTGCAGGAGAATTCTCCCACGCTGTCAGTGACGTGCAGGAGGTGAGCTGAGTTCATTGGACATGAGCTCACCTTATGCACGTCACTGACAGCGTGGGAAAATTCTCCTGCACTCAGCGCTTCAGCGGGAGAATTCTCACGCTGAAGCGCTGAGTGCAGGAGAATTCTCCCACGCTGTCAGTGACGTGCAGGAGGTGAGCTGAGTTCATTGGACATGAGCTCACCTTATGCACGTCACTGACAGCGTGGGAGAATTCTCCTGCACTCACCGCTTCAGCGTGAGAATTTTCCCACGCTGTCAGTGACGTGCATGAGGTGAGCCGAGTTCATTGGACATGAACTCGGCTCATCTGGATGTCGTCACAGAGAGACGCTGAGCAGCGCAAGTAAGCCTGCGCTTCTCAGTGTCTGCGGGATGAGAGGCTGGATGGCAGCGTTCTGCTGCGGTCCAGCCTGTCATCTCGATGTAGCAGAGCTGAAGCTGTCGTGGGAACCATGGAAAGGTAAGGATGAGGTTGCTTTATTATTTTTCTTTTATTGCAGGAGATCGTTGGCTTCAGCTGGAATGGGCGTGACGGTAAGTATGGTTTAATTTAGAACAATAAAGGATTGTGTCTTTATTTCAATTAAAGGACTTTATTCTGGGTGTTTGTGTTTTTTTTAACTTTGACTATGGGGTTAGTAATGGGGGTGTCTTATAGACGCCTCTCCATTACTAACCTGGGCTTGATGTCAGCTGGCATTATAAGCTGACATCAACCCCAACCCTATTACCCCCTGCCACCGCACCAGGGCAGCGTGGAAGAGCGAGGCTAAGTGCCAGAATTGGCGCATCCTATGGATGCGCCATTTCTGGGGCGGCTGACGGCTGGTGTTTCTAGCCTGGGAGGGGGCCAATATTCATGGCTCCCTTCCTGGGCTACTAATATCAGCCCCCAGCTGTCTGCCTAGCCTTTGCTAGCTATTAAATTAGGGGGGACCCCACGTCATTTTTTTGGGGGGGGTCCTCCATTTTAATAGCTAGTAAAGGCTAGGTATTCAGCTGGGGGCTGATATTAGTAGCCTGGGAAGCTCCGTGGGTATTACCCCCTTCCCAGGCTTCAAACATCTGCCCCAGCTGTCTGCTTAACCTCCGCTAGAGCCTAAAATTAAGGGGAACCCCACGCCATTTTTTTTAATAATAAATCCTTTATTTTAATACTAAATGACAAGTACAGTAACCAACACTATCACTGTACTTCATATATATGTGACTGACATGTTTCTATCTATCTAATCTATGTGTGAAGCTCTATTCTGTCTGTTATAAATTGTCGGGTACCGCTGCTGAATTGCCGGCCGGCTTTTTTAAAGAGACAGTGCATGAAAACACTATTATTTTTTTTGATAAATCCTTTACACTAAATGACAAGTACAGTAAGCAGCACTGTCACTGTACTTCGTATATATGTGGCTGACATGTTTATATCTATCTAATCTATGTGTGAAGCTCTATTCTTTCGGTTCTAAATTGTCGGGTACCGGTGTATGCCGCTGCTGAATTGCCGGCTTTTCATGTTTCACTGTTGACACTGTTCCCATCGATTTGGGCAATCACTGTAATGCCACAACCACCATGGCTGTGGCATTACAGTGAGTGGCAGACAATCCCTGCATGATTGGTGCTCTAAATAGCGGCAGACATGCAGGACACGCTTTTGGTGCACGAACAGTTATCGAACATAACCTCGAACAGCCGAATTTTTTGCAAATCGTTCGGGTTCGTCGAACAACTCGAACACCGCCCAAAACAGCTCGAATTTGAGATTGGCGAACAGTTCTAGTCGAACACCGCTCATCTCTACTAAGGGATAAACTATAGTGAGGGAAGGCCTGCTTTTAACAGGTAATAGAACCTCGGAAAGAAATGTTATAATATTCAATAAATTGTGGAAGTCAAAACTGGGAGCGAGACCCTTTTTACATGGATGAAGTGACATAAGATAGGACATAAACACATCACAGACTCCCTGAACACTACTGCTGAGCAACTTAAACAACTCATAAACTTTTACGTCTGGGTATTGACCCCAAGACTTGTACAGATGCTTTTGGTCACTGTAACATGGGGATTGTAGATGAGTGAAAAGACCACCATGGTCTTACGAAGCTTCCTGAAAATGCACCGAGCAGTCCAGAAATAGACATATGTTGGCTTCTATGTGCTGAAGGCTATTAATCAGATGTTGGGTATTACACGAGTCCCGTGGAAAATAGAGATTTGTTAAATCCTGTAAGTGGCAATTATTCTCTGTATGACCTGGAAAAAGTCAGCAGTCTTTGTGCTTAACCTCCCCTCATCTGGTGCCTTTAATCTTTATTTCCACTGTCCTCTACTTGGCCTCTTCTAAAAGCTTAAAGGGTGTGACAGTTCTTTTGTGGCTGGAAGGGTTTGGAGAGGTATACAATGTAACACTGTACTCTGCAGCTTTACCCTAATGTATGAAGAGTACAACATTATCCCCAATGCATTACAACGTCAGTGTCTGTGAAATCTTCTAATCTTATTATTGGGCCATGTATGGAGAGACGGATTATTCTGACATCAAAACTGAAAAATTCTTCTTTTTATAGTAAAAATGTATAGACAAATATGTTAGAAATGAAAGATATTGCTATTGTTTAGAAGGGGTTTATGATTTTCCTATGATTAGTGTGACGATACAGTTTATAATCTTAATCAGCCAGACGATTGGATATGTTAAGCCAAGAGAAATACATTATTGTGTTTGTGTTGACTTGTAAATGTGTATTTCTATGGCTGGTCAAGAAGGACAGACCAGTATTTGTATAACCCTAAATGTAGTCTTCCATTGGTCTGTAAACAATGATGTTTGTTACTATGCTAATTGCATATTATACTAAGCTAGCTAGTTTATTTACAAGAGCCCCCTGCTATACCAACTATGTAAATTGATTAAATGCAATGAGACCTGAGCCCTGTGAAATAATATCATCCGTAATCCTTGAACTGTGGGTGTGTACTTAAAAGGACATGTGCCTCTGTAGCAGGCAGACTTTACAAGGAGAATCAAAGATCATACTCTCTCAGACCATCAGTTTGAAAGCATGGCTTTAACCAAAGAGACACAGAATTGGATTCTACATGATTCCGGCCTAATGGTATATGGCCCTGACTGGAAAGATACGGATCTGCTTCATTGACCATCAGAGAGCCTATGGATACATTTGGGGAGACCAGGTTGGGACAATGAAATTAACTGGCCCCATGGATATGTTGTTTGGGGTTGACAGGTGGGACCCTTCGGTCACCTGGAACCCATGGAGACATTCAGAGAAGCCAGATTGGGACCAGCCGGTCATCTGGCCCCACGGAAACTCTTGGAGAGGCCAGGGTAGGACCCTCGAATCTCCTGGCCTTGCACCTCCATGGACTGCCAGCTTCCTAAGCTTGCCGCTACCTTCTCACTGTGGGGGCCCACCAAAAAAGAGGGGGCAACTGGTTGAGGTAGTTGGCCTTGGAAGTCCCAAAGTTGCAGCTGTTTTATTACAGGTGGGCCAGCGGAAGGGTGAGAATGTGTAATGTTGTTGTTGGAACCTTGCTCTTAGGTTTTTTCTATTGCTGGTCACGTGACCTTGTTGGCCTATTTGGTCCTGCTCCGCCCTTCTGGCTTTGCTGGACTTCATTGTATTCCTACTCTTTAGCTAGCCGGTGCTCAGTATCTAACTTTGTTGGTTTGCTTGGTCTTCGGACCTCTGTGTTCAATATTATTTGTTTGTTCGTCTGTCTGCTACTATTTCTGTTAGGAGGTGTCCATTTTGCTTCCAGTCCCTAGAACTTGTAGGGATTCCTTCCCCACATCTATAGGTCTCCGTACAGACTAGCTGAGGACTTTAGCAGGTCTGATCGCAGGATCAGGTCCCCTGTTACATCGTAGGGATCAAGCTGAGTTCTATCGTAGGGACAGATCTCCTCTCTTTCCTTAGCTCTGGTAGCAGAACACAACAGTTGTACCATCTTGGGTATTTGTTGGGACTGTTCTATGTGTTTATTGCCTGTTTTGTGGTTCAATAAAGTATTGCCACACTGTTTTACCCTCACCCTGTGTTGTCTGAGTGGTTTTACGCCCATGGAAGACAGGTTTTCATTAAAGGTATCTTCCCACCATTCCCACCATCTCCCACTTCTGAATGGGAGAAGATATAGATTAGATATTAGAAAAAAAACTTTTTGACAGTGAGGGTGTTCAAACAGAGGTTGGACAGACATCTGTCTGAGATGGTTTAGTGAATCTTGCATTGAGCAGGGAGTTGGGGTTGGACCAGATGACCCCAGAGGTTCCTTCCAACTCTAACATTCTATGATTCATTAATGATGGCTTCACTTCCTGAGAAATGCCAGGACTCCCTGCAGAATGGTGAGGTCAAACTTTTTGATTGTTCTGGCTACCTCATAGCAGTCATTATGATGGTACCTCTGAACATAATGTGACAAAAGAGACATGTTTAATCAAGTTGTGTCCACTAATTAGCATCACAGGTGTCTACAATCTTGTAATCAGTCAGTGGGCCTGTATATAAGGCTACAGATACTCACTGTGCTGTTTGGTTACATGGTGTGTACCACACTCAACATGGACCAGAGGAAGCAAAGGAAAGAGTTGTCTCAGAAGATTAGAAAGAAAATTATAGACAAGCATGTTAAAGGTAAAGGTTATAAGACCATCTCCAAGCAGCTTTATGTTCCTGTGACTACAGTTGCACATATTATTCAGAAATTTAAGATCCATGGGACTGCAGCCAACCTCCCTGGACATGGCTACAGGAAGAAAATTGATGACAAATCAAAGAGACGGATAATAAGAATGGTAACAAAAGAGCCCAAGATAACTTCTAAAGAGATTAAAGGTGAAATTCAAGCTCAAGGAACATCAGTGTCAGATCGCATCATCCGTCGTTGTTTGATCCAAAGTGAACTTCAAGGGAGAAGACCAAGGAGAACACCATTGTTGAAAAAAAATCATAAAAAAAACAGACTGGAATTTGCCAAACTATATGTTGACAAGCCACAAAGCTTCTGAGAGAATGTCCTATGGACAGATGAGACAAAAATGGAATTTTTTTGCAAGGACCATCAGCTCTATGTTCACAGATGGAAAAATTAAGCATATCAAGAAAAGAACACTATCCCTACTGTGAAACATGGAGGAGGCTCTGTTATGTTCTGGGGCTGCTTTGCTGCATCTGGCACAGGGACTCATGAATCTGTGAAGGGAACAATGAAATCTCAAGACTATCAAGGGATTCTAGAGAGAAATGTGCTGCCCAGTGACAGAAAGCTTGGTCTCAGTCGCAGGCCATGGGTCTTGCAATAGGATAATGACCCAAAACACACTGCTAAATACACCCAAGAATGGCTAAGAGTAAAACATTGGACTATTCTGAAGTGGCCTTCTATGAGCCCTGACCTAAATCCTATAGAGCATCTTTGGAAAGAGCTGAAACATGCCGTCTGGAAAAGGCAACCTTCAAACACGAGACAACTGGAGCAGTTTGCTCATGAGGAGTGGGCCAAAATACCTGTCGAGAGGTGCAGAAGTCTCATTGACAGTTACAGGAATCGTTTGATTGTAGTGATTGCCTCAAAAGGTTGTTCAACAAAATATTAAGTTAAGAGTACCATCATTTTTGTCCAGGCCTATTTCATGGGTTTAATTTTTTTTTTAATTCTGTGGAAGCAGGGTTGAAAAGCAATGTCTGATTTTCATTTGTTCATTTTCATACATTTTTAATTTATTATTACTTTTGTCAGATTCAAATTATTTCTGTGGCCATTATGTTTTTTTTTTTCATTAAACGAGGGGTACCAACAATTTTGACCACATGTGTAGCAAGAGCTATGATAGCTGATGATAGGCAACATTGCAAATAAAATTTTGACCACATTCTACTGAAAATCTGGTTATCCTAAACTTCTGCTTAATACGAGCAAGGGGGGGAATTAATCAAATAATTTTTCAACCAGGTCGGAAAAATCATTGAATTCATACCAAGGTCTTCTGCTCATGAGAAGACTTTCATATCTGTTCATACATGACCAGAGTTCAGAACAACACTATGTAGAGTGATAGAGATGATCAAATTTTTAGGCTAATTTTCGACAAGGAGATAAATTGTCTGCAATTGCCTGTCGTTCCATCTCCAACAATCAGGATGTTTTCAATTGAATGATTCTTCATGCAATTGTTCCTATGAAACCCTTTAGATTATGGTCAGCAACACATTCCACCTACGTAGATGCACATATTACCAACCAACGATGATTTTTACCTTGACATACTGTAGTGTTCAAAATAATAGCAGTCCAATATTACTAACCAGATTAATCCCTGTTTTTGGTTTAAATTATATTACCACATGTCAAACAATTTACCAGTTTTACGCTGAAGAGGATATGCCCTTGAAATGGGTGTTTCAACAAGACAACGACCCTAAACACACCAGTAAATAAGCAAAATATTGGTTCCAGTCCAACAAAATTGAGGTTATGGAGTGGTCAGCCCAAACCCCAGACCTTAATCTGATAGAACACTTACTTGTGAGGTGACATAAAAAATGCCATGTCTGAGGCAAATCCAACAAATGCCAAAAAACTGAGGGATGTAGTCAAAGCATCCTGGGCTTGAATAACAGTTGACAGGTGCCAGAAGTCAGTTGACTCCATGCAACATAGATGTGAAGCAGTTCTAAAAAACTGTGGGAATACAACTAAATATTAGGTTAGTAATGGTAATCAAACAAATTATTGCTGATCGTTTGCTTGCTGAACTCATTGGCAGTGATCCTTCCTACATGGAATCATTCAGGCAATCATCGCCCAATGTAAGGCTATGTTAACACCAAGTTTTTTTAAGAGTTTTTAGGAGTAAATCCTCTCCAAAATCCTCCTCAAAAACTGCTTCAAAAACTCTTGGAAAACCCTTAAGGTACAGTTAGGTCCATATATATTTGGACAGAGACAACATTTTTCTAATTTTGGTTCTAGACATTACCACAATGAATTTTAAACAAAACAATTCACATGCAGTTGAAGTTCAGACTTTCAGCTTTCATTTGAGGGTATCCACATTAAAATTGGATGAAGGGTTTAGAAGTTTCAGCTCCTTAACATGTACCACCCTGTTTTTAAAGGGACCAAAAGTAATTGGACAGATTAAATAATTGTAAATAAAATGTTCATTTCTAGTACTTGGTTGAAAACCCTTTGTTGGCAATGACTGCCTGAAGTCTTGAACTCATGGACATCACCAGACGCTGTGTTTCCTCCTTTTTGATGCTCTTCCAGGCTTTCACTGTGGTGATTTTCAGTTGCTGTTTGTTTGTGGGCCTTTCTGTCTGAAGTTCAGTCTTTAACAAGTGAAATGCATGTGACTCGCCCCCGGGGCCGTGGGGTACCCGGAACTGGGTCTTCTTGTGTACGGTGCTGATGGGGGTAGTAGTGGCAACCCGATCCCGTGGCTCAGGGTGGTCAGACCAAATGGCGGCAGTCTATTTATAGGGTTTTGAATGTCCGACTACTCCACCCGTGGATTGCGGTCAGGGATGACCGCCGCTGCAAGGCAGACCGCTGAGGCTGGGGTTGGTGTGCAGCAGAGGGATAGGACAACTCCCCATGGAAGAGTACAGTCTCAGGGCAGTGTAATAGGATGCTGGGGGTGATGGTGCAGGCGCAGCATAAATAACACAGAGTCCAACGATGCAGTCCAGGGTTTTTACTCACAGTTGTTATCCATGTCACTTCTGTCAGCAATGACTGCCCAAGCCGTGCTGCGTCCACCAGGTGAGGGGCTCGGTCAACCCCCAGGCAATTCAGGAGTATGGCACAGGACCCCCTTCTGTCCTTTCTCTGGCCTCTCATGCACCACCAGTGACCAAACTTCTGTCTAGCTGCCGCAGATCTATGCGGGCAAACGTTGGCCCCCGTTTCCCGCTATCCTATATGGTGCCTTCCTAGCAGGTTTGGCGGGGGTTCGCACTAATAGATGATCACGACCTCCAGTCTTTGGCTGAGGGATAATTTACCTCCACCAACTTGGGAATCCGGTACCCCACCACGACCTGACCCTTCACCCGATATCACGCGGGTTTGCAACGGCTACTGTCCGTTCTGCTCTCTCTTAGGGTCCCTTCTGCCTTCTTGTCTCTGGAGCCTTTCTACTCCTCTGTCTTTCCTCTTTCCTTCCTTCTCTTTCTTCTCTCTGGCTCCGGCCTTCACCCTAGGCCTGCCTCGTGGAGCTGAGCTCAGGCTGAGCCACAGCTCCCTGTCAGCTCTCTCTGGCTGAACTACTTCTCTCACCGAACTGAACACTCACTAAAGATGGCTCCCACCTTTTATCTGCTTCTCTGTGTGAGCCCAGGTGACCTGCACCCAATGAGCTCCTTCCTATGCTCCAGAAACCGTCCCCTTCTGCTCCTACATCACTGGGTTCTCTCCCCCCTCCCCACTCCAGCCAGGGACATAGTCAGTTGTGCCTGCAATTATATGGGAGCACCATCGAGCTGTCCCCTGGAAATGGGGTGAGTGTGTGTATGCAGCTACTGAGCTCTGGTCCATACTCCATCCTTACCTGGGAGTGGAATATCACACCTCTGGTTGAGGTGCAATACCCCTGTAGCAACCGAACCCTCGGGGTGCTACATTCCCCCTTGGTAAACCACAGCATGTCCTCGGGCTGGAAAAGAGCAAAAACATTTGATTTACAAGACATGCAAAACTTTTTAGAATGCATTCACATATAAGACTATAACCATTTAACTCAACCTTTTATGGGAGGCACATTTTTCTCTTTCAACAAGTATTATAAGACTTTCTTCACACATATAAAACACCATAAAACTCTTTTAGCAGCATATAAACCTCTCAGGTAAAACATTCTTTTAGTAGATTCTCTTCTTCACTGGCCACTGTGCAGCTTGCGACCAGGTGTCCATTTTTTTTAATAAGTGCAAAACTTCAGCAAGCTTTCAAACATGTGGGACACTTTGTCCAGAGGTAGTATAAAACCAGTAGGGGGCGCTTTAAGAAGTGCAATTATGTACAAGATTGACCGCTCCCAGTCCTCGGCCGGAGAGTTTATTACTTTGGCTGCTCCCAGTCCTCAGCCGGTTTTAACTGATCCGATACCGCGTAACTCCCTGCAACAGTTCCTTCACCCTAACGGGCAACTATGTACATTGGTACGCTGCCACTCCTCAGTAGCGGTGTCCTCCCTGCGCACTTTCTTCCTCCTCATCATATTCTTCAGACCCGTCCGGGTCCTCTGGATAACCGGGTTCGGCGAGCTGGCAGTACAGGTCAGTCCCAAGGGGTGGTGGCTTCGGGACTGGGGGCGCACGCGGTTGGGAGGCGCCTGGGGAGATCAGGCCTTGCGACCGGGCCTGGAGAGGGCCGCTGTTGATGACGCCCAGGGTCAGAGGGCGCGACTTTGGGCCTGGGCGCGGGCTGGTGATGGCAGCGCCCAGGGCTGGAGGGCTCGGCTGCAGGGCTTGTTGCGGGGTCTGGAGCAGGTCGGTGTCTGCAGCGCCTGGAATCGGCGGCTCCACCAGGGGGCCCAGGAGCAGGCTGACGCCGGCAGCGTCAGGGACACTCTTCTTACCTGCTCCCGCGACCACTCCTGTGTCACGCGTCTTCTCCTGGCGCTGGTCGGGACCCGCGACGGCTGGGGCACTGCCGATGCTGGGCAGCTTAGTCTGCTGCCGGTCCGCCATCTTGCCCTCCATTCCTGATGTCTTCCTCTGCGCTCGGACCATCCTCCGGTCCAGCTCCTCCAGCGCTGTCCGCAGGAACTCAGGGTCTTCTGCGGGGAGCTGAGCCATCAGCTCCGTGAGGCTGTATGGGGACGCCTCAGCCTGCAGCAGGCCGCTTGCCAGGGTGCTGGAGTTGACGCACTCTCCATCTCCGGGTGTGATCTGGCGAGACTGATCCAAACCACACCCTGCCCCTCGGTTTTCTTCTCTTTCCGCCCCTGTTGGGGGTGGTCCCGGGGCAATCTGCTGACAATCACTCTCAGGGGCAGCCCCCCCACCTTGATGGACATCTCTACAGCCGCACTCATGGCTGTTGGGGGTGGGCTCCTTCTTTGGCGCCATTCTGGGACCTGGCCCACGATGGGAGGTGGCTTCCTGTTGTCTTTTGGCACGCACATTATGGCGTCCGTTCTACCGGGGCGGGCGCCATTTCCAATACAGTGAAACAGTCTCTTTTCAGGCACGCAATACCCATTTGTGGCGGGTTGGTCACAATCATGCCGACTACGCCAAAGCTGACTCGCCCCCTGGGCCGTGGGGTACCCGGAACTGGGCCTTCTTGTGTACGGTGCTGATTGGGGTAGTAGTGGCAACCCGATCCCGTGGCTCAGGGTGGTCAGACCAAATGGCGGCAGTCTATTTATAGGGTTTTGAATGTCCGACTACGCCACCCGTGGATTGCGGTCAGGGATGACCGCCGCTGCAAGGCAGACCGCTGAGGCTGGGGTTGGTGTGCAGCAGAGGGATAGGATAACTCCCCACGGGAAGAGTATAGCCTAAATGATCACGACCTCCGGTCTTTGGCTGAGGGATAATTTACCTCCACCAACTAGGGAATCCGGTACCCTTCCACGACCTGACCCTTCACCCGATATCACGCGGGTTTGCAACGGTTACTGTCCGTTCTGCTCTCTCTTAGGGTCCCTTCTGCCTTCTTGTCTCTGGAGCCTTTCTACTCCTCTGTCTTTCCTCTTTCCTTCCTTCTCTTTCTTCTCTCTGGCTCCAGCCTTCACCCTAGGCCTGCCTCGTGGAGCTGAGCTCAGGCTGAGCCACAGCTCCCTGTCAGCTCTCTCTGGCTGAACTACTTCTCTCACCGAACTGAACACTCACTAAAGATGGCTCCCACCTTTTATCTGCTTCTCTGTGTGAGCCCAGGTGACCTGCACCCAATGAGCTCCTTCCTATGCTCCAGAAACCGTCCTCTTCTGCTCCTACATCACTGGGTTCTCTCCCCCCTCCCCACTCCAGCCAGGGACATAGTCAGTTGTGCCTGCAATTATATGGGAGCACCATCGAGCTGTCCCCCGGAAATGGGGTGAGTGTGTGTATGCAGCTACTGAGCCCTGGTCCATACTCCATCCTTACCTGGGAGTGGAATATCACACCTCTGGTTGAGGTGCAATGCCCCTGTAGCAACCGAACCCTCGGGGCGCTACACATGCTCAATTGGGTTGAGATCAGGTGACTGACTTGGCCATTCAAGAATATTCCACTTCTTTGCTTTAATAAACTCCTGGGTTGCTTTGGCTTTATGCTTTGGGTCATTGTCCATCTGTAGTATGAAACGACAACCTATCAGTTTGCCTGCATTTGGCTGGATCTGAGCACACAGTATGGCTCTGAATACATCAGAATTCATTCGGCTGCTTCTGTCCTGTGTCACATCATCAATAAACACTAGTGATCCAGTGCCACTGGCAGCCATGCATGCCCAAGCCATCACACTGCCTCCGCCGTGTTTTACAGATGATGTGGTATGCTTTGGATCATGAGCTGTACCACGCCTTCGCCATACTTTTCTCTTTCCATCATTCTGGTAGAGGTTGATCTTGGTTTCATCTGTCCAAAGAATGTTCTTCCAGAACTGTGCTGGCTTTTTTAGATGTTTTTTTTAGCAGAGTCCAGTCTAGCCTTTTTATTCTTGATGCTTATGAGTGCCTTGCACCGAGCAGTGAACCCTCTGTATTTACTCTCATGCAGTCTTCTCTTTATGGTAGATTTGGTTATTGATATGCCTACCTCCTGGAGAGTGTTGTTCACTTGGTTGGCTGTTGTGAAGGGGTTTCTCTTCACCATGGAGATTATTCTGCGATCATCCACCACTGTTGTCTTCCGTGGGCGCCCAGGTCTGTTTGCATTGATGAGTTCACCAGTGCATTCTTTCTTTTTCAGGATGTACCAAACTGTAGATTTTGCCACTCCTAATATTGTAGCAGTTTCTCGGATGGTTTTTTTCTGTTTTTGCAGCTTAAGGATGGCTTGTTTCACCTGCATGGAGAGCTCCTTTGACCGCATGTTTACTTCACAGCAAAACCTTCCAAATGCAAGCACCACACCTCAAATCAACTCCAGGCCTTTTATGCTTAATTGAGAATGACATAAAGAAGGGATTGCCCACACCTGTCCATGAAATCGCCTTGGAGTCAATTGTCCAATTACTTTTGGTCCCTTTAAAAACAGGGTGGCACATGTTAAGGAGCTGAAACTCCTAAACCCTTCATCCAATTTTAATGTGGATACCCTCAAATGAAAGCTGAAAGTCTGAACTTCAACTGCATCTGAATTGTTTTGTTTAAAATTCATTGTGGTAATGTCTAGAACCAAAATTAGAAAAATGTTGTCTCTGTCCAAATATACAGTATATGGACCTAACTGTATGTGCACATGGTGGCTTTTAAACCCACGGCACAGCCGTCAAGTTTTCTCAGGCTAAGCCACTTCGGGAAAGCTCTGGTGGTTGTTTTCCTGAAGTTTCTTTCCCTTTGTTTATTCCGCTGGTGGCATCTTTAACTCTGTACTGTAGATTATAGAAAGCAGGGGCTTCCCAGCAGAAGCCGCCCGAAAGAATGAGCATGTCACTTCTTTTAAGAAATTCAGGGTTCCTAAATTCTGAAGCAGTTAAAAGAAGTAACATAAGATGGAACAAGTGCACAGCAATGTCGTTTTGGCATTTCTGTGCACTTTGTTCATTTTATCAGGCACTATTGTGGCGCTTTTTCAGACAGATTCTGGGCACATAGCCTTACATTTCATTTTAATTGGAAATCTACTTTATGTTGTTCATACGAAGAGCTTTTTGAATTTCTCTTTTTTTTTTCTGAAGAAGTTTTGAAAAACACATGGCGGAAAAAAGAAAGTGCATGACATTTCTTTGAAGAGGATCCTGGAGGAAACTTCTCCAAACTAGGAATTATTAAAAGGCTCCAAAGAAAGCTTCAGGAAAAAAAAAACTTCTTCTAAAACTGTTAAAAACCTCATCAAAAATGCTATAGGAAAATAAAAATACTCTTTCAAAACCTTCCCCAAAACAGAAACTGCTTCAAGACACTCTACTGCTTGAAAAACTCATGGTTTTTGAACTCTTGGAAAAACTCAGTTTTTGAACTTTTGGAAAAACTCATAGTTTTTGAACTCTTGGAAAAACTCATAGTTTTTGAACTCTTTAGAGTCTTAAAGGCATGTTAAGTGCTGTAAAGAAACCTGTTATGGATGACAACTGAGTCCCACATTTTCTTGTCCTTTATTATCAGTGACAGTGCTCGATCATATGACGTGCTATCCGAATGACACATTCGCATAAAGGTCCAGCTACCTGGCAGTCGCTAATGATTCTGGAAGAAAATGTCTCCAGACTGAAAACAATTAGGCTATGTAATTTTCTGCTGAGTCTCCTTAGATAAACCATGCAGAGAAAGCAGAACAAGTGGTGTAACGCACTGCGCTGTCAGGCTGGCCTCTCTGGTAAATGTCAATAGCACTGCGTATAAAAGGTGACTAAAGTGCGTACCAATGTTGATCTTTGTAGAAGGCGTGCCTAAAGTCAGACACACATCTACTATTTCATCCACTGGGTCAGCCCTGGGGAGAGAGGGCACATTCTCAGTGTTATTGCCAAAACCCTAGTCGTAATACATCTGTTACACTGCGCTACAGTTTGGTCACTTCCTAACATGATGTGTAATCATGGAATATAATTGAAGATCTAAGGTCAAGTGCTATTCTCCACCGCAGGAAGCTGCAGCCTACACGCACTTGAGTTCAATAGGGTTGCCAGCAGTGATGTAATTTTTCTAAATGCAAAAGAAGAAAAAAAGAGATTTAAGATAGGATGGATTCCCAAGAGAGGAACATCGGAATGATAGATGAGCTCGCCATTGTTAATTGTCCCCTTCCTTTTCGCACAAGAAAATCCACCTAAAATGCAAGTTGCTTTGTATAAACAAGCCAACAGTTTCCTGTATCTCATGGATCAGTTTACTCATCCTGCCCATTGAAAGGTATTCTTTTACTTATCTCCCATTATTTATATCACACTGACATATCCTAGAGCGCTGCACGAAGGCTGTGTCCACTTACATGGGCCCTGTCTCCAGCTAGGTCACAATATCCCACATACACCAATTAAAAAAGGATCTGTAGGAGATAAATGGAAGCACATTGAGACTATAAAGAAGCCAAATCTCTTTAATTTATTCTTTATTTGAATGAACAAGAAAACATCATTAAGGGTAATTGCTCCTAGCCCCCAGCCTGGTAGCGTACTATTATTATTTATTGAAATAATATAGGGTTCTTAGTAACACTTTTTTTTAATCAAAAAGCATAAAAGCCATCCCACAGCGGCAAGGTGACCCTATTACCATGTATCAGATGTGACATGTGTGAATAAGGGACCCAGTCCTTTCTCTACTCTTATTCACGCAGGTCATTTCTGACACATGCTAAGGTTTTTAATATTATGTAGGACCATCCCGAATAGGGTCACCTTGCCGCTGGTGGGATGGCTTTCATGTTTTTTTTAATCAAAATCAGTGTTGCTAAGAACCCTATGTTATTTAAGGCTATGTGCACACGATGCAGAAATGAAGCAGAAAATTTCTGCATCATTTCTGCATCTCCCTGGCAGAAAAAACGCATGCAGATTGTGCATGCGTTTTTCCTGCAGAATACATGCGGATCCACATGCAGATTCACATGCGTTTCCGCATGCAGATTGCCAAGCGCTTTCCAGGCGATTTTAGCATCACCTGGAAAGTGCTTGACAACTAGGTCACACTATATAAATCCATGCAAACAGCATGGATTTATATAGTGTGACCTGAGAGAGTGTATATACTTACCTCCGATGGCCCCCGGTGTCCTGCTCACTCCGTTCTCCCGGCAACTTTGAATTGAAAGACCTGCCGACGTCAGCGTCACGTGACCCGTCACATGACTCTGACGTCACCGCAGGTCCTACAACTCACTGCAAGTGCCGGGAAGCAAGCAGGAGCGCTGCGCGGGCCGACAGATGGTAAGTATATATATATTTTTTATTTTATTCTTGTTTTTACAGCTTTTTTAATGGTACCTGGGTGTGGATGAGACTCTCCTCTTCTCCACACTCGGGTACCATCCGCACATTAGAACGCACCAATTACGCAAGTACAGATGCAGTCTTGCGGAATTGGCGCGTTCTAATGCAAGTCAATGGCGGCGAAAACGCCGCGTTTCCGCAAAATTAAATGACATGCTGCGGATTTTTGAGCGCAGCGTTTACGCTGCGGAAAAATCCGCATCATGGGCACAGCACATGCGGATTTCAATTGGGGAACATTGCTTCCCTTCTACCATGCGTTTTTCATGCGTTTCCGCGGCGTTTACGCAACTGCAAAAACGCCGCGGAAACGCATGAAATACGCATCGTGTGAACTCAGCCTAAGTGCACTTTTGCTTTTTACTTATTTAGTTACAACAGGGTCTATGCTCATTTTGTTTCTTGTAGGTTTTGTCTGTTTAATGGCCAATGTGAACATGCGTTTATATGTTGCATTTACATCAACTCAAACTCCAGCTTAATTTGTGTGTTGTTTGTTATTATTATGATGACTTATATAGAACCATTAAATTCCGCAGCGCTTTTCAGAAATTACTATCACTGTCTCCATTGGGGTTTACGATCTAAATTCCCTATCAGTATGTCTATGTGTAGCATCGGCGTCTCTGCCCCCTGATAGGCAGAGACGCCGTCTCCCTTACTGCCGCGCTCCCGGCCCGGCGTCTTCCGGCTCTCCTGCTGCTACTGCTGCTAGCGCGTGCAGCTTCCCGGGCACTGTGCTTAGGGCGCGCGCGCTCCCTCCCTCTTTAAGGGGCCGCGGGCGCCGTCCTAAGGAGTCCCCGGCCAATGGCCGGAAGACTTCTCATATAAAAGGCACCTCCTCCAAAATGGAGGTGCCCGTGCAAGGTTGTAGCTTTGTGTTCTAAACTCTGCTTCAGCCCTCTGGTCCCGCTGCTAGTCTGACTACCAGTCCAGTCCGCCAGTCTGACTACCTGTCCTGTCCGCCAGCCTGACTACCAGTCCAGTCCACCAGCCTGACTACCAGTCCTGTCCGCCTGCCTGACTACCATTCCTGTCCGCCAGCCTGACTACCAGTCCTGTCCGCCAGCCTGACTACCTGTCTCCGCCAGCCAAATGTACTCTCCAGCCCGACGGTCTGCCTACGATCCAAACCCGCCAGTCTGTCTATGGGCCAGGCTTGCCTGCCTACCCGGAGAATGTACCAGTTACCTGCCGTGCCTACTAGGCAGCCTACCTGGAGGCTCCTACCAGTTACCTGCTGTGCCTACCAGCAAGCCTACCTGGAGGCTCCTGCCAGTTACCCATGGGAGTCACCTGCTCTCATATAAGGACTGGCCCAGAGTAGCACCTGGTCCCTCTGCTCAGTCCTTCCCTGGTTCACGGAGTCGATTGAGCCGCCGTGCGACCTTGGTCAGTCCGAGTTGATACCTATTTACGCCCCTCTGGTCCCTCCTTGCACCGCAGCACAGAGGTTCCACCACCCGGATCCGTAACACTATGGAGTACTAGAGGATTCTCCAGGAAGCACAGGATCTGACATTTAATTTGGGCCACAGGTTTAAAGGGGTTTTCCGATTTTGGAAATCTCCTGCCCCCCCTGTGCTTTACTTAACCTCCCTAGGTTCAGTGCTCGATCATGGCCGATCCCAAAGTCTGCTATTGTCTGAAGCGCTGACATCACCTCAACAGCACGGCAGCCAATAACTGAGGTTCTAAGCAGCTCATGCCGTCAACCCTGGAGGAGCAGCTGAGTTCACTGATTGGCTGTCGACGTGAAGATACTCCATCTTCAGACAGAGGCCCATTTACAAATGCACATTTAGGGGGAAAAAGATGATGTAGAAGGTGTGTAACCAATACTTACCTACAGTGGCATAACTTGAAGCTTGTGCAAAATCTCCAACTATCCCAGGTCTTTAATATTAATAGTCTTTATATATAGTCTTTATATATGGGGCAAAAATAAGTTTTGGGCCACCCTAGACTCTAGGGTCTGGGTGTGATTGCCACCTCTGCACCTATTATGATTACAATCCAGCTCACCTGTTCAATCCTGTGCAGCTCCAGTGCAGAAGTTCGGGTTGTCCCCATTGGTCTCCATTTACTTCCCTGTGTTTTACATTCACTAGTCGTAGTGGTCTATTCCAGTAGACACCAGTCTCACCACTAAAGCCAATGGTTAGATGCAGCAGTCCCATGCATGTAGGAAAAGTCACTAATACTGGGAAGTTCCGGAACTGAACAGGTTTGTGTTTTTGTTTTATCAACTTTTTTAACTACTTTATTTTTTATCGGAATCAATCTCTAACCTCTAACAAATATCTGTACAGCGCAAGGGATCTAGAATGGCGTGGAATAAAATCTGTATTTAATTGGTGGAAAGAGGAACGAAAGATTCCATATTGTATGTGTGCTTATTGTAAGACCGTATAAAACACTTATCTGACTCCCCCGTTAGGCAAGACTTATTTAGAAAAAAAGTGATGATGGAAGCCATAACACATAACATCCTAAAAACAATATTTATCGGAAGCAGCAGGTCCCATTTAGAAGCCTGCTTTCCTGCTGGGTTGGGCCTGTACTTTGATGTTTGACCATCTTAGAACCATTGATTTCATTATGGTAATTCGGAAACAATGATGCCTTCTGGACAGAGCATTAGCTCTACTGGCTATGGTCCTGAATATTCATGGGAAGGCTATCCCTCATATGGCTGTATTTTATGCAATCTGGAAGAATACAACCTTGACATAAACACAAATAACAAAATCTAAAACATCATGTCCACACTGAAATTATAAAGCCATAAAAATAAAGTTCTTGTGTGCTCAAAAGTCTACATTATTTGAATTTATTTGTAAAGAGTAGTCTGGGTCCTAAAAAAAAAAAAATAAATATTAAGATGTTGCAATAAAAGAAAAACAGTAATCATAAAAATCGTACTCAATCCTTGCCGCTCTTTATTGACCCGCTGCCAGTGTGTGCCCATTGCAGCCATTCAGTGGCCTTACATACAGTAGTAGTAATGTTCTTCTCTTCTGGCATCATGGCTCGTCAATAAACTACGAAGACTTGCGATCGCAGAGACCATTGATCGGCTGCAGCTGTCACGTGCTGATAGGTTGTCAAAAAGACCAGGAGGGACCCCTGGAGCATCAGCACTGGATCAGCAGGAGACAGAAGAGGGGAGTAGTGTTTATATTTCTATTTCTAAACATTTCTACCTATTTTTATTGATTTCAGAAATTGGATAATCAGCAATCTAGCTCTAATTTTCTGGAAGTTCCTGCGGGTCTTTATTGGCCATTTGTGTGAGCAACACAGCCATTCAGTGGCCTCTGCATGTTAGTCTCACGCCAGGTGTGGGAAAGACTTAATGCAACACAAACGGAAGAGGGAAAGGGAGCCCAGACTCTAGGGAAAGGGGGGATTGGAGACCTACTAGGCTGGTCTAGTGTCACCCTGTCTCCCCTAACGACCCTATATTGGCTCTTCACCAATCGCTGCACGCGTACCTCGCCCTCTCTTTCCCTGGCGTTTGGCTAAGGCTAGGGAAGGGAGGAGATGAGCACTAGTCAATCCCCACTGAACACTAAAGACAACAAGGGAGGACAAACGGGGAAATTGCTTAGCTTTAGACGACTCCAGACAAATGCACACGTGTCCTCAAGCACCAGAGAGGAAGAAGTACTGCTCTTGCTAAAGCCGTCACAAGGAGAAATGAATATGAATATCGCCGGCACCTCCCTCTGGAACACAGCAGGTATTTCTACACCCAGGCCAGGGTGTTAATTAGCCAGAGGAAGGTAGCCGCTGGGTCCTAGAGACAGCCTCTAAGTAGATGTCTGTAATGCCAAACGTAGAGATCTCCTGCAACCAACTGCAGGGTGACAGTCTGTCACTTTTGACACACCCCTGACAGTAATGTTTTTTTCATCAGGCACTGAAGATGATCAATGTACGATATAGCCAGTGTTACTTGTAAAGGATTTACAGAATATAAGATTGATGGCCTATGTTTTGGATAAACCATTGATCACTGATAATCTGACCTACAAAAAAAGAAGGGGCTGAATACCTGACACAGGTCCTATATTCACATTCACATAAAAAGGGCTGAGGTTCAGTATCAGACAAAACCTAGGATAGAAACAAAATGAGCCTATACCCTGCTGTAAGTAAATAGAAACTGTACATATAAATAATGTATTTTACGCCTTTTTGATTAAAATCAGTGTTTACTAAATACCCCATGTTATTTATATGTACTATTACTATTTACTTACTACATGGTATATGCTCATTTTGTTGCTATCTTAGTTTTTTTCTGATAAATGGCCACAGTGTGCTCTTATGGGGTGAATGTTTACCAACTTATGCTCTATGCTCCGGCTCATTTTTTTTGTTTCGTTGTCGTTTTTCTACTTTGTACAATCAGGTGCATGGCTCCCTTTTCTGAGCTAGGCATTTTAATTTATATAGCTTTCTGTAGCCAGGTGTCTGACCAGTGCTCTGCCCCCATCTATATTGAGGTTATCTGACGCAAGGTGAGGTTTTAATATTAGAGGTTAGGACTGTCCCGATTGGGGTCACCTTGTTGCAGTGGGATGGATTTTACACTTTTTTTGATCAAAATCAGTTTTTGTATGTACTATTACTATTTACTTGCTTACTACAGGGTATATGTCTGACACAAGGTACGGTTTTAATATTAGAGGTTAGGACTGTCCCGATTGGGGTCACCTTGTCGCGGTGGGATGGATTTTTATACTTTTTGATCAAAATCAGTGTTTGTATGTACTATTACTATTTACTTTCTTACTACAGGGTATATGCTCATTTTGATTCTATCTTAGGTTTTATCTGTTAAACGGCTAAAGTGTAAACATGCTCTTATACGTTGCATATACACCAACTTATGCTACGGCTCATTTCTTTGGTTTTGCTGAGATTTAGTATCAGTTGCATTAGACTCTGTGAAACATAACAAAACACCCCGACCATATAAATGGCACAAAAATTGGACTTTTTGTTACAAATCTTATACAGGAACTTCATCAGCTTCATTTTAAGGGCCACTGCTCTGCTACACCTCATGGGTTATGTTACGTCTGAACCCATCATCTATATATATAATTGTCTTATCCAGTCTGTCTGTCTGTCTGTCTATCTGTCTGTCTGTCCAGGAAATCCCGCGTCGCTCATTGGTCTGGGATTTCTGAAAAAAGATGGCGGCCGTTAGCGGCTCATCTGCGGGACGGAGCTCAGCGGCGATGCAGCCGGGAGATGAGCGCCACGAGGCGCTCATCTCCCGGCCGGTACCAGCAGAAGGACCCCGACCGCCGGACCCATCTGCGGGACGGAGATGCAGCCGGGAGATGAGCGGCGCGAGGCACTCATCTCCCGGCCGGTAGCAGCGGAAGGACCGCCGGCGTCGCTGACCTCCATGCGGAAGGGAGGATCGGGGAGCGGCGCTGCGGGTCGGGATACTTCTGCTGCGAGCGCCCGCTCATGTCCAGGGTTCTCGCAGCGGAAGTAGCCGCTCCCCGGTCCTCACCAAGACGATTCGATGATTGGTCACGGTCTTCGGACCCGACCAATCACTGATCTTAGCGCAAAAGTTAAATACCGCTGTGCTGATTGGTCGCGGACGCTGCCCGCGACCAATCACCGATTTGGGCGCCACATTTAAATATCGGCCGCGACCAATCAGCACAGCGGTGTTTAAATCTGGAGCCAAGATCGGTGATTGGTCGCGGCCGATATTTAAATTTGGCGCCCAAATCGGTGATTGGTCGCGGGCAGCGTCCACGACCAATCAGCACAGTAGTGTTTAACTTTGGCCGCAAGATCAGTGATTGGTCGCGGGCCAAGACCGCGACCAATCACCGATTTGTGCGGCACATTTAAATAGTGGCCGCGACCAATTGGATGTCAGCGCCGATCCCCGGTCCTCCCTTCACACCCTAGCCGCATGGATGTCAGCGGCGCTGCCTGTGCGGATACTTCCGCTGCGAGAAGCCGGGAGATGAGCGACTGCTCGCAGCAGAAGTATCCCGACCGGCAGCGCCCCTCCCCGGTCCTCCCTTCACAACCTAGCCGCTGATGTCCCCACAGTATCTGCATGGTGTTACAAAGGTCCGGACATTTGTGTTAAAAATCGCTGATTGGTCGCTGGTGCTGCCCGCGACCAATCACCGATTTCGGCGCCAAATTTAAATATCGGCCGCGACCAATCACCGATCTTGGCTCCACATTTAAACACCGCTGTACTGATTGGTCGCGGACGCTATTTAAATGTGCCGCCAAAATCGGTGATTGGTCGCGCACAGCGTCGGCGACCAATCAGCACAGCGGTGTTTAACTTTAGCGCCAAGATCACTGATTGGTCGCGTGTGGAGAGCGCGACCAATCAGCGAATCGTATTGGTAAGGAGCGGGCAGCGGAATCGTATTAGTGAGGACAAGGGAGCGCCGCTGCCTGTCCGGATACTTCCACTGCAAGAAGCCGGGAGATGAGCGACTGCTCGCAGCAGAAGTATCCCGACCCGCAGCGCTGCTCCCCGGTCCTCCCTTCACACCCTAGCCGCTGATGTCCCCACAGTATCCGCATGGTGTTACAAAGGCCAGCGAACCGTGTTAGTGAGGACTGGAGAGCGCCGGCGGCCTCGACCAATCAGCAGTATTGGCGCCAAATTTAAACACCGCTCTGCTGATTGGTCGTGACTAATCAGCGATTTTGGTGCCAAATTTAAACACGCTCTCCAGTCCTCACTAACACGGTTCGCTGATTGGTCGCGGCCGCCGCCCGCGACCAATCACCAATATTGCCGCCAAATTTAAACACCGCTTTGCTGATTGGTCGCGGTTACCGAACGCGACCAATCAGCGATTTTGGCGCAAAATTTAAACACCGCTCTGCTAATTGCGCAAGGTCGGCCGCATACCTATTCTAGAATACCCGATGCATTAGAATCGGGCCACCATCTAGTCATGTTAGAAAATGAGATGACAAATGACTAATGGATCTTCGGGTTCTCTGGCTGTATACTTCAGGAAATACAAAGTATAAGAATCATAGAACAAAGTATAAGATTTCTTATTTGCACGTTAGGCTCAAAAATACCAAAAAAAACCTTCTCTCTTTTTTTCTATCACATACACACACATTATGTTGCTCGGGAATCATGACTAAGTCAAACTTGTCTCCATCAAATCCAATTATATGTTCTTCTGTATAATGAGCAACGTCTAAGGTGATCAACCTTAAAAAGACAAATATGCGAAGAAGTCCAAACACCTTACGTCAAAGGATTACAAGCCTTAAACTAAAAATATGTGAAAAGCTTTCGACTCAGGCGCACCTGAACACTCAGCCGGGTGACTGTAAATGGATGTTTATACTCGAGGAATAAACAGCCGTTGTAGGTACACAGCCTATAAACACAGTCTGGAACCGCCAGGGCTTATAGTGAAATGTACTCTATTCGTTCACAAATTCCACGCACTTGTACAATTATACACGGGGGTCCCGGCTTTCAGTCGTCCTTTAACCCATTTTTGTTTTAACAGGAGCAAACGACCCCTGTCCTCTTGTGCCCTGCAAGTTAGACAAGGAATGGGTTACTTTTAATAAGTTTACAGTGGAAATAAACGTAGCTTATTTAGTCCTTAGGCAAGCTGATGGCAGGAATGTGGAGATAATTATATCTCAAGCTAGTCCACGACTTCAGGTCCCCATATAATATCACCTTTAAGATCAGGCCAAGACATTCCAGACTGAATCAAGGTTTGTTTGTAAAAGGATTTAGCACTTTCAGATCCCATATTGCCTGGAAGACCACCAATTTCCATGTCTAAATATCAGCTTTTATCCCATTCGTAGAATACATAGAAAGCAATGATCGGACCTTGCACAAGCTACTCTCTTTTTCCCCCCACACTTGCTCATTAGTAAACCTTGAGTGGTCCACAAATGGGTTTGCCGAGGAAACAAAACCCCTATGATTGTGTCTCCACTAATCAGTGACAGACACCTATACAAACACCGGACTTTGCAATACTGTCTCCAGTAAACTGGAAGCACTTGGACTCTGAAACAACGTTAGTGTAAAACATTGCAACTTGGCCCGGGTAAGACAGCCAGGAAAACATTTACTGAGAAAATATGACAAGTAACTAGCTAACATTTTTCATTGATTCCATAACCACCCAGTCATTACCCCAAAAGGAAACATGATGTCACTGAGAAGTGCTCAAGAAAATGATGTTCCTGGTTAGGGCTAATACCGGAATGACAACCGATCCAATGATTTTCATCAATTATAAAGGCGGTGCACTCAACAGCAAAAGGGTGTTTCTCTTAACATTTAGTAAACTTTGTAGAATTTTTCACATCAAGATCCTTTATTATACGATAGTGGGAAAACAAGACCAGACTCTAAACTTAAGTAACATTCAAAACCAGTTAACTTATTAAGACCCCTATACTTGTTTAGACCCGCAAACTCATTTAGGCCCCTAAAATTATTTCAGACACCCTAAACTAAGTCACTCTCCTAAATTAATCAGACCGAGCACCAAACTGAAAATTAATCAGACCAAAGGCCACTTCAAATTATTTTAATCCCCATACTAGACCGTTAAAATTAATCAGACCCAAGACCAGCCACTAAACATTTAAGATCTTTTTGGTGGGACTAAGGATGAGAAAATCTGCAAAAATTCAAATTCGGTGAATTTATTTGAATTCAATTTTAATTGTGTTCTCTGGACCAGAGAGAATAATAAATGAAGGGTTTTAAAGGGAAAAAAATTTACTTGCTTTGTCTTTGTTTCACTTGTTTCACTGTGTAGCTCTTCGCCCAGTCCTTGAACCATGCAGTCTTTAATCTTCATAAAGCTTTTCAGGCCCCCATCGCAATGCCATGGCTCTGGGAATCGATGCACGAAGGGGCAGACATACCATTGGTGCAGCCGAATGGTGGCCCAAGAGGTAAGAGGGACACTTTCATTTCCAAGTAAGTGGAATTGTGCATTATGATGAGCTATTGGACTGCAAAGAGCCCATATATTGTTCTTGCATTGTTCTTGGGTCCTCTTCTTTCTGTGTCTGCTCCTGGATGCACGGCATGACATCGCATGAGACGTAGTTACAGACTAGGTGCTGAAGAGCACTGTGAACATGAAAAAACAGACCAAAGAAAGTTAGATGTATGGAGGTCCCGGGTGCCAAGTAGAGCAGAGACAGAGGTGAGGGACTGGGTGAGGTGACCATAATTTTTTAGACCTCTTCTTGGCCTCCATTTTGCTGGATAACGCATTGAACCACAGAGAAGTTCTGTGATATACGCCCAGTTGGTTGAAAGGAAAATATACATCTTTATTTTTACCCGAGATTATAACTTTGGAACGGAAGGGGCACAGAAGAAAAAAGAAAAAAATGTTCCAGAACCAGAGGAGCAGCATCAATTGGAGGAGGTACTCATTTTCAATTTCAAAAAAGCCAAGGTTTTCATCAGGTTGAATAGTCTTAATTTTTAGATCATATTTTTAGATCATACAGGTCAATATCTGAACCTGACAAAGTGTACGGTCCGTGCTTGTTCTGTAAAAATGAAAAAATAAAGGTTCACTCTTTTTCCGATCTAATGCAGAAAATTTTTGAAAAGAGACTAGTGTCCAACCAGCAGTATAATCAAAGAATTAACATCAGGCATATGAGAAGCTTGACCACCCAGACATAAGGTAGGATCATCTGGAGAAAACTATTCATTTCAGTTGTTATGAGCTAAAGTTGTCTTGAAGGCACTTAATGAATAAAAACATTAATAAAGAGCCAAGCAACACTATCAAACTGTCCCAAGAAGAAAGGGCCATTAGTAATTGACTGAATAGGCCCATTATATTAGAAGGTCGGAGAAGATTTATTTCATATGCAGGTTGCACATGTTGTCATAGGTCAACAGTACTCACTTGACTAGACTGTCTGAAACAGAAGCATGACCTCATAGTGCCAGAGGCTACCCATGTATTTCCCTCACCAGCCGCCCACCTGTTTGTTATAATATATGCAAACAACTAAATATAGAGGGGGCTGCACTTATCATGATGATGGAGTGATTTCGACAATACGCTACAGAAAGCCTGCCCTTGTTAAGTACAGTAACATTTCGAGGTCATTAAAAATATTACTGCCCGATGGTAAAAGAAAGAATACAATGAAGAATATGAGCTGTGATCAGGACTTGGATCCAAATGCCTTATTTACCATCTTAATAGAAGCAGCCGGTCAACATTATAAAGATCAGATTTAACCTCATCCTTCAAAGTGTGGAATATTTATGTGGAAACTGTAGCCACGTCACACATGGTACATGTTGAAATGACCATGTGGGAACAAAAAGTAGCGTCCAGATGATCACAAGAAATAGAGCAACCTCTCAACCATTTCGAAACAATTACAAGATGTCTATAAAGATTTATAAATTGTTGCACACCTGTCCCAAGTACTCCGGGCTCTGCTTCCTTCCCCTGGGTCTACTGCTCTCTGTTGTGCGCCACGATTGCAAGGCATGGCTCTATGACATCATCTCCCTAGGCCTATTTAAGGCCCACTAAGACATGCCTTTGTTTTAGAATTGAAACTCTAGAGTTCTATGTTTGGTGTGCTCCACCTTATGTGCATACTGTGCTTTAATTTACTTCCATCCCTGCTGTGTTCCACTTCATCTGGTCTATTGCTCCTGAGAGTCCATATTGTCCAAGTCTTCACAGTTCTACGTGTCTTCTAGGATGCCACACCAATGCCTGGTGTTCTTGTGCCCACCCAGACCGGGGCTTAATAGATCCACCTCTCCAGGTGAATCTTACATAATGTTTCTCCTACTACCTTTCTTTCTATACAAATAAATGGCTAATATAGCAGTGAGACAAAAGGTATTTTGAGCACCGATGAGTGTTCTTTACCTCCTAGCCTCTGGGAACACCATTTTTGCCTATAGATAAAAATGTAAGTGATGGGGAATAAACCAAATTTTAAGGAATATGTCATCTGGAAAATTCTGCTTACAAAGCTGAAGAAAGTGCTTTCCTGGTACCTGGTCTCACAAATGACCTTCTGAGCTTGATTGATAATTTTTGTGCCAGAGAGAAATAGACAATAAAGTAACTTGTAAGAAGTCAATCCAAGCCATTCATCATCTCAATACTGTAACGGTACGAAAGCAAATGGATATCAAAGTAGCAGTGTTTTAGAAGTCACCCTGAAATAATAGATTTGTATCACCACTCAGCACGTGGACCATGTAGTTGTCGAGAGATTTCCGTTCGTAAAATGGTGAATTACAGAGGGTAAGTGCCTCAATAACCCATACATCACAGCAATTAGTATGATTTTAAGTTGGCATTGCCCAAATCTAACTTCAAAAAAGTACCCGCTTGACTGTTCCCTTCTTTATTTTCCCTTCATCTTTGATGATTTCCTCGTTGTGTGTGAAAGGCAGAATTGTTCCACGAATGCTAGTATTTTCCTGTATCTTGCCAGAGCCTGTCAAGCCCTTGTGCAAAGCATCATTCATCTATTCAATCTGGCCTCTCTTCTTAAGTGGTGAGCAATGGGTAAAGTATCAACACGTGGAGCTACCCAGAACCTGGATCCTGAAACCAGACAGCAGCTGTTACATTTTATGGGATAGTTACCATATAGAAATTACAATTACACTCAGCGTGTTACGTGAACCAGAAAATACACCTTCCCACTTAGAAATGACAGAGACTTCCCAGCTAGATTGTGAATTTACTATATGATGCTAAACAACAAAAACATGATATACTAAATGTTACAGTACAGGGATTACCAAAAAAGAGTAAAGTGCACTAGGCTTCAAAATGTACCTGACATTTTACAAAAGTCCTGTAGAAAAGGATGATATAGCTGCCGTTATGCCCCCCAAACTGACTTTAATGTACATGCTAGTCTAATATATTCAGGAATTGTCCCAATTCTCATGCTCTGTAACTTGTGATCCACTCCATTTCAGCGTGTGGTTCTTCTTTGCCATCATTCTGCCAGCACTTTAGGTTCTAGAACTTACTTCCCCTCACTTCCTAAAATGCATTGCTCTTGTCACAGTCCAATGACTTGCCTTCCCTCAACTGAAAGCCTGCTTCTCTCTAATGTCTATAAGTAGCTTGGCAGACCGGAAAGCAGGAGCAGGGAAACAAAGACCCACCTCCACTGCCTGTAGAGGGACAAAGACCCGCCACCACTTACTCTAGAGAGACAAAGACCCATGCCCACTTCATGAAGACAGAGAAAGACACACACCCACTTACAGTAGAAAGACAAAGACCCACCTGCACATAGTTTACATATATAAAGAGCCACCCCCTCATACTGCAGAGAGACAAAGACCCGCTATCTCTTACTGTAGAGAAACAAAGACCCGTCCCCACTTGCTGTAGAGGCAAAAACTCGCCAACAATTTAGAGAGATAAAGACCCGTCACCACTTACTATAGAGACAAAGAGTAGCCACCACTTACTGTAGAGACAAAGACCCGTCACCACTTACTGTAGAGACAAAGATCCACCCCTACTAAGTGTAGAGAAATAAATAGCTGACCCCACTTACTGGAGAGAGTCAAACACCCTCTCCCATTTCCTGTAGAGAGACAAAAACCCGCCATCACTTACTTTAGAGACAAAGATCTGCCACAGCTTACTGTAGAGAGACAAAGACCCACCTGCACTTAGTTTAGAAATATAAAGAGCCACCCCCTCATACTGCAGAGAGACAAGGACCCACCAGCTCTTATTATAGAGAAACAAAAGACCCGCCCCCACTTGCTATAGAGGCAAAGACTCGCCACCAATTACTATAAAGACAAAGAGTCTCCACCACTTACTGTAGAGTGACAAACACCAGCCACCACTTACTGAAGGGACAAAGACTCGCCACCACTTACTATAGAGACAAAGAGTCTCCACCACTTACTGTAGAGAGACAAAGATCCACCCCTACTAAGTGTAAAGAAATAAATAGCTGACCCCATTTACTGGAGAGAGTCAAACACCCTCTCCCATTTCCTGTAGAGAGACAAAGACCTGCCATCACTTACTTTACAGACAAAGAGTTGCCACCACTTACTGTAGAGACAAAGACCCGTCACCACTTACTATAGAGACAAAGACCTGCCACCACTTACTGTAGAGACAAAGACTCGTCACCACTTACTATAGAGACAAAGACCTGCCACCACTTACTGTAGAGACAAAGAGTCGCCACCACTTACTGTAGAGACAAAGACCCACCCCTACTAAGTGTAGAGAAATAAATAGCTGACCCCACTTACTGGAGAGAGTCAAACACCCTCTCCCATTTCCTGTAGAGAGACAAAGACCCGCCATCACTTACTTTAGAGACAAAGATCTGCCACAGCTTACTGTAGAGAGACAAAGACCCACCTGCACTTAGTTTAGAAATATAAAGAGCTACCCCCTCATACTGCAGAGAGACAAAGACCTGTCATCTCTTATTGTAGAGAAACAAAGACCCGCCCCCACTTGCTATAGAGGCAAAGACTCGCCAACAATTACTATAAAGACAAAGAGTCTCCACCACTTACTATAGAGTGACAAACACCTGCCACCACTTACTATAAAGACAAAAAGTCTCCACCACTTAATGTAGAGACAAAGACTCACCACCACTTACTGTAGAGAGACAAAGACCTGCCACCACTTACTGTAGAGACAAAAAACAGTCACCACTTACTGTAAAATCAAAGACCTGTCACCACTTACTGTAGAGACAAAGATCCACCCGGACTTAGTGTAGAGAGATAAATAGCCGCCCCCACTTACTGGAGAGAGTCAAACACCCTCTCCCATTTCCTGTAGAGAGACAAAGACCCGCCATCTCTTACTTTAGAGACAAAGACTGACAACCACTTACTGTAGAGACAAAGATCCACCACAACTTACTGTAGAGAGACAAAAACTCGCCACGCGTACTGTAGAGAAAAAGACCAGCCCCCAATTACTGTAGAGACAAAGATCCGTTACCACTTACTGTAGAGACAAAGACCCGCCCCCACTTACTGTAGAGACAAAGACCCGCCCCCACTTACTGTAGAGACAAAAACCCGCCCCCACTTACTGTAGAGACAAAGACCCGCCCCCACTTACTGTAGAGACAAAGACCTGCCACCACTTACTGTAGAGATAAAGACCTGCCACCACTTACTATAGAGACAAAGACCCGCCCCCACTTACTGTAGAGAGATACAGACCCTCCTCCACTTACTGTAGAGATACAGACCCGCCCCCACTTACTGTAAAGACAAAGATCCATCACCACTTACTGTTGAGACAAACATTCACCACCACTTACTGTAGAGCGACAAAGGCCCACCATCATTTACTGTAGAGTGGCAAAGACTTGCTTTCACTTAATTTTATCAATCTTGGCATCTTTGCTGCAATAGGAGATTACACTTGACAATTTGCATGGGAGAGCAAGCTAAACATAAGGGAGACACCTAATGCCCATTAGTTTGGAGTGATTTTTCAGGCATAATAAGACACTATTTTTAAACAGCGTGATTTCCAGATTATCTATTTAGTACATTATAAAATGAGATCACATTGTCTGAAAGTCCGAGAACGACTTAAGACCTTCTTCATCTTCCCTTGTTGATTGCTATAGCTAATCATCTATGAAACCTGTGCAGGGGCACCAAAGTTTAAGGTGGAGGTGGTGGTTCTGAAATGCAGGTATGAATAATCTTTTGAACATTTTATTTCATACACCCTCCACAGTCATGTAAGAAACTTTCTCTCCAGCTAACCATGATGTTAGGACACAAATTATGATCAGGGAAAAGAATAAAGCCTGAGCCTTTCCATCATCTGGATAGATTCACCTTCTTGAGATGTCATAAACAGTTTAAGCTCCAATGGAAACCTTCTCATAACTTTCGAGGATACTTGTGGTGTTTTACAGAAACGCAACAAAAAAAAACATATTTTGATACCCCACCACAGTGTAAAGCCTTACGTACTGATGTATTACAATGGCTTTAGAGATGAAAGGCAGCCAGCGACATAATCTAGAGTATAAACGTGTAGTCTGGTCTAAGGCTGCGCCGTGCCGTAACACACCGGTAACCTTAAGTGTTAAGCGCATGTTGTGCCGTGTTACTGGGGCAGCAAAGTATTTAATCCAACACACTTAATCGAAAGAGAAGTATGTCAATTAAAGGAGAGGAGCCACTTAAGGTGAAATGAGCAGGAGGGACCTGTCTTAAATTTAGGTGAGAGGAACACAAACCAAGGTTTGGATAGATGTTCTTTTCCCGTGACTGGGGGATGAGACAACCGAGCTCTGTGCTTCACTCTCAACACATGTAATTACATTTGACAGCACACCAGTAATTTAATGCATTAACATCAACAGTGTGTGGCCCCGGCGTTTAGTCAGGCGGAGGGCACATTTGCATGAACGTGTGAAGTCTAACAAAGGAGGCATTTTTTGAGACGGAGCAGAGTAGTGCCCATAATGACAGCACTCGAGTCTTCCTGCAATGTCATCAGGTACCTTGAGAAGGGTACATGTCTACTTAATTTTAGGAAAATGTGATCTCTTCCCCTATGTCTTTACAGGATTACATTCACAGTTGTAGTGTTTGTGCAATGGGCTGTTCGAAGTTTAAAATTAAATGATTGTACTCATCCTCCTGCAAATTTAGCTAAACTAAGACGGAGAGAGGTGCTGGTGGACTATGTGGGCGCCGACACACACTCTTAATGGAGCAGTTTTAATAGGATACTTTTGCCAAAATTTTGGCCTAGTTTGCACCAAAAAATTGGAGTTCATCCCTTATATTAGATTTATTATGGGGTTTTTTATTTTAGACACTTTCTACACCTCATTTCTTTGAGAAAAGGGGATTGGCTTTCCAAAAGTAAAGCAGCTTATAATGTACCACTTTGTGACAAATGTTTATCAATCAAATGGTCCAAAGCAAGTGATTCAAGAGGTGCAAAAAGTTTGACACAAGTATCTAAGGTTTATGATATGAGCCACCGTCATAGATTTGGCCACATCCAGTCAATGGCTAGTGTTGCATGACCGTATTTCCTCTCATCCGAGAAAATCAGGGCAATTATGCATATCAGAGTGTGATCATAGGGTGATATGATTTTCTCGGATGAGAAGTTGGAAAAAATAAAATTCTCCAACGTCTCCATTTTGTCTGTCTGTGAAAGTGGGACTGCACTCTGTCATCTGAGTGGGGTCCAATTTTTTCCATGGACTCATTGACTTGCATGGCCAAGTATCGAAATATCAGATGCAAATTGTACATGGTGAAATTTTTTTCTCCTGTCCGGGGAAAAAAATCGCATATGTGCACAGCCCCATAGAATAACATTGGCAGTGTTATGTCAGATCGGACTCGGACCGAAAATATGGTCGTCTGCAAGAGCCCCAATTTTGAATTGTCGAAATGTAATGATCAAATTTTACAACGTGATATGTTCCCTGTATGTGCACTATGTAAGAACAGAAGATTAAAAGCCATTATGAAGGCTCAACATCATTGCCCAATGATTGAAAAAAATCGTCTAAACCTTACAGCATAAGGCCGCATTTAGACGTCAGTATTTTCCACGTACGAGAAAAACGTAACAATTATTTTGATCAAAGTCTAGTCCGAGTGTCATCAGTCTTTCTAGTACGTGGAGAAAAAAAAAAAGGAGAAAACTTTTTTCCATCTTCTCCTATTTGACAGTCCATTAATATTGGACCACACTGCAGGCTTGGACTGGCCCACAGGAGAGCAGGAGAATCCTCTGGTGGGCCACCACCTTCTTATATGAACAGTACTTGGCACCATATACTTGAATCACTATGTACAGACAAAGACAGCATCTTATTCATGTAACAATCTACCCAGTTCATTGTTATATAAATTTGTGATTGAGGATAATGTCACATTTACATGTAGCTGAAAAGTGGGGGCCTGGAGTTGGTTACTGGTGGTGGGCCCTTGCCACCCAAGTCCGACACTGCCACCCTCGGATGTCATCCGAGTGCAGTCCGATTTCTTCACAGACCCAAAAACTTGTATGGCGATTTTACTCCGACCCTCATATCAAAATTGGACAGGACTACACAGCGACTTTGATGCCGCTGCTACATCGGGGCGCTATAGAAGTGAATGAGGTCACATTGCAACATCAGCACCACCTCGACAGCGACAAGCAAGCTGCAAAAAGTCAGAAACAGTTGGATTTTTTACAACTTGCTTGTCGCAGTTGCGGTAGTGTGGGTGTCATAATGAGACCCCATTCACTTGTATAGCACCGTGATGCAGCAGCGGCACTTAAGGCGCATCCAAAGTCGCCGTGTAGTCCTAGCCTGTCTACATAGCTCATTTCGTAGCCCAAAGCTGACGACAAGTGGCTGTAAACCCTTCATATTATCACTTTAAGGTCTACTGTAAACTCTTGGTTTTACTTGATATAATTAAGCAGTTATACTCAGACCCTCCATTAAGTTTCGGCTCATCTGTATACATTTCTAGGTAGAAAGCTAAAGCAAAGACAGTAAAGACTGACACCTCCTGGTTAGATCTGAAACTGATTGTTAGCTTTTGTATCATTATTAGATTTGGTATCTTCCTATTGATCAACCTCGTTGTGGTGATCATTAAAGAATAAAGGGTGTAATAATGAATCAGTATTTATTTGCTGCCATAGGTCCAATTCTAGCGAAAAACACAAATTTGCATGTAATCAATGCCATTATCCCAATCAAAAATCCAACCTTTAATTAGTTTTCAGATTCCCAAACTTCTAAATCTTACTATTTATTTAGGTGCGGACCACAAACACAAAAAAATAGGCATATAATAAAATCACTTTAATTTCCCAAGAGTCCAGAAAATCTAACATTCAAAAAAAAAATATATAGTTTAAAGTTTATTTTTTAACGATTTCCTAAAAGGTGAGACTTTGTGCCACACGTCCTATAAACTGTAATATAATATGTAAAGAACATATTCATGGATCAGTGATAAATCACCAGTCCACATGATACAGTATGTAAGGCTTACAGTGCACCTATCGCCTCTCCTGATATGCATGTATTTACCATGAAAAAAATATATCTACAGTATTTTATCTTACAACTTTGCATTGCCTCATCCCTGTGTTATTCTAAATATTGGAAATATTTAAATAGTGTTATCATTCCACTTGTCAATAGGGAATGTCATTACACAGATCGTCAATGTCAGCATTGATTGGACAGTGTCAGATAATACACCTCGTTGACAAGGAGAATAATAGCTTACAGTTGTCAATTTATTTAATTCACACATTCACAAGAGGAATAAATAATGAACATTCCGTGGTAGAGTTTTAAGATGTGCCATAATTCTTAGATAATGACAGGTAATGGGGGGAAGATTTAGGAGCGAAGAAATGTCATGAACTGACTTGTTATCCAGGTGACTCCTTATACGGGACCGTGCTGGTATCATAGAGCTCTTTACCACCAGCCATTATGTCACACAGGAGAATAACGATAGCAGTTGCAGAGGGTGCTACCGATACCGGGTCCATGCAGCAGGGGAGCCCACTGACATCACAGCCTATTTAAGATGGATGTGCATCCGAGAATACACTTTCAGCTGAAATGGCTTCCGGCAATGCAATACAAACCATTGGCCAATCAGAGGCCAGTAGCTGACGTCAGCGTGCCCGTCACGGGAGCGCATGACAGTAATGTCATGTGCCACCTATGGCTGGAATGCCGAAGTCAGTTGCGGTTTCTGCACCAGCCATGGAAGAAAACGCAGCACGTCGTGGGAAAAGTGGAAGGTAAGAAGAATCATTTATTTATTTATGAGTGGCAGAATGGTGAACATTATACCAGGAATAGGCCTAAGATGGGGGATATTACACCAAGAAGGGGACAAACATAGTAGACATTATACCATTAAGGGACCATGGATGGGTGACATTATATTAGGAAGGACAAATTATGGGGGACATTATACCAGGGAGGGGCCAAAGATGGGGGACATCTTATCAGGAAGAGGCCCATGAAGGGGCTCATTAATTCAGGAAGGGAACATTGTCACAGGATGTCTAGAACGCTACAAGGGCCCATACATCTGACTCACCGGACTCTAGTTACGCCACTGCTGTCACATGTTAGTAAGGGCAGACAACATGTCGAGGGGCCAGATGTTATACATCAGGGGGCAGATGTTATATACCAGGGACAATGGGTCTGATTGAAAAACCTTAACTCACTGATAAAAGTGTGCATCCTATTATTTTTGTCCATATAATGTAGACATAGACTGATAAATCGATATAAATAGATTTATACAGTATACACACATATTCCACTCTTAAGGCCAGAGGCATTATTGCATTTTCACCTGCTTTATGTATAGTTTTTGGTGTATTTTGCCTGTTTTTCATTTGCAACTAATTCTTCTTTTAATTTGTGCCTTTTTTAAAGTCTATTTTATATGTGTTCCCTTGGGGAGTTTTTTGTTTGCATTCATGGGCGGATTTTGGGATTTCTGATGTTTTTGGCCTATTCATAATTAGCAATTTTTTAAAAACTTGTAATATTTGTTACAAATGTTCTCCAGTATGCCCCTAAAGTGATTTTATTTAGGTCACAAATTTTTGAAACATTTCGAGAAATGTGCAACTTTTTTTGCCCTAATAAATTCACAAAAAAAGATTAAAGACAAAAATATAGATGATATAGAATTCATGTACCACAAGATAAAAAATGAAAAGTAACATGAAAAACATATCCGCAAATGATAAATCAGGGTCTTAATGTAATTTCAATCCAGCAAACTTGAGTTTCAGATCGTTTTCTGACACCTACATTTTCAGCAACTAATTTCCTGCTATAAATCTTAGAAGGAAATCTCCCTCCTCCGGAGAGGTAGTTGGAGGATTCATTATAATACTCATTTCCAGTTTTATTTCCTTGTCTCCTAGGGATGTTCAGCGATTGCAATTTACACAATACTCTGAGACCCCTATCATTTGCTCAGGAATCTAAAAAAAAAAAATATTATAAAGTTTTATGACCGTGCTCAGTACAATCATGACCCTATTCCACATCATTTAAGAGTGTTCTTGTACAAAATATCCAGAACAATGAAAGATAATATAAATATACAGCGCGGTTTAATGAAGAGCATGTGTAGTCACCATTGCAGATACTACATCCAACCTTCTTAAATTAATGACCAATCTGAGATAAAAGAGAATAAAGTAAACTGAATCTTATTTCCTCTGCATAAAATACCCAATTTAGCCTTAGAAAACCTGTTATGTAAAGGCAAGGGCATGTTCTTAAAGTGCAAGTACAGCCACTGCAACAAATACATCCCACTGAGTTTCTAACTTTAAAACTCTAAACCATATCCAAACCATGTAATGCTCCATATACAGAATTTTGGATTCCATTAAAAGCATATTATCATCCTGTGTCGCCCTGCAGTTGGTTGTAGGAGATCTCTACGTTTGGCATTTCAGTCAGCTTCTTAGATAAGAGGCTGTCTTTAGGACCGAGCGGCTACCTCCCTCTTGCTAATTAGCACTCTGGCCTGGGTGTATATATACCTGGTGTGTCTGAGAGGGAGTCGCTGGCTATATTAATTTCTACTTGTGAAGCTTAGCAGAAGCAGTACTTCACACTCTCTGAAGCTTGAGGCCGTGTGCTTATTTGGAGTCATCTAAAGCTAAGCAATTTCCCCCTGTTTTGTCCACCCTTGTTGTCTATAGTGTTTAGTGGAGGTTGACTAGTGCTCATCTCCTTCCATCCCTAGCCGTAGCCATATGCCAGGGAAAGTAGGGTGAGTCACGCATGCGGCGATAAATGAAGAGGCAATATAAGGATGGTAGTTGAGACAGGGTGATGCTAGACCAGACTAGGAGGTCTCCACTTCCCCTTTCGCTAGTATCTGGGCTCCCTTTCCCTTTTACCCCTGTGTTGCACTTACATCTGGTGTCACACAAATCTTTAGAAAGATTTGGACATATACAGTACTGTGCAAATGTTTTAAGAATTCTTCAAAAAAAAAATAGAAGCGTTAATAGTATATTTTTATCAATGAACAAAATGTAAAGAGAGTGAGCAAAAGAGAAATCTAAAATCAATATTTAGTGTGACCACCTTTTGCCCTCAAAACAGCATCAGTTTTTCTTGGTGAACTTGTACTTGCAGACAATTTTGAAGGAACTCGGCAGGAAGGTTGTTCCAAACATCTTGGAGAATTGACTACTTCTGTGGATTTCACTTATGACTCTTTGTGTAATCCCAGACAGACTGGATGATGGGGAGATCAGGACTCTGCGGGGGCCGGGTCATCACTTCCTGGACTTCTTGTTCTTCTTTACGCAGGAGACAGTTCTTAATGACATTGGTTGTATGTTTGGGGTCCTTGTCGTGCTGCAGAATAAATTTGAAGACAATCAACCCCGTCCTTGAGGGATAAGTATCTGCCTGTATTTCTCACCATTGCGGACCCCAGTAATGTTGACTGAACTCCTAAGTCTATGTGTTGAAATGCACCACCAAACGTACAAGAAACCTCCAACATGCGTCACTGTTCCTGCAGACACTCATTATTGTGTCACTCTCCAGTCCTTCTGCAAACATACTGCCTACTGTTACAGACAAATATTTAATATTTTGACTCCTCAGTCCCCCTGTGTCACCCAGGGGGAATATAGGGGACTCGGTACCCAGGCCTTTTACCTTGTTTAGGAGGTGACGACAGTCGGCTCCTGGGCCCGTACTCTGGGTCTCTCTTTAAAAAGGGGTTTTAGTATACAGTTTGTCTCATGACGCCACCTGTAGTTTCCGGTAATGGTTACCGGCGCTGCTGCAGACCTCCGGGGGGTGATAGGATGGCAGCTGGGATGTTTCTGCTCCCCACAGGCGGAGCGGGCCCCCGGGGCAGTGTAGGTGCAAATGGTGGTGATGCTGGGGCTTGCAGTGCAGGAGAGATGGCGCAGCAGGAGTAACTGACAGAGACAGGGGATTCACTTCAGTTCCTTTACTGGTGCGGATGTCAGGTACGGTCCAGAGTACTGAGTAGGAAGGGTGCACTTCAGGACTTCTCCCCAGTGAGCGGGTATAAGGCCTCCTGGTCCGTGTCTCCCTCTCTCTAAGCTCCTGGCCAGCCTGCAACGGGGCCTAGCTTCTGTGTCATGCTGTTCCTTCTCCTGTCGCTTGGTAGTAGGACCTTTTTCTGGCAACCACTATCCCTGGAAGCTGGGGCCTTCGTGGTTCCTAGTCCTGTCAAGGGTTTAGCTTCAGGTCGACCAGGGACTTGTAGTCCTCCTGGTATGCCGGTGATACCTACTGGGTATAAAGGACCCTGTAGGCACGGACCCAGTGTCCGGTTTGTGTCTTGGGGTGAGCCTATGATGCTCCTCTGCCCCCTCAACTCCTCTCTCCTCCTTGCCTCCGGCCACACTCGGGGCCCTCAATACAGCAGCAGACATGCTGCGCCTTCACTGCTCTCAGTGGCAGCACACTCTCTTTCTAAACTGACTGCCTAACTCCACCCTCCAGTATATATATCCCTATCCGGGCTCCCTCTGCTGGTATGAGGTGGAAGGGTGGAGGTGTCTGTTTGTAGTGAGGGCCTCTTGTGGAGAAGTCCATCCATGCACCCTTTTGGGTCCTGTGGTACCTGTGAACAGCAGGGTGCCACACCCCTGCTTGTATTTTTCGGCACCACAGTTTCTATATTTTTGTTTTATTTCATGAAGACCACTTCTGACCAGACTTCTTTGATCAGTAGATGGGAGTAGATGATTCTCACTGGTAGCTGCCAGTTCTGAGTTGATGGTACTGCTGGACATCTTCCATTTTCCAAGATAAGTAAGCATGATGTGTTTTTCATCTGCTGCACTGTTTTCTTGACTGACCACTGTGTCTATTGTCTTTACCTTTGCCCATTTCTTATTGTCCTCAATGCTGAGAAATATAGGCAGATATTTTTCCATCATGCAATACCATCAGGAAGGTATTTGATTGGCTCCAAATTTATTCTGCAGCAGAACAAAGACCTCAAACTTACAACCAATGTCATTAAGAAATATCTTCAGCGTAGAGAAAAAGGAGTCCTGGAAATCATGATAAAGCCTCAGAAAGCCCGGATCTCATCATCATCCAGTGTGTCTGGGATTACATGAAGACACAAAAGGATATCTGCAATTCTAGAATTTTTTTTTTTTCATTCACTTTGTTAATTGATCAAAATAAAGTATTAACACTTCTATTTTGAAAGCTTCTTACTTTGCAGCATTCTTTCCACACCTGACTAAAACTTTTAGACGGTACTCTATATTTAGCAGGTCATTGCCGATCTACAATTTATCCCCTATTTACAGGATACGTGATTGCTGGTGTCAGACTGCAAGGACATACACCCAGCACAAGAAGTACCCTATTAAAAAATAACAGTGGCCCGATACGAGCCACCACTATATTCATTGTCCATGGGCTGCCGAAGTTAGAAGACGTTGCACTTGACTTTCTCTGGCAGGTCCATAGATAATGGAGCAGTGTTGTGAATGCATGGTTTCCACTTCAGTCTGATGGAGCATTTCAGAGCCCAATTCTCAGGATAAGTTGGGATTCCAGTGGCCTGACCCCCAGCAATCAGCAAGTTATCACCTATCCTATGATTAGGTAATAACTTGCCCAGTTAGGAATGAAAACATGTATTGGGTGCCATATAGGGGTTCATATGGATTCCAGTATACATAAATGTGAAGCATATGTTAATTTATTGGATGCAACTAAACTCTAGCGTATACCACCTAAGTAGAGGATAAATCAGCCACTGTTGGGTGAATGGGGTTCTAAGGATGCATATACTGTATCAAATACATCAGAAACTTTAAACTTACATACTGCCAACGTAGTGTAAAATTGACTTTAACCGGGTTGTCCTGGGGACCCCATCCATTATCAACCATCAGGACATATAAAAATCAATGTATTATGAATGTTATACTACATTTCCTCTTAGCAGCCACTACAGGGAAGATAAATAGCAAATGGCAATTTCACCCGATTAGATCAGGAGTATGAAAAGAGGCTCTGTGATTGCCCATGGAGAACTTTTCCTGAGGACAGGTCCTGGAAATCAACATTTAGGAGATACATTTCCTCCAAGAGCAAGAAAACTGGCTCTCTAGTGCTACCAATTGGAGGTAGCTGCCCAATAAGTCAACCTTTAACAAGCCTTGCCACTTAACTTATTGTCATGCTAGGTAAGGGAAGGTCCAAGTGTAAGATGAAGGGAGAAGGGGGTAAGCCCAAAAACTAGGGAAAGGGAGAGTGGAGACCCCTAGGCAGATCTAAAAACACCTTGACTCCCCTACCGTCCCTAAATAGGTTCCGCACCTATCGCCGAGAAAAATACCTAATCGCTAACTGACCCTAGAGCATAGCCCTAGGTAGGGAAGGGGTGAGCACTAGTAAGCCCTCACTGCAACTAAAGACAAAAAGGAAAACAGACAAGGGGATTCACTTAGCTTTGAGAAGACATCAGAGAGAAAACGACAACAATTTACCAAGAAACTCCAAGAAGAAACTAGCCGACTGCTAGCACTCCAAGTCCGAGCAGAGGTAAATAGTTCACTGGCGAATCTCTGGAGACACTGATGGTTTTTAAATATCCAGCAAGGGTGTGTCAATTAGCAGCAGAAGGTGGAAATCACTGCTGGGTCCTAGCGAGAGAAGGATACCACTACACTACAGAGATGAAAGAATCAAGAAGGTGTCTGCCAAGCCAAGCGCAGTGACCTTCTACAGCTGGACCCAGAACAACTGTCTGTCAAACCTGACACACCAGTAACACTTATTTAGGCAAACCAGAGGCTCTTCCAAAAGAAAAAAAAACACCAATCCGGAGTCTGCTGGTTCCATCAAAGTTCTCTCATCCAACCAACTAGTACCCGACTTGGCATTGACGAGGGTAAGAACCTTGAAATTCCTTTTTAAGAAGTCTCTAGTTTACCTAAATATCTTAAATAATTTGCAAAAGTTAATTATGGATATGGACACCTTGGGTGGTGGTGGTAGAATATTTGTTTTTACTGAAATGGATGTATTTTGGGCGAAATATATATTAAAAAAAAACTTTGGATATTGACTGGCAGCTATCTACAATGGGTGGCACTAGAGAGACAACTCTTTTCCTCTTGGAGGAGAGCTAATTTGCATGTTAGTATTAACTACATACTGTATTGGTCTCTATTTAATAATGTGTTATCGGATCAGATTTTATACCATGGAGCCATGGAATGCTTCTCCTTAAGAGCTTATTATTCTATATTGACCATTAGGTATCCTATATCTAAAAAAATAACACATTTTTCAGCCCTTTTTTTAATTTGAAAAACCAGGAAAAACACGCTGTTTTCCTTCAAATTACAACCGAGCTTAATAGGCCATGGCATGAGCTAACCACGTCCTCACATTTTCTCCCTAACCGCCAGAGATATATGTATAGTTTACAAGGAGGGATTTATGAAAAGAAGGCACATAAGACTTGGTTTTTGCAGACCTTGGCAATTGTATTAAGGCTGCTTATCCTCAGTGTGTCTGAATGCAGTAATACAGTATGGAATCTAGAGAGCAGATATAATGTTACTTACTTCCAATCACAACATCAAGCAGATGATATCAATATATTACACTGCTCCTAGATTTAGCCTATATTCATGTAACGCAAAACATATGAGCGGGCTGAGCTGTTCCTCCACGTACAGTATCTGAAGTCAATCACCCGGGCTGTGCTGGTTGTCCTCTTATAACACTCATCATAGCATACACTAAGGGCCCATTTACACTGGTGGGAAATCCAGAACGTGCACTCCTACCATCCAATTTCTCAATTATTTTCTGGCAATCACCCGATGAATGAGCAAAACGTTTGTTCGTCGGGTGAAATTATTTTTAAGCAAGATTAAAAATCATCGCTCTCAGCAGCACATCGTCATGTGAGCATTGAAGTGCTATAGACTTGGCTATAGTTTATTGGTTATATGGAGAATATTTTAGAGGACTTTAAACTCGATTTTTTAAATTCTGACCAGGTACCACCTCAAATTGGTGCTGCTCCACTGATTCGGGAACAGTTATTCTTTTTCTTCTAGTCCCCTCCATTCCAAAGTTATACCCTCCTAGAAATAATGATGGTAATTTTTCCGTCAACGAACTGGGCACATATCACAGAACTTCTCTGTAGGTGTGGCTGAGCTTTGATTGGCCAACATCAAAGGACACGCCTACAGATAAGTTCTCTTGTATTCACCCCTAGTTGGTTGAAGGCAAATTTGTATCTTTATTTCCTGGGGGCATAACTTTTGAACAGCGAGGACCAGAAGAAAAAGAAAACTGTCCTACAATCAATGGAGTAGCAGCAATTAGAGGAGATATTTGGTTTACACAAAAAGAAAATCTAGTGAATGGTTCTCTTTAAAGGAGTTTCTTCACTATGGACATTTACCACCTTCCACACAGTGGGTGATAAATGTATGATTACAAGGGCCCCCATTGTGAGAATCTTTGAATACAGTCACAGCATGCCAACGCCTCCTCTGCACAGTAATACAGTAAGGTGTAAATATATCTGAGTCAATGGATCAGTATTATTGTACTTCAACAGATGACAAGTGATGACAAAGTGGCATCAGGCTTTTTCACCAGTTTACACTGGTGAAAAGTGCAACAGGTAGCATTTTATGATCCAGCTCCTCGAAGGGTCTGGCGCAACAACTGATGCACTGGATTAGTATGAACAATCCCATGATAAACTATCGGACCACCTCTTGTATCAGTTTCCCTCCTGTGTGTCATTGCTATGCTGGAGGGGAATAAAGGAAGATGGTTAGACAGATGAGAACAAGGCCTAAGTAGGAATGGGGGATTGTCATCTACGTCCTAGTGAGGGTCCCCATGAAAGGACTACACAAAAATCATTCATTTATCACCTACTGTATACTATGGATTGGTGATACAGTGGGGAAAAAAGTATTTAGTCAGCCACCAATTGTGCAAGTTCTCCCACTTAAAAAGATGAGAGAGGCCTGTAATTGACATCATAGTTAGACCTCAACTATGAGAGACAAAATGAGAATACAAATCCTGAAAATCACATTTTTTTCAAATTTTTGGTGGAAAATAATTATTTGGTCAATTACAAACAAGCAAGTTTTCTGGCTCCTCTGTCCTCCACTCATTACCTGTAGTACTAGCACCTGTTTGAACTTGTTATCAGTATAAAAGACACCTGTCCACAACCTCAAACAGTCACACTCCAAACTCCACTATGCTGAAGACCAAAGAGCTGTCGATGGACACCAGAAACAAAATTGCAGCCCTGCACCAGGCTGGGAAGACTGAATCTGCAATAGGCAAGCTGATGTGAAGAAATCAACTGTGGGAGTAATAATTAGAAAATGGAAGACATACAAGACCACTGATAATCTCCCTCGATCTGGGGCTCCACACAAGATCTCACTCCATGGGGTCAAAATGATCTCAAGAACGGTGAGCAAAAATCCCAGAACCACACTGGTGGACCTAGTGAATGACCTTCAGAGAGCTGGGACCAACGTTACACAGGCTACCATCAGTAACACACTACGCCGCCAGGGACTCAGATCCTGCAGTGACAGATGTGTCCCCCTGCTTAAGCCATTATATGTCCGGTGCCGTCTGAAGTTTGCTAGAGAGCATTTGGATGATCCAGAAGAGTATTGGGAGAATGTCATATGGTCAGATGAAACCAAAGTAGAACTGTTTGGTAGAAGCACAACTCGTCGTGTTTGGAGGAGAAAGAATGCTGAGTTGCATCCAAAGAACACCATACCTACTGTGAAGCATGGGGGTGGCAACATCATGCTTTGGGGCTGCTTCTCTGCCAAGGGACCAGGACGACTGATCCGTGTACATGAAAGAATGAATGGGGCAATGTATCGTGAGATTTTGAGTGCAAACCTCCTTCCATCAGCAAGGGCATTGAAGATGAAAGGTGGCTGGGTCTTTCAGCATGACAATGATCCCAAGCAGACCACCAGGGCAATGAAGGAGTAGCTTCGTAAGAAGCATTTCAAGATCCTGGAGTGGCCAAGCCAGTCTCCAGATCTAAACCCTATAGAAAACCTTTGGAGGGAGTTGAAACTCTGTGTTGCCCAGCGACAGCCCTAAAACATCACTGTCTAGAGGAGATCTGCATGGAGGAATGGGCCAATATACCAGCAACAGTGTGTGCCAACCTTGTGAAGAATTACAGAAAACGTTTGACCTCTGTCATTGCCAACAAAGGATATATAACAAAGTATTGAGATGAACTTTTGTAATTGACCAAATACTTATTTTCCACCAAAATTTGAAAAAAATGTATTTCCAAATCGGACAATGTGATTTTCAGGATTTGTTTTCTTATTTTGTATCTCATAGTTGAGGTCTACCTATGATGTCAATTACAGGCCTCTCTCATATTTTTAAGTGGAAGAACTTGCACAATTGGTGGCTGACTAAATACTTTTTTTCCCCACTGTAAATGTCAGGGGAAAAAAATATTTTAATGCATCTATACAAAAATTGTTTTATTGGAAACGTTTTCATATTGTCATACTTTTTCCCCTAGGATGCCTTAGCTGGACTGTAAGACTAAGCCAGGTGTCATTTTCCGCAAGGTGAAATGTTATCCCACTAGATTAGGAAAGGTTTCACAGTGATATCTGCTTGCTGACGCTAAAAGAATAACATGCCGATGTGCTACCTACTTTCTTGAGAATGGGGAAACTTGCTTCTGTCTGTCCTACTTATGATGCTGCGTAGACAACTAAAGGAGGACACAACACAATGTACATGCAGCTGGCTCCACATTCTTGCAAAAGAAGCCAAGTGAAGAGCAATGAAGGACAAAACCGGAAAGCAAGAAGACATTTGCCCTTTAGGACTCGCTAATGACTCATGAACCAGTAACTCTCCCCACAACTAGTTCTATGCATAGTGATCACCTGTTCACTGTAGAGCAGGCAACAGCTTGCAAATCAGAAAGCTATCTGTATCGGTTGTTGTGAAGTGAACAACGAGCAGCCTTCAGTTTATTAAAATTAGGTTGAGTGATACCACGTAAAAAAAAATGTAATTCCTCTTCACTGGATCATTTTTTTAACACCATATAAATTGCAAATATTATTAATTTGTAATGATCTTCACAGGGAATTTATAAGGAATAGTGGACCAACCCCTTTAATTTACTTTTAAAACACTAGAGCTGCAGGGGCATAACTATAGTGGGTGCAGAGGATGTAATTGCACATAAACCCTTAATCTTAGGGAGGTTCTGAAGATAAACTTGACCCCTATAAAAAGACTAATATGATAGATAATTGGGGGCTCATGAGCTTCAAGTTGCACCACTGTAGAGCTTGTAGGATAACTCTAGCTATACTATAGACACAACTAATTAGTTTCTTAGCTCAAAGCTTGACTGGCAATAACTGATTACATTGAAGGTGATTATTGATTGCCGTAACATTCTAGGCTAATGTGACCATGTGCAATGATTAAGAGAAGTCCAACCATGACAAAATTATCGTGATTGATAATATGAGTAGAATGCAGCACTCAAGAGGGGTATGCAACAAAAATTAAGTTGTATTTATAATCCATACAGCCACGAACAAGAAATTGATCCAAACTGGACCTTCATCAGAACGGGACAGATTGTGTTAGATAGGAAAAACATAGGTGTAGAGAGCGCTAAAGAAATGTGACAGCATTCTGATGAAGGTCCAGATTGGACCGAAGAGTCAATTTGTTGTTCTGGACTGTCTGGAATGTAAATAAAACTTTATTCTTGTTGCATACCCTCTTGAGTGCTCAGGTCTACTTATATTATCTATCACCGATTGGAACCATACTCAAGCACTTCTCATAACTACGTTGTGCTGTATACTACTAGTTAGTAAAATTCTTGTGATTAACATGTGACATTTTCCTCCATAGGGAAACACTGATATCACAAGACTATTTAGGAAATAATATTGCCGCCACTGTCGCATGATCAAAAGTCACCATTAAGCCTTAGCCTTTATAACATGGGTATAAAAAAATAAGGGTCTCCAACCATATAAAGCTAAAGAAAGGCATCTACAAAGTATTGTTCTTTCCTTGTAAACTCGACTCCACAGCTGCGTCTTCAGCTGAGAAAGGCAAATTCACATCTGTTTCCTAAAATGAAGAAATTGTATAAAGGTTTCTCCTAAACAATTCTGTGTGGCCGGCCATTGTAAATGAAACACAGTATACGTTTTACAATCTTTGATCTAAGTGGATGAACCATGAACAATTACAAGTTTCCTATAATGGCTGAATACCTTGAAAAAATGCAAAAATTCCATATTTCATTGTGCCAAAACAAGGCGCCAATATCTTGTCACTAATATAATATATTATCCATGTAACAGCAAGTTTCACTGTGTGTGGTTTACCTTCAACCACAATCCAGGGTGGTTTCTCTCTCCCACACAATACATATTTTTTTTTCTATGGAAGAAACTATTAGGAGGTGTTATGTAAAAACTATGTCCTAAATCTGCCAGTCATTTTTTTCGAAATGCAAAACAATCACTTAACCATACAGCTCCGAGGTCCTACACGCTTTATCCTTTAATCACACGTTCCAATCAAAACCAGGTTAGGGCCGGTGTGATGTCCATGTCAGCTGTATCATGCTTGGGTTAGTTAGGCAGTAATTCTAAATAGGATGGATTACATGCAGGCAGTATTACACGGCCATAGACGTCTTCTCACCTAGGACAAGATTAGCCTGTCTTCAGCTTGGCGAGACTGCATTACATATCTTTGTCATTAAGAAAGTCAAGACATGGCCGGCTTCCAAGGTAATGAAATTACAGTGTCATCTGAACAATATGTGTGACTTCGGAAATCTGCATGCTCTCTGAAATTTGCTGGGTTTATTGCAAAAGCTGAACACCCCAATTTCCGCTGTTAAGCTCAAGTTTCAGGCTCAAAAAAAAAAAATTACTAACTCCTTATTTGTCCTTTAAAAAAAAGGTCAAACAAGCAATTTTAAGTCATGGTCACCGTGAACCTCCATGAAGGTTTACTTCTTCGACTTGCCAAGGTATTTGGTGACTGCACCACTGGTCTATCTTGACTACCCCATTGAGAAGGTAGAACATGAGTACATGTAATAGAACCAAGAACATAGTTGATATTTTTAATTAGTCTTTCGCCACTATCCTGAGGTCAAATAATTTATTTACATGATCCTTGTAAACTTCCATTGAGGTTTAGTTCTTCTTTGCCTTGCCATGGTATTTGGTGAATGCACCACTCTTTCATTTTGTCTGCCCCAAATGGGAAGGTGGAGCATGAGTACACATGGTGATATTTTTAATTAGTCTTTCACCACTTTTCCATAGATTTTGGCTTTAGCTTATAGTGAATCTCTACTTTACATGTCATTTTTTAATTTAAAAAATCTTTGATTAATATAGCTTTGTAGAAGCTGGAGGTCAAATAACCGATTTACAGTCATGATCACTGTGAACCTCCATCTTATTCGTGTTGCCAAGCTATTTGGATAGTGCACCACTCGTCCATCCTGATAGCCCCAGATGAGGAGGTGGAACATGAGTATACATCATAAAACCAAGAAACTGGTGGATTTTTTGCAATAGTCTTTCTCAACTACACCGAAGTCAAACAACCAATTTATAATCAGGGTCAGTGTGAATTTTCATGAAGGTTTACTTTGGATTGCCCTTGCCTGGTATTTGGCAAAAGCCCGAGTGGTCGATTTTGACTGCCCAAGTGAGGTGGTGGAACATGATCACACATGATAGGACCAAAACAAGGTCAACTGTGCCTCTAGTTGAGTAAAGTCATTGCAATTTCTGGTGAAGGTCAGCAAATTGGTCATCAAACTTATTCTGACTCCATAACTAGGCTGTGAGTGTAGAGCTCTTGAGACACTGTTTCTAGACTGTCTCTACGATCCAGTACTTACACGAAGACATATCATCAGATAGTTTGACTCAACTGCAGAGGAACATACGAAGATTCCAGAAGAAGGTTTATTTTCCAGCTGAATTCTTGTACTTATGCACAATTACAGTAGCTGTAACCACTGCAGTAGGTAAAAAAAAGACTATTATGAACCAGAGCTGCAAGACATGAGGTTCTTAAGATGTCAGACATACAGAGAATGAGGAAGAAGGAGGGAGAGGTTATTGACATCAGAGTTAGAGAGGCAGACAGGGAGAGAGGGAGGACAAACGTCTAAAAGGCAAACCTTATTGCATAGCAACACAACAATACAATACAATACTGTACGATTCCAAAGGCATAGGACATGACAGCACATGGTTATGAGAGCAAAGGACTTGAACTATCCAGTTAGTTGGTTCCCTCTGAAGCTCTTCTCTGGGTAGCTGTGTAAAGTATTCCAAATGAAAATGGGATTATTCAATCATCGTTGTGGTTATGCGTAATCCAAAATTGAATTGGATTTAGGATTCTACTCGACCAGACCACTGATTGAATTATCTCATTTTCATTTGGAATACTTTGCATAATTCCACGGATCCTCCTGGGCACCGGTCGGGAATACAATGGATACTACTATCACTATCTGAAAAAAGGTACTTGAGCCCTTTTATAATCTAAGTCTTATTAATAGAGTTATATTATAAAGCAATCACCGTTTCTTTTCTGAGATATATCTGAAACAGTTTTCAGAGTAGCAGGCATTCACAAATATTTCTATAGCTGTCCTTTTTTATTTTATTTTATTTTTTTTCATTTGATGTTAGTGGTGGTGGTGGGGGATTATTTTTTATTAGATTTTTGTAAGATCCAGTACCGGTCAAAAGTTTAGAAATACCTGTCCATGTAGTTGTTCTCAATATTCTTATTGGAATGTGCACATTGTAGATTCAGGCTGAAGGCAACAAAACTCATATGGAAACAAGGAGTGAAGAAGCAAGTGTGAAGTAAAACAGAGTATGTGTTAATACTTAGATTCCTGAAAGTATTCACCTTTTACTATGATGATAGCTTTACACCACCTTGCCATTATCTCAGGCAGATTTACCAGGTCGTCACTTGCAATGGCTTACAACAGTCACGAAGGAGTTGCCAGAGATGATGAGGACTTGTTGGCTGCTTAACCTTCTCTCTATGGTCCAACTCATCCCAAATAATCTCAATTGGGTTTGAGGTTGGATGATTGTGGAGGCCATGTCCATTGCTTGAACAAAATGTGCCCAAACTTTTGACTGGTACCGTACATGTGCAAGCATTTAATCTGAAATATGCTGGCACTGGAACTGTAAATGTAAAGTAATTAACATTCTGATGTTGCTTTGTATGTTTCCCTGGAAGATTTGGTAAATCCAAGATTACCAAGCCAATAATTACACTTTGTGTAGCCAATGGGATTTTTCAGATAGTAAGTGCCTAAAGGGGTTGTCCAGCATCAAAAATGTATGTTTTATCACGTATTCATTGGAATTTTGAATGGGACGTCATCACACCGGAAATCCCAAAGGAGACCGCGAAAATCGAAGTGCTTGATTGGTGGGTGTTAGGAGTGATATGTAACACTTCCTTACTTTAGAACTATCCATTCTTTTTGGTAAAGAAATAAAAATAAAAATTGACTTTTCTTATAAAAAAGTTTTCCTAATAAGCCCAATATTTATCATGTTCCTATAACTTGTTACTAAGTAACAAGGATAAGTTGCAAACAGAATGGGACAAGTATTGATAACCATCACTTGAACTCATGAGTGCTAGATCATGTAAAAACTATGCCGACCCTGGCCATTTACGTGCATGTATTATACATAAAGTATAAGAACTGTATATGTAAATACTGTACATGGCAAGTGTTTGCTGGTAATACAGTAAAGTATTCAAACCTGTCAGACTTCACAAAACTATTTCTGGCACTCACCAAACAAATGTAAACTTGCTAATCAAACATGTTCCACATTTTTCCATTATACAAATAATGTCTCCACAGAACGTATGAAAGATCTTCTAGCGTGTAAAACACGAAGAGGTCATAACTCAGAATCACAATTATTATTAATGAAAGTGTTAGGGAAAGAAAACATAGACAAATAAATCAAATAGAGGCCAAAATGTCATTTTTCAAGATGTAAAAAAAAAGTCAAATAGTGTCTTACACCGAGTCCATTAACTGATCAAACAGTTGTGTGCATGAGAGTTAAGCTTTTAAAATGATTTTCCGACACTAATGGAGATAGGATAAATGCAATGTGTGTGCTTGTCTAGATATAATACATGACAAATAGCTGTAAACTTTATAGGAGAAAAAAAACGTGTGTGTATGTACAGGGTGAGTATGGATTAAGCACTGTGCCTTTAATTAATGCCTTTCTTAAAGTTTAGCATTTGTCCAAATATCACATTTCATACAGTCTTCAAATACAATGCCTGATTACCACCACCTAACAGTAATCAAAGTACACCATCAAAACAAATAACCGCCAGGTACAGTATAATGTCTGATTACCATCATTTCACAGTGCCCAAATAATATCAGCGAATGGTGCCCAAATAACACAGCCATATACAAAACAATGTCTGACTATGACAAGCTCACACTGCCCAAATAACACAGCCACATACAATACAATGCCTGATTACCACCATTTCACAGTGCCCAAATAATATCAACGAATGGTGCCCAAATATCACAGCCATATACAAAACAATGCTTGATTATCACCATCTCACAGTGCCCAAATAACACAGCCATATACAATACAATGCCTGATTACCACCATCTCACAGGGCCCAAATAATATCACCGAATAGTGCCCAAATAACACAAGCATGTACAATACAATGCCTGAATACCACCATCTCACAGTGCCCAAATAATATCACCGAAAGGTACCCAAAGAACACAGCCATATATACAATACAATGCCTGATTACCAACATATCACAGTGCCCACATAATATCACCGAAAGGTGTCCTAATAACACAACCATATACAATACAATGCATGATTATAACCATCTCACAGTGCCCAAATAACACAGCCATATACAATGCAATATGTGACTACGATCATCTCACAGCGCTCAAATAAAATCACTGAAAGGTGCCCAAATAACACAGCCATATAAAATACAATGCCTGATTACCACCATTTCACAGTGCCCAAATAATATCAGCGAATGGTGCCCAAATAACACAGCCATATACAATACAATGCCTGATTATCACCACCTCAAAGTGCCCAAATAACACAGCCATATACAATACAATGCTGATTACCACCATCTCACAGTGCCCAAATAATATCACCAAATGGTGCCCAAATAACACAGCCATATACAATACAATGCCTGATTACCACCATCTCACAGTGTCCAAATAATATCACCGAAAGGTACCCAAATAATAAAGCCATATACAATGCCTGATTACCACCATCTCACAGTGCCCAAATAATATCACCGAAAGGTACCCAAATAACACAGCCATATACAGTACAATGCCTGATTACCACCATCTCACAGAGCCCAAATAATATCACCGAAATGTACCCAAATAACACAGCCATATATACAATACAATGCCTGATTACCAAAATATCACAGTGCCCACATAATATCACCAAAAGGTGTCCTAATAACACAACCATATACAATACAATGCATGATTACAACCATCTCACAGTGCCCAAATAACACAGCCATATACAATGCAATATGTGACTACGATCATCTCACAGCGCTCAAATAAAATCACTGAAAGGTGACCAAATAACACAGCCATATAAAATACAATGCCTGATTACCACCATTTCACAGTGCCCAAATAATATCAGCGAATGGTGCCCAAATAACACAGCCATATACAATACAATGCCTGATTATCACCACCTCAAAGTGCCCAAATAACATAGCCATATACAATACAATGCCTGATTACCACCATCTCACAGTGCCCAAATAATATCACCGAATGGTGCCCAAATAACACAGCCATATACAATACAATGCCTGATTACCACCATCTCACAGTGTCCAAATAATATCACCGAAAGGTACCCAAATAATAAAGCCATATACAATACAATGCCTGATTACCACCATCTCACAGTGCCCAAATAATATCACCGAAAGGTACCCAAATAACACAGCCATATACAGTACAATGCCTGATTACCACCATCTCACAGAGCCCAAATAATATCACCGAAAGATGCCCCAATAACACAGCCATATACAATACAATGCCTGATTACCACCATTTCACAGTGCCCAAATAATATCACCGAATGGTGCCCAAATATCACAGCCATATACAAAACAATGCTTGATTATCACCATCTCACAGTGCCCAAATAACACAGCCATATACAATACAATGCCTGATTACCACCATCTCACAGGGCCTAAATAATATCACCGAATAGTGCCCAAATAACACAAGCATGTTCAATACAATGCCTGAATACCACCATCTCACAGTGCCCAAATAATATCACCGAAAGGTACCCAAATAACACAGCCATATATACAATACAATGCCTGATTACCAACATATCACAGTGCCCACATAATATCACCGAAAGGTGTCCTAATAACACAACCATATACAATACAATGCATGATTACAACCATCTCACAGTGCCCAAATAACACAGCCATATACAATGCAATATGTGACTACGATCATCTCACAGCACTCAAATAAAATCACTGAAAGGTGCCCAAATAACACAGCCATATAAAATACAATGCCTGATTACCACCATTTCACAGTGCCCAAATAATATCAGCGAATGGTGCCAAAATAACACAGCCATATACAATGCAATGCCTGATTAGCACCACCTCAAAGTGCCCAAATAAAACAGCCATATACAATACAATGCCTGATTACCACCATCTCACAGTGCCCAAATAATAACACCGAATGGTGCCCAAATAACACAGCCATATACAATACAATGCCTGATTACCACCATCTCACAGTGCCCAAATAATATCACCGAAAGGTACCCAAATAACAAAGCCATATACAATACAATGCCTGATTACCACCATCTCACAGTGCCCAAATAATATCACCGAAAGGCACCCAAATAACACAGCCATATACAGTACAATGCCTGATTACCACCATCTCACAGAGCCCAAATAATATCACCGAAAGATGCCCCAATAACACAGCCATATACAATACAATGCCTGATTACCACCATCTCATAGTGCCCAAATTATATCACCGAAAGGTGTCCAAATAACACAGCCATATACAATTCAGTGTCTGACGACAACCATCTCACAATGCCCAAATAATATCACCGAATGGTGCCCAAATAACACAGCCATATACAATACAATGTCTGACTAAGTCCATCTCACAGTGCCCAAATAATATCACCGAAAGGTGCCCAAATAACACAGCAATATACAATACAATGCCTGATTACCACCATCTTACAGTGCCCAAATAATATCACTGAAAGGTGCCCCCAAAACACAGCTATATGCAATACAATGCCTGATTACCACCATCTCACAGTGCCCAAATAATATCACTGAAAGGTGCCCCAATAACACAGCCATATACAATACAATGCCTGATTACCACCATCTCACAGCGCCCAAATAATATCACCGAAAGGTGCCCCAATAACACAGCCATATACAACACAATACAATGCCTGATTACCACCATCTTACAATGCACAAATAATATCACCGAAAGGTGCCCAAATAACACAGCCATATACAATACAATGCCTGATTACCACCATCTCACAGAGCCCAAATAATATCACCGAAAGGTACCCCAATAACACAGCCGTATACAATACAATGCCTGATTACCACCATCTCATAGTGCCCAAATAATATCACCGAAAGGTGCCCAAATAACACAGCCATAAACAATACAATGACTGACTACAACCATCTCACAATGCCCAAATAATATCACCGAATGGTGCCCAAATAACACAGCCATATACAATACAATGCCTGATTACCACCATCTTACAGTGCCCAAATAATATCACTGAAAGGCGCCCCAAAAGAACAGCCATATACAATACAATGCCTGATTACCACAATCTCACAGTGCCCAAATAATATCACTGAAAGGTGCCCCAATAACACAGCCATATACAATACAATGCTTGATTACAACCATCTCACAGCGCCCAAATAACATCACCGAAAGGTGCCCAAATAACACAGCCATGTACAACACAATACAATGCCTGATTACCACCATCTTACAATGCGCAAATAATATCACCGAAAGGTGCCCAAATAACACAGCCATATACAATAAAATGCCTGATTACCATCATCTTACAGTGCCCAAATAATATCACCGAAAGGTGCACCAATAACAGTCATATACAATACAATGTCTGATTACCACCATCTCACAGTGCCCAAATAATATCACAGAATGGTGACCAAATAACACAGCCATATACAACACAATGCAATGCCTGATTACCACCATCTTACAGTGCCCAAATAATATCACCGAAAGGTGCCCCAATAACACAGCCATATACAATACAATGCCTGATTACCACCATCTCACAGTGCCCAAACAATATCACCAAAAGGTGCCCCAATAACACAGCCATATACAATACAATGCCTGATTAACACCATCTCACACTGCCAAAATAAGATCACCGAAAGGTGCCCAAAAATCACAGCCATATACAACACAATACAATGCCTGATTACCACCATCTTACAATGCACAAATAATATCATCGAAAGGTGCCCCAATAACACAGGCATATACAAGACAATGTCTGACTACGACCATATCACAGCGCCCAAATAAAATCACCGAAAGGTGCCCAAATAACACACCCATATACAATACAATGCCTGATTACCACTATCTCACAGGGCCCAAATAATATCACCGAAAGGTACCCAAATAACACAGCCATATACAGTACAATGCCTGATTACTACCATCTCACAGTGCCCAAATAATATCACCGAAAGGTGCCCAAATAACACAGCCATATACAATACAATGTCTGACTACGACCATCTCACAGTGACCAAATAATATCACCGAATAATGCCCAAATAACACAGCCATATACAATACGATGTCTGACTACGTCCATCTCAAAGTGCCCAAATAATATCACCGAATGGTGCACAAATAACACAGCCATATACAATACAATGCCTGATTACCACCATCTCACAGTGCCCAAATACTATCACCAAAAGGTGCCCCAATAACACAACCATATACAACACAATACAATGCCTGATTACCACCATCTTACAATGCACAAATAATATCACCGAAAGGTGCCCAAATAACACAGCCATATACAATACAATGCCTGATTACCACCATCTTACAGTGCCCAAATAATATCACCGAAAGGTGCCCCAATAACACAGCCATATACAATACAATGCCTGATTACCACCATCTCACAGAGCCCAAATAATATCACCGAAAGGTGCCCCAATAACACAGCCATATACAATAAAATGCCTGATTAAAACCATCTCACAGTGCCCAAATAATATCACAGAATGATGACCAAAGAACACAACCATATACAAAACAATACAATGCCTGATTACCACCATCTTACAGTGCCCAAATAATATCACCGAAAGGTGCCCCAATAACACAGCCATATACAACACAATACAATGCCTGATTACCACCATCTTACAATGCACAAATAATATCACCAAAAGGTGCCCCAATAACACAGCTATATACAATACAATGCCAGATTACCACCATCTCACAGTGCCGAAATAATACCACCGAAAGGTGCCCAAATAACACAGCCATATACAATACAATGTCTGTCTATGACCATCTCAAAGTGCTCAAATAATATCAAAGAATGGTGCCCAAATAACACAGCCATATACAATACAATGTCTGACTATGACAATCTCACAGTGCCCAAATAACACAGCCACATACAATACAATGCCTGATTACCACCATTTCACAGTGCCCAAATAATATCACCGAATGGTGCCCAAATATCACAGCCATATACAAAACAATGCTTGATTATCACCATCTCACAGTGCCCAAATAATATCACTGAAAGGTGCCCCAATAACACAGCCATATACAATACAATGCCTGATTACCACCATGTCACAGCGCCCAAATAATATCACCGAAAGGTGCCCCAATAACACAGCCATATACAACACAATACAATGCCTGATTACCACCATCTTACAATGCACAAATAATATCACCGAAAGGTGCCCAAATAACACAGCCATATACAATACAATGCCTGATTACCACCATCTCAGAGACCAAATAATATCACCGAAAGGTACCCCAATAACACAGCCGTATACAATACAATGCCTGATTACCACCATCTCATAGTGCCTAAATAATATCACCGAAAGGTGCCCAAATAACACAGCCATAAACAATAAAATGTCTGACTACAACCATCTCACAATGCCCAAATAATATCACCGAATGGTGCCCAAATAACACAGCCATATACAATACAATGTCTGACTACGTCCATCTCACAGTGCCCAAATAATATCACCGAATGGTGCCCAAATAACACAGCCATATATAACACAATGTCTGACTACGACCATCTCACAGTGCCCAAATAATATCACCGAAAGGTACCCAAATAACACAGCCATATACAGTACAATGCCTGATTACCACCATCTCACAGAGCCCAAATAATATCACCGAATGGTGCCCAAATAACACAGCCATATATAACACAATGTCTGACTACGACCATCTCACAGTGCCCAAATAATATCACCGAAAGGTACCCAAATAACACAGCCATATACAGTACAATGCCTGATTACCACCATCTCACAGAGCCCAAATAATATCACCGAAAGATGACCCAATAACACAGCCATAAACAATACAATGTCTGACTACAACCATCTCACAATGCCCAAATAATATCACCGAATGGTGCCCAAATAACACAGCCATATACAATACAATGCCTGATTACCACCATCTTACAGTGCCCAAATAATATCACTGAAAGGCGCCCCAAAAGAACAGCCATATACAATACAATGCCTGATTACCACAATCTCACAGTGCCCAAATAATATCACTGAAAGGTGCCCCAATAACACAGCCATATACAATACAATGCTTGATTACAACCATCTCACAGCGCCCAAATAACATCACCGAAAGGTGCCCAAATAACACAGCCATGTACAACACAATACAATGCCTGATTACCACCATCTTACAATGCGCAAATAATATCACCGAAAGGTGCCCAAATAACACAGCCATATACAATAAAATGCCTGATTACCATCATCTTACAGTGCCCAAATAATATCACCGAAAGGTGCACCAATAACAGTCATATACAATACAATGTCTGATTACCACCATCTCACAGTGCCCAAATAATATCACAGAATGGTGACCAAATAACACAGCCATATACAACACAATGCAATGCCTGATTACCACCATCTTACAGTGCCCAAATAATATCACCGAAAGGTGCCCCAATAACACAGCCATATACAATACAATGCCTGATTACCACCATCTCACAGTGCCCAAACAATATCACCAAAAGGTGCCCCAATAACACAGCCATATACAATACAATGCCTGATTAACACCATCTCACACTGCCAAAATAAGATCACCGAAAGGTGCCCAAAAATCACAGCCATATACAACACAATACAATGCCTGATTACCACCATCTTACAATGCACAAATAATATCATCGAAAGGTGCCCCAATAACACAGGCATATACAAGACAATGTCTGACTACGACCATATCACAGCGCCCAAATAAAATCACCGAAAGGTGCCCAAATAACACACCCATATACAATACAATGCCTGATTACCACTATCTCACAGGGCCCAAATAATATCACCGAAAGGTACCCAAATAACACAGCCATATACAGTACAATGCCTGATTACTACCATCTCACAGTGCCCAAATAATATCACCGAAAGGTGCCCAAATAACACAGCCATATACAATACAATGTCTGACTACGACCATCTCACAGTGACCAAATAATATCACCGAATAATGCCCAAATAACACAGCCATATACAATACGATGTCTGACTACGTCCATCTCAAAGTGCCCAAATAATATCACCGAATGGTGCACAAATAACACAGCCATATACAATACAATGCCTGATTACCACCATCTCACAGTGCCCAAATACTATCACCAAAAGGTGCCCCAATAACACAACCATATACAACACAATACAATGCCTGATTACCACCATCTTACAATGCACAAATAATATCACCGAAAGGTGCCCAAATAACACAGCCATATACAATACAATGCCTGATTACCACCATCTTACAGTGCCCAAATAATATCACCGAAAGGTGCCCCAATAACACAGCCATATACAATACAATGCCTGATTACCACCATCTCACAGAGCCCAAATAATATCACCGAAAGGTGCCCCAATAACACAGCCATATACAATAAAATGCCTGATTAAAACCATCTCACAGTGCCCAAATAATATCACAGAATGATGACCAAAGAACACAACCATATACAAAACAATACAATGCCTGATTACCACCATCTTACAGTGCCCAAATAATATCACCGAAAGGTGCCCCAATAACACAGCCATATACAACACAATACAATGCCTGATTACCACCATCTTACAATGCACAAATAATATCACCAAAAGGTGTCCCAATAACACAGCTATATACAATACAATGCCAGATTACCACCATCTCACAGTGCCGAAATAATACCACCGAAAGGTGCCCAAATAACACAGCCATATACAATACAATGTCTGTCTATGACCATCTCAAAGTGCTCAAATAATATCAAAGAATGGTGCCCAAATAACACAGCCATATACAATACAATGTCTGACTATGACAATCTCACAGTGCCCAAATAACACAGCCACATACAATACAATGCCTGATTACCACCATTTCACAGTGCCCAAATAATATCACCGAATGGTGCCCAAATATCACAGCCATATACAAAACAATGCTTGATTATCACCATCTCACAGTGCCCAAATAATATCACTGAAAGGTGCCCCAATAACACAGCCATATACAATACAATGCCTGATTACCACCATGTCACAGCGCCCAAATAATATCACCGAAAGGTGCCCCAATAACACAGCCATATACAACACAATACAATGCCTGATTACCACCATCTTACAATGCACAAATAATATCACCGAAAGGTGCCCAAATAACACAGCCATATACAATACAATGCCTGATTACCACCATCTCAGAGACCAAATAATATCACCGAAAGGTACCCCAATAACACAGCCGTATACAATACAATGCCTGATTACCACCATCTCATAGTGCCTAAATAATATCACCGAAAGGTGCCCAAATAACACAGCCATAAACAATAAAATGTCTGACTACAACCATCTCACAATGCCCAAATAATATCACCGAATGGTGCCCAAATAACACAGCCATATACAATACAATGTCTGACTACGTCCATCTCACAGTGCCCAAATAATATCACCGAATGGTGCCCAAATAACACAGCCATATATAACACAATGTCTGACTACGACCATCTCACAGTGCCCAAATAATATCACCGAAAGGTACCCAAATAACACAGCCATATACAGTACAATGCCTGATTACCACCATCTCACAGAGCCCAAATAATATCACCGAAAGATGACCCAATAACACAGCCATATACAATACAATGCCTGATTACCACCATCTCATAGTGCCCAAATAATATCACCGAAAGGTGCCCCAATAAAAGAGCCATATACAACACAATACAATGCCTGATTAAAACCATATTACAATGCCCAAATAATATCACCGAAAGGTACCCCAATAACACAGCCATATAAAATACAATGCCTGATTACCACCATCTCATAGTGCCCAAATAATATCACCGAAAGGTGTCCAAATAACACAGACATATACAATACAATGTCTGACTACAACCATCTCACAATGCCCAAATAATATCACCGAATGGTGCCCAAATAACACAGCCATATACAATACAATGTCTGACTATGACAATCTCACAGTGCCCAAATAATATCACGAAAGGTGCCCCAATAACACAGCCATATATAACACAATACAATGCCTGATTACCATCTTTCAATGCACAAATAATATCACCGAAAGGTGCCCCAATAACACAGCTATATACAATACAATGCCAGATTACCACCATCTCACAGTGCCCAAATAATACCACCAAAAGGTGCCCAAATAACACAGCCGCATATAATACAATGTCTGTCTACGACCATCTCAAAGAGCTCAAATAATATCAACGAATGGTGCCCAAATAACACAGCCATATACAATACAATGTCTGACTATGACAATCTCACAGTGCCCAAATAGCACAGCCACATACAATACAATGCCTGATTACCTCCATTTCACAGTGCCCAAATAATATCACCGAATGGTGCCCAAATATCACAGCCATATACAAAACAATGCTTGATTATCACCATCTCACAGTGCCCAAATAACACAACCATGGACAATACAATGTCTGAATACCACCATCTCACAGTGCCCAAATAATATCACCGAAAGGTACCCAAATAAAACAGCCATATATACAATACAATGCCTGATTACCAACATATCACAGTGCCCACATAATATCACCGAAAGGTGTCCTAATAACACAACCATATACAATACAATGCATGATTACAACCATCTCACAGTGCCCAAATAACACAGCCATATACAATGCAATATGTGACTACGATCATCTCACAGCGCTCAAATAAAATCACTGAAAGGTGCCCAAATAACACAGCCATATAAAATACAATGCCTGATTACCACCATCTCACAGTGCCCAAATAATATCACTGAAAGGTGCCCCAATAACACAGCCATATACAATACAATGCCTGATTACCACCATCTCACAGCGCCCAAATAATATCACCGAAAGGTGCCCCAATAACACAGCCATATACAACACAATACAATGCCTGATTACCACCATCTTACAATGCACAAATAATATCACCGAAAGGTGCCCAAATAACACAGCCATATACAATACAATGCCTGATTACCACCATCTCAGAGCCCAAATAATATCACCGAAAGGTACCCCAATAACACAGCCGTATACAATACAATGCCTGATTACCACCATCTCATAGTGCCCAAATAATATCACCGAAAGGTGCCCAAATAACACAGCCATAAACAATACAATGTCTGACTACAACCATCTCACAATGCCCAAATAATATCACCGAATGGTGCCCAAATAACACAGCCATATACAATACAATGTCTGACTACGTCCATCTCACAGTGCCCAAATAATATCACCGAATGGTGCCCAAATAACACAGCCATATATAACAAAATGTCTGACTACGACCATCTCACAGTGCCCAAATAATATCACCGAAAGGTGCCCAAATAACACAGCAATATATAATACAATGCCTGATTACCACCATCTTACAGTGCCCAAATAATATCACTGAAAGGCGCCCCAAAAGCACAGCCATATACAATACAATGCCTGATTACCACCATCTCACAGTGCCCAAATAATATCACTGAAAGGTGCCCCAATAACACAGCCATATACAATACAATGCTTGATTAGAACCATCTCACAGCGCCCAAATAACATCACCGAAAGGTGCCCCAATAACACAGCCATATACAACAACACAATACAATGCCTGATTACCACCATCTTACAATGCGCAAATAATATCACCGAAAGGTGCCCAAATAACACAGCCATATACAATAAAATGCCTGATTACCATCATCTTACAGTGCCCAAATAAGATCACCGAAAGGTGCCCCAATAACACAGTCATATACAATACAATGTCTGATTACCAACATCTCACAGTGCCCAGATAATATCTCAGAATGGTGACCAAATAACACAGCCATATACAAAACAATGCAATGCCTGATTACCACCATCTTACAGTGCCCAAATAATATCACCGAAAGGTGCCCCAATAACACAGCCATATACAATACAATGCCTGATTACCACCATCTCACAGAGCCCAAACAATATCACCAAAAGGTGCCCCAATAACACAGCCATATACAATACAATGCCTGATTAACACCATCTCACACTGCCAAAATAATATCACCGAAAGGTGCCCAAAAATCACAGTCATATACAACACAATACAATGTCTGATTACCACCATCTTACAATGCACAAATAATATCATCGAAAGGTGCCCCAATAACACAGGCATATACAAGACAATGTCTGACTACGACCATATCACAGCGCCCAAATAAAATCACCGAAAGGTGCCCAAATAACACACCCATATACAATACAATGCCTGATTACCACTATCTCACAGGGCCCAAATAATATCACAGAATGGTGCCCAAATAACACAGCCATATACAATACAATGCCTGATTACCACCATCTCACAGTGCCCAAATAATATCACCAAAAGGTGCCCCAATAACACAGCCATATACAACACAATACAATGCCTGATTACCACCATCTTACAAAGCACAAATAATATCACCGAAAGGTGCCCAAATAACACAGCCATATAAAATACAATGCCTGATTACCACCATCTTACAGTGCCCAAATAATATCACCGAAAGGTGCCCCAATAACACAGCCATATACAATACAATGCCTGATTACCACCATCTCACAGAGCCCAAATAATATCACCGAAAGGTGCCCCAATAACACAGCCATATACAATACAATGCCTGCTTAAAACCATCTCACAGTGCCCAAATAATATCACAGAATGGTGACCAAGTAACACAACCATATACAAAACAATACAATGCCTGATTGCCACCATCTTACAGTGCCCAAATAATATCACCGAAAGGTGCCCCAATAACACAGCCATATACAACACAATACAATGCCTGATTACCATCTTACAATGCACAAATAATATCACCGAAAGGTGCCCCAATAACACAGCTATATACAATACAATGCCAGATTACCACCATCTCACAGTGCCCAAATAATACCACCGAAAGGTGCCCAAATAACACAGCCATATACAATACAATATCTGTCTATGACCATCTCAAAGTGCTCAAATAATATCAACGAATGGTGCCCAAATAACACAGCCATATACAATACAATGTCTGACTATGACAATCTCACAGTGCCCAAATAACACAGCCACATACAATACAATGCCTGATTACCACCATTTCACAGTGCCCAAATAATATCACCGAATGTTGCCCAAATATCACAGCCATATACAAAACAATGCTTGATTATCACCATCTCACAGTGCCCAAATAAAACAGCCATATACAATACAATGCCTGATTACCACCATCTCACAGGGCCCAAATAATATCACCGAATGGTGCCCAAATAACACAACCATGTACAATACAATGCCTGAATACCACCATCTCACAGTGCCCAAATAATATCACCGAAAGGTGTTCAAATAACACAGCCATATACAATACAATGTCTGACTATGACCATCTCACAGTGCCCATATAATATCGCCGAAAGGTGCCCTAATAACACAGCCATATACAATACAATGCCTGTTTACCACCATTTCACAGTGCCCAAATAATATCAGCGAATGGTGCCCAAATAACACAGCCATATACAATACAATGCCTGATTATCACCACCTCAAAGTGCCCAAATAACACAGCCATATACAATACAATGCCTGATTACCACCATCTCACAGTGCCCAAAGAATATCACCAAATGGTGCCCAAATAACACAGCCATATACAATACAATGCCTGATTACCACCATCTCACAGTGCCCAAATAATATCACCGAAAGGTACCCAAATAACACAGCCATATACAGTAGAATGCCTGATTACCACCATCTCACAGAGCCCAAATAATATCACCGAAAGATGCCCCAATAACACAGCCATATAAAATACAATGCCTGATTACCACCATCTCATAGTGCCCAAATAATATCACCGAAAGGTGTCCAAATAACACAGCCATATACAATACAATGTCTGACTACAACCATCTCACAATGCCCAAATAATATCACCGAAAGGTGCCCCAATAAAACAGCCATATACAACACAATACAATGCCTGATTAAAACCATATTACAATGCCCAAATAATATCACCGAAAGGTACCCCAATAACACAGCCATATAAAATACAATGCCTGATTACCACCATCTCATAGTGCCCAAATAATATCACCGAAAGGTGTCCAAATAACACAGCCATATACAATACAATGTCTGACTACAACCATCTCACAATGCCCAAATAATATCACCGAATGGTGCCCAAATAACACAGCCATATACAATACAATGTCTGACTAAGTCCATCTCACAGTGCCCAAATAATATCACCGAATGGTACCCAAATAACACAGCCATATACAATACAATGTCTGACTAAGTCCATCTCACAGTGCCCAAATAATATCACGAAAGGTGCCCCAATAACACAGCCATATACAACACAATACAATGCCTGATTACCACCATCTTACAATGCACAAATAATATCACCGAAAGATGCCCCAATAACACAGCTATATACAATACAATGCCAGATTACCACCATCTCACAGTGCCCAAATAATACCACCGAAAGGTGCCCAAATAACACAGCCGTATACAATACAATGTCTGTCTACGACCATCTCAAAGTGCTCAAATAATATCAACGAATGGTGCCCAAATAACACAGCCATATACAATACAATGTCTGACTATGACAATCTCACAGTGCCCAAATAGCACAGCCACATACAATACAATGCCTGATTACCACCATTTCACAGTGCCCAAATAATATCACCGAATGGTGCCCAAATATCACAGCCATATACAAAACAATGCTTGATTATCACCATCTCACAGTGCCCAAATAACACAGCCATATACAATACAATGCCTGATTACCACCATCTCACAGGACCCAAATAATATCACCGAATGGTGCACAAATAACACAACCATGTACAATACAATGCCTGAATACCACCATCTCACAGTGCCCAAATAATATCACCGAAAGGTACCCAAATAACACAGCCATATACAATACAATGCCTGATTACCAACATATCACAGTGCCCACATAATATCACCGAAAGGTGTCCAAATAACACAGCCATATACAATACAATGTCTGACTACGACCATCTCACAGTGCCCAAATAACACAGCCATATACAATACAATGTCTGACTAAGTCCATCTCACAGTTCCCAAATAATATCACCGAATGGTGCCCAAATAACACAGCCATATACAATACAATGTCTGACTACGACCATCTCACAGTGCCCAAATAATATCACCGAAAGGTGCCCAGATAACACAGCAATATACAATACAATGCCTGATTACCACCATCTTACAGTGCCCAAATAATATCAATGAAAGGCGCCCCAAAAGCACAGCCATATGCAATACAATGCCTGATTACCACCATCTCACAGTGCCCAAATAATATCACCGAAAGGTACCCCAATAACCCAGCCGTATACAATACAATGCCTGATTACCACCATCTCATAGTGCCCAAATAATATCACCAAAAGGTGCCCAAATAACACAGCCATAAACAATGCAATGTGTGACTACAACCATCTCACAATGCCCAAATAATATAACCGAATGGTGCCCAAATAACACAGCCATATACAATACAATGTCTGATTAACACCATCTCACAGTGCCAAAATAATATCACCGAAAGGTGCCCAAAAATCACAGCCATATACAACACAATACAATGCCTGATTACCACCATCTTTCAATGCACAAATAATATCATCGAAAGGTGCCCAAATAACACAGCCATATACAATACAATGCCTGATTACCACTATCTCACAGGGCCCAAATAATATCACCGAAAAGTACCCAAATAACACAGCCATATACAGTACAATGCCTGATAACCAACATCTCACAGTGCCCAAATAATAAACCCGAAAGGTGCCCAAATAACACAGCCATATACAATACAATGTCTGACTACGACCATCTCACAGTGCCCAAATAATATCACCGAATAATGCCCAAATAACACAGCCATATACTATACAATGTCTGACTATTACCATCTTACAGTGCCCAAATAATATTACCGAATGATGCCCAAATAACACAGCCATATACAATACAATGTCTGACTATGACCATCTCACAGTGCCCAAATAATATCACCGAAAGGTGCCCAAATAACACAGCCATATACAATACAATGCCGGATTACCACCATCTTACAGTGCCCAAATAATATCACTGAAAGGTGCCCCCAAAACACAGCCATATACAATACAATGCCTGATTACCACCATCTCATAGTGCCCAAATAATATCACCGAAAGGTTCCCCCAATAACAGCCATATACAATACAATGCCTGATTACCACCATCTCATAGTGCCCAAATAATATCACCGAAAGGTGCCCCAATAACACAGCTATATACAACACAATACAATGCCTGATTACCACCATCTTACAATGCACAAATAATATCACCGAAAGGTGCCCCAATAACACAGCCATATATAAAACAATGCCTGATTACCACCATCTCACAGTGCCCAAATTATATCACCGAAAGGTGCCCCAATAACACAGCCATATATAATACAATGCCTGATTACCACCATCTCACAGTGCTCAAATAATATCACCGAATGGTGAAAAAATAACACAGCCATATACAACACAATACAATGCCTGATTACCACCATCTTACAGTGCCCAAACAATATCACTGAAAGGTGCCCCAATAACACAGCCATATACAATACAATGCCTGATTACCACCATCTCACAGTGCCAAAATAATATCACCGAAAGGTGCCCAAATACCACAGCCATATAGAACACAATAGAATGCCTGATTACCACCATCTTACAATGCCTAAATAATATCACCGAAAGGTGCCCCAATAACACAGCCATATACAATACAATGCCTGATTACCACCATCTCACAGTGCCCAAATAATATCACTGAAAGGTGCCCCAATAACACAGCCATATACAATACAATGCCTGATTACCATCATCTCACAGTGCCCGAATAATATCACCGAAAGGTGCTCCAATAACACCGCCATATATAATACAATGCCTGATTACCACCATCTTTTAGTGCCCAAATAATATCACCGAAAGGTGCCCCAATAACACAGCCATATATAATACAATGCCTGATTACCACCATCTTTTAGTGCCCAAATAATATCACTGAAAGTTGCCCCAATAACACAGTCATATACAATACAATGCCTGATTACAACCATCTCACAGTGCCCAAATAATATCACCGAAAGTAGCTCCAATAACACAGCCATATATAATACAATGCCTGATTACCACCATCTTTTAGTGCCCAAATAATATCACCGAAAGGTGCCCCAATAACAGAGCCATGTACAATACAATGCCTGATTACCACCATCTTTTAGTGCCCAAATAATATCACCGAAAGGTGCCGCAATAACACAGCCATATGCAATACAATGCCTGATTACCACCATCTCACAGTGCCAAAATCATATCACCGAAAGGTTCCCCAATAACACAGCCATATACAATACAATGCCTGATTACCACCATCTCACAGTGCCCAAATAATATCACCAAAAGGTGCCCCAATAACACAGCCATATAAAAAACAATGTCTGTTTACTCTCACTACACAGTATTCATGTAACTGCACCATAAGGAGCCCAAATAACACGCTAGATATAAAATAATTCCTGATTACCACCATCTTTCAGTGCCTAACTTACATCACCATAAGATCCCCAAATAACACAGCCATATACAATACAATACAATGCCTGATTACCATCATCTCACAGTGCCCAAATAATATCATTGAAAGGTGCACAAATAATACAGCCTATACAATATATTGCGTGATTACACCCATCTTACAGTACCCAAGTAACATCACCAAAAGATACCCAAATAACACAGTCAAAAACACTATATTGACTGATACCATCATTACACAGTATCCTAGTATCACCACCATAAGGTGCCCAAATAACGCAACCAAATGCAATTCATTGCCTGATTACCACGATTACACAGTGCCAATAAAGAGCGCAAATGACACTGCCAGAAACAAATACAATACAATGCCTGATTTCCACGATCTTACAGTGCCAAAATAATGTCACTGAAAGGTGCCCCAAAAACACAGCCATATACAATACAATGCCTGATTACCACCATCTCACAGTGCCCAAATAATATAGCTGAAAGGTGGCCCAATAACACAGCCATATACAATATAATGCCTGATTACCACCATCTCACAGTGCCCAAATAATATCATTCAAAGGTGCCCCAATAACACAGCCATATACAATATAATGCCTGATTACCACCATCTTTTAGTGCCCAAATAATATCACTGAAAGGTGCCCAAATAACACAGCCATATACAACACAATACAATGCCCGATTACCACCATCTTTTAGTGGCCAAATAATATCACCGAAAGGTGCCCCAATAACACAGCCATATAAAACACAATGACTGATTACCACCATCTTTTAGTGCCCAAATAATATCACCGAAAGGTGCCCCAATAACAGAGCCATGTACAATACAATGCCTGATTACCACCATCTTTTAGTGCCCAAATAATATCACCGAAAGGTGCCGCAATAACACAGCCATATGCAATACAATGCCTGATTACTACCATCTCACAGTGCCAAAATAATATCACCGAAAGGTTCCCCAATAACACAGCCATATACAATACAATGCCTGATTACCACCATCTCACAGTGCCCAAATAACACAGTCATATACAACACAATACAATGCCTGATTACCATCTTACAATGCCCAAATAATATCACCAAAAGGTGCCCCAATAACACAGCCATATAAAAAACAATGTGTGTTTACTCTCACTACACAGTATTCATGTAACTGCACCATAAGGAGCCCAAATAACACGCTAGATATAAAATAATTCCTGATTACCACCATCTTTCAGTGCCTAACTTACATCACCATAAGATCCCCAAATAACACAGCCATATACAATACAATACAATGCCTGATTACCATCATCTCACAGTGCCCAAATAATATCATTGAAAGGTGCACAAATAACACAGCATATACAATATATTGCGTGATTACACCCATCTTACAGTACCCAAGTAACATCACCAAAAGAAACCCAAATAACACAGTCAAAAACACTATATTGACTGATACCATCATTACACAGTATCCTAGTATCACCACCGTAAGGTGCCCAAATAACGCAACCAAATGCAATTCACTGCCTGATTACCACGATTACACAGTGCCAATAAAGAGCGCAAATGACACTGCCAGAAACAAATACAATACAATGCCTGATTTCCACGATCTTACAGTGCCAAAATAATGTCACTGAAAGGTGCCCCAAAAACACAGCCATATACAATACAATGCCTGATTACCACCATCTCACAGTGCCCAAATAATATAGCTGAAAGGTGGCCCAATAACACAGCCATATACAATATAATGCATGATTACCACCATCTCACAGTGCCCAAATAATATCATTCAAAGGTGCCCCAATAACACAGCCATATAAAATATAATGCCTGATTACCACCATCTTTTAGTGCCCAAATAATATCACTGAAAGGTGCCCAAATAACACAGCCATATACAACACAATACAATGCCCAATTACCACCATCTTTTAGTGGCCAAATAATATCACCGAAAGGTGCCCCAATAACACAGCCATATAAAACCCAATGCCTGATTACCACCATCTCACAGTGAACAAATAATATCACCGAAAGGTGCTCCAATAACACAGCCATATACAATACAATGCCTGATTACCACCATCTCACAGTGCCCAAATAATATCACCAAAAGGAGCCCCAATAACACAGCCATATACAATACAATGCCTGATTACCACCATCTCACAGTGCCAAAATAATATCACCGAAAGGTGCCCAAATAACACAGCCATATACAACACAATACAATGCCTGATTACCACCATCTTACAATGCACAAATAATATCACTGAAAGGTGCCCCAATAACACAGCCATATACAATGGAATGCCTGATTACCATCATCTCACAGTGCCCAAATAATATCACCGAAAGGTGCCCAAATAACACAGCCATATACAATACAATGTCTGTCTACGACCATCTCACATTGCCCAAATAATATCACCGAAAGATGCCCAAATAACACATCCATATACAATACAATGCCCGATTACCACCATCTTACAGTGCCCAAATAATATCACTGAAAGGTGCCCCAAAACACAGCCATATACAATACAATGCCTGATTACCACCATCTCAGATTGCCCAAATAACATCACCAAAATGTGCCCCAATAACACCGCCATATACAACACATTACAATGCCTGATTACCACCATCTTACAATGCACAAATAATATCACCGAAAGGTGCCCAAAAAACACAGCCATATACAATACAATGACTGATTACCACAATCTTTTAGTGCCCAAATAATATCACCGAAAGGTGCCCCAATAACACAGCCATATACAATGCAATGCCTGATTACCAGCATCTCACAGTGCCCAAATAATATCACCAAAAGGTGCCCCAATAACACAGCCATATACAATACAATGCCTGATTACCACCATCTCACAGTGCCAAAATAATATCACCGAAAGGTGCCCAAATAACACAGCCATATACAACACAATACAATGCCTGATTACCAAAACCTTACAATGCACAAATAATATCACCGAAAGGTGCCCCAATAACACAGCTATATACAATACAATGCCTGATTACCACCATCTCACAGTGCCCAAATAATATCACCGAAAGGTGCCCAAATAACACAGCCATATACAATACAATATCTGTCTATGACCATCTCAAACTGCCCAAATAATATCACCGAATGGTGACCAAATAACACAGCCATATACAATACAATGTCTGACTATGACCATCTCACAGTGCCCAAATAATATCACCGAATGATGCCCAAAGAACACAGCTATATACAAATCAATGTCTGACTACGACCATCTCACAGTGCCCAAATAATATCACCGAAAGATGCCCAAATAACACAGCCATATACAATGCCTGATTACCACCATCTCATAGTGCCCAAATAATATCACCGAAAGGTGCCCCAATAACACAGCCATATACAACACATTACAATGCCTGATTACCATCTTACAATGCACAAATAATATCACCGAAAGGTGCCCAAATAACACAGCCATATACAATACAATGACTGATTACCACCATCTCACAGTGCCCAAATAATATCACCGAAAGGTGCCCCAATAACACAGCCATATACAATACAATGCCTGATTATCACCATCTCACAGTGCCCAAATAATATCACCGAAAGGTGCCCCAATAACACAGCCATATACAATACAATGTCTGATTACCACAATCTTTTACTGCCCAAATAATATCACCGAAAGGTGCCCCAATAACACAGCCATATACAATACAATGCCTGATTACCACAATCTCACAGTGCCCAAATAATATCACCGAATGGTGACCAAATAACACAGCCATATACAACACAATACAATGCCTGATTAGCGCCATCTTACAGTGCCCAAACAATATCACCGAAAGGTGCCCCAATAACACAGCCATATACAATACAATGACTGATTACCACAATCTTTTACTGCCCAAATAATATCACCGAAAGGTGCCCCAATAACACAGCCATATACAATACAATGCCTGATTACCACCATCTCACAGTGCCCAAATAATATCACCGAATGGTGACCAAATAACACAGCCATATACAACACAATACAATGCCTGATTACCGCCATCTTACATTGCCCAAACAATATCACCGAAAGGTGCCCCAATAACACAGCCATATACAATACAATGACTGTTTACCACCATCTTACAGTGCCCAAATAATATCACTGAAAGGTGCCCCAATAACACAGCCATATACAATACAATGCCTGATTACCATCATCTCACAGTGCCCAAATAATATCACCAAAAGGTGCCCCAATAACACTGCCATATACAATACAATGCCTGATTATCACCATCTCACAGTGCCCAAATAATATCACCGAAAGGTGCCCCAATAACACAACCATGTACAATACAATGCCTGATTACCACGATCTTTTACTGCCCAAATAATATCACCGAAAGGTGCCCCAATAACACAGCCATATACAATACAATGCCTGATTACCACCATCTCACAGTGCCCAAATAATATCACCGAATGGTGACCAAATAACACAGCCATATACAACACAATACAATGCCTGATTACCGCCATCTTACAGTGCCCAAACAATATCAACGAAAGGTGCCCCAATAACACAGCCATATACAATACAATGACTGTTTACCACCATCTTACAGTGCCCAAATAATATCACCGAAAGGTGCCCCAATAACACAGCCATATACAATACAATGCCTGATTACCACCATCTCACAGTGCCCAAATAATATCACCGAATGGTGACCAAATAACACAGCCATATACAACACAATACAATGCCTGATTACCGCCATCTTACATTGCCCAAACAATATCACCGAAAGGTGCCCCAATAACACAGCCATATACAATACAATGACTGTTTACCACCATCTTACAGTGCCCAAATAATATCACTGAAAGGTGCCCCAATAACACAGCCATATACAATACAATGCCTGATTACCATCATCTCACAGTGCCCAAATAATATCACCAAAAGGTGCCCCAATAACACTGCCATATACAATACAATGCCTGATTATCACCATCTCACAGTGCCCAAATAATATCACCGAAAGGTGCCCCAATAACACAACCATGTACAATACAATGCCTGATTACCACGATCTTTTACTGCCCAAATAATATCACCGAAAGGTGCCCCAATAACACAGCCATATACAATACAATGCCTGATTACCACCATCTCACAGTGCCCAAATAATATCACCGAATGGTGACCAAATAACACAGCCATATACAACACAATACAATGCCTGATTACCGCCATCTTACAGTGCCCAAACAATATCACCGAAAGGTGCCCCAATAACACAGCCATATACAATACAATGACTGTTTACCACCATCTTACAGTGCCCAAATAATATCACCGAAAGGTGCCCCAATAACACAGCCATATACAATACAATGCCTGATTACCACCATCTCACAGTGCCCAAATAATATCACCAAAAGGTGCCCCAATAACACAGCCATATACCATGGAATGCCTGATTACCAACATCTCACAGTGCCAAAATAATATCACCGAAAGGTGCCCAAATACCACAGCCATATACAACACAATACAATGCCTGATTACCACCATCTTACAAAGCCCAAATAATATCACTGAAAGGTGCCCCAATAACACAGCCATATAAAATACAATGCCTGATTACCACCATCTTTTAGTGCCCAAATAATATCACCGAAAGGTGCCCCAATAACAGAGCCATATACAATACAATGCCTGATTACCACCATCTTTTAGTGGCCAAATAATATCACCGAAAGGTGCCCCAATAACACAGTCATATACAATTAAATGCCTGATTACCACCATCTCACAGTGCCAAAATAATATCACCGAAAGGTGCCCCAATAACACAGCCATATACAATACAATGCCTGATTACCACCATCTCACAGTGCCAAAATAATATCACCGAAAGGTGCCCAAATAACACAGCCATATACAACACAATACAATGCCTGATTACCACCATCTTACAATGCACAAATAATATCACTGAAAGGTGCCCCAATAACACAGCCATATACAATGGAATGCCTGATTACCATCATCTCACAGTGCCCAAATAATATCACCGAAAGGTGCCCAAATAACACAGCCATATACAATACAATGTCTGTCTACGACCATCTCACATTGCCCAAATAATATCACCGAAAGATGCCCAAATAACACATCCATATACAATACAATGCCCGATTACCACCATCTTACAGTGCCCAAATAATATCACTGAAAGGTGCCCCAAAACACAGCCATATACAATACAATGCCTGATTACCACCATCTCAGATTGCCCAAATAACATCACCAAAATGTGCCCCAATAACACCGCCATATACAACACATTACAATGCCTGATTACCACCATCTTACAATGCACAAATAATATCACCGAAAGGTGCCCAAAAAACACAGCCATATACAATACAATGACTGATTACCACAATCTTTTAGTGCCCAAATAATATCACCGAAAGGTGCCCCAATAACACAGCCATATACAATGCAATGCCTGATTACCAGCATCTCACAGTGCCCAAATAATATCACCAAAAGGTGCCCCAATAACACAGCCATATACAATACAATGCCTGATTACCACCATCTCACAGTGCCAAAATAATATCACCGAAAGGTGCCCAAATAACACAGCCATATACAACACAATACAATGCCTGATTACCAAAACCTTACAATGCACAAATAATATCACCGAAAGGTGCCCCAATAACACAGCTATATACAATACAATGCCTGATTACCACCATCTCACAGTGCCCAAATAATATCACCGAAAGGTGCCCAAATAACACAGCCATATACAATACAATATCTGTCTATGACCATCTCAAACTGCCCAAATAATATCACCGAATGGTGACCAAATAACACAGCCATATACAATACAATGTCTGACTATGACCATCTCACAGTGCCCAAATAATATCACCGAATGATGCCCAAAGAACACAGCTATATACAAATCAATGTCTGACTACGACCATCTCACAGTGCCCAAATAATATCACCGAAAGATGCCCAAATAACACAGCCATATACAATGCCTGATTACCACCATCTCATAGTGCCCAAATAATATCACCGAAAGGTGCCCCAATAACACAGCCATATACAACACATTACAATGCCTGATTACCATCTTACAATGCACAAATAATATCACCGAAAGGTGCCCAAATAACACAGCCATATACAATACAATGACTGATTACCACCATCTCACAGTGCCCAAATAATATCACCGAAAGGTGCCCCAATAACACAGCCATATACAATACAATGCCTGATTATCACCATCTCACAGTGCCCAAATAATATCACCGAAAGGTGCCCCAATAACACAGCCATATACAATACAATGTCTGATTACCACAATCTTTTACTGCCCAAATAATATCACCGAAAGGTGCCCCAATAACACAGCCATATACAATACAATGCCTGATTACCACAATCTCACAGTGCCCAAATAATATCACCGAATGGTGACCAAATAACACAGCCATATACAACACAATACAATGCCTGATTAGCGCCATCTTACAGTGCCCAAACAATATCACCGAAAGGTGCCCCAATAACACAGCCATATACAATACAATGACTGATTACCACAATCTTTTACTGCCCAAATAATATCACCGAAAGGTGCCCCAATAACACAGCCATATACAATACAATGCCTGATTACCACCATCTCACAGTGCCCAAATAATATCACCGAATGGTGACCAAATAACACAGCCATATACAACACAATACAATGCCTGATTACCGCCATCTTACATTGCCCAAACAATATCACCGAAAGGTGCCCCAATAACACAGCCATATACAATACAATGACTGTTTACCACCATCTTACAGTGCCCAAATAATATCACTGAAAGGTGCCCCAATAACACAGCCATATACAATACAATGCCTGATTACCATCATCTCACAGTGCCCAAATAATATCACCAAAAGGTGCCCCAATAACACTGCCATATACAATACAATGCCTGATTATCACCATCTCACAGTGCCCAAATAATATCACCGAAAGGTGCCCCAATAACACAACCATGTACAATACAATGCCTGATTACCACGATCTTTTACTGCCCAAATAATATCACCGAAAGGTGCCCCAATAACACAGCCATATACAATACAATGCCTGATTACCACCATCTCACAGTGCCCAAATAATATCACCGAATGGTGACCAAATAACACAGCCATATACAACACAATACAATGCCTGATTACCGCCATCTTACAGTGCCCAAACAATATCAACGAAAGGTGCCCCAATAACACAGCCATATACAATACAATGACTGTTTACCACCATCTTACAGTGCCCAAATAATATCACCGAAAGGTGCCCCAATAACACAGCCATATACAATACAATGCCTGATTACCACCATCTCACAGTGCCCAAATAATATCACCGAATGGTGACCAAATAACACAGCCATATACAACACAATACAATGCCTGATTACCGCCATCTTACATTGCCCAAACAATATCACCGAAAGGTGCCCCAATAACACAGCCATATACAATACAATGACTGTTTACCACCATCTTACAGTGCCCAAATAATATCACTGAAAGGTGCCCCAATAACACAGCCATATACAATACAATGCCTGATTACCATCATCTCACAGTGCCCAAATAATATCACCAAAAGGTGCCCCAATAACACTGCCATATACAATACAATGCCTGATTATCACCATCTCACAGTGCCCAAATAATATCACCGAAAGGTGCCCCAATAACACAACCATGTACAATACAATGCCTGATTACCACGATCTTTTACTGCCCAAATAATATCACCGAAAGGTGCCCCAATAACACAGCCATATACAATACAATGCCTGATTACCACCATCTCACAGTGCCCAAATAATATCACCGAATGGTGACCAAATAACACAGCCATATACAACACAATACAATGCCTGATTACCGCCATCTTACAGTGCCCAAACAATATCACCGAAAGGTGCCCCAATAACACAGCCATATACAATACAATGACTGTTTACCACCATCTTACAGTGCCCAAATAATATCACCGAAAGGTGCCCCAATAACACAGCCATATACAATACAATGCCTGATTACCACCATCTCACAGTGCCCAAATAATATCACCAAAAGGTGCCCCAATAACACAGCCATATACCATGGAATGCCTGATTACCAACATCTCACAGTGCCAAAATAATATCACCGAAAGGTGCCCAAATACCACAGCCATATACAACACAATACAATGCCTGATTACCACCATCTTACAAAGCCCAAATAATATCACTGAAAGGTGCCCCAATAACACAGCCATATAAAATACAATGCCTGATTACCACCATCTTTTAGTGCCCAAATAATATCACCGAAAGGTGCCCCAATAACAGAGCCATATACAATACAATGCCTGATTACCACCATCTTTTAGTGGCCAAATAATATCACCGAAAGGTGCCCCAATAACACAGTCATATACAATTAAATGCCTGATTACCACCATCTCACAGTGCCAAAATAATATCACCGAAAGGTGCCCCAATAACACAGCCATATACAATACAATGCCTGATTACCACCATCTCACAGTGCTTAAATAACACAGCTATATACAACACAATACAATGCCTGATTACCACCATCTTACAATGCCCAAATAATATCACCAAAAGGTGCCCCAATAACACAGCCATATAAAATACAATGTCTGCTTACTCTCACTATACAGTATCCATGTAACTGCACAATAAGGAGCCCAAATAACACGCTAGATATAAAATAATTCCTGATTACCACCATCTTTCAGTGCCTAACTTACATCACCATAAGCTCCCCAATTAACACAGCCATATACAATACAATACAATGCCTGATTACCATCATCTCACAGTGCCCAAATAATATCATTGAAAGGTGCACAAATAACACAGCATATATAATATATTGCGTGATTACACCCATCTTACAGTACCCAAGTAACATCACCAAAAGGTATCGAAATAACACAGTCAAAAGCACTATATTGACTGATACCATCATTACACAGTATCCTAGTATCACCACCATAAGGTGCCCAAATAACACAGCCATATACAATACAATGCCTGATTACCACCATCTCACAGTGCCCAAATAATATCACCGAAAGGTGCCCCAATAACAGCCATATACAATACAATGCCTGATTACCACCATGTCACAGTGCCCAAATAATATCACCAAAAGGTGCCCCAATAACACAGCCATATACAATACAATGCCAGATTACTATCACTATACAGTATCCATGTACCTGCACCATAAGATCCCCAAATAACACAGCCATATACAATACAATACAATGCCTGATTACCATCATCTCACAGTGCCCAAATAATATCATTGAAAGGTGCACAAATAACACAGCCATATACAATACAATGCCTGATTACCACCATCTCACAGTACCCAAATAATATCACCAAAAGTTACCCAAATAACACAGCATATACAATATATTGCATGATTACACCCATCTTACAGTACCCAAGTAACATCACCAAAAGGTACCTAAATAACACAGTCAAAAGCACTATATTGACTGATACCATTATTACACAGTATCCTAGTATCACCACCATAAGGTGCCCAAATAACGCAACGAGATACAATTCACTGCCTGATTACCACCATTACACAGTGCCAATAAAGTGCGCAAATGACACTGCCAGAAACAATATAATACCTCATTACGACCACCACACAGTGTTTAAACAAAGTTGCCATACACGCCCAAAACACAATGCCAGATACAGTACCTTGTACCACCATCACAACGGTACCCATGTAAAATCACTATAGGGTGCTCAAGTAACACAGGCAGATACAAGACACTGCTTGACTTCCACCACTAACAGCCCAAGAAAAAATCCCATAGGGCGCCCCAAATAACAATGCCAGATATAATATAAGGCCTGATTACCATCACAAGAGGCTCCAATAAAGTCTCCAAAAGGTTCCCAACTAACACTACCCAATCAGTAAGCAAGGCAATGGGCTGCAGCCTTACGCAGGTTTGTATAGCACCTGTGGGATTGGGGTAGATCCTCTGGGTGCCCAGGAAATTAATTGGGCTTTGAGTACTTTTTACGTGTAAAAAATAATTGTACATTTCCTTGCATGACTTTTGAGATTGTAAAAAGTGGTGCAAAAATAAAAATATACAGAAAGGGGCACAAGAAAAACATAATTTGCTCTAAAAACTTTACATTTTTCAAACATACAGTGTTAATTAATTCTATAGATATATTTACTATTAAAAGGAGGGAATTCGAAGTGATTTGCCTGAAACCTAAAAACCCAAAACATCACTAGGAAATGTTAACCACATACAGTACAGACCAAAAGTTTGGACACACCTTCTCATTTAAAATTTTTTCTCTATTTTCATGACTATGAAAATTGTACATTCACACTGAAGGCATCAAAACTATGAATTAACACATGTGGAATTATATACTTTACCAAAAAAGTGTGAAACAACTGAAAATATGTCTTATATTGTAGGTTCTTCAAAGTAGCCACCTTTTGCTTTGATGACTGCTTTGCACACTCTTGGCATTCTCTTGATGAGCTTCAAGAGGTAGTCACCGGAAATGGTTTTCACTTCACAGGTGTGTCCTGTCAGGTTTAATAAGTGGTATTTCTTGCCTTATAAATGGGGTTGGGACCATCAGTTGTGTTGTGCAGAAGTCTGGTGGATACACAGCTGATAGTCCTACTGAATAGACTGTTAGCTGCTTTTTTCTTGCCATAATACAAATTCTAAGTAAAGAAAAACGAGTGGCCATCATTACTTTAAGAAATGAAGGTCAGTCAGTGCGAAAAATTGGGAAAACTTTGAAAGTGTCCCCAAGTGCAGTTGCAAAAACCATCAAGCACTACAAAGAAACTGGCTCACATGAGGACCGCCTCAGAAAAGGAAGACCAAGTGTCACCTCTGCTTCTGAGGATAAGTTTATCCGAGTCACCAGCCTCAGAAATCGCAGGTTAACAGCAGCTCATATTAGAGACCAGGTCAATGCCACACAGAGTTCTAGCAGCAGACACATCTTTTCAACAACTGTTAAGAGGAGACTTTGTGCAGCAGGCCTTCATGGTAAAATAGCTGCTAGGAAACCACTGCTAAGGACAGGCAACAAGCAGAAGACACTTGTTTGGGCTAAAGAACACAAGGAATGGACATTAGACCAGTGGAAATCTGTGCTTTGGTCTGATGAGTCCAAATTTGAGATCTTTGTGCGACGCAGAAAAGGTGAACGGATGGACTCTACATGCCTGGTTCCCACCGTGAAGCATGGAGGAGGAGGTGTGATGGTGTGGGGGTGCTTTGCTGGTGACACTGTTGGGGATTTATTCAAAATTGAAGGCATTCTGAACCAGCATGGCTACCACAGCATCTTGCAGAGGCATGCTATTCCATCCGGTTTGCGTTTAGTTGGACCATCATTTATTTTTCAACAGGACAATGACCCCAAACACACCTCCAGGCTGTGTAAGGGCTATTTGACCAAGAAGGAGAGTGATGGGGTGCTACGCCAAATGACCTGGCCTCCACAGTCACCAGACCTGAACCCAACCGCAGAGTGAAGGCAAAAGGGCCAACAAGTGCTAAGCATCTCTGGGAACTCCTTCAACATTGTTGGAAGACCATTTCCGGTGACTACCTCTTGAAGCTCATCAAGAGAATGCAAAGCAGTCATCAAAGCAAAAGGTGGTTACTTTGAAAAACCTAGAATGTAAGACATATTTTCAGTTGTTTCACACTTTTTTGTTAAGTATATAATTCCACATGTGTAAATTCATAGTTTTGATGCCTTCAGTGTGAATGCACAATTTTCATAGTCATGAAAATACAGAAAAATCTTTAAATGAGAAGGTGTGTCCAAACTTTTGGTCTGTACTGTAGATGAAAATCTCTAAACTGCTGTCAGCACCATCTATATGAAGTTATCTGGCAAAGAAGATGGCTTGGGAGCTCCAGCTCAGAGTCATTTCTGTCCATGTGTTTTTTTAACATAAGGTTTGACCCTATGAACTAAAAGTCCTATCGGCTAAGATCATGTCATACTGACGGAGTGGGAAAGAATTACAATGATAAACAAATATATATATTTATTGTGTAATTTCTCATTTTGGGGTTTCATCCATATTTTATTAAACCTAAATACACAGCATAACAAAAAAGCAAAAAGTAATAAAAAAAGAGAAATTTAAAAAAAAAAAAAAATTAAACATTGGAAACATTTAACTAATGCAATGTGATCCCAGGATGTCTATACATTGGTTGTCAGTGGGACTATATCTAAAAAATGACAGGAAAACCCAAAGACTATGTATAGAAATGAAGATAAAGGTATATCTAGAACAAGAAGGTTTCATATCTCCGCAGCAGTAAGACAATCAAGTCCAAATATTATGATATTTGGCGACTGCTACCTGTCTGTCACTCAGTTCCTCTGGTAACAATTACAGGATGACTAGTAATGAGTAATGAGGGGGCTCTTGGTTTCGGAGGAGAATAACATCATGTCAATCAAACGACCTCTCGGCTGGGAATCTTACTCTGGAGGTAGCGAGATAACAACCCGACAATTTATAACAGCAGAGGAGGAGAATGGGATATATATCTAGATGAGCTGTCCAGGCTGTCACTGTTGGGTATAATTACATTTTCATCACTTCAAGAAAAAATAGATTATGATAAAAAAATATAGAAAAAAAATTTTAGCTGCATTTTTACAAATCACATGAAAACATTACCAAAGTTCCCGTGTTGAATACTCTGTGCAAATTGTATGGTCAGAGGCCACCAAAACAGGGCCAGTAAGCCACATGATAGTCATTGGAGATATAAGCATTAATAAACAATTTAGGTCAGTTGAGGATACATATTTTTCAATGGAGAGAAAAGAGTAAGCGGCTGCCAGACTAATGTCGAATAAACTTAAATGATTTGCCAATGAAATTCAACATGCCTGATCCTTCTCTCCCAATATCATCTGTTGAGGGAGAGTCGTCAAGTCCCAGTACTCATCACATGGTGGGCAGGTCCCAGTGCTCATCACATGGTGGGCAGGTCCCAGTACTCATCACATGGTGGGCAGGTCCCAGTGCTCATCACATGGTGGGCAGGTCCCAGCGTTCATCACATAGTGGGCAGGTCCCAGTACTCATCACATGGTGGGCAGGTCCCAGTACTCATCACATGGTGGGCAGGTCCCAGTGCAAATCAATCACATGGTGGGCAGGTCCCAGTGCTCATCACATGGTGGGCAGGTCCCAGTGCTCATCACATGGTGGGCAGGTCCCAGTACTCATCACATGGTGGGCAGGTCCCAGCGCTCATCACATAGTGGGCAGGTCCCAGCGTTCATCACATAGTGGGCAGGTCCCAGTGCAAATCAATCACATGGTGGGCAGGTCCAAGTACTCATCACATGGTGGGCAGGTCCAAGTACTCATCACATGGTGGGCAGGTCCAAGTACTCATCACATGGTGGGCAGGTCCAAGTACTCATCACATGGTGGGCAGGTCCAAGTACTCATCACATGGTGGGCAGGTCCAAGTACTCATCACATGGTGGGCAGGTCCAAGTACTCATCACATGGTGGGCAGGTCCCAGTACTCATCACATGGTGGGCAGGTCCCAGTACTCATCACATGGTGGGCAGGTCCCAGTACTCATCACATGGTGGGCAGGTCCCAGTACTCATCACATGGTAGGCAGGTCCCAGTACTCATCACATGGTGGGCAGGTCCCAGTACTCATCAAATGGTGGGCAGGTCCCAGTACTCATCACATGGTGGGCAGGTCCCAGTACTCATCACATAGTGGGCTGGTCCCAGTACTCATCACATGGTGGGCTGGTCCCACTACTCATCACATGGTGAGCAGGTTCCAGTACTCATCACATGGTGGGCAGGTCCCAGTACTCATCACATGGTGGGCTGGTCCCAGTACTCATCACATGGTGGGCTGGTCCCACTACTCATCACATGGTGAGCAGGTTCCAGTACTCATCACATGGTGGACATGTCCCAGTACTCATCACATGGTGTGCTGGTCCCAATACTCATCACATGGTGGGCAGGTCGCAGTACTCATCACATGGTGGGCAAGTCCCAGCACTCAACACATGGTGGGCAGGTCACAGTACTCATCACATGGTGGGCAGGTCCCAGCACTCATCACATGGTGAACAAGTTCTGACGAAATCAGTGGGTTTGGCCAACTTCTCTCTACAACACTTCAGTTATCCTGTCACAATCCCAAAATCGTAAATATTAGGTGTCATCAGAAAACGACTTGCTTTTTAAATCAGATGGTAATTTTGTTTATTTTATTTTTTTTTGTCAATGTTTTTTCTTTCCATATCACAAACTTTCTTAAAAATAAAAATTAAAAATCTTGCAATTTTCACACTGGCCACTTGGGCTATTTTAGACACCTACTTCCTGTTCTTTCAGGAAACACCACATTTACATTAGCCACAATGAAAACACTCCGACCCTTTCTTTTGCAAAGAAGCATGTTATGAGCTTTGCATAGGTCACGGTGACGGGGATGTCACCATAACCTATGCAAAGCTCATAACATATTGTGATTGGTGGTTTCTATGTTATCGTGATGTTTATTGTTATTGTATTCTACCCTCTGATGATAAGGAAACTGCTGTAAACTCTTCCTGAAAGGACAAGAAATATGAATCTAAAAAATGCCCCAGTAAGAAAATTGAAAGATTACAAATTCAGATTTTTGGAATAAAGATTGTGATATTAAAAAATATATATATTGGCAATGGTTTTAAAAAAATTCACAAAAAAATTGATTTAACCTATCGAACATCACACTGTGATTTTATGTTGCAGAAAATTAGACATTTCCATAAAAACTTCACTTCAAATAACAGTAGAACTCAATCTGGCAACGCAGTTTGAATAAAAGTGATGACAGGTATGAAAATCAAATTATAAACTTTCCTAGTGCGATAACCGCAGTCCCCCATCATCATGTTGTATTTATGTGCCCTAACCGTCACGCCTGGATCATCCTGTGACATATTCCTGTCATTTACCGCAGCATGCCTCGCTGGCAGACACGGCTCATAATGCTCCGATGATCCAACGGTAAAATACTACGTACAGAGGAGAGAGGTTTTAGAATATGGGATGTCAAACTTTCAAAGATCACGAAGGACAATCATAACTGATTCATAAAAATAAGTTTGCTCTTCACCTCATTCCAAAAATCATCTTTTTTTTTTTATGTCAGTGGATGAATTTTCTTTAGGTGCAATTTTGGGATAAATAGGATTTTAAAATTTCATTAATATTTTGGGAAAATCTAAAAAAAAAAAATAATTCCAAAGTTTTGATTTTGTTATTTTGCCCACTGATGGTCAGAAATATTTTTGTTATACAGATTAAGAAATATTTGAAAGGATTGTTAAGCCTTTTTTTTAACGGGGTTGTTCCACAATTACACTGTGAGGCTAAGCCTGGTTAGATGAGCCGATAGATGGAAATGAGCGTGCTTACGAACGCTGTTTCGCCGATTATTGCTTCATCTAAGGCTAGGTGAGGACGACTGTGTATTCTCTCATCTGAGAGCATAGGGTCGATTATGCAAATGACGCACTGATCAAACTCTGATCAGAGTGTGATCTGATTCTCTCGGATAGGGAGAAGATGGAGAACAAAATTTCTCCAGCTTCTCAATTCTGTCAGTCAGTGAAAATTGGACTGCACTCAGGTGTCATCCGAGTGCAATCAAATGTTTTCCACTGACTCATTGACTTGCATGGCTGAGTGCAATCTGAATATCGGATCAAACTCAGGCTTTTTTTTGGCACAATCAGAGAAAAAAATTTGACACATGCACACGGCCCCACAGAATAACATTGGTCCAAGTGCGATCCGATGTTTCGTCGGATCACACTCGAACCAAAAATACGCTCGTCTGCACGGGCCCTAAATGAGCAATATAATTCACTTAGCTTATACTTAAATGGTTTTCTAATTTTGGAAATTATCCCGTGTACTGACATTGCGTCCAGTAATGTCAATTTTTATGCTGACACAAATGATCCGAAGACCTGACAAACTAGCTGATCACCGTAGGGTTTAAATGGGTCAATAATTGGGAACATGAACTTATGAAAGCTCATTTGCAGATTATAGGCTCATATAAATGGCCCTTAAAGGGGATGTACACTATTCGGTGAACCCCTTCTTGAATAATATTTTTGCTATTGTAAAATAAAAAATAACAGACCCTCAACTCCCGCACCGGCGCTCTTCTACCAATGTAAGCGTTGGGTCTCCCGCAGCTTGCGTGACATTGATGTGCCACATGAGCGCTGCAGCCAATCAACAGTCACTAATGGGCTTCAGTTCTCATACTTCCCCCAGACGTCCAAGTTTCATCCGAGTTTAAGCACTTATGCGGCATAACAATGTATCAGTGGGACGGCGCCACTCTGGGAGTTATCTATTTTTTTTAATTTTACAGTGGGTTTTGTTTCAGTATTTTTCACACTTCAAGGGCTCTTGTCACACAGAGACTGACAGCTATGAATTTGTATACAGAAACAGTTATCAGTCGCTATATACGGGCTCTGACTTCATGCTTGGTACATCAGCAACAATGGAAAGTTAGATCTGTACGCACCTGTAGATGCTGCGAGTTATCCGGTATGTTATCATCCCTCCGACGCATGTCATCTGTGTTCCTTTTCTTCTCCATTTGTTGATTGTGCTTCAAGTTGGCAGATTTCTTGTTCTGATCTTTCATTATCCTATGGTATAATCGAAAAAAAAATGTTTAAGGAAAAGAAACAATGGAAATCAATATATGGTTCAAGATGCATTAACACAACAATGTATATAATTTAGTGGGACATTATTATTCATTGAAAAAACACTAAATTTTTTTCATCATTTTTTCAAGATTTTCAGATCATTAAAGGAGACGTGCGGTCAAGAATAATAAGTCTGCAGTCACTCTGTCAAGTATGTGATACACATACTCCCGGCCAGGACCCGTCTAATGGGTGCAGCCTCGCTCCAAACACACAAGTGTATGTAGTGAGGCCGCGCACACTAGGCGGGTTATGGCCGAGAGTATGTGTATCGCATAATTGACCGCCATTACCAGCAGAGACATCGGAGAATGTCATCCGAGTACAGTCTGATGATTTCCACAGGCTCATCGACTTCCATGGCCAAGTGCGATATGAATATGGGACATGTAGAGATTTTTTTGGTACAAGGAAAAAAGAAGACATGTGCGTAGCCCCATAGAATAACATTGATCCGAGTGCAATCCAATGTTTGTTGGATCGCACTTGGACCAAAAATACAGCCAAGTGCACGACCCCTTATACTGAGTAGTTGGAAAAACCTAAATTCCTGATCTCTCGTTTAGAGCTAGATAGTAGTTATGAAAGCCATAGAAAATAGTGGATTAAGCTCTTTTTACTATAAAATCTAGAATAAATATAATAATAAATTACAACGACCATAAATCTGAATTAAAGGGAGTCTGTAAGCCCACATTGAGAGCATAAACTATATACATAGCATTTAGGGGTATATAACCCCTATAAATATCATACCCTTAATGTTCTGATCGCAGCTTCTGTTATGCAGAAACGGAAGTTTAATCATAAATGCTAATTAGGCTGCTCAGTGCACCCTTGGTGTGACCAAGAGGCTGAGTGAATTGTTCCACCCACAGGTTTTGCATAATCACGCCTCCCTCACTGGTGCCTGACAGCATTGGTTTCTTGGCACACCAAGGGTGCACCGAGTACCTTAATTAGCATATTTGATTAAACTAAAGTTTCTGCAGAATGGAGACAGCTATTAGAATATTAAAAGTGCAATTTTTATAGGGGCTATATCCTATAAGGTCACGTGCTTAGTTCATACTGTCCGTTTGGGCTGACAGACTCCCTTTAAAGGGAACCTATGACATTGAACGTTCAGTCTGATCTGTCACCAGCAGGTTACAGAGATGGAGAAGCTGAGTAGATCGATATAAAGGTTATTGAAAAGGATTCAGTATAACATATGTTTTATTTATTTGAATCCCTGCCCTTTCTATACTTAAGAGTCCAGTGGGCGGTCCTAATCATTGATCGTCAGCTGCCTCAACCCACTGGACTCCTAAATCCTGAATAAGCAGAGATTTCCATAAGTAAAATACAAGTTATACTGAATTGTTCTCCACAATCCCATATATCATTCTGCTCAGCTTTAAAACATGCAGCCCATAGATTGCTCAGCATTTCCAAGTTCAGAGCTTCCCTTTAAGCTATTTAAATAGCATCAGAGTCACAAAAATGTTGCTCTGCAAAAAAAATTCTGGAGAATCATAACCTGCTTTGTTACAATAAATGAGCAGCTATTATCACATTGTTGATGTAAAGAGTTTGTCGCCACTTAGGTATTAAAGTTTTAAATAGTTTTTAGCAATCTCACACCCTCGTCTTGTTGATTTTGGAGAGGATGCACATATTATGCAATTAACATGTGAAACGGCAGCCAACCTGCTAAACAAAACAGCCAGCAAGATAATTTGTGCCCTGTTCTCCATCACTGAGTAGCGATGACATGCAGTAAGAGACTGGACGGGAAGAGGCCGAGGAAAGCTTGGTATGAGTTTAGCATCTGTCAATCAAATTGGGCAGGAGAGGGTGATTTATTTTTACTCATTTCTGGATTTCAACAAGGCAAAAAAAAAATCTTCCAAAGGAGTAAAAGGTGTTGTTTAAAAATAAAATGGAGTAGATTGCCCTCTATGGCCAAAATGTTAAGCTTACAAAAAAAAAAAGGGAAAGAGATTTATCAAGAGAGGCATAAAATAAATAATTGTACAAAGTAATATTATAATATAAAAATAATAAATAAAGAGGTAAAAATGGTGCAAATTAGCACCGACGTTATAAAAACAGCACACGCAGAATGACAAATCTGGCACAACTCGCAAGACAGATTTTTCTGAGGTGTACGAAGGCGAATATTTTATTCCACCTCGTTAGGATGTGGTGACTTTGTCTTTTGATAAGGGAAATCATTCCATATCAAATGATAAAAAGTGGAACCTTCTGGCACTGAACTGCTCAACATTCTGTAAAAGTGGGGCCAGGCGCTATGTCCTAATTCGTTCCCAAACCACTACAAGATAAAAGAAGCAGAAGTCTTGCCCATACGCCTTCTATAGCTTTTGGCCCATCCAACGTCTGTTCCTCTTGACTCAACTATACATATGCTGAAAAAAGACAATGGACAGCACCTCCAAAAACATACACTGATCTAATGCCTCTCGACAAAAATATGTATAACTGAACATGAGGTTCTTAGTTTAACATTCTGATTAGACTGTATGAAGTCCACTGCAACGTCACGGTGAACCTCTCAGTGGGTCCTAACATTTATTGCCTTAAAGGAGCGGGGTCGTGCGCTAACCACCACCGCAGCGAACATGCATCAGCAGGGAGGGCGGCCTGGTGCCTAACACCCTGCTGGTTCATTTTTGCTGAGATGATGGCCAGTGCACAGCGAAGCTCCTTTAAGGTGACAAACGTTAGGACCCACTAAGAGGTTCGCCGTGACGTGGTAGTGGGCTTCATACAGTCTGATCAGAATGTTGAACTAAGAACCTCATGTTCAGTTTGTAAATTTTTGCCGAGAGGCATTAGATCAATGTATGATTTTTGGAGGTATAGTCCATGTTTTTTTTTTGTGCATCAACTATACATATAATAATAATCTCTTTATTTATATAGCGCCAACATATTCCGCAGCGCTTTACAATTCAGACAATTTACAGACATTATGGGCACTGTCCCCAATGAGGCTCACAATCTACATTCCCTATCAGTATGTCTTTGGAGTGTGGGAGGAAACCGGAGAACCCGGGGGAAACCCACGCAAACACAGGGAGAACATACAAACTCCTTGCAGATGTTGTCCTTGATGGGATGCACTCAGCTTGGCCAAGCAAGCATGTATTTTAGTTGGAAGACTGGACTAAGGGCATTGAAATTTATTATTTCCGATCCTACTGGCCAACAACAGAGGATAGGGGAGAGGAGGGGGTCATAGGCACCAAAATAATTAAGATTGTCAGTCAGTCTCAACTTCATTGATGGGTTCATCCAATTTTACTGTAAAGGTGTATGGGCAGCTTGAAAGATTTTTTTTCAGCTAATAATGGAGTTAACAGTCCAATGCAGGAAGAAATGAATAGAACTCAATGGTTAAATTAAAAAAAATATTATCTTCAAGCAATAGTGCAAAAGCAGACTGGAGATGTAAAGGAAGCACAAAATCTATGGACATTTCGCAATGGTTTGCTCCTCTTCTGGCCCAATTCATCATTGAGCCAGAAGAAACGCAAACCATTGCGAAACAGCCATAGCATATGTACTTCCTGTACCTCCCTTATCTGCTTTTGCACTATTGGGCCAGAAGAAGTGCAAATCAGCGTGAAACAGCTGTAGCCTTTATTCTTCCTGTAACCCCCACATATGCTTTTGCACTATTGGGCCAGAGGAAGCACAGATCAGTGCGAAACAACTGTAGCCTTTATGCGTCCTGAACCTTTTTGTGTGCTTTTGCCCTATTGCTTGAAGATTCTAAAGTTCTTCATATTTTTCTGGTGAGTGCTATCCCTTTCTTCCTATGTTGGAATATATTAATTTCTACTTCAGAGATTTGAACATCATCAATAAAAATGGTTTTATTTATGGAGTTAAATGTGCTTAAAAGAAAAAGTTATGCACTTTGTTAATATATTTTATGAGTGATGGGTGCCTCGAGCTTCAGATACAACTTCAGATTCTTCTGGTTTGTGTGTGTCTTTACATTTGCTCATACAAAGAGAGGGGCTATTGAAGTGAGCAGTAGGCTGGGCCACTTGACACACAGTTCTGGCCATGGGGACACAGGAAACGGTGACCTACAAAAACTATAAAGTAAGGAAGTAGGAAGAAGACTTGTTAGGCCACGGCCCCACTATCAGTATTTGGTCAGTATTCGGTCAGTATTTTTTTCTCAGGAGTGTGAGCCAAAACCAGGAGTTGGTGATAAATGCAGAATTGGTGACTTGTTTCTATTATATCTTTTCTCTGATTGTTCCTCACTTGGTTTTGGCTCCCACTCCTGAGGAAAAATACTGACCGAATACTGACCAAATACTGATAGTGGGGCCATGGACTTATGTTGAGATCTGGGAAGGGAACTAGTCGCTGAGGATAAGGGCATCTTTCAAATATGAGTTATATTAGTAATTTGCATAACTTACTAATTTAGGCTTATTTGAATCCAATGTATTTTTAGCTGGAAAACTTCTTTAAGATCTAACTAGTACAGGATCAGCTGAAGAGGAAATAATCAACCGAAAAAGGAGCCCACGTGCCCCATTGCCCCAGGAGTACTACTTTTTAAGTTTTAGTTATGCGTATAAAGAGTAAGATTAGCTATTAGCTTCATATTGCTCTTCTGAATAGAAAAAAACACAACTAAGCAAGGTGTTTCATACAGAAGACAGACACTTCAGTCCGAAATGTACCGTATGGCATTATATGACTCCTATCTGATTGTGAACTTTACCTACAAGTTGTTAATGAAAATGACCATTCCTCCAAAACCTTTAAGAACAAGGAAGCCAAGTGTATACATTCTATAGAAATGAAAATATACATGTGGTTTTAAATGGAAAATCATCCTGATGGAGACACACTTTCATCAGCCCCAGTCCAACATTCCTGTTGAAGTAACTGATGGTTTATATAAGGGAGGCAGAAAATGTATAATCCATCTTTGTACCACACCTAGGTCTAGTTCATGATCTACAATATGAGGCTCCTTATTCTTTGCTCCGAAATCCTAAGAGGAGGAATCATGATGTTATTGTGACCATGCTCACATGTCTGACCACTACGTAGTCGGCAGGATCGAAACCAACCCATTATCATCGGGTATTGTGTGCCTAGAGACTGTTTCACTGTATTGAATGTGGCGCCCGCTCCAGAAGAAATGACGCCATGATGTGCGCGCCAAAAGACAACAATAAGCCACCTCCCATCGTGGGCCAGGCCCCAGAATGGCGCCAAAGACGGAGCCCACCCCCAACAGCCATGAGTGCGGCTGTAGAGATGTCCATCAACGTGGGGGGGCTGCCCCTGAGAGTGATTGTCAGCAGATTGCCCCAGGACCACCCCCAACAGGGGCGGAAGGGAAAGAAAACCGAGGGGCAGGGTGTGGTTTGGATCAGTCTCGGCAGACCACACCCGGAGATGGCGAGCAGCACCAGCCCCAGTACCCGTGCCAGTGGCCTACTGCAGGCCGAAGCGGCTCGGTGCAGCCACACGGAGCTGATGGCCCAGTTCCCCGGAGAAGACCCTGAATTCTTCCGGGCTGGATTGAAGGATTTGGACCGAAGGATGGTCCAGGCGCAGCGGGAGGCCATTGTGGGGTGGAGAGAAGAGATGGGCCGGTGGGTCGCGGCCCGGCAGCAAGAGGCGCTGCAACCACCCAGCAGTGAGCCTGCCCCTGAGGACGGAGGAGGACCATCGGAGGCCGAGAGTAGCGCTGCAAAGGGAGCAGGTAAGGGAGACGCCCCTGATACCAGCCGGGACGCCACTAACCTGCCCCTGGACCCCGTCGCAGAGCCGATCGCCCCAGTAGTCGCTGCACCTCCCCCTCCACTCCCGCCACCTGCACCTAGGCCCGAAGCCCCAAGCGCAGCCGCCGGACCACGTCCCACGCCGTGCCCCGTGATCCCGGGTGCGGCCGGAAGCGGCCCGCTCCAGACCCGGTCGCAAGGCCTGATGTCCCCAGGCGCCGTCCAACAGCGAGCGCCCCCGGTCCCAACGCTTCCACCCCTAGGGACCGACCTATACAGCCAGCTCGCCGGGCCCGATGGAGAACCGGTCCCCCTGCCACGCGGATGGGTGCACCCCTGCAACCGGAGGGACCTGTCCGCAGGGGACGAAGCCCCGCTTGCTCCGCTTCTGCCCGCTCCACAACCAATTGCAATCCCCCAGCTCCCTGAGGAAGAGGTCCAGATAGAGTGGGACCAGACCGGGGAGGACCTAATGGGGTTCTCACAAGAGACACGGGCGGCCGCAGCTCGCAGGCGGAAGTTCTGCCGCCGGGAAATAAGGCAGCTAGAGAAGGAGGAGCAGGCGCGGCGCCAGAGGCAGGAACAGGAACAGCTGCAGGCCCAGAGCGCGGCAGAGAAGACCCGGACCCGCCGAGACCCCAAAGCCGCACGCGGTCCCACAGTAACCGGGATCGTGGTCAAATTCCACCAAGAGAAGGGGTGGGGGTTCATCTGGGATCCGACGATGGACACAGACCTTTTTGTAAATAGAAGGGATGTAGAGAGTCATCTGCCCGAGGGTAACCCGAAACAGGATCTCTTTCCGGGGGATCGGGTATCATACACCCGACATCGAGGACTGCGAGGGTGGTAGAGCACCACTACCCTGAACCCTGCTATGCGGAGGACCCGGATGCGGGAGTTTGAAGAGGATGAGGAGCCAGGATACCGCTACTAAAGAGCAACAGAACTGTACATAGTTACCCGCCAGGGTGAAGAAGTGCCGTGATACGCTGATTGCGGATTACAGAAAGTTTACCCGGTTCAGGGTTGTTGTAAAGCTCATGTGTTTGATAGAGTTACCCGAAAAGGGTCTGTGAGTTATCCGGCTGAGGACTGGGAGCAGCCAGCCCCTTTTCTATCCGGCTGAGGACTGGGAGCAGCCAAGTGTTGTACATAGTTGCACTTCTTAAAGTGCCCTCTACTGGTTTTATATACACCTACCTCAAGAGATGTCTGAAGGCGTTTGTTGCACTTAGAAAAATTGCACCTTGTTGGGTGACATGGACACCTGGTCGCGGCAAGGACTGTGACCTGCTAAAGAGACTTCGTCGCAAGAATGCTGCTGAAAGTAATCTGTGTTTTCTACTTAAAGAAATGTTTTATGTGTACATATATGCAAAGAGTTACATATTTGAAAGAAAATTTAATACCTATTAGAAAGTGAAGTTTAATAATGCTGAAAAGTAACAGGAAAAGTAGTCTCCCATAAAGGGAAAAAAGAAAATGTTGAATTGATTTTGTATGGTTGCATTTAAGAATGTTTTGCATGTCTTTTGCTCTGTTCCAGCCCGCGGTCATGCTGTGATTTACCAGGGGGGGAATGTAGCGCCCCGAGGGTTCGGTCGCTACAGAGGTATAGCATCTCACCCAGAGGTGTGATATCTCACTTCCAGGTAAGGATGGAGTATGGCTCAGGACCCTAACACCCACATGCACTACACCACATTTTCGGGGGGCAGGGCGACAATGCTACCAAGAGTGAGCACAACTGTCCCTGTCCCTGGTTGGAATGGGGGGAGGGAACACCTAGAAAGGGGGAACCTGGTAGTGTGTGGGTGGGGAGAGTAGATCCTGGGTGCACTGATGAGAGAGGTATAAAAGGTGGGAGCCATCTTAGGGACAGTGGTCAGTCAGAGTGAAGAAGTGACAGAGCAGGGCCTCTGTGGGGCTCTGCTCCGGAGGCGGGCCTAGCCTGTGAGGCCCTGCTAGGACTGAAAGAGGAAGGAAAGAGAAAGTGAGAGAGAGCAGAGAGAGAAGGAGGCTGGGAGCAGAGGCTCTGCTTGGGCTCTGCTCCGCAAGCAGGCCAAGTCTTAAGGCCTGAGCCTGGAGGGAGTAAACAGAAGGAGAAGGAAGGAAGAAGTATGGAGGAAGCTCTAAGAGAAGACTGAAGGGACGCCAGGGGTGCGGACCGGCCAGCTGCCACCGCACGCCCGCCGCTACCAGAGCAGAGGGGTCAGGCCAAGAAAAGGGAACCGGATCCCTCATCTAGTGGAGGAGAGCAACTACCCTCAGCTAGTAACCGGAGGCCGTGGCATTGTACATGCACGGCCCCTCACTACACCCGTTAGGAAGGCAACATATAGGGCCCAGGGAAACGGAACATACATTTGCCCGCCAAGGCCCGAGGCAGCTGGACAGAAACGTGGTCAATTGTGGGGTACGACAGGCCAGAGAAAGGACACACAAAGGGGGTCCTGAAAAGCATTCCAAAAGATACCTGAGAGTTGGCCGAGCCCCTCACCTGGTGAGCACAGTACGACGTGGGCAGCCATTACCTGCGCAGAAGTGGCTTGGAGTGTAAAACTGTGAGGAAAGACCCTGGACTGCATCACTGGACTCTGAGTTATTACTGCTGCTCCCACGCACCATAACCCCCACCATCTGCACTCACTGCCCTGAGGCTATACTCCTCCCGTGGGGAGTTATACTACCCCCTGCTGCTCACACAACATCAGCCTCAGCGGTCTGCCCGCAGCGGCGGTTCTCGGTGACCGCAATCCACGGGTGGCGTAGTCGGACATTTAATCATAAAAACCACATAAATAGACTGCCACTGGTTTGACCACCCTGAGCCACGGGACCGGGTCGCCGCCACGGAGACTACAACCCCCAGTATTACACAGAGACTCTGTTCCGGGTATTCCCCATTCCACACACGGCCCAGGGGGCGCGTCATATGTACCCGCTCTTTCTTTCAACCACCCTTATATTACCACCCCTTAAACTTTTGACCCAACTAATAACTCACCCATCTAGGTGCCGACAGACGATAACCCCCCACTTGCCCTACAAAGTTGAGTCGTGGGTTACTATACCCATAACTCTGCTGCTGCTCCGTTTTTCCTATAATGATGATACAATTAAACGGAAACTCTATTTTTAGGGAATTGCCACTAACATTTCTATAATAGCCTTCGTGGTCATCATTATCTGAGAATTTGTCTTCAAGAATAAATTGTTCTCCTTTTTCAAGTTTCTTTAGGGAAAACAACAATACATTTTCATCTATAAGGCTAGCTACTAAAAACTCTTTACAATGGATCCTAACCAAATGGAGCAATAAACGGGAATCACATATTGATGGCCTATGTTTGATCGTTGAAGGTTGCAGCACAGCTGCTCATGTAGACGAATTGCTACTCGTGATGGACAGGAGTCTTGGGAGTCAGACTTGACTTCCGCAAAAAGTTAAGTTTAATGTTTTATCTTGTTGGGGAAGTAAAAGATTGGCAGCCAATCACAACGTTTCTAACATTTCCTTGATAAAAAAAATTGACTAAAGCTCTAGATATACAGTCTCAAAGATGATACCAACCATGGGTATGCTGCCATTCAATGTACTAGAAAGATATACGACACTTCTGGTCAAGAGATGAGGTATAGTGATGAGCGAGCATGTTCTATTAATCCTTTCGGCGAGTATGCTCGGGTGCTCGCCGAGTATCTTCGGCGTGCTCGTGTATTAGGTCTTAGTCACTTCGTGTGCATGATTTGCGACTGTTTGACAGCTTTAATACATGTGAGGAATGCCTAAGAAACAGGCATTCCTCACATGTATTAAAGCTGTCAAACAGTCACAAATCATGAGCACGGAGTGACTCAAACATAACAGCCGAGCACGCCGAAGATACTCGGAATACACCCGAGCATGCTCGTAAATCTTGAGTAACGAGCATGCTCGCTCAACACTAATGAGGTGCCCAAGTTGGGTTCCAACCTAACAAACCTGTCAAAGTAAATGAGGAACTTGGCACTCAGAAGGTTGCAGTGAATGAAACAAGTTTTATTGTCAATCTTTATAGTTGTTAACGTTTCAGTTCTGAACATGGACCTGCTGCATGTTTACTGTATATACCACATTGTACAGTGCTTTGGGAACCGCGACTGTTCAGAACAACCTATAGGTTTGATAAATAAGTAAAAATGTAAAACTAAAATCCAGAATTTGTTAGAGGTGATATGGTTTCGGGGGGGCTCAAAAAAGGTATAGGAACAGGTGACGCTTGTTGCATTATTCACAGAGCTGATCGTGTGACAAAGGGCCTGTGCTACATCAACATTACATCATCGGTGTAAAGTCTTTTTAAAAGACTCAGCGCTGGGCCATTTCTTGTGATGTGTCAAATGAAAGAATATGCAATCATCATTGCACACTTGAAGAAAGGAGCATTTAAAAGCCTTGTCCATAGAAATCCCATCTGTCTAATTTATCTACTGCACTGGCGGATAATTCCAGCAGAATACGGAATAGGAAAGACTGTTTATTTTACTTGATTAGAGTGTTTGTCTTCTGCTGCTGGGGTCTGTTTTCCCTCCAATCGTCTGCCTTTTATCTGTATTTATTTTTCTCCGAGGACCTCTTGCCGCTGCCGGCCTTTGTCAAGACCACGGCTGGTGTGTACATACACAGAGAGATGGAACAAATACATAGCAAGTAAGGTATGCCACGAGTTTGGGGCATATTCATTCTATTAAAGGCAACATTTGGCTGATACAATGGCGGGGTTTATTTTTTTCCTTACGTTTTGTATAAACATTAAGTAAAATATATGAGAAAGAGTCATTCTGTACACGGATCGCACTGCCAAATTAGCTGAAAATGCCTTTTTACCCAAAATAAAATTGCAGAAAAATATTGCCCCTAGTGGTGAGATAACATTTCTACAATGTGAAAAAATATTTATTGATTTTTTTTTTTACAAATGCGAACTCTATGGCAATCTTGGCATCTTCTAACTTTAGGATAGGTCATCTATGTCCGATCGGCCGGGGTCCAACACCCAGCACCCCCGCCGATCTTTGTCGGTGGCCGGAAATACTCACTTGCCGAGCTGCTCAGTCTTCTGGTAGTGGCCGGGGCTTGGTACTGCACATCCGCCCCCTATTCAAATCAATAGGAGGCAGATGTGCAGTACCCTGTGGTGGCCACTATCAGAAGATGGTACAAGTGCGTACTTCCGGCAGGCCGCTACCGACATCGATAACAGCTGATCGGCGTTGGTGCTAGGTGTCAGACCCCGACCGATTAGTCATTGATGACCTATTCTAAGGATACGACATCAATGTAAAAGTAGCAGACAACCTATCCAACCTGGATGGCTCTAATAGGGGTGCTAGAAAACCATCCTCCTACGTGGGTTAGGTGACAACTACTAGATTGGTTGGTTTCAATGACTAAAAGCCTCACTAATTTGCAGCCTGGGGGACTAGTGCCCCATTTGAATGGAGAGGTAGTCTCACATGCGCTCAGCAGCTCTATTCAATCTTTATTGGACTCCAGAGATGGCTGAGTGGAGAGCTCAACTATCTCTGGCTGCCCCTTAGAGAATGAATGGAGTAACAGAACAAGTGTGACTACAGCTCCATTCAAACAGGGGACACAAGTCCCTTTCTTCAGGCGGTTGATGGGGGTCTCAGCAGTTGGGCCTCCCGTGATCTAGTAGTTATCCCTTACCCTATGGATAGGTGACCACTTTCTCCACTTCAATATACAAAAAATATTAAATGAACACATTCATTGATCAGATCAGATTTTCACAAGTCCTAAAATTAGATAATTAAAACCAAATCAATCAAAGAAGTCAAAAATATTAGACTTTTTTAATGAAAAAATGATCCAATATCACATGCCTATAAATGGCAGAAGTATGTGAACCTTTGCTTTCCGCATCTGATTTGATCCCTCATGGAGCAATAACTGCATGTAAACGGTTCCAGTAATTGTTGGTCAGTTCTGAACATCGGCTTGGAGGAATTTTAGCCCAATGCTCCCTACAAAGCAGCTTCACCTCTGTTAGGTTGGTGGGTTTTCTCCTATCAATTGTTCTCTTCAGCTCCTTCCACAACATTTCTATAGCATTAGGACTTTGACTTGGCTATTATAAAATGGCTTTTGGTCATTGTCTTGGTGCATGACCCTTGTTCTCTTGAGATTCAGTTCATGGAAAGATATCCTGACATTTTCCTTTAGAATTTGCTGATAAAATTCAGAAATTAATTGTTCCATCAATTATGGCAAGGCATACTGGCCGAGATGCAGCAAAACAGGCCCAAACCATGATACTATCAATACCGTGTTTCACAGATGGTACAGGGTTTTTATGCTGTAATAAAGTGTTTTTCTTCCTCCAAACATATCGCTTATCATTTAACCCATTGTTCCAATATTCTTGTGGCTTATCCAGGTAATATTTAGCAAACTGCAGATGGGCAGCAATGTTCTTTTTTTATCAGTATATCAGTAGCTTTCTCCTTGCGATCCTGTCATGCTCACCATTGTTGTTCAATATCCTCCTGCTAGTGGACTCATGAACAATAGCATTAGCTATTGTAATAGAGGCCTTTAGTTACTTAGAGTTTACCTTGGGTTCCTTTGGGATGTTGTGGATTATTATATGTCTTGCTAGTGAAATGATCTTTGTTTGTCAAAGACTCCTGAAAGAGATTATAATGGCCTTGAATTTTCTCTATTTATACACAATCTGTATTGGTTTAGTCCCAACTCTTTAGAGATGTTTTTTGTGTTTTCCAGCCAACAACTCTTTTTCTAATTGTCCTAAGAAATCTCTTTTGTTGATGAAATGATACACTTCTACAAAAGTGTTGTGAAAGTCAGACTTTGATAAATCCCTATTCTTTAATTAAAACAGGTCGCCCTTTTGCACCTCATTGTCATCTAATTGATTGAAAACACCAGACTCTAATTTCACCATCAAATCATCTGATATTCTTAAAGGTTCACTTACTTTTGAGTCTCACAGAAAATGTGATATTGGGTCATTTTCCTCAATAATAAAACATAAAAACCTAATATTTTTTGACTCATTGCTTTGATTTTCTTCTCTTCATCTATGTTTAGAACTTGTATGAAAATCCAATGCAGTTTTAAGTACAAATATGGAAAATTCTCATGGGTTCACATACTTTCAAGCACTACTGTATATGACTATGCAAGTCCGTATTTTATACGTAAATTTTTTTTTGGAAAATGTGTAGAAATGTAAAGTGCCAATAAAGCACATGTTTCCCATAAACATATTGTATATCAACATCCTATGGATGTAGACCCAGTGTATGGGATCACCTCTCGTGTGTCCATGTCGCTCAAGAACAGCACGCTTCCTCGCTCTGCATGTGGTGATGAAAGCTTTGGAGAACATTTGTCACGCATGTGTAAATTAGGCTCAGAGTAGACAGGGCCTATTAGTGGAACACGCCATTTGCCACTTTTCAGTTTCTGATTCTTAGAACAACAGCTTTCTTTCTCTTAATCCCCCAAACCCAATCTGTTATTCATTGTTCAATGATGTCATGAGACTAAAGGGCACATCTTGAAGTTCATAAATTATTATTTTTTTTTTAATGTTCGACGATATCGCAATGGTAATTAGCAAATGCAAAAAAAAAAAGGTATGAGGCTACGCAGAAGAAATGCATGTGGATACTTCTAGTAGCTTGGGTAGCAATAATATTTAGGCAGTCATAAAGATGACAGGTCACTATACACTCCTCCAATAACTAAAATGTGGTTTATAGTAAAAGTTAAAAATTCAGATTAAAAAAAAAAAAAAAGCAGTATGGTTTAGGCCTCACTCAGATGTCCGATTTTCTCAAACGAGGGCCATCAGTGGTTTACAAGGATAGCAATCGTACCTATGATAGTCACATGTTTGTGATTTTTCGAAGAAAATCGTGGAGACATGTCCAATTTTGGACCAAATTCGGCAATGCAAGTCTAAAGGTCAGTAGAAAAATTGGACTGCACTTGGATGACATCTGACTTCAGTACAATTTTCACGGAATATCCGAGAGTAGGGATGAGAGAACCCGTGGATGTTCGGGTTCGAAGGGTTCAACCAAACTTTAGTCCAAAGTTCGGTTTGGGTATCAGAATTCTACCCGAACTTGAATCCAAACTCCATAGAAGTCAATGGAGACCCGAATTTTTGTGTAGTAAAAGGGGTATAAAATGGTAGTATTAAGGGATAGGAGACTGCCAAAGAAAGCACAGTACCCCCACACAGAGTCTCTCTCTCTCCAGTACTTCCGACAGACTCTCAACAAACTTTATTCGGCACTGAAGCTGAAAAGTAAAACGGACTTCCGAGAAAAAGTCAGTGTTCGGAGTTCAGGTGTCCAGTACGATCCTCGAACTTTACAGTTCGGATTCGCTCATCTCTATTAGTGAGGAGAGGGTGAAAAACTTTTTTTTTTCTCCAGGTACGAGAAAAAACTGATTACCCTGGGACCAAACTCTGACCAAAGTCTAATCAAAATAAATCGATCCATTTTTCTCAAAAGTCTAAATGAGTCCTTAGACTTTAGGGATTGACCAGTGTAGAAAACCCATTTAAGATTTAATCTGTTCAGGACCTTAAAGGGCTTGTTCGACCAAAGTGAAAAGTTCCCCAGGCGCTCGGTGCTGAAAGTTTTGCACAAAAGTTGATACTTACTATTAAACTAACTACGAGAATACGTTAACTCCCACACAAATGTCCGTCATTCACTCATTCCTCCGCTTTCACGGTAGCTGTAGTAATAATACTAAGCTCCAATTTATATCTAGTGTCAGCTGCTTGCATAAGGAACAGCTACATTGACTTAAGCCAGAAGAGCCCCTTTTATGTATTTCCCACAATTCCTTATAGGATAGCAGACTTTCGATCCTGGTGCCAGTGTAAACTACTTTTCAGCACTTTTATTTACCCATGTACTTACACAAGGCTGAAAGCCATCTCTGCAACATCCAACGCTTATTTTTTTTAACATGTTTTAAACTGCGACGTTGTGCGCTGCATAATTAGCATATTCCTTAACTGCGCCCTGACATACTGGATTCTCTCCAGCCTATCGGGGCATTTGCCATTTCCACCTCTCCTATGTCCGTGACGGAATAATCAAGAAGATCACAAATAATGACCTACATACAGTATACAACTAGAACTTACAGACAGGCAATGGAATCTAGGTTTTTACTATGCCAACTGAATGCAGCATTATGTAGGGGCAGAGACCCTAATTCTAATGATTTGTCACTTGCTTTACTGGGTTCTGCAGATTTGATTAAAAACAGTTTCTATGCTGCAGATCTACCGCTGACAGCAGCGCTGCATTGCCGGGCACTGTGCAGAGACAATCTCCCAGCACAGCATTACCAATGCCAGCCGCCGGCCAATCAGAAACCAGCAGCTGACATTTGTGTGCCGACACAGCGGCGTATGACGTCACTGCCATGCGCAGATGTCAGCTGCTGGCCTCTGATTGGCTGGCGGCTGGCATTGGTAATGCTGTGCTGGGAGACTGTCTCTGCGCGCAGTGTTGGCGGCACCTCCTGGACCAGGTCGGGACTGTAAAGAGGTCTGCGCCTGCGGGCCACATGTGCAGAAAGGACGCCGAGGACAGGTGAGAATAATCTTTTTTTTTTCTCTTTTATGTGTGTGAAGAACAGCACAATAGGGGACATAGGCGCAGCATGGGAACCTGGAAAGGGGACATAGCCACAGCATGGGGACATAGCCACAGCATGGGGACACCGATGGGGACATAGAGACAGCATGGGGACATAGCCACAGCATGGGGACACCGATGGGGACATAGAGACAGCATGGGGACATCGATGGGGACATAGAGACAGCATGGGGACCTGGAAAGGGGACATAGCCACAGCATGGGGACATTGATGGGGACACAGCCACAACATGGGGACATTGATGGGGACATAGTCACAACATAGGGACCAGTATGGGCACATTACTACAAGATGGGGACCAGGATGAGGCACATTACTACAAGATGAGGACCAGGATGAGGCACATTACTACAAGAGGGGGACCAGGATGAGGCACATTACTACAAGATGAGGACCAGGATGGGCACATTACTACAAGATGAGGACCAGGATGGGCACATTACTACAAGATGAGGACCAGGATGAGGCACATTACTACAAGATGAGGACCAGGATGAGGCACATTACTACAAGATGGGGACCAGGATGGGGCACATTACTACAAGATGAGGACCAGGATGAGGCACATTACTACAAGATGGGGACCAGGATGGGGCACATTACTACAAGATGAGGACCAGGATGGGCACATTACTACAAGATGAGGACCAGGATGAGGCACATTACTACAAGATGAGGACCAGGATGAGGCACATTACTACAAGATGGGGACCAGGATGGGGCACATTACTACAAGATGAGGACCAGGATGAGGCACATTACTACAAGATGGGGACCAGGATGGGGCACATTACTACAAGATGAGGACCAGGATGAGGCACATTACTACAAGATGAGGACCAGGATGAGGCACATTACTACAAGATGGGGACCAGGATGGGCACATTACTACAAGATGAGGACCAGGATGGGGCACATTACTACAAGATGAGGACCAGGATGGGGCACATTACTACAAGATGGGGACCAGGATAGGCACATTACTACAAGATGGGGACCAGGATGGGGCACATTACTACAAGATGGGGATCAGGATGGGCACATTACTACAAGATGGAGACCAGGATGGGGCACATTACTACAAGATGGGGACCAGGATGGGGCACATTACTACAAGATGGGGACCAGGATGGGGCACATTACTACAAGATGAGGACCAGGATGGGGCACATTACTACAAGATGGGGACCAGTATGGGCACATTACTACAAGATGGGGACCAGGATGGGGCACATTACTACAAGATGAGGACCAGGATGGGGCACATTACTACAAGATGGGGACCAGTATGGGCACATTACTACAAGATGAGGACCAGGATGGGCACATTACTACAAGATGAGGACCAGGATGAGGCACATTACTACAAGATGGGGACCAGGATGGGGCACATTACTACAAGATGAGGACCAGGATGAGGCACATTACTACAAGATGGGGACCAGGATGGGCACATTACTACAAGATGAGGACCAGGATGGAGCACATTACTACAAGATGAGGACCAGGATGGGGCACATTACTACAAGATGGGGACCAGTATGGGCACATTACTACAAGATGAGGACCAGGATGGGCACATTACTACAAGATGAGGACCAGGATGGGCACATTACTACAAGATGAGGACCAGGATGGGGCACATTACTACAAGATGGGGACCAGGATGGGCACATTACTACAAGATGAGGACCAGGATGGGCACATTACTACAAGATGGGGACCAGGATAGGCACATTACTACAAGATGAGGACCAGGATGGGGCACATTACTACAAGATGGGGACCAGGATAGGCACATTACTACAAGATGAGGACCAGGATGGGGCACATTACTACAAGATGAGGACCAGGATGGGGCACATTACTACAAGATGAGGATCAGGATGGGCACATTACTACAAGATGAGGACCAGGATGGGGCACATTACTACAAGATGAGGACCAGGATGGGGCACATTACTACAAGATGAGGACCAGGATGGGGCACATTACTACAAGATGGGGACCAGGATGGGGCACATTACTACAAGATGAGGACCAGGATGGAGCACATTACTACAAGATGAAGACCAGGATGGGGCACATTACTACAAGATGAGGACCAGGATGGGGCCCATTACTACAAGATGAGGACCAGTATGGGGCACATTACTACAAGACGAGGACCAGGATGGGGACATTACTACAAGATGAGGACCAGGATGGAGCACATTACTACAAGATGGGGACCAGGATGGGGCACATTACTACAAGATGAGGACCAGGATAAGGCACATTACTACAAGATGGGGACCAGGATAGGCACATTACTACAAGATGGGGACCAGGATGGGGCACATTACTACAAGATGGGGATCAGGATGGGCACATTACTACAAGATGGGGACCAGGATGGGGCACATTACTACAAGATGAGGATCAGGATGGGCACATTACTACAAGATGGGGACCAGGATAGGAACATTACTACAAGATGAGGATCAGGAGGGGCACATTACTACAAGATGGGGACCAGGATGGGGCACATTACTACAAGATGGGGACCAGGATGGGGCACATTACTACAAGATGAGGATTAGGATGGGCACATTACTACAAGATGGGGACCAGGATGGGGCACATTACTACAAGATGAGGATCAGGATAGGCACATTACTACAAGATGGGGACCAGGATGGGGCACATTACTAAAAGATGAGGACCAGGATAAGGCACATTACTACAAGATGGGGACCAGGATAGGCACATTACTACAAGATGGGGACCAGGATGGGGCACATTACTACAAGATGAGGACCAGGATGGGGCACATTACTACAAGATGAGGACCAGGATGGGGCACATTACTACAAGATGGGGACCAGGATGAGGCACATTACTACAAGATGGGGACCAGGATGGGGCACATTACTACAAGATGGGGATCAGGATGGGCACATTACTACAAGAGGAGGACCAGGATGGGGCACATTACTACAAGATGGGGACCAGGATAGGCACAATACTACAAGATGAGGACCAGGATGGGGCACATTACTACAAGATGAGGACCAGGATGAGGCACATTACTACAAGATGAGGACCAGGATGGGGCACATTACTACAAGATGAGGACCAGGATGGGGCACATTACTACAAGATGGGGACCAGGATGGGGCACATTACTACAAGATGGGGACCAGGATGGGGCACATTACTACAAGATGAGGACCCGGATGGGGCACATTACTCCAAGATGGGGACCAGTATGGGCACATTACTACAAGATGGGGACCGGGATGGGGCACATTACTACAAGATGGGGACCAGGATGGGGCACATTACTCTAAGATGGGGACCAGTATGGGCACATTACTACAAGATGGGGACAGGGATGGGGCACATTACTACAAGATGGGGACTAGGATGGGGCACAATACTACAAGATAGGAACATTACTCCAAGATGGGGACCAGTATGGGCACATTACTACAAGATGGGGACCAGGATGGGCACATTACTACAAGATGGGGACCGGGATGGGGCACATTACTACAAGATGAGGACCAGGATGGGGCACATTACTACAAGATAGGAACATTACTCCAAGATGGGGACCAGTATGGGCACATTACTACAAGATGGGGATTGGGATGGGGCACATAACTACAAGATGAGGACCAGGATGGGCACATTACTTCAAGATGGGGACCGGGATGGGGCACATTACTACAAGATGAGAACCAGGATGGGGCACATTACTACAAGATGAGAACCAGGATGGGGTACATTACTACAAGATGAGGACCAGGATGGGCACATTACTACAAGATGGGGACCAGGATGGGGCACATTACTACAAGATGAGGACCAGGATGGGGCACATTACTACAAGATTAGGACCAGGATGGGGCACATTACTACAAGATGGGGACCAGGATGAGGCACATTACTACAAGATGAGGACCAGGATGGGCACATTACTACAAGATGAGGACCAGGAAGGGGCACATTACTACAAGATGGGGACCAGGATAGGCACATTACTACAAGATGAGGACCAGGATGGGGCACATTACTACAAGATGAGGACCAGGATGGGGCACATTACCACAAGATGAGGACCAGGATGAGGCACATTACTACAAGATGAGGACCAGGATGGGGCACATTACTACAAGATGAGGACCAGGATGAGGCACATTACTGCAAGATGAGGACCAGGATGGGGCACATTACTACAAGATGAGGACCAGGATGGGGCACATTACTACAAGATGAGGACCAGGATGAGGCACATTACTACAAGACGAGGACCAGGATGGGGCACATTACTACAAGATGAGGACCAGGATGGGGCACATTACTACAAGATGAGGACCAGGATGGGCACATTACTACAAGATGAGGACCAGGATGAGGCACATTACTACAAGACGAGGACCAGGATGGGGCACATTACTACAAGATGAGGACCAGGATGGGGCACATTACTACAAGATGGGGACCAGGATGGGGCACATTACTACAAGATGAGGACCAGGATAAGGAACATTACTACAAGATGAAGACCAGGATAAGGCACATTAGTACAAGATGGGGACCAGGATAGGCACATTACTACAAGATGGGGACCAGGATGGGGCACATTACTACAAGATGGGGATCAGGATGGGGCACATTACTACAAGATGGGGATCAGGATGGGCACATTACTACAAGATGGGGACCAGGATGGGGCACATTACTACAAAATGGGGATCAGGATGGGCACATTACTACAAGATGGGGACCAGGATGGGGCACATTACTACAAGATGAGGATCAGGATGGGCACATTACTACAAGATGGGGACCAGGATAGGCACATTACTACAAGATGAGGATCAGGATGGGCACATTACGACAAGATGGGGACCAGGATGGGGCACATTACTACAAGATGAGGACCAGGATAAGGCACATTACTACAAGATGGGGACCAGGATAGGCACATTACTACAAGATGGGGACCTGGATGGGGCACATTACTACAAGATGGGGATCAGGATGGGCACATTACTACAAGATGAGGACCAGGATGGGGCACATTACTACAAGATGAGGACCAGGATGGGGCACATTACTACAAGATGGGGACCAGGATGGGGCACATTACTACAAGATGGGGACCAGGATGAGGCACATTACTACAAGATGGGGACCAAGATGGGGCACATTACTACAAGATGGGGATCAGGATGGGCACATTACTACAAGATGAGGACCAGGATGGGCACATTACTACAAGATGGGGACCAGGATAGGCACATTACTACAAGATGAGGACCAGGATGGGGCACATTACTACAAGATGAGGACCAGGATGGGGCACATTACTACAAGATGGGGACCAGGATGAGGCACATTACTACAAGATGGGGACAAGGATGGGGCACAATACTACAAGATGGGGATCAGGATGGGCACATTACTACAAGATGAGGACCAGGATGGGGCACATTACTACAAGATGGGGACCAGGATAGGCACATTACTACAAGATAAGGACCAGGATGGGGCACATTACTACAAGATGAGGACCAGGATGAGGCACATTACTACAAGATGAGGACCAGGATGGGGCACATTACTACAAGATGGGGACCAGGATGGGGCACATTACTACAAGATGAGGACCAGGATGGGGCACATTACTACAAGATGAGGACCAGGATGGGGCACATTACTACAAGATGGGGACCAGGATGAGACACATTACTACAATATGGGGACCAGGATGGGGCACAATACTACAAGATGGGGATCAGGATGGGCACATTACTACAAGATGACGACCAGGATGGGGCACATTACTACAAGATGGGGACCAGGATAGGCACATTACTACAAGATGAGGACCAGGATGGGGCACATTACTACAAGATGAGGACCAGGATGGGACACATTACTACAAGATGGGGACCAGGATGGGGCACATTACTACAAGATGGGGACCAGGATGGGGCACATTACTACAAGATGAGGACCAGGATGGGGCACATTACTAGAAGATGAGGACCAGGATGGGGCACATTACCACAAGATGGAGACCAGGATGGGGCACATTACTACAAGATGGGGACCAAGATGGGGCACATTACTACAAGATGAGGACCCGGATGGGGCACATTACTAGAAGATGAGGACCAGGATGGGGCACATTACTAGAAGATGAGGACCAGGATGGGGCACATTACTCCAAGATGGGGACCAGTATGGGCACATTACTACAAGATGGGGACCAGGATGGGGCACATTGCTACAAGATGGGGACCAGGATGGGGCACATTACTCTAAGATGGGGACCAGTATGGGCACATTACTACAAGATGGGGACAGGGATGGGGCACATTACTACAAGATGGGGACTAGGATGGGGCACAATACTACAAGATAGGAACATTACTCCAAGATGGGGACCAGTATGGGCACATTACTACAAGATGGGGACCAGGATGGGCACATCACTACAAGATGGGGACCGGGATGGGGCACATTACTACAAGATGAGGACCAGGATGGGGCACATTACTACAAGATGAGGACCAGGATGAGGCACATTACTACAAGACGAGGACCAGGATGGGGCACATTACTACAAGATGAGGACCAGGATGGGGCACATTACTACAAGATGAGGACCAGGATGGGCACATTACTACAAGATGAGGACCAGGATGAGGCACATTACTACAAGACGAGGACCAGGATGGGGCACATTACTACAAGACAAGGACCAGGATGGGGCACATTACTACAAGATGGGGACCAGGATGGGGCACATTACTACAAGATGAGGACCAGGATAAGGCACATTAGTACAAGATGGGGACCAGGATAGGCACATTACTACAAGATGAGGACCAGGATGGGGCACATTACTACAAGATGAGGACCAGGATGGGGCACATTACTACAAGATGGGGACCAGGATGGGGCACATTACTACAAGATGGGGACCAGGATGAGGCACATTACTACAAGATGGGGACCAGGATGGGGCACATTACTACAAGATGGGGACCAGGATGAGGCACATTACTACAAGATGGGGACCAGGATGCGGCACATTACTACAAGACGAGGACCAGGATGGGGCACATTACTACAAGATGAGGACCAGGATGGGGCACATTACTACAAGATGAGGACCAGGATGAGGCACATTACTGCAAGATGAGGACCAGGATGGGGCACATTACTACAAGATGAGGACCAGGATGGGGCACATTACTACAAGATGAGGACCAGGATGAGCCACATTACTACAAGACGAGGACCAGGATGGGGCACATTACTACAAGACGAGGACCAGGATGGGGCACATTACTACAAGATGAGTACCAGGATGGGGCACATTACAACAAGATGAGGACCAGGATGGGCACATTACTACAAGATGAGGACCAGGATGAGGCACATTACTACAAGACGAGGACCAGGATGGGGCACATTACTACAAGATGAGGACCAGGATGGGGCACATTACTACAAGATGGGGACCAGGATGGGGCACATTACTACAAGATGAGGACCAGGATAAGGCACATTAGTACAAGATGGGGACCAGGATAGGCACATTACTACAAGATGGGGACCAGGATGGGGCACATTACTACAAGATGGGGATCAGGATGGGCACATTACTACAAGATGGGGACCAGGATGGGGCACATTACTACAAGATGGGGATCAGGATGGGCACATTACTACAAGATGGGGACCAGGATGGGGCACATTACTACAAGATGAGGATCAGGATGGGCACATTACTACAAGATGGGGACCAGGATAGGCACATTACTACAAGATGGGGACCAGGATAGGCACATTACTACAAGATGGGGACCTGGATGGGGCACATTACTACAAGATGGGGATCAGGATGGGCACATTACTAGAAGATGAGGACCAGGATGGGGCACATTACTACAAGATGAGGACCAGGATGGGGCACATTACTACAACATGGGGACCAGGATGGGGCACATTACTACAAGATGGGGACCAGGATGAGGCACATTACTACAAGATGGGGACCAAGATGGGGCACATTACTACAAGATGGGGATCAGGATGGGCACATTACTACAAGATGAGGACCAGGATGGGCACATTACTACAAGATGGGGACCAGGATAGGCACATTACTACAAGATGAGGACCAGGATGGGGCACATTACTACAAGATGAGGACCAGGATGGGGCACATTACTACAAGATGCGGACCAGGATGAGGCACATTACTACAAGATGGGGACAAGGATGGGGCACAATATTACAAGATGGGGATCAGGATGGGCACATTAATACAAGATGAGGACCAGGATGGGGCACATTACTACAAGATGGTGACCAGGATAGGCACATTACTACAAGATAAGGACCAGGATGGGGCACATTACTACAAGATGAGGACCAGGATGAGGCACATTACTACAAGATGAGGACCAGGATGGGGCACATTACTACAAGATGGGGACCAGGATGGGGCACATTACTACAAGATGGGGACCAGGATGAGGCACATTACTACAAGATGGGGACCAAGATGGGGCACATTACTACAAGATGGGGATCAGGATGGGCACATTACTACAAGATGAGGACCAGGATGGGGCACATTACTACAAGATGAGGACCAGGATGGGCACATTACTACAAGATGAGGACCAGGATGAGGCACATTACTACAAGACGAGGACCAGAATGGGGCACATTACTACAAGATGAGGACCAGGATGGGGCACATTACTACAAGATGGGGACCAGGATGGGGCACATTACTACAAGATGAGGACCAGGATAAGGCACATTAGTACAAGATGGGGACCAGGATAGGCACATTACTACAAGATGGGGACCAGGATGGGGCACATTACTACAAGATGGGGATCAGGATGGGCACATTACTACAAGATAGGGACCAGGATGGGGCACATTACTACAAGATGGGGATCAGGATGGGCACATTACTACAAGATGGGGACCAGGATGGGGCACATTACTACAAGATGAGGATCAGGATGGGCACATTACTACAAGATGGGGACCAGGATAGGCACATTACTACAAGATGGGGACCAGGATAGGCACATTACTACAAGATGGGGACCTGGATGGGGCACATTACTACAAGATGGGGATCAGGATGGGCACATTACTAGAAGATGAGGACCAGGATGGGGCACATTACTACAAGATGAGGACCAGGATGGGGCACATTACTACAACATGGGGACCAGGATGGGGCACATTACTACAAGATGGGGACCAGGATGAGGCACATTACTACAAGATGGGGACCAAGATGGGGCACATTACTACAAGATGGGGATCAGGATGGGCACATTACTACAAGATGAGGACCAGGATGGGCACATTACTACAAGATGGGGACCAGGATAGGCACATTACTACAAGATGAGGACCAGGATGGGGCACATTACTACAAGATGAGGACCAGGATGGGGCACATTACTACAAGATGCGGACCAGGATGAGGCACATTACTACAAGATGGGGACAAGGATGGGGCACAATATTACAAGATGGGGATCAGGATGGGCACATTAATACAAGATGAGGACCAGGATGGGGCACATTACTACAAGATGGTGAGCAGGATAGGCACATTACTACAAGATAAGGACCAGGATGGGGCACATTACTACAAGATGAGGACCAGGATGAGGCACATTACTACAAGATGAGGACCAGGATGGGGCACATTACTACAAGATGGGGACCAGGATGGGGCACATTACTACAAGATGGGGACCAGGATGAGGCACATTACTACAAGATGGGGACCAAGATGGGGCACATTACTACAAGATGGGGATCAGGATGGGCACATTACTACAAGATGAGGACCAGGATGGGCACATTACTACAAGATGGGGACCAGGATAGGCACATTACTACAAGATGAGGACCAGGATGGGGCACATTACTACAAGATGAGGACCAGGATGGGGCACATTACTACAAGATGGGGACCAGGATGAGGCACATTACTACAAGATGGGGACCAGGATGGGGCACAATACTATAAGATGGGGATCAGGATGGGCACATTACTACAAGATGAGGACCAGGATGGGGCACATTACTACAAGATGGGGACCAGGATAGGCACATTACTACAAGATGAGGACCAGGATGGGGCACATTACTACAAGATGAGGACCAGGATGAGGCACATTACTACAAGATGAGGACCAGGATGGGGCACATTACTACAAGATGAGGACCAGGATGGGGCACATTACTACAAGATGGGGACCAGGATGGGGCACATTACTACAAGATGGGGACCAGGATGGGGCACATTACTACAAGATGAGGACCAGGATGGGGCACATTACTAGAAGATGAGGACCAGGATGGGGCACATTACCACAAGATGGAGACCAGGATGGGGCACATTACTACAAGATGGGGACCAGGATGGGGCACATTACTACCAGATGAGGACCCGGATGGGGCACATTACTAGAAGATGAGGACCAGGATGGGGCACATTACTAGAAGATGAGGACCAGGATGGGGCACATTACTCCAAGATGGGGACCAGTATGGGCACATTACTACAAGATGGGGACCAGGATGGGGCACATTGCTACAAGATGGGGACCAGGATGGGGCACATTACTCTAAGATGGGGACCAGTATGGGCACATTACTACAAGATGGGGACAGGGTTGGGGCACATTACTACAAGATGGGGACTAGTATGGGGCACAATACTACAAGATAGGAACATTACTCCAAGATGGGGATCAGGATGGGCACATTACTACAAGATGGGGACCAGGATGGGCACATTACTACAAGATGGGGACCGGGATGGGGCACATTACTACAAGATGAGGACCAGGATGGGGCACATTACTACAAGATAGGAACATTACTCCAAGATGGGGACCAGTATGGGCACATTACTACAAGATGGGGATTGGGATGGGGCACATAACTACAAGATGAGGACCAGGATGGGCACATTACTTCAAGATGGGGACCGGGATGGGGCACATTACTACAAGATGAGAACCAGGATGGGGCACATTACAACAAGATGAGGACCAGGATGGGCACATTACTACAAGATGGGGACCAGGATGGGGCACATTACTACAAGATGAGGACCAGGATGGGGCACATTCCTACAAGATTATGACCAGGATGGGGCACATTACTACAAGATGGGGACCAGGATGAGGCACATTACTACAAGATGAGGACCAGGATGGGCACATTACTACAAGATGGGGACCAGGATAGGCACATTACTACAAGACGAGGATCAGGATGGGGCACATTACTACAAGATGAGGACCAGGATGGGCACATTACTACAAGATGAGGACCAGGAAGGGGCACATTACTACAAGATGGGGACCAGGATAGGCACATTATTACAAGATGAGGACCAGGATGGGGCACATTACTACAAGATGAGGACCAGGATGGGGCACATTACTACAAGATGAGGACCAGGATGAGGCACATTACTACAAGATGTGGACCAGGATGGGGCACATTACTACAAGATGAGGACCAGGATGAGGCACATTACTGCAAGATGAGGACCAGGATGGGGCACATTACTACAAGATGAGGACCAGGATGGGGCACATTACTACAAGATGAGGACCAGGATGAGGCACATTACTACAAGACGAGGACCAGGATGGGGCACATTACTACAAGATGAGGACCAGGATGGGGCACATTACTACAAGATGAGGACCAGGATGGGCACATTACTACAAGATGAGGACCAGGATGAGGCACATTACTACAAGACGAGGACCAGGATGGGGCACATTACTACAAGATGAGGACCAGGATGGGGCACATTACTACAAGATGGGGACCAGGATGGGGCACATTACTACAAGATGAGGACCAGGATATGGCACATTAGTACAAGATGGGGACCAGGATAGGCACATTACTACAAGATGGGGACCAGGATGGGGCACATTACTACAAGATGGGGATCAGGATGGGCACATTACTACAAGATGGGGACCAGGATGGGGCACATTACTACAAGATGGGGATCAGGATGGGCACATTACTACAAGATGGGGACCAGGATGGGGCACATTACTACAAGATGAGGATCAGGATGGGCACATTACTACAAGATGAGGATCAGGATGGGCACACTACTACAAGATGGGGACCAGGATAGGCACATTACTACAAGATGGGGACCTGGATGGGGCACATTACTACAAGATGGGGATCAGGATGGGCACATTACTACAAGATGAGGACCAGGAAGGGGCACATTACTACAAGATGAGGACCAGGATGGGGCACATTACTACAAGATGGGGACCAGGATGGGGCACATTACTACAAGATGGGGACCAGGATGAGGCACATTACTACAAGATGGGGACCAAGATGGGGCACATTACTACAAGATGGGGATCAGGATGGGCACATTACTACAAGATGAGGACCGGTATGGGGCACATTACTATAAGATGGGGACCAGGATAGGCACATTACTACAAGATAAGGACCAGGATGGGGCACATTACTACAAGATGAGGACCAGGATGAGGCACATTACTACAAGATGAGGACCAGGATGGGGCACATTACTACAAGATGGGGACCAGGATGGGGCACATTACTACAAGATGGGGACCAGGATGATGCACATTACTACAAGATGGGGACCAAGATGGGGCACATTACTACAAGATGGGGATCAGGATGGGCATATTACTACAAGATGAGGACCAGGATGGGCACATTACTACAAGATGGGGACCAGGATAGGCACATTACTACAAGATGAGGACCAGGATGGGGCACATTACTACAAGATGACGACCAGGATGGGGCACATTACTACAAGATGGGGACCAGGATGAGGCACATTACTACAAGATGGGGACCAGGATGGGGCACAATACTACAAGATGGGGATCAGGATGGGCACATTACTACAAGATGAGGACCAGGATGGGGCACATTACTACAAGATGGGGACCAGGATAGGCACATTACTACAAGATGAGGACCAGGATGGGGCACATTACTACAAGATGAGGACCAGGATGAGGCACATTACTACAAGATGAGGACCAGAATGGGGCACATTACTACAAGATGGGGACCAGGATGGGGCACATTACTACAAGATGGGGACCAGGATGGGGCACATTACTACAAGATGAGGACCAGGATGGGGCACATTACTACAAGAAGAGGACCAGGTTGGGGCACATTACCACAAGATGGAGACCAGGATGGGGCACATTACTACAAGATGGGGACCAGGATGGGGCACATTACTACAAGATGAGGACCCGGATGGGGCACATTACTACAAGATGAGGACCAGGATGGGGCACATTACTAGAAGATGAGGACCAGGATGGGGCACATTACACCAAGATGGGGACCAGTATGGGCACATTACTACAAGATGGGGACCAGGATGGGGCACATTGCTACAAGATGGGGACCAGGATGGGGCACATTACTCTAAGATGGGGACCAGTATGGGCACATTACTACAAGATGGGGACAGGGATGGGGCACATTACTACAAGATGGGGACTAGGATGGGGCACAATACTACAAGATAGGAACATTACTCCAAGATGGGGACCAGTATGGGCACATTACTACAAGATGGGGACCAGGATGGGCACATTACTACAAGATGGGGACCGGAATGGGGCACATTACTACAAGATGAGGACCAGGATGGGGCACATTACTACAAGATAGGACCATTACTCCAAGATGGGGACCAGTATGGGCACATTACTACAAGATGGGGATTGGGATGGGGCACATAACTACAAGATGAGGACCAGGATGGGCACATTACTTCAAGATGGGGACCGGGATGGGGCACATTACTACAAGATGAGAACCAGGATGGGGCACATTACTACAAGATGAGGACCAGGATGGGCACATTACTACAAGATGGGGACCAGGATGGGGCACATTACTACAAGATGAGGACCAGGATGGGGCACATTACTACAAGATTAGGACCAGGATGGGGCACATTACTACAAGATGGGGACCAGGATGAGGCACATTACTACAAGATGAGGACCAGGATGGACACATTACTACAAGATGAGGACCAGGAAGGGGCACATTACTACAAGATGGGGACCAGGATAGGCACATTACTACAAGATGAGGACCAGGATGGGGCACATTACTACAAGATGAGGTCCAGGATGGGGCACATTACTACAAGATGAGGACCAGGATGAGGCACATTACTACAAGACGAGGACCAGGATGGGGCACATTACTACAAGATGAGGACCAGGATGGGGCACATTACTACAAGATGAGGACCAGGATGGGGCACATTACTACAAGATGAGGACAGGATGAGGCACATTACTACAAGACGAGGACCAGGATGGGGCACATTACTACAAGATGGGGACCAGGATGGGGCACATTACTACAAGATGAGGACCAGGATAAGGCACATTAGTACAAGATGGGAACCAGGATAGGCACATTACTACAAGATGAGGACCAGGATGGGGCACATTACTTCAAGATGAGGACCAGGATGGGGCACATTACTACAAGATGGGGACCAGGATTGGGCACATTACTACAAGATGGGGACCAGGATGAGGCACATTACTACAAGATGGGGACCAAGATGGGGCACATTACTACAAGATGGGGATCAGGATGGGCACATTACTACAAGATGAGGGCCAGGATGGGCACATTACTACAAGATGGGGACCAGGATAGGCACATTACTACAAGATGAGGACTAGGATGAGGCACATTACTACAAGATGAGGACCAGGATGGGGCACATTACTACAAGATGAGGACCAGGATGGGGCACATTACTACAAGATGAGGACCAGGATGGGGCACATTACTACAAGATGGGGACCAGGATGGGGCACATTACTACAAGATGAGGACCAGAATGGGGCACATTACTACAAGATGAGGACCAGGATGGGGCACATTACTACAAGATGAGGACCAGGATGGGGCACATTACTACAAGATGGGGACCAGAATGGGGCACATTACTACAAGATGACGACCAGGATGGGGCACATTACTCCAAGATGGGGACCCGTATGGGCACATTACTACAAGATGGGGACCGGGATGGGGCACATTACTACAAGATGGGGACCTGGATGGGGCACATTACTCTAAGATGGGGACCAGTATGGGCACATTACTACAAGATGGGGACAGGGATGGGGCACATTACTACAAGATGGGGACCAGGATGGGGCACAATACTACAAGATAGGAACATTACTCCAAGATGGGGACCAGTATGGGCACATTACTACAAGATGGGGACCAGGATGGGCACATTACTACAAGATGGGGACCGGGATGGGACACATTACTACAAGATAGGGACCAGGATGGGGCACATTACTCCAAGATGGGGACCCGTATGGGCACATTACTCCAAGATGGGGACCAGTATGGGCACATTACTACAAGATGGGGACTGGTATGGGGCACATAACTACAAGATGAGGACCAGGATGAGCACATTATTACAAGATGGGGACCGGGATGGGGCACATTACTACAAGATGAGAACCAGGATGGGGCACATTACTACAAGATGGGGACCAGGATGGGCACATTACTACAAGATGTGGACCGGGATGGGGCACATTACTACAAGATGAGGACCAGGATGGGGCACATTACTACAAGATTAGGATCAGGATGGGGCACATTACTTCAAGATGGGGACCAGGATGGGGCACATTACTACAAGATTAGGACCAGGATGGGGCACATTACTACAAGATGAGGACCAGGATGGGGCACATTTCTGCAGATTAGGATCAGGATGGGGCACATTACTGCAGATTAGGACCAGGATGGGGGACATTACTACAAAATGAGGACCAGGATGGGGAGCATTACTGCAAGATGAGGACCAGTATGGGACATTACTACAAGATGAGGACCAGTATGGGACATTACTACAAGATGAGGACCAGTATGGGAAATTACTACAAGATGAGGACCAGGATGGGCACATAACTACAAAAAAAGGACCAGGAGGGAGAACATTACTGCAAGATGTTTGCCAGAATTACTATATGGTGCTAATTGTAAGACAATATTAACCCCTTAAAAGCCCAAGGAGTACTAATACATGCCTGCGCCCTGGGCTTTAAGAGCCAGGTACGTATTAGTTCGCCCTGTTGATTTCGCCCGCACACAGGTCCCGCACCGCTTCCGGCACATTAACCCCCACAATGCTGCGATCGAAGTCGATCGCAGCATTACAGGGGCAAGGGGAGTTGATCGCGATACTTACCTCTCCTGCCGGCGTCCAACGCTGTCTGCCGCGGCTTCCCGGATGTTGCCATGATGACGCGATGTCGTCATGACAACATCCGGGTCACCAGACAGCAGGAAGATACTTTGGTCATGCGCAGTGCATGACCAAAGTATCTTCTGCATCTGCAGCGCTGACAGCCTGTATAGCACAGGAATGGTGCTCCATCCCTATGCTATACAGCAGAACAGAGTAAAAAAACTGAAAGTCCAATAGTGGGACTAAGTATAAAAGTAAAAAAAGTGTTAATAAATGAATAAAAAATAAAAAAAAATGTGTAAAAATATAAAAAAAATCTAAAAAATAATTCACAAAAATAAAAATATAATGTACCCATCAATAAATATTATTATGAAAAAAAAGTAAACAAAACAATAAAAGTAAATATATTTGGTATCGCCGCGTCCGGAACGACCTGACCTATAAAAGTGTCTCACTAGTTAACCCCTTTAGTGAACATGGTAAAAAAAAAAAAAAGCAAAAAACGATGCTTTATCATCATACCACCAAACAAAAAATGGAATAACACACGATCAAAAAGACGAATATAAATAACAATGGCACCGCTGAAATCATCATCTTGTCCCACAAAAAACAAGCTGCCATATAGCTCCATCAGCCGAAAAATAAAAAAGTTATAGCTCTCAGAATAAAGCGATGTAAAAAAATAATTTTTTTCTATAAAATAGCTTTTACTGTATAAAAGCGCCAAAACATAGAAAAACTATATAAATGTTGTACCGCTGTAAACGTACTGACCCGAAGAATAAAGCTGCCTTATCATTTTTACCACACGTGGAACAACATAAATAAAATAAAATAAAAAAATTCCTGAATTGTTGGTTTTTGTTTATTCTGCCTCCCAAAAATCGGAATAGAAAGCGATCAAAAAATGTCACATGCCTGAAAAATGGTACCAATAAAAAGTCAACTCATCCCGCAAAAAAACAAGCCATCACATGACTTTGTCGGCCAAAATATGGAAAAATTATAGCTCTCAAAATATGGCGATGCATAAACTAGATTTTACAAAAAATGCGTCTTTTAGTGTGTGACAGCTGTCAATCATAAAAACCCGATATGATTCTGGTATTGCTGTAATCGCACTGACCCGAAGAATCAAGTTGCCTAATCACTTATACCGCACGAGGAACGGTGTATAAAATAAACTCTAGGGTCAGGGTTGGGGTTAGGGCTGGGGTTAGGGTTGGGATTTTTTTCAAAAGTAAAAAAAAAAAGATGACGATATGGCGACTAGTGTTGAGCGCAAGTATTCGCTACTTGAGTTTGCATCGGGTGCTCGGGTATGCATTGAGTATCGCGGGTGCTCGAGTGACATGCTCGAGTCTCCACCCCATATGCTTCGCGGCCACAAAACCTCAAGGGGATTGCCTGCCATGCACGAGCGATCCCCGCATGTTTTTTTTTGGGTCTAATAACCGTGAAACATGCGGGCGAGGACTCGAGCATGTCACTCGAGCACCTGCAATACATGGTGCATACCCGAGTACCCGATGCAAACTCAAGTAGCGAGCACTTGCGCTCAAGACTAATGACAACTTTTTCAATATGATGACCTAATGCTATCCAATTCTGTGTCTTACCTCTGGGTTCAAAATGTTCATTATACCCCTTGAGAAAATCCTTGAGGGGTGTAGTTTCCAAAATGGGGTCACTTGTGGGGGGTTTCTACTATTTAGGCACATCAGGGGCTCTCCAAACGTAACATGGCGTCCTCTCTTGATTCCAGACAATTTTGCGTTCAAAAAGTCACACAGTGCTCCTTCCCTTCTGAACTCTGCTGTGAGCCCAAACAGTGTATTTTCCCCACATATTGGGTATTGGCGTACTGAGGAGAAATTGCACAAAAGTTTTTGGGGTCCATTTTCTCCTCTTACCCTTATGAAAATAAAAAAAATTGGGACTAAAACATAATTTTTGTGGAAAAAGTTAAGATTTTTTTATTTTCACGGCTCCACATTATAAACTTCTGTGAAGCACTTGGGAGTTCAGGGTGCTCACCACACATCTAGATAAGATCCCTGAGGGGTCTAGTTTCCAAAATGGTGTCACTTGTGGGGGGTTTCCACTGTTTAGGCACATCAGGGGCACATCCGCTAATTATTCAAACAAATTTTACATTCAAAAAGTCAAATGGCGCTCCTTCCCTTCCGAACCATGCCGTACGCCCAAGCAGTGGTTTTCCCCCACATATGGGGTATCGGTTTACTCAGGAGAGGTTGCACAACAAGTTGCATGGTGCAATTTCTCCTGTTACCCTTATGAAAATGCAAAACTGGAGAACATTTTTGTGGGAAAAATGTGAAAATTTTATTTAGATAAGTTCCCTGAGGGGTCTAGTTTCAAAAACGGTGTCACTCAAAAATCTGTTCAAAATGTTTCTCTAACGAGACGTGAACGGCACAGGACACATATTGTTTCCAACTTCCCTAACTTTCTACTTTTAAAAATGGGATTAGAGATATTTAAATGAGTTTTCCAATACTTTTTTATTTTATAAATGGGGCCATAGTGGCCTGAAACCACACACGCACTTACCAAACCCCCACAGTTCCTCAGTAATGATGCCTGTGATGCGCTTTTCTTCTTGCTTCTTCTTTCGGTAGGGTCATTAAGTGACCACCGCAGCTAAACAGAAGCCACTGACTCTTTATCTGAGCTAGGAGACCATATCTTCTGGCTTAGATGGCACATGACCGCTGCAGCCAGTCATTGAACTCTGATTGGCTATAGAAGTCCCTTGATGTTCTCCACCGGAAGATGTAGCGAAAAAAATGTCGGGGTCCAGTAGATCACTATTTTCTTTTTTTTTTTTCAGACCACCATGGGCCATTTTTTAAATAAAAAAGTGGTCAATAAACTCTATATTGATTTCTTAATTTACAGTTGCCATGTACATCACATAGAAATGTCTGTGAAATACCAGTATGACCTACAATACATATAAGACTTTCAGCTTGTATTATGACGTGTTGATGAGCTACAGATGTTTTCCAAGACTCCTAACTGAACAGATTTCTCAGCATTAGTGTCATACGAGACATGTATAAGCGGAGACTGCATCTCCTGAGCAATGGTATCTCCTGAAATAGATAAGTGCCTGTCAATCCTGTATCTGGTATCTTATCAGTCCACTTCCATTATCAGAAAAGCAATGTAGATAGGAGGAAAGAGTTGTCACATACAAATACAGTAATTAGCTGAAGTATTCTCTAATTATATCTATGAAGCTAATCGTTCCAGCAGAGCCTAGTTGCTGGCAATGAGGCCATAGCAATGAAGATTACAATACATTACCGTAACTGATGGGACACAAAGAGTTTAATGTAAGAATCATTTATGAACCAAAAGTCTAGAAAGTACAAGCATAAAAATACATTTTCCATAATTTTTCTTCCCTGTGTATTCCTTGGTACTGCTGCTAATCTGTGCTGGACAGAATCAGTCTCCTTCCCCCTCTGGCAGCTGACAATATAGTCCCTATTCACTTGTCCTACAGAAGGTGTCTTCTCAGCTACGTGGTTATCCTACTGCAGAGGTTCTGCTCCTTCCATGACAAGGAGAACAAAAAGTTATTTTTTTACTTGATACCCAGCAATTGGATCATTGTAAACTGGCTTTGGTGGCAATGTGTATCCAGCAACAGCTCTTAAAATGGATGAGCAGTCCGCTATACGTTCTGAATACCAGAAATAATTAATTTACCAGAATTTTTGCAAATGGCAAAATTGTTAATTTTGAGGGAGGAATTAAACAATCTTTGTAATTGCAGAGTAAATAATTAAGTTTAATAAAAAGTTAGAACCTGAGGATTAGAATTTAATCTTCATTTACAGATTATACTGCTACACATAATACATACTAACATAGTAAGATAATAACATAGTTTTTAAGGTTGAAGGAAGACTAAGTCCATCTAGTTCAACCAATAGCCAACAAGCAACAAGGAAAATTCTCTGAAGCCTTGTGGGGTTATTATGGGATCACTATGACACTGTTCACACTTCTGGCTCTTATCCTAAACTGAGTCATAACAGGTTTGACTCCCACTTTTTAAATAGGAACTGTACTTTCAACAAACTTTTCACAAGTCAGTAATGCAAGTTAATATATATATATATATATATATATATATATATATATAGTACAGACCAAAAGTTTGGACACACCTTCTCATTTAAAGATTTTTCTGTATTTTCACAACTTTGAAAATTGTACATTCACACTGAAGGCATCAAAACTATGAATTAACACATGTGGAATTATATACTTAACAAAAAAGTGTGAAACAACTGAAAATATGTCTTATATTCTAGGTTCTTTAAAGTAGCCACCTTTTGCTTTGATGACTGCTTTGCACACTCTTGGCATTCTCTTGATGAGCTTCAAGAGGTAGTCAGCGGAAATGGTCTTCCAACAATCTTGAAGGAGTTCCCAGAGATGTTTAGCACTTGTTGGCCCTTTTGCCTTCACTCTACGGTCCAGCTCACCCCAAACCATCTCGATTGGGTTCAGGTCTGGTGACTGTGGAGGCCAGGTCATCTGGCGTAGCACCCCATCACTCTCCTTCTTGGTCAAATAGCCCTTACACAGCCTGGAGGTGTGTTTGGGGTCATTGTCCTGTTGAAAAATAAATGATGGTCCAACTAAACGCAAACCGGATGGAATAGCATGCCGCTGCAAGATGCTGTGGTAGCCATGCTGGTTCAGTGTGCCTTCAATTTGAATAAATCCCCAACAGTGTCACCAGCAAAGCACCCCCACACCATGACACCTCCTCCTCCATGCTTCACGGTGGGAACCAGGCATGTAGAGTCCATCCGTTCACCTTTTCTGCGTCGCACAAAGACACGGTGGTTGGAACCAAAGATCTCAAATTTGGACTCATCAGACCAAAGCACAGATTTCCACTGGTCTAATGTCCATTCCATGTGTTCTTTAGCCCAAACAAGTCTCTTCTGCTTGTTGCCTGTCCTTAGCAGTGGTTTCTTATAAGCTATTTTACCATGAAGGCCAGCTGCACAAAGTCTCCTCTTAACAGTTGTTGAAGAGATGTGTCTGCTGCTAGAACTCTGTGTGGCATTGACCTGGTCTCTAATCTGAGCTGCTGTTAACCTGCGATTTTTGAGGCTGGTGACTCAGATAAACTTATCCTCAGAAGCAGAGGTGACTCTTGGTCTTCCTTTCCTGGGGCAGTCCTCATGTGAGCTAGTTTCTTTGTAGCGCTTGATGGTTTTTGCAACTGCACTTGGGGACACTTTCAAAGTTTTCCCAATTTTTCACACCGACTGACCTTCATTTCTTAAAGTAATGATGGCCACTTGTTTTTCTTTACTTAGCTGCTTTCTTCTTGCCGTAATACAAATTCTAACAGTCTATTCAGTAGCACTATCAGCTGTGTATCCACCAGACTTCTGCACAGCACAACTGATGCTCCCAACCCCATTTATAAGGCAAGAAATCACACTTATTAAAACTGACAGGGCACACCTGTGAAGTGAAAACCATTTCCGGTGACTACCTCTTGAAGCTCATCAAGAGAATGCCAAGAGTGTGCAAAGCAGTCATCAAAGCAAAAGGTGGCTACGTTGAAGAACCTAGAATATAAGACATATTTTCAGTTGTTTCATACTTTTTTGTTAAGTATATAATTCCACATGTGTTAATTCATAGTTTTGATGCCTTCACTGTGAATGTACAGTTTTCATAGTCATGAAAATACAGAAAAATCTTTAAATGAGAAGGTGTGTCCAAACTTTTGGTCTGTACTGTATATATATATATATATATATATATATATATATATATATATATCTTATCAAAGACATCTAATTCCTTCCCCATTTATGAGCCACTTCTTCCCCTCCTCCTAAATCCTGAGTTTATAATCTTCTCTGACAAAATAGCTCAACTTTGTCTTACTCAGACAAGACTGACTGCAGGCTCACTGCAGTGTAAAGTGACAAAACCAATTAAATTCCATGGAGAGGAAAGGAGGAAGAGGAGTGAGGAGCAGGGAGAGAAATCAAGCAGATGGAGACAGAGAATTATTGCGCTGAGTTATCTAACAAGTCAAGACAAGATGAACTGACAGCTGAGTTTGGTGTCAAGTTACACCCCCTATTATATTCTACAAACAAGTGAGGTGTCAGGAGAAGTTAAGATCACAGTTAGAAAACAAGCAGAGGGAGACACGGAAAGATTGTGCTGAGCTTTCTAACAAGTCTTTTATCTCACCCCAGAGCTGGATTCACATATACTCTGCTCAGTACTGCTGTATTTTTTTTCTCCATGCTGCAGCTGCTTCTGGCTGTGTGCTAACTAAGGAATAAAGTGCAGGTGTAACTCTTTTTCTGTATATGCTATGTGGGAGATATTATGCTAAGAGTCAACAGTGAATTATAACATAGAGCCTACAGAGGAAAAACTGGTGAAATGCAGGATAAATGACATAATGGCCAGAAATAGTGTGTTCCATATGTGTAGAATGGAAATCCCGAATTCACTGATAAAGTGGTGTGTACTAATGCTTCTATCCCACTTGTGTTAAAGGGTTAACGGGTAACTGTGTTTCTTGAAATCGCAGTTACCCTTTAACACTATAGAAGTATAGAAGCATTTAATCAGCGATATCAGGATTGCCATTCAGTCCCAGTGCTACAGGTGTATAAAATCCAGCCCCTATCAATGAAATCTACCTTTAAAAACATTGCGAAAGGGTGGATCATACATACTGTTGCAGGAGCCACTGTTGTAACAAGTCTGGTCATGACATTTTTTCCTTCCTAAATCTTCCGCCATCATATGTGAGTGACATTCTTGAAAAGTGGAAGGAACTGCAGCAACTCAGCCATGAAGCGTAGACCACGTAAAGTAACAGAGCGGGGTCACCGAGTGCTGAGGAGCAGAGGGCAGAAATGTCATCAACACTCTGCTGACTCCATAACTAGCGTCCAGACCTCCTCTGGTATTAACATCTGCACAAACACTGCGGCCCCACCAGGAGCTTCAGGGCCGAGCAGCTACATTCAGCCTTACATCACCAAGCACAATGCCAAGTGTCGGATTGAGTGGTGTAAAGCCACCACCACTTAAGCTACTCTGCCTGACAACCTGATGGATGAGTCTGGGTTTACTTGCCTGACTATAAAGTTTAGAGGAGGAGGGATAATGCTATGGGCTTGTTTTTCAGGAGTTGGCCTCTGTCCCCTTCATTTCCGTGATGGGAAATCTAAATGCTTAAGCATATAAGACAAGACTGATACGCATGGCGACAACCTCTGTACAGAGTTATAGAATAGGTTTGCGCTAAATAAGCAGCAAAAAAACTATTTTGTGTAAACAAGCAATACAAGTTCTTTACTCTGCCACCTACTGTACAAAACAGAAATAAAAAAAAAAATAAAATAAAACAAATAAATCCTAATAATAAATCCATTTCATCATTAACCGTGAAATAACGAGGATTAGTCACTTTTTATCATGACAAACGTTTTGAAAGGAAGTGACAGCAGCAGATAAGCTTTCAAGTTGCAAATGAAACTGATGCTGCACTTAACACATTAAGCCTTTTTTGGCCGGGTTTTAGCATTTTTTCCCCCTGTCAGTGCTTTGTTTGCTTTCTGTGCTGCTGAAAGCAATGTGAATGCTTCCAGGGGTCATTGTAAAGCACTCGCCTCTCCCTGGAAGGAGGTTTTTTGTGTGTCCTGTCTCATTGTAGCACTGTAATGAGCACTGAGTAAACATCCTCTTGAATTTTATCAGCATTACCTTTCTAAAGATTTCCAGCCAGAGGTATTTTCTTCCTTCCTACCCACAAACTACTATACTATAGCTTATTATTATTATATATCTGCACCTGCACGAAGAAAAAAAAAATAAAAAGGTTTTTTTTTTTATATATCGAAATCATAAAGGATTCCTTAGTTCAAACACTTTCGGTCCAATGTTGGGCTTGTTTAACTTAGATGAATGGATGGATTAGGCTGAATAAAGAGAAATGTGAATATTTAACTAAAACTACAAAAATAATAAAATGTCTAGATAGCTGTGTATTGTTGAGTCATTACTTGATTTTCCCTTGAATATTAAAGGGGTTGTCCGACCTTAGTGTACAAGTCTGCAGTCACTCTATGGACTCCAGACTTGTGAAATTATAGCAAGTGCACTATGAGGATTTTCTGGTGCCAGCGCTGAGAGCAGGCGGTCACAAGACTGCAAATATCCGATTTATATACTTCCGGCCACATTCCAACTAGACTTATCCTGCCACATTCCAACTAGACTTATCCTGCCACATTCCAACTAGACTTATCCGGCCACATTCTAACTAGACTTATCCGGCCACATTCTAACCAGACTTCTCATTTGCACATGGAAACACGAGAAGCAATGGAATGAAACTGAAAGGGAGAAGATACAGATAAGATGTTAGAGAAAACTTTTTTGGCAGTGAGGGTGATCAATGAGTGGAACAGGCTGCCACGAGAGGTGGTGAGTTCTCCTTCAATGGAAGTCTTCAAACAGAGGCTGGACAGACATCTGTCTGAGATGGTTTAGTGAATTCTGCATTGAGCAGGGGGTTGGACACGATGACCCTGGAGGTCCCTTCTAACTCTAACATTCTATGATTCAATACACTTGCATTGAGCGAGGCTGGGCACAACTAGTTGGCACATGATCACTAGTATACAAGTCACATACTTGTGGTCACCTGTACGCCGATCCCTGCGCTGGAGTGCTTGATGTGAGGATTCACAAGTCTGTAGTTATATAGAGTGATTGCAGACTTGTACCCTAAGGTTGGACATCATCTTTAAGGTGCCCTCACGGTGGCAGATAGAACACAACCAATATGGCCATTAGTGCCACTGCCACGGGGGTTTCTTTCCTGTAATATGAGAGGTAACAGATCAAATGATATTTTAACATGTAATTAAAGAGTAAAGAAACTTTAGGACTTTGTTACTAATTGTGTTCAGAATGGAGTGTTATGAAACTTTGTAAATTACTTTATTAGTGGATTTGTCTTCATCCGTGTAAAAATTTTTTTACATATAAGTGGTTTCCAAACCTGCTTTTTCCCAGTCTGTTTGACAGCCTTCAGTTGCATTGATAATAGAACATACTCATTTGGAGTACAGATGATGGCAGTGAAAGAGTGAAATGATTGTTTTGATTGATACTGTTCATTTTCCCCAACTAACATCCAAGGGCGCCTTGAAAAGTGTAAGATACAAACTTCCCAATGACTTGGGAATAAAAAGTAAAGTCTATGGACATGGACTAACAATTCTAACCAAAATTGCGAAAAAAAAATGAACCCACGAGAGAATTGGTTGAACAAACAGTATAGCCAATGACCTCGAATGGAGACGTTAAATGTCCAAATTGCTGTCGGCTTCTAAAACAAGTTAGTAAAATGCATTCCTGCCAGCCATTCCCTTTGCAAAAACAGCTCCGCGACAGACATTTTATATCAGCTGCCAATTTCCTTTTATGACCAATCAGGTCTTAATGAAAATGGCCTTTTGTGCATTCAGTTGAAACGTAAACTGCATATGGCCATAAAGTGAAAAGTACAAGTGAAGTTTTGAAGACAAGTTGAATATTCTTGGAATCCGTTCAAGCTGCGCGATTTCCATATTCTCGGCGGTTATATTACTCGCACCTACAGGACACCAGATAAGGCTTTCAACATTTTAAAAGCCAAATATGTCATCTCTTCCCAAAATAAATAAAATTAGTAATATTTCTATTCAAACTTACAAAAACAGTTCCCTGTGTTTCATTCCCATGTATTAATGCACCTTTCACTAAACAGAGGAAAGTCGATGAAATAATGCACAGCATAATTATAAGCGCAGTATATATAATATTTGCGTTGACTTTTCCTACTTGTTAAAAGTTTTCAAAACTTTTACGGGCATTTCGACATTACGTCTACTGTAGTAGAATGGCAGGTTTAAATTTCAAGCACTGTTATAGACGAGCCCATATAATATTCTTAGGAGAAATGAACTCTAAAGAATCTCAAATGCACTTGTATTTCTTAGGAAATACGGAAGTTTACTTCTTCAGTGTCATAATGAATGACAACAAATTCTGATGGATTCTGTTGATTAATTGATCAATGTGATTTCCTGTACTAGGAATATAGTAATCCACTATGAAAAGCAAAAAATGCCAGTGTGAACAGACGGTTACAGATTGCAAGTGGCTTAGCTTGGCCAGACTAGCATTGAGCATGTTGTGATACTGTATCATAGTATTGACTTTCTGCATTAACAGGGTTCTATATGGCAAAAATGCTTTGCGTTATATAGAAATGTAAGTGCTATATGACACCTTTAAGTGTTCACTATACAACTGTATTAAGTGGTCTCTACAGGAGAGAGAAAGAGAGGAGTCTGCTGACAACAAGAGCTTACACTCTACAGGATAGAGTGAGGATCCTGCTGACCATAAGAGCTTACACTCTACAGGAGAGAGTGAGGATCCCGCTGATCATAAGAGCTTACACTCTACAGGAGAGAGTGAGGACCCCGCTGATCATAAGAGCTTACACTCTACAGGAGAGAGAGAGGACCCCCCACTGATCATAAGAGCTTACACTCTACAGGAGAGAGAGAGGATCCCGCTGACCATAAGAGCTTACACTCTACAGGAGAGAGTGAGGATCTCGCTGACCAAAAGAGCTTACACTCTACAGGAGAGAGTGAGGATCCCGCTGATCATAAGAGCTTACACTCTACAGGAGAGAGTGAGGACCCCGCTGATCATAAGAGCTTACACTCTACAGGAGAGAGAGAGGACCCCGCTGATCATAAGAGCTTACACTCTACAGGAGAGAGAAAGAGAGGAGCCTGCTGACAACAAGTGCTTACACTCTACAGTAGAGAGTGAGGACCCCGCTGATCATAAGACCTTACACTCTACAGGAGAGAGTGAGGATCCCGCTGACCATAAGAGCTAACACTCTACAGGAGAGAGTGAGGATCCCGCTGACCATAAGAGCTAACACTCTACAGGAGAGAGTGAGGATCCCGCTGATCATAAGAGCTTACACTCTACAGGAGAGAGTGAGGACCCCGCTGATCATAAGAGCTTACACTCTACAGGAGAGAGAGAGGACCCCCCACTGATCATAAGAGCTTACACTCTACAGGAGAGAGAGAGGATCCCGCTGACCATAAGAGCTTACACTCTACAGGAGAGAGTGAGGATCTCGCTGACCAAAAGAGCTTACACTCTACAGGAGAGAGTGAGGATCCCGCTGATCATAAGAGCTTATGTAGCACCCTGAGGATTCGGCTGCTACAGGGGTATTGCACCTCAACCCAGAGGTGTGATATTCCACTCCCGGGTAAGGATGGAGTGTGGAACAGGGCTCAGATAGACTGCATGCACTACATACATCCCATTCCAGAGGAGCAGGCCGACGGCACTCCCACTTAGAAATGTGCAGGTGCGACCGAGCCTGTTCCTGGCTGGAGTGGGAGGGGGGTGGTACATCCCATGTAGTGTAGGGGCAGATAGGGGGAGCAGTCTGGGTAGTGATAGGAGCTCATTGGGTGCTGGTCACCTGAGCTCACACATAGAGGGATATATAAGGAGGGCACCAACTAGAATCAGGGTCAGATGCAGAGAACAGGTCAGATGCAGAGGAGCCTGTCAGACGCGGTCAGTCAGTCAGTGCAGAGGACAAGTCAGCAGGAGAGGAGGAGCGGAAGCTGGCAGAGGAGCAGCTGAAAGAAAGAGAGGCCCTGAAGAGAGAGAGTGGAGTGAAGAAAGACCCAGAGGGGGACAAAGAAGGGACCCAAGAACCCAAATAAGAACACCGGGTGAGGAGTCAGCAAGAGGGTACCGGAACCCAAGCTGGTGGGGGCAAAGACATTCCCCAGCCAGAGACCGGAGACCGTGGGCAGTGTCTGTCACGGTCACCCACTACATTCACCCTGAAGGCACACCACAGGAAGGGTCAGGGAACCTAAGGCCAAAGGTTGCCCAACAGAAGGCCCGAGGGAGCTGGACCTAGGTGAATCACTGGTGGGGACGGCTGAAGTAAGGACAGAGGGAGAGCTCAGGGCCACGCTCCGGACTTGCTTGGGGGTTGGCCGGATCCAGGACCTGGTGGACGCAGCACGGCTCGGGAGGTCACTTGGAGCTAGAGTGACCAGGAACATCTGCAGTAAGTAAAGACCCTTAACTGCACAACCCGAGTCTGTCATCATTACCGGCTGCACCGCACCACCACAACCCCCATCCTCTGCGCCTGTCCCCTCTGAGGCTATACCCCTCCCGTTGGGGGTTATCCCACCAAGCTGCGCATCCACCATCAGCCTCAGCGGACCCTGCTGCAGCGGCGGCCACAGTGACCGCATCACAACGGGTGGCGTAGTCGACACAACGAACTTTAATAACATCAGTAAAGACTGCCACATAACACTGAGCTTGACGCCCTGGGCACGGGACCGGGTCACAGCCGCTCGGAGACTACAACCCCCCATCTGATCCGGTGCCGGGTATTCCCCTCAAAAAGGAATATGTCCCAGGGGGCGCGTCACTTACACTCTACAGGAGAGAGTGAGGACCCCGCTGATCATAAGAGCTTACACTCTACAGGAGAGAGAGAGGACCCCGCTGATCATAAGAGCTTACACTCTACAGGAGAGAGAAAGAGAGGAGCCTGCTGACAACAAGTGCTTACACTCTACAGTAGAGAGTGAGGACCCCGCTGATCATAAGACCTTACACTCTACAGGAGAGAGTGAGGATCCCGCTGACCATAAGAGCTAACACTCTACAGGAGAGAGTGAGGATCTCGCTGACCAAAAGAGCTTACACTCTACAGGAGAGAGAGAGGACCCTGCTGACCATAAGAGCTAACACTCTACAGATGAGAGAATGAGGACCCCGTGATCATAAGAGCTTACACTCTACAGGAGAGAGTGAGGATCCCGCTGACCATAAGAGCTTACACTCTACAGGAGAGAGAACCCCGCTGACCATAAGAACTTACACTCTACAGGAGAGAGTGAGGATCCCGCTGACCATAAGAACTTACACTCTACAAGAGAGAATGAGGACCCCCCACTGATCATAAGAGCTTACACTCTACAGGAGAGAGAGAGGATCCCGCTGACCATAAGAGCTTACACTCTACAGGAGAGAGAGAGGACTCCGGTGACCATAAGAGCTTATGTGGCACCCCTGCGGGTTCAGTCGCCACAGAGGTACTGCATCGCACCCAGAGGTGTGGTGCCCCACTCTCAGGTAAGGATGGGGTACTGCCAGGGACCCACCCACCTGAATCCAACACTACACCATTCCAGACCAGCAGGCGGGGCAAAATGTATGTGTACAGTGCTGAGCCCTGTCCCTGGTTGGAAGGGGGGGGACTGAGAGAGGGGGAACCATGTAGTGGGTGTGGGTGGAGGAAGTAGATCAGGGGAGCACCTTCAGTAGGAGTATAAGAAGGGAACCATCTTGAAGGAGGTCAGTCAGTCTGAGGAGAGAGTTCAGAGGAGAGAGAGTTGGGAGCAGGAGCTCTGGTGGACCTCTGCTCAGAGGAGTGGAGAAAGGAGAGGGGCCTAGTCTGAGAGGCCTAGGAGGAGAGACTGAAGAGAAGAGAGGAGCAGTGAGGAGGGCTCGAGGAGGAACAGAGGGGATCCCAGGGTCACGGCGAGTGCGGAAGCCACCCGTGCGCCCGAATCTACACAGACGTGGAGGGATCAGGCCGCAGAGGGGACCAGCCCTTAAACTAGTGGGGAACAATCAGGCTCAGCTAGATAACCGGAGGCTACTGTACTTTCAAGGTGTAGCTGCCCACTACCACAATTACATAGCTGAAAAGGTGGCCACGTAGGGTCCAGGGGACTGCACCTCGCCTGACAAGATCCGAGGCTACCGGCTTGGGACCTTGATTGTGGGGCGCAGGGCAGGAGGGTGAGCGCCAACGCAGGAAGACGACCGAGGAAAGAACATAGAACGGGGTCCTGTTTAAGTACTCCTGAAATACCTGAGAGCTGCTGAACCCCTTTCTTGGTGAACGCAGGACGACGTGGGTGGTTATAAGCTGGCAGTTGTAACCAGGATCAACGTGATAACTTTGAGTAAAATCCGAAGACTGCACTCCACTGTGTCCTTGAATAATTGCTCCTCCATCACCAGCCCTGCACTACACAGCACCAGCAACATCTACCTCATAACATCACTATCTCCTGCCCAGGAGCTTAGCTCTGCCTGTGGAAAGCTGTACCAACTCTGCTGCGTCACCATCAGCTCCAGAGAATCTGCACCGCAGCAGCGGCCCCATATAGCCGCATACCACGGGTGGCGTCACGAACATTAATCTCTAAAAACTTTATTCCCCTTTTACTTTTCCCCTTTTATTGACCGCCCTGGGTCACGGACCGGGGTCACTGCCACTGTGACATCCCCCAGCATTGACCGGCCCGGCAACCGGGTACCCCACGGCTCAGGGGGCGCGTCATTTACACTCTACAGGAGTGAGGACCCCGCTGATCATAAGAGCTTACACTTTACAGGAGAGAGAGAACCCCGTTGACCACAAGAGCTTACACTCTACAGGAGAGAGAGAGGGGACCTCCCTGACCATAAAAGAGCTTACACTCTACAGAAAAGAGAGTGAGGACCCAACCAACCATAAGAGCTTACACTCTACATGAGAGAGAAAGAGAGAGAGGACCCTGCTGACCTAAGAGATTACACTCTACAGAAGAGTGACTTTGCAGTACAAACTGTGCTTTGCTGGGAATCGCTGATTTGTGATCACCCAGATACTGATCACCACTGTACAAGGTATGATAATCCGCTAGCTGCATGGCATTATGGTAAAGGTCGAGTAGCCATGCAAAAAACCATTAGCCCTTTGTCTGATGCTTCAGCAGTGTGGGAAATTATGTTAGGCAAGTTTTATTTTTGCAAACCGCAAATCAAATCTCATAGTGTTTGAATTCGCGTGAAACAGTTAATAATGTCAGGAAATTTGACTCGAACCCGATTCTCTGCAGATCAGTCTACTATTTACCTCTTGTTTCAGGTAACTTTCAAGATAAAACGTCATATGTACAGTACAGACCAAAAGCTTGGACACACCTTCTCATTTAAAGATTTTTCTTTATTTTCATGACTTTGAAAATTGTACATTCACACTGAAGGCATCAAAACTATGAATTAACACATGTGGAATTATATACTTAACGAAAAAGTGTGAAACAACTGAAAATATGTCTTATATTCTAGGTTCTTCAAAGTAGCCACCTTTTGCTTTGATGACTGCTTTGCACACTCTTGGCATTCTCTTGATGAGCTTCAAGAGGTAGTCACCGGAAATGGTTTCACTTCACAGGTGTGCCCTGTCAGGTGTAATAAGTGTGATTTCTTGCCTTATAAATGGGGTTGGGACCATCAGTTGTGTTGTGCAGAAGTCAGGTGGATACAAAGCTGATAGTCCTACTGAATAGACTGTTAGAATTTGTATTATGGCAAGAAAAAGCAGCTAAGTAAAGAAAAACGAGTGGCCATCATTACTTTAAGAAATGAGGGTCAGTCAGTCCGAAAAATTGGGCAAACTTTGAATATGTCCCCAAGTGCAGTTGCAAAAACCATCAAGCGCTACAAAGAAACTGGCTCACATGAGGTCCGCCCCAGGAAAGGAAGACCAAGAGTCACCTCTGCTTCTGAGGATAAGTTTATCCGAGTCACCAGCCTCAGAAATCGCAGGTTAACAGCAGCTCGGATTAGAGACCAGGTCAATGCCACGCAGAGTTCTAGCAGCAGACACATCTCTACAACAACTGTTAAGAGGAGACTTTGTGCAGCAGGCCTTCATGGTAAAATAGCTGCTAGGAAACCACTGCGAAGGACAGGCAACAAGCAGAAGAGACTTGTTTGGGCTAAAGAACACAAGGAATGGACATTAGACCAGTGGAAATCTGTGCTTTGGTCTGATGAGTCCAAATTTGAGATCTTCGGTTCCAACCACCGTGTCTTTGTGCGACGCAGAAAAGGTGAACGGATGGACTCTACATGACTGGTTCCCACTGTGAAGCATGGAGTAGGAGGTGTGATGGTGTGGGGGTGCTTTGCTGGTGACACTGTTGGGGATTTATTCAAAATTGAAGGCATACTGAACCAGCATGGCTACCACAGCATCTTGCAGCGGCATGCTATTCCATCCGGTTTGCGTTTAGTTGGACCATCATTTATTTTTCAACAGGACAATGACCCCAAGCATATCTCTAGGGTGTGTAAGGTCTATTTGACCAAGAGGGAGAGTGATGGGGTGCTACGCCAGATGACATGGCCTCCACAGTCACCAAACCTGAACCCAATCGAGATGGTTTGGGGTGAGCTGGACCGCAGAGTGAAGGCAAAAGGGCCAACAAGTGCTAAGCATCTCTGGGAATGCCTTCAAGATTGTTGGAAGACCATTTCTGGTGACTACCTCTTGAAGCTCATCAAGAGAATACCAAGAGTGTGCAAAGCAGTCATGAAAGCAAAAGGTGGCTACTTTGAAGAACCTAGAATATAAGACATATTTTCAGTTATTTCACACTTTTTTGTTAAGTATATCATTCCACATGTGTTAATTCATAGTTTTGATGCCTTCAGTGTGAATGTACAATTTTCAAAGTCATGAAAATACAGAAAAATCTTTAAATGAGAAGGTGTGTCCAAACTTTTGGTCTGTACTGTATGTACATGAGGAATAACACTATTTCTGACCAATATATGACTTGTATCCTGCTTTTTCCACCCGTTTTCCTCTCTGCAGCCCCAGCTCTAATTTACAGTTGTCTCTGAGATAGTGGGTGGGCATTATGTCTCCAGTGCAATGGTGTGTTTTGGATTATGAGACATTCCAAGCCTTCTCCATACTTTCTTCTTCCCATCATTCTGGTACAGGTTGATCCTTAGTTTCATCTGTCCAAAGATTGCTATTCCAGAACTGAGCAGCTTCTTTATATGTTTTTTTATCAAAGACTAATCTGGCCTTTCTGTTTGTAAGGCTGATTAATGGTTTGTACCTTGTGGTGAATCCTCTCTATTTGCTGTCATGAAGTCTTCCCTTTATATTAGATACTGAAACACCTATGTCCTTGAGAATGTTCTTCACTTGGCTGCATTTTGTGATGTTTTTTTCTACACCATGGAAAGGATTCTGCGATCATCCACCACTGTTGTCTACAGTGCATGTCCAGGCCTTTTTCAGCTCCCATGCTCACAAGTGCGCTCTTTTTTTTCAGAATGTACCAAACTGTTGATTTGGCCGCTCCTAACATTTCTGCTATCTAATGGATTTCTTCTTTTTTTCCAGCCTAATGATGGTCTATTTCTCTCCCTTTGAAAGCATGTTGTGGGTTCACAGCAACAGCTTCCAAATACAAATGCCACACCTGGAATCAGCTGCAGACCTTTTACCTGCTTAAGTGATGATGGAATAATGCGGGAATAGTTCATTATAGAGCTTTTGAGATAACTGTCCAATTACTTTGGGTCTCCTTAAAAAGAGGCAGCTACATATTAACAAGCTGTTATTCCTAAATCCTTACTCCAAATAGGATGTGAATACCCTCAAATTAAAGATGATAGTCTGCACTTTAAGCCCATAATGATTATATAACTGCATAATGAATATGTTTTGATAAACAGCTAAAATACCAAAACTTGAGTCTCTGTCCAAATATTTCTGGACCTAACTGGATGAAAAAGGGTTGCTGCAAACTGCAAAACTTCACTTTAATCAGGTCACAAAGTATTGATTAGAAATAAAGGGTAATGACCTAGTGTCTAACAAGAAAGGACCCTTTAGAATATAAATGTAAAAGATAATCTTTCATAATCACAAATATCAATATGACACATACAACACAAAAACGAATAAAGTGCACATTAAAAAGGTGACTCAGTGCAGATAGATATACAGATATAGACCCTATGTAGCCCCAGCCCCGCAGCAGGAGGAATATAAATTGCCACTGGGTATTTATTAAGATATGATAATATAAGATTAATCAATAAATCAAAACCCAACTTACAAGCACTAAGTCACTGATATTAAAAACAGCAGGAAAAATAGTTGGAGGGTAAATGTTCATATCCAATATTGGTGGATCATACAGATCCAGCCCCCCATACTATATAAAACAGATAGTTGACACATAAATAACAAGGATACAACCCGCAAGATACAGTAAGTTATAAACAGATAACAGTGCTTATTTCAGCTGTATTCCCTATATATGCAGCACTACTGTGGTACTCTGTTCGACCAAAGTCCTTAAAGTGATAAACCCACAGATATTTCTGCCACACATTCCGTCACATGCTGCTGACATAATATGTAGTGAAAAACAATATGAACTTATCTTGCAAAGATGCTAGGGTGCCCCAAATGCTCCTCGAAGCATTTCCCTGTTAATGCTTGGTTCATCAGGAGAAGATCCAGTCATCCTGCAAAGAGCTACACTCCTTCATCACACCCCTTCCATATAAAGGTTGACCGCACCATATCTGGGTAAACCCACTTCCTTAATTGAGGGTTAATTCTTACTCCAAGGCTGGTGTAGTCTTCTGTCCCTAAATCAAGTTGCGCATGTGTCATCTACGCTCTCGCCACTAGAGGTATCATCGTATGCACCGCGCATGTCCGCTCCTCCCACCAGAGTCTGGAGCTTCTGCCCATAATAGTACTCACGCCGCTATTGCGTATGCGCCAGGAAGCGGTCTAAACACCGCACAGGTCCAGTATTCCTTCCGGATATAGCCCAGCCTCTCCATGTTATTGAGCACGCGCCAGTTTGTAATCTCATGGCAGCACAGTTCCGATCATCATGTTCTCTGCGCATGCGTCTCCATTACCTGAACGGTCAGAAGGTCCTAATATACATGAGTCATCCTTCTGTCCATGTCAGGGGCTGCACGCCCATGTAAGCGCCCTCAATAACAATGCTCATACTCAGGGATTCACCATTATCAGTGTCTGGCACTTTTTCTGTCCCTGACTCCTCATATACAACCTCAAATGGGTCAGCATGACAACACTGGGGCACCCACTATACAGGTATGACTGACATCCTATTATAGCAAATCCAGATACTTATGGATATATTAATATATGGGAATCCAGCCTTAATGGGGTATTTTGCCTTATGGCACATGGTACAATTTATCCCTGAGCCAGAGAGGCACAGAAACATATCGGACTGGGGATAATCATGTGTCCTATGGACATAAGAAAATACTCTGATATCCAAGTGACTTAATTAGATACATGATAAACAAAAAATAATTAACTAAAACCATGCAGGCCGATACTTAAAGGGTCAAAGAATCAATGGAAACAACAGAAATTCTGTTGCTCATTGAGTCCATTTGGTGCGTGAGTGTCCAGTCTAAATATCCATTGGCACTCCTTCTGAAGAAGTAGCCTGTTCCAGTCTCCCCCCCCACAGGGATTTTGTAGCGCCGGCGTCCCTGCCCTCTGCTAGGCAGGGACGCTGTTCCCCTCACCCCTCTGCTCCAAGCCCGGCGTCCTCCTCCCGCTCTGCTGGCAGCGCGCGCTCCTTCCCGGCCACTGTGCTTAGGGCGCGCGCGCGCTCCCTCCCTCTTAAAGGGGCCGCGCGCGCCGTCCTAAGGAGTCCCCGGCCAGTGGCCGGAGGACTTCACCATATATAAGGCACCTCCTCCAAAATGGAGGTGCCCGAGCAATGTTGTTGCACTGTTCACTACTCTGCTTCAGCCCTCAGGTCCCGTTGCCAGTTACCTGCCAGATTCCTGCCAGTTTGCTGTCTGATTCCTGCCAGATATTCCGCTTACCTGCCTGCTAGCCTGAGGTCCGACGGTCTGCCCTCCAACTCCTGTCAGTCTGTCTATGGACCAGCTTGCCCGCTCACCTGGGAGCGCACATCTGCTACCTGCCTGCTAGCCTACCTGGAGGCTCCGTCGTCACGTACTGTGACAATCCGCCTGTCCAGAGACTCCTGCCCGCTCACCTGGGAGCGCTCATCTGCTGCCTGTCTGCTAGTCTTCCTGGAGGCTCCGCCGTCACGTGCTGTGACCACCCGCCTGTCCAGAGACTCCTGCCCGCTCACCTGGAGCGCTCATCTGCTGCCTGTCTGTTGGTCTACCTGGAGGCTCCGCCGTCACATGCTGTGACCACCCGCTTATCCAGTGACTCTCACCTGCTCACCTGGGAGCTCACGTCTACCATCTGCCTGCTAGCCTACCTGGAGGCTCAGCCGTCACAGGTCGTACCAACCCTTTACCCAGAGACTGCCCCGGTCACTTGCCGTGACCTCCTGCCCGTTCATCCAGAGACTGCCCCGGTCACTTGCCGTGACCTCCTGCCCGTTCATCCAGAGACTGCCCCGGTCACTTGCCGTGACTTCCTGCCCGTTCATCCAGAGACTGTCCCGGTCACCTGCTGTGACTGCCTGCCCGTCTTCCCTGGTCGCCACCCGCTCCCTTACAAGGACCGCCCCCTTGTATAGTAGCTCAGAGGTTCCGCCTCCCAGACCCGTTACAGTTTGCTCGGGTCATGGAACCCGGTGGCACCCAAGCTCCCTCACTCTCGGACCTGTGTCATGAACTGTCCCGTCAGAGGTCCCAACAGGAGTCCATCCTGGGTCACCTGCGGAATGTCAATTCTCGCCTGGACACTCTGACTGCTCCACCAGCAACCACCGCCCGTGCCATGACTCGCAATCCGGCAGCTCCGCTGCCCACCAATACTATGATATCCTACCCCGGACCCCGGCTTTCTGCACCTCCTCGCTTCGGAGGCGACTCCGCTCAGGCTCGGGGCTTTATAAATCAGTGCACCCTGCACTTTGAACTCCTGTCCCACCAGTTTAACTCCGACCGGGCCAAAATTGCCTTCATCATGTCCCATCTCACCGGGGAGGACCTGGCATGGCTAAATCCTCTATGGGAGAGAGGAGACCCCCTGGTGTTCGACTTGCCTGCCTTTCTCACGGCTTTCCGGAAAGTCTTCGACGAACCCGGACGGAAAACCTCATCCGCATCATCTCTGCTACGCCTCCGTCAGGGAAGTCTCACCGTGGGCCAATATGCCATACGGTTCCGTACCCTTGCCTCGGAGCTGGCCTGGGATAACGACGCTCTGGTGTCTGTCTTCTGGGAGGGTCTGTCCGGCCGTATTAAAGATGAACTCGCCGGTCGAGACATTCCTACCACTCTCGATGACCTAATAACTCTTGCCACCCGGATTGACCTACGGTTCCAGGAGCGTGCCAAAGAAGTCACCCGTGAGAGGAGGTTTCCACGTCTAGCTCCTACTTTTCAGAAACCCGTCACTCCCTCCGTTTCTCCCCAGGTACACTCTCCTAAGCCTATGCAGGTCGACCAGACCAAGATGGTCAAAACCCGGCAGGACTTACGCCGTGCCGAGGGGAGCTGCTTCTACTGTGGCAGTAAGGAGCACCGGATCCGTATCTGCCCGGAGAGGTCGGGAAACACCTGTGTCTAGGTTCGCTCAGAGAGGTCGACCTAGACAAGAATAAATCCTCTCCATCTCTGCTGCTGTCAGTCTCAATTATCTGCGGGGAGAATCGTTATTTCAAACTAGCCCAACTTGACTCTGGAGCGGCCGGGAATCTTATTTCACAGGCCCTGGTAGAAAAATACCGCATTCCCACCAAACCTCTGGCTATACCATTATCTGTCGCTGCTGTGGATGGGGGCCTCTTACCACGTCCCATCCAACTCATCACCGAATCCATAACTCTGCAGGTGGGAATGTTGCATTCTGAGAGCATCTCTTTTCATGTTCTGCCTGGACTCTCTCACGCCCTTTTACTAGGTCTACCTTCGCTCCAGAGACATGCACCCGTGCTTGACTGGCAGACCGGAGAAGTCCTTCGCTGGGGACAGGACTGTCATAAGACTTGTTTGGTTCCTGTTCATCCCGCCCGTCCTTCTCCTACCCCAACTAATCTACCTGGACTTCCGATTCCCTATTGGTCATTTGCTGATGTCTTTAATAAAAAGGAGGCAGAGACATTACCCCCTCATAGACCATACGACTGTCCTATCGACCTGTTACCCGGTACTACGCCTCCCCGTGGGCGTATTTACCCATTGTCCGCTGCTGAGACCCGGTCGATGTCCGAATATATTGAGGAGAATTTGGCCAGGGGATTCATCCGGAAATCTACCTCCCCGGCGGGAGCAGGCTTCTTTTTCGTAAAAAAGAAGGACGGCTCTCTCCGTCCCTGTATAGACTATAGAGGCCTTAACCAGATCACGGTGAAGAATAAGCACCCCCTTCCGCTCATTCCAGAATTATTTGATCGTCTGAGGGGGGCTAGAATCTTCACCAAACTGGACCTCCGTGGGGCGTACAACCTGGTCCGTATCCGTCAAGGGGATGAATGGAAGACTGCATTCAACACCCGGGACGGCCACTATGAATATCTGGTAATGCCCTTTGGTCTCTGTAACGCTCCTGCCGTCTTTCAAGAGTTGGTCAATGACATCTTCCGGGACCTTCTCTACTCCTGCGTAGTGGTGTACCTGGACGACATCTTGGTCTTCTCTCTTCTCTCCGGATCTCCAGACTCACCGGAGGGATGTTCGTCAGGCCCTGCTCAGGCTCAGGCAGAATCACCTCTTCGCTAAATATGAGAAGTGCCTCTTTGAGCAGACCTCGCTTCCGTTTTTGGGCTACATTATTTCTCAGACCGGCCTACGAATGGATCCAGAGAAACTGTCTGCCATCGAGAAATGGCCCCGACCGGAGGGGTTAAAGGCCATTCAGCGGTTCCTGGGCTTCGCCAACTACTACCGCCTCTTCATACCGCACTTCTCTTCCCGGACTGCCCCAATTTCCGCGCTCACCCGTAAGGGCACTAATCCCAGAGAGTGGCCGCCCGAAGCAGAGGAGGCCTTTCTTTCCTTAAAACAGGCCTTCTCTTCCGCCCCAGTGCTGCATCGCCCAGATGGCAACAAGCAGTTCTTCCTGGAGGTTGACGCCTCCTCCTCTGGAGCCGGAGTGGTACTTACCCAAAAATCATCTTCCAGGAGAATGGTAACTTGTGGCTTCTTCTCTAAACTCTTCTCCTCTTCTGAGCGCAACTATTCCATAGGAGATCGAGAGTTATTGGCCATCAAGCTGGCATTGGAGGAGTGGCGTTACCTGCTCGAAGGGGCTCTTCACCCGGTAATAATTTACACTGACCACAAGAACTTAGCTTACCTCCAGCATGCCCAGAGACTTAACCCGCGCCAAGCTCGGTGGTCCTTGTTTTTTGCTCGCTTTGATTTTATTCTTCATTTTCGCCCGGCTGACAAAAACATCAAGGTGGACGCCTTGTCTCGATCCTTTCTGGTGTCTGATCTCGAGGAGGAACCGAAACACATCATCGATCCCGCCAGAGTAATGCAGGTGGCTCCCGTGAGTCTAAATCGTCTCCCTCCTGGTAAGACGTTCGTATCAGTACCTGATCGGGAGAAGATCCTACACTGGGGTCACTCGTCTAAACTAGCTGGCCACGCCGGTTAGAAAAAGACCCTCCAGCTTATTACCCGGCACTACTGGTGGCCTACCCTGCACAAGGACGTAATAGACTTTGTTTCTGTCTGTGTGTCCTGCGCCCGCAACAAGGTTCCGAGACATTTGCCAGCCGGTCGCCTCCTTCCGCTCCCAGTACCTGCTGCCCCCTGGCAGCATATAGCAATGGACTTTATAACTGATCTCCCCATCTCTGCCGGTTGTACGGTCATTTGGGTGGTCGCTGACCGCTTTTCCAAGATGGCTCATTTCGTTCCCCTGCCAGGCCTCCCGTCTGCACCCGAGCTGGCTAAAGACTTTATCCTCCACATCTTCCGTCTTCATGGACTGCCCCTCCACATAGTGTCGGATCGTGGGGTACAGTTCACCTCACGCTTCTGGAGAGCCACTTGTAAATTGCTAGACGTCACCCTGGACTTCTCCTCCGCTTACCACCCACAGTCTAATGGTCAAGTGGAGCGGATCAATCAGAACCTGACCAGTTACCTCCGGCACTTCGTTAATGCCCACCATTCAGACTGGGTGGATCTCCTGCCATGGGCCGAATTTTCTTACAACAATCACGAGAGCGAATCTTCCTCCAAATCCCCGTTTTTTGTTGTCTTCGGTCAGCATCCTCGGATCCCATTTCCCGTCTCCACCTCGGTGGACAATCCGGCTGCGGAATCTCTTGTTAACAAATTTTCCTCCATATGGTAGAGCACCCGGTCCGCACTCCTTCTGTCATCCGAGCGTATGAAAAGACATGCTGACAAAAAACGTCTGGATCCTCCTCAATTCCGTCCAGGGGAAAAGGTCTGGCTCTCGTCCAAGTATGTCCGGCTCAAGGTTCCTTCCTATAAGTTAGGGCCTCGGTTCATCGGTCCTCTGGAGGTCATCAGTCAGATCAACCCGGTGGCCTATAAATTGAAACTCCCGGCCAACTTGCGGATCCCTAACTCCTTCCATGTATCTCTCCTCAAACCTGTGGTACTTAACTCTTTTTCCAAGTCTACAGGTACGCCTCCTGCTCCGGTTTCCGCTGAAAACGAATTTGAGGTAGAGAACATTCTGGCCACCAAAAGGGTAAGAGGGAAGACCTTTTTTCTAGTAGATTGGAAGGGGTTTGGTCCTGAAGAGAGAACGTGGGAGCCCCGGGAGAACATCCATGCCCCTCTCATCCTAGCTAAATTTCTCTCTGGCCTAAAAAAGGGGGGCCTAAAGGGGGGGTACTGTAGCGCCGGCGTCCCTGCCCTCTGCTAGGCAGGGACGCTGTTCCCCTCACCCCTCTGCTCCGAGCCCGGCGTCCTCCTCCCGCTCTGCTGGCAGCGCGCGCTCCTTCCCGGCCACTGTGCTTAGGGCGCGCGCGCGCGCGCTCCCTCCCTCTTAAAGGGGCCGCGCGCGCCGTCCTAAGGAGTCCCCGGCCAATGGCCGGAGGACTTCACCATATATAAGGCACCTCCTCCAAAATGGAGGTGCCCGAGCAATGTTGTTGCACTGTTCACTACTCTGCTTCAGCCCTCAGGTCCCGTTGCCAGTTACCTGCTAGATTCCTGCCAGTTTGCTGTCTGATTCCTGCCAGATATTCCGCTTACCTGCCTGCTAGCCTGAGGTCCGACGGTCTGCCCTCCAACTCCTGTCAGTCTGTCTATGGACCAGCTTGCCCGCTCACCTGGGAGCGCACATCTGCTACCTGCCTGCTAGCCTACCTGGAGGCTCCGCCGTCACGTGCTGTGACCATCCGCCTGTCCAGAGACTCCTGCCCGCTCACCTGGGAGCGCTCATCTGCTGCCTGTCTGCTAGTCTTCCTGGAGGCTCCGCCGTCATGTGCTGTGACCACCCGCCTGTCCAGAGACTCCTGCCCGCTCACCTGGAGCGCTCATCTGCTGCCTGTCTGTTGGTCTACCTGGAGGCTCCGCCGTCACATGCTGTGACCATCCGCTTATCCAGTGACTCTCACCTGCTCACCTGGGAGCTCACGTCTACCATCTGTCTGCTAGCCTACCTGGAGGCTCAGCCGTCACAGGTCATACCAACCCTTTACCCAGAGACTGCCCCGGTCACTTGCCGTGACCTCCTGCCCGTTCATCCAGAGACTGCCCCGGTCACTTGCCGTGACCTCCTGCCCGTTCATCCAGAGACTGCCCCGGTCACTTGCCGTGACTTCCTGCCCGTTCATCCAGAGACTGCCCCGGTCACTTGCCGTGACCTCCTGCCCGTTCATCCAGAGACTGCCCCGGTCACTTGCCGTGATCTCCTGTCCGTTCACCCAGAGACTGTCCCGGTCACCTGCTGTGACTGCCTGCCCGTCTTCCCTGGTCGCCACCCGCTCCCTTACAAGGACCGCCCCCTTGTATAGTAGCTCAGAGGCTCCGCCTCCCAGACCCGTTACAGATTTTTCCTTACCACTTCCAAAACACAGAATGACAGAAATTTAGGATCATTCAGGTGATATTCCCTGGTATGTCGGGTTAGGGGTGTGTCCCTTTTGTGTCTTATATCCCCCAAGTGCTCCTCTATCCATCTCCGCAACTCCCTCTTGGTTTTGCCAATGTAGTTGCGAGGACATGGGCATGTTGCCATATAAATTACCCATACGGATTTGCAGTTAGCAAAGTCCCTCATATAGAAGACTTTGCTACTCAAAGCACTCGAGAAGCTCTTGCAAGGTCTAATCCATGGACAGAACTTACAGTTCCCACATTTGCACGTGCCACATATTTTACGATCCAACCAGCTCCCTGGTTTGGTAGGCTGTTTATACATACTGTGGACAAATTTGTCCCTAATTGAGCGCCCTTTTCTATAGGTGATCCTTGGGTATGGAGGCACTCATCCCCTAAAGTCCGGGTCTGCCATTTGGATCCCCCAATGCCTTTTTATGATGTTATACACTTCATTAGACCTATTATCAAATGTGCCTATGATCCTCATTGACCCATTTCCATCCTCCCTGTTCCTTGGGCTCAGCAACGTGTGTCTATCCTGACTTCTCGCATGTAAGAAAGCACTGTCCAGTACCCTCTCTGGGTATCCCCTATCCTTGAATCGGACTCTTAGATCTTGGGCCTGTGTCAAAAAATCCCTATGATCAGAGCAATTGCGTCTTATACACAAAAAATTGCCCTTTGGGGATACCCCTTCTGAGAGGACCCAGGTGATGACTTTCCCATCTGAGGAGACTGTTGGCGGAGGTGGGTTTTCTAAAGGTATGAGTAGTAATAAATCCGTCCTGATCTCTGCCAATGGTTACATCCAAGAACGTGATCTCGTGTCTCTGGATCTCCAATGTAAATCTCATGCCTATTTCATTGACATTCAGGCATTTCATGAATCCCTGGAAATCCTCCATGGATGCTGACCAGAGTATCAACACGTCATCAATAAATCGTGTCCACGGGAGGATGTGCGGAAACCACCAACTATCCTCCTGTAGCACAACAGTCTCCTCCCACCAGCCCAGGAAGAGGTTGGCATACGATGGGGCACAGGGATTCCCCATTGCTGTCCCCCTGAGCTGGTGGTAGGTCCTCCCATTAAAGACAAAATAATTGTGGGTAAGGATGAAGGACATGAGGTCAAAGACAAAATCATTATGGGTTCTCATCTTTTTGGCTCTCGCACTCAGGAAGTGTTGCATCCCTTTAATACCTGCCCAGTGGGGGGATATTACTATAAAGCGACTCTATGTCTATAGATGCCAGAAGGACATTGTCATCAATATTAATGCCCTCAAGCTTTCTTAGGAGGTCAGAGGTATCCCTTAGGTGTGACGGGAGAGAGGTCACAAATGGACGCAAGACCTTATCAATATAGATCCCTACATTCTGACCTATGGAACCCACCCCTGATACTATTGATTGACCTCTAAGGGGGGCCACCCCCTTATGTATCTTGGGTAGGGCATAGAATGTAGAGATCACGGGATGACTCGGCAGCAAAAATTCTAATTCATCTTTTGATATTATCCTATTTTCAAGATTCTCTATAATTAGGGATGTGAGGATGTCCAGATATTGCGTAGTTGGATCAGATTCCAACACTAATATGTGTCTGTGTCCTGTAAAATAGACTGGCACATGGACAAATAGAGGGGATGGTCAAGAATGACCAAATTCCCCCCTTTGTCTGACAGCTTTATGATCAGATGCTCAATCATCTCCTATCTATTTACAGCTTTCAATTCAGGACCTGATAGATTGAATTTATAGTCCATGGGTTTGGGGATTTTTAACCTAGAAAGTTCCTCCTCCACCACTCTCAGAATAATATCCACACTATTTAGATCCCCCATCGGGAGTGTTCTAGTGCTCTTGTTCTTGAGCTCAGTAAATGGTCCTATACCACGTATTTGGTCATTTTCTTCCAGAAGACCTGCCAGCGTTTCTACCGCCCCCAGCTCATCCTCTGAAATCCCCAACTTATGACACTGTTCCCTTTTTTGTTGTAAAAATAATTTATGCCACTTAAGTTTCCGTCCAAAAAGGTGCATGTCCTTGACCCATATAAAGGAATTAAAGGGGGTGGTGGGGACAAAGGTGAGGCCTTTTTGTAGGACCCTAACTTCCTCATTTGACAGGTTGTAATTAGTCAGGTTGATAATCTGACTACTATTCAATTGATCCTGTTTCTCAATTGATAACCCACCGGAGCCCTTTGTTCCAAAAAAGATCCTGATGAGGAGGAGGATGATGGTACTGGATCTGGGTTTACTGTTACATCTGTTATTGGGGTAACTTGTCCCAGGGGTACCGATGTCCATGGGCCCTTGACATGGACAGAAGGATGACTCATGTATATTAAGGAGAGGGGACCTTCTAACCATTCAGGTAATGGAGACGCATGCGCAGAGAACATGATGATCGGATCTGTGCCGCTATGAGATTACAAACTGGCGCGTGCGCAATAACATCGAGAGGCTGGGCTATATCCGGAAGGAATACTGGACCTGTGCGGTGTTTAGACCGCTTCCTGGCGCATACGCAATAGCGGCGTGAGTACTATTATGGGCAGAAGCTCCAGACTCTGGTGGGAGGAGCGGACATGCGCGGTGCATACGCTGATACCTCTAGTGGCGAGAGCGTAGATGACGCATGCTTAGCTTGATTTAGGGACAGAAGACTACACCAACCTTGGAGTAAGAATTAACTCTCAATTAAGGAAGTGAGTTTACCCAGATATTGCGCGGTGAGCCATATCTGGGTAAACCCACTATCATATCTTAATAAATCATATCTTAATAAATACCAAGTGGCAATTTATATTCCTCCTGCTGTGAGGGTGGGGCTACATAGGGCCTAGATCTGTATATCTATCTGCACTGAGTCACCTTTTTAATGTGCACTTTATTCGTTTTTGTGTTGTATGTGTCATATTGATATTTGTGATTATTAAAGATTATCTTTTACATTTCTATTCTAAAGGGTCCTTTCTTGTTGAGACGCTAAAACTTCACTTTAGCAGCAAGCTATTTTACATTAGATTAGTAACACGTTAAAATGGAAATTTTGACAAATATATAATCTATTTCACCTTTCAACATTTGCTCTTTGCCCGGAAAAAGCTGAACCTGTTGGCTCATATAAAATGAAATTCAGGCATGGTCTACAGAGTTCATCGCTATGGCTCTCCGGAGCAATCTCATTTTCTGCTTCTTAAAAAATTATCTCCAAAATAAGTAACAAGCTGCTCTTGGTTTTGTCAAACTGACAACTAACAAAACTGCAGATGGCTGTTAGCAGGATGTCATACTCCTAAAGACCTCACACATCTCAGTAAGGTCTAACCTCCCACAGAACCCACGGCATAGACCAAGAGCACGGAGCTGTCCTCCCAAATTACAGAGCTGGCAGCTAAATGAGAGGCCATCAGCTCTGACGCTGGGATCAGGTAGAAACGCTCAAGTAAAGTAACAAAAACTATTGTAAATTAGATGAAACAAATTTTAAAAAAAAAGTGAGCTTACATGCTAACTATTATGTGCTGCTTGTATTTATGGGTTTACACTGGTATACGAAGTGAGATAATTAGGGTTAATGTTCTGTTATTCATGGAAAATCAGGAAAAAAAACACAAATTACAATCAATGATGTGTAGGACATCATTATTTCATCACCTAGGAACCGAAGAAAACAACACAGACCATTATCCATCAATTGTAGAAGACAACTAAGACTATTATCCATAAACAGTAGGAGAAAACTAGACCAATATTCAAGAATAGTAGAAAACAACAAAGACCATTATCCATGAATTGTAGAAGACAATGAAGACCACTATTTATGAGCAGTAATAATAATAATAATAATAATATTTCTTATTTCTATGGCGCCAACATATTCCACAGCACTTTACATTTTAGTAGAAGACAATTGACGCACCCCCTGGGCCGTGGGGGGGGCTACTCGGAGTCCGGGCCTATGGATGCTGGTGGGGGGATATCACGGTGGCTGGCCCGGTCCGTGACCCAGGGCGGTCAATAAAAAGGGGGGTTTTCTATTTATAGGGGATTTATGAAGTTCGTGACGCCACCTGTGGAATGCGGCTAAAGGGAGCCCCACTGCGGAGCAGTCCTCTGAAGCTGGTGTTACTGCAGCAGGGATGGTGTGGCTCTCCACAGGAAGAGCTAGCTCCAGGGCAGTGTAGATATAGTTGGTTGCGCTGGGCGTTGTAGTGCAGGGGGAAAGATGGCGCAGCTGAAATAATGGACAGAGGCAGTGCGGTGCAGTCATCCGAGTCTTTACTCACAGTTCTCATGATACACTGCGTGGGTGCCAGCCTCCCACGTCGCGCTGCGTTCACCAGGCAGGGGTTCAGCTCTTCCTCAGGTAGGTTAGGAGCACCTGACGGAACCCCGCTTTCTTGTGTTCCGCTCTAGACCGACTTCACGCTGGGTTTTCTCCCTCCTGCCCTCCGCTTCCCCACTCTCAGTCCCGCTCGGGTGCTCAGAAGTCCCTCCTGTCTAACTGGAGTTCCCGGACCTGCTTGACCCTCACGGTGATTACAATGAGGCTTTGGCAACTGAACTATAAAAGCCAGAAGCCTCCGGTTTTTCCAGCCGAGACCTGAAGTAACACGGCTGGTCCAGGGGCCAGTCCCCTTCTTGCGGCCTGATCCCTCTGTCTTCTGACAGATTCGGGCGTACGGGTGCCATCCTGCACTCGCCGTACCCCCTGGGATCCCTTCAATAGAACGGAGCCTTCCTCCTCTGCTCCCCTCCTGGGCCTCTAGCACTAGGCCCTACTTGTGAGGCAGAGCTCCTAAAGAGACTCTGCTCCCAGACTGTCTTCACTCTCTCCTCTTACTGACTGAACTGCCACCCTAAGATGGCTTCCCTTTATATATCTCCTACCATGGTGTTCCCCTGAACTGCTTCCTCCACCCACACCCACTACTGGTTCCCCCTACCTTTGGGGTCCCCCCACTCCAGCCAGGGACAGGGCTCAGCAGGAAACACATTGCATCTTGCCCTTCCAGCCGGCCTGGAGCAGTGTAGTGTTGAATGTGGGTGTTGGGGTCCGGGCAGCAATCCCTCCTTACCTGAGAGAAGGAGACACCACACCTCTGGGTGAGGTGCAGTACCTCTGTGGCGACCGAACCCTCAGGGGCACCACACTCCCCCCTGGTAAAACACAGCATGTCCACGGGCTGGAACTGAGTAAAACACGGTGTATTAGACATGCAGTTTTTAGAATGCATTCGCATATAAGATTGTAACAAAAACATTTCTTCCCTTTATGGGAGGCACTTCTCTTTAAACGTTACAGGTCATCATTACACTATAAAACATTTTTAATAACATTCTGTAACAGGTTACAGCACATTCTGTAACCGCGTGTCCATTTTCTTTTTCAAACAGGTGCAAATGTAGCAGCATGAGGGACCCGTCCGCAAACCCTCAACGTAGGCCCTGGGCGTGGCTGCAGGGCATAGGTGATCCTGGTGCTGGACCACGTCTTCCGCCACGCCAAACAGGTTTTTCTTCTGAGGTCACTTGATTGCACTTATAAAACCAATAGAGAGCACTTTAAGAAGTGCAGAACTATGTACAATATTAGTTCTCGACTGCTCACAGTCCTCAGCCTGAAGTCTTTATACCCTGATGGGTAATTATGCACACAATAAGAAAAACATTCTTAAACTCCTATACCCTTACGGGTGATTATATACACAATGTTCAGTCCCACTTACTGTACTTAGTAATGGGGTCCCCACCTGGGGTACTTTTGGTTTTTGCTGGACCTAGCCAGGTCATCAGCCAAGAAATGCGGGGGCGTGTCCTCTCCTACCTCAATCACGCGGTATACCTTGAGGGCATACCACCCGCGTTCCCCGTGGTGTCGAGTGTAAGTGACATGGTCACCGGGGTACAAGTTCCGGTCGGGATGGCCCTGTTCCAGCTCGGGCTCAACATCCCGCCGGTTAACGAAAATATCCCGGTTAAAATTGGGATCGCGGATAAAGCCCCACTTAGCCTTCAAATCGAACTTTACCACTAGTCCTTCTTCACGGGGGCTGGGGTGTGCAGATTCCGCCTGCCGGGCTTGAGCTTTTGCTGCCTTGTTCCGGGCCTCTAACCGCTCACAATGCGCCCGCCGAGTGCGCCGCTCCTTCTCCAGCTGTTGGAGCTCCCGCCTGCAGAACTCCTTCCTCTGCAGGGCTTCGGCTTGGGTCTCCTGCGGGAACCCTATCAGGTCCCCCCCCGGTTGTCCCAACTAAATTTTTCTCCGCTGGGACAGGCAACTGGGGTCGCTGGTGTCGGGAGTAGCGGGCACGGCTGCTGGTCCTTAAACCGGGCGGACCAATCAAAAACTGGCGCGCCGTACACCCACTCGGGTGCCGGAGGTGGAGGCTCCGGGAGGGAACCGAGCAGGAGGTTCCTGGATTCAGCGCCCGGGGGTGGAGGTTCCGGGAGGGAACCAAGCAGGAGGTCCTCAGGATCAGCGCCCGGGGGTGGAGGTTCCTGGCTGTGCAGCTGCTCCAGGGAGTACATGTCGGGGTACGGGGAGTGCTGGTGTAGGAGGCCCAGAGCAGGTCGGCGCTTGCAGTGCCCGGGACAGGGGAACTCTTCCTACCTGCTCCTGTGCTGTATACGGCCTCCTGGTGCTCGTCGGGCTCCGCCGGGGCTGGGGTGCCGCTGGTGGCATCCGGTGCTGTCCTCCGCCGTGCTGCTAATTTCTCCAGCAGCTCGCCCCTCCACCTGGTGACCGCTGCTTGCTGGGCCGCTCCACATGCTGGCTCAGCTCCATGATCTCACTTTGGAGGAATTCCGCATCCTCCGGGGATAGTTTACTTGATTCCCCCTCCAGGGTGAGGGGGGTCGCTTGTTGCTGCAGGCCAGAGGCGGAGGTTGGATCCTCGCTTCCGTCCATGCTGGCTGCCGGGTGCGGTCTATCTAGACTAGTTAAGGCCACACCCTGTCTCCATTCCTTCTCTCTTCCTCCCCTCCCCTTTCGGGGGCGGTCCCATGGCAGCCTGCTGTCGGTCACTCCCTGTGACGTCCTCCCTGCCTTGACGGACACATCTATGCGGACAGTCACTGTTGCAAGGGGCAGGGTGTGCTTTTGGCGCCATTCTGGGACCCGGCCCACGATGGGAGGTTCCATATTGTTGTTTTTGATTACGCACATAATGGTGCCCGTTCTTCTCGGGCGGGCGCCACATTCAGCAACATAACACAGTTCTTTAAGGCGCACAGTATCCCGGTGACAATGGGAACGCAATCCTGTTCGTTCCAACGGGCATGAAATCCTGTTCGTGACGCCAAGATTTGACGCACCCCCTGGGCCGTGGGGGGGTACTCGGAGTCTGGGCCTATGGATGCTGGTGGGGGATATCACTGTGGCTGGCCAGGTCCGTGACCCAGGGCGGTCAATAAAAAGGGGGGTTTTCTATTTATAGGGGATTTATGAAGTTCGTGACGCCACCTGTGGAATGCGGCTAAAGGGAGCCGCCGCTGCGGAGCAGTCCTCTGAAGCTGATGTTACTGCAGCAGGGATGGTGTGGCTCTCCACAGGAAGAGCTAGCTCCAGGGCAGTGTAGATATAGTTGGTTGCGCTGGGCGTTGTAGTGCAGGGGGAAAGATGGCGCAGCTGAAATAATGGACGGAGGCAGTGCGGTGCAGTCATCCGAGTCTTTACTCACAGTTCTCATGTACATTCCACTGATACACTGCGCGGGTGCCAGCCTCCCACGTCGCGCTGCATTCACCAGACCGGGGGTTCAGCTCTTCCTCAGGTAGGTTAGGAGCACCTGACGGAACCTCGCTTTCTTGTGTTCCGCTCTAGACCGACTTCACGCTGAGTCTTCTCCCTCCTGCCCTGTGCTTCCCCACTCTCAGTCCCGCTCGGGTGCTCTGAAGTCCCTCCTGTCTAACTGGAGTTCCCGGACCTGCTTCACCCTCACGGTGATTAGAATGAGGCTTTGGCAACTGAACTATAAAAGCCAGAAGCCTCCGGTTTTTCCAGCCGAGACCTGGAGTAACACGGCTGGTCCAGGGGCTGGTCCCCTTCTTGAGACCTGATCCCTCTGTCTTCTGACAGATTCGGGGTGTACGGGTGCCATCCTGCACTCGCCGTACCCCCTGGGATCCCTTCAATAGAACGGAGCCTTCCTCCTCTGCTCCCCTCCTGGGCCTCTAGCACTAGGCCCTACTTGTGAGGCAGAGCTCCTAAAGAGACTCTGCTCCCAGACTGTCTTCACTCTCTCCTCTTACTGACTGAACTGCCACCCTAAGATGGCTTCCCTTTATATATCTCCTACCATGGTGCTCCCCTGAACTGCTTCCTCCACCCACACCCACTACTGGTTCCCCCTACCTTTGGGTTCCCTACACTCCAGCCAGGGACAGGGCTCAGCAGGAAACACATTGCATCTTGCCCTTCCAGCCGGCCTGGAGCAGTGTAGTGTTGAATGTGGGTGTTGGGGTTCCGGGCAGCACTCCCTCCTTACCTGAGAGAAGGAGACACCACACCTCTGGGTGAGGTGCAGTACCTCTGTGGCGACCGAACCATCAGGGGCGCCACACAATGAGAGCCACTGTGCATGAAGAGTAGGAGTAAACATAGGCAAACAATAGAACACGGCATAGACTATTGTCTATGAACAGTAGAAGACAACATAGCCCACTAATCATCAACAGTAGGATTAAATATAGACCACTATCCATGAGAAGTAGCAGACACCAAAGGCCACTGTGCATGAACATTAAGAGAGTAAATAGACTATTATCCAAAACCAGTGCAAGAAGGTATAGACCAGAAACCATGAGTAGTAAAAGACAATGAAAACCACTTTCCATAAAGAGTAGGACTAAACATAGACCAAGATACATGAACAGTAGAAGAAGACAATCCACTATGCAGGAGCAGTAGATTATGGTATAGACCACAAAACATTAACAGTAGAAGACAACTTAGACCAATAACCATAAGCATCGAGACAGGACAAAGACCACCATTTATGAACAGTAGAAAACAATACAGACCAGTATCCATAAACAAAAGATGATGTAAGACTAGGGGGCTTACCTATAATATGTGCAGCAGGGGTTGCAAATGCCCCCTAGCCTGGAGACTAGGGGGCCCAAAAGGTCATTTTGTCCTATATGAAAAGACTATTACGATTAAAGTCCTGTGATAGTTGGGGGCCCTGTTGGAGATTTTGCATTAGGCCCACAATCTATTATCCATTAACGGTAGATGACAAGATCTACTATTATCCATGAACAGTAATAGGCACACACCTCTTGCAGGCATTATGCTTTAGAGACTGCAAGCGCTGCTTCGAAGCTGACCACCTCTCTGGACCGGTCTCCCTCACTACTTTCATGCTGCAGAGGCAAAGCCGCCTCTGCTAACAGCTTGGGAGAGCACTCAGTTTGATCCAGCAATGATTTTGCTGTTCCAAACTGTCAATCTTCAGGAACGCATTGTGCCCCTGTAACTAGGAAGCCGGGTGGCAGAGGAGCAGTGCGCTTCTCAACGCAGAAGATTAGAACACTCTTTTAAGATTAGTACCATGAACTGAAGAAGAAGACCCCATAGGCCACTATGCACTACAACATAGACCGCTATCTCTCAAACAGTAAAGAAAAAAAGTAAGCCACTATTGAACACAAGACCTATTTATAAGAAGTGGAAGATGACCAGAAACCAATGCCGTGACTGCTCTTGCTAATCATGGCCAAAGTGATCACATGTCATATATATTAATATGAATCTAGGTGGCCAATCACTGACTGAAACATTCATATGCTGGCTGGTATGGCATGTCATCCCTTGTTCAACATAAAGAAAGGCAAATATGGTAGAACTGAGATGGCAAAGAATTTTTAAGAGTCAAGTATGGCCATTTTGACTTTGGTTCTCACATTTGCAGCTGCGAGATTTTTTTCTTTTCTAATGCCATGAAAACCTAAGTAACACCTCGCCAAAGAATTGACCGCATCCAACATTCCCAGACTGTACTATATCTTCGCACGCTAGCATGACCAAAATGTTTAGCTTTGACGCTAATTTGGATTGGTGGATTTTTCTATAATTGATTGCAACATAACACGGCCAAGTCCCATGTATATGACGCTTGGGCAAAGATTTACATGAATATTTTGCTTCCTCACGTTGCTGGATATCGCTATTCTAGATCACCTTTCAAAAGCTTTACACATATCCCACAATACGGCATATAAAATATTTGGTGTCTGGTCATCATCCAGCTTTGTGTAAGCGGGAGATTTAGCGGGACAGAACATGACAAATATTCAAGAGGGAATACATCGGTTGATTAATGTAGAGTCAAGCTTGCCACTTATTATTTAATGCTTGGAGCCAATTATCAAGGGATACAATTAACATAAATGATAAGCCCATGTACTACCCAATAGCCAAGTAATCTTTTTATGGAAATACCACAAGCCCCTTAAAATGACAGTCACTTTTAAGTTAGGCTATGCTGAATGGGAAAATCTTTGTGCCAAACATCTGGTAATGTATATATTAGCATCGATGATAATATATTAAAAGCACTAGAATCCACTCCAAAGTAAGCTTCTCAAGTTCCCATCTGGTTCAGTGGAAAAGTGGAGCGTTCCTGAAGTGAAACAGAAACATCTCATCCCGATCGGGGGGCTTTAATAGAATTCTGTCCTACTGGATATATGTATCACATTCCTCATTCATATTAACAAACGTTCTCGTGAACCGTGAACAGGGCAAATGCTCGCATGTGTTACAGAGTCGACAAAAAAGGCAGGCTGACTACTAGATGACTGAAAGTTCTACTTTTTTCTTCTTATGTGCCTAAAGCTAAAATTTGGAAACATTGTTCCTGAAAATTGACGTACTACATGCCAACTGGACCACCTAACCACAAAAGGATGGTAATGGGGCAATCTAGTCATGATGCAGGCCCAAAATCAATGGCATGCGATCACAGTGTTCATCTAACCATGACTGACAGCTTGATCCTTCCTTAATCAACGGAAACTGGCGTTTAATCCCTTAAATGCCAAAGTTTATAGAGTTTGACAAGTAAGGAGAACGCTGTCCACAAATCAACCCTACAGTAGATCATGTGTGAAGCCAAAACCCCAACATTAGACTTTAAGGCTGGTTTCAGACAAGAGTAGAATTTAAGGACGGTTTCAGACAAGAGTATAGGGGACACATTTGTGCACCCATTTTATGGATGTAAATCCTAGTCTGATAGCAGATCCATTGACTCCAATTGATACCGCCCCCCGAGGTAGCCCATCACGCGAAACGCGCGTCAGGGCGACGATCACAGTTGGACACACGTGCACCATGGGTAAGCCTGATTCATTCTATGCAATGCACTGAGTCCACTGACGCTCATTACTACTATATTGTATGCACCATACATCCCCTTGGTGTTTGAGTACCGTGAGTGGTACTTTCACTTTTCCATGAGTCTAGGATGATTTAGGTACAGTAAAGTCGTGAACACTATTTTTTGGCATTTTTCAGCCTCATGACTTAAATGGTCTGCCCATGTATTGTGCCCCTCTGTGATCTTTTCACGTATCTCTCACCCTATACCTACTGACTATCTTAATGTGTGTATTGTCTCATTTTAAATGTGATTTAAATAAAAAATATATCTTTTAACTTATTCTTGAGTATACTAGCAATATTTTTGGGGTTTACTACTCTGATCTATAGGTTGATAATGTAAGGTGGTCTAGCAAACCCCTCTTTCCCCATGAATGGGATGATGAGATTTAAATATACCCATTGCGTTGGTTCTATGTTTCCAATGACTCCAATTGGCAGTTTCGTAGATCCCTATGAAGCGAACAGATCAGATGCCTAAACCCATGGTTGGACCGGGGCTTCCTTCGGAATATATGAGCAAAAATGCATCCATAATACTTATCAATAGTTGGCCTAAAGCTGAAAAAATCTATTCTTGGGAGTGGTAAACTTCACTTTTCCATCTAATGGGTTGACAGCAGAGATGAGCAAAAAGATTCACAGTACCCAGTTCCGAACTCTGGTCTTCTGCTACATGTGGGCTTCACTTCTGTGGCCGGTATCCTATGCCTCAACATCTCCCGGGTGCTTCTGTTGATTCCTAGGCTCCACGACATCATGACATTGTAGTTCGATACTCAAAATTTTATGACCCACCAGAGGTCTTGTGACTAGACCTTATACAAGGTGATGATGTTTGGGGATTAGAAAGCAACAGAAATGTCCATGAGAAGCCAGCCTCAGAAAAGAAGTCCGGTTGAAACACAGGACCGGACAAGAGATTAGAATTGGCAACCACAAATCTTTTTTGCTCAGGATACAGGCAAATTGGGTCTAAATGTTGAGTGCCAAGAGTAAATTTGGTTTATGAGGAGTAATCTGTGGCTGTCTTATAATGAAGTAACATCAGAATGCTACCTTAAAGAAAATTGTGTGCTCCTAACTTTGTGAATATTATGAAAAGGACAATATTTTAGCAATAGAATGCCTCTCAAGTGAATGAATGAATGAATGAAGTGAATGGACTCTCAAGTCTGGATTAAAACAAAAGTTTGCCAAGTTATGGAAAAACGCTATTCGGTTGCTCCCAACCTCAACACCATCCAAAGATGGCTCTACACATAAAATTTAGATTTAGGGCAAGATTGGCGGATGAACATATATGTATGGGTGTCTCACAACTTTCCACTGACAGTAAGGGCTCGTGCAGAAGGCATTGGATCGCACTTGGACCAATGTTATTTTATGGGGCAGTGCAAATGTCAGATTCTTTCCTTGGACAGGGCCGGTCCGAGAAAAAAAAAAAAAAATCGCAGCATGCTTGATTTGCAACCAATATTCGGATCGCACTAGGTCATGCAAGTCAATGAATTCGTGAAACCATTCGACTGCACTCAGACGTCATCTGAGTGCAGTCTGATTTTCACAGACTGATAGAATGGAGAAGATGAAGAATCTTTTTCCCATCTTCTCATCAGAAAATTGGATCACACTTTGATCAGAGTATGACCAGAATGTAATTAGCATAATCAGTCTGATTCTCTTAGATGAGAAAAAATATGGTGGTGTGACCCTAGCCTAAATATCAGGAGAGAAAGGGATTGGGTATGCTGAATTTCATCATGCTAATCCTTTTATCCTGCAGGAGATAAGCCAAGTGCGGTGTCAGAAGGAAAAGCCTCCCGTCAAAGGAACATTCGGCAGATTAAGAGCAAGGTGGACTATTTAGACAGAAATTAATACCCTATATTGGACTACTAGATCCCAGCCTCACTAATGTTTAGTTGCCAGAGGAGTAGCATTGGGAGGGGCAGAGTAGCGGATGCCCTGAGAGCCACAGTCTATGGGGGCACAAACTTTGACTTCCCTTCCCCAACCCTTCCCGCACTGTAAAGTGATCAGCCCCTGCAAGTGGAAAGTTATGTCTGCTTGGAATTGCTCACGCAGGGAGTAACAGGTAAGACGAGTTTGTCATTGGCTGCAGCACTCTGCATAGGCAGCAACGGAAATTACAAATTCAGTATACTGTAATGAAGTGAGCTATGTTATCTCGGATGCTGCCTATGCAGAGCGCATCACCCAATTAGAAAATCATCTCCACTGCTGCACTCTGCATAAAAAATGACGGAGATTTAAGAACAAATGAATGTAATGAATGAAGAACGCATTGAATAACAGGCAGTGCAGATGATTCAATACTGCACTTATTTCTACTTTTACACTGTTTCTAACAGTAGCTAGGGTTAGAGTCAGGGATTGGCTTTAGGTTAGGGTTACACTTAGGCTTAGGGCTCATGTTAAGTTTTGTGGCTAGGGATGGAGTTAGGGTTAGGCTTAGTTTTTGGGCTATGCTTAGGTTTAGTATTAGACTTAGGGCTTCGGCAAGGGTAATAAAATTGTTACATAAATTTTTTTTTAAAAAAAACATGTATAAACTTTTTATTTTTAAAATTTTTGAAAAAAGCAGAAAAAAATTCAAAGCACAAATTATAATTTCATCAGTATTTTCCTGACATGTGCTTGGGAGGTAAAGGTTTATTACTGGACTATTGGCATAAAATACTTGCCATGCCCCAGGCTTTAGCAATCCAAAGGACAGGAAGCCCCCCGCAGACAAGTTTTACTGTAAAATCCAGCGGTAAGCCTCCCCAGAAGACTAGAGACTATTATAGCGGCTAGACAGAGTCCACCTCCATATTAATGTGCATGGACTTCGTAAGAGATTTCATAAAGCACATGTGGATGTGATGTCCACATACGTGTACTGTACTGTATCAAATGCAGAATGCTTGGAAATTTCGAAAATTACAGTATAGGGAAAATATATATTCTTGTACCGTGTTAGCCAGTAGATAGAAAAATATTTAGATTTGAGAGTCCTCAGTGGTTGATACCTTTTAATGGCGAACTGAAAAGATGGTAACAAATTGCAAGCTTTCGAGACTACTCAGGTCTCCTCATCAGGCATAGAATAGCACAAAATCTGAAGAGTCACATATTTATACACAATAAGACACATAAGACATTGTGTATAAATATGTGACTCTTCAGATTTTGTGCTATTCTATGCCTGATGAAGAGACCTGAGTAGTCTGGAAAGCTTGCAATTTGTTACCATCTTTTCAGTTAGCCATTAAAAGGTATCAACCACTGAGGACTCTCAAATCTAAATATTTTTCGAAAATTACAGGAAACTCATTTTCCGCAGAGACAGTCTTTCCCGGCTAATTCGTGATTGTCATCAATATTTGCCTAGCACGATACGATACGCTTTGCTTTGTAAACATTTTACATACTTAATAAGATGCAACTTGGAGTCAAAATGGCAACTTAAAACAAACATCTGCTGAGCACGTTAAAAGAGCTGTCTCTCCATTGATTAATGTCTATCCTCTTGTGTAAAGGGATTGTTGATACGTGCGGAAATCACAAGTAGGCGCTAAGGGTCATTGTTTGAAAGTAATTATAACAGGACCGCCAAGGTCTCGTGAATGATGAGATTATCCCATAAAACCTCAACTGATACACAAGCCCATAGGTTATTACAAGAAAAAAAAAATTAAAAAAAATTATATATTATATATACACACACCATGCATGTACAGTATATTCTATTATTTCCATCCAAAAGAACCTTATAGGCAAGCAAATATACATGTTCATAATAAAACCAATTGGGTAATCACTGTCCAATGAATCTTACTGTACTTTATAATTAAACTAACAATTAGAACTTATCGACCAATCACAGCTGAGTTTTCATTGTCTAAACTTCACCTTTTTGGAGCAGACGTTCAACGATAAAATGGTTCTTTCCATCTCAATAAGCAATGGCCTACAATATGATATGACGTAATGATCATTGGGGGGTCTCGAACCGCTGAAACCCCCGTCGCGCCTGAAAATTTACGAGAATGCATTGGCCTACACACAAATGGAGCTGGGCTGTGATGAATGGCCGCTTGCAGAGGGATAACTTTAGAAGGCACAGCATTGAAGCACAGCTAACTCCTCTTCTTCCCCCTGGGTGGGGATCCTAGAGGTCCGACCTCTAGGGAACATTAAGTCATGCCATTTTTTTTAGTGGCATGCCATCAGTCAGTGAAAAACAGAATAACCCTTAAATTATGTTTCAAAATGTATTTTTCAATTAATGTGAGCTTCTTGTGGGGTTGTTAATATCCCACCAATGATTATGAGGGCTCATCCTACTTCAATACAGAACTCTCTTTTTTTAAAGGGAATCTGTCAGCACAGAATTACTGTTCAAACTACAGTGGTGGCCAAAAGTATTGGCACCCCTGCAATTCTGTCAGATAATACTCAGTTTCTTCCTGAAAATGATTGCAATCACAAATTCTTTGGTATTATTATCTTCATTTAATTTGTCTTCAATGAAAAAACACAAAAAGAATTGTCCTAAAGCCAAATTGGATATAATTCCACACCAAACCTAAAAAAGGGGTTACTTTAGCCGCTACTCCAGTAACTTCTATATTTACAGACAAATAGGCTTTTTCGTTAGGTTCCCTTTAAAGACATTTTATGACCAGGGTTTAACTGGTTTATCATAATTCTAGAGGCACCTGTGTCTTGGGATTGAGACTCTAGACTTCTGTTTGGTGTGTTTCACCATATGTGCTCACTATGCTTCAGCTTGTTTCCTTCCCTGCTGGGTTCCACTTCATCTTTCCTTCTGCTACTTAAATTCCTAAGTGTGCCAAATACTCGCTTCCCACGTGCCTTACTGCACCAACACCCAAGTTCCATGCGCCCTACCGGACCTGAGTCTTAGTGGATCCACCTCACTAGGTGAGCCTAACACCAAACTACTGGCCAACTTGTAAAGTGTGGTAGCTTTTCAACATTAACTGCTGACATCTATAAATGTAAGTTTATTCACTGTAATTTAGGAGTCCAGTGTTCCTTAATATATTACTGATACAATAATGGGCCTCAAAGATTTAGTAGAAGACCACAACCTAAGGAGCGCTTCTTAGAGCATATCACTTGCCACTATGGTCTATTTCTTATAGGGTAATTCACAAATAACCATGTAGACCTTATTGATGATATCTCATGTGTGTAATAATAGCAGTAGCGATCACAATGCGCTGGGAATGGAACCTATTAATTGATTCATACATTCCAAACCATGGGCAGTGTGAATTAGAGCCTGCACAATTGCAGCTAGGTTTGTTTTTCTTTGAAACACTCCGGCATGTCAGATAAGAAATAGTTTAAAGATCCGACAAGTTTCCCTCATAGTTTAAAGATCTTGCTAAGTGCACACATGGTTCTGCCCCTGTCTAGTTTTTCCCAGTGGTGAGCCACTAGCCAGGGGCGGAACTGGATTAGTCTCATCTCCGTCAACGGTCCCCGCCGAATCTTCAAACTATATCTTCTCTGAAATCCCGGTGCGTTTCAGACAAAAACATACATGGTGGCAATCATTCAGGCAGGCTCTGATTCATGCTGCCTGCAGATTTGGTAGTATGAATCAATTGACAGGTTCCCTTTAAAGGGACTCTGTCAGCACAGAATGACTGTTCAAACCAAGTGCTGGCGCTCGGGGCTTTATGGTGGGTCCAATCATTTATATATACCTTCCCTCCTGCTTGTTTTCCATCCATCTCCTCCTTTTTCTGGCTCTATGAAGCCAGATCTGTTAATCAAATATGAGGGGATGGAGATAGATGGACAAGAAGCAGGTGGGAAGGTTTATTTAAATGATTGGCTCCTCCATGAAGCAACAAGCTGCGTGTCACGCAAGGTGAGGGAAAGACTAAGTGCACAACAAAGGTAAGAGGGGGAGGAAGCCCAAACACTAGGGAAATGGGGAGTGGAGACCCCTAGGCAGATCTGACAACACCCTAGCTTCCCTAACGTCCCTAAATAGTCTCGGTACCTATCGCCAAGCAGGAAACCTAATCCCTGACTGCCCCCAGCGATAGGCCCTAGATAGGAAGGGGACGGGGGGAGCACTAGTCAGCCCCCACTGCAGCTAAAGACAAACAGGTAAACAGACAAGGTGCTTACTTCCAGTCACCAGGGCGGTGCAGGGAGCAGGAACAGTCACTCCCCCCTGTTCAGTAATTACTCACCGGTACTTTGATTGACAGCATGCCCCGCAGTGTGTGTGTACAGAACAGGCTGTCAAAGTACTGAGGAGGAGTGATTACAGCATGACAACCCGCAAACACCAACCACCAAATGTAGAGTATCTATAACTCCCCTCAAAACTATTTTGTGAATTTTTACAGTAATACACTTTTCAAAAAAGAAAAAAATCAAAAGCATACAAAAATCTGACTTTTACATATTAGTGGAGGATCCTGTGAAAAATCCACCGAGCTACCAGCAGAATTAGAGCTGCGTGAAAAACTATTATTTTTTACATCTTTGGACATTTACAAATTAGGGTTGTCAACCCTGCACAGTGTCAAATGATATTACCATTAGTTGTATTAAAGTTCATAAATTCCTGCTAGTAGGGAAAGTTGCCAATGGTAGCCACGCCCGAATAATTCTCTTTCATGAAAAAACATAAAAAGCGTCTCTTATCACTAGACAAATACACAGAACTCATTAAGAGCCACTATTTGTCATGTTACGTGGCCCCTAGGAGTAGGAGGCACGTGAGACCGGAAAATATATCATGTTGACCTGCTTAGTACAATTTATACAATTTATCAACCAGGCCTCGAAGAGTTGAGATATATTTCTTAAAGGTCCTCCATGCAGTAATTATTCTTTGTGCAACCCCCATATATTCCAGTGATAATAGTGTTTAACAATTTAAGAATAACCAGCAAAGCTTCCCACTGTATTATCTAATCAGCTCATATAGTGATTACTGCTGGCTGTAAATAGGAGAAAAAGTGTAATATCACAAAGAGCATACAGAAATGTGTGCGCTATGTAGGACTTCTGAGAGGTGTCATGGCAGTCCTGGTCATCGAGCTAGAGATAAAGATAAAGGATTTGATTTTCTGTTTGGACAAGAATTGCCTTTAAGAGCTCTAATATATAGAGATGAGTGTGGATCTTTTGAAATTTTGATTTGCAAGGGTTACATTTTAGCAAATCTCAATACTAGAAATCTTGTAATTGTTCGGAAAATACACGTGAGAAAAGTCAGAAGAGACAAAAACCAGCTGACGATAGGAGCTTATACTCTACAGGCAAGATAGAAAAACAGCACTCCACTGACCATAAGAGCTTACACTTTACAGGAGAGAGAGAGAGAGAGAGAAGACCTGTTTACCTTAACAGCTTACACGTTCCAGAAGAGAGAGAGAGGTCCCTGGCTGACCATAAGAGCTTACACTCTACAGAAGGGAGAAAGAGGACCCCACTGACCATAAGAGCTTAAACTCTGCAGAAGAGAAAGAGAGAGGAGTCCACTGATCATAAGAGCTTAAGCTGACCATAAGAGCTTAGACTCTACAGAAGAGAGAGAGAAGTCCACTGATCATAAGAGCTTAACCTCTACAGAAGAGAGAGAAAGAAGATCCGCTGACCAAAGGAGCTTACACTCTGCAGAAGAGAGAGAGGACCCCACTGACCATAAGAGCTTAGAATCTACAGAAGAGAGAGAGAGAAGACCCACTGACCATAGGAGCTTACACTCTACTGAAAGGAAAGAGGACCCCACTGACCATAAGAGCTTAGACTATACAGAAGAGAGGACTCCGCTGATCATAAGAGATTACATTCTACAGGAGAGAGAGAAGACCCTGCTGACTATAAGAGCTTACACTCTACAGGAGAGATAAAGAGGACCCTGTTGACCATAAGACTCAAACTCAATTCTCCGAAGATTGTTCCACTCATCTCTACTAATGTATTTTAAAAAGTTCCAAAAAAAAAAAAATCTTATTTTTGGGAAAACAACATTACCTCAAATTCTTCATTGCTGTCTTGCCAATGGTTCTCCCACCAGTCTTTATTTACCCCACTATAACATCTAACATCAGCACTGTAGTTACCAATCGCAGTCACAATGGAAGTCACATGTCATTTTTGCAACAAGGTACTACAAGACGAATGGAGGACAAGGGCCCACTGGTGCAGGAGTTGTTGGGCATCACACAAAGGTAGCATAATTAGGGCCCAACTCATTACTGCATTAATTGTGCCTTGTTTTTATCTAGTTTTTGGTATTTGTCGCCTGTTTTTCATTTGCAACTTATTCTTCTTTTAATTTGCCCCTTTTACAAAGTCTATTTTATATGTGTTAACTTTTCATTGTGAACATGGTTTGGGGTTTCCACATATTTTTGGCTGATTCATTAATTGCAACTTTTTGAAAAGTCATTAAATTTTTGTGCAAATATACTGTGGTGATTTTATGCACATCTGTATTTCCCCCTATATACCCCTCCCTGGCATATTTTGATACATTTTAGAGGAGCATGTAACTTTTTGTGTTAAAAAGTCACAAAAAAGGTTAAAAGCTGCATTCTTAACCCCTTTACCCCCGAGGGTGGTTTGCACATTAATGACCAGGCCAATTTTTACAATTCTGACCACTGTCACTTTATGAGGTAATTACTCTGGAGCGCTTCAACGGATCCCCCTGATTCTGAGATTGTTTTTTTCGTGACATATTGTACTTCATGATAGTGGTAAAATTTCTTGGATATCACTTGCGTTTATTTGTGAAAAATCAGAAATTTGGCAAAAATTTTGAAAATTTCACAATTTTCAAAATTTTAATTTTTATACCCTTAAATCAGAGAGATCTATCACTATCACACAAAAAAGTTAATAAATAACATTTCCCACATGTCTACTTTACATCAGCACAATTTTTAAACCAAATTTTTTTTATTAGGGAGCTATAAGGGTTAAAAGTTGACCAGCGATTTCTCATTTTTACAACAAAATTTACAAAACCATTTTTTTAGGGACCACATCACATTTGAAGTCAGTTTGAGGGGCCTTTATGACAGAAAATACCCAAAAGTGACACCATTCTAAAAACTGCACCCCTCAAGGTGCTCAAAACCACATTCAAGAAGTTTATTATCCCTTCAGGTGCTTCACAGGAATTTTTGGAATGTGGAAGAAAAAAATGAACATTTAACTTTTTTCACAAAAATGTTACTTTAGACACAATTTTTTTTATTTTCGCAGGGGTAACAGGAAAAAATGGACCCCAAAATTTGTTGTGCAATTTCCCCTGAGCATGCAGACACCCCATATGTGAGTAAAAACCACTGTTTGGGCGCACGGCAGGGTTTGGAAGGGAAGGAGCGCCATTTGACTTTTTGAATGTAAAATTTGCTTAAATAATGAGCGGACGCCATGTTGCGTTTGGGGAGCCCCTGATGTGCCTAAATAGTGAAAAAAAACAAAAGTGACACCATTTTGGAAACTAGACCCCTTAGGGAACTTATCTAGATGTATGGTGAACACCCTGAACCCCCAGGTGCTTCACAGAAGTTTATAACATTGATTCGTAAAAATAAAATTTTCACATTTTTTCAGCAAAAATGATTTTCAGCCCCCGATTTTGAATTTTCCTAACGGTAACAGGAGAAATTGCACCATGGAGTTTGTTGTGCAATTTCTCCTGAGTAAGCAGATACCCCATATGTGGGGGAAAACCACTGTTTGGGCGCACGGCAGGGTTCGGAAGGGAAGGAGCGCCATTTGACTTTTTGAATGTAAAATTTGCTTGAATAATTAGCAGACGCCGTGTTGCATTTGGGGAGCCCCTGATGTGCATAAACAGTGGAAAACCCCCACAACTGACCCCATTTTGGAAACTAGACCCCTTAGGGAACTTATCTAGGTGTGTGGTGAGCACCCTGAACCCCCAGGTGCTTCACAGAAGTTTATAACATTGAACCGTAAAAATAAAATGTTCACATTTTTTCAACAAAAATGTTTTTCAGCCCCCAATTTTGCCATTTCATAAGGATAACAGGAGAAATTGCACCATGCAATTTGTTGTGCAATTTCTCCTGAGTAAGCCGATACCCCATATGTGGGGGAAAACCACTGCTTGGGTGCACGGCAGGGTTAGGAAGGGAAGGGGCGCCATTTGATTTTTTGAATGTAAAATTTGCTTGAATAATTAGCGCACGGCATGTTGCGTTTGGGGAGTCCCTGATGTGCCTAAATAGTGGAAACCACCCCATCTCCCCCCAGTGACTCCATTTTGGAAACTACACCCATCCAGGAATTTATCAGGGGGTATAGTGAACATTTTGAACCCAGAGGTACAATAAAGAATTTGATAACATTAGGTCATCATATTGAATAAGTTGTCATTAGTCTTGAGTGCAAGTGCTCGCTATTTGAGCTTGCATTGGGTACTCGGGTATGCACCAAGTATCGCGGGTGCTCAAGTGACATGCTCGAGTCCCTGCCCCGCATGTTTCATGGATATTATACACCCCCAAAAAAACATGCAGGGATCGCTCGTGCATGGCAGGCAATCCCCGTGTTTTTTTTGGCTGTATAACAGCTGCAAAACATTTGGGGCGGAGACTCTAGCATGTCACTCGAGCACCCGCTATACTCGGTGCATACCCGAGCACCCTATGCAAACTCAAGTAGCGAGCACTTGGGCTCAACATTAGTCTAACCCCAGCCCAACCTTAACCCTAGCCCAACCCTAACTCTAGCCCAACCCGAACCCTAGCCCTAGCCCTAGCACAACCCTAGCCCAACCCTAACCCTAGCCCAACCCTACCCCAAGAACGACCTTAACCCTAGCCCAACCCTAACCCTAGCCCAACCCTAACCATAGCCCAACCCTAACCCTAGCCCAACCCTAACCATAGCACAACCCTAACCATAGCACAACCCTAACCATAGCACAACCCTGACCAAAGCACAACCCTAAGGCTATGTGCCCACGATGCAGAAATGCTCAGGATTTTTTCCTGAGCGTTTCTGCATCTCCCTGGCAGAAAAAAACACATGCGGATTGTACATGCGTTTTCCTGCCAGGGACATGCGGAAGTGAAGCGTTCTTCACTTGCATTTCCGCATGCGGGTTGACAAGCGCTTTTCAAGCGATTTTAGCATCACTTGGAAAGTTCTTGTCAACTTGGTCACACTATATAAATCCATGCAAACGGCATGGATTTACATACTGTGACCGAAAGAATGGTAAAAAATAAAAAAATATATACTTACCCTCTGATGGCCCCCGGTGTCCTGCTTCCCTCCGTTCTCCCTGACCGGCAGCAGTACACTGAAGGACCTGCCGACATCAGCGTCGCGTGACCAGTCACATGACTAGGACGTCAGCGCAGGTCCTTCAGTCCATCGCGAACTGCCGGCATGAAAGGAGGAGTGCATCGGGGGCTGCCAGAAGGTAAGTATATATTTATTTTTTATTTTATTCTTTTTTTTTTTACAGTTTTCTATGGTACCCGGGTCGGGAGGAGAGTCTCCTCTCCTCTAGACCTGGGTACCATCCGAACATTGGAACGCATGGAATGCGCATCTACATATACAATGATGCGTAATCCATGCGATCTAATGCAAGTCAATGGCGGCGAAAACGTAGCGCTTCCGCATTGGTAGTGCTGCGTTTTTTTCCGCAATGATAATCTGCAGCGGAAATTTCCGCAGCATGTGCAAAGTACATGCGGATTATCATTGGGGAACATGGCAGGCCTTCTACCATGCGTTTTTTAAGCGTTTCTGCAGCATTTTTGTCGCTGCGGAAACGCTTAAAAAACGCATCGTGGCACACAGCCTTACCCTAGCACAACCCTAACCCTAGCACAACCCTAAGCCAAACCCTAGCACAACCCGAACCCTAGCACAACCCTAATCCTAAAGTTTTTTTTTACGCCGTTCCTCATGCGGTATAAGTGATTAGACATCTTTATTCTTTGGGTCGGTGCAATTACAGCGATGCCAGATTCATATCGGGGTTTTATGACTGACAGCTGTCACACACTAAAAGACGCATTTTTTTGCAAAGACTAGTTTTTGCATTGCCATATTTTGAGAGCTATAATATTTCCATATTTGGGCTGACAGAGTCATGTGATGGTTTGCTTTTTGCGGGACAAGTTGATGTTTTTATTGGTACCATTTTCGGGCAAGTGACATTTTTTCGCTTTCTATTATGATTTTTAGAAGGCAGAATAAAAAAACCCCAACAATTCAGGAATTGTTTTTTTGTTTTTTTTTATGCCGTTCTGCGTGTGGTAAAATTGATAAGGCAGCTTTATTCTTCAGGTCAGTATGTTTACAGTGGTACCGCATTTATATATTTTTTTTATGTTTTGGCGCTTTTACACAATAAAAACTATTTTATAGAAAAAAATTGTTTTTGCATCGCTTCATTCTGAGAGCTATAACTTTTTTATTTTTCGGCTGTTGGAGCTATATGGCGGCTTGTTTTTTGCGGCATAAGATGACGTTTTCAGCGGTACCATTTTTATTTACATTCGTCTTTTTGATCGTGTTTTATTCCATTTTTTGCTTGGCGGTATGATGATAAAACATCGTTTTAGGTTTCGTTTTTTTTTGTTGTTTTTTTAACCGTGTTCACTAAAGGAGTTAACTAGTGGGACAGTTTTATAGGTATTTTTTTCAGAAGATTATTTATTTATGGGTACAATATATATATATTTTTTATTATTATTATTTTCATATTTTTTTTATATTTTTACAATTTTTTTTTTTCACTTTCTGACACTTCTTGAACTTTTACACTTTATCCCACTATGGGACTTTTACTTTTTGCAGCCGGATCGGCTGTATAGCACAGGAATGCAGAACCATCCCTGTGCCATGCAGGCAGTCAGCGCTGCACAGGGAGAAGTTACTTTGGTCGTGCACTGCGCAGGACCAAAGCAACTTCCTGCCTCCTGGTGACCCGGATGACTGTCATGATAACGTCGGGTCATCATGGCAACATCCGGGACCGGGCTCAGACGCTGCTGGACACCGGCAGAGAAGGTAAGTATAGCGCTCACCTCCTCTTGCCACCGGAATGCTGCGATCGATTTCGATCGCAGAATTTCGGGGGTTAATGTGCCGGGAGCGGTGCAGAACCGCTCCTGGCACATAGCACCGGGTGTCAGCTGTAACAATCAGCTGACAACCGGCAGTGATCTCGCCCGCACCGCTTGTGTGCGGGCGAAATTGCCAGGGTGTACTAATACGTATCAGGCCCATAAGGCCCAGGGCACAGATACTTATTAGTACGCCCTGGGCCAGAAAGGGGTTAAACAGGGGATGTGCAGCCGATAACATGGAGACAGAACGGTTGTATTAATGATCGCTCAGCTCTTATCACTGATTCATCAGCCTATTTAAACTGCCAATTATATTATAAGAGAGATAGTCCGCTTGTACAAAGTTGACTAGTGCTCGTTAATAGGCCAAAATTGGACCAACTAAATGGACCATTAGTCTTCACAGAAAAAATTTTAATTGGCCAAGATTCTCATAAATCATGAGTATACTGTTGTTGGTTTATTATTAGGCAGAAAACCACACAGCTACAGGACAGAAGAACATTTCGAAATCCAATTATTATAAGATTGGGTATCCACAATAACTTATGCAACTATGGGTATGGTGGGATGGTTCTAGCCAAGTTCCAGTTATTTCAGCTAATTCCTCTTCTGAGTCATTTTGAGGTTTAACCAAAAATTCTACAATAGACTAAAAACATCTAATTAATAGTGATGAGCGTACGTGCTCGCCATTACTCGGTACTCGCCCGATCATCACGGTGCTCGACAAGCTTAGCGCTTGGCGAGTAATTCCGGGTTGCTCAGGCAGGAACTCGGGTCCCCGCCCGGCATGTTTGGCGCTCTTTAGAGAGCCAATGAACATGCAGGGATTGCCTGTCATGCACTGTAATGTTGTAGCCATGTTAGTTGTGGCATTACAGTGACTGGCTACCTGCATAGCGTTATTGGGTCTATTTAACACCCGGTGACGCTAGGCTCGTCACAGTCTACCCCGGAAACAGGCAGAGTAGGGAGAGGTGCTGCTGCTGAGTCAGGGAGAGATTTGCTTGTTTAGAGTTAGTGTAGGTATTCCACAACATATATCTATATCCATCTGAACTAACAGTCCTTCTGAGGACTAATCCAGCTGCATATATTCAGTGGTGAGAGCAGGAATTAGGTAGGCAGGCAGGGTATATGGCAGAGTGCAGTGCATGTAGCACAAGAGGGTCCATAGCACATTCTGTCTGCTGCTGCTGTTGTTACAGATATTTGTAGACATAGCCTCAAATATCAGGGGCCAGGGCTAATTTTTTTTATCTTAATCCTGGTTATTTGCTTAAAAGGGAAGGCAGGCAGGGTGTGTGACAGACTGCAGTGCACGATACAGCACAAGAGGGTCCATTGCACATTCTGACTCATCCTGCTATTGCAGATATTTGTAGACATAGCCCCAGGTATCAGGGACCAGAGCTATTTTTTTTTTGTTATCGTAATCCTGATTATTTGTTTAAAAAGCAATCCAGAGTACACCATTTTCTGCTCCATTTGCTTATTAGCACTGCAGAATACAGCCAGATCTTTTCTATATTACACCGATAAAAATCCAGAAATTTGAACTGAACGTGGAAAATATTGGCCTTCATTTCCATTTTGTTGCGGTGTGTCGGTGAAGCTATTCACACGAGGCAGCTGTGAAGAATAGTAACCTACAGGTCCGCTATTTAAAGCCGTGGTTGTCAGTCAGAAGTATCACATACAACTGCAGATCAAATCTAAACATTTGTAGTGAACGTGGAAAATATTGTCCTCCATTTAACCCCTTAACCCCCGAGGGTGGTTTGCACGTTAATGACCAGGCCAATTTTTACAATTCTGACCACTGTCACTTTATGAGGTAATTACTCTGGAACGCTTCAATGGATCCCCCTGATTCTGAGAATGTTTTTTCGTGACATATTGTACTTCATGACTGTGGTAAAATTTCTTGGATATCACTTGCGTTTATTTGTGAAAAAAACAGAAATTTGGCGAAAATTTTGAAAATTTTGCAATTTTCAAAATTTGAATTTTTATGCCCTTAAATCAGAGAGATATGTCACACAAAAGAGTTAATAAATAACATTTCCCACATGTCTACTTTACATCAGCACAATTTTGGAACCAAAATTTTTTTTGTTAGGGAGCTATAAGGGTTAAAAGTTGACCAGCGATTTCTCATTTTTCCAACAAAATTTACAAAACCATTTTTTTAGGGACCACATCACATTTGAAGTCACTTTGAGGGGTCTTTATGACAGAAAATACCCAAAAGTGACACCATCCTAAAAACTGCACCCCTCAAGGTGCTCAAAACCACATTCAATAAGTTTATTAACCCTTCAGGTGCTTCACAGGAATTTTTGGAATGTGGAAGAAAAAAAATGAACATTTAACTTTTTTCACAAAAATGTTACTTTAGACCCATTTTTTTATTTTCACAGGGGTAACAAGAAAAAATGGACCCCAAAATTTGTTGTGCAATTTCCCCTGGGCACGCAGATACCCCATATGTGGGGAAAAAACACTGTTTGGGCGCACGGCAGGGCTCGGAAGGGAAGGAGCGCAATTTGACTTTTTGATTGTAAAATTTGCTTGAATAATTAGCAGACGCCATGTAGCGTTTGGAGAGCCCCTGTGTGCCCAAACATTGGAGCTCCCCCACAAGTGACCCCATTTTGGAAACTAGACCCCCCAAGACACCTATCTAGATGCATAGTGAGCACTTGGAACCCCCAGGTGCTTCACAAATTGATTCATATAAATGAAAAAGTGTTTTTTTTTTCACTTTTTCATTTTTACGAATCAATTTGTGAAGCACCTAGGGGTTCCAAGTGCTCACTATGCATCTAGATAGGTGCCTTGGGGGGTCTAGTTTCCAAAATTGGGTCACTTGTGGGGGAGCTCCAATGTTTGGGCACACAGGGGCTCTCCAAACGCAACATGGTGTCCGCTAACAATTTGAGCCGATTTTCCATTCAATTTGTTAGTGGACACCATGTTGCATTTGGAGAGTCCCTGTGTGCCCAAACATTGGAGCTCCCCCACAAGTGACCCCATTTTGGAAACTAGACCCCCCAAGGCACCTATCTAGATGCATAGTGAGCACTTGGAACCCCTAGGTGCTTCACAAATTGATTCGTAAAAATGAAAAATTTAAAAAAAAACCACTTTTTCATTTATATGAATCAATTTGTGAAGCACCTGGGGGTTCCAAGTGCTCACTATGCATCTAGATAGGTGTCTTGGGGGGTCTAGTTTCCAAAATGGGGTCACTTGTGGGGGAGCTCCAATGTTTGGGCACACAGGGGCTCTCCAAACGCAACATGGTGTCAGCTAACAATTTGAGCCGACAATTTGTTAGCGGACACCATGTTGCATTTGGAGAGTCCCTGTGTGCCCAAACATTGGAGCTCCCCCACAAGTGACCCCATTTTGGAAACTAGACCCCCCAAGGCACCTATCTTGATGTATAGTGAGCAGTTGGAACCCCCAGGTGCTTCACAAATTGATTCGTAAAAATGAAAAATTAAAAAAAAATCACTTTTTCATTTATATGAATCAATTTGTGAAGCACCTGGGGGTTCCAAGTGCTCACTATGCATCTAGATAGGTGTCTTGGGGCGTCTAGTTTCCAAAATGGGGTCACTTGTGGGGGAGCTCCAATGTTTGGGCACACAGGGGCTCTCCAAATGCAACATGGCGTCCGCTAACAATTTGAGCTGATTTTCCATTCAATTTGTTAGCGGACACCATGTCGCGTTTGGAGAGCCCCTGATGTGCCTAAACAGAGGAGCTCCCCCACAAGTGACCCCATTTTGGAAACTATACCCCTCAAGGATTTTATTAAGGTGTATAGTGAACATTTTGAACCCAGAGGTACGACACAGAATTTGATAACATTAGGTCATCATATTGAATAAGTTATCATTAGTCTTGAGCGCAAGTTCTCGCTATTTGAGTTTGCATCAGGTACTCAGGTATGCACCATGTACTGCGTGTGCTCGAGTGACATGCTCGAGTCCCCGCCCGGATGTTTCACGGTTATTAGACACCCAAAAAAAAACATGCGGGGATCGCTCGTGCATGGCAGGCAATCCCCGCAAAGTTTTTTGGGCCGTGAAGCATATGGGGCGGAGACTCGAGCATGTCACTCAAATACCCACGATACTCAATGCATACCAGAACACCCGATGCAAACTCAAGTAGCGAGCACTTGCGCTCAACACTAGTCGCCATATCGTCATCTTTTTTTCTTACTTTTGAAAAAATCCCAACCCCATCACAACCCTAACCCCAACCCTAACCCCAACCCCAGCCCTAACCCCAACCCCAGCCCTAACCCTAACACAACCCTAACCGTAGCACAACCCTAACCGTAGCACAACCCTAACCCTAGCACAACCCTAACCCTAGCACAACCCTAACCCTAGCACAACCCTAACCTGAGAGTTTATTTTTTACGACGTTCCTCATGCGGTATAAGTGATTAGACGACCTTATTCTTCGGGTCGGTGCGACTACAGAGATACCAGAATCATATCGGGTTTTTATGACTGACAGCTGTCACACACTAAAAGACGCATTTTTTGTAAAATCTAGTTTTTGCATCGCCATATTTTGAAAGCTATAATTTTTCAAGATTTTGTCAGACAGTCATTTGACGTTGTTATTGGTGCCATTTTCAGGCACGTGACATTTTTTGATCGCTTTCTATTCCGATTTTTGGGAGGCAGAAAAAACAAAAACCAACAATTCAGTAATTGTTTTTTTGTTTTTTTTTATTCTGTTCCGCGTGTGGTAAAATTGATAAGGCAGCTTTATTCTTCGAGTCAGTACGTTTACAGCAGTACCACATTTATATCGTATTTCTATGTTTTGCACTTTTACATAATAAAAGCAATTTTATAGAAAAAATTATTTTTTAGCATAGCTTTATTCTGAGAGCTATAACTTTTTAATTTTTCGGCTGATGGAGCTGTGTGGCGGCTTGTTTTTTGCGGGACGAGATGACGTTTTCAGCGGTACCATTTTTATTTATATTTGTCTTTTTGATCGTGTGTTATTCCATTTTTTGTTTGGCGGTATGGTGATATAGCATTGTTTTTTGCTTCGTTTTTTTTTTTACCGTGTTCACTGAAGGGGTTAACTAGTGGGACACTTTTATAGGTCAGGTCGTTCCAGACGCGGCGATACCAAATATGTGTACTTTTATTGTTTTTTTTTGTTTTTTTTATATTAATATTTATTGATGGGTACATTATATTTTTATTTTTGGTGGATTATTTTTTTTATTTTTTTTTCTATATTTTTACAATTTTTTTTTTTTTTTTTCACTTTCTGACACTTTTTACACTTTATTACTTTGTCCCACTATGGGACTTTCACTTTTTCTTCTCTGATCGCCTGCATGGCACAGGAATGCAGCACCATCCCTGTGTCATGCAGGCTGTCAGCGCTAGACAGGGAGAAGATTGTTTGGAGATGCACTGCGCATGTCCAAAAAATCTTCCTGCTGTCTGGTGACCCAGATGTTGTCATGACGACATCGTGTCATCATGACAACATCCTGGAAGCCACGGCAGACAGCGCTGGAAGCCGGAAGAGGAGGTGAGTATCTGCGATCACCTCCCCTTGCCACCTCAATGCTGCGATCGACTTCGATCGCAGCATCGCGGGGGTTAATGTGCTGGGAGCGGTGCGTGACCGCTCCCTGCACATAGTACCGGGTGTCAGCTGTGACAATCAGCTGACACCCAGCGGCGATCACGCCCGCACAGCCTGTGTGCGCGCGCGATCGCCATGACGTACTAATACGGGTCTGGCTCTTAAGTCCCAGGGCACAGACGCGTATTAGTACGTCAAATGTTGTTAAGGGGTTAAAATGGACAAGGTGTGTGGCAAGGGACAGGGAAGTGGACGTGATGGTGATGGTGCATGCAGAGGCCGAGGCCGTGGGCAAGCTGAAATTGTGCCACAACAAACACCCACATCTTGTCGCTCGACCTTCCTGTCCCAATTACTAGGGGACCGCAGAACACTACTATGGAACACAGAGCAGTGTCAAAAGGTTGTTGGTTGGATAGCAGATAATGCTTCCAGTCACTTTGTCACCACCACCCTGTCTTCTACATGGTCAAGTCTCAGTAGACGTGAGTCTGGACCGCATATTCCTGACACCCTGATCCTCCTTCCTCATACCATGCCGAGAGCCTGGAGACAACTGATCCCACACTTGGACACTCACAAGAGCTGTTCACTTTTCCATTTGTAGATTCGGGCCTCTCGCCCTGCCAGCTTCAAGAGGGTGAAAAGGAGAACGCGTGTAGCAATGCCCACATTTTGAGCAACCATGGTCACACGAAGGCAATGGTGGGAAATTGCAATTACTGTCGGAAGAGGTGGATGCTGATGAGACACAACTGCCAGAAAGTCAGGAAGAGAACCATGGTGCGTTAGCGGAAGACGAGGTGGTAGATGATATAGTAACTGACCCAACCAGGCAGGGGGACATGCAAAGCGAGGACAGCAGCACAGGGAGAGGAAGGCATTGTACCACAACAGGCAGGATGAAGTAGTGTGGTGGAAGCAGACACAAGGCGGGAAAGCATTCCTCGTAACACCAACACAACGGAAGTTGCCAGTACAACTGTTAGGTCCTCCCGAGTCTGGTTGTTTTTTAAAGACTCTGCAGATAACCCCAAAAAGGTCATTTGCACCACCTGCTAAGCCAGCATTAGCAGGGGTAGCAAAATTAGAAGCCTGACCACCAACAGCATGATCAGGCACATTGCAGCAAAGCACTCGACTAAGTGGGCCGAACCCCAGGGTCCTGAAACAGTGTCTGTAGGTGACACCACTGCTTCTTCCGCTGTTGTGCGTGCACGCCTATCCCCTTGTCCATGGAGCTTGCAAAGATGCCTCCCGCCCTGCACCTATTGCTGCACACGCTCAACAAGCACTATCAGCAAGCACGTCTACGTCCTTGTCCCAGTCAGTTGTCCCTACCCCAGTCCTTGGAACGCAAGCTCAAATACGCAGCCAACGCCCCACAGGTCACACTACTAAATTCACACATTTTGCGAATGCTTGCACTCGAAATGTTGCCTTTTAGGATCGTGGAGACTGAAGCTTTCCGCAACCTGATGGCGGTGGCCGTCCCTCGGTACTCAGTCCCCAGCCGCCACTATTTCTCCAGGTATGCCGTCCCCGTGTTACACAAGCACGTGTCCCACAACATCAGCCGTGCCCTCAACAACGCAGTTACTGAGAAAGTTCACCTAACCACGGACACGTGGACAAGTGCTTGTGGGCAGGGACGGTACATCTCGCTGACAGCGCACTGGGTTAATATAGTAGAAGCAGGAACCCAGTTGGACCTTGGGACAGAACTCGTCCTCCCGACGCGAAGGATTGCGGGACATAGGTCAATCAGGGTTGCCCCCACATTCTACAGCTCCTCCTCTTCAGCCTCCATCTCCGAAATGACCACATCAGTCACAAGCTGGAAACACTGCAGCACTGCCTCAGCCAAGTGGCAACAGTCTGTGCTGAAGCTAATATGCTAAGGTGACAAACCATACAATGCTGAAGAGTTGTGGACAGCTCTGAAAGAGCAGGCAGATCTGTGGCTGACACCACTGACCCTACAGCAAGGCATGGTCGTGTGTGACAATGGCCGTAACCTGGTGGCAGCTCTGAAGCGAGGCGAGCTCACACAAGAACCACGCCTGGCCCATGTGCTTATCCTTGTGGTTCAGCGGTTTCTCAAAACCTACCCAGATCTGCTTGTTAAAGTACGCAGCGTGTGCTCATTTTAGAAAGTCAGCTACAGCTTCCACCGCCCTTGCCATGCTTCAGCAGCATTTCCAGCTTCCAGCTCACCAACTGGTGTGCAATGTCCCCACGCATTGGAACTCTACATTGCAGATGTTGGGAAGGATTTGGGAGCAGAGGAGGGCAGTTGTTGACTACCAGCATCAACAAGGCCATCGGTATTCATGTCAGACTTCACACATAAGACCTCAGGAGTGGACATGGATGTCAGACATCTGTACCATCCTCTAAAACTTTGAGGACTCCACCAAGATGGTGAGCGGCGATGACACCATAATTAGTGTCACCATCGCGCTTCTCTGTCTTCTGAAACGCTCTCTGCTCACAATTAAAGAGGATGCTTTGCAGGCGGAGCAAAATGAGATGGAGCAAGGAACCATACAGGGTGATTCCACAAAGCCCAGTCTCATCTCATCCCAATGTGGATTGGGTGACTATGAGGAAGAGGAGAAGGAAAAACAGGAGGTAGTTTCCTGCGCTATAGACGGTACTCCCTGCACAACAGTCATACCATCTGTTCAGCGTGGATGGCCTGAGGACAGGGAGGAGGAGGATGAGAAGGACAGCATGGTCAGTCGTCCTCTTGGTGTGGACATGGAAGTCTTGCCTGTTAGCAGTCTGGCACACATGGCTGAGTTTATGTTACGCTGCCTTCCCGTGACCCTCGCGTTGTCCAAATTTTGGGTGACAGTCATTAATGGTTGGTGACACATCCAGACCCACGCTACAAGGAGAACTTTATGTCTCTTATTCCCACGCTGGACAGGCCTAATAAAATGGGGACGTACCAGAAGGCCCTTGTTGCGGAATTATTAAAAAAATTCCCATCTGAAAACGCTCGTGGGAGAGGTCACAGTTCGTTGGACAAACAAAGAGTACAGGCGACAGAGACTCAAATCCAATCTAGCAGAGGCAGGGGAACACTGTCAAAGTTCTGGGACAGTTTTCTCAGACCCTCCCATCGCACAGGCCCTGAGGCGCGGGGTACTCTCACAAGGAGGGAAACGTTTTGGAAGAAGCTGAGGGAGTACCTTGCCAACCGTACCAACGTCCTCCGTGATTCCTCTGTGCCTTATAATTATTGGGTATCCAAGCTGGACACGTGGCATGAACTGGCTCTCTACACCTTGGAGGTCCTGGCCAGCCCTGCCGCTAGTGTTTTGTCAGACCGGGTTTTTAATGCCGCTGGTGGAATTATAACCGATAGGCGCATCCGCCTGTCAACTGAAAATGACAGGCTGACTCTTATAAAATGAACAAGGGCTGGATTGGGCCAGACTTCTCAACATCACCAAATGATAGCAGCGTAACATAAACTCAAATACAGTGTCTTTTTTTGGGAGGTCTAACTCTATTCCCATGCACCTCTGTCTTCACACCCAGACATGGGTATATGCTTCCTGATTTTGTCTATTTGCTCTTGTCCTCTTCATCCTCCACCACCATATCTACCATATCACCATATCTACGTCTCTTGCAAGGGGCATTGGAGTGCCTCCAAATTTTCGGCAGCCGCTGCATTCACTGCATAGGTAAACAGTATGGGAGACCCACTTCCTAATAATGGGAACATTTTTTTCAGGAGGCACTCCTCTACGTCTCTTGCAAGGGGCATTGGAGTGCCTCCCAATTTTTAGCAGACGTTGCAGTCACTGCAAACGCAAGAACAGTATGGGAGACCTACTCCTTTCTAAAGAGAACATGTCGTACTCGTTGCTGAGGCCCACCTCTATGTGTCTTTAAATTGTTATTGGGGTTTTTCCCAAATTTTGGCAGCCCTTGTACTCACTGCATACCCTATAACTGGATAGCATAACCGCTCCTTTCTAGGAATATGTCGAAACTGAGGCCCACCTCTATGTGTCTTTAAATGGCTATTGGGGTTTTTCCCAAATTTTGCTAGCCCTTGTACTCACTGCATACCCTATAACTGGATAGCAGACCTGCTCCTATCTAATGGGAAAATGTCGTTACTGAGGCCCACCTCTATGTGTCTTTAAATTGTTATTGGGGTTTTCCCCAAATTTTGGAAGCTGTTGTACTCACTGCATACCCTATAACTGGATAGCAGACCCACTCCTTTCTAATGGGAACATGTCATTCCTGTGGCCCACCTCTATGGGTCTTTATATTGTTATTATGGTTTTTCCCAAATTTGGACAGCCCTTGCAGTCGCTGCAGGGGCATTACCACTATAGGAGACCCACTCCTTTATAATGGGAACATTTTTTTTACTGAGGCTCTTCTCTGTGTCTCTGCAAAGGTGTACTGGGGTGCGTCCAAATTTTTGGCAGCCCTTTCAGTCACTGCATACACAACAACAGTATAGGAGACCCACTTTTTAACCCCTTTACCCCCGAGGGTGGTTTGCACGTTAACGACCGGGCCAATTTTTACAAATCTGACCACTGTCACTTTATGAGGTAATACCTCTGCAACGGTTCAATCGATCCCGCTGATTCTGAGACTGTTTTTTCGTGACATATTTTACTTCATGATAGTGGTAAAATTTCTTCGATATCACTTGTGTTCATTTGTGAAAAAAATCAGAAATTTGGCAAAAATTTTGAAAATTTCACAATTTTCAAAATTTTAATTTTTAGGCCCTTAAATCAGAGCGATATATCACTATCACACAAAATAGTTAATAAATAACATTTCCCACATGTCTACTTTACATCAGCACAATTTTGGAACCAAAATTTTTTTTATTTGGGAGCTATAAGGGTTTAAAGTTTACCAGCGATTTCTCATTTTTCCAACAAAATTTACAAAACCATTTATTTAGGGACTACATCACATTTGAAGTGACTTTCAGGGGCTTTTATGACAGAAAATACCCAAAAGCGACAACATTCTAAAAACTGCACCCCTCAAGGTGCTTAAAACTACATTCAAGAAGTTTATTAACCCTTCAGGTGCTTCACAGGAATTTTTGGAATGTGGAAGAAAAAAATGAACATTTAACTCTTTTCACAAAAATGTTACTTTAGACCCAAATTTTTTAATTTTTGCAGGGGTGACAGGAAAAATGAACCCCAAAATGTGTTGTGCAATTTCCCCTGAGCACGCAGATACCCCATACGTGGGGAAAAAACACTGTTTGGGGGTACGGCAGGGCTCAGAAGGGAAGGAGCGCCATTTGAATTTTTGAATGTAAAATGTGCTTGAATAATTAGCGGACGCCATGTTGCGTTTAGAGTGCCGCTGATGTGCCCAAACAGTGGAAACCCCCCATAAGTAACACCATTTTCAAAACTAGACCCTTCAGGGAACTTATCTAGATGTGTGGTGAGTACCTTAAACCTCCAGGTGCTTCACAGAAGTTTATAACATGGAGTCGTGAAAATAAAATTTTCACATTTTTCCCACAAAAATGTTTTTCAGTCCCCAGTTTTGCATTTTCATAAGGGTAACAGGAGAAATTGCACCATGCAATTTGTTGTGCAATCTCTCCTGAGTAAGTCGATACCCATATGTGGGGGAAAACGACTGCTTGGGCGCACGGCAGGGTTCTGAAGGGAAGGAGCGCCATTTGACTTTTTGAATGTAAAATTTGCTTGGATAATTAGCGGATGTGCCCCTGATGTGCCTAAACAGTGGGTCATCATATTGAATAAGTTGTCATTAGTCTTGAGCGCAAGTGCTCGCTCTTTGAGTTTGCATCGGGTACTCAGGTATGCACCATGTATCACGGGTGCTCGAGTGACATGTTCGAGTCCTCACCCCGAATGTTTCACTTTTGTTAGATGCCGGGAAGCATATGAGGCAGACACTCGAGCATGTCACTCGAACACCCGCTATACTCAGTGCATACCCGAGCACCCGATGCAAACTTAAGTAGCGAGCACTTGTGCTCCACACTGGTCGCCATATTGTCATCATTTTTTTTTCTTTACTTTTGAAAAAATCCCAACCCTAACCCCAACCTTAATACAACCCCAACCCTAACCATAGCACAACCCTAATACAACCCCAACCCTAGCCCAACCCTAACCCTAGCCCAACCCTAATCCTAGCCCAACCCTAATCCTAGCACAACCCTAATCCTAGCACAACCCTAACCCCAACCCTAACCCTAGAGTTTAGAGTTTATTTCCTCATTCCTCGTGTGGTATACAGTGGTGGCCAAAAGTATTGGCACCCCTGCAATTCTGTCAGATAATACTCAGTTTCTTCCTGAAAATGATTGCAATGACAAATTCTTTGGTATTATTATCTTCATTTAATTTGTCTTCAATGAAAAAACACAAAAGAGAATGAAGCAAAAATCAAATCATTGATCATTTCACACAAAACTCCAAAAATGGGCCAGACAAAAGTATTGGCACCCTCAGCCTAATACTTGGTTGCACAATCTTTAGCCAAAATAACTGCGAACAACTGCTTCCGGTAACCATCAATGAGTTTCTTACAAAGCTCTGCTGGAATTGTAGACCATTCTTCTTTGGCAAACTACTCCAGGTCCCTGATATTTGAAGGGTGCCTTCTCCAAACTGCCATTTTGGGATCTCTCCACAGGTGTTCTATGGGATTCAGGTCTGGACTCATTGCTGGCCACCTTAGAAGTCTCCAGTGCTTTCTCTCAAACCATTTTATAGTGCTTTTGGAAGTGTGTTTTGGGTCATTGTCCTGCTGGAAGACCCATGACCTCTGAGGGAGACCCAGCTTTCTCACACTGGGCCCTACATTATGCTGCAAAATTTGTTGGTAGTCTTCAGACTTCATAATGCCATGCACACGGTCAAGCAGTACAGTGCCAGAGGCAGCAAAGCAACCCCAAAACATCAGGGAACCTCCGCCATGTTTGACTGTAGGGACCGTGTTCTTTTCTTTGAATGCCTCTTTTTTTTTTCCTGTACACTCTATGTTGATGCTTTTTCCCAAAAAGCTCTTGTTTTGTCTCATCTGACCAGAGAACATTCCAAAACGTTTTAGGCTTTCTCAGGTAAGTTTTGGCAAACTCTAGCCTGGCTTTTTTAATGTCTCGGGGTAAGAAGTAGGGTCTTCCTGGGTATCCTACCATACAGTCACTTTTCATTCAGACGCCGACGGATAGTATGGGTTGACACTGTTGTACCCTCGGACTGCAGGGCAGCTTGAACATGTTTGGATGTTAGTCGAGGTTCTTTATCCACCATTCGCACAATCTTGCGTTGAAATCTCTTGTCAATTTTTATTTTCCGTCCACATCTAGGGAGGTTAGCCACAGTGCCATGGGCTTTAAACTTCTTGATGACACTGCGCACGGAAGACACAGGAACATTCAGGTCTTTGGAGATGGACTTGTAGCCTTGAGATTGCTCATGCTTCCTCACAATTTGGTTTCTCAAGTCCTCAGACAGTTCTTTGGTCTTCTTTCTTTTCTCCATGCTCAATGTGGTACACACAAGGACACAGGACAGAGGTTGAGTCAACTTTAATCCATGTTAACTGGCTGCAAGTGTGATTTAGTTATTGCCAACACCTGTTAGGTGCCACAGGTAAGTTACAGGTGCTGTTAATTACACGAATTAGAGAAGCATCACATGATTTTTCAAACAGTGCCAATACTTTTGTCCACCCCCTTTTTTAGGTTTGGTGTGGAATTATATCCAATTTGGCTTTAGGACAATTCTTTTTGTGTTTTTTCATTGAAGACAAATTAAATGAAGATAATAATACAAAAGAATTTGTGATTGCAATCATTTTCAGGAAGAAACTGAGTATTATCTGACAGAATTGCAGGGGTGCCAATACTTTTGGCCACCACTGTAAGTGATTAAACTACTTTATACTTTGGGTCAGTGCGATTACAGAGAAACCATATTCATATCGGATTTTTATGATCGACAGCTGTCAGACACTAAAAGACGCTTTTTTTTGCAAAGACTAGTTTTTGCATCGCCATATTTTGAGAGCTATAATTTTTCAAAATTTTGGCCATGCAATGGCTTGTTTTTTGTGGGACAAGTTGCCTTTTTTATTGGTACCATTTTCAGGCATGTGACATTTTTTGATCGCTTTCCATTCCGATTTTTGGGAGGCAGAATAAACAAAAAACAGCAATTCCGGAACTGTTTTTTGGGAGTATTTTTATGTCGTTCCGCATGTGGTAAAATTAATGAGGCAGCTTTATTCTTCGGGTCAGTACGTTTACAGCGGTACCGCAGTTATATCTTTTTTTATGTTTTGGCGCTTTTACACAATAAAAACTATTTTCTAGAAAAAATAATTTTTTTGTATCGCTTTAGTGTGAGAGCAATAACTTTTTTATTTTTCGGATGATGGAGCTGTATGGCGGCTTGCTCTTGGAGGGACAAGTAGACGTTTTTCAGCGGTACCATTCTTATTTACATTCGTCTTTTTGATCACGTGTTATTCCATTTTTTGTTTGGCGGTATGATGATGATAAAGCATTGTTATTTGCTTAATTTTTTACTATTTTTTTTTACTGTGCTCACTAAAGGGGTTAATTAGTGGGACAGTTTTACAGGTCAGGTCATTCCAGACACGGCGATACCAAATATGTGTAGTTTTATTGGTTTATTTTTTTCTTCAGAATAAATAAATATTATGGGTACAATATATTTTTATATTTTGGGGATTATTTTTTTCATTTTTTTTCTAGATTTACAAATTATTATTTTTTCACTTTCCTACCTTTTTTTTTTTTTTTACATATTGTCTCACTATGGTACTTTCATTTTTTGCAGCCTGATCGGCTGTATAGCATAGAGAGCAGCAGCTACCTATGCTATGCAGCCTGTCAGCGCTGCACACAGGGAGACATTACTTTGGTCATGCACTGCGCATGACCAAAGTAACTTCCTGCCTCCTGGTGACCCAGATGTTGTCATGACGACATCGGGTCTTCATGACAACATCCAGGAGCAGCCGCAGACATCGCTGAAGGCCGGAGAGGAGGTGAGTAACGGCACTTACCTCCCCCCTTGCCCCCGCAATGCTGTGATCGACTACGATCGCAGCACTGTGGAGGTTAATGTGCTGGGAGCGGTGCGGGACCGCTCCCAGCATATAGCACCAGGTGTCAGCTGTGATAATCAGCTGACACCTGGCAGCGATTACCCCGCACCGCTTGTGTTCGGGCGCAATCGCATTATGCGCAATAGTACGTAGCTGGTCCATAAGTTGCAGGACACAGCTACATACTATTATTGACTTGGTCGGAAAGAGGTTAATAATGGGAACAACAAAGCATAGCCGGCTGATGGCCCTCTAACAATAGTGAGGGCTGACTGCTAGCCCTTTCAGAATAGTAGGGGCTGCCTGATGGCCCTATAAAAATAGGCTTTGTGACTTTCAGAGTCCCTCCTTCATAAATGAAACAGAATGTGTCTGATCATGTCTCACACACAACAATGGCCAAATAAGGTAGTAAAATGTTAAAATTACATTTACCAGTGAATGCATTTTTCACTGTTGAAAGCAATGTAAAAGTGCAAAAACGCAGCAAAAACTACGTGTGAACATAGCCCAAGGTGTGGAGGAGCATTTTTGTTTTTAGTTATTTAATTAGCCTTATATACAAGTGATTACCCTGGAAAGGATATTCCTTAACATTTTTCCCAGGAAAATCCATTTTGGTTTCGTTTTTCTATGTTTTATTGTGAGTGGCGTAATACTCTGACAACATTGTAGACAGCAGTGACCTGGGAGTCAGATGCTTCCAGGGGTCTTCCCCATGCTGTTCCCATGTCATTTGAGCACTGTTCCCATCGATTTGGGCAATTTTTAGGCCCTCTGCAGACCGCCGGAGGGGGCCTCCGGAAAAATGCTCTTGTTTCCCATAGACTTACATTGGGATTGTTGCTCGGATCGACAATTCCAATTTGCTCGACCCAAGTGTGGCACCCCAGGAGTCCGGTTGCCACATTGACATTGCCTCCCTCACAGGGGGTGATGCCATGCCTAGAAGCAAGGAGGGGTCCCCTTATCAGGTAACACCAGCATCCAACACATTTCCTGGCTCCAGACCAGTAGGGGGAGCTCTAACCTGGTTTCATGGGAGCTTACCCTTTAAATTGGAGCCTGGAGCCAGGGTTTAGAAAAGTTGATTGGAGTGAAAAAAGTCAGTTGGAGACAGGAGAGCGACGAGGGAGAACCTGGGGAGGGGAGCTGTGACCAAGCTCGTCCCAGAAAAAAGCATGAGTAACCGGACACCGGAGTCTGTGGTTGTTCGGGTACTGAAGTCCCGGCAGCTAAATCCGGAGGGCAGGAGACTGCAGGTCTCCTGGCCCCACCAAACGCCCGGCGGCTCAACAGCATACTAGAGCCCGGAGCCGCCACAAAGGAAGGACACCTGAAAAAGGCTCGAGCAGCCTGCCATAAGGACGAGGATTAAACGATTGCTCAGGAAAAGGACCGCAGCATAGCTTTAGGCAGTAAGGCCAAAGAGGACAGCGCAGAAGGAAGGCCTACAACTCCACCTGGCGAGGAGGATCCCCAGATTGCTTCTAGGAAGCCCGTATCTCCATTACCTTCTGTTACCAGTGCCCCGGTCTACACCATCAAACCTCAAGTAAAGGTAGAGGAAACCGCCATTCTTGTGTCGTCTCGTTATTATCTGCACCCTCAGTCCTGCATCCCAACATCTACAGCCCCCCCTATATAAACAGTACCGGTAGCCCTGGGGCCCCGCTCTACCAGTGGGGAGCAAATCCATCCCAGCTACGTCATCAACGGCCCCAGCGGTCTCTTTCAGCAGTGGCGGCCACCTATAGCCGCATACCACTGGTGGCGTCACTAAACTTTTCCTCTAAACAAACTGTCCTTGCTGTTTAATGACCGCCTAGGGCCCCGGACCGGGTCAAGCCCCCGTGACAATCCCAAGAAACAGACCGACCCGGTGGCGAGTACCCCACGGTTCTAGGGGGCGCGTCACAAGCAACGAGTACCCAAACATTTTAGTGCTCACTCCTCACTACTAATTAACATCACAGTGGTTATAAACTGTTTATGTGAGAGGAGCAAAACACTGGGTACAGTAATTGAATATGTTGCTCTTGAACAGCCAGATTTCCAATCACACTCCTTATATTCTTCCTGTCACTGTTACTCTATTTTTGGTGTTTTTTGCATCAATCTCCTGAAATCTCCCACATTCAAGCAGCTGTGCAGGTATAGTCCTGCTCAACATTATTGGCACCCATGAAGTTTAAGTACATAATTTGAAATATCTCCTGAAAAAAATGAATCAAGTTAATTAAGTTGTATAGAGCACTTATGTTAAATACAAAAGAGCAAATGATAAACAGTAATTTAAAACAAAAAAACAATGTGAGGGAAAAATAGAAAACCTAAAGCTTGCTGTGCCACTGGTATTGACACCCTTTAGATTAATTTAGTATGGAAACACATTTTGACTCACCTGTGACCTGTGGTAAATCACAAAAGAGGTTTACCTGTGATTAATTGTCGGTGCCCATGTGAAATGAATTAGCCAATGAATGAATGATGACTTCAGTGTTTTAAAAAGCCACATGGTAGGGCCTGTTCCTTTGTCACAATAGTGAAGACAAAGGAGTTGTCTGAGGACATCAGAACTGCTATTATTAGCAAACACAAGACTTCCAGATGGTATAAGACCATCTCCAAAGACCTTGGTATCCCAATTTCAACAGTGCACAATTTTATTAAGAAGTTTGCCAAGAATGGAACCGTCAAAAACCTCCCAGTAATATGCCTGACATGCCAGTGTAAGGAGACTTATAGGCCATGTAATCCTTTTGCTTTGCACTGAGGAGGGGCAACACCTTGAAACAAGTGTCTGCAAATAGAGAATCTGGTTTGGCTTTTATGTGGCAAGGTTCGTTAAAGGGTCGATATTGACTTTTAGGATTGCTGTTTTCCTCTCTGAAGAGGCAATTTGTAGATCAGAATATATATGCACCAGTGTAAATACTAAAATGTATGTGGTTTTGGCTAGCAAACATTGGGTTATTTTTTTACAATAAGGTTTCATTACAAATTTTCTATGTATGATATCTAGGAAAATGAAAACTGCAGATTTGACCCTGAACTGATGAAGATCCTTCCTCTTCAATTCCCAATTAGTTGTCTTTCACCTTTTCATGGGTCTGCAATCACCACCAATAGAAGTTGCCATTTCATCTACCAAGCAGATCTTTACAAGGAAAATTAAGAACAATCTTTTGCCGACAACATGGCTTAAAAACATGCCTTGCTTTCGTATCTTGTCCAGGTAGGAGTTCATATAATAGTTCATGCCTTTTATGTTTTTTTTCTTCTCATTCAGGGCACTGTTTTTTCACCCTGACAAGTTGTGGGTTAAGCCTAATACATGTCAAAAAGTCAGTGCAAAATAGTACAATTAATAAACTTTTGGAAAGCAAGAAAATGTTGAACTCCATTATAAAGTATGTGGAATAATATAAAACTGCTAGTGTTGAGCGAGCACTAAAAAGCTCGGGTGCTCGAAGCTCGGGCCGAGCTCACCATGATACTCGGGTGCTCGACCCAAGCAAAGAGCCCAATGTTAGTCTATGGGAGACCCGAGCATTTTTGCGGCGGCACGCCCGTCAGTCTGTAGAAAGCCTAAAAAGTGCCCAAAACGATAGTGACAGTGCTCAAAAGACATGGGGACAGCATGGGCATCGCCCCAGGAAGCATTTCTGACCCCCAGGTCACTGCTGTCAACAACGTGGTCAGAGGTATTAAGCCACTTTTACGGGCTCACAATAAAACGTTCAAAAATGAACCTGAAACTGTTTTCCTGTGAAATATGTTAAGGAACATCCTTTCCAGGGTAAAGACTTGTGTATAAGGTAAAATAAATAATCAAAAACAAAAATACTCCTCCACACCTTGGGCTATGTTGACAAGTAGCATTTTTTATGCGTTGTTGCACTTTTGCATTACTTTCAACTGTGACAAATGCATTCACCGGGAAATGTCATTTTAACATTTTACAATCTTATCTGGCCATGTGCTGTGTGACACATGCATACAGTGCTGAAAAGACATGGGAACAGCATGGGGAAGACCCCTGGAAGCATCTCTGACACACAGGTCACTGCCTAAAAGTGTGCGCATCAGAAGTGATCCTTGACGCATCAGAAGATGCAGACTTGCAACTATCCCCGTGCAAGTCCTTGTCCCAGGACAGTGTTCAATTGTACCTCCCCCACTCCATGCAATGCAAGCGCAAGTATGCAGCCTGACACCCACCCACCCCCAGACTGCAATACCATACTGCTAGCTTGCTTGCACTTGAAATTGGGCCTTTTAGGCATGTGGAGGCAGACGCCGGCCACCATGTCATGGCTGCATTGGCGGCCTGGTATACATAGTCAGTCCACAGCCGCCCGGCGGCCGGTGTCCACGCTCGGTCCCCAGCCGCTAGGGGGCGGCCGGGTGTCCATACTCGGTCCCCAGCCGCCCCGCGGCCGGGTGCCCACACACGGTCCCCAGCTGCCTGGGGGCGGCTGGGTGTCCATAAACGGTCCCCAGCCGCCCCTATTTCTTCTGGGAATTTCCCCCACACTTTTCTTAGCCTGGCCTGCTTTAGGGCAGCATTGGACGAGCCCACCAGAGAACCAGACTTCTCTGGTGGGCCCTGGCTTCTCCATCAGGGGAGTTGAGAGTGCCAAGGTGAGGAGCATGATGATGATGATAGAAGTTAGTATCTGCTTTGTTTTCTTGGAATGCAAATGTAAGTGTGCAACCTGCCACCCACCCACCCCCAGGCTGCAATACCATACTGCTAGCTTGCTTGCACTTGAAATTGGGCCTTTTAGGCATGTGGAGGCAGACGCCGGCCACCATGTCATGGCTGCTTCGGCGGCCGGGTATCCATACTCAGTCCCCAGCCGCCCAGCGGCCGGGTGTCCACACTCGGTCCCCAGCCGCCAGGGGGCGGCCGGGTGTCCATATTCGGTCCCCAGTCGCCTCGTGGCCGGATGTCCACACACGGTCTCCAGCCGCCTGGGGGCGGCCGGGTGTCCATAAACGGTCCCCAGCCGCCCCTATTTCTCCTGGGAACTTCCCCCACACTTTTCTTAGCCTGGCCTGCTTTAGGGCAGCATTGGACGAGCCAACCAGAGAACCAGACTCCTCCGGTGGGCCCTGGCTTCTCCATCAGGGGAGTTGAGAGTGCCAAGGTGAGGAGTATGATGATGATGATAGAAGTTAGCATCTACTTTGTTTTCTTGGAATGCAAATGTAAGTGTGCAACCTGCCACCCACCCACCCCCAGGCTGCAATACCATACTGCTAGCTTGCTTGCACTTGAAATTGGGCCTTTTAGGCATGTGGAGGCAGACGCCGGCCACCATGTCATGGCTGCGTCGGAGGCCTGTTATCCATACTCAGTCCCCAGCCGCCCGGCGGCCGGGTGTCCACGATCGGTCCCCAGCAGCTAGGGGGTGGCCGGGTGTCCATAAACGGTCCCCAGCCGCCCCTATTTGAAGGACAGCCTAACCACAAACACATGGACAAGTGAATGTGGCCAGGGATGGTCCATCTGACTGACGCCTTCACACTGGGTTAATATTGTGGAAGCCAGGACACAGCTGGACACTGGGATGCAACATGTCCTCCAGACATAGAGGATTGCGGGTCCTGGGTCAATCAGGCTTCAACACAAAGTTCAGAAGGTAGACAGCAGCAGTGGTCGGCCTCCTACACAACGAGTAAATTATTCATGATCATGAGGCCATCCATCCCCTTAGCTTTCTGTTCCTTGGAATGCAAGCGCATGTATGTAGTAGCGGCTAGGCCTGAGGTGGTCAGCGTTTTGGCGCATATCCTACCTCCTCTGAGGATTGCTGGATGTTTTCCTGCTACTATCCCAGTTCTATGACTCCCGTTAAAACAAAGCTTCAGGTGATGAATGATGGATGAGGTGGTGGCAAAGGAGAAAGAGCAGGAGGAACAGGGACCATTCACATCAATATCAGGGCAGTCAACCACACATGTCTTGTAGGATATGTTTCTGTAACAAAAGGAGCGGTTCGGCTACACAGTTATAGGGCATACAGTGAGTGCAATGCCTACCAAAAATTTCGAGGCACTCCAATGCCCCTTGGAAGTGACATGGAGGTCAGAGGGCCTTAACTAAACCGTTTTTTCCATTTATAGCAACTGGGTCTCCAGTACACTGTTGGCCTAAGCAGTGAATGGAAGGCTTTCCGAAAATTATGAGGAGCTGCAATGCCCCTTGAAACAGACGTGGATTACAGCATACAAAAAACCTTATACCCATTATTGGGGAGTGGGTCTCCCTTAGTGTTCGTCTATGCATTGAAAAGCAAAATCTGACTAAAATTAGGAGGAAATGCAATGCCCGTTGGAAGAGTCGTGGAGGTTAGAGGTAATTAAAAACAACATTTCAATGCCCCTTGGAAGAGCTGTGGAGTTCAGAGTGGTTTAACAAGACGCTTTTAATGCCCCTTGTAAGTGTTATGTTCTGCTACCAAAGCTAAGGAAAGAGAGGAGATCTGTCCCTACTAGAAGACTCAGCTGAATCCCTACGATGTAACAGGGAACCTGATCCTGCGATCAGACCTGCTAAAGTCCTAATCTAGTCTGTACGGAGACCTATAGATTTGGGGAGGGAATCCCTACAAGTACTAAGGACTGGGAGGAATATGGGACACCTCCTAACAGAAATAGTAGCAGACAGACGAACAAACAAAATAGATAGAACATAGAGGTCCGTAGACCAAGCAAACTAACAGAGTTAGATACAGAGCACAGGCTAGCTAGAAAGTAGATATACAATGAAGTCCAGCAAAGCCAGAAGGGCGGAGCAGGATTAAATAGGCCAACAAGGTCATGTGACCAGCAAAGGAAAAAAAACCTAACAGCAAGGTTCTAACAGTACCCCCCCTTCTAAGAGGATCCTCCGGATCCCCTAGGACCAGGCTTATCAGGAAATCTCCTGTGAAACGCTCTGATAAGTCTGGACGCGGAAACATCATCTGACCTCACCCAAGAGTTATCCTCGGGTCCGAAACCTTTCCAGGCCACAAGATACTGCAAACTACCTCTATACCGTCTAGAGTCAAGGATGCGAGAAATTTCATATTCCCCGTCCTCCACCACCGGAGGAACAGAGGCAGAGGCGTCACCATCCGACACAACAGCTTTTTTTAACAGAGAGACATGAAAGACCGGATTAATTCTCCAGGAGGTAGGAACCTCCAACCTAACAGCAGATTGGTTGACAACCTGAAGCACCTTAAAGGGCCCTACAAACTTGGGACCCAATTTCTTAGAAGGAATCCTCAACCGCAGATTCCTAGAGGACAACCAAACCATGTCACCAACAGCGAACAAAACCTCCTGTCGTTTCCTATCAAAGTAGTCTTTAGATTTTCTGTTGGCCTCCTGAAGATTACCACGCACATCCGTCCAAACTCTTTCCAAATCACCGGAAAAATTCTCCTCCTCAGGCACGGCAGATCCCAACTTGGAGAACGACCCAAACGACGGATGTCTCCCAGAACAACAAAAAAAAGGCGAACAACCAGCAGAAGAAGATGTATGATTGTTCAGAGCAAATTCGGCAAGTGGCAGAAACTCAGACCACCCCTCTTGATTGTCTGCCACAAAACAACGCAAGAACTGCTCAACATCCTGGTTTTTCCTTTCTGTCTGGCCATTAGATTCAGGATGATATCCGGACGAAAACGACAAATGAATTCCCAACCTGTCACAAAAGGCACGCCAAAAACGAGCCACGAACTGAGGACCCCTATCAGAAACAATGTCAGTAGGAATGCCATGAAGTCTGACAATTTCCTTGACAAAGGCCTTAGCGAGAGTTTTAGCGCAGGGCAGTTTGACGAAGGGAACCAAGTGACACATCTTGCTAAAACGGTCCACGACCACCCAGATGACAGTAAAACCCTCAGAGGGGGGAAGGTCAGTTATAAAGTCCATAGCCAAATGTGTCCAAGGAGCACTGGGGACCTCCAAAGGACAAAGCAACCCCGCAGCAGGAGTATGTGAGGACTTAGATCTAGCACATATAGTACATTGGCGCACCCACTTAATGACTTCCTTCTGCCATCCAGGCCACCAAAAACTGCGACCCACCAGTCTCTTGGTCTCAGAGATTCCGGGATGACCTGCCAACCGAGATTCGTGACACTCAACAAACAAATCTCTCCTAAAGGTCCCAGGCACAAACAACCTCCCATGAGGAGTGTTAGATGGGGCATTCTCCTGAGCTTTAAGAATCTCATCTTCCAAAACGGAGTCTAAAGCAGCTATCACAACACCTTCTTGTAAAATGTTTTCCTCTTTCTCAGCACCGACTATGGGAGAAAAACTGCGAGACAAGGCATCCGCCTTAACATTCTTAGTACCAGGGATGTAAGTAACGGAGAAATTAAACCGCGAGAAAAACAGTGCCCACCTAGCCTGACGGGCATTCAGGCGCTTGGCAGCGTCAAGATATATCAGATTTTTATGATCCGTAAGAACCTGAATGGGAAATTCCGCACCTTCCAAGAAGTGGCGCCAGTGTTCAAATGCGAGTTTAATAGCCAATAATTCCCGATTACCAATATCGTAATTCAATTCAGTCTCCGAAAATTTTTTTGAAAAAAATGCACAGGGATGTAATCCATCCCCGTTATCCTGAGACAATACTGCGCCAACCCCCACAGAGGAAGCATCAACCTCAACCAAAAACGAACTAGTAACATCAGGCTGCATAAGGATGGGAGCAGAGGTGAACCTCTCCTTGAGATACACAAAAGCTTCAATGGCCTCAGAAGACCACTGAACCGCATCAGCACCTTTCCTGGTGAGATCAGTCAGAGGTTTGACAATACTAGAAAAATTTTTTATGAATTTTCTATAGTAATTGGCGAAACCCAAAAACCTCTGTATCGATTTCAAACCAATAGGCCTAGGCCATTCCTGCACAGCCTGAACCTTAACCGGATCCATCTCAAAACCTTTGCTGGAGATAATGTAGCCCAAAAAACTAATTCTCTGTACAGCGAACTCACATTTCTCCAGCTTAGCAAAAAGCGAATTGTCCATTAATAACTGTAATACCTCACGCACGCTCCGCCAATGAGACTCCAGATCTGGCGAATAAATCAAAATGTCATCCAAATACACAACCACATTTTTACCGATCAAAGGTCTAAGGATGTCATTAATCAGATTCTGAAAAAATGCAGGAGCATTAGTAAGACCAAAAGGCATAACCAGATTCTCAAAATGACCCACAGGAGTGTTAAAAGCAGTCTTCCATTCATCACCCTCCTTCATGCGCAACAGATTGTATGCCCCCTTAAGGTCAATTTTAGAGAACCACTTGGCCCCCAATAACTGGTTAAACAGATCAGGAATCAATGGCAGTGGGTAAGGATTGCGTACCGTAATTTTGTTAATCTCACGAAAATCCAGACAAGGACGTAAACCGCCGTCCTTTTTTTTTACAAAAAAAAATCCAACCGCCACAGGAGACTTAGAGGGCCTAATGTGACCGGCGGCCAAACTTGTCTGTATGTATTCCTCCAAAGCCTTCCTCTCAGGAATAGTAAGGTTAAATAAACGACTTTTAGGAAGAGTCGCTCCAGGGACAAATTCAATAGAACAATCATAGTCTCTATGGGGAGGCAAAACCTGCGATTCTTTCTCAGAAAAAACTCTCCAAAAATCCTGAATAGGAACAGGCAATTCTCCCCTATCCAAAGCTGCAATACGCCCGTTACAACACTTGTCATAACATTTATGGCTCCAGGATTTAATTTCACTGGTAGACCAATCCAGTACAGGATTGTGCAATTTTAACCAGGGCAAACCCAATATTACTGGAGAAGGCAAGTTATTCAACACTACCAAATCCAATTTCTCATGGTGAACACCATTAATAGTGAGAGGAAATTCACTGACCTTGAGAGTAATATTCTTCAAAGGGGAGCCATCCACAGAAACCACAGCAATGGGGGATGATAAAGGTTCAGGTTTTAAATTGAGTTTTTCCACGAATCCCCCATCAATAACATTCAGTGTAGACCCGCAATCAACAAACACCCGAAATTCCATTAATTTTTCCTGAGCAATCGTGGAAGCAGCTAAAAATATACCCTTGGAATTTAAACAGGCAATACGGGCGTGACTGACCATTTTTTTTTCTTTCTTCATACGAAGCTCACAGCCTTTAATCAAATGACCAGATTTCCCGCAATAGAAACACAAGCCTTCTGAAAAACGACGGTGTTTTTCTTGAGAGCGAGGTGCCACCGATCCAATCTCCATCGGTTCACCACTGTTAGTACACACATTATCATAACCAGAAACTGACATAGCAGAGGATTTGCTCTCATTAACCCTAGCACGCAGTCTTCTATCCACCCGTATAGCTAATTGCATAGCCTGTTGCAAATCCTCAGGTGTAGGATAAGCAATTAGCAGGTCTTTAACCTTTTCACTGAGCCCAGCAAGAAATAGACTTTTCAGAGCAGAATCGTTCCACCCTGTTTGAGTGGACCAACGACGAAAATGTGTACAATATTTTTCCATATTACCTGATCCTTGTTTTAAACGTCTCAACTCAGTCTCAGCTGATGCCACACGGTCAGGATCATCATATAATAGTCCTAAAGCAGAAAAAAAACTATCCACTGATCTGAAGCATGTATCACTAGGTTGCAAAGAAAAGGCCCACTCCTGAGGCTCTTTGCGCAAAAGTGACATTATGAACCCTACGCGCTGGGATTCATCCCCAGAGGACTTGGGTCTCAAACGAAAATACAATAAGCAAGCATTTTTAAATGAAAAAAATTCTCGATGTTCACCAAAAAATAAATCCGGCAAACATACCTTAGGCTCCAAGAAATATGCTCCAGGACAGTTACTCACGTGCTGACGGAGCTCGGCCACTTCCAGAGAGAGTCCCTGCAGGTGTTTAGCCAAATCCTGAACCGACACCATGATGGAACAAAAAAAAAATCTTTCCTGAGAGAATTTACAGGCTGGACTTACTGTTATGTTCTGCTACCAAAGCTAAGGAAAGAGAGGAGATCTGTCCCTACTAGAAGACTCAGCTGAATCCCTACGATGTAACAGGGAACCTGATCCTGCGATCAGACCTGCTAAAGTCCTAATCTAGTCTGTACGGAGACCTATAGATTTGGGGAGGGAATCCCTACAAGTACTAAGGACTGGGAGGAATATGGGACACCTCCTAACAGAAATAGTAGCAGACAGACGAACAAACAAAATAGATAGAACATAGAGGTCCGTAGACCAAGCAAACTAACAGAGTTAGATACAGAGCACAGGCTAGCTAGAAAGTAGATATACAATGAAGTCCAGCAAAGCCAGAAGGGCGGAGCAGGATTAAATAGGCCAACAAGGTCATGTGACCAGCAAAGGAAAAAAAACCTAACAGCAAGGTTCTAACAGTAAGAGACGTGGAGGTCACAGTAGCTTAACAAGACGGTTTTAATGCCCCTTGGAAGAGTGGTGGAGGTTACAGTGGAATAAAAAGACAATATCAATGCCCCGTGGAAGAGACGTGGAGGTCACAGTAGCTTAACAAGATGGTTTTAATGCCCCTTGGAAGAATGGTGGAGGCCGCAGTGGAATAAAAAGACAATATCAAAGCCCCTTGGAAGAGTGGTGGAGGTCACAGTAGCTTAACAAGATGGTTTTAATGCCCCTTGGAAAAGTGGTGGAGGTCGCAGTAGCTTAACGAGACGGTTTTAATGGCCCTTGGAAGAGACGTGGAGGTCAGAGTGGTTTAACAAGACGGTTTTAATGCCCTTTGGAAGAGTGGTGGAGGTCACAGTAGCTTAACAAGACGGTCTAAATGCCCCATGGAAGAGACGTGGAGGTCGCAGTGGAATAAAAAGACAATATCAATGCCCCTTAGAAGAGTGGTGGAGGTCGCAGTAGCTTAACAAGACGGTTTTAAAGCCCTTTAGAAAAGTGGTGGAGGTCGCAGTAGCTTAACAAGACGGTTTTAATGCCCCTTGGAAGAGACGTGGAGGTCAGAGTGGTTTAACAAGACGGTTTTAATGCCCCTTGGAAGGGTGGTGGAGGTTACAGTGGAATAAAAAGACAATATCAATGCTCCGTGGAAGAGACGTGGAGGTCACAGTAGCTTAACAAGACGGTTTTAATGCCCCTTGGAAGAATGGTGGAGGTCGCAGTGGAATAAAAAGACAATATCAATGCCCCTTGGAAGAGTGCTGGAGGTCGCAGTAGCTTAACAAGACGGTTTTAATGCCCTTTGGAAGAGACGTGGAGGTCAGAGTGGTTTAACAAGACGGTTTTAATGCCCCTTGGAAGAGTGGTGGATGTCGCAGTAGCTTAACAAGACGGTTTTAATGCCCCTTGGAAGAGTGGTGGAGGTCACAGTAGCTTAACAAGACGGTTTTAATGCCCCTTGGAAGAGTGGTGGAGGTCACAGTAGCTTAACAAGACAGTTTTAATGCCCCTTGGAAGAGTGGTGAAGGTCACAGAAGCTTAACAAGACAGTTTTAATGCCCCTTGGAAGAGACGTGGAGGTCAGAGTGGTTTAACAAGACAGTTTTAATGCCCCTTGGAAGAGTGGTGGAGGTCATAGTTGCTTAACAAGATGGTTTTAATGCCCCTTACAAGAGCCATGCAGTACAGCATATTATAAACATTATTCCCATTATTGGGGAGTGGGTCTCCCACAGTCTTTGAATATGCCTTCCAAGCAAAAGCTGCCAAAAATTAGGATGGAGGAACTTGCAATGCTGGCAACATGGACCACGGTCACCCTGGTGGTATAGTGGTGGTGGAGGCTGAGGATAAGGAGAAGAGCAAAAAACAGCCGAAATGAGGAAGCGTATACCCATGTGTGGGTGTGAAGCGGTGCATGGGAATACACCTTCCGAAATAACACAGAGGATTTAACTTTATGTTACTCTGCTGTCATTTGGTGGTGATGAGAAGTCAGGCCCAATCCAGCCCTTGTTCATTTTGATAAGGGTCAGCTTGTCAGCATTGTCAGTTGACAGGCGAGTGCGCATATCAGTTATAATTCCCGCAGCGGCACTAAAAACACGCTCCGATAACACGCTAGCGGCAGGGCAGGCGAGGACCTCCAAGGTGTACAGAGCATGTTCATTCCAAGTGTCCAGCTTGGATACCCATTAATTAAAAGGCAAAGAGGAATCACGGAGGACGCTGGTATGGTCGGCAAGGTACTCCCTCACCATCTTTTGAAACTTTCCACTCCTTGTGAGAGTACCCCATGCCTCAGGGCCTGTAAGCTGGGCGGGTCTCAGAAAACTGTCCCAGAATGTTGACAGTGTTCCCCTGCCTCTGCTGGATTGGAGTTGCATCTCTCTCGCCTGTACGCCTTGGTTGGTCAACGAACTGTGACCTCTGCCGCCAGCGTGTTCAGATGGGAATTTTTTTAACAGTTCTGCAGCAAGGACCTTCTGGTACTGCTCCATTTTTGTAGACCTCTCCACCTCCGGAATAAGTCAGTGAAATTTCTCCTTATAGCGGAGGTCTAAAAGTGTCAACAACCAGTAATGACTGTCACCCAACATTTTGACAACGCGAGGGTCACGGTTAAGGCAGCGTAACAAAGTCAGCCATGCGTGCCAGACTGGTAACGGGCAAGACTTCCGTGTCCTCACCAAGATGACGACTGACCATGTTCTCCTCCTCCCCCCCTGTCCTCAGGCCACCCTCAGTGGACCGACGGTATGACAGTTGTACAGGTACTACCGTCTACAGAGCATGATACCAGGTCCTGTTCCTCCTCCTCCTCCTCTCCCTCATTGTCCCCCAATGCACATTGGGATGAGATGAGGCTGGGCTGTGTGTAATCACCCGCTATGGCTTCTTGATCCATTTCATCATACTCTGGCTGCAATGCCTCCTCTTTAATTCTCTGCAGAGAGAGTTGAAAAAGACAGACAAGTGGGATGCTGACGCTAATGATGGCGTCATCGCCACTCACCATCTTGGTGGACTCCTCAAAGTTTGTCAGGATGGTACATATCTCAGACATCCAGGCCCACTCCTGAGGTCTTATGCGTGGAGTCTGACCTGAATATCGACGGCCTTGCAACTGGTACTCCACAACTGCTCTCTTCTGCTCACAAATCCTTTGCAACATGTGGAGGGTAGAGTTCCAACGTGTGGGGACATCACACACCAGTCGGTGTGCCGGAAGCTGCAAACGCTGCTGCAACACAGCAAGGGCGGCGGAAGCAGTAGCCAACTTCCGAAAATGAGCTGACAGGCGGCGTACTATGACGAGCAGATCTGGCAACTCGGGGTACGATTTAAGAAACCGCTGAACCAAGAGGTTAAGCACATGAGCCAGGCATGGTACGTGTGTGATCTCGCCTCGCCTCAGAGCCGCCACCAGGTTACGGCCATTGTCACACACGACCATGCCTGGATGTAGGTTCAGCAGTCTCAGCCACAGATCTGCCTGCTCTTTCACAACTGTCCACAACTCACAAGCAGTGTGAGGTTTATCACCTAAGCTTATGAGTTTCAGCACAGCCTGTTGCCGCTTGGCTGAGGCAGTACAGCAGTGCTTCCAGCTTGCAACTGATGTGGTGATATCTGAGATGGAGGCTGAACATGAAGAGGAGGATGATGCGCAGGAGCTGTACACTGTGGGGGCAACTCTGATTGACATAGGGCCCGCAATCCTCAGTGTGGGGAGGATGTGTTCCGTCCCAAGGTCCGACTGGGTCCCAGCTTCCACTATGTTTACCCATTGTGCCGTCAGGGAGATGTACAGTCCCTGGCCACAAGCACTTGTCCACGTGTCCGTTGTCATGTGGACTCTCCCAGTAACTGCGTTGTTGAGGGCACGGCAGATGTTTTGGGACACGTGCTTGTGTAGTGCGGGGATGGCACACCGGGCAAAATAGTGTCAGCTGGGGACCGAGTACAGAGGGACGGCCACCACATTAAGATAGCGGAAGGATTCCGTCTCCACCAGCCTAAAAGGCAGCATTTCCAATGCAAGCAGTCGTGAAATGTGCGAATTTAGGACTGTGGCCTGTGGGGCGTTGGCTGCGAATTTGCGCTTTCATTCAAAGCTCTGGGATATGGACAATTGAACGCTGCAGGGGGAAGTGGACGTGGACGTTGATGCTGTTTCTTCAGAAACTGCCATAACAAGTGAAGACTGAGAGGAGGGGGCATCTTTGCATGCAGTATGGACAGGGGATTGCCTTGCACGCACAACAGGGGGTTCTATTACACGCACAACAGCGGAAGAAGCAGTGGTGACACCCGCTGACACTGGTAGTGGACCCTGGGGTTCGCCCCACAAAGTCGGGTGCTTTGCTGCCATGTGCCTGATCATGCTGGTGGTGGTCATGCTGGTAGTTTTGTCACCCCTGCTGATGCTGGCATGGCAGGTGGTACAAATGGCCTTTTTGGGGTTAACAGCAGAGTCTTTAAAAACATTCCAGACTCTGGAAGACCTACCGGTTGTACTGGCAACGTCCCTCGTGTTGGTGTTATGGGGAACTATTGCCCGCCTTCTGTGTGCGGCCACCACACTGCTTCTTCCTGCCTGTTGAGGTACTCTGCCTCCCTCCCCTGTGTGCTGCTGGCCTCGCTCTGCGTGTCCTCCTGCCACGTTGGGTCAGTAACTAGATCATCCACCACCTCCTCCTCTTCGACTTACGCACCACGATCCTCCTCCTCACTTCCTGGCAATTGTGTCTAGTCAACGTCCACCTCTTGTGACAAATTGCCAGCGTCGACTTCCTCTGGCCGTGGCTGTTCAAATATTTGGGCATCGCTACATGGGATCTCCTCTTCCACCACTTCAAGCAGAGCAGGCGAAGGGCACAAATATGGAAATGGACCAGTGAACAGCTCTTCAGAGTGTCCAAGTGTGGGATCAGTTGCTGTCTGATGACACTCGGCATGGTGGGAGGAAGGAGCATCAGGATAAGGAGGAGTATGCGATCGAGTCTCACGGCTACTAAAACTTGACCGTGTGGAAGACAGACCCAGGTAACTGGAAGAATTATCTGCTATCCAATTAATAACCTGTTCACACGGATCAGTTCGCAATACTGGTGTTGTAGTGTGCTTCCCTAGTAATTCGGTCAAGAAGTGGGAGCGAGAAGATGTGGCTGTTGGTTGTGGCACATTTTCACCTTGGCCACGGCCCCGTCCTCTACACGCACCATCACCAGAACGTCCAGTTCCACGTCCCTTGCCACGCGCCTTGCCCATTATAAATGAAGTAAAATAGCTTACACTCGCACTATCAATGGAAAAAGGGTAATAAAAAGGAGATTATAACCGTGGAAGAGGAAAACCACAGTTCTATTTCTCTTGCCTACACCAGAATCTTTTAAATAGATATATTTGTGTCTGAACACTGAGCGAGACACTCAATTTTTTTTTTTTTTATGTAAAAAAGGCAAAAAAGTGGATAATACAGAGTTTTGAACCATGGAACTGCAAAACCACAGTTATAGTTATGTGGCCTACACCAGACTCTTTTAAACAGATATATTGGTGTCTGAACAGTCAGGGAGACACTATTACTGTTTTTTTTACGGTAAAAATGCCAAAAGTAGGATAATACAGAGATTTGAACCGTGGAACTCCAAAACCAAAGTTCTAGTTATCTGGCCTACACCCGACTCTTTTAAACAGATATATTGGTGTCTGAACAGTCAGGGAGACACTATTACTGTTTTTTTTTTACGGAAAAAATGCCAAAAGCAGGATAATACAGAGATTTGAACCGTGGAACTGCAAAACCAAAGTTCTAGTTATCTGGCCTACACCAGACTCTTTTAAACAGATATATTGGTGTCTGAACAGTCACAGACACACTCAGTTTTTTTTTGGGGGGGGGAGGGATACCAAAAGGTTAATAAGACGCGTATTTGTACAGTCTGACTGAGGAGAAAAAAAAATAGAGGATTTAGATGAAAAAATAAAAGATTTTTCCTGGCCCCTGAGACCGGGGGATAAGTCTAGCAATTTGACCAGCAGGAGCACACAGGACTGTAATGCAGTGTTTGCTGGTATAACCACTGCGTCTCCTATACAGCCTGCCTGATATCTGGGATGGATATTAGTCCTGAGAAGGACTGTTTGTTTGATTTTTCAGGCTTTAGAGACCCTACACTACCTATTTCGCACTTTATATCTCTCCCTAACTCAGCAGCACTCTCCCTACACTGTCTGATCCGGAGCGACTGTGTCCAAGATGGCGGCGCCCGGTTTTAGATACTCGAGGTGACGCTGTGCGGCCAGCCAATCACTGTAATGCCCACAAAAACATGGCTGCGGCATTACAGTGACTGGCTGGCAATCTCTGCATGTTCATTGGCTCTGTAAAGAACGCCAAACGTGCAGGGCGGAGACTCGAGCTCCCGCCTGAGTAACCCGGAAATGCTCGGTGCTCGCTGAACATCCCGAGTAGCGAGACGCTCGGGCGAGTACCGAGCAGTGTCGAGCATGCTCGCTCAACACTAAAACTAAAAGTTGTCTCCCAAAATGTTGACTTTTGGCTGCAGCCATTGAGTAGAGCAGTGATGACCAGTAGACTTCAAACACGGTGAAGATTCAGGTTCTTAGTGGCTTTAACACAGCGGAAAATCTGCCTTATATATAATTTTAGAGCGCCAGTCACCAGGTTTGTCTAGTGGAATGATTGTTGGTGACTCATACAGTCAAAAATAAATCTAAAAAGATATTATCTATGGCTGTAACCAACTTTATGAGACACAGAAGCATCAGAGAAAAGAGCATGCACAAAATCCTCCTCTACATTGTCACATATAACTGTTCCTAGTCCTTTCTTAGATCACCTAACTCAGGCAATCTGATATTAAATTGAACCTTTATCGGACAGAAGAGGTGATCCAAGTCTTTCCTTGTTTCACTTTTTCATCGCTATCAAAACAAATAAACCAGTGATAGGAAGAGTTGGATGATGCAGAAGCTCTTCGAAGGTGAGCACCAAAAGAGTCCTTTACTTTGCCATCATTGATGGTGGTCACCATTGGCTTTGGCCAATAGCTTTTGTACTTAGGTCCACATTTCTCAGAGGTAAGGGTGAAATTAGTACTATAGTCTAAATCATTAGCAAATATGTTTTGAGAAAACAGACGTCCATACATCATGAACAGTTTAGTCTCTAGTGAAATTCTGGGAAATTGAAACTTCAAGGTAACATACACAACAAATTAAGTTCATTTCTGCTATTTAGTGTAATTAGAATTAATTTTCAGATGGCAAATATGTACCGGCAACTTGTACAATCATCCTATTATTCTTCACAATACATCAAAGGCGATCTCGTCTTGTGAATATTTGTACAAATCGGAAAAAAATAAAAAAATATGAACGATCTTGTGAGTTTATGGAAGGCTTGTAATTTAAGTTTTATATAAGATCCCCGTCCCCTCCGCCAGCAACGTCTATAGGTTTCCGTGTAAAGACGCAGTAAATAACCTTATCCATCTCTCCTCCAGATTGCTGTCAGCAGAGGTGTTTAATCAGACCAAGAATGCATTAAGCACATAAACACAACTTTGATGTGAATTTAAATATAACAAGACAAAAACAAATGGGAGGATTGTACATCGCAGACTTGTATCCTGTTTAATAGCCGCAGTTCAAAGCTAATGTAACGGCAGATTGCACATGACACGTAAAGGGGGCTATTAATTATTCCCAGGTAGAATTCATCTACACACCACATGCTCCATCATGCTCAGCGGAGAACTAAATTTAGTAAACTTACAAGGACTAGAGCCATTCTTCAAGAACCGTGACACGGTAAAGCCAATGTTCATAATGAGGAGAAGACAATGGTAAATATTTACAGTATAATTACATGCGCCTTGGACTTTTCCAGTCTTAAGATAAATGAGATAATATATCTCTGAGTTACATGTAAAAGTATGTACCGCAATGATCGATAAGGTCTTCTTTTCTACCAAAAAAAAGGAAAATGAACTTCTTTTTCCACCAGTAAGGAAGACGGAGGACGATGACAGGTTTAACGTCCGTCAATGGGCTACATGATTGATGAACGCATGTGACGCCTCAGTACGTCCGGTATAAGCCCTTTTAATTCACCCTGGGTGTTGGGGGACTCGGTGTCGGGTCCTGTGATGGAGAGATGGGACGCAGCCGTGGCCCGGACCCGACCTGTGCTCAGGGCCGTCACATTAAAAAGGAGATGGTGAGGGCTTATCCGGGGTGAGTGGTTGGTTAACGACTACGCCACCTGTGGTGCCTGGTGAAGGGCCATCAGCGCCGCTGCAGTCCGCTGAGGCATGACGTTACCGTGGCCAAAGTTCTTACCACTCCCCACAGGCGGAGCAAGGCCTCAGGGCAGAGGGACAGGATGGAGGGGGTAGTAGTTAAGGAGAACAAATCCCACGGTGTGGCGCAGAAATAACAGTTCGGAGGCAATAGGGGTGGACTTCCAAGGCTTTACTCACTTAGATGGCAAAGGAAGGCGACTCCCTGCTCCCCGCGGAGTCCTGCGCTCACCAGAGACGGCGGTCCGACCACCTCCGAGTAAGTCCAGCATTCAAGCATTCAGTCGCGACCCAACAGCAGAGTGTTCCTGAACTACAGACCAATTCCTTTCCTGTCCGTGTCTGTGCAAATGGGCCGGGTCTCCCTCTGAGCTCCTCTCAGAACAAGGGCACGGGGGCTGCTCCACTCCGTCCGATGCCCGGTGGGATCCTCTGGGCCTAACCGGGCTTTCCCGTCCAGGACGAAGAGTAGCAAGGTCGGGTGTCGGGGGCCGGTACCCCTTTTGCAGCCGGAGTCCCTCTGAATATATCAGGTTGGCGAGGACAGGTGGCGTACACCGCTCCGTCTGCATCCTGCCTGGGATCCATTTGCTATGGAGCCACACTCTTAGGCTCCGGGCCTTCTTGATCATGGTCCTTGGCCGGGTTGAGACATTCCTTGTCTACAACCTACCTCTCGTCCCAAGGCCGGGGTATGAGGGCTATGTCCCTTGCCGGTGCAGGCCCACACAGGATCTGCGCTCCCGGAGGGAGGTCACATTACACACAGTAGTTGACAGCAACCAAGACAGCACAAGAACTTGACTAACAAGGACCAAGATCAAAGATGGCTTTGAATTAAATATGAAATCTAAAGTGTAACTAACTTGTAAATCCTCCACCCTCACCCACTAACTGGTTCCCCTCACTCTTGGTTCCCCAGTCTCCCTGTAACCAGGGGAGCAGCACCTAGTGCATACCAGCTCCCTCTGGTGGAGAAATGTGGTGTTGGATGCAAGGGCTGGGTCACGACTATCACACTGGCCTTACCTCAGAGGAGGAACACTACACTCCATTAAAGAAGTGCAGCATCCCTGTGGCGGTCGAACCTTCAGGGGCGCCACATTCCCCCCATGTAAAGCACAGCACATCCGCGGGCTGCAAAAGAAGTAACACCCAGGAAATTTCTTTTTTAATATAACAAGAAAAACTATCATCCTTTTATGGGAGGCACATTTCTTAAATATTGCATAACAGGGTATATAGTATAAAAGTACAAAAGTATAAAATTATAAAAGTGCTAGCATTTTTCCAGAGACATTTGTGCAAACAGACAGGTTAAAGTGCAAAGACGCGGAGTCAGTTCAGAAGTGCGAGGGACCTGTCCTAAACCCCCAACGTGGGCCCTGGGGTGGCTGCAGGGCATGAAGATCCCGAGTTGGACCTCCTACATAGCCACCCTGACAGGTTTTTCTTCTGAGGTCTTGAGGTAGAAGAAAGGCACGGTTTCACATAAAACCAATATGGAGCACCTAAAGAGATGCAAACTATTTACAATAGAAGGAGTCTGTCTGCTGCAAGTCCGCAGGGACACGTGTCTCTAGAAAATCAAAATAAACATAATGTAATAAAACAAGCAACTGAACTCAACTGTAACAGCAGCCGGGGACTGCTCAGTCCATGTGTCCCCGCCGGGGAAAGGGCTCATTCCTCCCGAGAAAGGCTAGCCGGTCCTCCGCAGAGGAGTGCGCAGGGGCCTCGCTCCTGGACACTAAATGAATATCCAGGGCGTACCAACCTCGCTCTCCATGGTGGCGGGTGTAGGTTACCATGTCACCCACGGTGAGACTCCGGCCAGGGTGTCCCTTCTTGAGCTGGGGCTCGACGTCACGCCGATTAAAGAAGACGTCCCGCTCCAGCAAGGGACTCCTTATGAAGCCCCATCCTGCCTCACGGTGGAAGCGGACCACCTGCCCTTCTTCACGGGGGCTTGGGTTGGACGCCTCCCGCTGGCGGGCCCTGGACTTGGCAGCTTTGGCCCGCACCTGAAGCTGCTCACAACGAAGCTCCCGTTCCTGCTGCTCCCGACTCAACTGCTGAATTTGCTGGGAGCAATACTCGCTCCTCCTCTGAGCTTCAGCTCGGGTCTCCCTGGGGAAGCCCATTAGGTTGCCCCCCTGGTTATCCCAGGCCCACTCTTCTGCCGCCGGGCAGGTAACTGTGGGGGCCGGAAGCGGGGTTAGGGGCTGCTGCAGCAGGCCCGAATGCGCGGACCATTCCGGGTTGGGGCCCGTGGACCCCCATGCAGATCCGGGTTCCTCTGGGACGGGAGGTGAGAGACCACGGAGGTCTCTGGAGATGGCGGCGGTTTGGAGCTCCGCGGAGAAGGCCTCCTCCCAGGATACCACACCTGGGAACTGGCACTCGGACCACAGGTCCAGAAGGGGCTCGGCCTGTTACGCGGCCGGGGTAAGGGCTTCCGACTCACCCAGTCCAAGGCCGCAGGCGCCCTCCAGGAACTCTTCTTCTGGGGCAGCAGCCTCTTGGGTAAAGGCCTCACTCCTCCGCCACTGCTCCTCTCGCTTCCGCATAGCCGCCTCCATGAACTCCCGGGCCAGTTTGCCCGGTCCGTAGCTGGGGACCGCAGGGGCTCCCAGGTGGGGATGGGATCTGGCTCCATCTCCACCGGCATCCATCGTCGCTGCTCGTGGTGATGATGCTGGAACTCGAGAAAATGGCTGCACCCCCCTCGTCTCCACCTTCTTTTGGGGCGGCTCTAAGGCTGCAGGCCGTCCGGCACTCCCTCGGATGTCCCCTCCGGGGTGATGGACACTACCCCGCGGACAGTCTCTAATGGAAGGGGTGGTCTGACCTCTTGGCGCCATTGGGGAGCCAGGCCCACGATGGTAGGTGCTAAGACACTGTCCTTCCTTCACATTATGGCGTCCGTTCTTCTTGGGCGGGCGCCATTTTAAGTGGAAAACGACAGTCTGTTTAGAAAGGCGCGCAGTACCGGGTAGCAATGGGCACTCCTCTCCGTTGCTGCGGGCACGAGATCCTGCCGACTACGCCAGTGATGTGACGCCTCAGTACGTCCGGTATAAGCCCTTTTAATTCACCCTGGGTGTTGGGGGACTCGGTGTCGGGTCCTGTGATGGAGAGATGGGACGCAGCCGTGGCCCGGACCCGACCCGTGCTCAGGGCCGTCACATTAAAAAGGAGATGGTGAGGGCTTATCCGGGGTGAGTGGTTGGTTAACGACTACGCCACCTGTTGTGCCTGGTGAAGGGCCACCAGCGCCGCTGCAGTCCGCTGAGGCATGATGTTACCGCGGCCAAAGTTCTTACTACTCCTCACAGGCGGAGCAAGGCCTCAGGGCAGAGGGACAGGATGGAGGGGGTAGTAGTTAAGGAGAACAGATCCCGCATCCCGCGGTGTGGCGCAGAAATAACAGTCCGGAGGCCATAGGGGTGGACTTCCAAGGCTTTACTCACTTAGATGGCAAAGGAAGGCGACTCCCTGCTCCCCGCGGAGTCCTGCGCTCACCAGAGACGGGGGTCCAACAACCTCCGAGTAAGTCCAGCATTCAGTCGCGACCCCACAGCAGAGTGTTCCTGAACTACAGACCAATTCCTTTCCTGTCCGTGTCTGTGCAAATAGGCCGGGTCTCCCTCAGCTCCTCTCAGAGCAAGGGCACGGGGGCTGCTCCGCTCCGTCCGATGCCCGGTGGGATCCTCTGGGTCTAACCGGGCTTTCCCGTCCAGGACGTAGAGTAGCAAGGTCGGGTGTCGGGGGCCGGTACCCCTTTTGCAGCTGAAGTCCCTCTGAATATATCAGGTTGGCGAGGACAGGTGGCGTACACCACTCCGTCTGCATCCTGCCTGGGATCCATTTGCTATGGAGCCACACTCTTAGGCTCCGGGCCTTCTTGATCATGGTCCTTGGGTTGAGATATTCCTTGTCTACAACCTACCTCTCGTCCCAAGGCCGGGGTACGGGGGCTATGTCCCTTGCCGGTGCAGGCCCACACAGAATCTGCGCTCCCGGAGGGAGGTCACATTACACACAGTAGTTGACAGCAACCAAGACAGCACAAGAACTTGACTAACAAGGACCAAGATCAAAGATGGCTTTGAATTAAATATGAAATCTAAAGTGTAACTAACTTGTAAGTCCTCCACCCTCACCCACTAACTGGTTCCCCTCACTCTTGGTTCCCCAGTCTCCCTGTAACCAGGGGAGCAGCACCTAGTGCATACCAGCTCCCTCTGGTGGAGAAATGTGGTGTTGGATGCAAGGGCTGGGTCACGACTATCACACTGGCCTTACCTCAGAGGAGGAACACTACACTCCATTAAAGAAGTGCAGCATCCCTGTGGCGGTCGAACCTTCAGGGGCGCCACATTCCCCCCATGTAAAGCACAGCACATCCGCGGGCTGCAAAAGAAGTAACACCCAGGAAATTTCTTTTTTAATATAACAAGAAAAACTATCATCCTTTTATGGGAGGCACATTTCTTAAATATTGCATAACAGGGTATATAGTATAAAAGTACAAAAGTATAAAATTATAAAAGTGCTAGCATTTTTCCAGAGACATTTGTGCAAACAGACAGGTTAAAGTGCAAAGACGCGGAGTCAGTTCAGAAGTGCGAGGGACCTGTCCTAAACCCCCAACGTGGGCCCTGGGGTGGCTGCAGGGCATGAAGATCCCGAGTTGGACCTCCTACATAGCCACCCTGACAGGTTTTTCTTCTGAGGTCTTGAGGTAGAAGAAAGGCACGGTTTCACATAAAACCAATATGGAGCACCTAAAGAGATGCAAACTATTTACAATAGAAGGAGTCTGTCTGCTGCAAGTCCGCAGGGACACGTGTCTCTAGAAAATCAAAATAAATATAATGTAATAAAACAAGCAAATGAACTCAACTGTAACAGCAGCCGGGGACTGCTCAGTCCATGTGTCCCCGCCGGGAAAGGGCTCATTCCTCCCGAGAAAGGCTAGCCGGTCCTCCGCAGAGGAGTGCGCAGGGGCCTCGCTCCTGGACACTAAATGAATATCCAGGGCGTACCATCTCGCTCTCCATGGTGGCGGGTGTAGGTTACCATGTCACCCACGGTGAGACTCCGGCCAGGGTGTCCCTTCTTGAGCTGGGGCTCGACGTCACGCCGATTAAAGAAGACGTCCCGCTCCAGCAAGGGACTCCTTATGAAGCCCCATCCTGCCTCACGGTGGAAGCGGACCACCTGCCCTTCTTCACGGGGGCTTGGGTTGGACGCCTCCCGCTGGCGGGCCCTGGACTTGGCAGCTTTGGCCAGCACCTGAAGCTGCTCACAACGAAGCTCCCGTTCCTGCTGCTCCCGACTCAACTGCTGAATTTGCTGGGAGCAATACTCGCTCCTCCTCTGAGCTTCAGCTCGGGTCTCCCTGGGGAAGCCCATTAGGTTGCCCCCCTGGTTATCCCAGGCCCACTCTTCTGCCGCCGGGCAGGTAACTGTGGGGGCCGGAAGCGGGGTTAGGGGCTGCTGCAGCAGGCCCGAATGCGTGGACCATTCCGGGTTGGGGCCCGTGGACCCCCATGCAGATCCGGGTTCCTCTGGGATGGGAGGTGAGAGACCACGGAGGTCTCTGGAGATGGCGGCGGTTTGGAGCTCCGCGGAGAAGGCCTCCTCCCAGGATACCACACCTGGGAACTGGCACTCGGACCACAGGTCCAGAAGGGGCTCGGCCTGTTACGCGGCCGGGGTAAGGGCTTCCGACTCACCCAGTCCAAGGCCGCAGGCGCCCTCCAGGAACTCTTCTTCTGGGGCAGCAGCCTCTTGGGTAAAGGCCTCACTCCTCCGCCACTGCTCCTCTCGCTTCCGCATAGCCGCCTCCATGAACTCCCGGGCCAGTTTGCCCGGTCCGTAGCTGGGGACCGCAGGGGCTCCCAGGTGGGGATGGGATCTGGCTCCATCTCCACCAGCATCCATCGTCGCTGCTCGTGGTGATGATGCTGGAACTCGAGAAAATGGCTGCACCCCCCTCGTCTCCACCTTCTTTTGGGGCGGCTCTAAGGCTGCAGGCCGTCCGGCACTCCCTCGGATGTCCCCTCCGGGGTGATGGACACTACCCCGCGGACAGTCTCTAATGGAAGGGGTGGTCTGACCTCTTGGCGCCATTGGGGAGCCAGGCCCACGATGGTAGGTGCTAAGACACTGTCCTTCCTTCACATTATGGCGTAAGTTCTTCTTGGGCGGGCGCCATTTTAAGTGGAAAACGACAGTCTGTTTAGAAAGGCGCGCAGTACCGGGTAGCAATGGGCACTCCTCTCCGTTGCTGCGGGCACGAGATCCTGCCGACTACGCCAGTGATGTGACGCCTCAGTACGTCCGGTATAAGCCCTTTTAATTCACCCTTGGTGTTGGGGGACTCGGTGTCGGGTCCTGTGATGGAGAGATGGGACGCAGCCGTGGCCCGGACCCGACCCGTGCTCAGGGCCGTCACATTAAAAAGGAGATGGTGAGGGCTTATCCGGGGTGAGTGGTTGGTTAACAACTACGCCACCTGTTGTGCCTGGTGAAGGGCCACCAGCGCCGCTGCAGTCCGCTGAGGCATGATGTTACCGCGGCCAAAGTTCTTACTACTCCCCACAGGCGGAGCAAGGCCTCAGGGCAGAGGGACAGGATGGAGGGGGTAGTAGTTAAGGAGAACAGATCCCGCATCCCGCGGTGTGGCGCAGAAATAACAGTCCGGAGGCCATAGGGGTGGACTTCCAAGGCTTTACTCACTTAGATGGCAAAGGAAGGCGACTCCCTGCTCCCCGCGGAGTCCTGCGCTCACCAGAGACGGGGGTCCAACAACCTCCGAGTAAGTCCAGCATTCAGTCGCGACCCCACAGCAGAGTGTTCCTGAACTACAGACCAATTCCTTTCCTGTCCGTGTCTGTGCAAATAGGCCGGGTCTCCCTCAGCTCCTCTCAGAGCAAGGGCACGGGGGCTGCTCCGCTCCGTCCGATGCCCGGTGGGATCCTCTGGGTCTAACCGGGCTTTCCCGTCCAGGACGTAGAGTAGCAAGGTCGGGTGTCGGGGGCCGGTACCCCTTTTGCAGCTGAAGTCCCTCTGAATATATCAGGTTGGCGAGGACAGGTGGCGTACACCACTCCGTCTGCATCCTGCCTGGGATCCATTTGCTATGGAGCCACACTCTTAGGCTCCGGGCCTTCTTGATCATGGTCCTTGGGTTGAGATATTCCTTGTCTACAACCTACCTCTCGTCCCAAGGCCGGGGTACGGGGGCTATGTCCCTTGCCGGTGCAGGCCCACACAGAATCTGCGCTCCCGGAGGGAGGTCACATTACACACAGTAGTTGACAGCAACCAAGACAGCACAAGAACTTGACTAACAAGGACCAAGATCAAAGATGGCTTTGAATTAAATATGAAATCTAAAGTGTAACTAACTTGTAAGTCCTCCACCCTCACCCACTAACTGGTTCCCCTCACTCTTGGTTCCCCAGTCTCCCTGTAACCAGGGGAGCAGCACCTAGTGCATACCAGCTCCCTCTGGTGGAGAAATGTGGTGTTGGATGCAAGGGCTGGGTCACGACTATCACACTGGCCTTACCTCAGAGGAGGAACACTACACTCCATTAAAGAAGTGCAGCATCCCTGTGGCGGTCGAACCTTCAGGGGCGCCACATTCCCCCCATGTAAAGCACAGCACATCCGCGGGCTGCAAAAGAAGTAACACCCAGGAAATTTCTTTTTTAATATAACAAGAAAAACTATCATCCTTTTATGGGAGGCACATTTCTTAAATATTGCATAACAGGGTATATAGTATAAAAGTACAAAAGTATAAAATTATAAAAGTGCTAGCATTTTTCCAGAGACATTTGTGCAAACAGACAGGTTAAAGTGCAAAGACGTGGAGTCAGTTCAGAAGTGCGAGGGACCTGTCCTAAACCCCCAACGTGGGCCCTGGGGTGGCTGCAGGGCATGAAGATCCCGAGTTGGACCTCCTACATAGCCACCCTGACAGGTTTTTCTTCTGAGGTCTTGAGGTAGAAGAAAGGCACGGTTTCACATAAAACCAATATGGAGCACCTAAAGAGATGCAAACTATTTACAATAGAAGGAGTCTGTCTGCTGCAAGTCCGCAGGGACACGTGTCTCTAGAAAATCAAAATAAACATAATGTAATAAAACAAGCAACTGAACTCAACTGTAACAGCAGCCGGGGACTGCTCAGTCCATGTGTCCCCGCCGGGAAAGGGCTCATTCCTCCCGAGAAAGGCTAGCCGGTCCTCCGCAGAGGAGTGCGCAGGGGCCTCGCTCCTGGACACTAAATGAATATCCAGGGCGTACCATCTCGCTCTCCATGGTGGCGGGTGTAGGTTACCATGTCACCCACGGTGAGACTCCGGCCAGGGTGTCCCTTCTTGAGCTGGGGCTCGACGTCACGCCGATTAAAGAAGACGTCCCGCTCCAGCAAGGGACTCCTTATGAAGCCCCATCCTGCCTCACGGTGGAAGCGGACCACCTGCCCTTCTTCACGGGGGCTTGGGTTGGACGCCTCCCGCTGGCGGGCCCTGGACTTGGCAGCTTTGGCCCGCACCTGAAGCTGCTCACAACGAAGCTCCCGTTCCTGCTGCTCCCGACTCAACTGCTGAATTTGCTGGGAGCAATACTCGCTCCTCCTCTGAGCTTCAGCTCGGGTCTCCCTGGGGAAGCCCATTAGGTTGCCCCCCTGGTTATCCCAGGCCCACTCTTCTGCCGCCGGGCAGGTAACTGTGGGGGCCGGAAGCGGGGTTAGGGGCTGCTGCAGCAGGCCCGAATGCGCGGACCATTCCGGGTTGGGGCCCGTGGACCCCCATGCAGATCCGGGTTCCTCTGGGACGGGAGGTGAGAGACCACGGAGGTCTCCGGAGATGGCGGCGGTTTGGAGCTCCGCGGAGAAGGCCTCCTCCCAGGATACCACACCTGGGAACTGGCACTCGGACCACAGGTCCAGAAGGGGCTCGGCCTGTTACGCGGCCGGGGTAAGGGCTTCCGACTCACCCAGTCCAAGGCCGCAGGCGCCCTCCAGGAACTCTTCTTCTGGGGCAGCAGCCTCTTGGGTAAAGGCCTCACTCCTCCGCCACTGCTCCTCTCGCTTCCGCATAGCCGCCTCTGTGAACTCCCGGGCCAGTTTGCCCGGTCCGTAGCTGGGGACCGCAGGGGCTCCCAGGTGGGGATGGGATCTGGCTCCGTCTCCACCGGCATCCATCGTCGCTGCTCGTGGTGATGATGCTGGAACTCGAGAAAATGGCTGCACCCCCCTCGTCTCCACCTTCTTTTGGGGCGGCTCTAAGGCTGCAGGCCGTCCGGCACTCCCTCGGATGTCCCCTCCGGGGTGATGGACACTACCCCGCGGACAGTCTCTAATGGAAGGGGTGGTCTGACCTCTTGGCGCCATTGGGGAGCCAGGCCCACGATGGTAGGTGCTAAGACACTGTCCTTCCTTCACATTATGGCGTCCGTTCTTCTTGGGCGGGCGCCATTTTAAGTGGAAAACGACAGTCTGTTTAGAAAGGCGCGCAGTACCGGGTAGCAATGGGCACTCCTCTCCGTTGCTGCGGGCACGAGATCCTGCCGACTACGCCAGTGATGTGACGCCTCAGTACGTCCGGTATAAGCCCTTTTAATTCACCCTGGGTGTTGGGGGACTCGGTGTCGGGTCCTGTGATGGAGAGATGGGACGCAGCCGTGGCCCGGACCCGACCCGTGCTCAGGGCCGTCACATTAAAAAGGAGATGGTGAGGGCTTATCCGGGGTGAGTGGTTGGTTAACGACTACGCCACCTGTTGTGCCTGGTGAAGGGCCACCAGCGCCGCTGCAGTCCGCTGAGGCATGATGTTACCGCGGCCAAAGTTCTTACTACTCCCCACAGGCGGAGCAAGGCCTCAGGGCAGAGGGACAGGATGGAGGGGGTAGTAGTTAAGGAGAACAGATCCCGCATCCCGCGGTGTGGCGCAGAAATAACAGTCCGGAGGCCATAGGGGTGGACTTCCAAGGCTTTACTCACTTTGATGGCAAAGGAAGGCGACTCCCTGCTCCCCGCGGAGTCCTGCGCTCACCAGAGACGGGGGTCCAACAACCTCCGAGTAAGTCCAGCATTCAGTCGCGACCCCACAGCAGAGTGTTCCTGAACTACAGACCAATTCCTTTCCTGTCCGTGTCTGTGCAAATAGGCCGGGTCTCCCTCAGCTCCTCTCAGAGCAAGGGCACGGGGGCTGCTCCGCTCCGTCCGATGCCCGGTGGGATCCTCTGGGTCTAACCGGGCTTTCCCGTCCAGGACGTAGAGTAGCAAGGTCGGGTGTTGGGGGCCGGTACCCCTTTTGCAGCTGAAGTCCCTCTGAATATATCAAGTTGGCGAGGACAGGTGGCGTACACCACTCCGTCTGCATCCTGCCTGGGATCCATTTGCTATGGAGCCACACTCTTAGGCTCCGGGCTTCTTGATCATGGTCCTTGGCCGGGTTGAGACATTCCTTGTCTACAACCTACCTCTCGTCCCAAGGCCGGGGTACGGGGGCTATGTCCCTTGCCGGTGCAGGCCCACACAGAATCTCCGCTCCCGGAGGGAGGTCACATTACACACAGTAGTTGACAGCAACCAAGACAGCACAAGAACTTGACTAACAAGGACCAAGATCAAAGATGGCTTTGAATTAAATATGAAATCTAAAGTGTAACTAACTTGTAAGTCCTCCACCCTCACCCACTAACTGGTTCCCCTCACTCTTGGTTCCCCAGTCTCCCTGTAACCAGAGGAGCAGCACCTAGTGCATACCAGCTCCCTCTGGTGGAGAAATGTGGTGTTGGATGCAAGGGCTGGGTCACGACTATCACACTGGCCTTACCTCAGAGGAGGAACACTACACTCCATTAAAGAAGTGCAGCATCCTTGTGGCGGTCGAACCCTCAGGGGCGCCACACGCAGGTCGTTTAACAGCCTGTTTAGACATGCTGACTACGCTTCTGATGGGCTCAGAATGATCAGTAATATGAATTCTTACTGTTCTCGGCAGCACAGAGAGAAGTTCTGCAGAGAAAGCCAATTTTTAGCGTTTACACCGACCAATTATCGGGAACGTTCAGTCTTGATAAGCGGCCAATGTAAATGCACCTTAAAGCTAGGTTAATACCATGATCGGGGGAAAAAATGTTCTCAACATATACATCTATTGTAAACATTGACTAAAATTGGAGAGATGAATGCCAAAAGAGTGATTAGGCTGATGGGGAAAGAACCGCCTAAAAATTGTATGTGTGGGGCCCCTGAGGGTTCAGTCGCCACAGAGGTACTGCATCTCACCCAGAGGTGTGGTATCTCACCCTCAGGTAAGGAAGGAGTACAGCTCAGGACCCTAACATCAGCATTCACTACACCACATTTCAGAGGGCAGGGCGAGATTGCTCAGTCCCTGGTCCCTGGCTGGAGTGAGGGGAACCACAGTAAAGGGGAACCATGTAGTGGGTGTGGGTGTAGGACATAGATCAGGGGAGCACTTGAAAGGAAGCTGTATAAAAGAGGGAACCATCTTAGAAAGACAAGCCAGTCAGAGGAGGAGAAGTGACAGGAGCAGAGGCTCTGTACGAGCTCTGCTCCAGAGGCGGGCCTAGTCAGTGAGGCCCAAGTCTGAGGAGAGAAGAGAGGAGAGGGAGCAGGAAGGCTCCAGGAACAGAAAGGATCCCAGGGGTACGGGCAGTGATGGAAGCCACCCGTAAGCCCGAATCTACCGGGAGGTGGAGGGGTCAGGCCATCAGCAGGGAACCGGATCCCTCAACTAGTAGAAGATTGCAAGTCTCAGCTAGAAACCGGAGGCTGCAGTACTTTAAGTCCTGTAGTCACAAGTCCACGCCAGTCTCACCGAGAAGGTAGCCACATAGGACCCAGGGGACGGAACAGACGTCGCCCGCCAAGGCCCGCGGGTACCGGATTGGAGTCACTAGGTGTAAGGTGCAGAGAAGAGGCCAGAGAAAGGACACAGAAGGGGGGTCCTGATAAGTACTCCAGAGCTATCTGGGGGTGGACTGAACAACTCACTGAGTAAGCACAGAACGACGTGGGCATTGAGCTCTGTAATCTGGACTGCAATAACTGTGAGTAAAGACCCTGGGACTGCACTATCTTGTCTCTGTGTTCCTTGCTGCACCATCCCGCACTGCACTACAATGCCCAGCACAGCCACCAACATCCACACACTGCCCTGAAGTTAACTCTTCCTGTGGGGAGTAATAATACCCTTGCTGCAATACTACCAGCGTCAGAGGACTGTTCCGCAGCGGTGGCCCCCTTTAGCCGCATTCCACAGGTGGCGTAGTCGGACTCTTTAATAAAACCCATATACAATTCCCCCTTGGATTGACCGCCCTGGGTCACAGACTGGGTCACCGCCACTGTGACTACAACCCCCAGCATCTACCGGCCCGGCACCGGGTACCCCACGGCCCAGAGGGCGCGTCATATGCAAATGGCAGTGTTTTTCTTTTGGAGTAGATTTTGGTTTGGCTTCATATGCTAAGTCATATGGCAAGGCTCCATATTGACTTCCAAGATCACTCCATCTAAAAGGAGGCATTGGAGACCATGCTCTCCTCCATTTACAAATCATATTTCTCAGCTTTGTATGGTCTATAAGTCTCCCTTGGCAGTGTCCTTAAGGAGAAACTTTATCCCTTAGACTTAGCACAAATGTAGTAATTATTTTTTTCACAAAAATAAAATGGCAGATGAATAAGTATCTGTGTGGACATACTGTTGTTTATGGCTTCACCTGTGGCATGCGATGCAATTCTGTGTGTCCCCCTAATATCTGGTCACAGTCATACTGACTAGGTCTAGTAGGTTTTCTAATGTATTTCCATGTCAGACATAAGAGTACTAATATAGCACTGTGTGGCCATCCCATAGACCAGATACTGGCCCTTCTGTGCCATGAGGTGGAGAGGCGGCCAAAATGACCATGGCTGCATCAGCAACTCACATAAACTACTATGGATAAGTGCATGTAAGATCTGAGTGTGAATGGAAGCAAAGGGGACCCACATTCTCTTGATAGATGATAGTCTTGGAATCTTTCATTAATTTCAGACATATACTTTCAATATGCCACCCCTTTTAGCTTTATTGTAGTCCCTCGGATTGGTTCTGACAATGTGGCCTTGGACCACACAACATGTGCATCAATGATAAAGGAGACATGGTAAAATAGTCCGGACTCACAGAATGTCCAAACATGTCTAAAAATGTAGTGAACCTAAATAGACCAAAAAGATTCACTGCGCACTTTCATGTATCATGCAAACTAATATTAATTTATTTTGGTACTCAGATAGTGCTACAATTCAGTAGAATCACTGCCATTGGCGACCAAGGTAGTTTTTCCAACATTTTGACCCTACTGGGTGTTGGTTAACTAATTCCTTTGGTAGGCAGTTCGATAAGGAAGATGGAAGTGTGATGGCACAGGTCGAATTAGGTCTGGAGTCTAAAGGGGCGATTCATCAAGGCCAGCAATTTTCTAGCCAGTCTTGATGATCTGGAAAAAAAACTTTGATGAATCACCCTTTTAGTTTCATGGGAGGACATACCATTGGTGTAATATGAGCACCAAGAGGTAAGGAGGCCACCACCTCCAACGCAGGTGGAATTGTGCATTACAATGAGCTATTGGATTACAAACAGCCCATATACTGTTCTTGCACGGGGCCCTCTTCTGTCTGTGTCCGCTCCTGAACTAAACTAAGCGGTCCTTATTAAAAGCAGGCATGCATGCTCAATTCAACTGAGCATGCATGTATTTTTAATAGGAAGACCACAGCAAGCTTTGATAGACACCTCTGGAGCCGGCTTATCTCCTCTGACTGTAGAAGGATTGGGTGATGAAAATCAACATTGCAGCCTTTCTTTCCCCCAATGTCGGGAGACCCACATACCCATAAATCTTTTATCATTTTTGATCCATTTGTATCACATGCACAATAAACATGAAAGCATTCTGTTTCTCACAAGCCATGACATATTTCTTCCAAAGCCAGCAGTAATAGAACTGAAGATTAATACAGGGTGGGCCATTTATATGGATACACCTAAATTAAATGGGAATGGTTGGTGATATCAACTTCCTGTTTGTGGCACATTAGTATATGGGAGGAGGAAAACTTTTCCAGATGAGTGGTGACCATGGCGGCCATTTTGAAGTTGGCCATTTTGGATCCAACTTTATTTTTTTCTATGGGAAGATGGTCATGTGACATCAAAATTATTGAGAATTTCATAATAAAAACAATGGTGTGCTTGGTTTTAAAGTAACTTTATTCTTTCATGAGTTTTTTACAAGTTTATTCTTTCAGGCGTTTTTTACAAGTTTATGACCACTTATAAGCAACACCGCAGAAGAAATGCTAGCACAGGCTTCCAGTGTCCGTTGTTTCAGATGCTGCACATCTCGTATCTTGATGGTATGGTGTGGTATATGAGGTACAAAGATAGTGGAGCCATTCTTCAACAATGGAAACCTCAATGCCGCTGGATATCGGAAATTGCTACATGATGATGTGTTGCCCTCTTTTTGCACTGAAGATAGCACGTTCCCTGAGTTTTTCCAACAAGATGGTGCACCACCACATTATGGGTGTCAGGTCCGAGCATTCCTACATGAATAGTTTCCTGGAAAGTGGATAGGTCGTCGTGGGCCAGTTGAATGGCCACCAAGGGCTCCCAATCTGACCCCCTTAGACTTTTATCTTTGGGGTCATCTGAAGGCAATTGTCTATGCTGTGAAGATACGAGATGTGCAGCATCTGAAACAATGGATACTGGAAGCCTGTGCTAGCATTTCTTCTGCGGTGTTGCTATCAGTGTGTCAAGAGTGGGAGAAGAGGGTTGCATTGACAATCCAACACAATGGGCAGCACTTTGAACACATTTTATAAGTGTTCAGAAACTTGTAAAAAACTCATGAAAGAATAAAGTTACGTTAAAACCAAGCACACCATTGTTTTTCTTATGAAATTCTCAATAAGTTTGATGTGTCACATGACCCTCTTCCCATTGAAAAAAATAAAGTTGGATCCAAAATGGCCAACTTCAAAATGGCCACCATGGTCACCACCCATCTGGAAAAGTTTTCCTCCTCCCATATACTAATGTGCAACAAACAGGAAGTTGATATCACCAACCATTCCCATTTAATTTAGGTGTATCCATATAAATGGCCCACCCTGTACAATCCCTTTGTGCTTTTCATGATAAGTACTATGTATACACTGCAGCAAGGCAGAGAAAAGATGAGAGATACCCAGCCAAAGGGATTACTTGTTAAATAAGAGTATAAGCAAAAGCAGAAAGACAATAACAGGCACAAAATAAGTAGGTGTGCATATTAATAAATTAATTTATATGGCGCCATTGTAAGTGCTGTGTTTGACAACAGCACACTATGGGAATGACAAGAATAACAGTTTAAAGAGAGCGTGTCAGCAGGATTTTGCTAAGTAAACTACAGGCAGTGTCATGTTGGGGCTGTTGCACTGATTAAATTGATACCTGCAGTGAAGAAATCAGTTTTGTAGTTCTTGTTTAATCTGTGTTTGAAGTTTTCATTTAATGAGATGCCCGTGCTCCGGGCGGGACTGTAGGCAGGGTCTTTTCTTGGTGCTCTAGGCCAGATCAGCAAGATAAGACCTGCCCACAGGCCGGACCCGAAGCACGAGCATATCATCAAATGAAAACTTCAAACACAGATTACACAAGAACTACAAAACTGATTTCTTCACCGCAGGTATCATTTTAATCAGTGTAACAGCCCCAACACGTCAATTACTGTAGTTTACTTAGCAAAATCTTGCTGACAAGTTCTCTTTAAGTGAATTAGGATTAAAAAAAACAAACAAACTTGAGACAGAAGAAATATGTGGGTATGAAAAATCCCAAGTATATTAAAATTGAAAATTTGAGAAGGTACATTTTGTCAGGATTTGGAAGATTTTTCAAAAAAAGTAATTTTCAAAGCTATTTTCAAAAGCAAACCAAAATATCACCAAGCTTTAAGCATTCTATCTAGCCATATCCTACGCGTGCACAGAAAGTAAGAGAAATATCAGACTTGATACTGTACTCACCCATAGCTGAAAAATCCAAATTATAAAGAGAACATATAAAATAAACAGACATCCATTATTAGGATCATGATCATGATCGAGAACAACTCTACAGTCTGAAAATATATTAGAATTTGATTCAATAATTACATTTACATGAATGATGATTTTACCAATCAGCAGAATAAAACATGGAGGAATTATTGACATCTTCTGTCTTAGAATACAGCAGCATCCTTTAGTAGTGTCTTGTCTTGCAATCTCAATATTACCTTACGAGGGGGGGAAATTTTGGGAAGTTTGCATCAGCCTGCAACTTTTTTTTGTTCTTAAAAGGTAATATTAGTAAACGTGGTTTTCACCTAAGTACAAATTAATTTTCCATTATTAGTGAAAGAAAAGTAGAAATAACAACAGTCCTGGAGTTCGCACATGGTGGAAACCAACGGCACTCAAGACGAAAATTTTATAGTGCCAAATCAAATTTTATCTGGCATATTTAGCCAAATCTGCATCAGAATCTCCAACGCAGATGTAAACATAGCCTAATCGCTGATCGTGGGTCTCCCAGCAATGAAACCCCCACACTATCAGCAAATGTCTAGCTCAAAACCTGACACTCAACCTACAAACAAAAAAAAATTGGGGGTTAGATCTGCCAATACTCTAGAGGAAAATGGAGCATCCTTAAAGGGGTTTCCCGGTATCAGAAAGCCAGAAAACCCCTTTCAAGTGCAGCTCTCATATAGAGGGCAGTTCTGATATCAGGGGCACATAGGGGAAAATCTGATATTGGTGGCACACAGGTGCAGTTGTATCATAGACAAACATGGATAATTCTAATATTGGGGGGGCACATAGGTGTAGTTCTGATATCGGGGGCACATCTGATATTGGTGGCACACAGGTGCAGTTCTGATATCGGGGGCACATACATGCAGTTCTGATATCAGGGGTACATAAGGGCAACTCTGATATCAGGGGCACATATGGGCAAAGCTGATATTAATGACACATGGGTGCAGTTATATCAGGGGCACATATGGGTAGTTTTGATATCAAAGACACACAGGTGCAGTTATGTTGGAGGGGCACAGGTGTATCCTGATATAGGGGGCACAAAGGGGCAGTTCTGATATTGGAGGCAAATAGATGCAGTTTTTTTTAAAAAAAAAAAAAAACAACTGGTCTTTAATCACCCTTACCAGGTCCAGAGCCAAGTCCCCACTACTGCACCCGATGTCTGTTATTGTCTGCAGTGCTGACATAATGTCGACAGCATTGCAGACAATCAGTGAACTCAGCAGCTTCTCCCATCTACTAGAGAGGAGACCCTGAGAGCACTGATTGGCTGCAGCGCTGTCGATATGACATCAGTGCTGCAGACAATAACAGACATCGGGAGCAGCGACATAGACTTGGTGCTGAACCCGGGGAGGATGAGTAAAGGACAGTTTGTTTTTTAAAACAAAATGAGAAAACCCCTTTACTGTATCGAGGAAAGAAGGTTTTATCGTCATCATAGATGGCAAATCTTTCTTATACGAGCAGGAAACTACGTGAAACTATGGAACATTCTGCTGTGTGATGTTCTGGTGGTCAAGAAGGGTCTAGACGTCTTTCTTGAAAAATATAATATTGTAAATGGAAAGTTTTTCCAGGGATTTAATCTACAGTATTTGACATATTTCCCAAAATATGGAGCAATTAGGAATTTGCCTAATGGGGTTTTTGGTCTTTCTCTGGATCAGCGCATTAGGATGAAAGATTGGGTCTTGATGGATCTTTGTCTTTTTTTCAACCTTAAAGTGGTTTTCCACTACTAAGACAACCTCTTCTTGATCTAAATGTTTAGCCCCGATAAAATAAAAAAGCCTATACTCACCTCCTGTGCTAGCGCCGTTCCAGTGGTGTCAGTACTCGTGTTCCTGGGGCTCTCGTGTGGTTGTTTTGACACGTGAGCCAGGCAACCAATCAGTGCTGGCGTCACTGTCTCCGAATGAATTGAACATGAAGAGGAAGTCAGAGATCAGTTGCAGCCCAGACTTCCTCTTCATGTTCAATTCGACAGAGGGCGGGCACAGTGACACCGGCACTGATTGGACGCCTGGCTCACGTGAGTGCCGACACCGCCGTAGGAGATGAGTATAGACTTTTTATTTTTTCGGGGCCAAAGATTTAGATCAAGAAGGGGCTGTCCTAGTAGTGGACAACCCCTTTAACAACTATAACACTAAGTTTAACTTTAATCTCAAATCACAAGAATAAGAAAAGGGAAAAAGTAACATAAAAAACCCATCAGCCTGGATTGAATATGTTCAGATCTATTCTCACCAGATGCAGGGACTTTGGAATTTGAAAATGCTTTATGTGCTAATGGTTTTGTGCGATATTTCCTCTTTCAATAGCACAAATGCCATAAAAATGTATCACGGCCGTTGTGAAGGGACCAGACAGATTAGAATGAACCTGATAGCCAAGTTTACCCTGCTAACACATCATATACCGAGGTGCTAAACTCACACCATTCACACCTATAGGGACACGTCTTGTAATCTACTTCCTCTTGACCTCAACTTATTATCGCAAAGGGAGTTCCTTCCATGTCAACTGAAAAAGGGACAAGAAAAAAAATAGTGATATAAAGGGAAATAAAAAGTTTCAAGAAAAGTCATCTGCTGTGTTGGCAGCTGTATCTGCATACCTCATGTACATGTTAAAGGTGACTCCATATAGACTGGGATGTTATGGGACTCGCTTCCAAAATTGACTGTTTTGAAACTTGTAATGTGTAATTTTCCAGACATGGATTCTACATGGTCCCTGGTGAGGTGTCACGCCATTTACAGCAATGAATAATGTATTTATTAGTCACTATTTTAAGTTCCATGTGTTATTTCTGCATGACGTCCTACACTGAAGGTTGAAATTTACTTATTCGCTTGCCTTAAAAGTTATGAAAAATAAAGTTGGGCTTCTCTAAAGAAGTTTGCAGAAAAAATAATTTAATTTTAGTATCTTTAACTTTGAGATGAAAATTGTATCCAAAATGTAAGACTAAGGGTATTATTATTCAACAAAAAATAACCAGTCACTCCTCATGCACCTACAGATTTTGGGCCTTTTTCCTTACCTACGCTGCTTTTTTGTAGAATTGACCTGATCTTTCTAGTGTTATATTACTCCCCTCCCATAGTATGAGTCTCTTCTGCAGGCTTAGCCATCCAGAGACTAACATGGACTCCCCCTCCCCTCTCACAGCACAGCACAGCGCCACATACAGGGGAAGCGATACTACTGTAGTTTCCCTTTGCTCTCCATCTAATATTTACAGTTTGAGGCTTTAGAGATGTTTTAGAACTTCATCATTTCACATGATAAGACCACATTTATTAGACTAATATATATTACTGATTTATAACTTGTCAGGTTTCCCCAACGCTCCCATTCTGCTACCAGTATCTATCAAGCATGAGCAGCAAAAACACTTTTATAATTTCATGATATGCTAATCCGCTAGGACTAGTCCTTTAGGGCTTCTATTCCCATGGACTAGTCCTGACTGCCTCCTCGTCATAGTTTCAATACAGGAGATCTCACATAAGCGTGCCGTGCTGTCAGAATTCTGATGTCCTTCTGTGAATTGACCACTAATGGCTGCTATCATTCACCTTGATAATTGTGCTGCATTTCCACTCTTTACCACTGGAGGCTGTTGTGTTTCTGCAATCGCCCTTTACCAAGATTGCAGATTCTGAACCTATGGAAGCTATCTTGTTTCCTGTTTGGGCCTACTAAAAGCCACATGGAACTCTCACTCGCTGCTTGAGTATTGTGTCTAGCTGCTAGTCTCGGTTCCGTCGACAGCTCTTGGGAACTGTCTTACCCAGACTTAACAGATTGTTTCCTACAACTCTTAATGCTACTTCTAAGGCTTCTAAGGACTTCTACTTTTCCTACAACTCCTATTGCTACTTCTAAGCACTTCTACTATTGTTTTCAGCTCCCTGCTCTTGCTCCCCCGGCCTCTGGATTCCAGCCTTGCTCCACCAGTATCGTAACAAGAGTCCTGTACTGAAGCTATGACAGGAGATCATAAAAGACATTTTACTTAAGCCAAATGGATGCGATTACATCACGTGAGGCAAAACTCACCCGGGGGAATATATGCCCCAACAGACTAGTCCTAGCTAATTAATGCATCATGAGCGGTGATATAAAAATGTTTTTGCCACTCATATCAGCAGGATTTTGGAGCATTGCACATTATTAAAACAAAGGAATATGGCTCTGAAGAATACTGGTGGCAGTTTGGAGGCCTAGGTTGACTTGACGGGTTACCTTAAAGCTCTGTGCCTGTGAAACACCTACAGAAATCTGTTACTAGACTTCATAAGTTTGAACTAGAAGTTATCATTAGGTTAGGGCTACATGGTGACTTTTGCTGTTGGGAATTTTTGTGATTTGTTTGTCATGGTCGCAGTACCCTAGGAGTCATAATGTAGCAGCGACACATTGTAATCTTTAACCGCATGACAAGTGTCGCAGCCAAAGTCACTGCGTAGCACCAGCCTTAGACTTGTGAAAACCATTTATATAATCTATGGAGGTTATTTTTTATTATTATTATTTTTACATAATGAGAACAAATGATTATATTAATATTTATTAATATAGTGCCATTGATTCCATGGTGCTGTACATGAGAAGAGGTTACATACCAAATACAGATATCACTTACAGTAAATAAACTAACAATGATAGACTGGTACAGAGGGAGGAGGACCCTGCCCTTGCGGTCTTACATTCTACTACTGTAAACCTTTAAAAAGTCTAATTATGAACCAGAGTTGTTTGAAGGTTCTACTTTTTCAGGGCTTTTAGAGGATTCCTTATCGGGTATGGCAGGTGCTTTAAAGGGTAAGGTTTCTCCTTGTGGAGAGTGACATGTCAGGTCTGGCACGCCAGTATGAGGAGACAAACTCCTTGAATGCTCCTCTGGGAAATTAAATATGCAAATTGTCTCTTCAGAGAGGAAGAGGACTTGAACACTTGTGAACTCCAATAGATAGCACTAGAGTTCAAGTCCTCTTCCTCTCTGAAGAGACAATTTGCATATTTAAATTCTTTAAAGTAATGACTAGTGATGAGTGAGCACTAAAATGCTCGGGTGCTCGAAGCTCGGGTCGAGCACATTGGAATACTCGGGTGCTCAACCCGAGCAACGAGCCAAATGTAAGTCTATGGGAAACTCGAGCATTCTTCTGGCGGTCTACCACCCCCCCCCCGGCGGTCTGCAGAAGGTCAAAAATTGCCCAAATCGATGGGAAAGGTGCTCAATTAAACGTCAGGCAGGCAGAATACATAGGCAGACAGGCATGCAGGGTATATAGGAGGGTGCATGAAAAACATAGCAGGGCACTTGGAACACACTAGTGCCCTCCAATTTTCATGCACCCGTCTCTTTAAAAATACTGGCCGGCAATTCATCAGCGGCATACACCGGTACCTGACAATTTAGAACAGAAAGAATAGAGCATCACACATAGATTAGATAGATAGAAACATGTCAGTCACATATATAATAAGTAGAGTGACAGTGTTGGCTACTGTACTTGTCATTTAGTGTTAAAATAAAGGATTTATAAAAAAAAAAATAGTAGTGTTTTTGTCTCTTTAAAAAAGCCGGCCGGCAATTCATCAGCGGCATACACCGGTACCAGACAATTTAGAACACAAAGAATAGAGCATCACACATAGATTAGATAGATAGAAACATGTCAGTCACATATATAATAAGTACAGTGACAGTGTTGATTACTGTACTTGTCATTTAGTGTTAAAATAAAGGATTTATTAAAAAAAAATTGGCGTGGGGTTCCCCATAATTTTAGTCTCTAGCGGAGGTTAAGCAGACAGCTGGGGCAGATGTTTGAAGCCTGGGAAGGGGGTAATACCCACAGAGCTTCCCATGCTACTAATATCAGCCCCCAGCTGAATACCTAGCCTTTACTAGCTATTTCATCCTCATGGTTGTTTTATGGCCTGTTTGGACAGGTCAATGATCAACCTATGAGCAAGTTATTATTGGATCAGTAGTACAATTGTTTTGTGTACATACAGTATAATTTTATCGGCAGCACATTCTCTTTTTACACGAATCGATGTGCTGCTGATAACGCTGATTTATTTAGCGGGCTTAAAAATCATTTCAAAGGATGAACTAGTAATTTGCTTTTTGTTGAGTGATTGCCGGTCTGTTTAGAAGAACCTATAGATGGAAATGACCATTCCTGGTAATTTACTCATCTAGAAGGGCCTAAGTACAAGTCAAGAAGTCAGATAAAACTGGTATTGGGCTAGACAGAAAAATGTAATAGAAGGAAAAGATACCTTTCCAGCTCAGCTATCTGCTTGTCTTTGTCATTTTTCTCATTTTCCACCTCTTTCAGAATCTGTAAGAGCCTGTCCACCTCAGCCTGGGCTTTGCCACACTCCTCTCTGTAGTAAGAAACTTCTTTATCCAGTTGTTTGAGTCTATCGTTGAGGTCGGGGTTCATCCTGCCATCATCTTCGGCCTCATGAGCCTTAAAGGACCAAAAAAAAAATTAGCCTTGGGCAGAAAACGATTACAGAAAAAAACGAACATGTAGTGTGTAAATATGCAGTACCTAAAAGTGGGGCATTGAAGGAAATGTGGTGTTGGCACAAAATAAAAGTCCCAATGGAGTGCTGATATCGGGACTGATGGGGAAGTGGTCTATTTTTAATAGTTAACTGGTAGAAATCTTAATATTAAAAAAACCTGTGGATTTCAATGGAAATGAGGGCATAATTAAGTTACAATGCATGATATGCAAAGTCCCCGAGGGGCCTAAATGCCCTTCTGCCACATGAGAGTACACAGTATTTCCCAATTCTCCCAAAGAGAAGATCCTAAAAAAGGGGGAAAACTTCCAGGACTCCAAGAAGAGTTGGAAAATCTAGTGGGTGCCACAAAGGCGTCTACTGGAAAGTTTCCTGTGCATGTCACCAGGATGATTGGTGGAGTCTGGACCTCCAGATGCCCAATTAGGGGGTTGAAAAAGGAGGTGTGAAAAGGGCATGGCTTACAAAATGGGGTCTGGTTAAGCAAAAAAATACAAACTAAAATATTTCAACATAACCTTGTCCAAAAGTTTGTTAGTTTGGAAAACACTTGTACTATAAGTGGCCCATGGTAAGTGAGGGTCTCTAAGTACTATGATAGGTCCTCCATTCTATTTTGTTGAATGGAGGAGGAGTCTCCATTAACTGAAGACGTTTCCCCAAGATGATGATGTGAAGGTGTTTTCTAAACTTCATACATGAGGGGTGGGTAAAGGCAAGCGCTGAAATTGATATAGTTTCTCAAACCATTTCTCTTATTTTTTAGGACATAGGGTTGAGTTAACACGTCAACACTTCAGTTACCCACCACAAACATTGCACAATGAACATGGTAAAACAAGCATAGCACGAAAGAGACAGTTCATGCACAGAACAGACGTGATTCAACGATGATGTAAAATGAATATATTACAAGGCACGACAATATATATATATTTTTTTTTTGCCCATCGTGTACTCACATAGCCACAAAGAAATGATACACCCTGCTTCTCGTTACGGCCCACGGGTGTCTTCATAAAGAGCAAGCAAAGAAGAAAGAACAAGGCAAGAGCAAGCAATGACTAATCTAAAATGCTAGTAAACTACATGCAAGGCAAATGAAAAAAAAACAAAAGCAAATAAAGATAAAACTAATACCAAAACAGCAGTCAGAAGGTTTGAATTCTTAAAAAATAAAAAGAAGAATATTTTATTAGAAAATAGTTACTGCACAACAAATACTGTTAGCTGACATCAGTCTACGTTACATAACACTGAAGGGGGAATTTTATTAAGTATTGTAAAAATCGCATCTGTGGGAATCCGGAGCTGCTGTACGCTGCATCAGTATAGGCATTTATAGTTCTTGTATCCTTTAAATGTAAAAAAAAAAAAAATATTCCGTTGATGGAACTTGTAGAAGAGGCCTCTGCCTGAACAGAACAGGGGACTAAGAAAGAAGGGAAATTACAAATTATGGAAAAGTAGACAAAAGGGAAACAACTGGGAAAGGGCAAAAAAAAAAACAGAATGACAAATTTTCTGTCCATAGTAAACACAGAAAATTATCCTTTCAATTGAAAACCAAAAATGACAAGTTCCTGAGTTGTTCTACTTAAGTCTTCCTAGTCATTACCAATATCGGTTTCTGAACAAAACCAATTTGTCTGTCGTGGCACCAAAGTTGAGTCGCTCAACTTTCCTAGACTTTGCTACGCAGCACATCTGCCAAGTTAGACACCATTACATCCCTTTTAGCAGCCTGATTCATAACCAATTTCTTTTGACATTTGGGGGTCTATAAAACCACTTTGGCATATTGTTTTTTTATCATATATTACTATATGATAGATATTTTTTTTTATCATATAGGACGAAGGAGCAGATGAACAGAATATTTAATACATTAATAGATAAGACCAACTTCTACAATGAAGCAATATCACAGATAATCTGTATTAAAAACGTCCTATTATTTTGTGTAGTCCTTTGCATCTCCATGGTAACAGACTACAAATATACTCTGTGCAGTCTGATCCTGCATCAGTCATACTTTCTGTCCCCTGTTATTATCAAAAAGTAGGGGACAGAGGGAAATGAGTGTGGCCACCAGATGTAGTCCAATGGGGAATTATAGGTCTTCATAAGCACTTTAGAAACAAAATAGGAGGACATTTTTCATGAAGACCTATTATAAAGTTGCTTAATTTTTAGTTTTAGATATATTTGGGAGAATAAGAATAATTTGACTGGTGATTATACAAATATCAGCCATTGCATTTAAATCATCTGCCTAGTACTTGTGTAGGTGTCCTTTATCCCACAAAAATAGCTCTGACCCCTCAAGGAATGGAGTCAACAAGTCCTCTGAAGATGTAGAGTGGTTATCACAAGCAAAGAGCTTAGCAGCAGATCCTTTAAGGCTAGGCCTCTATGGATCACACTTGTCTTTATCAAACTATATTCTTGTCTTGCCTTTATCAAACTATATTCCATAGATACTGGATCAAGTTGAAATATGGGTTATTTGAAGACCAAGTCAACACTTTGCATTTTTTTGTCATGTTTTTCAAACAATTCCTGAAAAGTTTTTGCAGTGTGGCAGGGATGAGAACTTTATCCTGCCGATAGAGTCCGCTGCCTTTAGGGAATTCAGCTGATGTGAAAGGGTGTACTTGGTCTACAACAAAGTGTAGGTATACACATAATTGCTAGGAGTCAGCAGAACTTTGTCCAGAGCATCACCTTGCCTCTGCCAGCTTGTCTTCATTCTGTAGGGCATCCTGGTGCTACTCCTTTTAATAGTAATGGAAGCACACAGACTCAACTGTCAATGAGATTGAAAATAATGGGTAATTCATTATGGCAGGCGATCTTATTTCGTTGCTCTATGGTCAAGTTCTAGTGCTCACATGCCCATTGTAGAAAATTTGTGATGGTGGACAGGACAGTCTGGCCGGTCTGTGTCTTCGCAGTTCATTACACAGCAAGTTATATTGTACTGTTTATCAGTGGCGTAACTTGAAGCTCATGGGCCCCAATGCAAAAGCTAAAATGGGGCCCCCAATTATTGCAAGTCTTTAAAAGCATTGATCTTTTCATATAGGCCAAATGGACTTGTTGGGTCCCCTAGGCTCCAGGACCCAGGTGCGATTGCAACCCCTGCACCAATTGTAGTTACGCCCCTGCTATTAGTTCTAGTTCCAACATATACAGCATTAAATTTTCCTCAATTTAGATTACAGTACTTCTTTTGTGAGATCGAGCTAGCATCCATTTCCCACGGCATCAATGAGCCTTGGATGCACAGGAGTCTGTCACCATTTCATTGGTTGCCCTTCCTTGGACCAGTTTTGGTTTACTAACCAGGAACCACCCTAAAGATCTGCTGTTTTGGAGATGCTTTTAAACAGTCATGTAGCTATCACAATTTGGTCTTTGTCAAAGTTGCTCTGATCCTTCAGTTTGACTATTTATCCTGTTTCAAACACATCACCTCCAAGAACTGTCTGTTGACTTGTAGCCAAACCCATCAAATTTATTGATAGGTGCCATTATCATCTGACGATGGTTTAAATGCAATGGCTGATACGTGTATAGTTTCTATTTTAGGGCTATACTCAACATTTATACATGTACATATAATCTGCTAAAATATTTTTCGGAACAAGTACACAGAAAATACAAGAGTCCTTTGACCTTTTTCAGTATAAATTGTAATTCATCCCAAAATGAAAAGAGAAATCTGCAAGAACCAACATTTTAGGAATTGTTTGCCATCCTAAATCCCTAAAAGAAACAGGGTTTTCCATTTCTAACTTCTGAGAGACGGCAGAGATATACTGTAACTGGCAGATGTACAATCTGGATGTTAATTTTTACAGGATACTAAACTTCCTGCGCTAAATAAATAAAAACAAGAGATTTCAACAGTTTCAGACTACAAACAAAGCCCAGGCGCTGTCATCCATAAAAAGAGTCTTGGTTTAGACTGGGGGTTACTTAGGGCAGCAGCTGAAACGTTTTAAGAAGCTCAAAATTGAGATCCATTTTGGAAATACATTTGTTAAAAAAAAAGTCTAAAAGGGGAAGTATAACCTCAGTCCTTGCTCAATTAGCAAGTAGTTGAAGGAAACCTGGGCTATGAGTACATACTTGTCACAGGTGTGTCAGAAGTGACAGTCGCCCTGCATTTGGTTGCAGGAGATCTCTACATTTGGCTTTGCAGACACCTTCTTAGAGGCTGTCTCTCTAGGATCCAGCGTCTACCTTCCTCTGGCTAATTAACACCCTGGCCTGGGTGTATAAATACCTGCTGTCTGCCAGAGGGAGGTGGTGGCGATGCTCACATTACCCTTTTGTGAAGGCTCGGAGCAAGTGCATTACTTTATCCTCTCTGGAGCTATGAGGACGGTTGTTCATCTTTCTGAAGTAGACTAAAAGTTAAGCTATTTTCCCTTGTTTGTTCCCCATTGTTGTCTTTAGTAATCAGAGGGGATCGACTAGCTCTCATCTCCCTCCCTTCCCTAGCCAAGGCCAAACGCCAGGGAAAGACAGGGCGAGGTTTGCGTGCGGCGATTGGTGAAGAGCCAATACAGAGACGTTAGTGGAGACAGGGTGATATTAGATCAGCCTAGGAGGTCTCCACCCCCCCCTTTCCCTCTTCCATTTGTGTTGCACTAAGTCTTCCCACACCTTACATGATAATACTAGGAAAATCAGTGCTGATCTGTGCTAAATTTAAAAGTTTGTAAAAGTTTTTAAAAGGGATAAAACTGATTTCATCACTTTTAAACTGATCAGAAATCTAAAGTTACTGTATATTGTATAATATATGCAAGTGATGAATATGCTCTAGTTTAATTGATTGATGCTATAAGTTCCTGTAAACTTCATTCCTTAGCCAATCTATAGACTGGGTATAACGTCATGACGGTATTTACCAATGTGACCTAAGAATACTTTATGGGCTCAGATTGTATTCATAAAATCCTGCCAATGATGAGGTTTCCTGATATTTAAATGTTAATGGCCCATAATCAGAATAGGCCATCAATGCTTGATTGGTGCGGTTGACCCCTGGGATCCCCACCGATTAGCACAATGAACGTGGCTTGCCGGGGTTCATGGACGTCAGACACCACCTATCAAACGTTTATCAGTGAAGTCAACTTATGAGACCCCCATTCATCTGCAAAATGAAGGCAGCCTTCACTAAATTGGAAGAGCTGTGCCCCTTATTGTGCTGATTTTCTTGGATGTCAGACACCACCAATCATTAATATGGTCATTGGGATCTACTTCTGGGATCCCCACAGATAAGGGCTTTACTGGGACATGCTGCAAGTGGGGTTTATGGAGATCACACCCAAACAATGAAACATTGATCGGAGGGCTCAAGCTCTGGAACATCCTTCGATCAGCACAATGAGACAAGATGTAGCTCTCATTGTGCTAAACAGTACAGTTCTTTGAGGTCATACACCAATAATCAAACACTGATTAGTTGTTCTGACCTTTGAGACTACCATTAATCAGCACCATGAGGAAGGACGTCACTTCACTGGGACAAGCTGCCACCAGGATTGTGCTGGTCACCAATGTTCTTGGAAGTCAGACACCAGCAATGAAACAATGATAGGTGGGGTGGACATCAGAGATCCCCAAGAAACTGGCCTTTATAAGGACATGCTGCAGGTGATGATTCTGGAGGTCTGATCCCACCAGTCAAACATTGATTAGTGGGCTCGAGCTTTGGGACTTTCGCAATCAGCAAAATAAGGGAGTTCTTCACTTCAATGGGACAATCTGCCATCCTACATTGTGCTAAGAGGAAGGGTTCATGTACGTTGGACCCTACTGATCAAACTATGATTGGTGTAGTAGAATTCTGGGAAATCACCAATCAGGTCTTTACTGGGACATGTTGCAGGTGGGGTGTCAGGAGGTCAAAGCCCACTAATCAAATAAAAATCAATGGAGTAGACTTTTGGAACCCCCACGGTTGAGGAATCTATGAGGTTTCTGGAGGTCAAGGGCCACTACTCAAACATTAATGGCCCATACCGAGGATACACCAGAGTTATTAAGGCAGTTTGATGGATCCCAGTTGTATGGATTGAAAATACACGCTGATAAAACATTATAGGCCTGTGCTGTAGCTACGTATGTTTCTAAGTTTATGGAAAGATTGTTTTTATCAAGGACCCAATCATCAAAAAGACCTGTGGCATGATGCAATACAAATATATTCACCACCAGAAAAATTTATAGTACTTTGCAGACCAGCCATGTGCAAATATATGCCATGCCTAGGCTCTAGTAAAAAAAAAAAAGTTTACCATGATAGATCCTGATATTTTTGGTAAAAACTAAGGGTTGTTGGCCAACTTATATTATTTTTGGCTTATATAAGTATTACACTATAGGCCACATACTAACTATACCTTACAATTAACCCTTCTGTAAGTGACAGGACCTAGATTATTTTAAGGGATATAATGGGCTACAATGCTCATAAAAACAAGAGGGATTGCCCAAAGCAAATCGGCCAGATTCACGTAGCCGTGATCTGATATGTTTTTATGGTCAATTCCTGTATTTTTTTTCTGCACTATTTCTCCCGTCGCCCTATACACAGTCTACTCCTGACAAAACAACCACATTATAAATATCTGTCAATTGTTATCAACTGTTGTAACATTTTCCAGCAAGAATTTCCTTTCTTAATTACAATCAAAAGCCAAATTTACAGAACGTGAAACAGTCCAGAACAAAACATATACAACATATTTCCACTTCCACACACATTCTAAAAACAAAATATTACGGTAAATTAAAAAATAAAATAAAACATGCGTGCACATTATACCGTGCAGGATCCTTCAGCATAAGATACACTTCCATTCCTTATGGTTCCAGTCTGTCACAGCTACATTAACTACAGTATATTGACCCTTTCCATTTCCGAAAAATGGTAAATTGCTTTTATTTACACTGTATGATGGAGGTATTCTTCCTAGAACTCTTTCTTCTATGAAAGTGGCAATATGTGGCGGCACACAGAGTTCCTACGGGTCATAATATGAACCTATAGAGACTCTATGGACCCTATTCATCTTTTATATTTTGCCTCTTTTCTTTTTTTTTGCCTTGTGGTATTTCTTAATTTCACCAAATCCTTCACAATGGTGCACGTGGTTCATGAATTTTGCGTAAACTCAAAATTAACTTTATTTTTGCCTTTAATAACAATCTATGTAACTTTTTTTAGAGCCCAAAAAAAATCACATGTTCCTTTAAAATGTTGCAAAATTTGAACACAAAAAATTTCAGGCAGACATAAAATCACTCCAAGGAGGAAACTGGAGTACATTTGCCAAAAAGTTTTCCAACTTTTTAAAAAGTTGCAATTGATGAATAAATTGAAAACATCTGGAAACCCCAAACTGTACTCACAATGAGGGCTCGTACACGCGACCGTATTTTCAGTCTGAGTGCAATCCGTTAAAAAAATGGACTAATAATATTCAATGGGGCAGTGCAGATTTTTTTCTGCAAATCTGTGTGTGAAAGCATGCACTAGTTTCTTCCGTAAATCGGATGAGACTCACACATTCAAGTCGATGGGTGCACAAAAAAAAAAAAAATCGGGTGCCATAATTTAGCATCCGATTTTTACAGATACATTGCAATTCTGTAAGACAGGAAACTGTAAATGATCTTATAAATGATTAATTACTGTTGATGTAAAAAAAAGAACTATACAAGGTTGATAAGTGAGAAAAAAATCCTCCCACTTTTCTGGATGATTTTTTTTAGACGGTCGCGTGAACGTATCCTGACAAACATACGAAACAGGCGCACACATAAAACAGGCTTTAAAAAAGATCCAAATTAAAAGAAGAATAAAGCAACAATGAAAAACACGAGAAAAACATCAAAAACTAGAAAAAAAAGTGCAAATGCAATATGAATTGGGCACACATTTGTACCTTTTTTGGTCTAGTTTTGGGTGTTTTTCACCTGCCTTTGTTTTGCGCCAATTTTTTTTTTACAATTTGTGTCTTTTTCTACTTTCATTTTATATGTTTGCCTGTTTTTTTTTAATGTTCGTCCGTGTGGGTATGGTTTTGTTTTCCAAATGTTTGGGGCCCATTTGTCAATTAACTTTTTTTTTTGCAAATGTATTCCAGTTTGGAGTTATTTTCTGTAAAAAAAAAAAATTTAAAAATTTTGTAAAATTTTGCAGAATATTCAACGTTTTGCTCTCTGAAGATGCAACAGAGATACGGCAAAAACATTTGTATTTTTTTATTTTGTGCAGAATTTATGAACCACGTGCCATTTTGAAGAATTTGGAGCTAAAAATTGTCCGTAAATACTAAAAGACATATACCAGGCCCGATATGTTTGTTATCACGTTTTACCAGATTTTTTGTTTCCTATTATTTTTCTGCTATGTGATCCCATTAGAATCGCTTGGAAACTAGTAGGTGAAAAAATGTTAACGAGAATTTAGAAAACTGCATGAAACCCCCATATTCAGAATAGCTTAGTTCCAAACTATTCTTCAAGAAAGATCGCCCTCTTATTTAAGGCTGTTAGTGAATGAATTTCCAGCAGGTCTGCATTGTGCTACTAAAGCACCGTGAAGAAGACTTCTCAGTTGGCTCCAGGAGCCCAGGACCTGGTACGGTTTGTATCCGGAAGTACGGTGCTCTTACAAAGGATGGGAACCAGTTTTCCTTGCTCTGCTTCACAGCAAGTTCTGGCTCAGAACATAACCCCTAAGGCCGTGCTGTGCAGAGCAATCTGCAGAAAACAGACATTGAATGGGGAGACTTGCTGTGCCGTGAAGAAAAACAAAATTTAATTTCTCTCCCCTTGTGGAGACACATCGGGTACATCTGATCTTCCGAAATTGAGCATCATTTTGTGCTTCAGCTGGAAAACATTGGCGTGTTCTGTAAAATCAAGTCGCGCCATAAGTTCCCACAACCCCGAATGTGTGGCTCATCAACTACAGGTTGTGATTAAAAAAAAAACAACTGGAGTTAATAAATCTAAAAAGCAGATGACAACAATAAACGGGGCAAACCGGAGCCTCGGTGATGAGAAAAATGTTGCAAAATGCAACACAGGGACATTTCTACATTGCCCGGGCAAAAAAAGTAAAACGAAGATTGCAATTTTCGGCAATTGTAATTGGCAGAGTTGTCCTTGGGGGTTTTATTGTAAAAACCACATGTTAGTCAGACTATGATTAAAGCTAAGCGACTGCTTATTTTAATTATCGAAAACTATGTCAGCGTCGGGAAAGTAGTGACTGAGCAAAGTCAAGAAGTGCGGTGCAGGTCATTAACCTGAACTTGGCCTCGTGAGCCAACCCATGGCATTTGCTGACACAGCAAAGCAAAACCTGTGGTAATGCTGACGAAAAATGCCAGTGGGCAAACAGATGTGTTATCAAGGGTAGAATATTGTCCTTTATACACAATAGGTAGAAAATAAAACATGGCTTCATAAGGCGAGAGGTCAGGACAATACGGGATGACTCCTTACCGGGTATTAGTGGTGAAAGATTTATTTGCAAGTTAGAGTCCGGCAGGTGACCACCTTGTATCTGTGGTCTTGAGAAAAACTTAGATTGGCTGTTCAGTTACAACAATTTCATGATATATCCACAAGATAAATCATCAATATCCGATTGGTAGGGATCCATCCAACACCATGCATCCCCACCGATCAGCTGCTATTTGACCTATCAATATCAGATTGGTGGGGAACCGACACACTCACCGATCAGCTGCTACTTGATCTATCATCAATATCAGATTGGTGGGGAACCGACACACTCACCGATCAGCTGCTACTTACTCCGACGGCCATTGGATGTAAACACTTTGAACGAAGCTGGAAAGGACAGCTTCATTCAATGTGTAGCATCAGCTGCCATGTTCTGCTGAACAGCTCAGTTTCCATTTGCTTGAATAGAAGCTGTTCTGCAGTACCCGGCAGCGGCCATTACATATTGCATGGAGCTGTCGTTTGCAGCTTCGTTCAAAGTGTTTACATCCGGTGGCTGTCGAAGCAAATAGCAGCTGATCGGTGAGGGTGTCGGTTCCCCACCGATCCAATATTGATGATAGGTCAATAATATATTGTATCTGGACAATCCTTTTATGTAGACTTTGAAAGGGAGTCTGTCAACACAAAATGACTGTTCAAACAAAGCACAGGAGCTTGGAGCACCCTTGCCAAGCAGTTCAGTTGTACCTTCCCTCCAACTTCTTTTCTATCCTCTGTTTTTTTTTTTTTGTAAAGTCAGAGCTGCCAATTAATTTTACCATCAGTATGGTATGCATATTTTTCATATGCAAAAAAAAAATCAACATCTCCGACTCATTCAATAAGAAAAATGGACATGTTAAAAGACAATAATGGGTGAGTGTTCTATTTGTGAAAAAGCACGGAAAACATACAAAAATCACAGATGTCTGATGAGGTCCAAAGTAGAAAAATCTAAACCAGTCTAGAACCGAAGAAGAAAAAATAATTTTCCGGCATTTCCATCCATAAAATGAATCCTTTTATTAGAAATTAATTTAAAATCCAGAAGATCCATAGTGAGGATAAAACGTTACGTTTTTCTGGTGTACACTGTGCCCTTAGTAGTGTATGCCAGAAATGCGGAAGGTTTTATCTTCGTGATGAATCCTCCTATTTTTTAGCATGCAAATTGCCTCTTCAGAGAAAAAGAGGACTTGAACTCTATAGCGCCACAGCAATCCTACAAACCACAATTGCTGCTTCCAATAGGTGGCGCTATAGAGTTCAAGTCCTCTTTTTCTCTGAAGAGGCAATTTGCATGTTAAATTTCCCAGAGGAGCATTGCACGGCGAATAAGCCTCCTTACCTTGGCATGCCAGAGCCGGTGTGTCACTCTCCACAAGGAGAAACGTTACCTATTTTTTAGGAAATTTCTAATAAAAAAATTAATTTTATGGATGGAAGTGCCGGAAAATGCTTTTTCCTTCTTTGGTTCTACAATAACTGAGCTTCACCAGCAGGAATTGGCACCATTCATCAACTTTCCGGGGTATTCCGAACAATATTGGCGTGGTGAGCTGCTTTATTTCTGGAAACCAGTCCTTCTGAAGTATAACCATGCAATACCTTGCCTCAGCTGTCATATCTCCACTTGGACCTGCTCTTGCTACATCTGCTTCTGTCACCAGGCTCCGCTGTATTCAATCTGTGGGCAGCAACTGGTGATGGAGGAGACGTCAAGGCCAGAAGCTCTGGGCGGCACAGGCCCTGTCTGTGCCACACAGTTTGGCAATATAGTTATGTGAGCTTCCAACAGGAGTAATAGGCTCCCTGCTGTGGCCAAGAGGACAGCACCACACCCTACTTAAACTCCCTCCTAGTAAACTGGAAGTTGCCAAGTTAAAGTTTATACTAGCTCTGGTTCTCTCCTGTTTTTCAGCTCTTGCACAATCTGTTTGATTCCTGGTTTTTCACTTGGCCAATTTTGTGACTATCTTTCAGCTTGACGATTCCACCTGGTATTGATGTGGCTTTCTGACCATCCTCGCCAGCCCGTTTCACCAGCCAGTAGCTACTCCGTGGAGCCAACCCATGGGCCCATGTGTAACTGTAAATCCCTGTACTAGGATTAAAGAGTGAAGCTCATTGCAACCCCTGATATCTTGTAGACGGAGTTTGTCCATGGAAGCCCTATTAACAGCAACCAGCCATCCACGGACAGCGCTCCACATTACATCAGCCTTTTTATAAATTAAAGGGATATTCCAAGCATCACCATTTATCATTTAAGCATAGTAATGTTACTGTAGTAAGTAATGTTAGATCTAAGGAGATCCGATGGCTATACCACAACAACCATGATAGAGAAGAGTATGTAGAAGTGGACAAAAATATATGCCATCACTCGATACCACTCTATAAGGGATACTAAAATGGGAAGCTTCAGTGGGGTGAGAATGAGGGTTCCCTTATCTAGTGATCAGAGTGGTGTCTAGCATTTATACTGACAAATCTTACGATTATCAAGTATCAAGTGGATAAATAAAATAATCATGGCTGGAATATCCCTTTGAATTCTTCTCAAAATTTAGGTGAAGACCATCTTTCTATGTATCTGGCTCCTGAGGACTATTGTACCCCTTATGCACCTTATGTTCCTTTTTAACCATATTTAACCATATTGCTAGTAAATTTTTGGATCTTCCCAATGTGGTGGTATAAGGTAAGCAAAGCAGAGTAATACATCCCACATTGCGGAGGCTTAATCACAATTACATTTATGGAAAGAGACTTTGTTTTCGAAATAATTATTTTAATGACAAAAAAATCTACATATTGATTTCATCTCTAAAACCATCTGGACTTAACAAGTCATTATTGTAATTTAATAATACATAAATTCTCAGCCTAAACTGAAACCTGAAGGATCCTGCAGGGTATAAAACTAATTTAACCCATTCGCCACCTTTCATGCATGCCAAAAAAAAGCGGAAGCGACCTATATGACCGTTCCCAACATAGATACACAGATACGATGCAAGCAGAGCCGGAGCATGTGTGAGCGGCCGGAGTGATGCCATGAGATGTGCGCAGACCTATGCCAATGGAGGTTGCATGCTGTGTGGGGTTTCTTGGAGATGGTCACTTACAGGATTGTACATCTGATTGAACAACTGCTCGGCTTGCTACGTTAAGGGAGACGGGAAGGGTTGACGCACACACAAAGGGGGGAAAAAAAGAAGGAAAGATTTAGGAAAACAGCATTAACCGGACAATCTAAACGTGTCTGCAGAAGAGAACTTGTCATAAATACGTAGAAAATCTAAGTTCCTCGACATTCCACGGTGAAAGCGAGAGAGTCACAGGGGACGTCCGTGTGTTTACCTTGGCTGCTACAAGAGAATGGTTAGAAGCTGAAATGTACGGTTTACTGTTACTTTCCCCTTTCTCGAGTTAAATAACCCATGAAATCAAGTAGGCTGTCCACTTCTGATGATACATTAAGTGCTGGACTCGAGCAATGAATCACCAGAAGTGCTTTTAGTGAAGACAGCCATTTATCAAGCAACTTTCAAAGATAGTAATAATAAAAGATTAATTAAGCACCATTGTTAAATACATGTCATTCATTTCACAAAATGCATATCGCTGGGGGTCACCTAAGGAACGATCAAGGGACGAGGAGCCCTGTTGGGAAATGAAGAGGTAAGGCAAAATTTTATTTACTTTTTTTGTTATCTAAATTATTACAAACTTGATCTGAGATCAAGTCCTGAAATGAAAATTACAGTTAAAGAGATTAATTTAAAATTAAAGGAACAGTCCAGGCAAAATGCTACTCAGTGCAGATCCTGAGGGGGAGGAGCAAGACACAGATCCAGAGAAGGAAAGCTTGTGCCAGACTCCGCCCTCCAGTGGCCGTAGTGCAGAGTGTCAGTTTTACCTTTAAAGTCAACGGCCCCACTATCAGTATTTGGTCAGTATTCGGTCAGTATTTTTTCTCAGGAGTGGGAGCCAAAACCAGGTGAGGAACAATCAGAGAAAAGGTAGAATAGAAACAAGTCACCAATTCTGCATTTATCACCCACTCCTGGTTTTGGCTCCCACTTCTGAGAAAAAATAATGACCAAATACTGATAGTGGGGCCGTGGCCAAAAGGTAACTATCATCTAAAAATAATTATACATTCTATGGATGCAATATGAAGGTACAGGTGGGGTCCAGGTTCTGAGACCCCCACCGATTGGTCAAAACACTGCTCTGAAGTTCAAAGCTTCTGCATGAGCGGCATACACAGAGCATGTATGGGTTGAATAGTACATATATGTTTCCATACACCACCTGGACTGAACCTGGACTGACCACCAATTGGCAGCACAAAGCATACCCTATCCTATGATAGCCACCCTTTAAATTTACAGAATGTTACATAAAATGATTAGAAATCCAAATTATTAATCCTTTAACCAAGAAGATGCTGATGAATGTATTTCTCCCCTAGTCCAGTGTTAAACTGATGACATATAAAAAAATGCCCTATCATACTGTATTTTATGTAAATCTGACTTTAAAGAGTTAACTCTTGTAGAGTTTCTCTCCCGGTTCCTCTGTTGGGGTTCTTTAGGGCAATTTATCAATCGGGAGGATAAAGGTCTGTACTGTAGGGGAAGGAAAATGTTTCACATTGAACTTTGTATTGTACTGACCCACACATATGCTGGGAAAATTAATGATGCTACGAGTTTACATGGTCTGTTTGCCCCATATGTTCATGGAGTGAAGAGCTGGTGACTAACTAAGCAAACAACCTGGTAATTAATGAATGTCATTACTAGAAATGAGGTGATTTAATAGACATTTACTAAGTTCAACTTAGATAATTCCCCTGTTAGGATGGAAAGAAAATACTTTTGCTTAACACCACATGTGTGCAGAGTTCTCACAGTATTGCAGTGGCCTCCAATAGGAAGGAAATCCCTGTCTTTAAGGGGTTATCCTATGAAAAACCATTTATCACTTATTCGCAGGGAGGTAATAAATGTATCATCACTGGGGGGATCGGCATCCATTGATTAAGGGTGTAGGGATGCCGCATGTAGGGATGTGAATAGAGTGACGGTGTTCTAGTGTAACCAATACTCCATCTACTCCATTCCCTTCTATGTGAACATAGACAGTGAATTTAATGGTCGTCACTAGAGTTGAGTGGATTGATCCACAGAGGATCGAGTTTGATTCACATTTCCTGAAATTCACGGTTTCACCCAAATTCAAAAGTTTTGAGATTCGACTCGTGGTTCGCCAAAAAGAAAACTTGCCCAGAGTCAAAACATCTCATGCATTATCATACCTTGTGCACTGGACCATCGCTGATCACCGGTTCCCAGTGGAGAACAGTTTGTATGGCAGAGTTGTTTCCCATGTCCAGTGTCACTGGGTAAGTCTCTCTCTACTGTAGAGTGTAAGCTCTTATGATCAGGAGGTCCTCTCTCTCCTGTAGAGTGTAAGCTGTTATGGTCAGCAGAGTCCCCTCTCTCTCTCTCTCCTGTAGAGTGTAAGCTCTTATGGTCACTGGAGTCCTCTCTCTCTCCTGTAGAGTGTAAGCTCCTATTGTCAGTGGGGTCCTCTCTCTCCTGTAGAGTGTAAGCTGCTATGGTCAGCAGAGTCCCCTCTCTCTCTCTCCTGTAGAGTGTAAGCTCTTATGGTCAGTGGAGTCCTCTCTCTCTCCTGTAGAGTGTAAGCTTCTATGGTCAGTGGGGTCCTCTCTCTCCTGTAGAGTGTAAGCTGCTATGGTCAGCAGAGTCCCCCCTCTCTCTCTCTCCTGTAGAGTGTAAGCTCTTATGGTCAGTGGAGTCCTCTCTCTCTCCTGTAGAGTGTAAGCTTCTATGGTCAGTGGGGTCCTCTCTCTCCTGTAGAGTGTAACCTGCTATGGTCAGCAGAGTCCCCTCTCTCTCTCTCTCCTGTAGAGTGTAAGCTCTTATGGTCAGTGGAGTCCTCTCTCTCTCCTGTAGAGTGTAAGCTCCTATGGTCAGTGGGGTCCTCTCTTTCTTTCTTTTCTGTAGAATGTAAGCTCTTATGGTCAGTGGGGTCTTCTCTCTCTCCAGTAGAGTGTAATCTCACATGGTCAGCAGTGTCCTCTCTCTCCTGTAGAGTGTAAGATATTATGGTCAGTGGGGTCCTCTCTCTCCTGTAGAGTGTAAGATCTTATGGTCAGTGGGGTCCTCTCTCTCATCTGTAGAGTGTAAGCTCACATGGTCAGCAGTGTCCTTTCTCTCCTGTAGAGTGTAAGCTCTTCTTGTCAGTGGGGTCCTCTCTTTCTCTCTCCTATAGAGTGTAAGCTCTTCTGGTCAGTGGGGTCCTCTCTTTCTCCTTCTTCTGTAGAGTGTAAGCGTTTATGGTCAGCAAGGTCCGCTCTCTCTCTTCTAGAGTGTTGAACAGCCAGAAGGGTTCTCTCTCTCCTCTCCGCTACGTATATTTTCCAAGCAATTCTAATCTCTCCAGTATTGAGATTCAAGCAAATTTGTTCACTGCAAATTTTTGGGGGAAAATTCAGCAAAGTGGGCGAATTTCAAAAGACTGAAAGCTCATCTCTAGTGGCCCCATATGCTACATTACCACTCCATTCACACAGGGGACTTTGTGTCCTCCATTCTTGTGATTGGTGGAGGTCCCAGTGTTCAGATCCCTGAAGATAATAAATGTATCACTGATCTGAATAAGTGATATATGTTTTTTGTGGGGAAACCATTTAAATATGTGTCTAAAATTTTTTACCTATATTTAAGTTTTTCCAATTAAATACATTTTTATTAAGTAACCAGTTTGCTTGTTCCATTGAAAGAAGTTTTTTCAGGATTTTCAACTACTTTTTAGGACAGGCAATCACTGTCTGATTAAGGGGAGGTCAACTCATGAGACCCCCCCACTAATTACCAGAATCAAAGGACTATTGCCAGTTTATCGTTTATCCAGGCACAATGCCATACAGTACATAATAGTACTAAAGCTAACTATAAGCTCCTGACCCCCCCCCCCCATATATAGGAACACTCAGTTCCTGTTTTGGGTATGAGCCGCTGACATTTATTTCCCACCAGAAAAGGGTAGAGCCTCTGAAATTTTAACTGCCGCATCCTTCTCTCCCCTGAAAGCTTCTGTCGAAAGAGAATTGGGAGGCCCGCATACACATCATTGGCCAATCCAATCGACAAATTTTATCTAAATTGTGAAGACCTGTAAAATTGTTGATGCTCAGCCTAATTCACTTCAATGAGGTGAACTACAGTGCCAAGCATAGCCACACTGGGATGTGCAACACAATGCCTGGATAAGCAATAATCATACCCATCGGTCTTTTAACTAGTCAGGATCTTGGAGGTCGGACCTGATTGGTGACATTTCTAAGGATAGACTATCAAATGAAAATGCTGTAAAATCAATTGCTACAAAGATATTCTTTCATCATCTTGCTGCACGTGAAGCATATACAAGTCTAAACCATGGAGCAGTAGTGCTGTAAAAAGTCATTGCAAGCATCAGTTGGATCAAATTGGATTCATTTTTATTAGAGAAAAAGTAATCATCACAGAAATAGAAATGATCTTTATCGTCTTCAAAACTGCCTGTTTTTTTATACAGCAGTGCATTTGCTACAAACAGGGCAGCGCAATACAGATATTCCTAAAATGCAATAGAAGGTATGATATAAAAGTAATTGTTCATACAAGCGCAGTGGAAAAGTATCTATCTGCCCTACATGACAGCCTTGTTTGCACAATACTAACAAATGTAGAAATCAACATTTTTTGATTAGTTTAAAAAATAACCATCATTTTATTATTTTTTTTATCATAAAATCAGTAGTATACGTGAAAATAAGAAACGTTGTAATATATTTTATCAGAGAATTTGGCTTCTTTCTCCTCTTGGACTGATCATTCATCCTCAAAATTTTCAGTTCATGGGTTTTCAGTGAATACAGATTGTCCCATTACTGAGATGGGAGATGGCAGTTGGTGCTCATAAAGTTCTACGGAGAACTGTAACTGCTCAGGAGAACTTGAAGCAGAATGTTCTGTGTCTGCCTCTAGCTCCTCCTTTCTCCATAGGATTTTAAAAGCACCAACTGTCATCTCCTATGTAAGTAATAGAAAAATCTATCTTCACTGAACACAAATTTCGCAGATTTTGCCCTTGAATTGACAGTGAAAGCTCAATCCAGGAGGAGAAAAAAGCAGATTTCTCTGATAAGATTTATTACAAAGTTGCTTATTTTCTTGTGTACTAATGAGCTATAAAATAAAAATAAATTAGCAGTTTAAGTGAATCTCATCTAAACGTTCAATTTTGGCAATGTGATGGCAAAACTCAATCTTGAAAACAAATAAAACACACAGACTTTGATTTGTAAGTACAATCTGTTTGGGTTCAGATAAGTGTCATCGCCCTCTCTGGCCCAATAACGTGCGGTCGTATACGACTTCTGTGATAGACTATTGTTTTACTTTTCCCCAGCTCCAATCACCACTACTGACACGGCTGTTGTTTCCCCGAGTTCAAAGAAAGCTTTGATGCAGCTGCAGCTTTGCAGAGCGAGGAAAAAGCAGTCGTTCCTGATTGAACTATTTGAGAATTTCCAAACCGGTTGTATGCCCCCTCGTCCTACATACAGCGATGCCTTACGTACCTTTTTCAACTGGGCTTCCAACTTACTACATTCCTCCTTCTTCTGCTCGATGGCCATTTCAAGAGACTTCAACTTGGAATCTCTCTTTAGTCCTGATGAAGCCAGAGTAGATGCATGCTCCTTCATATCAATCAAGCTGGTCTATAGAGAAATAGAAGAATTCATTCATATAAAATGGTCACTGGTACTGAAAAAAATAGCCTGTTTTTAGGGTAGGGCATCAATATCAAATTGGTGTGGGTTTGATTTCAGGCACCTCTGCTGATCAGCTGATTGAAGGTTACAGTAATACAGTACTCACAGTGGTTGTGCCTGGTATTACAGCACAGTACTCCTCATAATGATTGTGCCGGGGATTACAGCTCAGCACTCCTTGTAGTGGTTGTGCCGGGGATTACAGCTCAGCACTCCTTGTAGTGGTTGTGCCGGGGATTACAGCTCAGCACTCCTTTTAGTGGTTGTGCCGGGGATTACAGCTCAGCACTCCTTGTAGTGGTTGTGCCGGGGATTACAGCTCAGCACTCCTTGTAGTGGTTGTGCCGGGGATTACAGCTCAGCACTCCTTGTAGTGGTTGTGCCGGGGATTACAGCTCAGCACTCTTCATAGTGAATGTGCCTTCTACTACAACTCAGCACTCCTCAGTGGTTGTGTCAGGAATTACAGCTGAGCACTTTTCATAGTGATTGTGCCTGGTATTGCAGCTCAGCACTCTTCATAGTGGTTGTGCCAGGTATTACAGCTCAGCACTCCACATAGTGGTTGTGGTTGGTATTACAGCATGGTAAACTTCATAGTGAACTGCGATATGAGGCTCTGCCACGTTAAGAAGTACTAATGTTTTTCGGTTGCTTTCATTCTGCAGAAACTAAATAGTTTTAAAGAAGTCACATCTATATATTTGTGGTTTGTTTTTGGTTTTTTTTAGGGAGGCAGAACATATCTTGAGACCTTAGCACGGCCACAAGGGCCAAAAACATTTAAGCAACACCCTTGTGGTTGTGGAGCAAGGGGCAAAAGTTGCTCTGGGACCACAGGACTCTAGTTATGACCCTGAAAGTAACATTATATCATCGATGGTCTGCAGTCAGCCTTGGGCAACCCACCTCTTTTTCTGTCAACTCCGCCTGCAAACTGTTGACTTTTTCCTTAAGATCTTTGTTCTCCTTCTTGTAGTTTTCGATCTCTTCTAACCTTTCTCTGTCATCTCGCTCCCTTTGTTCTTTTAAACGTTCAATTATTCTCTCCTAAAAGATTTTTTAAAAAAAGAAAGGAAATAGACCATTTATTAGATAATTATTTAAAAGAGTTTTGGTAGAACTGTCTAATCGTAGGGAGGCAATTAGGGGCAGTGTATGGGTCCTCTCAGTCGCTGAAGTCCTCCTTGGCTGAGCTAGTCACATATTACATGTACTCTAACCTTTCTAGAAAGTGTGGCTGAACCAATGTTGACTTTAATATTCATTTCTGTATCAATAACTTAGATGTATTGAAGATGATATCCACAATTGACAAACTTATTTCATAGCACATTGCAGGCAGTGAACATCTAAATGGCACAAATGTATTAAATAACTTATCCATGGCATACAAATGAAGTAGACCGAAGAATGAAGATGAGCACTACTTACCACCAAGGAGAAGTTCTATATAGGAAAAAGAAAAATTGGTGATGGCGATGCTTTTCAGAATCAGTTTGGCATTTCATCAGACCAGAGCTGATCTGGTCAACACAGACTTTTGTTCGTATAAACCTGAATGCTGATCACTTGAGTGGATATTGGTAATTGATGAATGGCTGCTATTCACATCTTATATCAGCTCTTACAATGTATCGTCACTGGGGGGGGTGAGCTGTGGATATTCGAGCATTGTAAATTAATATCATGATCCCCGACCCTTGACCTGGGAATGATGGCTTGAAAGGACAAATGTGAACTATAAAAAGGGGGTCTCTGTGTCTGGTCAAGAAAGACACTACAGGTTAACAGTCTAAGGGACCACAGCCCTGGTTGGAAAGATATAGAACTGCTACATTGACCATTGCTGAACTCTCAGAGACGATTAGAAGAATCCAGGTTGGGACAATCAGGTCACCTGGCCACATATCTCACGACTCTAATCGCAGCAGGCCAGTGGAAGGGTGAGACTCTATAGCTTGTACCAGCTCATGTATTTGCTGGAACTGTTCTATATGTTAGTGATTGCTGGTGGTTCAATAAATTATTGCCACATTGTTTACATCACCCTGTATTGTCTGAGTAGTGTTCTGCCCACAGAAGACCCCGTGTCTTCACATGTGCATTCTCAACATCCTCTCAATCTATATAGGGCTATGTATCAGCCTCGTTGTCACAATCACTGAGGGTCCCAGCAGTCAGACTCCCAGCAGTCAGTAAGTTATTGATCTTTTAAATCGGTATATTGCAGTGCTGGCAAAATCAGTGGGCATTTGACCAATGTTAATCTCAAGTGTATGGTCACCCTTAGGGTAAATTCACAAATTGCAGATTTAAGGTTGGAAAAATGTTTTTGCAGCAAGGAAAAGGATTTGAACATGGATGTAAATTCCCATTATTAGGACCAAATTATCCATGATTACAAGTAGGAGTGTAGATGGTAAATGTAAAGGGGTTGACCCAAGAACAGTATTGTTCATCTATCCACAGAATATTTAATACAGTGGCATGTAAAGGTTTGGGCACCCCTGGTCAAAATTACTGTTATTATGAACAGTTAAGCAAGTTGAAGATGAAATGATCTCTAACGTTCTCTAAAATGATCTTTAAAATGATCCCTGAAGTTAAAGAGGACACATTTCCCTTGTATTTAAGGTAAAATATATATATAGTCATTTTCTACATTTTAAAAATTACAAAAAGGAAAATGTCCGATGCAAAAATTGGGCACCCTGCATGGTTAGTACCACCCCCTTTTGCAAGTATCACAGCTTGTAGATGCTTTTTGTAGCCAGATAAGAGTCTTTCAATTCTTGTTTGAGGGATTTTCATCCATTCTTACTTGGAAAATTCTTCCAGTTCTGTGAGATTCCTGGGGTGTCTTACATGCTTTGCTATTTTGAGGTCTAGCCACAGACTTTCAATGATGTTCTGACCAGGGGACTGTACGGGTGATTGTAAAACCTTCAGCTTGCACCTTTTTAGGTAGTCTATTGTGGATTTTAACGTGTGTTTAGGATCATTATTCATGTGTAGAAGCCATCCTCTTTTCAACTTCAGCTTTTTTACAGATGGTGTTATGTTTGCATTAATAATTTGTTGAAATTTCATTGAATCCATTCTTCCCTCTACCTGTGAAATGTTCCCTGCACCATTGGCTGCAACACAACCCCAAAGCATTAGTGATCTACCCCCATGCTTAATGGTTGGCAAGATGTTTTTTTCCTGAAATTCTGTGCTCTTTTTTCTCCACACATACTTTTGATCATTGTGTCCAAAGAGTTCTATTTTAACCTCATCGGTTCAAAGGACTTGTTTCCAAAATACATCAGGCTTGTTTAAATTTTCTTTTGCATACTTCTGACACTGAATTTTATGGTGAGGACGCAGGAGAGGTTTTCTTCTGGTTACTCTTCCATGAAGGCCATATTTGTGCAGATGTCTCTGAACAGTAGAAGAATGTACCACTCTGGAATCTGCTAAATCTTTCTGAAGGTCTTTTGCAGTCAAGCGGGGGTTCTGATTTGCCTCTCTAGCAACCCTACGAGCAGCTCTCACTGAAATTTTGTTTGGTCTTCCAGACCTTATCTTGACCTCCACTGTTCCTGTTAACTGCCAAGTCTTAAAGGGGTTGTCCACTACTTTTACATTGATGTCCTATCCGTAGGATAGGGCATCAATGTATGATCGGCCAGGGTCCCGCATGCGGCACCCCCGCCGATCAGCTGTTATCGGTGCTGGCTGTGGCGGCCGCCGGCCGGAAGTGCTCACCTGCGGGGCTCTGCCATCAAGTGGTAGTGGCCGCCGCGTTGTACTGCACATCCACCTCTTATTCATAGGGCATCAATGTAAAAGTAGTGGACAACTTCTTTAATTACATTTCGAACAGAGGAAAGGGCAACTTGAAAACGTTTTGCTATCTTCTTATAGATTTCTCCTGCTTTGTAGGCCTCCACCATTTTCAGAGTGCTAGGCAGCTGGTTAGAAGAACCCATGGCTGCTGTTTTTGGGCACAAGGTTAGAGTTAACTGGGTTTTTATAAAGCAGGGAAATTTGCATCACCTGGCCTTTTCTAACGATGATAGTGAACAAGCCACAAGCCTAACGGGCAAATGTCTGAAACCTAGGTCAAAGTTATCTGAGAACACAAATCTCCAAGGGTGGCCAAACATTTGCATCGGCCCATTTTCCTTTATGTAATTTTTAAAATGTAAAATATGACAAAATATATATATATATTTTTTGGCCTAAAATACAAAGGAAATGTGTCATCTTTAACATTAGCCCTTTTAGAAATCATTTCATCCTCAACTTGCTTAACTGTTCACAATAATAGGAATTTTGATTAGGGGTGCCCAAACTTTTACATGCCACTGTAAATATATGATCACTGTGGATTAGATTTCTGGGACGCCCAACGAGAATGAGATGTCAAAAAGTCCCCTGTTTGAATGGAGGGGTATTGAACATGTGTGACTATTGCTCCATTTACTGTCTGTGGTCACACATGCTCACTATCACTCTATTCACACCATGGACTTTGGGAACCCTGTTCTCAGGATCGATGGTGGTCTCAGCAGCCAAAACACCAGTGGTCAAGCATTCATTATCTATTCTGTGCATAGATGATACATATTGTTTTTCTTCTTCTCTTCTTCCAATGCAACAAGTTAAATGTTGTCAAGTAATTTTGCACAAGCTTTCTTGAGTCTTTACTTTATGGGGCTTAGAAAAAAAATGTAACTGTATAATGGGCATTTTAATAAACAGTTCTCAGAACTTGCAGTCAGTCAGAAGGGATAACCACCGGGCTTGTCATTAGTAAGAGCAGAGATGCGATGTCAAACACATCTGTTCCTGGAGTTCTACTTGATTACCAACTAACATGAAAAAAATCTTGAAAATGTGTTTTTGTTTCAGACGTGTTTGCTTTGGCAGGGTCTTATTGGATCTTATTTTTTTTTTAATTCTGAAGCAAATAATAGGCAGAATTTTAAGTTAGCTGAATTTTTTGAAGGTTGACCACTTATGAAGTATTCGTAACCTCTTTGTGGGGAAGATATTGAAGTCAATAATCCTTGAAGATATTGTACCAGCATAAATGTTGGTCAAATGGGTTTTCCGCTTTTAGGAATGCGAACCCAGAGCAAGTTTTCACCCTCCACCGGGTCCAGAACTGACCCCTCCACCGCTGCTTAAGTCTCAGTGTTTTGGAGTCATCGCTGCGGCCAAAGCACCGAGACCCGAGCATCGGTGGGGAGCAGGCACTGGACCCGAGGAGGGTCAGTACCTGATTTTTATCAACTTATACAAGAGCGTTTAGGGTCCACTTTCCTTAAAGTGGAAAACTTCTTTAAATATGGGTATTTGACCTCAGTTAAAAGCATGTGTGCCTTAGCAAAAATGCATGCAATTAGATTAATATATCAACAGCTGTGTAAATGTGTGTTAAGCAAATATCAAAGTTTCACACGTGTATACTTGAGATCACAGTGTTAAACTAGAAGAGCTATGCTAAAGTGGTGGTGGAGGTGGGACTTCCTCTCTTTATATGAAGTGGGGTGGAATTTTCTCGCTCTACATGAAATAGGGGCAGAACTTTCTCTCTCTACGTGAAGTGGGGATGGAACTTTTTCACTCTACAGGAAGTAGGGGCAGAATTTTCTCTATAGGAAGTAGGGGCGGAACCTTCTCTCTCTACAGAATGTGGGGACAAGACTTTCTCTCTCTATACAGGAAGTGGAGGTGGGACTTTTTTTCTACAGGAAGTGATGACAGAACTTTCTCTCTACAGGAAGTGGGTGCAGAACTTTTTCTCTCTACATGAAATTGGGTAGAACTTTCTCTACATGAAGTGAGGGTGGCAATTTCTCTCTCTACAGGAATTAGTGGCAGCACTTTCTTTCTTTCTACATGAAGTGGATGCAGGACTTTGTCGTTACAATAATTGGGGCCGGTCTTTTTCTCTTTCAAAGAAGTGGGGGCGGCTCTTTGTCTCAGAGGCTCTTGTACTCCTGTCCATTAAAAAAGCACAACAAAGAGGTGGGCTATGAGTTTGGGGCTGGAAAGCCATTAAACAATGGCAAGGCTAAACTATGCTGGGAGGGGTGAAATAAGTATCATAATTTAACAACTTAAAAGGGTAATTCAATCTTCTTCAGGAGCACACTGCTCCCCAGCCTCCCAACTTCCTGATTGCTGTGGGACAGGTGCTCCTGAATGATTGAAGATCAGATCATCATCACAAAGCTGGCCATAACTGTGTGCTCCCAATGCATGGGAAGTGCAATACAACTGAAGATGGCCAGAATGAGGAGTTAACAATGTGCTCTAGCCAGCTTCAGTGCAGCTCTTCCAAACTCAATAGGAGACAGCTTGTAAGTACTTTCTCCTATGTCCATTGGCAATGAAATAAAAAAATATCAAAGATTGGGGAAAAATGCATCAATATTTTTATGTCAAGTAAATTGCACAGTTGTTCATTTTTGTATGCATTTTGCAAATTTACCCATTTTAGAAAATGGAAATAATCCTTCAAATCATTTGAAATGCTTCACCCTTGGTAGACAAGGCGTTTGTCCAATGGAATCCCCTCTATTCTCAGAGACTGGATTATACACCCCAAAATTTGTTTTGCCATTTTTATATGCAAATAGCCTCTTTGGAGAAGACAACAGGAACTCTAGTGCTGCCTTTTGGGTATCATTAGGTAGTAGCCCAATAAAGTACTTCGAACAACCCCTAGAAGGAGCTCCCCATTGTAGTTATTTCTTGGAAATGGTGATCAGGTGATTGCAGTTGTGACATCATGTGGCACAACTCATGAAAAAAAATTAAATTTGGGCAGTGGATCCTCAATTATTGTACTTCTGATTATGATCTTCCAAAGATACCAATACAGATACATTTCCAAATTGAAGAACCCGATTACCTTCTCAGAGAGGGCCTCTTCCAAAGTTACAAGCGCAGTGTCCGTATTACTGGAATCCGTCTGCAGGGATTTCACTCGATCTTTCAGATTTCCAAGTTGCTTGTCCTTGTCTCTAAGCTGTTCTTGTAGATTTTCAATCTGTGACCCAAAAAGTGATAAAATTGAAAAAGCAATACTTAAAACCAAACAGATTTAATTAATTATTCAAAAGGATTTGTGTTTTTTTGCATAAAAAAAAAAGTTGCATCATCTGGTAAAGATTTCAGTTTTGTACAGATCCTAAATGACAGATGTATTCACAGTTCTGCCAAATGTTGGAAGTCCAGCATATACTGTACTTAAAGGGTTTTTCTGAGCCCTGGACTTATTTTTTATAAGCTATTCTGTGCTGGATTGTAATGGAAAAGCTCCCCACAGTATTGTTTTTTCCATCTTCCTCCAACATTTTGGTTTAGTGTCTCCATGTTGGTTGTTTAGATGATCCTCTTTCTGGTTGACAAGCTTCCTGTGCTTTTTTTGTAACCGAAAAAGTTAATCAGTGCTAGCCCTGCCTTCTCCGCCCGCCCATTCCGCCATCATTGGCCAGGACTCTGCTCCTGTCCTGCTCTAGCCACTATTTCAATGCTGGATCAGTGTTAGAGAAGCCATCTTGTGTCTTTGTCTCCAGAGTATTGCAGTACCACTCCTATCTTTGAGTATTGTAGTACTGCTTCTATCCTAGAATATTGCAGTACCACTCCTATCCCCAAGTATTGTAGTACTGCTTCTATCCTAGAATATTGTAGTACCACTCCTATCCCGAGTATTGTAGTACTGCTTCTATCCTAGAATATTGCAGTACCACTCCTATCCCCAAGTATTGTAGTACTGCTTCTATCCTAGAATATTGTAGTACCACTCCTATCCCGAGTATTGTAGTACTGCTTCTATCCTAGAATATTGCAGTACCACTCCTATCCCGAGTATTGTAGTACTGCCTCTATCCTAGAATATTGTAGTACCACTCCTATCCCCGAGTATTGTAGTACTGCTTCTATCCTAGAATATTGCAGCACCACACCTATTCTCGAGTATTGTAGTACTGCTTCTATCCTAGAATATTGCAGTACCACTCCTATGCCCGAGTATTGTAGTACTGCCTCTATCCTAGAATATTGTAGTACCACTCCTATCCCCGTGTATTGTAGTACTGCTTCTATCCTAGAATATTGCAGTACCACTCCTATCCTCGAGTATTGTAGTACTGCTTCTATCCTAGAATATTGTAGTACCACTCCTATCCCCGAGTATTGTAGTACTGCTTCTATCCTAGAATATTGCAGTACCACTCCTATTCTTGAGCATTGTAGTACTGCCTCTATCCTAGAATATTGTAGTACTACTCCTATCCCCGAGTATTGTAGTACTGCTTCTATCCTAGAATATTGCAGTACCACTCCTATCCCTAAGTATAGTAGTACTGCCTCTATCCTAGAATATTGAAGTACCACTCCTATCCCCGAGTATTGTAGTACTGCTAGTATCTTAGAATATTGTAGTACTGCTTCTATCCTAGAATATCGCAGTACCACTCCTAACCTCGAGTATTGTAGTACTGCTTCTATCCTAGAATATTGTAGTACCACTACTATCCCCGAGTATTGTAGTACTGCTTCTATCCTAGAATATTGCAGTTCCACTCCTATTCTCGAGCATTGTAGTACTGCCTCTATGCTAGAATATTGTAGTACTGCTTCTATCCTAGAATATTGCAGTACCACTCCTATTCTCGAGCATTGTAGTACTGCCTCTATCCTAGAATATTGCAGTACCACTCCTATCCCCGAGTATTGTAGTACTGCTTCTATCCTAGAATATTGCAGTACCACTCCTATCCTCGAGTATTGTAGTACTGCTTCTATTCTAGAATATTGTAGTACCACTCCTATCCCCGAGTATTGTAGTACTGCCTCTATCCTAGAATATTGTAGTACCACTCCTATCCCCGAGTATTGTAGTACTGCTTCTATCCTAGAATATTGTAGTACTTCTTCTATCCTAGAATATTGCAGTACCACTCCTATTCTCGAGCATTGTAGTACTGCCTCTATCCTAGAATATTGTAGTACCACTCCTATCCCCGAGTATTGTAGTACTGCTTCTATCCTAGAATATTGCATTACCACTCCTATCCCCGAGTATTGTAGTACTGCTTCTATCCTAGAATATTGTAGTACCACTCCTATCCCCGAGTATTGTAGTACTGCCTCTATCCTAGAATATTGTAGTACCACTCCTATCCCCGAGTATTGTAGTACTGCTTCTATCCTAGAATATTGCATTACCACTCCTATCCTCGAGTATTGTAGTACTGCTTCTATCCTAGAATATTGTAGTACCACTCCTATCCCCGAGTATTGTAGTACTGCTTCTATCCTAGAATATTGTAGTACCACTCCTATCCCCGAGTATTGTAGTACTGCCTCTATCCTAGAATATTGTAGTACCACTCCTATCCCCGAGTATTGTAGTACTGCTTCTATCCTAGAATATTGTAGTACTGCTTCTATCCTAGAATATTGCAGTACCACTCCTATTCTCGAGCATTGTAGTACTGCCTCTATCCTAGAATATTGTAGTACCACTCCTATCCCCGAGTATTGTAGTACTGCTTCTATCCTAGAATATTGCAGTACCACTCCTATCCCCGAGTATTGTAGTACTGCTTCTATCCTAGAATATTGTATTACCACTCCTATCCCCGAGTATTGTAGTACTGCTTCTATCCTAGAATATTGCAGTACCACTCCTATCCTCGAGTATCGTAGTACTGCTTCTATCCTAGAATATTGTAGTATCACTCCTATCCCCAAGTATTGTAGTACTGCTAGTATCTTAGAATATTGTAGTACTACTCCTATCCCCAAGTATTGTAGTACGGCTAGTATCCTAGAGTATTGTAGTACCACTCCTATCCCCAAGTTTTTTTTTCTCAGTTTTTGGGTTTTCCCTCTCGGGATTTTTCAACTTTTTCTTATGTCATTTATAATTACAGTCCTCACTGATACAGAAGAACTTGTATTTAGGGAGCAACGAATATAAATTATTGCATAATACATATATTTTTTTGTACACCAAACTATATGATAACAGCCTTCAGTGGTCAAGTGATTGAGGAACACAATGTTATCACCCATTTTCCTGGCGGAGACCACTGATCGGCCAACACCGAACCCATGGGGCTTAGAGTCACTGCTTATCCTTTATTTTACTGACAATGGTAAGATTTTTATAGAGGTGAGACACGTTTTTTAAAGGGTTAATGGGGTAATCTTTCCTGGACAGACTTTAACAGTTGATTTCACCTGTGCTCCTGTAAGGGGGGTAGAAGAAGACGCCGAGACAAGAAGAGTTAACTTGAACAGTTATAAGTATTATTATTTTATAAAGATTTGCATTTTATCCTTATAGCTGGTTGGTGTCTCGGTTTTCCTGGAGGTTTAACCTCAAGGCTGTCCCTGGGGATTGGAGAGGGCTGTCCATAGGGGAACCACTGGAAGGCATAGATATACTATTTTCAGCACTTAGGGAAGTATATAGTTAAGAGTTTGGGAATAGCACACATTTTGGGAGGGGTTAGATCAGATAAGAAGGGGAAGCACTTCCTAGTTGGGGGTGGAGTAGAGGAAGTTCCAGACAGTGACATGTTCAATTTCAGTGGATGCAGCAGTGGTGAAGGGTTCTGTCACTTGTAAGCCTCCAGTGCAGTATGAGGACACTTTCAAAGTTTTGCGCAGATTCCAGGGTGGTCCGGGGAATGGAACTCAGAAGAGGCATCAGTATCCATGACTCTTTCTTTCCTCGGTGGAAGAGGCCAGCCAGGTCACAGCGAGAGGGAAAGATGGTGGGCCTCAGGGACGCTGTCATGTCTGATAGAAAGTCCCCAGTAGCAACATAAGCTGTTGAGGTAGGGGCAGGTTGGGTAGAATGGAGGCGAGGACTGATAGTGTACCGGACAAAGGAAATATCAACCGGAGGGGACTCTATCTCATCCTGTAAGCCGTAACTACATGTATCCGAATTGCACAGTAAATCTGAACCTGTTAAACTGGACCTAAAGTCTCCTGTCATGTGTGCAGCTGTATCCGGTCCCATGGACGGGGAGGTAACAAAGACTTCCGTATAACAAGTGAGTACAGAAAGCATCTTACAGCACAATACACACATGTCAGATTCCTGTTTAGAAGAGGGGTTACGGGGTGAAGAGGACTCAGTTCCGGCCCGCAGGACCAGGCCCTGTGCCCCCCTTCAAGTGGCGCTGCGAACAGGGTTAGGTCCTGGCAAACGAAGAAAACAAAGAAAACAAGAAAACCGAGACACAAACCGGCCATAAGGATAAAATGCAGATCTTTATAAAATATTAATACTCATAACTGTTCAAGTTAACTCCTCTTGACTTGGAGTCTTCTTCTAGCCCCTTACACTGCTACCAAAGGACAGATGAATAATTAAAACAATCCCATTAAAATCAACAATATAACCCTGTAATGTATGGACATGCTGGGTCCTCCTGACATTTTTCACTCCAGTGAATACATGAATTGGGGGCACCTCCTCTATTAATTCAGAATGATCTTATAGGATAATTGAAAAATAGTTTTCTCAAACAAACAAACCCTTCAACCATTGCAATGAATAGAAAAAAAAGAAAGCTGAAACAAATACAAAAAAAATCTGAAAATCCCATACTGCTGTTTAGTGATTGATGTATAGACATAAATGTTTCCTGTGACATGTGTTTAACAAAGAAAAAGGAGGGTGAGTAGATACTGAACAGCGGATTACCGTCTAACAAGAATTTGGTTACTGTACAGCAGGAACGTATCCCTGATGTACATAATACACAAAGGGGGGATGTGATTGAAATCAAACCAGGCTGGAAGCCCCCACTGCTGCAGATACAAGGAAATCAAAGTCATCTTGAGTCTTGTCTTTCAAAGCCCTGGAACAAAAGCGCAGACTGAGAGTTCAGAGCCTTACGAGCGATGTGTTTCATTACTAAAATAGAATATATACCTGCTTTATTTAAAAGTATTAGCAAGCTTTACAAGGTAGGAAGAATGCCAACTAGTCCTACTATGTTTAATTGAATGTTTGTGTTCCAAAGTAACGCTACAATTCAGAGGTCAAGCTTATAAGAAAGGATGAAAAAAACATGTTTCTCCTTATTCAACACGTGAAGGACTAGAAGACAATGGGATTCTGCAGTTTAAGCCTTTTCTTGTCGGATCCCTTAGAAATAGACGGCCGCATTAACGGATCCGTTGCCCTTTGACTCCACTGTTAGAATAACGGATCCGGCAGAGATCAGTTAGTGAATAACGGACTAAAAGTTGCGTCAGTACAAGTATTTCTTCTGGATCTGTTCTAACGGATCATTACTAGACATGTGAACATAGACTAAGAATCATATATATGTACATACAATCCAAGAAAATTTCCAATTTGGGCTAAGACTAGCCATACACCTTAGATGTTTGTCGGCCGGCTGCTGCTTCGACCGATCATTCGGTTGACAGCCAGATCAGTCAACCCTCCCATACACAGGAACAGCAGCCCCTTTCTTTATTGCATAACTTATTTAAGCAAATTTAAATACAGCTTTTTGAGATGAAAAAAAAAACCTTAAAAAAAATCTGAACCTTGTATTCAGAAGCTATTTTCAGGAAGGCTGGAGTTGCCGAAAAAGTAGAAGGAATCAAAACTGCTAGACGAATCATCAAAAATCTTAAATAAGCAGACAATACAACATTGATAGCAACAAGCATAGATGGAATGAATGACTTATTCTAGAGGGTCAAGATGAGACTGCTACTCAACACAAAGAAGACAAAGATATTGACTACTGCCAGGTACGACCGGGACTCAACTGGCATGGACAATGACGAACTGGAAGTTGTCAAGAACCTCAACCTACTCAAATCAATGACCACTTAAAATTCAGCAACGACACTGGAAGTCAATAGGAGAATAGCTATGGGCAAATCAATGAATTCACTGGACAAGGTCTTCAAATCAAGGAACATTTCACTGGCGATGAATACATGGCTCACACATAGTCAGGTCTATTCTGTGGATGCGAAATCTGGACGATAAAGAAACAAGACGGAAGAGGAATCGAAGCCTTCGAAATATGGTGCTGGAGAAGGTTATCATAAATACTATGAATGGAAAGAAGAACAAACAAATCAATCTTGTAACAAATTAAGCCAGATATGACGCTTGAAGCAAGGATCACCAAGCTACAACTTGCCTACGTTGGACACATTATACGAAGAGAGCAATCACAAAAGAAGGACATCATGGTCGGAAGAATAGAAGGAACAAGGCAAAGAGGAAGACCAGCAATCCGATAGTTTGATACTATCAATATAATGATGGGTGGAGAAGACCCTGGTGGATCTATCTAGGCTTGCACAAGATTGATCTTCCTACAGACAATTCATCGATCAAGTCATTATGGCTCGCGATTGAGCCAAATGCTGTTAAACAAATTTAAATACATGTTTTTTAGCTGACAAAAAACTTTAGAGAACTGAACCTGAGCTCAGATCATTAGTTAACTGGATGGCTTTGTTATGATAAATAATATATTGAAGGTTCTCATGGAAAAACAATGTCTCCATGGAAATTCATTGTGTTCTACGCTCTGCGCAAGAATGGAAACAAAGAATCTGATTTCTGTTGGACTTAATAATATTTAATAGTCTAAGTATCTAAAGTGGCGAGTGACAACTACCATATGGTTTCTGCAGTGATTATTTTATTCATGAAGGTTTCCTGTATTTAGTCAGGGCTTATTCCATGTATTACAATGATACATTTTCAACGCTTGTTCAATATTCAGAAACCACTCCCATTCTCTTGCGTTACAGGATCAGCCGTGCATCCTGTGTTAATTTCTCTGTAGAGAGCATTCTCTTCTAATGGACACCTTCTTTACAAAGAAGTACTTACAGGGCACAATACATCAGGATTACCATTATCCCATCAGATTCCACCTTTCACAAATGACACAGGATAATCCAGGGAGAGGTTGACTCACTTTCCGAATAAGCTACCCGGCTCCTGCCAGTGGGCTGTAAATTCTATACAAATATGTCTAATGCCCACTATATACACTAAGGGCAAGGGGTGCAAATTATGAAGTAATAGCAAAAAAAAGTTATATATATTCATATACATTATGGCAAGTTTTGTAGACATCTAAGATCCTTGGCACTAGGAGATGTAAGCTGAAGTATACATGGATCCAAATATTCATATAGTAAATGTTGTGGGGCTACACTCATCTTGATTTTATATGTTAGTGTTGTTTTATACAAGTCATTTCTATAACCAGAGATACAGTCATTGGGAAGGAGTATTTTAAATCAAGCTCATCACCTTTAAAGTGTATTATAGGGCAGGGACACCGAGAATATATTTTGTTTTGTGAGAAATTACTCATTACAACTTGTATTATAATATTTTAAATCACTGCTTTTACTATGCTTAGAAATCAAGTGGGTGGTCTAATCAGTGACCGATTTAAAGTTCCACTGACTGGGACCATCCACTAGCCTCATAAGCACTAAATGTCCAGTGGATGGTCCAATCAGTGACTGATTTTGAGTGCCACTAAATGGGGCCACCCACTGGACTCATAATCCAAGAATATAAAGTGGGCGATCCAATCTGTGACTGATTTGGAGTGCCAATGAGTGAGACCACCCACTGGACTCCTAATCCAAGAATATAAAAAAAATTGACTGAGTCCACTATTGGATTCATGCTTTATCTCCCATGGAATTCTATAGACTATTCCATTCAGATTGAAGCCATAAGGCGTATGTGAACAGAGTCTTGGTACAGTTTGAATTTACACACCTTGACAAAGAAACTGTGTCAAAAATTTGCAACAACAAAGGGCTGGTCAACAAATTTGTCCTCTTCTGTAGAAGCTGGCATAGTGCAATTAACTCTTGTTCTGCAAGAGCTTTTCCTACAAACATTGTTTCTGCCAACTTCAAAAAGTGCTAATCTTGTCACTATTCTGGCGTCTGTCTCAGGAATGTTTCTTAAGAATTTAGAGGATTAGAGGAGATCGCACCTGCAGACAGACACTATAATTCGACAGAAACCTAAGTTCTCAAAAGGAAAATTGCCTCCATTATCTATCCTTAAGCTAAAAACTCAAGAATCTGGAAATTGCTGCATCAGAACCAGTGCATTACAAAAAAGGAAAGGGGGGGGTACTTCTTAAAATGACACGGTGAAAACAAATCTGCAGAGATGCTTTCAGAGACAACAGCTAACCCTTCTGAAAGGTTAAATCCATCTAGGTTTATTGCTCGAATAGCTCTGAAGAATTACACTTCTTCACAGATGTTTATGTTAAGTTCTCCCAGGACTGGAAAATCGACTTCTTAGACATCGCTTGTTATACAAGAGGCTCCCTCTACTGCCAAGTAATGAGAAGCTCTCACACAACCACAAACCACCCACAATTTGTCAGAGCTGCATACAATATAATAAGGGAATGAACAACCACAGGCGCACAGTCGCTCAAACTGAATGACAAGGCAAGCTATCTGCTAAAGATCTATCGCTGGAGCAAATGCCGTATCCGGAAGAAATATGGCTGCACATGGGTCACCATGTACAGTAATAAGTCCAGCAATGCTAATAGCAATTTCCTCTCATTCCTGCATTATCTGCTTAAAGAGAATCGGTCTGTAGGATCAACCCTCCTAAGTTGTCTATATGGGCATGTAGTGCCAGAAGAGAAACAATAGGTGGGTCATCTGTGCTGCTGATGGAAATGTGAAAGAACGGTCCAGGGTACAAAGTGTACTTGATGCGGTTTTATTACCAACGCGTTTCAACCTCTTCAGACTTCTTCATCAGGATATATCCACACAAATAAGGAATATATATTCTTGCTATATCCTGATGAAGAAGTCTGTAGACTTCAAAACGCATTGAGGTATGTGGTTAATCCTGATGAAGAAGTCTGAAGACTGTGAAATGCGTTGAGGTATGTGGTTATATCCTGATGGAGAAGTCTGAAGACTTCGAAACGAACTGAGGTATGTGGCTATATCCTGATAAAGAAGTCTGAAGACTGTGACATGCATTGAGGTATGTGGTTATATCCTGGTGAAGAAGTCTGAAGACTTCGAAATGGGTTGAGGTATGTGGTTAAAACCTGATGAAGAAGTCTCAAGACTTCAAAATGGATTGAGGTATGTAGTTATATCCTGATGAAGAAGTCTGAAAACTTTGAAGTGTGTTGATAATAAAACCAAATCAAGTCTACTTTTTATCCTAGACCACTGTTTCGGATCTCCAACAGTAGCGCAGATGACCCACCTATTGTTTCTTTTCTGACATTTTAACAAATATTTTTATCCGTGGGACTAAAACTGCTGACAAATTTAAGCTTGATACTTGTTGTGTGAGACAAAACTTTACCAGGTGAGCAATTCCCTGCTCCTTATTGTCCTTTATTATCGGATAAGACCCTAGAGAGCTTTTTGCTACTCAGCTTTTCCCTATATATAGGCATGTAAGTCATAGAAAGCTGACTAAAATGACACCTTGATATCTGCGATAAGATGTAAATAATAATCCAATGTAATATGTAAATGAGCTGTTAAGATCTACTGGCGGGACATAGATCTCCCTGGGAATCTGCCTCCAGAGCTTAATTTAAATGAAATAGGGCGTTACACTGGTAACTCGACCTTACATTTAAAATAAGCTCTAGAGGCAGATTCTCAGGAAGATCTATGTCCGGCCAGTAGATCTTAACAGCTCATTTACATATTAAGAAAAAAATGTGAATTTCTCTGGAATACGACATCGGATCACAGATATCAAGGTATCATTTTATTCAGTTTCCTATTACTTGCATGCCCAAATAGACGACTTAGGAAGGTGGATTCCACTGACAGATTCCCTTTCACAATTTGGTGCAGATTGTACAGTTTGTTAAGAGCAGGACCTTCACTGCACGTCATGTATATCTCCAATGTGTCCAAAGAGTTTGGCATACTTTACGTTTGGGTGGTACACAGAAAAGAAAAAAAAATTTAAACAGCTGACAGTAGATGGTGTATTATTTTGTAGAAATGTATTATTTTTCTTATGTTAAAAATATTCCTTCCTTTTGTGTGGCGCCCCTGAGGGTTCGACCGCCACAGGAATGCTGAACTTCTTCAATGGAGTGTGGTGTTCCTCCTCTGAGGTAAGGTCAGTGTGATGGTAGTGATCTAGCCTTTTGCATCCAACACCACATTTCCACCAGAGGGAGCTAGTATGCACTAGGTGCTGCTCCCCTGGTTACAGGGAGACTGGGGAACACAAAGTGGTAGGAACCAGTTAGTGGGTGTGGGTGGAGGAACAGTTAGTTAGTTACACTTCAAATCTAGTACTTAATAGAATGCCATCTTTGATCTTGGTCTTTTGGTCCTAGTTAGTCCTTTCTGCTGGTTCTTTGTGGTCTAGCCTTTGCTAGTCTGTCGGCTGTCACTGTGCTGTCAAAATACTGTGTGTAATGTGACTTCCCTCCAGGAGCGCAGATCCTGTGTGGGCCTGCACCGGCATGGGACACAGCCCTCGTACCCTGATCTTGGGACGAGAGGTAGGTTGCAGACAAGGAATGTCTCAACCCGGCCGAGGACCAGGATCAAGAAGGCCCGGGAGCTTTAGAGTGTGGCTCCCTAGCAAATGGGTCCCGGGGAGGATGCAGACAGAGTGGAGTACGCCACCTGTCCTCGCCTACCTGATCTATTCAGAGGGATTCCGGCTGCAAGAGGGGTACCGGCCCCCGACACCCGACCTCGTACTCTACGTCCAGGACGGAAAAGCCCGGTTAGGCCCCGAGAATCCCACCGGGCGTCGGATGGAGAGGAATTGCCATCCGACCCCTACACCTGAGAGGAGCTCAGAGGGAGACCCGGCCTATCTACACTCGCACAGACGGGAATGGGTGAAGTCTGTAGTGCAGGAACACTCTGGTGTAGGGTCGCTACCGAACACAGGACTTCCTCGGAGGTAGTCGGACCCCCGTCCCTGGTGGCCGCAGGAATCCGCGAGGAGCAGGGAGTCGCCTTCCCGCTAACATCTTGAGTAAAGCCTTGGAAGTTCACCCCTATGGCCTCCGGACTGTTCATTACGCGCCATACCACGCGACACGGTGCCCGTACTCCCCGCACTGCTACCCCCCCTTCATCCTGTCTTGCCTGCCCTGAGGCCTTGCTCCGCCTGTGGGGAGCAGTGAGAACTTTAGCCGCCATGACACCAGGCCTCAGCGGACTGTAGCGGCGCTGGTGGCCCTTCACCAGATACCACAGGTGGCGTAGTTGTTAATCAGCCACTCAACCCGGAATAGCCCACACCATCTCTTTCTAATGTGACGGCCCTGAGCACGGGTCGGGCCCGGGCCACGGCTGCATCCCATCTCTTCAACGCAGGGCCCGACACCGAGTCCCCCAACACCCAGGGTAAAACACGGGCTTTCTGAGTAGAGGCGTCACATTTGGAGTAGATATTTTTAGTATATGCTTCTTTCCCATGAAGTAGAGCATATAAGTACTATAAGGTGGCAACTGGATAGGTTGTGGACGGGAGGTATGTATCCCTGAGGTCCCAAGCTTCGGTGATGTAGGACTCAGAGAAGCAGGCTGGGCCAGGAATGTGGGTCCAGATTTTATGAGCAGCTGAAAAAGCTGGGTGGGATCGGCTGCTCACTTACCTCCAGTCCACGTCTTGGTATGTCTGTTTTAAGGCAGCAGGTGCTGTCTCACTAGCTCTGTGTGTGTGCAAGGTGAGGAGGCCTTGTATGTGCGGCTCAGACCCTGCTGGGTTTAACATTTAAAATGGTGAGCCCATACTTTATATGGACTGGTTATTTTCCATTTTTTGTTCTGTTACATCTTTTGCTTCCGGGCGCCTGGTAATCAGCGGTACAGTTAGCTCTGTTCCCAGGCACCGGGTGCTGAAGGAATTTCTCATCATTGTCCCCTGCTTGCGCTGCGATCAGAACGTTGAGACTAGTATTCTGCTCCCGCTGTCTCCAAGTGTAAAAATAATAATAAAATTTAAAAAATCATTATACTCACCTGGCTTGAGTTGACCGCACACGCTGAGGAGCAGAGGACAATGACTCGCTCAGGACAGGACAAGGCTCAGTGAGCTCAGTGCAGTTCAGGAGACCGCTCACAGCAGAGAGTCATTCTCCTCTGTTCCTCAGCGTGTGTGGTCGCCTCAAGCTACCGCTTACACTGATGAAGAAATGCTGGTCAGATGGATTACAGCGTGGGACACTGGATAATTTCACCTTCGAACAGGTGAGTATAATGAATTTTTAATTTTTTTCTTATTTTTACACTTGGAGACAGCAGAAATAGAATACTACTCTCAACATTGTCCCCTGATCACAGCGCAAGCAGAGGACAATGATGAGAGATTCCTTCAGCATCCCGCATTGTTGTATCATGAGGAATACGAGACAGACACGTCTAAGCCGATTGCTCAATTTTAATGTGTAGTAAAAACAAGTTATTTCAGTGATTTTTCAGATTAAGCTGTCATGAGAAATAACACTATGTCTGCCATAATTTCACTTACATTCTTCATTTTTCTTTAGTTTTCCCCTCTGCAGGCTCCATCTCTAATTTTCAGCTGTCCTCTGACCTAGCGTGTGGAGAATAGCTTCTATGATTTACACAGTACACGCAGACATGAGGGTTTAATGCTATCCTGTGCGTATGTAGCATATACTTTAGAAGCAGCAGCACCATTGACAACACTATGTAGCAGTACTGAGCAGTGTAGCTTCAAACCAGCACTGAGTTAAAATTTCTTTGATATGACTTACGTTTATTTGTGAAAAAATCAGAAATTTGGCGAAAATTTTGCAATTTTCAAACTTTGAATTTTCACGCCAAAATGCCATAAATCAGAGAGTCATGTCACACAAAATAGTTAATAAATAACATTTCCCACATGTCTACTTTACATCACCACAATTTTGGAACCAAAATGTTTTTGGGTTAGGAAGTTTTAAGGGTTAAAAGTTGACCAACGATTTCTCATTTTTCCAAAAAAAATGTACAAAACCATTTTTTTTAGGGACCACATCACATTTGAAGTGACTTTGAGAGGCCTTTATGACAGAAAATACCCAAAAGTGACACCATTCTAAAAACTGCACCCCTCAAGGTGCTCAAAACCACATCCAAGAAGTTTATTAACTCTTCAGGTTCTTCACAGGAATTTTTGGAATATGGAAGAAAAAAATGAACATTTAACATTTTTCACAAAAATGTTACTTTAGACCCAATTTTTTTTTTATTTTCGCAAGGGTAACAGGAAAAAATGGACCCCAAAATTTGTTGTGCAATTTCTCCTAAGCATGCTGATACCCCATAAGTTGGTGGGTGGGGGGGCACTGTTTAGGCACACGGCAGGGTTCGGAAGGGAAGGAGCGCCATTTGACTTTTTGAATGTAAAATTTGCTTGAATAATTAGCGAACACCATGTCGCATTTGGGGAGCCCCTAATGTGCCTAAATAGTGAAACCCTCCACAAGTGACACCATTTTGGAAACTAAACCCCTCGGGGAACTTATCTAGATGTGTGGTGAGCACCTTGAATGCCCAGGTGCTTCACAGAAGTTTATAACATTGAGCCATAAAAATAAAATTTTCACATTTTTTCCACAAAAATATTTTTCAGCCCCCAATTTTGCATTTTCATAAGGGTAACAGGAGAAATTGCACAACAAATTGCAGTAAGCCGATACCCCATATGTTGGGAAAATACACTGTTTGGGTGCATGGCAGGGTTTAGAAGGGAAGGAGAGGTGTGTGACTTTTTGAACACAAAATTGGCTGGAATCGAGAGCGGACGCCATGTCGCATATGGAGAGCCCCTGATGTGTCTAAACAGTGGAAACCCCCCACAAGCGACCCCATTTTGGAAACTAGACCCCTCAAGGATTTTATCAAGGGGTAAAGTGAACATTTTCAACCCAGAGGTACGACACAGAATTTGATAACATTAGGTCATCATATTGAATAAGTAGTCATTAGTCTTGAGCTCAAGTGCTCGCTACTTGAGTTTGCATCGGGTATTTGGTATGCGCCAAGTATCGCGGGTGCTTGAGAGACATGCTCGAGTCCCCGCCCGCATGTTTCACGAATGTTAGACACCCAAAAAATACATGCGGGGATCGCTCGTGCATGGCAGGCAATCCCCGCAAGGTTTTTTTGGCTGTATAACAGCCGTGAAACAAATGGGGTGGAGATTCGAGCACTCGCGATACTCTGTGCATACCCGAGCACCTGATGCAAACTCAAGTACTTGTGCTCAACACTAGTAGCCATATCGTCATCATTTTTTTCTTTACTTTTAAAAAATCCCAACCCCAACACAACCCTAAATCCAACCCTAACCCCAACCTTAACCCTAGCACAACCCTAACTCGAGGCAACCCTAACTGTAGAGCAAACCTTACCATAAACCTAGCACAACCCTAACCCTAGCACAACCCTAACACTAGCAAAACCCTAACCCTAGTGACGCGCCCCCTGGGCCGTGGGGTACTCGGTGCCGGGCCGGTCGTTGCTAGGGGAGATGTCACAGTGGCGGTGACCCGGTCCGTGACCCAGGGCGGTCAGTAAAAAGGGGAATTTTATAGTTTTTTTTGTATGCAATTCGTGACGCCACCTGCGGTATGCAGCTATAGGTAGACGCCGCTGCAGCGCAGGTCCTCTGAAGCTGGTGTTTAATGCAGCAGAGTTGGTTTGGCACTCCACAGGTAGAGCTTAGCTCCAGGGCAGTGTGGATGATGTAGTGAAGTAGATGATGCTGGGCGGTGTAGTGCAGGGGTGATGGCGCAGTTAATAATCAGTCCACAACTCAATGGCGGTTTCCTCTTATGTTTACTTGCGGTGATTAGGCAGACTGGGACACGGGTGCTGGCTAGAAGTGGAAGTCCGGGCAGCCTGGAAGCAAGTAAGGAATCCACCTCGCCAGGTGGAGTTGTAGGCCTTCCCTTTTGCACTAGTCTCTCTGGCCCTGTTGCTTGTAGCGGTGCTGTGGCCCTCGTCCCTGAGTACAACGTCCTTGTGCTCACCCGTATGGCAGGCAGCTCGGGCCTTGCTGATGCGTAGCTCCCATGTGGCGGTGCTGGGCCCTGCGGTGCTGCTAGGCCTCTGGGCGTCGGTGGGGCCAGGAGACCTGCAGTCTCCTGCCCTCCAGTTTCTGCGGCTGGGCCTTCGGTGCCCCACAACCTCGGACTCCAGTGTCCGGTTCTTCCGTGCTCCTATCCTCAGGGGTGAACTGCGGCGCAACTCCACTCCCAAGGTCTTTTCTCTTCAATGTCCTGACTTCAACTCCTCTCACTAAGTCTAACTAACCCCGCCTCCAGATCCCAGTTGCCAAGGGGAGTGGCTCCCCTTGCTGGTCTGGAGCCAGGAACATGTTGCATGTTAGTATCCCTGACTAGGGGACCCCTGCTTGCTTCCAAGCATGGCATCACCTCTTGCGGGGGAGGCAATGCCACTGTGACAACCGGACTCCTGGGGTGCCACATTCCCCCCTAGTTAACTTCAGTACTCCCGGACTGAGGATACCTTTTAAAATTAACAATTAACAATAACAATTCACATTGGTGCCTAAGGTTACCATAGGGTGACTTTCTCGGCGATCAATATCAACAATAATCATTCCTTGTGATGGCAATTCTACTTTGCCAACTTTTATGGTCACCTCTTTATACTCCACCTGAGGCAAGGGCTGACCATTGCTGGCATAGATGCTAAGATAATACCTATTAAATTTTCTCTTGATTAAGATATAGCATCAAAAAAGGGGAGGGAAAAATTTGTATCCAGAATATCAACCATATTTATAATGGCACAAATTTCCAAAAAGGGAGCCAGAGAAGAAGCTCTTAATGAAAATATATGCTGATTATTTCATAAATAGACAAACCGTAAAAAGTTTACATTATGTTAGTTGTAGCTAGTGGAAGAAGCAAAACCAGATTAGGAAGATGAAAAGACCAATTAAAGGAGACCATCTCCCTCATAGTGGAGCACTACAACATCAGCAAAAAGTTATGTATGAAAACACCGGTATATATTCAAATACAGATTGCAAACAAAATAATAATCCAATAATAAGATATTATCTCATCCTGATCAATTCGACCGTGAATTATAGTGTGGTCTGGCTCTAGTATTATTTATACAGGGTACATCAATATTTAAAGCACAGTCTGCAGATAAGCAGGCATGTGTGCCGAGTCCCTTTGTATAGTAAATGGAAGAGCTATCCAGGATAGACAATCATAAAGAGATTGTTGTGCAATACATATTTAAGTGCATGTGCTAGAGCCATATAACTCTAGTACTGTTCATAAATATAACGGTAGCTTTTACCTTGTGACATATTGTGTATGCTGTGCAGGCTCTGCCGGGAGGGAGCAGATAGCGCGCCTCAACGCGCGTTTCGCCTGCGTGGCTTCGTGGATTATTATTTTGTTTACAATCTGTATTTGAATATATACCGGTGTTTTCATACATAACTTTTTGCTGATGTTGTAGTGCTCCTCTATGAGGGGGATGGTCTCCTTTAATTGGTCTTTTCATCTGCCTAATCTGGTTTTGCTTTTTCCACTAGCTACAGCTAACATAATGTAAACTTTATACGGTTTGTCTACACTGTGTGCAGAATTATTAGGCAAGTTGTATTTTAGAGGATTATTTTTATTATTGATCAACAACTATGTTCTCAATCAACCCAAAAGACTCATAAATATCCAAGCTTAATATTTTTGGAAGTTGGAGTGTTTTTTTTTTAGATTTGGCTATCTTAGGAGGATATCTGTTTGTGCAGGTAACTATTACTGTGCAGAATTATTAGGCAACTTAATAAAAAACAAATATATTCCCATCTCACTTGTTTATTTTCACCAGGTAAACCAATATCACTGCACAAAATTTAGAAATAAACATTTCTGACATGCAAAAACAAAAACCAAAAAAATTAGTGATCAGTATAGCCACCTTTCTTTATGATGACATTCAACAGCCTTCCATCCATAGATTCTGTCAGTTGCTTGATCTGTTTTCGATCAGCATTGCGTGCAGCAGCCACCACAGCCTCCCAGACACTGTTCCGAGAGGTGTACTGTTTTCCCTCCCTGTAGATCTCACATTTTATGATGGACCATAGGTTCTCTATGGGGTTCAGATCAGGTGAACAAGGGGGCCATGTCATTATTTTTTCTTCTTTTAGACCTTTACTGGCGAGCCACGCTGTGGAGTAGTTGGATGCATGTGATGGAGCATTGTCCTGCATGAAAATCATGGTTTTTTTGAACGACACCGACTTCTTCCTGTACCACTGCTTGAAGAAGTTGTCTTCCAGAAACTGTCAGTAGGTCTGGGAGCTGAGCTTCACTCCATCCTCAACCCGAAAAGGTCCCACAAGTTCATCTTTGATGATACCAGCCCATACCAGTACCCCACCTCCACCTTGCTGGCGTCTGAGTCGGAGTGGAGCTCTCTGCCCTTTATTGGTCTAGCCTCTGGCCCATCCATCTGGCCCCTCAAGAGTCACTCTCATTTCATCAGTCCATAAAACCTTTGAAAAATCAGTCTTAAGATATTTCTTGGCCCATTCTTGACGTTTTATCTTATGTTTCTTGTTCAAAGGTGGTCGTTTTTCAGCCTTCGTTACCTTGGCCATGTCCCTGAGTATCGCACACCTTGTGCTTTTTGATACTCCAGTAACGTTGCAGCTCTGATATATGGCAAAACTGGTGGCGAATGGCATCTTGGCAGCTTCACGCTTGATTTTCCTCAATTCATGGGCAGTTATTTTGCGCCTATTTTGGCCAACACACTTCTTGCGACCCTGTTGGCTATTTGCCATGAAACGCTTGATTGTTCGGTGATCACGCTTCAAAAGTTTGGAAATATCAAGACTGCTGCATCCCTCTGCAAGACATCTCACAATTTTGGACTTTTCAGAGCCCGTCAAATCTCTCTTCTGACCCATTTTGCCAAAGGAAAAGAAGTTGCCTAATAATTAAGCACACCTTATATAGGGTGTTGATGTCATTAGACAACACCCCTCCTCATAACAGAGATGCACATCACCAGATTTACTTAATTGGTAGTTGGCTCTCAAGCCTATGCAGCTTGGAGTAGGACAACATGTATAAAAAGTATCATGTGAGCAAAATACTCATTTGCCTAATAATTCTGCATGCGGTGTATTTATGAAATAATAAATATATATTTTCATTAAGAGCTTCTTCTCTGGCTCCCTTTTTGGAAATTTGTGCCATTATAAATATGGTTGATATTCTGGATACAAATTTTTCCCTCCCCTTTTTTGATGCTATAGATACTAAGATGTTCATCTGGACGGCAGGTAATGTCTGAATCAGTCCAGTATTGTTTATAAAGGATATATGGCATCGTTGTCACCTGGGACCCAGTGTCCAGCAGTGCGTTCATCGGGATGCCATCAAGCACGACAGGTAGGACCGGTCGTCCTCCCACGTACTTGTCTCGCCAGCTTTGTGGGCCTGGTCGCCTTACTCCTGGGGGTTGCTCGTTTAAATTACAGAATCTTGCGTAGTGTCCTGCCTTTTGACAGCGGCGGCAGATGAGTTGTCTGTCCTGGTCGTAGTGATCGCTGTTCCTCCCTCTGGTCGGTGGAATTCTTCTCTGCCGTCGCCACGGGACATCATCTGGACTGGAAGCCAGCTGGATCCTTTCATTTGGAGACACTTGCATGGCCTGCACGGTTTTGGTTAACGCATCCACACTTTTGGTCAGCTCCTGGACCTGAAGGCGTAGGTCTGCAGATGGGTCATTGTCTAGGTTCTGCGTGTCAGCCTCCACAGGTGCTGGGGGAAACTCCTGGTGGTATGTGATAGCGGGACGCCAGAGTGATGCAGTGCCACCTGGGGTTGGTTCTCGTAGCACCCGGATGGCTCGGTCTTGAAATTGTGCAAAGTCCAGATCAGGGTTTTGCAGAGCCATAATGCGCAGCTGTGTCCTGTGAGCGCCAGACAGGAGCCCCTCAATAAACTGCTCAGTCAGCAATCTGTCCTCATCTCGCACACTGTTGGGGTCTACGACCCTCGCAGTGCCTCCTGCAGGTTTAGAGCATAGTCCCGTACACTGTCCTGCACCCTTTGTTTGCACCCGTAGAACTTCATCTTTATTTCTGCTGCAGTGCGGGTGTGAAAGGTATCCTTCAACCGGGCCAGTATTTCCTTGACAGTACCTTTGTCCCTGCCCGGCCAGGACTTCACCTCTCTCTGGGCTGCACCGATTAGCTGTCCTATGAGGATGCTGACTTTTTTATTGGTATTTTTGGGCAAATTACATTTTTTGATCGCTTTCTATTCTGATTTTTGGGAGGCAGAATAAACAAAAACCAACAATTCAGAAACGGTTTTGTGGGGTTTTTTTTACGCCGTTTCACGTGTGGTAAAATTGATAAGGCAGCAATAGTCTTCAGGTCAGAACTTTTACTGCGGTACCACATTTATATAGTTTTTTTATATTTTGGCGCTTTTACACAATAAAAATTTTATAGAAAAAAGGATTTTTTGTATCGTTTTATTCCGAGAGCTATAACTTTTTTATTTTTTGGCTGTTGGAGCTGTATGGCAGCTTGTTTTTTGTGGGACAAAATGATGTTTTTAGCGGTGCCATTTTCATTTACATTCATCTTTTTTATCGTGTTTTCCTCCATTTCTTGCTTGCCAGTATGTTAAAGCGTCGTTTTTTGTGTTGTTTTTTATTTTTATTTTTTACTGTGTTCACTAAATGGGTTAACTAGCGGGACAGTTTTATAGGTCAGGTCGTTGTGGACATGGCGATAACAAATGTGTGTACTTTTATTGATTTGTTTTTTTTTTTTTCAGAATAATATTTATTTATGGGTACAATATATTTTTATTTTTTGGGATTATTTTTTTCATTTTTTTTATATATTTTTACAATTTTTTTTTCACCTTTTGACACTTTTTTTTTTTACTATTACACTCTGTCCCACTATGGAACTTTCATTTTTTGCGGGCTGATCGCTTGTACAGCATAGAGATGCAGCAGCAGCATCTCTATGCTATGCAGCCTGTCAGTGCTGCACAGGCACAAGTTACTTTGATCGTGCCCTACGCATGTGACGCGCCCAAGGGAAGGGGACTCGGCGCCCGGGCCTTGCTGTTTGGTTTTGGGGGATGCTGCGGTGGCCGGCTCCCGGGCCCGTACCCTGGGGTCACTCTTAAAAAAAAAGGAAGAAGGATTGGGGGAAAGGTGTATGGTAAAGGGGAAAGTTTGTGACGCCACCTGTGGTGTCTGGTGAGGATCACCAGCACTGCTACAGTCCTCTGAGGCCGGTGGTTGGGCAGCTTAGTTGGTGTGGCTCCCCACAGGTGGAGCGGGGCCTCAGGGCAGCGTAAGAGAAAGGGTGCAGGACAGAGGGGACCCAGCCGGGTCAGAGGAAGAATAGGCACACACACGACAGTTTACTGCAGTACCTTTACTGGTGGTGTTTCAGGCACGATCCAGGGCACTGTAGGGTGAAGGGTGCATTTCAGGACTCTCCCCAGTGAGCGGGTGTGGGGCCTCCTGTTTCTTGCCTTTTCCTGTTAAGTTTATGACCTGCTTGGAGCTAGGCCTAACTTGGTCTCTGTCTTGCACCGGATGACCTGGTGGTAGGGCCTTCTGTTGGAGATCACACTCCCTGGTCTCCTGGGCCTCAGTGATTCCTGACCCTGGTATTACAGTCAGCTTTTGGTGTTCCTGGGACATGTAGTTTGCCAGGGATCCCGGTTGTTTCTGCTGGTCCTAGAGATCCTTGCAGACGCGGACCCGGTGTGGGGTGAGCTGGTTAAGCTCCTCTGCCCCCCATGTAGCTCGCTTACTCCACTCGCCTTCGGACTGCCCGGGGCCCTCACTAGGCTTCACACTGGCAGTAGGACTCGCTACTCTTCACCGCTCTTATGGCGTCGGCACGCCTTGGGCTCACTAACCTGAGCTCAATGAGTCTGGACTGTGCTCCACTGCAGGATGGCTACTGCAGGAGCTCCTCTCAACAGTCTTCCTTCTACAGACAGGATCCTCACAAACTGGAACTAGCTCTGTCCCAGAGGAAACTGTTCTCCAGACTGACTGCCTAGCTCCACCTTCCCTTTTTATATCCCTAACAGGCTCCCTTTGGTGGTCTGAGGTGGAAGTGTGTGTATGCTATGAGTGCCTCTTGTGGAGGAATCCGTTCATGCACCCCTCTAGGATCTGTGGCACTCATGCGCAACAGGGGCGCCACACATGATCAAAGTAACTTCCTGATGCCTGGTGACCTGGATGTCGTCATGACGACATCGGATCACCATGGCAATGACCGGGAACCAGCAGACACAGCACGGGACCCCGGAAACAAGGTAAGAGATGCGCGCTTACCTCCCCTTGCTCCCTGAATGCTGCGATCGACTTTGATCGCAGCATTTCGGGGGATAATGCGCTGGGAGTGGTGCGGTACCGCTCCTGGCACATAGTACCGGGTGTCAGCTGTGAGAATCAGCTGACACCTGGCGGCAATCGTGCCAGCACAGCCTCTGTGTGGGCGTGATTGACAAGGCATAATAGGTATCTGGTCCAAAAGGCCCACGGCGCAGATATTTATTATTATGCCTTACATCAGAAAGGGGTTAATATATTGCAGTTGTCATATTATATGGCACTGTGTACTTGCAATGGCTCATTTTGCCTTTCTACCCAGTTAATTTTTTTCCTTTCCATTAGGTCTATGACATCATGTTAAAACAGACTATCTGAATCGTTCTAAGCTCTTTGTAAAAGCAGGAAGTCTCTTTTCCCTGCATGAATCATCATTATAACTACAATTCTACATCACTAACAAGTCCCTGGCATCCCAGCTACACCCCCCTCTTCAACTCCTGACCCAGCTGCTCCCTCCTCCCTACTGCCAGGGACTTTGCAGTGATGTATAATTGTAGTTCTAATAATGACTCGTGCAGGCAAAAGAGACTTACTGTTTCTACATAGAGCATAGAAGGATTCAGCTAGTCAGTTTTTAATCACGTGATCTCATAGACCTAATGGAAAAGAGAAGAATTTACTGGGTAGAAAGACAAAATGAGTAAGTACACAGTGCTGTATAATATGATGACTGCAATATATTAAGAGGATAAAAACTTTAATGGGACGAGTGCTTCTTTAAGCAGTATGGAATAGTGAGCTTAGGAGGCAGAGTGCAAGAAAAGAAATGGCTCATAAGGGGAGAACGAAGCATATTTCTCTAATAAGATATATTACATAGTTTCTTTGTTCTATTGATTGATTGATTTGCTTGTACTAATGATTTATGCAAGGTTTGTTGAAACGACTGTGGACATTTAAAGGTGGTACTCTAAGGCTGAAGGAAGACCCTTTTAATCAAGCCGATAATTGGTAAATGGGTGTTTATAGGAATACTTGTTATTGATCTGGTAGTTACTCAACATATGCAAATATGTTATGTGCTGCTGATAAACATACAGTGGGTACGGAAAGTATTCAGACCCCTTTAAATTTTTCACTCTTTGTTTCATTGCAGCCATTTGGTAAATTCTAAAAAGTTCATTTTTTCTCATTAAAGTACACTCTGCACCCCATCTTGACTGAAAAAAACTGAAAAGTAGATTTTTTTGCAAATTTATTAAATAAGAAAAACTGAAATATCACATGGTCATAAGTATTCAGACCCTTTGCTCAGTATTGAGTAGAATCACCCTTTTGAGCTAGTACAGCCATGAGACTTCTTGGGAATGATGCAGCAAGTTTTTCACACCTGGATTTGGGGATCCTCTGCCATTCTTCCTTGCAGATCCCCTCCTGTTCCGTCAGGTTGGATGGTGAACGTTGGTGGACAGCCATGTTCAGATCTCTCCAGAGATGCTCAATTGAGTTTAGGTCAGGGCTCTGGCTGGGCCAGTCAAGAATTGTCACAGAGTTGTTCTGAAGCCACTCCTTTGCTATTTTAGCTGTGTGCTTAGGGTCACTGTCTTGTTGGAAGGAGAACTTTCAGCCAAGTCTGAGGTCCAGAGCACTCTGGAAGAGGTTTTCATCCAGGATATCTCTGTACTTGGAAGCATCCATGTCTCCTTCAATTGCAACCAGTCGTCTTGTCCCTGCAGCTGAAAAACACCCCCATAGTATGATGCTGCCACCACCATGTTTCACTGTTGGGATTGTGACTCGCCCCCTGGGCCGTGGGGCACTCGGAACCGGGCTTCAGGGCAATGCTGGGAGTAGTAGTGGCGACCCGGTCCCGTGGCTCAGGGTGGTCAGACCAGTGGTAGTCTGCTATGTGCTTTAGGTAATGTCCGACTACGCCACCCGTGGATTGCGGCTACTATGAACCGCCGCTGCAAGGCAGTCCCCTGATTCTGATGGTGCATGCAGCTGAGATGGTATAACTTCCCACGGGAGGAGTGTAGCCTCGGGGCAATGTAGTGGATGGTGGGGGTGATGGTGCAGGGAGTCCCAGTACCGTTAGTGCTGGCGAAGCAAAAAGCACAAAGACAACGTGTTGCAGTCCAGGGTCTTTTACTCACAGTTCGTATATTCCCAGTCACTTCTGTCAGCAATGACCGCCCGAGCCGTGCTGCGTCCACCAGGTGAGGGGCTCGGTCAACCCCCAGGCAGTTCAGGAATATGGCACAGGACCCCCTTCCATCCTTTCTCTGGCCTGCCCCACCAGTGACCAACTTTTGTCCAGCTACCGCGGATCTGCGCGGGTAAACGTGGGCCCCGTTCCCCGCTGTCCTATATGGTGCCTTCCTAGCAGGTTTGGTGAGGTGTCGCACCAATAAATGATCACGACCTCCGGTCTTTGGCTGAGGGTAGTTTCTCCTCCACCAACTTGGGATCCGGTACCCTTAATCTGCCTGACCCTTCACCCGGTATTCTCATGGGCTCTTAGGGTCCCTTCTGCCTTCTTGTTTCTGAGCCCTTCTACACTTTGGGTAATTCTCTTTTCTTTGCTGTTCCTTTCTGTTTCTGTTCCTTTCTGTTCCTTTCTGTTTCTGTTCCTTCCTTCTGGCTCCGGCCTTCACCCTAGGCCTGCCTCGTGGAGCTGGGCCCAGACTGAGCCACAGCCTCCTGTCAGCCCTCTCTGGCTAAACTCCTTCTCTCACTTCTCTGACTGACCTTCTCCTCCTTCTGTCCCCAGAACTAAGATGGTGCCCACCTTATATACCCTCCCCTAGTGTGTGAGCTCAGGTGACCAGCAACCAATGAGCTCCTATCTATGCTCAGAAACCGTCCCCTTCTGCTCCTACATCACTGGGTTCCCCCCCCCCTCTCCCCACTCCAGCCAGGGACATGGTCTGTCGTGCCTGCATTACTGTACTAATGGGAGCACCGTTGAGCTGTCCCCCGGAAATGGGGTGTGTGTGATGCATGCAGCTAACTGGGCCCTGGTCCATACTCCATCCTTACCCGGGAGTGGAATATCACACCTCTGGGTGAGGTGCAATACCTCTGTAGCGACCGAGCCCTCGGGGCGCTACAATTGTATTGGGCAGATGATGAGCAGTGCCTGGTTTTCTCCACACATACCGCTTAGAATTATCACCAAAAAGTTCTATCTTCGTTTCATCAGATGAGAAAATCTTATTTCTCATAGTATAGAAGTCCTTCATGTGTTTTTGAGAAAACTCTATGCGGGCTTTCATATGTCTTGCACTGAGGAGAGGCTTCCATTGGGCCACTCTGCCATAAAGGCCCGACTGGTGGAGGGCTGCAGTGATAGTTGACTTTGTGGAACTTTTGCCCATCTCCCTACTGCATCTCTGGAGCTCAGTCACAGTGATCTTGGGGTTCTTCTTTACCTCTCTCACCAAGGCTCTTCTCCCACGATTGCTCAGTTTAGCTGGATGGCCAGGTCTAGGAAGACTTCTGGTGGTCCCAAACTTCTTCCATTTAAGGATTATGGAGGCCACTGTGTTTTAAGGAACCTTGAGTAATGCAGACATTCTTTTGTAACCTTGGCCAGATCTGTGCCTTGCCACAATTCTGTCTCTGAGCTCCTTGGGCAGTTCCTTTGAGCTCATGATTCTTATTTGGTCTGACATGCACTGTGAGCTGTGAGGTCTTATATAGACAGGGGTGTGCCTTTCCAAATCAAGTCCTATCAGTTTAATTAAACACAGCTGGACTCCAATGAAGGAGTAGAACCATCTCAAGGAGGATCACAAGGAAATGGACAGCATGTGACTTAAATATGAGTGTCTGAGCAAAGGGTCTGAATACTTATGACCATGTGATATTTCAGTAATTCTTTTTTAATAAATTTACAAAAATTTCTACATTTCTGTTTTTCTTCAGTCAAGATGGGGTGCAGAGTGTACTTTAATGAGAAAAAAAAATTAACTTTTTAGAATTTACCAAATGGCTGCAATGAAACAAAGAGTGAAAAATTTAAAGGGGTCTGAATACTTTCCATACCAACTGTACACTGTATATGGGGATAGAATGATCGTATTAACAATTGCTCGGTCTCCAAAATTGTTTGTCAGTCTGTTTAGGCCATTATCCGAGCACTGAATGACTTGAAGTTGATCAGTGTTCATTATTGGCCTGAAATCAGTGTTATATGGGAATTATCCTATTTTCATTTTTTTACCGGCATTTAGAAAAGCCACCAATATTAGACCCAGATTTGTGCCATTCCAGCCCAGAATAGGGTGTATGGAAACCCCTCCAATAATAACAATAGATTTTCATTTACAGCCAGTAGAAGAAATGGTTCTAATAAATTGAAAAAAGTGCGCCACCCCCTATTTATTTATGTTTTTAATAAATTTTTGGACCACCGACAGAGCGTACAAGACTTGACGGTAAATAAAGATGTCAGTAACAGCGATGAGTAAGAAATAGGAAAACCACATAAAATGAGGGGACATGAAAATAAAACAAGACAATCGTCTATCAGGATTCCGGGAACTGGGAAAATGGTTCTGAGCCAATGATGTTATTTACTGCTCGACTACATTTATGATGAATAAAAACACCATGCGCTAAAGCAGCCCAATGTGACACATTGTTAGCTGACTGTTCTATTTTTTTGGGGGTGTTTTTAGCTTTCTTGGATTAACATATGGCCGACGCATGTAGTTTTATATTAGAATTAAACGTAAAACCTGATATTCTCCAACTGTTACTTAACACAGAGCTCAGTTCCTGACAGGGAGTAATATAATACTGATAATAAAGAGACAATGGACTTATTCATTTGATACATTAGTTACTTTAGAAACAGACACGAAAGTCCAAACACAGACCAAATAATGCATTTCGTCTTATAAAGTCCAGTAAAGGTCACCATGAAATCACTGTAGCAGAGGAAGACGTATGCCCCGCAGCTACATTAAACACAAACGTGTACTTTATGTAGAAATCGGCATAAGAGTAGCTGGTGGTGAATGGCTAAGAACTACAGTGCTGAAAGAAAAAGTGGCCAAGAGTTATCTAATGACAAAACCAACTTCTTCCAAACAAGTCAAACTTCTGGACCATGAGGTATCAGTAGTGGAAAATGTCATCTGTTTTCTTAGTGGAGAATTACTAGGAAAATGTACAAAAAGTTAGAGTACATGATTTTCATACAATTCATCATGTTTAAAAAGAGTAGCTAAACTTTACTTTTTTTTTTAGAATTTTGTCCAGTATGGAAAGTTATGAAATTTTCAAATTGTTTTAATTACGGGATTTGACGTCATTCCTATAAAAAGAAATTGCATGAAAGTAGCTTCCAAACTACTGTTTTTCCCCAGTTTACTTGCCTACCTTCAACTTCACTGCTATCAGAACGTACTCATGTGGAGTACAGATGATGGCAGTGATGGGTCAGCTCCTGTCTCCTCCGCTGAGTGTTCAGCTTATCAGAGCAATCTTCTGCAGCAGCTTATCCCCAGAGTTAGTGAGACAAGTACTGAGCCATCACTGCCATCATCTGTTGTCACGCAAGGTGTGGGAAAGACTTAGTGCAACACAAAGGGAAGAGGGAAAGGGAGTCCAGACTCTAGGGAAAGGGGGGAGTGGAGACCTCCTAGGCTGGTCTAGTGTCACCCTGTCTCCCCTAACAACCATATATTGGCTCTTCACCAATCGCTGCATGCGTGCCTCGCCCTGTCTTTTCCTGGCACATGGCTAAGGCTAGGAAAGGAAGGAGATGAGCACTAGTCAATCCCCACTGAACACTAAAGACAACAAGGGAGGACAAACAGGGGGAATTTGCTTAGCTTTAGATAACTCCAGACAAATGCACACACGTCTTCAAGCTCCAGAGAGGAAGAAGTACTGCTCTTGCTAAAGCCTTCACAAGGAGTAATGAATATCGCCGGCACATCACTCTGGAACACAGCAGGTATTTATACACACAGGCCAGGGTGTTAATTAGCTAGAGGAAGGTAGCCGCTGGGTCCTAGAGACAACCTCTAAGAAGATGTCTGTAATGCCAAACGTAGAGATCTCCTGCAACCCACTGCAGGGTGACTGTCTGTCACTTCTGACACACCCGTCACATCTGTACTCCAAGTGAGGATGTTCTGATATCAATGGAGTTGAAGGCAAGGAAATAGACTGGGGAAAAGCAGAGGTTTAGAAAACCCTTACATGCAATTTTTTCACAGAAATGAAGAAATTCCCTAATAAAGTGATTTGCAAAGTTTCATAACTTTCCATGCTGGACAAAATTATTAAAAAAAAATAAAAAAGTTTAGCTTTTCTTTAAGACACTTTTTGCTCCTATTCCAATCGTTTTGTAGGTTTTCAAAAAAAAAAGGGATAATGAGAAGTCTTGTGCCCTTTATGGTGCTTTTTTACTTTTACTGAACCCATAAGATGGCATAGATCAAAGAGGGGTGTCTATCACACCTAGTGAGACTTTCTAAAGTTGATAATGCCACATGTGCCACTTACTTTAAATTGCAATAAAATTTATTGATATCATTGTAAGCATCATAAATAAAATCAATATTGCCTAATAGGTTATTTGTGAATCATCCCATAAATCCTAATGACAAGTGTTACAAGGTCAGCACCACATGGTGTGGTCTTCTGCTGAACCTTATGAGCTAATTAATGTGATGGAGCTTGGATCTTCTTGTTCTCTGGTTGACCGTTCCATCACTACATCCAAGATTTTTCTTAACCAGATACTAACAGTATATTATGTACAATCTTGATGCAGAAATGCGGCTGATCTCCTGTGTTTTATATTCTTCCCATATTCATATTTAGGTATATATCACAGGCTTGCAACAAAGTCGTAGACCACAAAATAATGCCCAAAAGACATTTTTAAAAATAATCTCTTTTATGTGCTGCTTAATTGTAAGCGATATTGACTAAGGAGGAGTTGGTCTTCTTTATTAGTTCAACTTGAGTAATTTATTAATACTCCTGTTTGAAAGCCAAAAGTATTAAAGTGTCACGGAAAACCTTTCTAACCACAGGTACTGCAGCCTCTTCTGACTTTGTTACTTAGGTCCTGTGCTGCCGAGGATATTGAGCCTTATTCAAGCTGCTTCTGTACTTATTAGAAGGATGCGTCTTCCTGTCAGTCTCCTCTTGTTTAGATTATTATTCCTCTGTCACTGTCATTTTGATGGAGATTTTCCATCTGTTACTCTACTTATGTAGGTTGTAAATGGTTGACACATCTTCTGTAAGTCTTCTGGTACTATTGCTCCCATGTAGAAGTCACTTTACTTCTGTTGGGTCCATTTAACAGTAATTATTTGCATAATGAGACTTGGCTTCCTTTGGCAATAAAGTGTCTCTATTCCTGTGACTATTCTTCGTTCAAAGCACTCGTGAAACTTTTTTTCCACATATGTTTTTGTTCTTATGCCAGGTTTATTCAGTCTTTATCATGGTTACATAAACTACTGCCATAACTACAGTATGTCATTCTTGATTATATTATTTTACTATGAAATGTATGATCATAATACTGTTATCACTTTCCTTTTGTTTGGGACTATACAGAACTTAGGTCTTCACCAAATTGTGGACTTGGAGTCATCTAGTAGTTTCATCCAGCTGAATCTTTTATCTATAGTCACTTTTCTCCAGCTTGGAACCATCCTTCGGCCACAAACTTTTCCCCAACCAGGTCTAATCATATTCCTCTAAGCAGAAGCCAACTCCTGGAATTCATCTCCTCCTGAGACAATTCTATTTGTCATGCTGGTCCATGCTGCTTCTGTTTTCTCCTCTCTTCTCTTCCCTTTTCTTATCTTCCCTTCTTCTCCCTTCCCTTCTCTTCACTTCCCTTCTGCTCTCTTCCCTTTTCTTCCCTTCCGCTCTCTTCCCTTTTCTTCCCTTCCCTTCTCTTCATTTCTCTTCCCTTCTTCTCCCTTCCCTTCTCTTCCATTTCTTCCCTTCTTCTCCCTTCTCTTCACTTCCCTTCTCTTCCCCTCCCTTGACTTCCCTTTTCTTTGCTTCCCTTCTTCTCCCTTCCCATCTCTTTAATTCCCTTTTCTTCCCTTCTCTTCCATTCTCTTCCATTCTTCTCCCTTCCCTTCACATTTCTCCCCTTCCCTTCTCTCCTCTACACTGCTTCTAGTTTACTGCCGGGAATGTCCTTCAACCTTATCTAAGACCCCCATGCACATTAGATGAAAATGGGTAGAGCAAATGATCATTCACAAATGGTCCCAAACACCTCACAGTTGACATCAGACATTACATTTTTTTCAGTCGATGATGCAGCCAGGACTGATCATCATGCGAATAAATCCAACATATCTGACCAGTGTTTTTTCAACAATTCATCGGTTGGTCAGTAGTCAAAATGAACCACCAGTTGAGTGAAAATGGCCATTTTATTGGAGATTTATATAATGTTTTATAGGCTCCATTATTACTGTCTTGCAACTGTGTCTATATCATGTCTGGTAGTGGTTAGAATAATTTGCCATGGTCACTTTTCTTTGGGAAAGTAAATACACTGTGTGCAGCATTATTAGGCAAGTTGTATTTTAGAGGATTATTTTTATTATTGATCAACAACTATGTTCTCAATCAACCCAAAAGACTCATAAATATCCAAGCTTAATATTTTTGGAAGTTGGAGTGTTTTTTTTTTTAGATTTGGCTATTTTAGGAGGATATCTGTTTGTGCAGGTAACTATTACTGTGCAGAATTATTAGGCAACTTGATAAAAACCAAATATAATCCCATCTTACTTGTTTATTTTCACCAGGTAAACCAATATCAGTGCACAAAATTTAGAAATAAACATTTCTGACATGCAAAAACAAAAACCAAAAAAATTTAAAAGATCAATATAGCCACCTTTCTTTATGATGACACTCAACAGCCTTCCATCCATAGATTCTGTCAGTTGCTTGATCTGTTTTCGATCAACATTGCGTGCAGCAGCCACCACAGCCTCCCAGACACTGTTCCGAGAGGTGTACTGTTTTCCCTCCCTGTAGATCTCACATTTTATGATGGACCACAGGTTCTCTATGTGGTTCAGATCAGGTGAACAAGGGGGCCATATCATTATTTTTTCGTCTTTTAGACCTTTACTGGCCAGCCACGCTGTGGAGTAGTTGGATGCATTGTGATGGAGCATTGTCCTGCATGAAAATCATGTTTTTCTTGAACGATACCGACTTCTTCCTGTAGCACTGCTTGAAGAAGTTGTCTTCTAGAAACTGGCAGTAGGTCTGGGAGTTGAGCTTCACTCCATCCTCAACCTGAAAAGGTCCCACAAGTTCATCTTTGATGATAGCAGCCCATACCAGTACCCCACCTCCACCTTGCTGGCGTCTGAGTCGGGGTGGAGCTCTCTGCCCTTTACTGATCCAGCCTCTGGCCCATCGAGAGTCACTCTCATTTCATCAGTCCTTAAAACCTTTGATAAATCAGTCTTAAGGTATTTCTTGGCCCATTCTTGACGTTTTATCTTATGTTTCTTGTTCAAAGGTGGTCGTTTTTCAGCCTTCCTTACCTTGGCCATGTCCCTGAGTATCGCACACCTTGTGCTTTTTGATACCCCAGTAACGTTGCAGCTCTGAAATATGGCAAAACTGGTGGCGAATGGCATCTTGGCAGCTTCATGCTTGATTTTCCTCAATTCATGGGCAGTTATTTTGCGCCTTTTTTGGCCAACACGCTTCTTGCGACCCTGTTGGCTATTTGCCATGAAACACTTGATTGTTCGGTGATCACGCTTCAAAAGTTTGGAAATTTCAAGACTGCTGCATCCCTCTGCAAGACATCTCACAATTTTGGACTTTTCAGAGCCCGTCAAATCTCTCTTCTGACCCATTTTGCCAAAGGAAAGGAAGTTGCCTAATAATTAAGCGCACCTTATATAGGGCGTTGATGTCATTAGACAACACCCCTCCTCATTACAGAGATGCACATCCCCAGATTTACTTAATTGGTAGTTGGCTCTCAAGCCTATGCCGCTTGGAGTAGGACAACATGTATAAAAAGTATCATGTTATCAAAATACTCATTTGCCTAATAATTCGGCACATAGTGTATATCTCGAACCTGTCTTTTCATGAATTTTACATTTTACTTGCTGCCAACCTATAATCTTCTTACATTTCCCACACTACTTTATTGTTCCTATAACAGGAGTTAAAATATGTATTAGTTATATGAAATGGAGATTGGTAGAGACAGTTTTTTGTAATCCTACTGGAGATTTATTTTTAAAGAGGTTGAATCATTAAATACAACTTTTTTCAAAATGCGGCATCCTGGGTCCTGGTCCCAGGTACATTTTATCATTTCTCTTTTATCGGCCATTTCAGGTGAAATGTAATGTTACATGGTGGCCATTCCGTTGAGTGGCTGTCACTGTAGTACAAGATAAGGCAATATTCCTACAAAGTAGGAGCCATTCACATATAACTGCTCTTCATTGCTCTATGACAGATGAGATGGAAGGAACACTAATAAAATCCCTGGTTTCTCTGCTGAAGATCTCTAATGCTGAGCTCTGTATAACCGCACCCACACCACTGATTGGCAGCTTTCTGTGTAGACTGTGCATAGGCAGAAAGCTGCCAATCAGTGATGGGGTCGTGGATGGACTAAATGGCAGCAGGCCAAGTTGTCCTTTAGCAATAATCTCCTGCGGTTAAAATATTAATTTAATAAAAACTACAATAAGCAGACCAGTAAATGACATAGCTGGAATCAGAATTTCTTTCCCTAAATTATTCTGATCTCAGATAAGGTAGCAAAAACCTGGTGACAGACTCGCTTTAAAGGGAACCTGTCAGCAGGTTTTAGCACCCCCCAAGAGGCGCAAGTGATGGGGGCTTGGTCTTGAACTTACAGTTATCTGGCCTCTCTTCCTCTCTCACTGCCGTTCTCCGTTCACTGAATGACAAGTTGTGTCTGAATGTCCTGCCTCCCCCACCTGAGATCTCGGGCAGGCGCCATCATTCCCTGGGGTGCTGCATGAGCAATCAAGTCCTGATGAGGTTTTGAGAGTCAGACTATGGATCTCTTGCAGGAAAGGCAGTTCACTCAGACAAGAGTGACCTATCATTCACTGAACAGAGGATGTGTCACGCCAGGTGTGGAAAAGACTTAGGGTATGTTCACACACGTTGTGTTTTGCTGCATATTTGCAGCAGATTTTTATGTAAATTTTCAGCTGCATCTGGCAGTACCAGCAAAGTCTATGAGAAACCAGAATTCACTGTTCCCACATGTTGCTTTTTTGTTTGCTGCGTATTTTCAGTGATTAGAAAAACGCATGTCACTTCTTTCAGCGTTTTTTCAGGATTTTTTCACCCATAGGAAGTAATGTGGGGATGAAAAAATGCTACGCAGCAAAAACTCACCAAAAATACATACCTGCGTATTTTGCTGCGTATTTGCAGCGTTTTTGATGGCAAAATAGAATGTGAGTCTTTTTTTTCACAGAACTTTATGTGCATTACTAAATAGAGACAGAAGTACAGTGAAAAAAATGCTGCAAATATGCAGCAAAAACGCAACAAAAAACGGAGCTAAACCTGCGATTTTGACGCAGCTAATCTCCTGTTAGAGGAAAGTTATGTGCAGATTTTGGTGCAGAAAACATGCAGAAAAAACACAACGTGTGTGCACTTACCCTTAGTACAACACAGAGGGAAAATGGAAAGGGAGCCTAGATACTAGGGAAAGGGGGAAAGTGGAAACTTCCTAGTCTGGTCTAGCGTCACCCTGTCTCAACTACAGTTCCTATATTGCCTCCTCAGCAATCGCCGCAAGCGTGCCTCACCCTACTCTCCCTGGCGTATGGCTACGGCTAGGGATGGAAGGAGATGAGCACTAGTCAACCTCCACTAAACTCTATAGACAACAAGGGTGGATAAAACAGGGGAAATGGCTTAGCTTTAGACGAACTCCAAATAAGCACACGGCCTCAAGCTCCAGAGAGGACGAAGTACTGCTCCTGCTAAGCTTCACAAGTAGAAATGAATAATGAATATAGCCGGCGACTCCCTCTCAGATACACCAGGTATATATACACCCAGGCCAGAGAGCTAATTAGCAAGAGAGAAGTAGCCGCTCGGTCCTAAAGACAGCCTCTTATCTAAGAAGCTGTCTGCAATGCCAACCGTAGAGATCTCCTGCAACCAACTTAAGGGCGACTGTCTGTCACCTCTGATACAACCGTGACAGGATGGCAATAGGTGGGGAAAGAGGGAGAGAGGCCGGACAGCCGTAAGTGCAGGGTCAAGATCCCTGCACTTGTGGTTCATTTACATAGAAATTAGAAAAAAGATTAGTCGGGAATGGAATAAAGGAATGAAAAAAAAAGTACGGAATTAATGAACATTACAGTGATCTAACACAGATTAGACCAGTTTCTAAAACCTGCTAACAGCTTCCCTTTAACTTTTTTTTTGCACAGACTAAGCACAAAAATTCATATGTTCTGCATAAAGTCACAACATTTGAACAAAAATTTCTAGCATACAAAAAAATCACTCCGGCGCAGGGGGGACTGGAATACATTTGCACATAGTTTTACAACTTTTGAAAAATTTGCATTTGATGAATTAGTCTAAAGCATTAGCCAAATTGATAGGAAAATCAGAAAATTAACTAAACAACATAAGACAACTTTAAAAGTTAAATTGCTACGACTAAGGGTTCAGCCAGTGATCGAAACGCGTCAATGTGAGTTATATTTTTATCTGTACTGCTGCTGGATTTGATCTATTTTTGAAGAATAAAATGTACTAGCTTTTATGACAATTATGAGTGCTGCACTGCATTTAGCAAACATAACTTTAAAAAAGACGCAAATTCTTTGATGAATTTGTCGCGAATCACGAAATCATTAATTGAGAGTTATTCACACCGAAGGAAAAAAAAAAGGAGAAAATGCAATGATGAATCGAGCCCTATATTATAAATCTGGAAAAGAAAACTACAAAGTGTTTGACAGAAACGATCCTTTACATGGCTAGTATTGCTATTTTACAAGAGCGCACTTTCAGTAAACAGGTGTGCAGCAATGTGTGCAGTCAAAGGTACTGAACCATAACCAGATTCAGCAGCTGCTAGCTTTCTGGGTGAGAGACGATTGACAGTAAAGAATTTCATCTTCCTGCCCAAAGTATTTTTCAAGGTTTGAACAAAGTTGAAAATCAGCTAAAAAACATAACTGTTCATCAATAAGAAGAATCGCTACATATGTTAAGAATAGGAAAACAATTGAAATGGCATATAATCCTCCAAACCTCTTAAAGAGATTGCCATATCCCCCATTTCAACATATGAAGATCATGAGGGTGAATTCAGACTCTCCTACATTAACCAGAGTGGACAGCTACAGAAAAAAACACATTGGGGTTGCAAATAAGTAGTATTAACCCTGCTATACTGTTCGGGTCTATTTGACCAGAAAAAAAGTTTGTGAAGCAGCAGATTATTTATTATGAGGATCAGCAAGTCGTGGGTATGTGAATTTGTTTATGTATAGGTGTTGTTATGATGAGTGTTGTTTTTTTTTTGTATGAAATAATGATTGTCACATATGTACTGTCCGGGTCAATATGACCCGATAGTGTTTTATACAGATCTCCAGCCATGTTTTCAGTCAAATAAACGATTTATAATATCATTGTCGATTATATATTGCATCTTCTATTGTTTATGGATTTCTCCAGTTCCTGCAGGTCCGTGCGCTCGATACATTTGCAGGTTATTGCAGATGGATGGGCTTTGAGTACAGGTCTGTGCAGGTCTGTTTCACTGTAGTATATAAGCTCTTATTGTTGCTAAACTGGTTAGAGTTTGCTGAGATTTTATTATTAATATTGTATATTTATTTAGTGCTGTTTTATTTCATAACGCTGATTTTACCCCGTGAAAGTTGTGAGTGGCCATTATTTCGAAAGTTTGATAAAAATGTGGCGAAGACGTCCATTGAGTGAAGCTGAATTGTTAAAGCTTGCCAATGCCTCAGATTCTAAAGAAGATATCCAACTGGAGAAATGTGGTCCTCATCTTTGGACACTAAGTGGTGGGGAAAGTGATTATGAGAATTCTGGTTTTGAATCTGATGAGGCACAATACTCAGACAACTAGTCCGATGCAAGCAATTCAGTATAAAAAGAAAAATGTAATTTGGAACTTGCAACCTTCTGCCAAGTCAGGAAAATTGTCCTCTGCTAACATCAGATAATTCGCTAATAACTAGCCGCTAGTAGACAAGTTTGGGATAAATGGATAGAGATTCTTCCAACATTATACAATACTGGTGAAAATGTCACTATGGATGAACAATTTGTGGCATTTCAGGGTAGGTACTTGTTCAGTTCAGACAATATATACTGAGAAAGCCAGCAAAAACCGGCATCGAGATATGGATACTTTGTGACAACAGCAGTTCATACGCTCTAAACGCTCAGGTATATATATATATACAAGAAAAAAAACAAGCCTGAACTGCCGCAAGGTATCCTTGGTAAAAGAGATGTTCATAGTTCACCGATTTACTTTACTAGAGAGATACGACAGTGGTTTCTTACATTCCCAGAAAAATCAAACAGGTCATGCTGATGAGCACGATGCACCATGACAATGCAGTAAGTAGTCAAGATGACAAAAGGCTGCAGATGATATTAGATTATAATTCCACCAATGGGGCAGTTGATCCACTAGATCAACTAATAGCTACGTACACAAGCAGACGCAGAATCAATCGGTGGCCAATGGTTTTATCTTATAACATTGTTGATGTATTTGCCTACATTGCAATTGTATATAAACCCCTATTGGAACGCCAAGGAACTGCATAAACGAAGACTCTTTCTGGAAGAATTAGATGGCATGACAAGTGACTCTCCTATTTTATGAAGAAAAGTAAAACCCTGAAGTGAAGGAGCAGCAGCCATAGCAAACCTTATCCAGCAGCATGCTCAACAAAGCGAACCCGCAGCGATACCTACTATTTGGATAGGTATTACCTTGTCTTTTTTTGTACAACCCCTCTATGACTATCTACAAAGTTGCTTCAATTTTTATTTTAGATCTAGTGTAGCAGTACCAACATTGATTGCAAAGGTGAACCTTCTGTTACTCTTCACACACAACCTATACCTCGAAAGGAAGGAGACAATAGTAATCAGCTCGCCTTCCAGGGAGGACAATTTAGTGTGAGAACCACTTGTATTCAAGTAGGAACCCTGATTGATCTTGTTTGATCAGGGCATGGTGCATGGAGTGTAGAAACATGGCAGGCTGGTATCCAGGTCAGAAATGGAAGAAGGGTCCATGAGGACTGAGCTCCAGCACCAATGAGAAAATGTTAAAACATAAGTTGTACTATTCAATTAAAAACATGGTGAGAAGAAGCAAACAAAAAAAGAAAGATAAAACTTAAGTATCCATATGCTTACGCATTTCGGGTTAAGCTATGAATAAAGGCTGCTAAACCAGAACGCGTATGCTTATGGATCCTTAATCTTTTCTTTTTTTATCTTTTTTTTGCTTTTTTCTCACCATGTTTTTAATTCCATAAAAAAAACATTTTCTCATTGGTGCTGGAGCCCACCCTTCTTTTATACTTCGAAAAGTAGCTGTTGACTTATGACACCCAACGAAGATATCCAAGTAGCTATATCCAATAAAGAAATGTATAAAGCAGAATGAATGCTCCTTTCCACATGAAAATCACCGTAAATTGAACCAAATACCCAAGAAGGGTTATAATAATTAGGTAATCTGGTCCAGATTTGTCCGAACAATATCGTTTTTTCTGTAAAACCTCAACTTGTCATGGGAACTTCTTTAGTAAAAATATTTGGTGATATGGAATAGCAAAACCAAGTCAGACAGATCGATATGTACAGAAAATACAATCTGCTCCATTAACTAAGGATGTTACCCAACATTAACTCACATGTGTTTCGTATTATAAGGGCCTTTGCCTTTCTGAACAGTTTGTCTGAACACATCAAGGTCTCGATTTGTCAAGAGAGCTTGAGTTTTGCAGCACCCAATATCTCATTCTCAGAAGAGCTGGAATGAAGGAGAACAATTGCAGATAAATCAAGGCCAAAAAGTCACCTAACGTAATTTAGTTTTCTAATGCTCTGTAATCCAGTCATAAGGTGTCCAAAAACTGATGGCTTTACTATGAAGTTATAAAAAAAAAAAAAGGTAATGTTTCAGGATACACTTTTGTAGACCCCAGAACGAGGCAAATTCCAATAAGGTCTTTAACAGCACAAATGCGCTATTATGTAATTGACCCATTAGTGTAGCATAAGACCCGGGCCATAACATGGTGTCCAGCTATTCCAGGAATTCTACGCAGATACGCCATAATGATATAATGCATTTGTCTTCTATGTTTATCTCCTTCTCTTCTCAGTCTTCTCCCATTACCGGCCCACTGCCCCAACCCATATGGAACTCATCAGCGATGGCTGCAGAAGTCTTCTCGTCTGGACCTACACCTTCCTCTCCAGATGTTATTCTAATGCAGGCCCGGTAGATAGAAGAGCAGGTCGGAATTCCCAGCGTGGGAGAAGAGGACAGTGAAACATCAGTATCTTATTTTTTTGGACATTAAATACATGCAGCCGCCCCTTGCTGTAAATCTAAAGAGTTTTTCCGACTCGAGAGGCATTTTAAAATCATTACTAAGCTTAAACCATGGTTTGAGACATAGCAGTATCTCGTAGGAGGCCATCACTTCCAGGTAACAGGTGTTTTATGCATTCCTACCAAAAAAAACCCTAAATGGTGGAGTGATGCCTATAGGTCCCATGGGCCCTGATGTTTAGCACCTGAACTCTAAAATCTACAAATCTTATTTTCCGCCTTTCAAGATTTCTGTTCCTCTTCTATTAATAAGACGCTGGAGGTAAATACATTAAGGCTGTGTTACCACATGTTTGTTTGTTTTTACGTCAGAAATCTGCAGCAAAACTGATCTCTGGCAGGAAATCAGCTGCGCCAAAAACGCAGGTTTTGCTGCGTTTTCTGATGCGTTTTTTCAGCGTTTTTTTTCACTATCCTTCTGTCTCTATTTGAATAGAAATCTGCAGAAAAATAGGCTGAAAAATCCAACGTGTGTGAACATAGCCTAAGAGGTTTGACAGATTCTATATGTGCAGTCTGTACAACTGAAATGGGACCATATAGTTAAAAGATCTGCTATCATCACAAAAATAATTACCATTATCTTTTTTTGCACTGTCTCATAGATGTTGGGTTTATAATTACTAGTGAGTTGTGAGTCCCTAGAAAAAGTATCACATCAGTAAGTAACTGAAAGGGAATTTGTAACTAGAGATGAGCGTTGTTCTACTCGAACTGTTCGCCAATTTCAAATTCGAGCTGTTTTGGGCGGTGTTCGAGCCGTTCGGCGAACACGAACAATTTGAGAAAAATTCGGCTGTTCGAGGTTATGTTCGATAACTGTTCGTGCACTAAAATCATAACTGGATTTTTTCTCAGTAATGATGAAAATTAATGTTAATACGCAGTTTGAGTGTACAGCGGGGTGGGAGGAGGGGCAGGGGATGGATCTCTGCAGGAACAATGAAGATCTCCATTTTTTTTTCTCTTTCCCGCATTTGCAGTGGGGAGGTGCAATCTGTCAGCCTATCAGCAGCGCACACACGGAGCGAAGTGCTTTTTTTCACACAAGCAAGGGCATGTGTCATTGGCAGTGTATGTCACATGTCCTTGCCCTATAAGACCAAGCCATTTTCCCCGTCGCCACCATTTTCTCACTGCTGCAGCTGCGTGTTAGACGGCACCGCTGTTGCTGTGTGCGCTATACCTTGTTAATTTCAAGCCAATTTTCGCACAAATCTACAGATAGCTTGGGAGTAGGGAATAGTTGTGATTGCAGTCCTTTTAAGGACTAGGTTACAGCATTTCCTACGACTTTTATCAGGCAGGTCTGTGCTCTTAAATAGATAGATTGTGGGAGTAAAGACTAATTGTAATTGGAGTCCTTTTCAGGACTAGGTTACATCAGTTCCTATCAGTTTTTGCCAGGCAGGTCTGTGCCAGTGCTGTGCAAGTTTTTTTCACAGCATTTGGCTGAATCTAGCAAAGCTAATCCTTTTTGGCCTATTGCAGAGTGTGTTAGTCAGTGGAGTAGCCTATCTGTGTTGCAAGATACACCACCTGTGTATAGAATACCAATTTTTTTACTGCACCTAGTGAAGTAAAATCTTTTGGGCATAGCATCATTCTATTAGTCCATCTATACTGACCTCCATCAAGTTGCAAATTAAAACTAATTTTTATCTGCATCTACAGTACCTCTGAAAAAATATTTGGGCTTCTAGCTGTGTGTGGGACTTGTTCTATTAATCCATCTATACTGACCTCCATCAGGTTGCAAACTGAATATATTTTTTTCTGCATCTACCTCTGAAAAAATATTTGGGCTTCTAGCTGTGTGTGGGTCTTGTTCTATTAATCCATCTATACTGACCTCCATCAGGTTGCAAACTGAATATAATTTTTTTCTGCATCTAACTCTGAAAAAATATTTGGCCTTCTAGCAGTGTGTCGGACTTTCTCTATTAGTCCATCTATACTGACCTCCATCAGGTTGCAAATTAAAAATAATTTGTATCTGCATCTACAGTACCTCTGAAAAAATATTTGGGCTTCTAGCTGTGTGTGGGACTTGTTGTATTAGTCCATCTATACTGACCTCCATCAGGTTGCAAACTGAATATATTTTTTTCTGCATCTACCTCTGAAAAAATATTTGGGCTTCTAGCTGTGTGTGGGACTTGTTGTATTAGTCCATCTATACTGACCTCCATCAGGTTGCAAACTGAATATATTTTTTTCTGCATCTACCTCTGAAAAAATATTGGGCTTCTAGCTGTGTGTGGGTCTTGTTCTATTAATCCATCTATACTGACCTCCATCAGGTTGCAAACTGAATATAATTTTTTTCTGCATCTAGCTCTGAAAAAATATTTGGCCTTCTAGCAGTGTGTCGGACTTTCTCTATTAGTCCATCTATACTGACCTCCATCAGGTTGCAAACTGAATATATTTTTTTCTGCATCTACCTCTGAAAAAATATTTGGGCTTCTAGCTGTGTGTGGGACTTGTTGTATTAGTCCATCTATACTGACCTCCATCAGGTTGCAAATTAAAAATAATTTGTATCTGCATCTACAGTACCTCTGAAAAAATATTTGGGCTTCTAGCTGTGTGTGGGACTTGTTGTATTAGTCCATCTATACTGACCTCCATCAGGTTGCAAATTAAAAATAATTTTTATCTGCATCTACAGTACCTCTGAAAAAATATTTGGGCTTCTAGCTGTGTGTGGGACTTGTTGTATTAGTCCATCTATACTGACCTCCATCAGGTTGCAAACTGAATATATTTTTTTCTGCATCTACCTCTGAAAAAATATTGGGCTTCTAGCTGTGTGTGGGTCTTGTTCTATTAATCCATCTATACTGACCTCCATCAGGTTGCAAACTGAATATAATTTTTTTCTGCATCTAGCTCTGAAAAAATATTTGGCCTTCTAGCAGTGTGTCGGACTTTCTCTATTAGTCCATCTATACTGACCTCCATCAGGTTGCAAATTAAAAATAATTTTTATCTGCATCTACAGTACCTCTGAAAAAATATTTGGGCTTCTAGCTGTGTGTGGGACTTGTTGTATTAGTCCATCTATACTGACCTCCATCAGGTTGCAAATTAAAAATAATTTGTATCTGCATCTACAGTACCTCTGAAAAAATATTTGGGCTTCTAGCTGTGTGTGGGACTTGTTGTATTAGTCCATCTATACTGACCTCCATCAGGTTGCAAACTGAATATATTTTTTTCTGCATCTACCTCTGAAAAAATATTTGGGCTTCTAGCTGTGTGTGGGACTTGTTGTATTAGTCCATCTATACTGACCTCCATCAGGTTGCAAATTAAAAATAATTTGTATCTGCATCTACAGTACCTCTGAAAAAATATTTGCGCTTCTAGCTGTGTGTGGGACTTGTTGTATTAGTCCATCTATACTGACCTCCATCAGGTTGCAAACTGAATATATTTTTTTCTGCATCTACCTCTGAAAAAATATTTGGGCTTCTAGCTGTGTGTGGGACTTGTTGTATTAGTCCATCTATACTGACCTCCATCAGGTTGCAAATTAAAAATAATTTGTATCTGCATCTACAGTACCTCTGAAAAAATATTTGGGCTTCTAGCTGTGTGTGGGACTTGTTGTATTAGTCCATCTATACTGACCTCCATCAGGTTGCAAACTGAATATATTTTTTTCTGCATCTACCTCTGAAAAAATATTTGGGCTTCTAGCTGTGTGTGGGACTTGTTGTATTAGTCCATCTATACTGACCTCCATCAGGTTGCAAATGAAAAATAATTTTTATCTGCATCTACAGTACCTCTGAAAAAATATTTGGCCTTCTAGCAGTGTGTCGGACTTTCTCTATTAGTCCATCTATACTGACCTCCATCAGGTTGCAAATTAAAAATAATTTTTATCTGCATCTACAGTACCTCTGAAAAAATATTTGGGCTTCTAGCTGTGTGTGGGACTTGTTGTATTAGTCCATCTATACTGACCTCCATCAGGTTGCAAACTGCATATATTTTTTTCTGCATCTACCTCTGAAAAAATATTTGGGCTTCTAGCTGTGTGTGGATCTTGTTCTATTAATCCATCTATACAGACCTCCATCAGGTTGCAAACTGAATATAATTTTTTTCTGCATCTACCTCTGAAAAAATATTTGGCCTTGTAGCAGTGTGTCGGACTTTCTCTATTAGTCCATCTATACTGACCTCCATCAGGTTGCAAACTGAATATATTTTTTTCTGCATCTAACCCAGCCAATAGTTTTGGCCTAATACCACAGTTTGGCCACTCAGCTCTGCTCGGTTACCATCCATTGTTTTTTTGTGCAAACAACTCCAGAGTTGTGAATTAGTTAACCACCAAAATGAGTGGAAAAAGGCCTGCTGCTGGTGGATAGGGGAATAGGCGTGTTGGGAAGGGGAAAAAAGGTTGTGTCCGTGGGGTAGGTGTTAAAGCAACAGTAACATCTGCAGAAGAATGACCATCTTCCAGCCAAACTAAAATGTCTACTTCTTTTAGCGGACAATGTGATAAGATCCCTTTCTTACGGCCACGCCAATCGCTACAAATTCCAGATGAGGCACAAAAACAGCAGGTGCTTCAACGGATATCAAGTGCTCCTTTAAGTGGGCTCTCCTCCACATCAACTTCAACATCACAAATACTCCAGTCCTCAAAGGTGTCACCCAAATCGCACTTGCTTCCTCACAGCTCCCAAATCTCCAGCTGCCCGTCTGAGTATGAGGTAAAACAGATGGTTGAGTCTGCAGAGCTGTTTACTCATACTATAGCCTGGGAATCAGAGGTCGACTCCAGCGCTTCTGTGAATCCAGACGAGGAAATGATCTGCACTGATGCCCAGAATCTTTATGAGTCGGATCCAGGACCAGACGCAGAAGGTTCTGACCATAATGTAGACCCTCATTCCCAAACTGTAACTCCTGTTGGTGGAGACAATGAGGAAGACGATGATAAGACTCAAATACCTGATTGGAGCGACAACTTTAGTTTTTTGTCAGGGTAGGAACAGGTTGGCTCTGAGGACGACGGGTGTGATAACACACAGGGTGATGATGATGAGGTTGGAGATCCCACTTACTGTCAACCCACAGTCAGCCAAGAGATGAGGTCAGCAGAGGAGGTGGAGGAAGATGCTAGTGACGACGAGGTCAGGTTGCGCCTTCCTGGACAGAGACGTAGTACTGGAAGCACGTCAACAACTGCATCCTCAAACACAACTCTGCCTCTCACCACAAGTCGTGGTGGCTCTTCAGGTCGCATGGGTGCTAAGCCTTGCATAGCCTGGGCATTTTTTCAGATCGATAAAGATGACCCAACTCGTGTTATCTGTAACATTTGTCAGCAAAAGCTAAGTAGAGGCCAAAAAATACATAGTTTGAGTACTTCATGCATGAACCGGCACATGGACATGAAGCATAAGTTGCAGTGGGAAGCTCAGTGTGCTACAATGCGGCCTAGCCGGCCGGGCCAACCACCGTCTGCCATATCTTGTGCATCCGCGGCCTCTTCATCCTCTGTGACTGGGGGGACAGCAGTCACATCTGTTTTGGGGCGCAGACCTGCCACCTCTTTACCCGCAACAGCCAGCGTGATTGGCAGGTCATCATTTTCTTTGGAGGTGGTAACAGCAGCTGGTGTTGAGCGCTGTCCGACATCGATAGCACCACCTTTGGATCAAGGCAACCTAACATGTCCGCCTGCATCTTCCTCACAGACCGGCAGTTTGCCGGGGACACCCTTATCAACCCCGTCTAAGCACAATAGCCAGCCCTCGGTCCCTCAGATGTGGACAAGTAAAAGACCATTTCCTCCTAGCCATGAGAAAGCTAAGAGGTTGAATTTCACCATCTGCAAGCTCTTGGCTACAGAAATGCTGCCTTTCCGCCTGGTGGACACAGAGGATTTTCGAGACCTTATGTCCGTCGCAGTGCCCCAGTACCAGATGCCCAGTCGGCACTACTTCTCAAAGAAAGGTGTGCCTGCGCTCCACCAGCATGTCGCACACAACATCACCGCTTCTTTGAGAAACTCTGTGTGTGACAGGGTGCATTTCACCACAGACACTTGGACGAGTAGGCATGGACAGGGGCGTTACATGTCGCTGACTGGGCACTGGGTAACTATGGTGACAGCAGGACAAGGGGCTGCTGTCCAAGTCTTGCCGTCCCCACGAGTTGTGCGTCAATCCTCTTTATGTCAAAGTTCCTCCACTGCTTCTGCCTCCTCAACCTCCTCTCGGTCTTCCACCTGCACCCAAAGCCTGTCTGGTCATGCCACAAGCTTTCTAACTGCGCAGAAGGGATCCTGCACACCTCCTTACTATGCTGGCAGTAGGGCTCAACGTCATCAGGCGGTTTTTACATTGAAATGTCTGGGAAATGTGAGTCACACAGCTGAGGAGTTGTGGTCAGCTCTGGAGAACCAATTTCATGAATGGTTGTCTCCACTGGACCTGAAACCAGGGAAGGCCGTGTGCGACAATGCTGCAAACCTGGGTGCGGCCCTTCGCCGGGGCAATGTCACACACGTGCCTTGTATGGCTCACGTGTTGAACCTGGTTGTCCAGCAATTTTTAGCCCACTATCCCAGACTAGATGGCCTTCTGCAGAGGGCACGGTCGCTGTGTGCTCACTTCCGCCGTTCGCATCCCGCAGCTCAGCGACTTACATCTCTACAGAAGTCGTTGGGCCTGCCACTTCACCGGCTAAAATGCGATGTGCCTACCCGGTGGAATTCAACTCTGCACATGTTGCAGCGACTGTGGCAGCACCGACAAGCCCTGGTGCAATACGTTCTGACGTATAGCCTGGGCCAACGAGATTCAGAGGTGGGGCAAATCACGCTGGAGGAGTGGTCTCAGATCAGGGACCTATGCACCCTTCTGCACAGTTTTGAAATGGCGACGAAGATGTTTAGTGCTGACGATGCCATTATCAGCATGACTATTCCGGTGATTTACATGCTGGAGCACATGTTAAACAGAATTCCGAGTCAGGTGGTGGCACAAGAGGAGGTGGAGGAAGTAGAGGAGGAGGAATTGTATGCGGAAGGGCTAACATCTGCAAGGTCCAGACGGTCGGCAGCACCAAGGCGGCAGGCATGTGAGGGTGGGGGAGATGGTTTTACCAGGGCGCATGGTAGCAGCCAAACTAGTGAGGAAGGTGCAGGAGCCCAGGAAGAAGTGGAGGACGAACTGATGGAAGACTCATCAGATGAGGGAGACCTTGATCACATTTCTGTTGTGCGAGGTTGGGGGGAGAGGACAGAGGAAGGAAGCATGATTGTTACCTCGCCACCAACACAACAGGGACTTGGTGCTCCTGGATGCGCAACACACATGAGTGCCTTCTTGCTGCACTACCTGCAACATGACCCTCGAATTGTGAGAATTAGAAATAATCCTGACTACTGGGTTGCCACACTGTTAGATCCCCGGTACAAAAGTAAATTTGCAGAAATTATTCCTGCCATAGAAAGGGATGCACGCATGCAGGAGTATCAGCAGAGACTGTTGCAGAATCTTACATGTGCTTTTCCACAAAATACCAGTGGTGCACGTAGTGAATCTCACAGTTCCAACTTGCCAACCGTGGGACCGTCAAGTGTTCAGCACTCAAACCGTAACAGAACCACAGTATCTGGTGGTAACATCAATTTTGCGGAATCATTTCACCACTTTTTTAGCCCATCCTTTGCAAGGCCACAGGAGACAAGAAGTCTGACACACAGTCAACGCCTAGAGACGATGGTACAGGAGTATCTCCAAGTAAACATTGAAGCCACGACTGTGTCACTGGACCCTTGCTCTTTTTGGGCTTCCAATCTGGATAAATGGCCGGAGCTAGCCACTTACGCCTTGGAGATCTTGTCATGCCCCGCAGCCAGCGTTCTGTCTGAACGTGTGTTCAGCGCTGCTGGTGGTGTGCTGACAGATAAGCGCACGCGGCTCTCCACTGATAATGTAGACAGACTCACGTTCATAAAGATGAACAAATCATGGATCCGAAACGACTTTTCTACCCCTGTGTCATCCTGGGGAGAGTAAAAGCTTGATGATTGGTTAAAATCACCCTACCAAACGTTTTAAGCTTTCAAATTACTAATCATGTTTATCTGTATCTTGACTGGAAAATAATTTGGGCTTTGTAGCAGTGTGCAGCACTGATCCTATTAGGCCATCTATAATAAGCTCCACCAGATTTAAAATTAAAAATAATTTTTAGCTGCATCTAGCCCGGAAAATAATTTTGGGGCTCCGAGATGCGCAAGACACATAAGTGCCTTCTTGCTGCACTACCTGCAGCATGACCCTCATATTGTCAGAATTCGAAGTAATCATGACTACTGGGTTGCCACACTCTTAGATCCCCCAAACTTTTCGATCAACCTTTTCATTTTAATAAAGACCAAAAAAATGGTCATTTTTGAAATTATAAGCATTAGCAGGTTGTTAGAAACTGAAATCAAACAGTTTTCAACTCAAAACTTTATTCTAGGTGATGTTACATTTTCACATAGGACCCCTTGTTCGAAAGGAGCTTCTGAACTCTCTCGTCCATTGAATTTGTCAGGTTTTGGATGGTTTCTGCTTCAATTGTTTTGCATGAGGACAGAATACCCTCCCAGAGCTGTTGCTTAGATGTGAACTGCCTCCCGCCATCATAGACACTCCTTTTAATGATGCTCCAAAGGTTCTGAATGGGGTAGAGGTCAGGGGAGCATGGGGGTCACACCATAAGTTTGTCCCCTTTTATGCCCATATCAGCCAGAGATGCAGATGTTTTATGTGCAGCATGAGATGGTGCATTATCATGCAGAAAAATGATCTTGCTGTGAAATACACGGTTCTTCTTCTTGAACCATGGCAGGAAGTGCTGTTTGAGAAAATCCACATACATTATGGAGTTCATCTTTAGCGCCTTCAGGGATCCTAAAGGGGCCGACAATCTCTCTCCCCATGATTCCAGCCCAAAACATTACTCCACCTCCTCCTTGTTGGCGCTGTAGCCGTGTTTGCGTGAGGTGTCCATCAACCAGCCATCCTCCACTCCATCCATCTGGACCATCGAGCGCTGCACGGCACTCATCCGTGAACAAAACAGTTTTGAAATCAGTCTTCATGTAATGTTTGGCCCACTAGAGCCGTTTCTGCTTGTGTGAAGTGGATAGAGGAGGTCAACAGGATGGCGTATGCACAGCTGCAAACCTCTGAAGGACCCTGCATCTTGTTGTTCGGGGGACGTTGGAGGCACAAGCAGCTTCAAAAACTTGTCTGCTGCTATGACAAGGCTTTTTTGTCGCTGCTCTTTCAACCTGACGTAATTGCCTGTAGGAAAGAGTCCTCAATTTGCCCTTATCAGCACGCACACGTGTGTACTGTGAATCAGCTACATACTTCTTGATTGCCAAGACACTTCATCCTGATCATCGCACAATGTTGATTGTAGTCATGCCTTGACCTAAACACTCCACAATTTGTTGCTTCTCAGCAGCCGACACATCCTTTTTCTTTCCCATTTTGGCAGAAAATGTAGGCTGCTTAATAATGTGAGACAGCCTTCTTAAGTAGTCTTGCCTTTCATTGGACACACCTGCCAAACTAATTAGCACAGGTGTCTGCAATTGCTTACAGTGATATAAAGAGCCCTGACACACATCACCATCAATGAGTTTAACTGACAAACAAACAAATTCTTCCCTTATCACTCCTAAACACTTTTTGCATAATAATTTGGAACACAGTGTACATGTGCTTTTCCACAAAACACCAGTGGTTCACGTAGTGAATCTTACAGTTCTAACTTGCCAACCGTGGTCTGTATGGAGTTGTTCAATAAAGGGCAAAAAATTAAGATAACATAGATGGGAGAGGTCTCTATGAATAGGAATTCCTAAGTATTTGATACCCTGTGAGGGCCAGGCAAAGGGAAAGTTGGACTGGATGGAATCCTATATGGATTTGGGGAGGGAGACATCGAGGGCCTCAGACTTCGCTGCATTGATTTTAAAATTTGACCATGTAACAAAGTGATCTATTTCAGCCATAACAGCAGGGATGGATATATGTGATTGAGTGATATATACTAGGACATCATCAGCAAATAGAGAGCACTTGTACTCGGTGCCTCCCACCTCAATCCACCTAATATTGGGGTTATGGCAAATTGATGAGAGCAGGTGCTCCGTCACTAGGATGTATAAGAGAGGGGACAGAGGACATCCCTGCCTTGTCCCATTGGTGATTGTGAAAGGTGATGAAAATGTTCTGACGCGCCCCCTGGGCCTTGGGACACCCGGAGCCGGACCCTTTTTGGTGGATGCTGGTGGTTGTAGTCTCCGTGGCGGCAACCCGGTTCCGTGGCTCAGGGCGGTCAAACCAGTGGCGGAACTATTTATGTGGTTTTGATGTTTAAATGTCCGACTACGCCACCCGTGGATTGCGGTCAGAGTGAACCGCCGCTCCAGGGCAGACCGCTGAGGCTGGTGTTGTGGGTGCAGCAGAGCGTAGCATAACTCCCCACGGGAGGAGTATAGCCTCAGGGCAGTGTATGCGGAGGATGGGGGTGATGGTGCAGGGCAGCAGCAGTAATGACACGGAGTCAGTGATGCAGTCCAGGGCCTTTACTCACAGTTCTTATTATCCAGACCACGTCTGCAGGTAACGGCTGCCCACGTCGTACTGTGCTCACCAGGTGAGGGGCTCAGACAACTCCCAGATAACTTTGGAGTGCTTCACAGGACCCCCTTTGTGTGTCCTTTGTCTGGCCTTTCTTACCAACCCTTCTGTCTGGCTGCCTCGGGCCTCCTCTTGGTAAACTTGGCGCCAGTTTCCCTGACCCTATGTGGTGCCTTCCTAGCGGGTGTAGCGAGGGGCTGCGCCACATAAAATGTCACAGCCTCCTGTTTCTAGCTGACGGTCGTTTCCTGCCTCCACTAGTTTCGGGGACCGGTCTCCCCCTTTGGCCTGACCCCTCCACGCAGGTGGATTCTGGCGTGCGGTGGCGACTCGCCCGTCCGCACCCCTGAGATCCCTTCGTTCCTCGTTCCTGGAGCCTTCTCCGCTCCTCTTCCTTCCTTCTCCCTCTTCCAGGCCTGGGCCTCTGTTACTAGGCCCGCCTCCGGAGCAGAGCTCATGCAGAGCCCCTGCTCCCTGCCACTTCTGCTCAGACTTCTCTGCACTGAACTAAGATGGTGCCCACCTTTTATACTCCCTTCTCAATGCACCCAGGAACTGCTTCCTCCCTGCTCCTGCACTACAGGGTTCCCCTTCCTCAGTGTTCCCTCCCCCCACTCCAGCCAGGGACAGGGACTGTCGTGCCCATCTCAGGGGCATATTGGTCGCCCTGCCTCACGGCAATGTGGTGTAATGCATGCAGGTGTCGGGTCCTGATCCACACTCCATCCTTACCTGAGAGTGAGATATCACACCTCTGGGTGAGGTGCAATACCTCTGTAGCAACCGAGCCCTCAGGGTGCTACAGTTCCATTTATCTTCAGCCTAGGTGACGTATTGCGATACAGGGCCGTGATTTTGGCTATAAAAGGGTCCCCTAGACCCCTACCCCAAGCTTTTTAAGAGAATCATATATGGCGTGCCAGGAGACTCTATGGAATGCTTTCTCAGCATCCAACGAGAGTATCTAATTACAAATTTTTAACTGCATCTAGCCCAGGAAATACTTTGTGCCTAGTAGCAGGGTCTGCTAGTCAGCGGATTATCCCGGCTGTTAAGCAAGCTACACCACCTGTAGTTTGGACACTTCATTTTTTCAAAGGAAATGCTTCGGGACCACGGGATACTCAGTGAAGAGCATCAGGAGGCACCCCAAGGCATAGGGGCTGGGACTGGCAGTAGGATGCCTTGCGGTGGACAGCCGAGCTCGATCCTTATAAAAGCTTTTTAACTGCAGCAGCTTTAGTGGACGCTACTGGAGCTGGAATTACGCGGCTGCTGGCATGAGACTTGCCCTCCAATAGATCCTTGTAAATGGATTTAAAGTGTATTCATTCAAATTAGAGAGACAATTTAAATTAAAAAGCTTAGAGCTGCCTCCACCACAGGGGGGCTCGCTCGACCCACCAGCGGACAGGCACCAGTATTGGGAGAGGGGGGCTGGCCATCAGGGTTCACCGCGGCTCTGGCACAAACCCGGCGACACGGAGGTGGCACGGGCAGGAGCGGACTGGCCGTGTCGGCTTCTCACTTTTTGGATTTTAGAAGGGCATGACATGCCTATATCTGTGTCTCCCCCTCCTTTTACTCCTCCACCTCTTTTCTTTTCTCATGACTATATGTACTTGTCACTTTTCCATGTGTTAGTTATGTCTTCTGAGCAGTTTGTCAGCTTTTGGACACCTTTGAAGGTGTTTTCTATGTGTTTCTATGTGTTTTTGTTTGCCTGCCATTGGTTTTAACGGTGTTCGAAGGTGTTCGACGAACAGTTCGACGAACCGAACCGAACTCGAACACTACGGGGGTGGCTCAACACTATTTGTAACCAAGTTTTTGCTACCCTATTTGAGCATAGCATGATGTCAGGTCAGAGACCCTGATTCCAGGAATGTATGTATTACTGGGCTGCTTGCAGCAGTTCTGATGAAAAATTCTTTTATCTGCTGCAGCTCTTCCAGTTCTCTGAATCCTGAGCTCTGTATAACCCCGTGCACATCACTGATTGGTTGCTTACTCTACATAGGAAGAAAGCTACCAATCAGTGATGGGGGTGTGGTTGGTTACCTGGCAGTAGGCCAAGTAGTCCTCTAGTGATAATCTCCAGATGATAAAAAAATTGTTTTATAAAAACTACAGTAAGGAGCCCAGTAAGTGACACATTGCCGGAGTCAGGATCTCCACACCTGCTGTCACGCCAGGTGTGGGAAAAACTTAGTGCAACACAAAGGGAAAAGGAAAAGGGAGCCCAGACTCTAGGAAAAGGGGGAAGGGGAGACCTCATAGTCAGGTCTAGTGTCACCCTGTCTCAACTACCGTCCCTATATAGGCTCTTCACCAATCGCCGCACACGTGCCTCGCCCTGACTTTCCCTGGCGTATGGCTAAGGATAGGGAAGGGAGGAGATGAGCACTAGTCAATCTCCACTAAACTCTATAGACAACAATGGTAGACAAACAGGGGGAGATTGCTTAGCTTTAGATGACTCCAGACAAATGCGCACACAGCCTCAAGCTCCAGAGAGGACAAAGTACTGCTCTTGCTAAAGCCTCACAAGTAGAAATGAATATAGCCGGCACCTCCCTCTCAGACACGCCAAGTAATAATACAACCAGGCTAGGGAGCTAACTAGCCAGAGGGAGGTAGCCGCTGGGTCCTAGAGACACCCAGAAGATGTCTGTAATGCCAAACGTAGAGATCTCCTGCAACAAACTGCATGTCAACTGTCTGTCACCTCTGACACACCCATGACACCAGCATTATGTTCCTCTCAGATTAGTTAGCAAAAACCGGGTGACAGATTCTCTTTAACAGGGTGGTCTCCTTTCAACAAACTTTTGCCAAATGAGGACAACAGGAGCTGTCATCGAGAAGTCACCACTGCAGTCGATCAGCAGAGACCAGAGGAGACGTGGAGACTAGTGTTGAGCGATACCTTCCGATATCAGGAAATATCGGATTGGATTGGATCGGGCCGATACTCAAAAAGTATCGGATATCACCGATTCCGATACCGGAAACCAATGCAAGCCAATGGGACACAAATATCGGAATGAAAATAAACCCTTTCTTTCCTTGTAGGTTAATTCTACATGAAGGAAAACAACTAACAATAATGTAGAATGTATTGGGGGAGGTGGTTGCCCAAATTGATGTGAACAGTGCTCACAGTGAAACATGAAAAGCCGGCAATTCAGCAGCGGCATACACCGGTACCCGACAATTTAGAACAGAAAGAATAGAGGTTCACATTGACGTGGGGCTTCGCCCTATTTTTGTGTCCGGCCAGGTACAGCATCCAGGAACGGGCTGCCCCAACCACCAGCTGCCTATTTGTACCTGGCCGGACACAACAATATAGGGAAGCCCTTTTTTTTTCAATTATTTCATGAAATAATTAAAAAAAAATTGAAATGGGGCTTCGCACTATATTTGTGTCCAGCCAGGTACAGCAGGCAGGAACGGGCTGCCCCCAACCACCAGCTGCCTATTTGTACCTGGCCACACACAACAATATAGGGAAGCCCTTTTTTTCTTGGTTTAATTTAGAACAATAAAGAATTGTATGTTTATTTCAATTAAATGACTTTAGTCTGGGTGTTTGTGGGTTTTTTAAACTTTGACTATGGGGTTAGTAATGGGGGTGTCTTATAGACGCCTCTCCATTACTAACCTGGGCTTGATGTCAGCTGGCATTATAAGCTGACATCAACCCCAGCCCTATTACCCCACTGCCACCACTACAGGGCAGTGGGAAGAGCGAGGCTAAGTGCCAGAATTGGCGCATCCTATGGATGCGCCATTTCTGGGGCGGCTGACGGCTGGTGTTTCTAGCCTGGGAGGGGGCCAATATTCATGGCACCCTTCCTGGGCTATTAATATCAACCCCCAGCTGTCTGCTTAGCCTTTGCTAGCTATTAAAATAGGGGGGACCCCACGTCATTTTTTGGGGGGTTCCCCCATTTTAATAGCTAGTAAAGGCTAGGTATTCAGCTGGGGGCTGATATTAGTAGCCTGGGAAGCTCCGTGGGTATTACCCCCTTCCCAGGCTTCAAACATGTGCCCCAGCCATCTGCTTAACCTCCGCTAGAGACTATAATTACGGGGAACCCCACGCCAATTTTTTTTTTAATAAATCCTTTATTTTAACACTAAATGACAAATACAGTAACCAACACTGTCACTGTACTTCTTATATATTTGACTGACATGTTTCTATCTATCTAATCTATGTGTGATGCTCTATCTTTCTGTTCTAAATTGTCAGGTACCGCTGCTGAATTGCCGGCCGGCTTTTTTAAAGAGACGGTGCATGAAAACACTATTATTTTTTTAAATAAATCCTTTACACTAAATGACAAGTACAGTAAGCAACACTGTCACTGTACTTATTATATATGTGACTGACATGTTTCTATCTATCTAATCTATGTGTGAAGCTCTATTCTTTCTGTTCTAAATTGTCGGGTACCGGTATATGCCGCCGATGAATTGCCGGCTTTTCATGTTTCACTGTGAGCACTGTTCCCATTGATTTGGGCAACCACTGTAATGCCACAACCACCATGGCTGTGGCATTAACGTCTTAAAAAAATATTAATTCCTGCTATTCCATTTAATTGTAATGTAAGGGAGATAATGTAATGTCAGCGCTTGAGCAGGAGAATTCTCCCACGCTGGGATGACATTCTGATGACAGGCTGGATCGCAGCTGAGCGCTGCCATCGAGCTGGTCATCCTTCAGAGACACTGCAGAGCGCAGGCATTATGTGAACTTCCGATTCCGGTATTCGATATTCTAAAAGTATCGGAACTCAGTATTGGAACTCCGATAAAGCGAATATCGGTCGATACCCGATATTTCAGTATGCTCAACACTAGTGGAGACACATGCTCAAAACATGATAGCAAATAATTTCCTATATTTGCCTGAAATCGAATAAAGAGACAGGAAAGTGCTGGGAAATTCTGAAATAAGACAATATAATTTGTGAACCAGGAATGAAAATTCAGATTATTTTTACACCAATGGTGAGTTGGCTCTTTATTATTGCTAAGAAGTTTAAAGGGGTTGTCCGGGACTTTAAAATTGATGTTACATAGTTACATAGGTTGAAAAAAGACCTAGGTCCATCAAGTTCAAACTTCCTCCATCAATTCTACATTTTGTCACAAATTGAACTATAACCTACAATGTTATCTGTATCGAGGAAATCATCCAGCCCTTTTTTAAAAGCTGTTATAGTGTCGGCCATCACTACCTCTTGTGGTCGGCATTTCACAGTCTGACTGCTCTGCCTGTAAAGAACCCTTTCCTATTTAGCTGCCGGAATCTCCTTTCTTCCACCCGTAATGAGTGCCCGCTGGTCCTTAGTATGGTCTTTGGAAGGAATAAGTCATGTGCCAGTACTTTGCACTGCCGAAAATGTAATTTTCTGTATTTTTGTGAGTCTTCCCAGGTCTCGAACCCACAACCTTAACATTACAGGCAGAACCTAAGCTACTGAGCCATAAGCTTTAGTGAAAAATAGGCACTCCTGAGATCCCAGACAATGTCTGAACGGTTCCACACAAAAGGTTGATACATAAAATGAGAACAATGGGGATAGGGGAAAATATATGTATGTGGGTTAAGAACTGGCTCAGTGATAGGAAACAAAGGGTGGTTATTAATGGAACACACTCAGACTGGATCACAGTTAACAGTGGGGTACCACAGGGGTCAGTATTGGGCCCGCTTCTTTTTAACATATTTATTAATGACCTTGTAGGGGGCATACAGAGTAATATTTCAATATTTGCAGATGACACTAAAATCTGCAGGGTAATCAATACAGAGGAGGACAATTTTATATTACAGGAGGATCTATGTAAACTAGAAGCTTGGGCTGATAAATGGCAAATGAGCTTTAATGGGGATAAATGTAAGGTAATGCACTTGGGCAGAGGAAATAAAATGTATAATTATATGCTTAATTGTAAAACACTGGGCAAAACTGTCACTGAAAAAGACCTGGGTGTATTGGTGGACGACAAGCTCACGTTTAGTGGCCAGTGTCAGGCAGCTGCTGCAAAGGCAAATAAAATAATGGGATGCATTAAAAGAGGCAGAGATGCTCATGAGGAGAACATCATTTTACCTCTATACAAGTCATTAGTGCGACCACACTTAGAATACTGTGTACAGTTCTGGTCTCCGGTGTATAAGAAAGACATAGCTGAACTAGAGAGGGTGCAGAGAAGAGCGACCAAGGTTATTAGAGGACTGGGGGGTCTGCAATACCAAGACAGGTTATTACACTTGGGGTTATTTACTGTGGAAAAACGAAGGCTTAGGGGTGATCTTATTACTATGTACAAGTATATGAGGGGACAGTACAAAGACCTGTCTACTGATCTTTTTACTCTGAGGCCAGAGACAGGGACAAGGGGGCATCTTCTACGTCTGGAGGAAAGAAGGTTTAATCATAATCACAGACGGGGATTCTTTACTGTAAGAGCAGTGAGACTATGGAACTCTCTGCCGCATGATGTTGTAATGAGTGATTCACTACTAAAATTTAAGAAGGACCTGGATGCCTTTCTTGAAAAGTATAATATTACAGGTGATAAATACTAGATTCATTGATAGGGCGTTGATCCAGGGAACTAGTCTGATTGTAGTATGGAGTCGGGAAGGAATTTTTTTCCCCAATGTGGAGCTTAGTGTTTGCCACATGGGTTTTTTTTGCCTTCCTCTGGATCAACAAGTTAGGCTATGGGTTGAACTAGATGGACTTAGTCTTCCTTCAACCTTAAAAACTATGTTACTATGTTACTATGATATGTCGCACTCTCACAAATCAGACATTGTCTGGGACTTTAACATCAATTTTAAAGTCCCAAAAACCCCTTTAAACTTCATAGGAATAATAAAAAGACAGATGACCATTGGTCTAAACATAATCCGATTTTTCATTCCTGGTTCACAAGTTATATTTGGCGTATCATACTCCAAGTATTCCTTCATTAAGACTGGCATGCGCAACGCCAGTCTTAATGAATCAGCCCTTAAGTTTCTGTTCTTTCAGGAAGTTCACATGTACGTTGCCAGCAATAGACTGACTCAGACCCTATTTTTCAATTGAAGGGTCTAATGAGCGTGCACAAAGGTCATTGTGAAGGGAGGGGAGAGCAGGGTCAGCTGTGACACCGCCTACTGTAATTGGTGGATCCTGTGTTATCAGCTGTGTATAGAGGTGTTACCTGTCAGTCTAATCCTGCCTGTGGTGGTAATGAGACTTCTAAAAACTCTTCTTGAAAAAACAGAGAGTGGGAATCTAAACAGCCTCAGTGGCCACTGTGAAAATGGCAAGATTTCTCATGTTTTTTGTAATTACAGATTTATGATATCAAAAAAAGAAAAAACAACAAATATGTGTAAAAAATATCACTTAAAACAAAAAACTTGAATTCCACAACAGGTAAATTTCTGTAGATACATTCCCTTTAATCCCTTAGATACCATGGTCAATAGTGACTTTAGCATCTAAGCAGTTTGACAGAATGAAGAGACTTTCTCTATCAGCCCGTGAGCACCCTTGCAAAGTAATCATGGGGAGCTGAATTCTCTTCCCGGCTATTTCCATATGTTTTATAAAGGATGCAAATTGTCTCTTCAGAGAGGAAGAGGATTTGAACTCTAGCGCCACCTATTGAAAGAGTCAATATCGACCCTTTAACAAGCCTTGCCACATGATTTAGGATAAAAGGCAAACCAGAATCTCAATTCACAGACACATCTTTCGGGGTGTTGCCCCTCCTCAGTGCAAAGCATGAGACCTGATTCAAAGCGTCTTAAAGGGTCGATATTAACACTTATGATTGCTCCTTCCCAGAGGTGGCACTAGCATTCAAGTCCTCTTTATCTCTGAAGAGACAATTTGCATATTTAATTTCCCAGAGGAGCATGCATGGCTTTTAAGTCTCCTTACCCTGGCATGTCAGGCATGTCATTCTCTACAAGGAGAAACATTATCCCTTAGACCAGGATGAATGGAAGTTCCAGGACACATGTGCGACCACTGTTAAAGCTTAACTGGGGACAAGGGACCTCCATTCTGGCACTCAGTGGTGGTCTCAACAGTTAGACCCGTACCGATCCAGCAGTTTTCACCTATTTTAAGGCCCAAACTGGATACATTGTCAAACGATGGATGTAAGCAAAGGCAACCCAATAAATAGAATGTGTATGGCCCTGGAAAAGTTCCCTTATTTCCAATCTTTATACTTCTGGAGACAACTTCTCATTCTCTTGCTAACTATTTCACAGCTCAGGAGGCTTTTTGGGACATGTGCATGGCTACATTATTTTAATACGGTCACAATGGCTCTTCTATCACACCAAGCATTTTATGCTCCTTTTTTTACTTTTACATTTAAGTCTAAATATAAAGTGCTGAAATTTAAAGCCATCAGGGAGAAAAATAATCATAAATTGACCTAGCCCATGAGATAAATTTGCTAAAAAAAAAAAACAGAAGGAAGGGTATTTTTATTTCACGAAATACATGGATGGATTCCTGTAGATAATTCTCTCATCTATGCTTTCAATTTTATATATGAGCTCGGGTTTAGCATTAGCGTTTCTACAGCATGCAGTACATGATCTATGTGTCGTAACAAGTCCAAAGTCATAAAAAAATCATCTTCATTCCTGGAGGTGATCACAATGCCAAAATCCTTATAAAAAAATATATATATATATATCAGCTCTCGGAAATAAAGTCCATTGTTAAGAATGAAAAGAGCGATGAGGGATGATTTATGGGCAGCGGAGGAAAACGCAGGGAACATTTTGCTTGTGATTAATCTGCTAACGATTTCAAAGCCAAAATAACTAAGATGAACCCTTAAAAGGTTAAACAACCAAAACTTTCGAGATTGCCTCTTTGGGAAACTTTTGCAGTAATTAAACATGTGCTGAAGCAGCAAGGTTTGTCGGGACCAGTCTTCTCCTTTTGTTGGCTCCGTCGCTCCCGGACTATTTTTATTATGTTGCATTATGGATTAAATACATTGGGAATATGTTCAGGCTCCGAAATGGCATTACCACATTCTGCTGTAATGAAGCATTAAACGGCTCAGCTGGAGCGCACGACAAAAGCAGCAATTATTTTTCTCAATGTTCTTGAAAGGGAAGATGCCTGGCGCTGTAAATCAATACTGCAAGACGTTCAGCGCCAGCTCTGACAAGCAGCGAGATATATAAATTAAAGGCAACTATTTCAATTATTGCTCATATTAGAAAAGGAAGTCATTATCCGCCTATCTTCTGTATTCCATGATTGCACATCAATCTATCCCCAAGGAGAAGGACGGATATAAAAAGGAGTAAATTAATGTTATTGTCTATTGTCATCTAGATCAGCCAGGCCTAGAAATATGCATCTGGTTGTGCTAAAGGTAGAATTTGCCTGCTGCGATGTACTCAGCCCTGCCATATCAATTATACTTTGAAAGTAAACTTATCCTTCATACTTTTTCTTCCTAAGGAACTATCAAACACATATGCAATAGTTTTCCTTAACCCCCTTAAAGAGGACCTGTCACTTGCTCAAAAAATTGATTTAAATACCTTCTAAAAATCCCTGAGCTTCCCTGATTTTGCCGCTCTTTTCTGTTTTGCTCTGCGTTGCTCCATTACGGAGATATTCACATTTGTTCCTTTTGGAGGCAATATGTGAAATCTCTGCTTACAGTCCAACTGGGTGTCACGAGTGTGTCAGAAGTGACAGACAGTCACCCTGCAGTTGTTTGCAGGAGATCTCTACATTTGGCATTACATACATCTTCTTAAGGCTGTCTCTAGGGCCCAGCGGCTACCTTCCTCTGGATAATTAACACCCTTGCCTGGGTGTATAAATACCTGGTGTGTTTCAGAGGGAGGTGCCAGCGATATTCATTACTACTTGTGAAGACTTTAGTAAGAGCAGTACTTCGACCTCTCTGGACCTTGAGGACATGTGTGCATTTGTCTGGAGTCGTCTAAAGCTAAGCAATTTCCCTCTGTTTGTCCTCCCTTGTTGTCTATAGTGTTTAGTGGAGATTGACTAGTGCTCATCCCCTCTGTTCATTAGCCTAAGCCAAATGTCAGGGAAAGACAAGGCGAGGTACCCATGCGCCGATTGGTGAAGAGCCAATACAGGGATGTTAGGGGACACAGGGTGACGCTAGATCAATCTAGGAGGTCTCCACTTCCTCCCTTTCCCTAGAGTCTGGCTCCCTTTCCCACACCTTGCGTGACACTGGGCTTTTCTTCACAGACTACGCTAAGGGTGTGGGCTTTTACTCTCTGAAACACATCCAATCACAGCTCTGCAGAGTCAAACTGATAGATCAGCTGCCGAGGTGTGATTGGCAGCATCTGGGAAGGAGGGGTGAAAGACCACGCCCCCTGAGAATACTCTGGAGAAATGACCAGTTGGACTGCAAAGCAGAGATTTCACAAGGTGCGCTTTAAAAGCAACAAATGTGCATATTTCAGCAACGGAGCGACACAGCGCAAAACGGAAAAGAGCAGCAGAATCTGGGGGGCTCAGGGATTTTTACAAGCTAGTTAACTCCATTTTTGAGCAAGTGAGAGATCCTTTTAAAGGACATAGAAATTTCTTGTTTTTTCAATTTTTTTTTTCTTCCCCTTCTTCCAAGAGCCATAACTTGTTTTTCCATTAGCATAGTAGTATGAGGGCTGCCTGGACCCACAACTATCGGCGTACAGAAAATTTTTATCCCCATTATAAAATGGAATGCAGCTCACAAATATCGAGGATAAAAGTTCCACCTTCTGTCAATCAGATCCCAGAGGTTGCACCCCACTGATCAATGAATTATCACCTATCCAGTGGATACAGGGAATTTCTAGCACTTTATCATATTAGTAAAAATAATAGCAATTTCCTATTATATGAAGCCTTATGATATCAACAGCGGGAATGTTTAAGAAGTTGGGGACTGCTATGAACGTCATACGAGAGCATTACCTTTTTCTGAAGGACGTTAATTTTTCTCTCTTTGACTTCCAGCATGTCCTTCATGTCTCTGATCTCTCCGGCCAATGTGCCCTTCTCTTCTGTGAGGTCCTGAAGCTGCTTGGTCTTTTTGTTTAAAAATGATTCCTTCTCTTCCAGTCTCAGCCGTAATGCATCCACCTGGCACAGAAAATATATATATATGTTACCGAATATTTCTAAATTCTGACATTTTACCATGGTATGCTACAAAATTCAGGAAATTATTGCTGAAATGATAAAAAGGAAGGATATTTGGATCCATCATGTAAAATAAAAAATATTCAAAAAAAGGATCAAACTATGTTATTTCTAAAAAAAAAACTCACACCGCTAATGGTGTTTGGTCAATTAGATACCAAATACCACATGCAAACCTAATTGTCCACATAGAATTTATTTGGGATTATATGTTTCCATTACATGTTTGAAAAATGCTTCCTCTGGAGTATGGAGACACAGTTCTTGCTTTTGGGTTTAAGGGTATGTGCGCATATGTGAGCAGCAGATTTTTTGGTAGGAAAAACGCAGCGTAAAAGGATCCAATCTAAGTTTTTACGTGCCTTTTTGATGTGTTTTGTGATTTTTCCCATTCGTTTAAATGGGTGAAAAATACTGCAAAAAATGCTGAATCGACAGTTTGCAGATGTAAAAAAAAAAACACTTTGAAGGTTCAATCTGCAAGAAAAATTAACAAGTGTGTGCGTGATATGTTTAGAAGTATTATTCACTCTGCTGGTACTTTCATCAGAGTGCCATTAGAGTGCTATTAGAGTGCCATCAGAGTTTGGCCAGAGTTACATCAGTTTTTCACTTTAAGAAAAAAAAAGTTTCTCCACCTTCTCCTATCTTTCAATGAAAAACGGACAGCACACAGATGGCATCTGGGTGTGGTCCGATTTTTTCACAGACCCACAATCTTTCATTGTCGACATGTGAATGAGCCATTAGCCGGTAAAGAGAACCTGTCACTCGATTCATGCTGCCAAAACCATGGGCAGCATGAATCAGAACCTGGCTACACGATTGCTCTCCTCTGAAAAGCTATGGCGTTTCAAGTAAAACATAGCTTGATGAGCCAGCCAGGTTTTAGGAGGAGAGACCTAAAGTGTTCCATGTCCGGTTTCTCCCCACACTGTCTAGTTGAGTGACAGGTCTCCAGTGTCGGACTGAAGTGCCAAGGGCCCACCAGTAACCAACTCCGGACCCCACTTTTCAGCTACATGCAAATGTGACATTATCCTCAATCACAAATGTATATAACAATGAACTGGGTAGATTGTTAGATGAATAAGTTGCCGCCTTTGTCTGTACCTAGTGATTCAAGTATATAGTGCCAAGTACTGTTCATATAAGAGGGTGGTGGCCCACCGGAGGATTCTCCTGTTCTCCTGTGGGCCAGTCCAAGCCTTGGTCTATCCAATACATGCACATAGGAAGAGATCTGTCAATCACCTGGAATTGATTGGGAAGAAGCCAACAAGGGGACATGTCAGGTCTCTCCCTACTACATGTAATTTCAGAAAAAAACATACCTATCTGTAATCGTCCAACCAGGCATTAATCGAGTGACAGGTTCCCTTTAAATAAGGCTGTAAACCATCCCCTTGATAAGCACTTACAATATTTTATATATATGTATATACATATACACACACACTGTATACATATGTGTATATATTTATTTATACATTTTATGTTATTGAGCAAATTAGTGGACTTTTCCGTCACAAACATACAATTAGAAATCATAACAATAGGTGCCCATTCTTCAGATTATTAAATCCCTGGTAATTACACACTTACAAGTCTGTTTCTTATAATTTCACAGAAATACCGGATAAAGTCTCATTAACCAAAAAAAAAAAAGGAGACTGCACCCACAACAAGCGGTGATATATTAGACTTGCTGGCTTTTATTCAGGTGTTTTGCTTGGATTAAAAAAATGAAAAGGCAGGTGTTATATACCGGTGGTGCCCAGAATGGAGAAGGCTTTTGCAGCGTACTGAGCGGCGAGCTGACGTCTGCTCCCATTACTTTCAAGAATTCTGATGCTTGTTGTTTCAGCGTTCCTTATAAACTTGCCATTGAAGCTAATTCTATGGCATGGAGGAAACCATGACTGCCATTATTGACCTTCCAGGACTGATTTTTTTTTTTTTTTTTCCCTTCTTCCCTCATGCGAGCATGAAAAACGCTGGAGCAAAATTTATAGCGCCATTCATAAAAAGTAGCTGTGGAGTCATTTAGGCTGTTGGATTTGAAGCCGTATAAACATTTTATATTAAAAATGGCTCATTAATTTTCTTTAATGGAGAAAGGGAGGAAAAATAAGAAAAAAAAAAAAAAAGTATAGCGTATGGCACTAGAAAATACGAAAAGTACAGAGACCTGGCTTACTCGACCCTTCAGGTACATACATGAAATATGTGCTTTCTTTGTACACAAGAACACTCTCTCCGACTTTTCACTCAACACCACATAATTTTGGAAGCCTGCGCCTCTTTCCTCCGAGATCTGGCAGCTCAGCTGGTTATAAAAGTTGGCAATCAACTGCAGAAAACAGTAAAATTAGATCTAAGTACCCTCTTTCCCCTTTAGTTTCTAACAAGGACCCCGTGGATTGTTTTTTAACATTCCTCCGCCTGTTTTCCCTTTCGAAATATTTACCGCATTGGGGGCGCAAGGGGTTAATTTGCATACTGTACAGTATCCGTTCCCCCCCCCCGTTCTCGGGAATGAGCTATTCCAGAGTGACAGCTGGTGAAAAGTGACAGAAATGGCCAAATTTACTGTAAATCTTGATTAATCTTAATAATCCCCCAAGCCATAACCAACTGCTTATGCTCAGCTCCAAAAGTGACTTGTGTTACCGAGTTTCCTAACTTGATACAGTATGTGATACTTCACACATGACTTATAGGAATAGGAGGAAATGTGTTCTTAATGCAGCTTACCGCTATCCACAAATAGCAGGATACCGGGCACAGAGCGGTTTCTGTTTTCGAGACAAAGCAGCCGGTATGACAAAACACAATTTACCAGAAATAAAAGACCTCATTAAACCGTTACACATAATAGATAGGGCTAACATGGCAACTACTTAAGCGTTCTTCCCGCTCGCAACAAAGAAAAAAATGCATGTGAATTTGTTGCAAAATTATTATATATATATATTATTATTTTTTTTTTTTTTTTTTTTTTTTTACTAATATTATTATTTTATTTCTTTATTTTATTTTTTTTGTTCCATGCATCAAAATTAAAATGTTTTTCCAGAATTTAAAAAGTCATCCTAAGAGAAGCGAATGTGATAATTAAAAATTAAAAATACCCACTATTAAATTCCTCTGCCCCTACAGTGGTGCTACTAACCGCTACAGCAAATCAATATACACCACAATGCTATTAAAATCAGTGATTGGCTGCAGTGGTCATGTAAATATTGGATCACCAGGTTGTCAGCACTAGGGTAAGGGGGGAGAAGGGAAAGATGAGTATTGGTTATTTATTTATTTTGTTTTTACTTTGTCACATTTACTGTTTTTAGATATATACAGCAGGTGAAATAAGTATTGAACACGTCACCAATTTTCTAAGTGAATATATTTCTAAAGGTGCTATTGACATGAAATTCTCACCAGATATCGGTAATAACCCATCCAATCCACACAAGCAAAAAGAACAGAACATAGATGTCCATAAATTTAGCTATGTGTTATAATGAGAAATGACACAGGGAAAAGGTATTGACTACTTGAAGGAAGAGAAGTGCTAAAAGCCATGGAAAGTCGTGACAGCAGCTGAAATCTATCAGATTATAAAAAGCAGTCCTGCCACTTAGTGAAAAATAATATCAGCTGGTTCAACTGATGGCCTATAACAAGATGTCTCATTACCAAGGTGCCACACAAGAAACATCTCATGATGGGTAAAACAAGTGAGCTGTCTCAAGACCTTTGCAACCTTATTGCTGCAACTGATGACATTGGTTACAGAAGAATTTCTAAACTACTGGAGGTTCCAGTGAGCACTGTTGGGGCCATAATCCGGAAGTGAAAAGAACATCATTTCATCATAAACCGGCCACTACCAGATGCTCCCTGCAATATTTCAGATGGAGGAGTGAAAAGAATTATCAGAAGAGTTGTCCAAGAACCAAGGACCACATGTTGAGACCTACAGAAAAAACATGGAATCAGCAGGTACAATTGTTTCATAGAAAACTATAAGTAATGCACTCAATCTCCATGGCCTGTATGCTTGCTCACCAAGCAAAACTCCATTGCTGAAGAAAAAGCATGTTAAAGCTTGCTCATAAACATTTAGACAAGTCTGTGAAATATTGGAAGTACATAGTCTGGTCAGATGAGAACAAAACTAAACTCTTTGGATACCATAATACACACCATGTTGGGAAGCCAAAAGGCACTGCATATCACCCCAAAAACACCATACCAACAGTGAAGTTTGGAGGTGGAAACATCATGATGTGGGGCTGTTTTTTCAGCATATGGCACTGTCAAACTTCATATAGTTGAAAGATGAATGAACAAATGAAATGAGAGTGAACATTACAGCAAGACAATGATCCCCAACAAAACCAAGGAAACTCTTAATTGGTTTCAGAGAAAAAAATAAAGCTGCTAGAATTGCAAAGCCAATCACCTGACCAGAATCCGATAGAAAATTTATAAAAGGAACTAAAGCTCCGAGTTCATAGAAGGAGCCCACGGGACCTTCAGGATGTGAGGAGTGGTTGTGTGGAAGAATGGGTTAAAATCACACCTGAGCAATGCATGCGACTAGTTTCTCCATATAGAAGGCATCTTGAAGCTGCCATCAAGGCATTTCTATGAAGTATTAAAAACATTTCCGTAAGCGAGTTTAATACTTTTTCCCTGTGTCACTTCTCATTATTATATATAACTCAATTTATGGACATCTATGGCTTGATTTATTTGTCTATATGGATTGGATGAGTTGTTACGGAAACCTGGTGAGAATTTCATGTCAATAACACTTTTAGAACTATATTTACTTAGAAAATTGGTGACGTGTTCAATACTTATTTCACCCGCTACAAGAAATAAAACTTAACATCATGCCCAAGTTGGATCCGATCATCGGGTCACACTCGTCCATGTAAGTCAATGAGTCCGTGGAAACCATCAGACTGCACTTGGATGACATCTGAGTGCAGTCCGATTTTCGTGGACTGACAGAATGGAGAAGATGGAGAAATGTTTTCCTTCATCTTCTCCTCATCAGGACCACACTCTGATCAAACTCCGATCAGACTGTGATTAGCATTATCAGACCGATTCTCTCAGATGAGAGAAAATACGCTGGTGTGACTTTAGCCTTAGAGATGGATATTATCTTCAAGTGCTTGTAAAAACCAGCACTTTTGCAATTTACTGTTTATTAAAATTTGCAACCATCCTTGAGATATTAACACTTTTCTTTTGTTTACAGCTTGTTGCCTAGGAGACTGACCACCGCAGCTGTCTAGCTTGTAAGCACTGTGCTGAATGTGGCCTGGATTTGGAGGTAGCAGCACGCTTCAGTGATCCTGGCCATCTTCAAAACATTATAAGCTCAATAAGAGCATACAAGCACTGTTCTGCTATCTAAAAGCAGTGGTCGGTCTCCAAGGCAACGAGCCGTAAACAAAAGAAAAGTGTTAATATCTCAAGAACGGTTGGAAATTTTAACAAGCAGTAAATTGCAAAAGTGCTTGTCTTTATCTATCCGACAATATCCATCAAACAAGACGGCAATAACCCTTTAATAACCGTAATATCTGTGCAGAAGGACGATAAGCTGAAGCCTATAAGGCAGAGACTTTGTGACTTGCTGTTAAAAGATTCTGGCCACTTTAAAACCGTAAAAGCAATTTCATAAAGCCGTCTTTTATATTTCAACTTTGGCTACCTTAACCGCTAAAAGTTAGAGGCTTAGGTGGACTACTCTCAAATTCACGATTTACTGTAGTCTGAATCCAGCAAATTTCTAAAAACTCATGGGAAATGTAACTCATGTGCTAATACTTAAAAGTTTTTGTTAATAAAACTTCCAACACTGGAGATTACCTCACTAAACTTACCTCAGGAACTTTTATGGTCACCATAAAATTATAGCTGTCATAATATTTTTGACTTACTGCTCAAGGAAGTCAGACATTCCAGCGTAAATTCTACTTAGCAACGGGATAGTGATAAATTATAAAAACGTGAAATAAAAGTTTAGGTGCCAGGACTGCGGGCTTTTGTATTTCACTATATACTGAAAAGTAAATCCAGTCATTGTAGTCCAACTCCTTTCTTCCAACGACCAAATTACTGAGCGGCATTGATGACCTGCCACTTGGAATCAAGTTCTCTTACTTTCGAGAAGACCAAAATGACTGCCAAACTGCAAGTTGCTCCAACAGTTGCCCACAACAAATCCAAAACACTGAAAGTTGCTCCAACAACTCTACAAAACAGAATAGGTCCAGATTTGACACCTATGAAACCAGAAATTAGAGGGAAAAAATATCTCAGGAGCTTTGCGGTAGGTTGCAAAAATGGACCAACTATATAGTGTCCATAGACTTTGTCTGGAGGAAATGTGATGAACATTTAAAAGAATAACTGTTCCTTTAATTTTTATTTCCTAAATCAATAGTACACATGAAAATAAGCAACTTTGTAATATATCTTATCAGAGAAATCGGCTTCTTTCTCCTCCTGGACGCTCTCAATTCAGGAGTAAAATCTGTATTCAGTGAAGACAGATTTCCACATTAATGAGACAGGAGATGATAGCTGGTGCTTATGACTCGCCCCCTGGGCCGTGGGACACTCGGATTCGGGCAGTAGGGGAACGATGGGAGTAGTAGTGGCAACCCGGTTCCGTGGCTCAGGGTGGTCAGGCCAGTGGTAGTCCGTTATGCGCTGATAATTATGTCCGACTACGCCACCCGTGGATTGCGGTTATTAGGAACCGCCGCTGCATGCAGACCACTGGGGCTGATGAGGTGTGCAGCTAGGGTAGTATGACTCCCCACGGGAAGAGTGCAGCCCCAGGGCAGTATAATGGATGGTGGGAGTGATGGTGGTGAGAGTCCCAGTGCCGGTAGTGCTGGAGGCGCGAAGGAGCACACAGACAACAGGTTGCAGTCCAGGGCCTTTACTAAAACAGGTAAACTGACCCATAAACAGTCCCGGCTAGGAGGGGACCTGGATGTCTGAGAGCAATGGGGAAATTGGCCCTGGTCAGGGTGAGGGTGTAGGCCTACCGTGCTTTCTGCGCTCCTTCTGGCTATCTCCTCCTTATAGGGTAACAGCCCACGTTTCCGAGCTTTCCGTGTACTCTCGCCTGTATGGCCTGCGACGTGGGTTCCTTTCTGCTCCCGGCCTGGTACGGCTTTACTGGTCCCTTCTGTTGTGGCAGAGCCTCCAGGTTTCTTAGGCCAAGGAACATACAGTCCCCTGCGGACTGGTTATCTGCTGTGGGATGTGGAATCCTCCCAGCCTCAGACACCAAAGTCTGGTAAATTAAGTCCTTTATCTGCTAAGACAGGCTCACTTCGCCTCTTGTCTCTGGCTTGTGGCTCTCCTCCTGCCACACTTCTGTAGCACCCTGAGGATTCGGCTGCTACAGGGGTATTGCACCTCAACCCAGAGGTGTGATATTCCACTCCCGGGTAAGGATGGAGTGTGGAACTGAGCTAGTAGGCTGCATGCACTACACACATCCCATTTCCGAGGAACAGACCAATGGTACTCCCACTAGAGAAATGTGCAGGTACGACAGTGTCTGTTCCTGGCTGGAGTGGGAGGGGGGTGGAACATCCCAGTAGTGTAGGGGCAGATAGGGGGAGCAGCCTGGGTAAAGCTAGGAGCTCATTGGGTGCTGGTCACCTGAGCTCACACATAGAGGGAGTATATAAGGTGGGAACCATCTTAGATCAGGGTCAGTCAGCCACGGTCAGTCAGTCAGTCAGTTGTCAGTCAGTCAGTCTGTGAGACGTCAGTCTGTCTGAGAGCCTGAGAAGCAGAGCAGAGGAGAAGGAAGAGAGACCCAGAGGCGCAGAGGGGACCCCAAGATCCCAAAATAAGGACAAAAGGGTGAAGGGTCGGCAAAAGGGTACCGGATTCCAAGCTGGCAGAGGCTACAGCACACCTTAGCCAGGAACCGGAGGTCGTGGGCAGGATCTGCCACGACCACCCACTAAATCCACCCGGAAGGCAGACCAAGAATAGGGTCAGGGAACCCAGAGACAAGGGTTTACCAACAAGAGGCCCGAGGGAGCCGGACTTAGGTGGATCCCTGGTGGGAACGGCCAGAAGAAGGGAGAGTCAGAAAGGAGCTCAGGACCACACTCCGGAGTTGCCTGGGAGTTGACCGAGTCCAGGACCTGGTGGACGCAGCACGGCTCGGGTGGTCACTGCTGTACACAGTGACCCGAGCAACACCAGTAAGTAAAACCCTGGAACTGCATTTTATGCCTCTGAGTCTCTTTGCTGCACCTTCACAACCACCATCCTCCACGGCTGACCCCCTGAGGCTATACCCCTCCCGTTGGGGGTTATACTACCCAAAGCTGCACACACACCACCAGCCTCAGCGGACCCTGCTGCAGCGGCGGCCGTAGTGACCGCAAATCAACGGGTGGCGTAGTCGACATAAAAGAACATCTAGTAACATCTATAAGGACTGCCACACACTGAGTTTGACACCCTGGGCACGGACCGGGTCACAGCCACTCGGAGACTACAACCCCCATCTGATCCGGCTCTGGGTATCCCTAACAGCACTGGCCCAGGGGGCGCGTCAACTTTGGCGTAGTCAGCAGGATTACGTGCCCGCAACAACCGGGTACTGCGTGCCTGAAGAAAAGTTCACCGTTACCTCAAAAAGAAGTCTCCCGCCGGTTCCGGAGGGTCCCCGCCAACGGACCCCATCACAGGTCGTTTCCCGCCGGTTGTCCGCCATTTGCAGCTTTTTCCCGCCATCCATGGAGTTTCCCGCCACTGGGAGACGATTCCCGCCATTTCCGAAGATTTCCCGCCTTGGAAGAGCGGACGCCATTATGGGCGTGCCAGAGGGTGGCAAGAGGCCACCTCCCATCGTGGGCCAGGTCGAAGAATGGCGCCAAAAGCGGAAACCGCGCCCACCAACAGAGACTGTGATGCTGGAAGTGTCCATCAGCGTAAGAGAACTGCCCCTGGAACTGACAATCACAAAGTTGCCCCGGGACCACCCTCGATGTGGGCGGAGACAGAACAAGAGAGCAAAGATGGGTGTCGCCTGGAGCAGTCGGGAGAGAGCGCACCCGGAGACAAGACGTCTGGAAGAGAGTCCAGAGAGAGCCTACCCGGAGATGGAGGGAGAGTCAGGCAGCACCGACCCAGTGGTCAGGAGCCTGTTGCAGGTCGCCACTCCAGAAGGCCTGCTGGAGATCCTAGCACAGCTCCCCCGAGACCGGGAGTGTGCACAGACCGCGCTGGAGGGCCTCGCACGGAGGATGGCCCGGGTGCAGCGGGAGACGTTGGCGGAGTGGAGCCGAGAGATGGCCCAGCAGACCGGAACCCGTCAGCGGAGCACGCCGCCCGAGACGAGGAGACAGACCGCCTCTGAGGATGGCGCAGGAGGAATGAAGGCAGGAGACGGCGCCGAGAAGGGAGCTGAACGGACGGAGGCAGGTAAAGGGGACGTCTCTACCCCGAGCCGGGAAACCGCGTGCCTGCCCCAGCTCCCCATCGCAGAGCCCGAAATTCCCCCTGCCGTGCCCGTCGCTGCATCGTCACCGCCGCCGACTAGGCATCAACCGGAAACCGCGGCCGCGACCCCTGTGACGTCACACGCCTCGACCTCGAGCGTGGCCAAGCAGGAAATACCACCGGCCTGGTCGCAAGGCCTAGTACACCCGGGCGCCGCCATTCCAACAGCGCCCCCTACCTCCGCGGAGCCACCGGCCTGGCCGCAGGGCCGAGTAACCACGGGCGCCGCCGTTCTTACGGTGCCCTTTTCCTTTAGCATGCCCCAAGCCTGGTCGCAAGGCCTGGTCAACCCGGGCGCCGCTACTACCACAGCGCCCATAGCACCTAAAGTACCGCACCTGGGTGAGGACCTGTTCGCCCAGCATACGTGCCCGGATGGGCAGCCCTTCATATGGCCACCGGAGTTTCACCATCCCCGACTCCGGAAAGAGAGACCCCTAGATGAACCCCTGATTCCGGTTCCGAAGCCCGCAAGGAGGACCTCGCCCCCGCTGGAGGAGGCACAGTTCGAGTGGGACCCCACTGGAGAAGACCTCATGGGGTTCACTCAGGAGACTCGGGCGGCCGCAGCGGAGCGTGCAGAGTGCTGCCGGCAGCAGCTCGAGGTCTTCGAGAGGGAGCGGAGAGAGAGGCGGGTCCGGGAACAGCAAATGCAGATAAGGAGCGCGGAGCAGAAGAGCCGGACCCGGAGGAACCCCCGTGCAGCCCACGGTCCCCGTGCCACCGGGACTGTAATTAAATTCCAACTGCAGCAAGGTTGGGGTTTCATCAGGGATCATCACACCCCCGGCGACGTCTTTGTCACCCGCAGAGACGTAGAAAGCCATCTGCCGGAGGGACACAGAGGTCGTGACCTGTATGTAGGGGACGAGGTCACCTTCACCCGGCACAAGTGTGCCAAAGGACCCTACGCCCTCCATGTGCATCGCCTGACGGAGGAGGAGCTGCGGTGTGAGGAGGAGCAAGAGGACCCGGACGGGTCTGAAACAGAAACTGAATCCAAAGAAAGAGCAGGAGGACGCCGTCGTTGAGTACGGTAGAGAAGAGACTGTATATAGTTGCCCGTAGGGGTACCAAAAAAAAAAAAAAAAACTGTTGCTGCTTAAAATATGTTCCCCGTTGGGACAAAAGAGTGAACTGTACCCGTGTGTCCCCATCCCTTAACAGGCTGAGGACTGTGAACAGCCGTCCTTAATCCCACTGGTCGAGGACTGAGAGCGGCCATATCCCATTTGTATATAGTTGCGCTTCCTAAAGCGCCCTCTACCGGTTTTATAGGAAACTGTTTTCTTCCAAGAGAGACTGTCGCACTTTACCCGGTCACAAGTTGCACCGTGGCCGGAGGAACAAGAATGTTTCTAATGAGGAGTTTTATATGAAAAGTTTTATGATATATATATATTGTTTTATATGTTTATGATGTTTATGAAAAAAAAAAAAATTGTATGTTTTTGGATGTTTTGTTATTTTACAGCCCGAGGGCGTGCTGTGATTTACCAGGGGGGAATGTAGCACCCTGAGGATTCGGCTGCTACAGGGGTATTGCACCTCAACCCAGAGGTGTGATATTCCACTCCCGGGTAAGGATGGAGTGTGGAACTGAGCTAGTAGGCTGCATGCACTACACACATCCCATTTCCGAGGAACAGACCAATGGTACTCCCACTAGAGAAATGTGCAGGTACGACAGTGTCTGTTCCTGGCTGGAGTGGGAGGGGGGTGGAACATCCCAGTAGTGTAGGGGCAGATAGGGGGAGCAGCCTGGGTAAAGCTAGGAGCTCATTGGGTGCTGGTCACCTGAGCTCACACATAGAGGGAGTATATAAGGTGGGAACCACCTTAGATCAGGGTCAGTCAGCCACGGCCAGTCAGTCAGTTGTCAGTCAGTCAGTCTGTGAGACGTCAGTCTGTCTGAGAGCCTGAGAAGCAGAGCAGAGGAGAAGGAAGAGAGACCCAGAGGCGCAGAGGGGACCCCAAGATCCCAAAATAAGGACAAAAGGGTGAAGGGTCGGCAAAAGGGTACCGGATCCCAAGCTGGCAGAGGCTACAGCACACCTTAGCCAGGAACCGGAGGTCGTGGGCAGGATCTGCCACGACCACCCACTAAATCCACCCAGAAGGCAGACCAAGAATAGGGTCAGGGAACCCAGAGACAAGGGTTTACCAACAAGAGGCCCGAGGGAGCCGGACTTAGGTGGATCCCTGGTGGGAACGGCCAGAAGAAGGGAGAGTCAGAAAGGAGCTCAGGACCACACTCCGGAGTTGCCTGGGAGTTGACCGAGTCCAGGACCTGGTGGACGCAGCACGGCTCGGGTGGTCACTGCTGTACACAGTGACCCGAGCAACACCAGTAAGTAAAACCCTGGAACTGCATTTTATGCCTCTGAGTCTCTTTGCTGCACCTTCACAACCACCATCCTCCACGGCTGACCCCCTGAGGCTATACCCCTCCCGTTGGGGGTTATACTACCCAAAGCTGCACACACACCACCAGCCTCAGCGGACCCTGCTGCAGCGGCGGCCGTAGTGACCGCAAATCAACGGGTGGCGTAGTCGACATAAAAGAACATCTAGTAACATCTATAAGGACTGCCACACACTGAGTTTGACACCCTGGGCACGGACCGGGTCACAGCCACTCGGAGACTACAACCCCCATCTGATCCGGCTCCGGGTATCCCTAACAGCACTGGCCCAGGGGGAGCGTCACTTCCTCTTAGGTGCGATACAACTTTCTGTCCCTGCTCTGCTCCGGGACACGTCTCAGTACTGAGACAGGTCATCCAGTTCTCTCTAACCCTGCCCCCAGCACCAGCTTTTATAGGGGCAGCCTGCTCCCCCTACTGGCCTGAGACAGGAGGTACTGCATGCTAATGTTCCCCTGACTAGAGAACCTCCCACTTGGTCTCAGACACAGCTTTATTACATTTTGTGGCATCCAGGCCAGGGTGACACATTCCCCCCTAGTAAAATTTAGTACTCCGGGACTAAACAATAAACAAGGATTATATGCATGACCATAAAACATTAACAGACAGACGACGCACAGATTGAGTTCTTAAGGTCACAGTGTGGTCTGTGACCGGGTGTCCATATCACCAACACAACGGGGAGCCTTAACCAGGTGGGGGTCTGTCCTACCCCAAGTCTTTTACAGTCTTAGTTCATTCCTGGGTTAGGCTCCGAACGCAGTCCATACAAGGTCCCGGTTATAAAAAGTCCATAACCTTTGAGTCCTTACGGTAACTGCAAGAAACTGAAACACGCTATTAATAATCACGCAGGTAACTTGGCAAACATTTCAACATTTGGTAACAGGGTTATTTACAGTTCTAGTGCACCCTATATTCTCCAGCGAGCGGGTATCTGCCCCTTTGTGCTCCTGGTTGATCTCCTTAACCCACTGTCTGGTGGTGGACCGACTTGGCTATCCCCACTAGCGTTAGGGGTACAGCTACCAGCTGGGTGTACAGGTAGGGCAGGCAGCTGTCTGCGGGTTCTTTGGCTTACTGCAGGCATGGTAGGCTCACTGTCAGCAGAGGGTTGACTCTCCTGGGCTGCTGGTACAGGCTCTTCTGCCTCTGGAACTGCTTGCTCCTCTTCACCTTCCGGCTCTGGTGCAGGTTGTTGCGCAGTCGGTTGCAGGAAATGCAGGACGGGTACCACTATGGCATCGTTTATCCGAGTCCAGGACTGAGGGAACTCTCCGAGAACGGTGCTGATCATTTCTTCCTTGTCCTCTGCGGGTTCACGGTCACTTTGATCCTCTTCTGCACTACGGAGTTGCTCGGGGCATCTTTTGAGGTGGTCCCTGGAGACGGTACTAGTGGTTTCTCCTCCGTCCTTGGTGATCAAGCACACATTCGGGTTGTCGTGATCAGACTGCAGTATGGTGTAGGGTTCCCTTTCCCACTGGTCGTCCAACTTGTGAAGCCTTCTCTTTCGCTTCAGGACCTGCTCACCAGGTTCTAGGGGACCAGCAGGGGCGTGTTGGTTGAAGAGTTTTTCTTGCCTCTCTCTCAACGGGGCCAGGCTCTTCTCCACACTCTCCTGTACCTTCTTGTACTGCAGTTGCCTTTCCGTATCCCAGTCCGCATCCGGGGAGGTGTCCTCAGGTGTTAGGACTCCCATCTCCAGGTCTACGGGCAGCTTACCTGGTCTGGCTCGCATCAGGTAAGCCGGGGTGCAGTTTGTAGCATTCATCGGGATATGATTGCATAAGTCTATCAGATCCGGCAGTTTTTCTGGCCACATGCTGCGTTCTTCCAGGGGTAACGTCTTCAGGAGATCAATGACTATATTGTTCATTTTCTCACACATCCCGTTGGTTTGTGGGTGGTAAGGCGTTGTCCGAATCTTCTTACAGCCATAGAGGTTGCAGAATTCTTGGAAGATTTCAGCTTCGAACGCTGGACCCTGGTCTGTCAGGACCTGTTCCGGATACCCGTGTGGACGGCAGAAGTATTGCTGGAAGGCTCTGGCCGCCGTTTGGGCTGTCAAATCTTTCACCGGGACCACCACTAGAAAACGGGAATAGTGGTCCACGATTGTCAGGGCGTAGATGTATCCTGACCGGCTTGGAGCCAATTTGACGTGGTCCAGAGCTACCAGCTCAAGAGGCTGAGTGGTGACGATGGGCCTCAAGGGTGTCTTCTGGCTGGCACGGTCCTTCCTCCTTAGGTGACAAGGGCCACAGTCTCTGCACCACTTCTCTACAGCACCTCTCATGCCGACCCAAAAGAACCGTCCTCTTAGCAGGAACTCCAGTTTCTTCCAACCGAAGTGCCCCGCTCTGTCATGGTAAGCCCCCAGGACCATAGCTGCATCCCGCCTTGGAACCACGACTTGCCAGGTCAGCTCGTGCGTCCGGTGGTTGACAATCCTCCTGCACAGCTTGCCTTCGTAGAGGAACAGCTTGCTCTTCTCCTTCCATAGCTGCTTGGCTTCCTCTGGAGCATCCGGATCCATGCGGGCATCTTCCTGGGTCAGCAGATCTTTCACCAGGCGGACTGCAGGGTCACTATATTGGGTCTCGGCCCAGCTGTGGTGAGGTAGGGGATTGATCATCACGGTTGTTAGATCCTCCTCCTTCACGCGGTGGGAGTATTGAGCGGCTCCATACCAGTGAAACAAGGGGAGTTCTACCTCCTCCAGCTCTTCTGGGTCTTCGTCACCTTCAGGTAAGTGAGGCATTCTCGATAGGGCGTCAGCGTTGGCATTGGTTTTGCCTGCCCGGTACTTGATCACGAAGTCATAATTGGAGAGACGGGCCATCCACCGCTGTTACAGGGCACCAAGTCTTGCATTGTCTAGGTGTGTTAACGGGTTGTTGTCCGTGTACACCCTGAACTTTGCGGAGGCCAGGTAATGTTTGAAGCGTTCCGTCACGGCCCACACCACCGCCAAGAATTCTAGCTTGAAAGAGCTGTAATTCTCCGGGTTCCTCTCGGTGGGCCTCAGCTTCCGGCTGGCGTACGCGATCACCCTTTCTCTGCCCTGTTGGTTTTGGGACAGTAGGGTTCCCAGTCCCACATTACTGGCGTCTATGTGAAGGATAAAAGGCTGGCCATAATCAGGGTAGGGCAGGATCTCATCTCCTGTGAGGGCCATCTTCAACTGGCGGAAGGACTCCTCTTCTGGTTTATCCCACTTGAAGGGTGGTTTTTGGCTTCTGGACTTAGACTGTCCTATCAGGAGGTCCTGCATAGGAGCTGCCATCTTAGTGAACCCGGGGATGAACCTTCGGTAGTAGCCTACCAACCCGAGGAATTGCCTCACTTCCTTGATGTTCGAGGGGCTTGGCCAGCTCTTGATTGCCGTGACCTTGTCAGGGTCGGGGGCTACTCCTTCCGCACTTACCACGTGCCCTAGGTACTGGACCTTCGGTTTCAGCAGGTGACACTTCGATGGTTTCACCTTCAGGCCGTAGCCTGCCAGGGCTTCGAACACCTCGGCCAGGCGCTTTAGATGGTCCTTGTAGGTCTTCGAATAGAGGATCACATCGTCCAGGTAAAGGAGGACCGTCTCGAAGTTTCGGTGCCCTAGACAGCATTCCATCAGCCTCTGGAAGGTCCCTGGTGCGTTGCAGAGCCCGAAGGGCATACAGTTGAACTCGCTCAGTCCCATCGGGGTGGTGAAGGCGGTCTTCTCCTTGTCAGCCTCTGCCACAGGAACCTGCCAGTACCCGCTGGTAAGGTCCAAAGTAGAAAAGAAGTTAGCTGATTTTAGTGCGGCTAAAGACTCTTCTATTCTAGGCAGCGGATATGCGTCTTTGTGGGTGATACGGTTGATTTGTCTATAGTCCACGCACATTCTCATGGTCCCGTCTTTCTTTTTTACCAGAACCAGGGGGGATGCAGCTATCTCTAATGACCCCAGCTTCTTTCATTTCCCGCAGCATACCCTTGGCGTTCTGATAATGTGCAGGGGGTACAGGCCTGTGTCTCTCTTTTATTGGTGGGTGGCTCCCTGTGGGGATGTGGTGTTCTATCCCTTTTACTCTGCCGAAGTCTAGCGGGTGCTTACTAAAAATTCTCTCGTACTCCTGGACCACCCGGTAGACTCTTTGTTTTTGGTGCAGGAGGGTGGAGTCAGCACCCACATGGAGTTTCTGGCACCAGTCCTCCTTTTGTTTCTGGGAGCCATTACCCTCCGCCTGTAGAGATGGAGGCAAGGGTTCCACGGCCCTGATAGCTTTGTGTTCGACAACAAACAGTTTGGCAAGTGTAGCGTACCTGGGTAAGTGTACCTCTCTCTCCCCAATGTTGAGAATGCGAACGGGCACCTTCCCATGACGGACATCAACCACCCCCCTGGCTGTCAAAATGGTGGGCCTGCTGTCTGAGTACACGGGTTCTACCATGGCTTGGTAGTCTCTACCTCTCAACCTGATTGCAGTCCGACACCAGATCATCATTTCACTTTTGGGAGGCATGGAAATGGGGAATGGGTCACTCAGTCTTACACTACCGATCTCACCACCAGACAGTTCTACCTGCTGCCGTCTCATCAGGGCTTTTATCTCCTTGTTGAGGACTCTCTGTTGGCTGGAACTAGCATTCACCGCCAACTGTTGTAAAATTACAATTACCTCTGAAAGACAATTTTCAATTACATTAGTACCCACAGTTATTTTAGGGTGACTTTCACGACGGTCAATGTCCACAATAATTACTCCCTGTGCCGGCAGTTCAACTTTACCAATTTTAATGGTCATCTCCTTGAACCCCATCTGCAGCACGGGTAAGCCATTACTGGCGATGATGCTCAAGTTACTGTCTGGATACCGTGTGATATCAGCATCAGTCCAATACTGCTTAAAAAGTACATAAGGGATAGTGGTTACTTGTGACCCGGTATCCAGCAAGGCGCTCATGGGGATACCGTCCAGCACCACGGGTAAAACCGGGCGCCCCCCAAAGTACTTATCACGCCAATTATAAGGGCCTGGTGATCTTATGCCTGGGGGTTGGCCCTCTGCCCCAGGTTGGACCCGTTTAAATTACAGTACCTGGAAATGTGTCCGGGCTGGTTGCATCGACGGCAAATGGGCTGTCCATCCTCTGCGTAGCGGTCTGTGGGCCTCCCTCGGAACGATGGGATCCTCCTCTGTCGACGCCACGGGACATCCTCCGGACTTGAAGCCAACTCGAGGGGTCTTGACGGGTCCACTTGCAATGCCTGGACGGTCCTGGTCAACGCCGCAACGCTCCTGGTCAGCTCCTGGACTTGGTGATGCAGATCTTTCGACGGCGCTTGGTTCAGGGCCTGTGCATCAGCCCCCACAGAGTCCATAGAGGAGGGCGCCGCCTCCTGGTGGTAGGTGAGAGCAGGGCGCCGGGGGTTTATAGCGCCACTTGTTGCGGATTCACGGAGCACCCTTATGGCCCGTCCTTGAATTGGGCAAAGGTCAGATCAGGATTCTGAAAGAACATGAGGCGCAGCTGGGTCCTGTGGGCGCTAGACAGCAGACCTTCTATGAACTGTTCTGTTAGGAGCTTATCCGTATTCTGCACGCTGCCTGGGTCAGCTTGTTGGATGGCCCTCAGAGCTTCCTGCAAATTTAGGGCATAGTCCCTGATGCTGTCCTGTGCCCGCTGTTTACATCCATAGAACCTCATTTTAATTTCAGCGGAGGTACGTGTGTCAAAGGTACCCCGCAGCCGGGCCAGAATTCCCCTCACAGTTCTTTTCTCCTCAGCGGGCCATGACTTTACCTCCCTCTGGGCTGCGCCAGTTAACTGCCCTGTTAGTATGCTAACCTTCTGTTCCTCTGTCAGGGGGTAGACTTGGAACAAACTGTACAGCCTTTCTTTAAAGTCAGTTAGGGCATGGGGCTCCCCTGAGTACTTGGGCAGCCAGGCCGCTCCAGGGATGTAGGGCAGGGAAAAGGGCATCACCGCTGCTGTAGCCGTGTTGGTGGTAGTGGGCGCCTCTGTATCTGACATCTTCCTCCCCCCTAGTCAAGCGTGGCCTACCTTCCGACGATCCTCTTCTGTAGGCCGCGGCTCCGCTGCTGCTGCTCTGGACGAGGACCTTGCATCGCGTCCTGATGACGTCAGCGTCGCTCTCTCTCCCTTCCAGGACCTTACGCAGCGTCGGTGCGTGGGGCGGAGCTTCGGATCTCGCGCGGTTTGGACGTCCACGCCCCTCTTCTTCCCACGCGGCGTCCTGAAGATGGCGTCCGATGGCGGGAAAATGGCTGAAGATGGCGGGAACCGACGGAAGATGGCGGGAGATGGCTGGAAATGGCGGGAGACGGCTCCGGATGGCGGGAAACCTCTTTTCAGGTGCATGTACAGTCTTTTTCCAGGCACGCAATACCCGTTTGTGGAGGATTGGTTACTATCCTGCCGACTACGCCAAAGCTGACTCGCCCCCTGGGCCGTGGGGCACTCGGATCCGGGCAGTAGGGGAACGATGGGAGTAGTAGTGGCAACCCGGTTCCGTGGCTAAGGGTGGTCAGGCCAGTGGTAGTCCGTTATGCGCTGATGATTATGTCCGACTACGCCACCCGTGGATTGCGGTTATTAGGAACCGCCGCTGCATGCAGACCACTGGGGCTGATGAGGTGTGCAGCTAGGGTAGTATGACTCCCCACGGGAAGAGTGCGGCCCCAGGGCAGTATAATGGATGGTGGGAGTGAGGGTGGTGAGAGTCCCAGTATCGGTAGTGCTGGAGGCGCGAAGGAGCACACAGATAACAGGTTGCAGTCCAGGGCCTTTACTAAAACAGGTAAACTGACCCATAAACAGTCCCGGCTAGGAGGGGACCTGGATGTCTGAGAGCAATGGGGAAATTGGCCCTGGTCAGGGTGAGGGTGTAGGCCTACCGTGCTTTCTGTGCTCCTTCTGGCTATCTCCTCCTTATAGGGTAACAGCCCACGTTTCCGAGCTTTCCGTGTACTCTCGCCTGTATGGCCTGCGACGTGGGTTCCTTTCTGCTCCCGGCCTGGTACGGCTTTACTGGTCCCTTCTGTTGTGGCAGAGCCTCCAGGTTTCTTAGGCCAAGGAACATACAGTCCCCTGCGGACTGGTTATCTGCTGGGGGATGTGGAATCCTCCCAGCCTCAGACACCAAAGTCTGGTAAATTAAGTCCTTTATCTGCTAAGACAGGCTCACTTCGCCTCTTGTCTCTGGCTTGTGGCTCTCCTCCTGCCACACTTCCTCTTAGGTGCGATACAACTTTCTGTCCCTGCTCTGCTCCGGGACACGTCTCAGTACTGAGACAGGTCATCCGGTTCTCTCTAACCCTGCCCCCAGCACCAGCTTTTATAGGGGCAGCCTGCTCCCCCTACTGGCCTGAGACAGGAGGTACTGCATGCTAATGTTCCCCTGACTAGAGAACCTCCCCCTTGCTCTCAGACACAGCTTTATTACATTTTGTGGCATCCAGGCCAGGGTGACACACTTAAAGTATTCTATGGACATGGGAGGACCTAGAGGCAGACACACACATTCTGCTGCAAGTTCTCCTAAAATGACAGTTACCATTCTCCATAGAATGTTATGAGAACCAACTGTCATCTCCTATCTAAGTAATGGAAAATCTGGATTCACTGAAGACACATTTTACCCATGCATTGAGAATTTTGAGAATGATCAGTTCAGGAGGAGAAAGAAGCGGATTAATAAGTTGTATTATAAAGTTTATTATTTTCCTGTGATCTATTAAATTAAAACTGTGGTTATTCTTTAATGTTTCATAGTTAAAGAGGTTGTCTGGTGTGGATAACCCCATTTATCCCAAAAATAAAATAGAACGAATTCAGGTTGTCCCACTATTAGGACCACCAGTGATCAGCTGTGACCGGTGAGGGAACCTTGAAGCAAGTGTGACATTTCTCTGCAGTGCCACCACAGGACAAATGAAGAATTACAAAGGGACAGATAGGAGGGGTCTTTCAGGCAGAGATATGCTTATTGTTGCAGCCATCTGCATATTACAAATGATAAATGAGGACTTTACCTTTATTAAACCGAACAGGAGATAAGGGTTTTGTAAACCCCCACAATCATGCCTTTACAAAGCATTATGGGAATGATGTCAGAGTTGTAGACTATAAGAGACTAAATAAAACATCCATCCAGCTGTTTATGCATGCACCCACACACCCGTCTATCTATCTATCTATCTATCTACACTGCTCAAAAAAATAAAGGGAACACTCAAATAACACATCCTAGATCTGAATGAATGAAATATTCTCATTGAATACTTTGTTCTGTACAAAGTTGAATGTGCTGACAACAAAATCACACAAAAATCATCAATGTAAATCTAATTTATTAACCAATGGAGGCCTGGATTTGGAGTCACCCCCAAAATTAAAGTGGAAAAACACTACAGTCTGATCCAACTTTGATGTAATGTCCTTAAAACAAGTCAAAATGAGGCTCAGTATTGTGTGTGGCCTCCACGTGCCTGTATGACCTCCCTACAACGCCTGGGCATGCTCCTGATGAGGTTGCGGATGGTCTCCTGTGGGATCTCCTCCCAGACCTGGACTAAAGCATCCGCCAACTCCTGGACAGTCTGTGGTGCAACGTGACGTTGGTGGATGGAGCGAGACATGATGTCCCAGATGTGCTCAATCGGATTCACGTCTGGGGAAGGGGCGGGCCAGTCCATAGCTTCAATGCCTTTGTGGCGCCCCTGGGGGTTCAGTCACCACAGGGGTACTGCACCTCAGAACGAGGTGTGGTATCTCCGCTCCCAGGTAAGGATGGAGTACTTGACAGGACCCCAACCACACACTCAACACTACACCACTCCAGTTCTGAAGGGGGTCTAAAGCACCATAGTGCTGCCCCGGGCCTGAATGGAGGAGTTGGGGGGGACCAAAGTTAGGGGGAACCATGTAGTGAGTGAGGATGGAGGAAGCACTTTACTTTAGCACATAATAGAATCATATATAACTGGGGCCATTTTAATAACCGGGTCTTTGGTCGTGGGTTCTTGGTGCAGCAGGTCAGCATAAGGCTGCAGCCTGCTGGGGGTCCACGGTTCCCGGTCTCAGGCCTCGAGACGGGGGATTGGGGCAGAGCTACAACCGGCTCAGTCCCCGGTCGGAGTCCAACCAAGAAGGCCCAGGAGGGGAGCAGAGAAGATTGGCTCCACAGGCGAAAGGATCTCAGGGGGTGCGGACGGAGCGGAGTCGCCACCTGCATGCCTTATTCTGGCCTTGCCAGAGAGACCCTGGCCCAAGAGGGGGTACCGGTCCCCGATTATCTGACTTTGCACTTCATGTCTCTGTCGGAAAAGTCTGGAGGCTTATGTGGATCCCAGGGGGATACGGACGGAGCGGAGTCGCCACCTGTATGCCCTAATCTGAGTTTATCCAGAGGGACCCGGCCTTACGCCACGTTCTCACCACAAGTCACCAATAAGGGCACCCAGTCGGTCCGGGAACTACACGTTACCCACAAGGGACATCGCAGAACCCGTATGGGACTCAGTGGGGGACAGAAGGTGGGAGAAGTTCAACTAGAAAGGAACACACTAGAGCGGGGGTCCTAACAAGTGCTCCTGAACTACCTGGAGTGTGCTGAACCCCACCCTGGCGGCCGCAGCTCGCCGTGTGACAGCAGAGAGAAGCTCTGAGCTGAGAAAACACTACCGTGAGTAAAAGACTTGGATGACTTCAACTACTGCCTCTGTCTGTTTTTTCCTCCGCGGTTCTGCACCCGCCAACGCTCAATTCTACACTCCTCTCTACGCTGCCCTGAGGCTTGCTCCACCTGTGGGGAGCCGAACCATCCATAGCTGCCCTGAACACCGGCCTCGGAGGACTGTTGCAGCGCTGGTGATCCTCACCAGACACCACGGGTGGCGTCACAAACATTCCCCTATCCCATACACCTTTCCCTTTTCCCCTTGCTTTTAAGAGTGACCCCAGGGTACGGGCCTGGGAGCCGGCCACCGCGACATCCCCGAAACCAACAACAAGGCCCGGGAGCCGAGTTGTCCCCCGTCATCCCCCTGTGCGCGTCATCTCCATCTTGCAAGAACTGCTGACATACTCCAGCCACATGAGGTCTGCCATTGTCGTGCATTAGAAGGAACCCAGGGCCAACCTCACCATCATATGGTCTCACAAGGGGTCTGAGGATCTCATCTCGGTACCTAATGGCAGTCAGGCTACCTCTGACGAGCACATGGAGGGCTGTGCGGCCCTCCACAGAAATGCCACCCCACACCATTACTAACCCACTGCCAAAGCGGTCATGCTGAAGGATATTGCAGGCAGCAGATTGCTCTCCCCGGTGTCTCCAGACTCTGTCACGTTTGTCACATGTGCTCAGTGTGAACCTGCTTTCATCTGTGAAGAGCACAGGGCGCCAGTGGCGACTTTGCCAATCCTGGTGTTCTGTGACAAATGCCAAGTGTCCTGCACGGTGTTGGGCTGTGAGCACAACCCCCATCTGTGGAAGTCGGGCCCTCATACCACCCTCATGGAATCGGTTTCTAACCGTTTGTGCAGACACATGCACATTTGTGGCCTGCTGGAGGTCATTTTGCAGGGCTCTGGCAGTGCTCCTCCTGTTCCTCCTTGCACAAAGGTGGAGGTAGCGGTCCTGCTGCTGGGTTATTGCCCTCCTACGGCCCCCTCCACGTCTCCTGGTGTACTGGCCTGTCTCCTGGTAGCGCCTCTAGCCTCTGGACACTACGCTGACAGACACAGCAAATCTTCTTGCCACAGCTCGCACTGAAGTGACATCCTGGATGAGCAGCACTACCTGAGCAACTTCTGTGGGTTGTAGAGTCCGGCTCATGCTACCACGAGTGTGAACGCACAACCAACATTCAAAAGTGACCAAAACATCAGCCAGAAAGCATTGATACTGAGATGTGGTCTGTGGTCTCCACCTGCAGAACCACTCCTTTATTGAGTGTGTCTTGATAATTGCCAATAATTTCCATCTATTTGTCTATTCCATTTGCACAACAGCATGTGAAATTGATTGTCAATCAGTGTTGCTTCCTAAGTGGACAGTTTGATTTCACAGAAGTTTGATTTACTTGGAGTTATATTCTGTTTAAGTGTCCCCTTTATTTTTTTGAGCAGTGTATATACATAAATATGTATGTATGTGTATCTATCTATCTATCTATATATATATATAAATACATATATCGATCGATAGATAGATCTATATATATATATATATATATATACATATACATATATCGATCGATAGATAGATCTATTATATATATATATATATATATATATATATATATATATATATATATATACACTAGATGGTGGCCCGATTCAAACGCATCGTGTATTCTAGAATATGTATGCGGTACACCTGGCGCAATCAGCAGAGTGGTGTTTAAATTTGGCGCCAAAATTGTTGATTGGTCGCGACCAATCAGCGAATTGTATTAGTGAGGACAGGGGAGCGGCGCTGCCTGTGCGGGGACATGACCGGCTGCTTGCAGCAGAAGTATTCTGACCGGCGGTGCCGCTCCCCGGTCCTCCCTTCACACTTGCCGTCGGGAGATCAGCGGCCCTAGCCGCTGATCTCCCGACGGTAGCCGCATGGAGGTCAGCAATGCCGAGAGCCGGTCAGCTCCTGGCTGCATTGCCTCTGACCTCTGTGCAAAGCCGTGTTTAAATTTGGCGCCAATATCGCTGATTGGTCGCCGCCGGCGGCACTGCCTGTGCGGGTACTTCCGCTGCGAGCAGCCGGGAGATGAGCGGCTGCTCGCAGCAGAAGAATCCCGACCTGCGGCGCCGCTCCCTGGTCCTCCCTTCACACTTGCCGTCGGGAGATCAGCGGCCCTAGCCGCTGATCTCCCGACGGCAGCCGCATGGAGGTCAGCGGCGCCACCGGTCGGGGTAGTTCTGCTGCGAGCAGCCGGAAGATGACCGGCTGGCGCTGGTCATCTCCCGGCTGCATCGCCGCTGACCTCCGTGCGGCAGATGAGCCGCTAATGGCCGCCATCTTTTTTGAAATCCCGCGTCGCTGATTGGCCGCGGCCGGACCAATCAGCGACGTGGGATTTCCTGGACAGACAGACAGGCAGACGGGATAAAACAATTATATATATATATATATATATATATATATATATATCTACACACACACAGAACCTAATAAATGTGGTAGGGCGTAAGAAGTAAATACATAAGTGATGGGCAGAATGAATCAAAGAGAGGCTCTGTTTCACAGAAAACATTTTAAATATGGTGACCAAGATGACTAGTCATGGTGGAGGTATGTCCGCGCGGACTTCTCCCCACCTCTTTTAGCTATATTGACAGCTCATTATCGGGCAGTCTTCTCGACTGGGGGAACATTCCTCCATGATTAGTCATCTCAGTCACCTCATCCCCAGTCGCTATTTTTAGGTTTTCCATGAAATACGGCAACATTACAGAGCACAATATACAGTGGGGAAAATAAGTATTTTATACACAGGCGATTTTGCAAGTTTTCCCACCTACAAAGAATGGAGAGGTCTGTTATTTTTATCGTAGGTCACTTCACTTGTGAGACAGAATTCAAAAATAAAAACCAGAAAATCACATTGTATGATTGTTACATAATTAATTTGCATTTTATTGCATGAAATAAGTATTTGATCACCTACCAACCAGCAAGAATTCTGGTTCTCACAGACCTGCTAGTTTTTCTTTCAGAGGCCCTCCTACTCTGCACTCATTACCTCTATAAATTACACCTATTTAAACTCATTACCTGTATGAAAGACACCAAGCCACACACTAAATCAATCACACTCCAACCTTTCCACCATGACCAAAACCAAAGGACACCAGGGACAAAATTATAGACCTGCACAAGGCTGGGATGGACTACAGGACAATAGGCAAGAAGCTTGGTGAGAAGGCAACAACTGTTGGTACAATTATTAGAAAATGGAAGAAACACAAGATGACTGTCAATCTTCCTTGGTCTGGGGCTATATGCAAAACCTTGGCTCGTGGGGTAAGGATGATTCTGAGAAAGGTCAGGGATCAGCCCAGAAATACACAGGAGGACCTGGTCAATGACCTGAAGAGAGCTGGAACCACACATTACTGTTAGTACCACACTACACCAACATGGATTTAAATCCTGCAAGACATGCAAGGTCCCCCTGCTCACACCAGCACATGTCCAGGCGCCAATGACCATCTGGATGATCCAGAGGAGTCATGGGAGAAGGTCATGTGGTCAGATAAGACCAAAATAGAACTTTTTGGTATCAACTCCACTCTACGTGTTTGGAAGAAGAAGAAGGATGAGTACAACTCCAAGAACAATGAAGCCTGGTGGGGGAAACATCATACTTTGGGGGTGCTTTTCTACAAAGGGAACAGAATGACTGCACCGTATTGAAGGAAGGATGGATCGGGTCATGTATCGCAAGATTTTGGCCAACAACCTCCTTCCCTCAGTAAGAGCATAGAAGATGGGTTGTGGCTGGGTCTTCCAGCATGACAGTGACCCGAAACACACAGCCAGGGCAACTAAGGAGTGGCTCCGTAAGAAGCATATCAAGGTCCTGGTGTGGCCTAGCCTGTCTCTAGGCCTGAACCCAATAGAAAATCTTTGGAGGGAGCTGAAACTCAATGTTGTCCAGCGACAACTCCGAAACCTGAAAGATCTGGAGAAGATCTGTATGGAGGAGTGGGCCAAAATCCCTGCTTCAGTGTGTGCAAACTTGGTCAAGAACTACAGGAAACATCTGACCTCTGTAATTGCAAACAAAGGTTTCTGTACAAAATATTGAATTCTGAATACTTATTTCATGCAATAAAATGCAAATTAATTATGTAAAAATCATACAATGTAATTTTCTGATTTTTATTTTTAGATTTTGTCTCTCACAGGTGAAGTGTACCTAAGATAAAAATTACAGACCTCTCCATTCTTTGTAGGTGGGAAAACTTGCAAAATCGGCAGTGTATGAAATACTTATTTTCCCCACTGAACCTATCTGCAATAATGGAGTCTGTCTCTTGCTACCCATGATTTGGGCAGGATGAATCATCTGACAGATTCCCTTTAAATAGCACAATGCAAGGGTTTTTAAACAAATTGAGAAAGAGAGGACATGTGGGGCGGGTGACTTAGTCTTATGATTTTAGAAGAATGAGTCATAAAAAAAAAGTTTTAAGAATTATGTCCTGGTGGTTTCAGTGTGCTGAAATCTGAAATAGATCATAAATATGTGATAGTATTGGCTGGAAGGATTTAAAGATTTCCAGAAATTTCCAAGAGCAAATCATCACTTCTAAGAATACAGAAAGAGATGAACCACGAGCCGCAGGAAGTGTTCCCCTCCATATGATCATTGTTAATGGCCGGTCTTGGCTGGTGTCTGGTAAACACACTCTCAGCACATGCTGTAATTTGGCTTAAAACGGGACCTTAATGCTTCCAGGATTTTCTTAACAGCAGGCGTGGATGTGTTTCCTATTGAAGTAGTTAGTGTATTTTACGAGTGTTGATATTTCTGACAGAAAATATACTACATGAGTGATATGAGATCAGCTGTGCCCGTAGCTTAATAGGCATTCAAATAAAATGACTAAAAGCCATTGTCCTGACACTCAGCCTCATAAAAAAGCCCGGCACGCACCCACAAAAAACAGCCACATTTTACTAACACATCTTAGTAATATATCTGGTCAAAGCAAAAAAAAAAAGGCTTAAAGGGTTAGTAAGGACATTCGAAGGCCATGCTGTCCAAGAATTTACATAAAAGTGTCAAATTTACTGGGTTTATCCTTAAAGGGTTATCCCCTCTTCACCTAAGAAAAAAAAAAGTTACATGGTAGGGGATAACTTGCTCATCACTGGGGGTCTGAATGCTGAAATCCCACAGTGATCCCAGGAACAAGTAACTAAAGCCTCTGAGAATGGTGTATTGTAGAATGGTGCGCATTCTACTCCATTCATTGTCTGTGGGACTGCCGGAAAAAGCCATGCATGAGCCATTCCGCTCCATTCAAGAAACACAGAACCTAGGATAAAAACAAATTACTTACTTACTGCAAATACCATGCAGTAAGTAAGTAAATAGTACATGCAAATAATATAGGGTATTTAGTTGTCATTATTTTGATCAAAAGAGCATGAAAGCTATCCAACCACGACAAGGTGACCCCAACCAGGATGGATCCCAACTCATGTAGTTCATTTCGCTATGTGCCAGCAGACCCCAAATAGATGGGTGCAGAGCAGGACCCAGACCAGACTCTTTTGCACCTGCCCGTGGAAAGTTATATAGACGGAATGTACAGCCCAAAAAGGGTGATCTACACCCCTATATGTACAAAGTACAAGAAACTAAAGCAAAACTGAAGAAATGGGCCAGCATACCTGTTGGTATAAGTGCAATGTTTAGATGCACATTCACACTGTGATCATTATCAAACATAAGCTGGGATAAAAACAAATTCAGGGTATTTGATCATTTGTTTTTATCCTAGTTTGTGTCAGTTAAATGGCCACAGTGTGAATGTGCACCTACACATTGCACTTATACCAACATGTGTGCCGGCCCTTTTCTTTTTTCAGTAAGTTATTCTCTATCTTATGAGTAGGTGAAAACTTGACTTTTTGGGTAACTTTAACAGTGTTGTTCACTACTTTGATATTGATGACCTATACTTGGGGGCCCAAAAATAGCAAACTATCCATTTAAAACATAACTTTTTTGACTCATGTAACATACACTATGCCTTTCAGCAGGATTTCATTCATTTTCTTCCACGACCGTCTCCAAATGGCTTTCTTCTATCTTGATCCATCTTGATCCATCAATTTCATGACATCACTTCCTGTCCCAGTGACCACTGGGTTTAATCGATTAATGGGTTATTCCCTTATTCCCATATTAGACATTTATAATATCAGTGGGATACTTTATCTGTATTTAACATTTTTTATTGAGGACATGGTTTTTGGGCACTTATATATAGGTATTACAGATTTTCCTCCTTTGTTAAGTACCGTCTACTTTTTAGTACAGATGGTTTTTATTAAATGAAGGCCATGGACAGGTCTGGTCACTTGCTCTTCCATTAGCAGATATTTTGAGAACAGGAGAGCTGTGTAATCTATGAAGAAGACTGCCCTGACGAGCAGGAGGAGAACCTGTAATACTTAAATATTGGTAAGTGCCACCAAAGCATGTCCCCAACACATCTATTAAATTAGAGTGGGCAACCCCTTTAATCCCTGATGTGAAACAACAGAAAGGGATTGTGTATCTCTTTGAGCCTGTGATCTTTGAGCACAAGACTGATGGTTTACCGCTCATGATTTAGGTCAGTAATTGCCCTGCCCAGGGGCGTAACTATAATAGGTGCAGGAGTAACAATCACACCCAGGTGCTGGAGAGTAGATGGGACCCAAAGGTCCCTTTGTCTCATATGAAAAGACCATTACTATTAAAGACCTGTGTTAGTTGGGAGCCCCAATGGAGATTTTGCATTGGGGCCCACAACCTTCAAGTTGCGCCATAGCCCTGCAAAGACTACAAGCATTATGAGCTTGCCATAAAAGCTGATAGAAAAGTTAATAGTGACAATCTGGAGTAATGTTACATTACCATGGCTTTAATATAAGTGCATCTTAGCATCCAAAACACAACCACCATCTCCAGACCCGAAATATGTGTAAAGAAGATGCAGTTCCAGACAGCAGCCGCTAAGCAATCCTGTGTTCTGCTGAATACATTGCTTATATCTGACAGATAACAAGCGATCATTGAAGGTGCAGGTATTGTACCCGCACTGATCTGATATTGATGACTCGTCCTACGGATTGATCATCAATATGTAGGTCCAAAACAACCCTTTTAAGCCCTCTATCTCAGAGGACATCCTATGTTGGATGTAAGAGTATGGAGCAGGCTCAGGAGCTGAGCCAACTCCATACCCAGAAGGTGCCAGCTGTCTTATACAGCCAACAGCTGCCACTAACAGCAGCAATCAGAGCTAGCTGAGATCACAGATGTTTAACTGTTTAAGGACATGTTCAGTATTTTACATCAGTATCCGAAAGCCAAAACCAGGAGGGGAACAATCAGAGGAAAAGTAGAATAGAAACACGTCACCACTTCTGTATTCATCTCCCACTCCTGGTTTTCGCTTACAAATACTGATGTAAAATACTGACCAGATACAGATAGTGTGACAGTAGTCTAAATGTCATTGTCAATTTCTCCAGCTCCTATAGACCCCCCATGATGATATCGGGAGGAAGCCAATGGATTGCCATGGCAGCTTCCTATCTTGGCACTCCTATGAAGCCGTATTGCGCCTGAACTTCAAGAAGATCAGTAAGTTTTGAATAAGATCAGTAGGATTGCAATATATATATAGAACAAGTGATAATATGATTGCAGATTCAAATGCGTTAAAGAAACTAGAAAAATAATGCAGAAATTAAAAAGAAAAAAAAAAACATCAAAATTTAAATAACCTTTTTGGAATGCAAAATGACGGAAATAAAAAAAAGAATGCAATAAACATAGAATCATAGAATCATAGAATGGTAGAGTTGGAAGGGACCTCCTGGGTCATCTGGTCCAACCCCCTGCTCAAAGCAGGATTCACTAGATCATCTCAGACAGATGTCTGTCCAGCCTCTGTTTGAAGACGTCCATTGAAGGGGAACTCACCACCTCTCGTGGCAGCCTGTTCCACTCATTAATCACCCTAACTGTCAAAAAGTTTTTTCTAATATCTAATCTGTGTCTCCTCCCATTTAGTTTCATCCCATTGCTTCTAGTCTTTCCTTGTGCAAATGAGAATAAAGCTGATCCTTCTACAATGTGACAGCCCTTGACATATTTGTAGACAGCTATTAAGTCTCCTCTCAGTCTTCTTTTTTGCAAGCTAAACATTCCCAAATCCTGCAACCGTTCCTCATAGGACATGGTTTGCAGACCAGTCACCATTCTGGTCGCTCTTCTCTGAACTTGCTCCAGTTTGTCTATGTCTTTTTTAAAATGTGGTGCCCAAAACTGTACACAGTATTCCAGATGAGGTCTGACCAAAGAGGAGTAAAGACCGATAATGACTTCACGTGATCTAGACTGTATGCTTCTGTTAATACATCCCAGAATTGTATTTGCCTTTTTTGCTGCTGCATCACACTGTTGACTCATGTTCAGTCTATGATCTATTAGTATACCTAAGTCTTTTTCACATGTACTGTTGCTTAGCTCTATTCCTCCCATTCTGTATATGCTTTTTTCATTTTTATTGCCCAGATGTAGTACTTTGCATTTTTCCCTGTTAAAAACCATTCTGTTGGTTGCTGCCCACTGCTCCAGTTTATTTAGGTCTTTTTGAATCCTCTCTCTCTCTTCTCTAGTATTAGCTATCCCTCCTAGCTTTGTGTCATCAGCAAATTTAATCAGTTTACCCTCAATTCCTTCATCTAAATCATTGATAAAGATGTTGAACAATACAGGTCCCAGGACGGAGCCCTGTGGTACCCCACTTGAGACATTCATCCAGCTGGATGTGAAGCCATTTACAACCACCCTTTGAGTCCGATCACTAAGCCAGTTATGAATCCACCTAACAGTTGCCTGGTCCATTGCATGCTTGGTCATTTTTTCAATAAGGATGGTGTGAGATACTTTGTCAAATGCTTTGCTGAAGTCAAGATATACTATATCTACAGCATTTCCCTGATCCACCCAGTCATATTTGGTATCATCGTGCTTGTAAAAGTTTTGAGCTAAAACTGTACATTAAATGGCATAAAATAAATGCAAGGATGCCGCAATTGTAATTTTTTTGGCCACCACACCGCCCCTCGTAAAAATTGTGAAGGAAAGTAATCAAAATTTCATATGTATTCCAAATTAGTATCAATAAAAACTACAGCTCAGTGCGGAAACAACAAGATCCAAGTAAAAAAATAAAAACAAGTTTCAGAAAATGGCAACACAAACCATTTTATTTATTTATTTTTTTTTTTACAAAGTTCAGAAAAAAAAAATGTAACCCCTAAAATATATATATATATAAAAAAAACTTACAAGTTTGGTATCGTGTAATGATACCGACTTGAAGAATCACATTGGCAGGAAATTTTCACTACAGAATAAACCTTGTATAAGTAAAATCCAAAAAACATTGTCGTCATTGTGCGAGGTTTTTTCACTATTTCGCCCTACTTGGAATTTTGTTTCCATTTTTCAGTACATTGTACGCAGTTGAACTCCCACTTACTTCGAAAAGACGTCACAATTCTAGTAAGATATTTAATGCACTGACTAAGGGATCTGCTATGGTGGTTTACCAGTAGATAGGAACAAAAGGAAGTGGTGACGAAATTCTCATAATTAACCCATAAATTAAACTGCTGAGAATGAGGCCAGTCAGTGTCAGTGAGTTTATTGATACCATGAAGCATTTCCTAAAAATGTTTCTTCAAGTAGTCGTCTTAAAGTGCTGAATTAAAGGGATTTTCCATTCTTGTACATTTATGGTGTTACGGATCCGGGTGGTGGAACCTCTGTGCTGTGATACAAGGAGGGACCAGAGGGGCGTAATTAAGTGCCTACCCGGACCGACCCTGGCCACACGGCGGCTTAGTCGACTCCGTGAACCAAGGAGGGACCGGGAAGGTGAACCAGGTGCCACTCTGGGACCGACTCTCACGGCAGGCACAGCAGATGAGCATGGCTTGTAGACAGGCAGGTGATGCGGGTAGACAAGCATGCGGGCACGGCAGACAGAGAGGCAGGCGGGCACGGCTGATAGGCAGGCGGGCACAGCTGATAGCCTGGAGGGCACTGGAACCTGAGGTCTAGAGAGAATGTTAGCACACAAACAACAACCTTGCACAGCCACCTCCATTTTGGAGGAGGTGCCTTATATAGAGGCAGTCCTCCGGCCATTGGCCGGGGACTCTTTAGGATGGCGCGCGGCCCCTTTAAGAGGGAGGGAGCGCACGCCCTAAGTACAGAGCCCGGGGAACTGCGTGTGGTGAGCGCACCCCGAGCAGATGCAGTAGGGGAGCCGGAGGATGCTGGACCGGGACCGCGGCGGTGAGGGGATCAGCGTCTCTGCCCGGCAGGAGGCTGATACACCGATGCTACATATGGTGTGTCCCATCAACGGCACTTGCATCTACCTTAAGAACGTACATTGCGGTCAGTAGAGAGGTAACATAGTTTTTAAGGTTGAAGGAAGACTAAGTCCATCTAGTTCAACCCATAGCCTAACATATTGATCCAGAGGAAGGCAAAAAAAAACCATGTGGCAAACACTAAGCTCCAGATTGGGGAAAAAAGGTTGAAGGAAGACTAAGTCCATCTAGTTCAACCCATAGCCTAACATATTGATCCAGAGGAAGGCAAAAAAAAACCATGTGGCAAACACTAAGCTCCAGATTGGGGAAAAAAATTCATTCCTGACACCATACGACAATCAGACTAGTAGTATATATAACCTGTAATATTATTGTTTTCAAGAAAGGCATCCATGCCCTTCTTAAATTTTAGTAGTGAATCACTCATTACAACATCATGCGGCAGAAAGTTCCATAGTCTCACTGCTCTTACAGTAAAGAATCCCCGTCTGTGATTATGATTAAACCTTCTTTCCTCCAGACGTAGAAGATGCCCCCTTGTCCCCGTCTCAGGAATCAGAGTAAAAAGATCAGTAGAAAGGTCTTTGTACTGCCCCTCATATACTTGTACATAGTAATAAGATCACCCCTAAGCCTTCGTTTTTCCACAATAAATGACCCCAAGTGTAATAACCTGTCTTGGTATTGCAGACCCCCCAGTCTTCTCTGCACCCTCTCTAGTTCAGCTATGTCTTCTTATATACCGGAGACCAGAACTGTACACAGTATTCTAAGTGTGGTCGCACTAGTGACTTGTATAGAGGTAAAATTATGTTCTCCTCATGAGCATCTATGCCTCTTTTAATGCATCCCATTATTCTATTTGCCTTTGCAGCAGCTGCCTGACACTGGCCACTAAACGTGAGCTTGTCGTCCACCAATACACCCAGGTCTTTTTCAGTGAAAGTTTTGCCCAGTGTTTTACAATTAAGCATATAATTATACATTTTACTTCCTCTGTCCAAGTGCACTACCTTACATTTATACCCATTAAAGCTCATTTGCCATTTATCAGCCCAAGCTTCTAGTTTACATAGATCCTCCTGTAATATAAAATTGTCCTCCTCTGTATTGATTACCCTGCAGAGTTTAGTGTCATCTGCAAATATTGAAATATTACTCTGTATGCCCCCTACAAGGTCATTAATAAATATGTTAAAAAGAAGCAGGCCCAATACTGACCCCTGTGGTACCCCACTGTTAACTGAGACCCAGTCTGAGTGTGTTCCATTTATAACCACCCTTTGTTTCCTATCACTGAGCCAATTCTTAACCCACATACATATATTTTCCCCTATCCCCATTGTTCTCATTTTATGTATCAACCTTTTGTGTGGAACCGTATCAAAAGCTTTTGAAAAGTCCATATACACAACATCCACTGCATTTCTTTGGTCCAGTCCGAAACTTACCTCTTCATAAAAACTGATCAGATTAGTTTGACAGGAACGGTCCCTCGTAAACCCATGTTGATTTTGGGTCATCATGAGGTTATTCTTCTTCAGATACTCTATTATAGCATCTCTTAGTAAACCCTCCAGGATTTTACCCACAGTAGAGGTCAAGCTTACCCTTACCGGCCTATAATTTCCAAGTTCGGTTTTTGTCCCCTTTTTGAATATTGGCACCACATTTGCTATACACCAGTCGTGTGGTACAGACCTTGTTATTATGGAATCTTTAAAGATTAAAAATAATGGTCTATCTATGACGTTACTTAATTCCTGCAGTACTCGCGGGTGTATCCCATCCAGACACGGGCATTTGTCAGCTTTAGTGATTTTTAGACACCGCCGTACGTCCTGCTGGGTTAAGCAAGTGACATTTACTGGAGAATTTTTGTTATCACTGATCATGTTTTCTGTCATGCAATTTTCTTGTGTAAATACGGTTGAAAAAAAATCATTTAGCATATTGGCTTTTTGCTCATCCTCATCCACCATTTCACTCAGACTATTTTTAAGGGGGACAACACTATCATTTTTTAGTTTTTTACTATTTATGTAGTTAAAGAATATTTTGGGGTTATTTTTACTTTCTCTGGCAATGATTCTCTCGCCTCAATCTTTGCTGCCTTGATTTGGTTTTTACATAATTTATTTAATTTTCTATATTTATTTAATGCCTCATCACTACCTACTTGCTTTAGTTCTCTAAATGCTTTCTTTTTGTCACTTATTGTGCCCCTTACAGCTCTATTTAGCCATAGTGGTTTCCTCCTATTTCTAGCATGTTTATTCCCATAAGGTGTATATTGTGCACAGGTCCTATTCAGGATGCTAATAAATGTCTCCCATTTGCTTTGTGTAGCTTTATGTCTCAGGATATCGTCCCAGTTTATTGCACTAAGATCATCTCTCAAAATTTATAATTTGCCTTCCTGAAGTTTAGTGTCCTTGTAACCCCTCTACTACACATCTTATTAAAGGATACATAAAAACTTATTATTTTGTGATCACTATTACCCAAGTGACTGCCAACTCGTATATTTGATATGCGGTCTGGCCTGTTGGTTAATATTAGGTCTAGCAGTGCCCCCCTTCTTGTTGGGTCCTGAACCAGTTGTGAAAGGTAATTGTCTCTCATAGTTGTCAAAAACCTATTACCTTTGCTTGAACTACAGGTTTCTGTCCCCCAATGTATTTCAGGGTAGTTGAAGTCCCCCATAATAATGACTTCTCCTTGAGTCGCTGCTTCATCTATTTGCTTTATGAGGATATTCTCCGCTGCTTCCATTATTTGTGGAGACTTATAACAAACCCCTATCAGTAATTTATTATTTTTTCCCCCTCCCCTTATCTCCACCCACAGGGACTCTACATTATCATTAGATTCACATATATTCTCACGCAAGATGGGTTTTAAGGATGATTTTACATATAAACACACCCCCCCCCCTCGCTTGTTTGTACGGTCATTTCTGAACAGACTATAGCCCTGTAAATTAACTGAACAGTCATGGCTCTCGTCCAGCCACGTCTCAGATATCCCCACCATGTCGTAATTATTTTCCAACACAATTAATTCTAATTCCTCCATTCTGTCGGTGAGGCTTCTGGCATTAGTGTACATGCATTTTATGCATCTCTCTGTACCTCTATTCCTTCTTACTATATTAACTGTTCTAACCCCACCCCCGATTTCTTTATTTGTGCCCAGGTCACTATCTGCACTATCTTCCCCACCTATAAAATGAATACCCCCCCATCCCTAGTTTAAACACTCCTCCAACCTTCTAGCCATTTTCTCCCCCAGCACAGCTGCACCCTCCCCATTGAGGTGCAGCCCATCCCTAGCGTAGAATCTGTAGCCAACTGAGAAGTCGGCCCAGTTCTCCAGGAACCCAAACCCCTCCTTCCTACAATAGTTCCACTTATTTATCTCCCTAAGCTCCCGTTGCCTCTCTGGCATGGCACGTGGTACAGGTAGTATTTCAGAGAATACCACCTTGGAGGTCCTTGCTTTAAGCTTGCAGCCTAATTCCCTGAAATCATCTTTAAGGACCTTCCACCTACCTCTAACTTTGTCATTTGTGCCAATGTGCACCATGACCGCTGGGTCCTCACCAGCCCCTCCCAGTAATCTGTCAACTCGATCAGCGATGTGCCGGACTCGAGCGCCAGGTAGGCAGCACACTGTTCGACGGTCCCTGTCTTTGTGACAGATTGCAATATCTGTTCCCCTAATAATTGAGTCCCCCACTACCTGCACCTGCCTGGCCTGCCCTGCTCTCCTATTTCCCCCCTTACTGGAGCTAACACTCCTCCGGCTTTCAGAGGAAATGCCTTGCTACAGCAGTGCTATCCCTGTACCGACACTCTCCTCATCTGCCAACTTTGCAAACTTATTGGGGTGTGCCAGATCAGGACTAGCCTCCCTGCCATTCTTCCCTCTACCCCCCCTTCTAACTGTCACCCAGCTAGCTGCCTCACTGTCCTGCAGCTCCCTACTACCACCCTCCCCCACATCTACCCCAGTGAGCAGCTGCTCAGTGAGCAGCAGACTACTTCCCATATTGTCAATGGAATGGTGGTCGGAATTCTTATTCAACTCCATTCTCAAGACTCTTGCAGGTCCCTTTAATGGTACCAGCATTTGCTATACATTTACGTTTATCAATATTTATGGTTTTAAGTATATACTGATATTAAAATGTAATACCACAATATGCAAATCAGCATTAATGTATAGATATGATAAAAGATGAAAAGAGCCTGCTCCATGAATCAGAGCTCCTCTTTGGAATTGTAGCCCAGTCCTACAAACTTTAAAGGAAAACTGTCTTTTAGAGACCCTAAATTAACTTCATAGAACTTTAGAGGACGGTAAAAAATTGATAAAGAATAAAAATGTCTGTATCTGAAATTTCTTTAGCTGTATAAAATAAATAATTGCTGTGTCTGTTCTTGTCAACAGGGTGACAACTTTGTGAGTACAGGATGACAATGTTAATTCTGTGTCCTCTGGGATTTGTAGTTCAGTACATGCTGAGGGCTTGGGAGTTGACTTCTGTTAGTATTTACTTCCTGCTATGTAGCCTGGGCGGTGCTGCAAGCTGTTTAAGCTCCTGAAACCCTGCTGTCCACTGCCAGTTATAATTTGATGAGCTTTAGTGAACTCCTTGCTTTTGAATGCCCAGTGGATATTCCAGATTCTGACTTAGGCTTGTTTGCGGACTATTCTCCTGCCTTACAATTTTGTCACTACACTTACTTCCTGGCTCTGACCAAGCTACCAGACCATTCTTTCTGGCAGCCCGCAGCACCGGCCAGCGACTACTTAACGGATTTTGCCTAGGCTCCATGTGTAAGTCCACATCCCTTTACAGGGTTTAAATTTTGAAGGCCTGGGCAATCCTTCGGATCTGGAAATTGGAGTGGCTTGCACTAAACCTATGGATGGTAACCATTTTACAGCTGCCAGGCGAAAACTGATATACCCACCTTACAACTCCATTTATCAGAACATTGGAGAGTAAGGGCGAAAACCTATCCAACCTTTTTTTTTTCCTTGATGAAGTAATCTTATCAAAAACTATACATGTAAAGGCTTAGAATATATAATTTATCCAGCACATCCTCAAGATGAATATACATATTAGATTTTCGTGACACGTCAATGCACCACCAATAGCACTGAGCGCTCGGCAGGCTGATGAAAAGCCTGAAATATACAATTTATAGAAGCACTAAAAGCTTTTAAAAGCAGATAAAACAAATACATGAGACGCTCTTATTTAATCGCCTCTCTAAACATGGAATCTGTCTGCAAATGATAGTGAACAGAGGAGGATTCATGAAGAACATATGAGGCAGGGAGACGTACCCAGGGTGTTTAGATGTGTTGGCAAAGAAGAGAAATATCTCTGGGGAGTTTAGGCAGAAACACAAGACAAGATGAGAGACAGCGGATATCCATTACACAACTGAGACGCGGCTGTCTTTGTACAAGTAGACTCAAGGAGGAGGATCGCGCATTTTATTATGACCTAAAAATGGAAACCATGTTTATAGGCAGATTGCCACACTCTAAGTGGAGTTTCATGGAACAAAAAGTTAATTTTCTATGGGCATGAGGTTTAGTTTGGGAGGGGGGGTGACGTTTTTAAGATATCTGGTTTCAGGTGTGACTAGGATTGGGAAAACGACAATGGAATGGCATGCTAACTTTAGGAGAATATGTCTAACTATAGGCAATCTGAACTATTATTCAATTATTGTGAGGTCACATCCACAGGATATGACAAATGATTGATCGGGGCACTGCCACCTCTGGGAATCTCATCTATTGGGTGAACATGAAGGGGGAGGTACAGTTAGTAAATTTTAAGCAGCTACTTTGACATTTGAAATAGAGAGTTGGCTGAGCTGAGTTTTAAGTTAAGCTGAGAAAATGATATGGGAGCTAACCAAAAGTAGAAATCACCCCTAAGAAGCATTTATGGGATATCCTTTGCGTTGATTCCTTTAAAGCAGATATCAGGTATATCATGTGTTAAAGTATCTATAGGACGATGACTACCTGCTAGTTCATCAGTTTTTGCTGCTTGGCTGCTTTTTAGCTCAACTCACTTAGGACAGAACTGTGATTTATGATTGTAGTTTAGCTACAGTGCCTCTACGGCACACATGCCAAACTCTGGCCAGTGGGTCAAATTTGGCCCACGTGGGACCAGGGTAGACGTATATATATATTTTTTAATGTGGGGCCATTATACTGTATAGAGGACTATGTGGGACCCATTATTCTGTATGGAGGACTATGTGGGGCCCATTATACTGTGTGTAGGACAATGTGGGGTCATTATTCAGTATGGAGGACTATGTGGGACCCATTATTCTGTATGGAGGACTATGTGGGGCCCATTATTCTGTATGGAGGACTATGTGGGGCCATTATACTATATAGAGGATTATGTGGGGCCATTATTCTGTATGGAGGACTATGTGAGGCCCATTATTCTGTATGGAGGACTATGTGGGGCCCATTATTCTGTATGGAGGACTATGTGGGGCTCATTATTCTGCATGGAGAACTATGTGAGGCCATTGTACTGTGTAGAGGACTATGTGGGACCCATTATTCTGTATGGAGGACTATGTGGGACCCATTATTCTGTATGGAGGACTATGTGGGGCTCAATATTCTGCATGGAGAACTATGTGAGGCCGTTGTACTGTATAGAGGACTATGTGGGACCCATTATTCTGTATGGAGGACTATGTTCGGCCATTGTACTGTATGGAGGACTATGTGAGGCCTCATATTCTGTATGGAGGACTATGTGGGGCCCATTATACAGTATGGAGGACTATGTGGGGCTCATTATTCTGTATGGAGGACTATGTGAGGCCTCATATTCAGTATGGAGGACTATGTGGGGCCCATTATACAGTATGGAGGACTATGTGGGGGCCATTATTCTGTATGGAGGACTATGTGGGGCCATTGTACTGTATAGAGGACTATGTGGGACCCATTATTCTGTATGGAGGACTATGTGAGACCTATTATTCTGTATGGAGGACTATGTGGGGCCCATTATACAGTATGGAGGACTATGTGGGGGCCGTTATTCTGTATGGAGGACTATGTGTGGCCCATTATCCTGTATGGAGGACTATGTGGGGCTATTATACTGTATGCAGGACTATCTGGGGTCATTATACTGTATGGAAGACTATGTAGAGCCATTATACTGTATAGAGGACTATGTGGGACCCATTATTCTGTATGGAGGACTATGTGGGGCCATTGTACTGTATAGATGACTATGTGGGACCCATTATTCTGTATGGAGGACTATGTAGGGCCTATTATTCTGTATGGAGGACTATGTGGGGCCCATTATACAGTATGGAGGACTATGTGGGGGCCGTTATTCTGTATGGAGGACTATGTGGGGCGATTGTACTGTATAGAGGACTATGTGGGACCCATTATTCTGTATGGAGGACTATGTAAGGCCTATTATTCTGTATGGAGGACTATGTGGGGCCCATTATACAGTATGGAGGACTATGTGGGGGCCGTTATTCTGTATGGAGGACTATGTGTGGCCCATTATCCTGTATGGAGCACTATGTGGGGCTATTATACTGTATGCAGGACTATCTGGGGTCATTATACTGTATGGAAGACTATGTAGAGCCATTATACTGTATGGAGGACTATGTGGGGCCATTATTCTGTAAGGAATGCAAAGGAAAAACTTTCTCAACTGTATATGTGTTTTTAATAAATATCAAGGTTGGCTTGCGACTTTGTCCAAGTTTTTAATTTTGAGCCTCTGTGTATATACATCCCTGCTATATGAAGTCTGAGGTAGTCTGAGACACGCCCCCTGTCTAATCATTAGTTCAGGCTTCCATTACAGCTCTGCCTCCTTAGATTGGCTGCTGTGTATTAAAAGAGGTCCAGTAGAAAGTCAATGCATGAAGGGTAGAGACTGTGAAAAGGCACAGAACAAAGTGCAGACTATAAATTAAAGTGGTTGTCCATGATCAAGACAAATTGGCTAAGGGGGATGGAAGAAAATAGAAAAGAAGATACTCAGGTACGGTCCGCAGGGCCGTATTTGCCCTGAGGCACTTGTAGGCACGTGCCTATGGCGCCGGAATTCGGGGAGGGCGGAGCCTGAGCATGTTTTTTTTTTTGTGTGTTTTTTTTGGGGTTTGTGCCCCGAGCCAAAAACATGTCTGTCAGTATGTGCCCCGGCCGCTCCCCCAGCAGCGGCGCACGGCCGCTGCTTCTTCTTCAGCCGGGCCAGCACTGCAGCAGTTAACTTCCCTGTGTGCTGGCCCGGCCGCGTCACTGCTAGGAGACACGGCCCTGTGCGCGGCCGTGTCTCCTAGCTGTGACGTCACACAGTGCGCGCCCTGCACTCCTACTTACCACCAGAGAGGACTGGAGTCGAGCCGGGGGGATGGTGAGTCTGTGTGTGTGTGTATGCGTATGAGAGAGTGTGTGTATGAGAGAGTTTGTATGTGTGATTGAGTGTGTGTGCAGGCAGGCAGATATCATTGTGTGATGTCTGTTTATATCTATTTTTGTGTTTCAAATGTGTTTATGCGTGTATGTATATGTCTGTATATGTTTGTGTGTGCGTGACTGCGTGCGGCCTCCCGCTGTCTCTGGGGGGGCGCCGTGCGGCCTCCCGCTGTATATAGATGGCGCTGTGCGGCCTCCCGCTGTGTATAGATGGCGCTGTGCGGCCTCCTGCTGTGTATAGATGGCGCTGTGCGGCCTCCTGCTGTGTATAGATGGCGCTGTGCGGCCTCCTGCTGTGTATTGATGGCGCTGTGCGGCCTCCTGCTGTGTATAGATGGCGCTGTGCGGCCTCCTGCTGTGTATAGATAGCGCTGTGCGGCCTCCTGCTGTGTATAGTTGGCGCTGTGCGGCCTCCTGCTGTGTATAGATGGCGCTGTGCGGCCTCCTGCTGTGTCTAGATGGCTACGTGCGGCCTCCTGCTGTGTCTAGATGGCTATGTGCGGCCTCCTGCTGTGTATAGATGGCTACGTGCGGCCTCCAGCTGTGTATAGATGGCTACGTGCGGCCTCCTGCTGTGTATAGATGGCTACGTGCGGCCTCCTGCTGTGTATAGATGGCTACGTGCGGCCTCCTGCTGTGTATAGATGGCTACGTGCGGCCTCCTGCTGTGTATAGATGGCTACGTGCGGCCTCCTGCTGTGTATAGATGGCTACGTGCGGCCTCCTGCTGTGTATAGATGGCTACGTGCGGCCTCCCGCTGTATATAGATGGCTACGTATGGCCTCCCGCTGTGTATAGATGGCGCCCTGCGGCCTCCCGCTGTGTATAGATGGCGCCGTGCGGCCTCCCGCCGTGTATAGATGGCGCCGTGCGGCCTCCCGCCGTGTATAGATGGCTACGTGTGCTCAATATTGAGTCATACAATTAATGTAAGGCTATGTACCCACGATGCAGAAATGCTTCGGATTTTTTTTGAGCGTTTCTGGCAGAAAAAACGCATGCGGATTTTACATGCGTTTTTCCTGCCAGGGACATTCGGATGTGAAGCATTCTTCACTTGTAATTCTGCATGTGGGTTGACAATCGATTTTAGCATCTCTTGGAAAGTGCTTGACAACTTGATCACACTATATAAATCCATGCAACCGGCATGGATTTATATAGTGTGACCGTAAAAGAATGGTAAAAAATAAATATATAATTACCTTCTGATGGCCTGCCGACGTCAGTGGTCGCGTGACCCGTCACATGACTAAATGACGCCACTGCAGGTCCTTTTCAGACCATCGCGAGCTGCCGGCAAGCCAGGACGCATCAGATAAAGACACCGGGGGCCATCAGAAGGTAAGTATAATATTTATTTTTTATTTTATTCTTTTTTTTTTTTTACAGGTACTATGGTACCCGGGTCTGGAGGAGAGTCTCCTCTTCTCCAAACCCGGGTACCATCCGCACATTGAAACGCATGGATTCTGCATGTACATATGCAGTGATGCGGATTACATGCGTTCCAATGCAAGTCAATGGCGGCGAATACGCCGAGCTTCCGCAAAATAATTGATAGTGCTGTGGATTTTTCCACAATGATAATCCGCAGCGGAAATTTCCGCAGCATGTGCACAGCACAGCGGATTATCATTGGGGAACATGGCAGACCTTCTACCAAGCGTTTTTTAAGTGTTTCTGCAACAGAATTGCTTAAAAAACGCATAGTGGGCACACAGCCTAAAAAAAATTATTATACTTAATATTGTGCCAAATTAATTTCACGTGAACTATCACATGATCTATCACAGGGGATCATGTGACATGTGATACATCAGATGTGTGTGTGTGTGTGTGTGTGTGTGGGGGGGCGCGCCTTCTAAACTGCCCGAGGCCCTTGCTACTCTTAATCTACCCCTGTTCGCGCCCTCTCGCCCTACGGTCACGCCCACCCACCTCACCTCTCTAGTCTGCTCTGCTGCTGCGATCTGGACAGAAGAGGAGGAGCCCGGGCACTTGAAGTTCCCGCGGAGGCCCGGGCAGCACAACTCTGGCGGCAGCTCATCTCAGCAGGCAGCACCGGTAATTGTGTCCTGTTGTGATGTGCCATTGCGCCGACACTGCCACACGGGCCGTGGTGCCGCTGCATGATGCTGGCTGAGGAGCTGCCGCTTCTGCAGACAGTCTGCTCTGCAGCATAATTGATGATGGCGGGCGGCAGGCGGCGAGGCGGGATCATAGTTTAGGCGCAGTCAGCAGCTGCCGTCGGTACTGTGTTCTGTGCTGTGCACAGACAGTACAACCAGCGGGCAGCAGTGCCAGCCTGACAGAGCCCAGACTGCCTGAGTCTCTGACTAGTCTCAGACTCTGAGGAGTCTGACTAGTCTGTGACTGTTGTCACTGGTCAGACATGATGGCAGGCAGCAGCAGGGAGGGACACAGTGGGGTCTGAATCCCAGACATGGGCTGCATCAGGCACTGCAGCATTGCATATGGGCCATATGCAATGCTGCAGTGCCTGCTGCAGCCCAGTTCTGTGTGGTGTGTGGGCCGCTCCCACCCCCCCCACCCCAATATACAATGCTGCAGCCCTGTGGTCTGTATGGGCCGCTCCCATCCCCCCCCAACCCCATATGCACTGCTGCAGCCCTGTGGTCTGTGTGGGCCGCTCCCATCCCCCCCACTCCCATATGCAATGCTGCAGCCCTGTGGTCTGTGTGGGCCGCTCCCATCCCCCCCACCCCCATATGCAATGCTGCAGCCCTGTGGTCTGTGTGGGCCTCTCCCATCCCCCCCACTCCCATATGCAATGCTGCAGCCCTGTGGTCTGTGTGGGCCGCTCCCATCCCCCCCACCCCCATATGCAATGCTGCAGCCCTGTGGTCTGTGTGGGCCGCTCCCACCCCCCCCCCCCCAGGGCCGTAACTACATCCGGGGCAGTGCCCTGGGGCCCCAACCACCCAAGAGGCCCCAAACTGATGGTAAAAAAATGTATTTTAATAATTTAATTTCTCATAAAATACCCAGCTCCTATATTCCTGTCAGATAATGTCACCCGGTGACAGGAGAGACTGTCATTTCAATAATTTCCTGGAGCTCTGCCAGCTGTCAATGAATGGAAACCTGCACTGGCCTGGAGAGTCTCATAGCACAAGATTTGTAACAATATGTTAGTCTGGAGATCACAGAGAGTTGGCGAGGCAGGCACAGTGCACACTGACTGTAACAAACTCTCAGCATCATTGAGAGGAGACGGTCTCAGCAGACACATATCTCTGTGACAAACTGCGAGAAGCCCTGCTATTTAATAAACATATACAGTTATTTGAAAATTGTGCAATATTTGGAATTATTCACCTTATTAATTTTCCAAACATTCACTGAATATTTAACTTCTAGAACTTGCATCATAAACAACAAAATCTATTAAAGGTCTTGCAGAACGTGGTAAAGCCTGTGTGTTGTATACAACAATGCGTAGCAGGCTTCACCACGTTCCGCACAACCTCTAGTGATTAAAATGTTGAGGGGCCCCACTATGAAGTTTTGCCCCGAGGCCCCGAAGTTTATAGTTACGGCACTGCCCCCCCCCCCGCACCCCAACCTTTTATATGTGCTACATGGAATGGGGGGGGAAGCTACGTGAAACTTGGGGAAACGGCCACGACGGGGGGGGGGGGGGGGGAGATATTGGATGCTAGGGGGGCACGACGTGGGGGGGGGACGTGAAGGGGGGTGAGGGTGGGCGTGACCGAGGGGGGGGGCGACCACTGACAGTGCCTAGGGCGGCAGAAACTGCAAATGTGGCCCTGACTGTCCGACAGTCTAACCCCTTTGTAGGAGCAGCGATGTCCCATCAACATTTACAACCGCTGCAGCCAATTACTGGCCTCAGTAGTCAAAAAAACTACTGTAAGATTTGAGAACAACCTGCTGTAAATCCTACAGTCTATATTAGAACTATTAAAAGCCTGTTGGAATCATAAAGAATAGCATTGAGAAAGGATTTGATGGGCACCGCTGCCAGGAATGAGAAAAAGCAATAGCAAAATTAATTTTCCCCTACTCATTCTTGGCAAGTTTAGAACTCAAAATAAAAACCAGACAAACACCAGAAGGCAGCAACGCTGTGCAAATCCTGGTTATTTTTCTTGCCAACGCTGTGCTTCACTGGATGATTTCAGCTGTGAAGTCCACAGATGTGCTGCTGACGATCAGTACAGTGGAGGCTCCATGTTTCAGTTGCGTCTGTCTAGGTTTCTTATACCTGAACCAGACACGACTGATGACAATCTGGATGCGGCACTCCCAGCATCTCCTCCACACACTCCAGTAGGACATGGGACTGGACCTTTCAGCATGTGAAATATTTTAATCTAAATCTCAGAAAAGTCAAATGCAACAACTTATCCATCGATTGATTTGAACGATGCCATTAAAAACTATTGGATAAGTACCAGCATCGGTTTTCGTTCGGCATTTCACTATCACTCCGAAGGGACAAAATAATTTATGTCTGGTAGTGATGAGCGAGCATGTTCGGTTAACCCTTTCGGCGAGTATATTCGGGCGAGTACCGAGTATCTTCAGCGTGCTCGGTGATATGTTTGAATCATTCCTGTGTGCATGATTTGCGACTCTTTGGCTAAGTGCCCACGATGCAGAAATGCTGCAGATTTTTTCCGCATCTCCCTGGCAGGAAAAACGCATGCGGATTGTACATGCGTTTTTTCTGCCAGGTAGAAGCATCTGTCAAGCGTTTTTGCATGCATTGCTGCATGCGGGTTATCAAGCGCTTTTCCAAGCGATTTTAGCATCACTTGGAAAGTGCTTGACAACTTGGTCACACTATATAAATCCATGCAACCGGCATGGATTTATATAGTGTGACCAAGTAATAGTTAAAAAAAAGAATAAAAATGGTAAAAAAAAATAAACATTATACTCACCTTCCGATGGCCCCCGGTCTTTTCTCCGGTGCAACCGGTCTCTTGTACGGCTCGCTGTGGTCTAAAAGAACCTTTCATGATGTCATTTAGTCATGTGAAAGGTGACGCGACCGCCGACATCAGCGTCTCGCGTGACCTGTCACATGACTAAATGACGTCATGGAAGGTCCTTTTAGACCATCGCGAGATGCCGGGGAGCCAGGACGCATCATACAGGAGACCGGGGGACATCGGAAAGTAAGTATGTTTATTTTTTATGTTAAATTCTTTTTTTACAGGTACTATGGTGCCCGGGTCTGGAGGAGAGTCACCTCTTCTCCAGACCCGGGTACCATCCGCACATTGAATCGCTTAATATCTGCATGTGCACATGTAGTCATGCGGATATTAAGCGTTTCAATGCAAGTCAATGGCGGCAATTACTCTGCGTGTCCGCAAAATTAATGGACATGCAGCCTACTTTTCCGCAATGATAATCCGCAGCGGAAATTTCCACATTATGTGCACAGCACATGCGGATTATCATTGGGGGCCATGGGGCACGTATTACCAAGCGTTTTTTAAGCGTTTTCGCTGTGGAAATTCTGTGGCAAAAACGCTTGAAAAATGCATAGTGGGCACGCAGCCTTAGACAGCTTTAATACATGTGAGGAATGCGAAAGAAACAAGCATTCCTCACATGTATTAAAGCTGTCAAACAGTCGCAAATCATGCACATGGGAGTGATTAAAACATATCACCGAGTACACTGAAGATACTTGGGGTACTCGCCTGAGTATACTCACTGAAAGGGTTAACCGAACATACTCGCTCATCACTAATGTCTGGTAGTCCTCTGCTGGTCTTTGTTTACATGTTGTATAGGCATGTGGCTGCTGCAGCCAATCACTGCGATATCACTTGGCATTACTGCTGAGGTCAGTAATCTGCAGCTATTGGGAGTTAAAGGGGTTGTCTCCTATTCACTGCTGCTCTGTCTCTTGGCTTAGTTTGGACCAGTGGCATGGTAGAACTGCTGGCCCAAATTGTGAGTTCGCCCATTGATGCCGCTCTGTTGAATTAGAGGAGCACAGAGAGACTGAAGCTGGCCAGCTCCAGTGATTCAGCAGTGCTTGCAATCTCTACACCAAAGAGCTTGTAAGCGCTGCTCTCCTTACCTAAGAGACTAGTCACTTAGATTGCAGTGCAGCCAGTAAGCTTGGCAATGAACATTAAACTATAGAATTAAAAAATCCCTCCGTTCTTGAGAACGGAGAGGATTTTTTAGCAATAGCCTAGGTAGACTGCAAAGTTGATTGTTTTAACAAGCACTTTGCAATTTTTCCCATTTAACAAGATGAGACAAAAAAAAATACTGGTGAAAAATAAACCAAAATGCATATGCATTCATAGGGGAACTACATATAAACTGATGGCATAAAAAATGTATGCTTACCCAGGCTTGACCATTCCAAAAAATGTATTAGATATTTAGGATACAGGAGTAACCGGATTTCTAAGGCTAAATTCACATTGTGTTTAAACCTACAGTCAATGGCTCTGTTGGCGCTTACTTAGCTTGGAAAATGGGATTTGGACATTTGCGCTGACAGCGTCATTGACTTTAAGGATGCAGATAAAGTCACTATGTGTTTTGTCAAGCTTAATTTTAGGCAGTATTCGCTTATTTATCTGGGCTCTAAGACGAAGTCTAACACGTATTGGTGCTGGCCTCAAATAGATGGATACTACCAAAAATTCATGTCTGACAGAGCACAATGTGACTGTTTGCATCAATAAAGTTGTCACGCTGGCAGATCGTGGACCCATTGCACCACGGACCGTGCTTATCCCGGAGGAGCAAAGCTAGGCAGCCACCTGGTTTTCGCTAGAGCTCCTGATAGTGGAGTTAGGCTTGAGCTGCAGGTAGCCCCCAGCCACCACTTCAAGGGCAGTCACCGGTACTGCAGCAGCTGACCCCAAGGGTCAGGATCGCAGCCTCGAACATGGACTTGGAGTCACTGGCAGGCCAGGATTCGGATAACTGGTAGCACAGATAATAGAGCTGGTTCAGACGTAACCTGATCAGGCTCGGACAGAACAGGATGTTCAGACGGGACGGTTTCAGCAATCGGTTCAAGCTCAGACATGACGAGTTCAGCCATAGGGTCAGGATCAGACAGGAGGGGTTAAGGAACAGATTCTTGTTCAGACAGGCCAGGTTCAGGAATAGGTACAGGTTCAGACAGGACACGTTCAGGAATAGATTCAGGTTCAGACTGGCCTGGTTCAGGAATAGAATCAGGTTCAGACAGGACGGGTTCAAGAATAGATTCAGGTTTAGACAGACTGGTTTCAGGAATAGGTTCAGGTTCAGAGAGGACAGGATCAGGAATAAATTCAGTTTCAGACAGGACAGGTTAAGGAACCTGACAACAGACAAGTGGGTACAAACACTAATTAGAAATTAAAGAGTTGCCCAATCACCTCCCTACAGGGGAGGGTGCCTTAAACACCTGATGCCTACCAGCTATTGACTGGGGGCATATCCAGAGTGCACATGCTGCCCCTTTAAGAAGCCCTAAGCACGCTGCTGGGAGACCAGGACGACGTGTGCAGGACCTGGGAGTAGGAAGCCACAGCAGGGAGCGAAGATGTCACCAAGCAGCCGTGGCGGTGAGTATGTCGGTATCCCTGCCAGAGGAGAGAGAGGGCTATGCAGGGACACCGGCGTTGGCGTTATGAAAGTCAATGGCCCTGTCAGCGAAAATGTCTGAATCCCATTTTCTAGGGCATCAGATGTAAGCCCCAGTGGATCCATGGACAGTAGACTAAAACGCAATGTGAATATTGCCATAGAGTGGAGAAAAATGGTATTTGTAAAGGGCCTTATTTACCCTACAACATAATAAAATTGTTATTAGGGGCATATAAACGTCCTCTGTGCCCACCATAACAGCTGAAGACCTGACAATTCCTTCCAGTGTACTTTCATTTGCAGGATAGCCCAATGACTAAACACGCTAAGCATTTCTTTAATTCCCTTTGAATTAAGTACCTTTGTGGTTATCCTGGCACGAAGACAGCCTGCATGAAAATTCTTCCTGTATTTTTTTTGGTTTTGCTACAATTTTACATCCTTTGGGGAATATTTACTTTGCACACCAGTCTTGGAAGCAGGAACATCTCACCCTTAAGGTTGCGATTCCTAAATGCTACTACGGGGCATAGAAAGACCTGTTTGATCCCCGAGAGAATTTTCCTAATGATGTTTTTCTTATATCGCTCCAACTATTTTTTTTTCCAACTGTTTACTCTGAAGCAGCAGAAGCTGAAATGTACCAACCCCAAATTATTTGGTTTAGAAAACATTCCCTTAATTAATTTTTGCAAGGTTTACAATATTTTCTTGAGTTCTGAGTAATGGGATATGGTCTCAATCCGTCCGCACGGTGTCTGTGCAGCACAAGAATGGGGTTTGCTCTTCAAAGTAACACAAAACATGTTTCGGTTGTGCTGTAAGGCAAATACTTTGAACATGGGTTTCTTTTTTTTTTTCCCTTGGCCGGGCATCTGAAATTAATAAAAGGCAATCAAGCTAATTAAATCAGTCAAATCCAGGAATATCCCAAATTTCTCTGCAGGGAAGATGAAAAAAAAACCTCTCACACTCATCTATATTTTACACATGGCTGGCTCAAAGATGGAACTGAATCACTAAGTACAATGTATGTGTAATCAGTGAATCACACCGGACAGGTCGATTAGTAACGTCTTCAATGACATGATTGGGTGCATCAATGGATTAAATTAGAGATGAAACTGCAAAAAAAAAAACTATCTGACAGGCAAAGAATTAAAAAAGGCAGTTCAGTTCTGCTTACGGACAGTTTCACATGGGCTCAATATGTAGAGGAAAAGGAGGTGTTGTCTCTGTAATATGAATGCTAAAATGTGGCCAAATTAGGACCATGCGAACATTTCCTTGAAAAATTACTAATGGAAAGCACTCTATGAAATAAGTATCAAATTGGGACTATTTACATGGCTCATTTATGGATCTGCTATAGTCAAACTGGCCAACTCTACAAGAACATCTAGAAAGCTCCTTAAAACAGAGAAGATCTCTTGGATTTCCTTTTGGGAAATGTCCCAAAAGCCTCTGGAAACCACTCAGAAGGCAGCAATTCCAACTAGGAATGAGCGGACCGGAGGAAGTTCGGGTTCTGGTACCAGACCGAACTTTGGACTAAAAGTTTGGTTCGGGTACCAGAACTTTACCCGAACTTGAACCCCACTGAAATCTAAGGGGACCCCAAAAAAATTTCCTTCTCTCTTACTTACTGTCCGGTACGAACACCGAACTTTAAAGTTCGGGTCCGCTCATCTCTACTTCCAACAGGTTTGTAATGCAAGGGTGGCACAGCCATGTAAAGAATTTTCAGTGCCACGGGAAACAGCTTCGCACTACAAATAAACTTCCAAAAGTTTCCAAGTATGGTTACTGCTACAATACCATACTGATCTATGTGTGGCTCCTATTTTAGACAGAGACATGTACAGGTTTTAAGGGGAATCTGTCGTCATTTTTTCTATGTAATCCGAGAGCAGCAAGATGTAGTGGAAGAGAGCTTGATTTCAGGGATGGGTCGTGTACTAGGCTATGTTTTGCTGTTTCAATACAATCAGTGTTTTATCAGCAGGAGATTATCACTACAGGACAACTGGCCTTGTGCCTCCTGGTCCAACCACTGATTAGCAGTTTTCTGTTAATATACAGTGCATCCAGGAAGCAGCCAATCAGTAGTGTGGACGGGATTATACACAGCTCAGCAATCTGCAGCAGAAAACTGTATCACAATTGCTGCACCCAGTACATCATGCTGCTGTCAAATTACATAGCAAAACCTGCTGACAGATTCCCTTTAATGCATGCATAACAAAGGAGGCACTGGAAACATCATATGGCATTACCTACTTAGCACATTTATATAGTAGTGCAACGTATGAATGCAGCCTTAAGGTTGTCAGATGGTGCAGCAATGGTGTTGTGTCAGATCAGCCCAATCTCCGTTCACTCATGGCGGGCCGAATGTGAAAAATTATGTGGCAACCGGCCATGGTAGTGAGTGAAGGTTTGGCCACATATAGATGGATGCATAGTCTGAAGGTCAATTTTTTTGAAGCAGCTTTACTCTATCCTTTCAAGTAAAGAGAGTGGACGGCTTCCTAGTGTCAGCCACCCGAAAAATGAACAGGTCGACTTTTTTACTGCATTCCGAAGCCTGAAGTCACACAAGACCGTACATGTGCACAGCAAGTAGTTTTGACATTACTGTGCATTATGTTCATTATATGGAACCGTTTTTCAGCCCCTTTTCAAGCAGATTCTGGGTGGAATAGGCTTGAAAAAGACGTGGTGTGCACATGTCCTGAGGGTGCGATGTTAATGATAATGTTGCTGATAATTTTATTACAAAAATATTTGAAAAAAAAAAAGGATTTAAAGAGCTTCATGGAATTAATATCTATGATCTTGATTATGTAACTCTGGACAAAGGAGGCAGAATGTCATAAGTTGTGTCCATCCATATGGATTAGCGAGCGAGATAACATAACCAAAACGTTGTTCCCTCCCTCAGTGTAAATGTAAGGAACGGTTCCAATGGATTTAACCACTGGGAATAAAATAAGGAACACTAAATAAAGCCTAAGAATTAGCAAAGATTACATCCCATATTAGGTTTGCAAACCCGTAACACCTGTTTATGACAAATGATGAGGAAGAAGACTACTAGACCACGGTGGTGGTCAGGTCCCGTGCTTTTATCACATTCTCGTAAAATTGGATAAAAAAAATAACAAAAGTTTGCTGCCGCAAAGTGTGAGTAAACCCTTGTGTTCTATCTGAGAAAAGCATGGATAAAACACTGATTCAGAGTCAAATTTTTATTCCCCATTAAATAAAAATTCTGGATCATCTTTTCTCATAACTCAGCATTGTGCCGTTCCTCTTCTTCCTAAAATGTTCCGGTTATTCTTCCTAAAAAATTTTAAATATATTGACAATTAGGTGTTACTATTCTTCTTGTCAAACGGGCGTGTCTCTATGCAGTCTTATACTAGCAGCACTGATTGGTCGGCATGATGGTGTACAGGGACACACCCCTAACTGGTAATACTCAGCTATCAACTTCATACATTCCTGCGAGGAACGGCACAACATGTCGATTCATGAGGAATAATTCTTACAATTATATATTACTACTGATTTACTAAAACAGCTGCGTATTATAGTAGCAGCACAGATTACAATGTCTCAACCACACGCCCGGAGGAAGAAAATTTGCAGAATAATCTAACAAGTGCTGAAGATTTGTCTCAATGCGTTTTACCCTGTGTAATATGTTTTTGCAACGGATTGGGAATAAGTCCCGTGTGGACGAACCCTAGGAAAAAAGTTATGAAAAGTTCACAAAACAATTCAATTTCATAAGAAATAGTCTTTGTTTCAAAAAACACAAAAAATTACTTTTTTCGAAATAGCGGTATTCCCGACACTTCCCATCAGCTCCCACTCTACGTAGGAGATCACTTTTCAAGGCACTACGTGACTGATTAACAAAAGCCCACAACTAGAGTGATGGTGTGTATCATCATGAGTGTCATCATGAACAATATTCATCCTACAGGAATCTGCCAGGGAGAGCAACAAGTTCAAAGCCCTGAACACATAGCAATGGGTAAAATAAGACAGTGGGACGACAAAATAAAATATTTATAGTGTAGCCCAAATTCGGGGTACATAATAAAGAACCTGTGCTTTAGTTACACTCCGCAGATCCAGCAATGAGTCTCCGCTGCGGCTTCCGGTTTATGTTATTGGAGCCGCTCAGAGCCATTGAGCTCAGTTACTGGCGGCAGCACTGTTCATGTCACATCAGCGCTGCAAACAATAACAGACACCGGGAGCGGCGGTAGAGATTCAGCGCTGGATCCGGGGAGCGCGGGGTCCTTTGTATAGTTATTAACATTTTTAAGGTTTACCAACATAAATGGTTCCTTATTTTAATGATCTGCAAGGTTCAGGAGACACAAGATAGATCGAGGTAACTGTTTAAAATGACGCCATGTTCTACGATGAGTGGTGAGGTCCCAGTAGATAAAGGTGCAACATGAATGGATGAGGGGAAGGAAGCCCAGAAACTAGGGAAAGGTGGAGTGGAGACCCCTACATAGATCTAATATGACCCCGCCTACCCTACCATCCCTATATTGGTTCCACACCAATTGCCAAGCAGGAAACCTTAGCCCTGTATATCCCTAGAGTTAGGACCTCGATAGGGCGGGGTGGTGAGCACTGGTCAGTCGCCACTATAAACTAAAGACCACAAGGGAAACAAACAAAGGGGGAAAACATAGCTTGAGCAAACACCAGAGAGGAAGCTAGCTGACTGCTATAGCTCCAAGTCTTCACAAGGGAAAATGTGAATATCACCGGCAACTCCCTGAAGCAGACAGGGTTTATAAACACCCAGGTCAAGGTGTGTCAATCAGAGCAGGAGGGAGGTTGCCGCTGGATCCAAAAGTTAGAACGATTAAGAAGGCGTCTGCAATGCCAAACGCAGAGACCTTCTGCAGCCAGATGCAAAGCGACTGTCTGTTACATCTGACACACCCATGACAAAAGGTTGGAAAGGTGTGATCTACAGTAATAGTCAACCTACAGTGACTTTCCCGAGCTTTGGGAGTGCACTGGGCAATACGGATGATATATTTATTTGAGTAAGGTCTAATTCAGACATTCATTTTTATTACATAAGAGAAAATAAGATCTATTTTTCTCCATGGTACTGGATTCAAATTTCATCTATTTTTGGTCTGAATCTTCTTTACCATCGTTGTGGCATCCGATTTTCTTGTATGTGAAAAAACAAAACAAGTTTCTCCTATCAGCTAAATAGTAAAAAACGGACAGCACAAGATGGGACACTGATGGTATCTGTATGCTGTTCTTTACCCAAGGACCCATTGATTTGAATGAGTGAATTTAATGTGTCACTCGGATCAAAATTGGATTTGTCTCCATTTTTTTCGTGGACACAAACAGCGACAGAGTACAATGGGTGTGTGTTCTATTGGAGAAAAGCATGGATAAAACATGTACGTGAAAAACAGACGTCTGAATGAGGCCTTAAGAAGAGTCAAATTTTTACTCCCCACTAAATAAAAATTCTGGATCATCTTTTCTCATAACTCAGCATTGTGCTGTTCCACTTCTACCTCAAATCTGCCTGTATTCTTCCTAAAAAATTATGAATACATTGACAATTGGGTGTCTTGTCAAAAGGGCGTGCCTGTACGCAGTCTGACACTAGCAGCACTGATTGGTCGGTATGATGGTGTACAGGGACACACCCCTAACTGGTAACACTCAGCTGTCAACTTCAAATATCCCTGCGAGGAACAGCACAACATGTGGATTCATGAGGAATAATTCTTACAATTATATATCACTACTGATTTACTAAAAAGGCTATGTATTATAGTAGCAGCATGGATTACAATTAGTGATGAGCGAGCATGCTTGTTACTCGAGATTTACGAGCATGCTCGGGTGTTTTCAGAGTATTTTCAGCGTGCTCGGGTGTTATGTTTTAGTCGCCGTGCGCATGATTTGCGACTGTTTGGCAGCTTTAATACATGTGACACTGCCCCCCGAGGAAGCCCACCACGCGAAACGCGCGTCGGGGCGCGATCACAGTGGACAGATATGGGTAAGCGTCACTTACATTTACTATTTTTTGAATAAACGCATAAATATACCCATATACTAGTGGCTTTAATTGACATTGGTAGTTATATGTAGCACAGTGGTACCATTATATGAGCCCATGCATGCTTGCACGTTTAATGATGTACACTATTTTTTTCTGTGCTAATTTACATAGAGGATCTCTTTTGCACTGTCTATTTAGCCCCTATGCCCTTCTGTGATCGTCTTTTTCATGTATTTCTCACTTTCATACCTATTTACCTGTATCTTATACTTTTGTAGTGTTTTTTTAATGTATTCTAATAAAATATATACCTTTTAATCTATCTGTTTGCACTCATCGTATTTTCTGGGGTGTACCATTTTTCTTATAGGTCTATAATTATATATCACTACTGATTTACTAAAAAGGCTAGGTATTATAGTAGCAGCATGGATTACAATTAGTGATGAGCGAGCATGCTTGTTACTCGAGATTTACGAGCATGCTCGGGTGTTTTCAGAGTATTTTCAGCGTGCTCGGGTGTTATGTTTTAGTCGCCGTGCGCATGATTTGCGACTGTTTGGCAGCTTTAATACATGTGAGGAATGCTTGTTTCTTAGGCATTCCTCACATGTATTAAAGCTGTCAAACAGTCGCAAATCATGCGCACAGAGTGACTAAGACATAACACCCGAGCACGCTGAAGATACTCGGCGAGCACCCGAGCATGCTCGCCGAAAGGGTTAACAGAACATACTCGCTCATCTCTAATTACAACGTCTCAACTACACTCTCGGAGTAAGAAAATCTGCAGAGTAAACTGACAAGTGCTAAAGATTTGTCTCCATGAGTTTCACCCTGTTCTATAGATTTCTGCTGCTGACCGAGGATAAGTCCCGTGTGGACGAACCCTAGAAAAAAAGTTATAAAAAAAGTTTTCAAAACAATTCAATTTCATTAAAAAAAAGTATTTGTTTGAAGTAACACAAAATAAAATACTCTTTTCCCAATTACCGGATATCCCCGACACATCCCATCAGCTCCCACTCTATGTAGGAGGTCACTTTTCGAGGTACTACATGACTGATTAACACAAGCCCACAACTACAGCTATGGTGTGTATCATCATGAGTCTACTTGATGGCAGGAACAATATTCATCCTACAGGAATCTGCCAGGAAGAGCAACAAGTTCAAAGCCCTGAACACTGAACACGTAGCAATGGGTAAAACAAGACAGTGGGCCGAGAAAAAGAATCATCAGATATTAAGATTAAAAACTTAAAACTGTAAAATTCACACAATTTCCATTTACCCCAAAGGGGGTTTACCATGTGTAATGTGAAAATTTGTGACTTTAGTGGCATCATGTACAACAACTAGGAAAAACTTAGGTCTCATTCAAATGACAGTGATTTTTTTTGGTATGCAAAAAAAGGATGGATTTTCCCAAGAGTTTTGGATCAGGTTTTCATAGGTGTTTGGTCCATGTTACAGTTTTTACTGTCAGTGATTTCCTGATATGCTTTAAAAAAAAAATGATATTCACAGACCTATAGACTAGGGTCTCTGTCCTCATGGGGTGCACTTATATAGTACTGGGCAGCCCATCTTATCTAATAGTATGGGCGTCACTAATAGGCTGGAAGCCAGACACTGCGCACTACCTGTGTGTGACCAGCGCCTTATACAAGCCTTTTTTATGTGCAATTTTAATACTAAGCAATCACCCCCTCCATGAACTGGTAGGTTGTGAGTGGTGGTCTCATTGTTATTTTACACCTGTGTTGCCGCCATATTTATTATATGGGTTTTCTGCATCCTTTTTTTGCTGTATTAATTTTTGAATTTTTGGCAGGAATTCTAATTCCTCTTATTGTGGTTTTACTTTTATTTCAGTTTCTGCTCCGAACGCTCCTCAAAAAACTCAATGTGATTATACCCTTAGGTTACGTGCACATGACTTCTTTTTCAGGCGGGTATGGTCTCTAACTCGTTCGGAAAAAGTGTTAAATAAATATTAAAAAGAATGAACATATGTGCTGCAATGTAAAAACGACTGGCTGTTCATAGGAGTCTTTTGAGCTTGGTGTGCTGCAGTGATGGACACAGACAGAAGAGGCCCCTGTGCCCGAACAGTTTATGGGCCCTCTGCAGTCATCATAATGAACAAATTCCACCTTCTTTGGAGGTAGGAATGGGCCAACTTAACTCTTGGCCCCCTGCATCCATGTGTCCACTCCTGGTTTGATAATAACTTATTGATTGTAGGGTTCTGACCGCTGGAACCCGTACTGATTGGCAGAGAGGGGCACTTTTATATGCGTTGGAATGGCGAGGCAGTAAGCAGGCTTGACCGTTGCTCCATTCATTCCCTATGAAGCTGCGGAACTCTGCGTTCTGCCTTTTCCGGTAGCCCCATAGAAAATTAATGGAGCAGCTGTCACTGAACGACAAGGGAATGTCCGGCAGACGGCACAAGACACAGATCCAATGGGATAATGGGGAGGAAGGAGGGCGCGAGCGGTAGGGAACAAGGGAAGGGGCACCAATCTTTGTCTGACCCTAAGCACCCCTATCGTCCCTAGACGGGTCCTTCCCCCCGTGCGCGATCACGTGCCTAAGCCCTCGCTGGCCCTGGACTTAACCTGGCTAGTGCGCAGGCAAGCGAGACACTAGTCTCACCACTATAATAATTCCCATTGCAGGTCCAAATGGTTGTTCCACCAATGATCAGTTAGTTATGGATAGTTTATAACAGGTTTTCACCAATCTCTTTAATGCAGATCTGTTCTGCAGATTTGTAGCCCATCTTTTGATCCACAATAGTGCGCTTTCATATAACACCATATTATAAAAGTAACCTCTCTAGAATTATTACTTATAGCTTAGAATACCTTTTATTACGCCATCCGATGGTAATGGCATGTCACACATACTGCATTCATAATTACAATATTTCCCTTGTAAAGTTTGCAAAATTGTTACGCAGTTACGAAACGGCTCACCAGAAACTCCCAAAAGTGGAATGAAACATGCAGATGACAAGTGAAAGAAGTGCTCGCATTTATTAATCCACCCTGATGGTCAAAATTCCGTAAAATAGAAAATATCAGAAACACTACTCACTTTTATTTTGCAAGTCAGACACACAGAGTTTGTATGTTTTGGCAGTGTGTACAGAACCCTTGTACATCACCGGGAACTATATGATTTTTAATCAAATTAACATAGCTTTATTGTTCAGCTAATGATTTATCCCCAAGTCCTGTGCCACATAAAACTGTTGTGCGTTGGAAAGCAGCCGGACAAGGAAAGCCAAAAGAGATCCATCAAATGTCTTTGGGCACAGAACATGTAACGGGAGACGGGCCCCCTGTGATTCACCTAACGTAACACTGACTCAAGAACTCCTAGACAGAATGATCCTGGTGGTCTTACCATGAAATGTTCCAAAAAACAAAATTTTCGAATTGTTTAAAAGTGGATTGAAGAATGCAAATTATGACATTTATGATAAAACTTTATACAGGAGACATTCAAAGTAAGAAGCTATTAGATTTTTTCAACTCTATCATCATCTATATTTAGTAATATCAGTATACTTGTATTACATTTAAAGGGCTTGTCCCAAGATAGAATATGACAATTCTCTGTTAGATCAGAATTTATGTTTGTACACACACTCCTCAACATTGAAAATGCAACTAGAAGGAAAAGCCGTGGAATTGTGGAAATCACAGGAAAATTATGAAAAAAATGGAAACATTTTCAAAATGTCTTGATTTATTCAGTATTGAGTATGGGCGCCATGTGCAGACATACGGTCAGTTACATACCTTGGCTGCTATTAATTAGGTTATTAATGGTCGTCTGAGGAATGTTTTGTCACAGTGAATACACCAGGACAAATCATCAAGATCTGCTGCTGGCAGCTTCCTTTGCAATAGCTGAAAAATGACATTCTAGCTGTGCTTGATGAGAGACAAGTCTGGAGAAGCTGCAGGGCATGGTAGTATGTTTAGGCCATGCAGTCTGCTCACAGTAGCATGAGCAACATGTGGCCTGGCATTGTCGTGTTGAAAAATGGCTCCTCAGACACTTTGGAGAAATGAGCGTACCACTGGTTCCACCCTGAAATCAATGTAACACTAGAATGGGTACACTAACGGATTAGAGGATCCAGCTACTGTATATTATGCCCCCTACACAATAATCCTGGTAGTAGAACCAGTGTGTTGTTCCCTTGTGAAGGCCTCTTCATGGCGTTGTCCACGTGGTCTACAAATGGACACCGGAGGCTGGAAAGGAGCAATGGAGGTCTGTCTTCTTCAGCATTAAGTCTTACTTTTGTCTTGGATACAATGATAGCCAAAATGTGGTCTGGAGACCATGTAGGCAACAACATAAAGGGGGCATCATGAGTCAGAGATACTAGTATAGCTGGGACCTGTAGTGCCAGCCAGTCTGGCAGTATGGGAGTGGGCAATCGTATCTCTGCTGCGGCTAATGGGACAGCACCACACTCTAAATAAACTCGCAAAATAATTCTGGGAGTAGTCAGTAACAGATCATTCTTACTCTGGTTCACTCCTGTCAATGAGCTTTTGTTCAGTCTGTTTGATTCTTGTTTAGGACCTTGACCCGTGTTTAGACTATCCTTCTGCCTGATGATTCTGTTCCTGTCCCTGACCTCCTGATATTGACACAGCTTTCTGACTACCCTCTGCCAGATCGCTCCACTGGCCAGCAGCCACTTTGTGGACCCAACCTATAGGTTCCTGTGTAAGTTCAGAAGAAGGATGAAGGCGAGAGTACCCATTGGAATCTGCAATATGGAGTGGTTAGTGCAAAACCTGTCCATGGAAGCCCTATTAAGAGCTGCCAGCTTACCATTGCCAGTGCTCCTTGACAATTTATGGAATATTACTAGAATATGTCATAACAGTAGGATTGTTAGGAGGTTTGACTACTGGGACCATGGTCAACCCTGGGAATAAAGGGACAAAACGTCAGATGTGAATGGGGCTGCGCTATAGTTGTCTACACATTGGGACTATCACTTTGACCCTTCATTCTGAGGACCAATGAGGTTCCCGAAAGTCATATCACCACTGATCAACATGTGATGGCTTATCTTAGCTTGGTTCTTCAAAAGTGGGTTAACCATGGTAAAATGAGGCTTTTAAAAGGGATGACTGTCCAATTTAATGCTCGCCAATAAAACACATTTTTTAATGATGCACTTAACCAGGAACTTGTTGGCCTTGCATGACTCATTGTCATGCATAAATTACAAATAATTGCAGATTTCTAAGTATTACTAAATATACCCTAGATTTATAATAAGTAAGGAAACAGAATATATTAAAGTAGATGTATCACAAGTGTCAAAGGAAAAGCAGAGGGCTTGCCAATATTAACCAGTGAGATTCCAAGTGCATTTTTTTTTAGCCCTTCAATTAATGAATGCAGCAACCAGGCCGGTTGGTATGAGTAAGTATTACATTTTTTTTACTTTGCATAATTTACAGAATAACAGTAAAAAAGTGGATTGAGATTAGCTCAGCTCAGAATTTGCATTTACTCCTTAGAACGTTACCAGGCATCTTGCATTAATTACAAATGCATAGAAGTCATCTAGAAACAGAGAATTTCCCTCTGCTCTTCTTTCAAAAGAGCTTAGTGGAATCATTCATCAAGTAAAATATCTGATATCCAGAAGGTAATTTAAGTGACTGATTTCACTTTATTAGGAGCTGAGCTGCAGTACCCGAGAGCGGCCACTATACAGTGCACGGAGTCGTGGTATTCCGACTCTATAAGCTGTTTATTGGTGACAGTGCTTGGTAACAGTTGACCAGTAGGGGTGCTGTGAGACAGATCTCCACCAGTCTAATACTGATGACCTGCCCTAAGGATATCTTGGTCCAGGACAATCTTTTGAAATTACTACAAATAAAGACCAATCATTTTACCGTTATCTTGGGTGAATTTGTACCCACAGCATATCTGTGATGAATTAGAAGTTTAGATTAGAGAGTCTAAAAGTTATATACAGAACCACAGGCAGATTCCAAGAATTTCTTGGCAGCACATGCTAAACATGTTGTTAGTACATGGACTAATCTTAGTAAAAGAACAAAATCTCTGCAATCTCCAAACAAGGCGGCTCAGCCCGATATTAAAGGGAACCTGTCAGCACGTTTTTATAATGTAAAGACAAGGCTGTAATGGCGCTGTAATGCTGATTACATTGATACCTTTGGTGAAGAAATCCGCTTTGTTGTTCTTATTTAATCACCATTTGAAGTTTTATGTCAATTAGATTTTGGTGCACAGGGGCCGGACTGTGCACTGGATCTTCTCCCTGTCTGTGATTCCCCGGCAGCCTCCGACATTTGAATGACCGGCCTCCTCTGTTTTAAATCTCAACAATGACCTGTCATTCAAAAATTGGAGGTAGGCGGTGGGACCGGGGAATCACAGACAGGGAGGAGAAGCCCCAGTGCACAGTCCGGCCCCTGTGCACCGAAATCTGATTAGCAGAAAACTTCAAATGGTGATTAAAGAAAAACAACAAAGTGTATTTCTTCACCAAAGGTATCAATGTAATCAGTATTACAGCACCATTACAGCCATGTCTTTCCATTATAACATTGTGCCACCAGGTTCTCTTAACATGTAGGAAAACAGCATTGATGTTTTACATTATTAGATTTTAAACTATGGAATTAACTGTGAAGTTTTTCACCTACTGGACGAGTCCTGGATCGATCTCCTTCTGAGGGTAAATATATGGCCGGCCACAAATTCCTCTGCCAATACTAGCTGTTTGCCAGGTGTTTAAGAAGTTGGACCCAACCCATGATAATTAGCCTCTTGGCAGTCTTCATTTACATAAATGAGATTTTGGACTATATCAGCTAGCTTTAACCAATTTTATAGAACATTGTGAAAGGATCAATTTAAAGTTGTAAATATAAAAAAAAATCCCACTATTTTATTTCAATGCTAAGAGTTAAAAAAAAAAATATTAGGCTTATGGATATAATCCACTTTATTTGAATATTGCAAATATCTGAGGCTTTTCTGTGCCATAATGTAATGTTTACCGGTTTAACTGATCCATTTAACAAATGTCCATAACAGGTTCCAGTTAAACTTTTATGAGTGCTCGTCTTTAATAACCATGAATAAGTAATAGACATCTGCAGATGGAGCCCTGAATGTAATATGTGCTACGGTGGTGCAAGGTAATGAAGCTTGACTCAACAGGTGATATTTTCTTACAATAATTTTACAAACGGGCATCCAACATAAAGGAGGCAGCGGTAATTTTATCTGAGAGGCAGCAAGGAATGAAAGGAAACTTTAGACACTTTGCTTTGACAAACAATTTGTAGGATAATCAGACAGGTAAGATTCCAGGTCAAAGTAAAAAAAAAAAACACCTGACAAATGAAAATGTTGCTAAAAGGGCAGTCATGCCATTTCACAACCGGTTCATGGGCATCCTTTCAAATTCTCAAGGATGCAGGTGTCCAGAAAACACCAGGAAGATAAGTAAATGAAGAGGTGGGCAAATAGATGTCAGGGTCCATAAAGTGGTCAGACAGTATGTAATTTGTATAATATAGAGTTGGCGGTGGATTGCAGCAGTAGCGATCGGAGTGTATAAGTGTGCAGATACACTCTCCTTCAATGATGGACTGCAGCACCTTTATCCATCCTGATCGGTCTTATGATGATAAAAGAAAGGAGTGGATTTCTCCGCACTGCTGGTGGACTGATGGAAAGGATCCAGGATACACAAGAGCTCATGCCACGCTGGCTAGTAAATTGTCCCAGGGTTTGACCTTTTTTTTTAGGCTTCTTCTAGGGGCACACCCCCTGGAAGAAGCCTGAAAGGAAAGGTGAAACCCCAGGACAAGTTACTAGCCAGAGTAGCATGAGCTCTTGTGTATCCTGGATCCTTTCCATCAGTCCACCAGCAGTGCGGAAAAATCCACTCATTTCTTTTATCACACCAATTTTAGTCTGGCAACCTGTTGATCTTTAGCAGCTGACAACCTCAAATTCCTTGAAATTGTTGTGTATCACACAACCATACCAGGTGAGTAGGTACTTCCTATTTATCAATCCATTGCTGTAGGATAAGACCCTATTGCGCTTGTTTGCTCCCCATCTTCCGTATATTCAAGTAGGGATGAAGCGGTGAGTTGTCCACGTTGAGAGTGGAGTAAATCCATATGCCTGTAAGGTTGATGGGTAGTGTTGAGCCACCCCCGTAGTGTTCGAGTTCGGTTCGGTTCGTCGAACACCCGTGTGTTCGCCGAACTGTTCGTCGAACTGTTCGTCGAACACCTTCGAACACCGTTAAAAACAATGGCAGGCAAACAAAAACACATAGAAACACATAGAAAACACCTTCAAAGGTGTCCAAAAGCTGACAAACTGCTCAGAAGACATAACTAACACATGGAAAAGTGACAAGTACATATAGTCATGCGAAAATAAAAGAGGTGGAGGAGTAAAAGGAGGGGGAGACACAGATATAGGCATGTCATGCCCTTCTAAAATCCAAAAAGTGAGAAGCCGACACGGCCAGTCCGCTCCTGCCCGTGCCACCTCCGTGTCGCCGGGTTTGTGCCAGAGCCGCGGTGAACCCTGACGGCCAGCCCACCTCTCCCAATACTGGTGCCTGTCCGCTGGTGGGTCGAGCGAGCCCCCCTGTGGTGGAGGCAGCTCTAAGCTTTTTAATTTAAATTGTCTCTCTAATTTGAATGAATACACTTTAAATCCATTTACAAGGATCTATTGGAGGGCAAGTCTCATGCCAGCAGCCGCGTAATTCCAGCTCCAGTAGCGTCCACTAAAGCTGCTGCAGTTAAAAAGCTTTTATAAGGATCGAGCTCGGCTGTCCACCGCAAGGCATCCTACTGCCAGTCCCAGCCCCTATGCCTTGGGGTGCCTCCTGATGCTCTTCACTAAGTATCCCATGGTCCCGAAGCATTTCCTTTGAAAAAATTAAGTGTCTAAACTACAGGTGGTGTAGCTTGCTTAACAGCCGGGATAATCCGCTGACTAGCAGACACTGCTACTAGGCACAAAGTATTTCCTGGGCTAGATGCAGTTAAAAATTTGTAATTAGATACTCTCGTTGGATGCTGAGAAAGCATTCCATAGAGTCTCCTGGCACGCCATATATGATTCTCTTAAAAAGCTTGGGGTAGGGGTCTAGGGGACCCTTTTGTAGACAAAATCACGGCCCTGTATCGCAATACGTCACCTAGGCTGAAGATAAATGGAACTGTAGCACCCTGAGGGCTCGGTTGCTACAGACGTATTGCACCTCACCCAGAGGTGTGATATCTCACTCTCAGGTAAGGATGGAGTGTGGATCAGGACCCGACACCTGCATGCATTACACCACATTGCCGTGGGGCAGGGCGACCAATATGCCCCTGAGATGGGCACGACAGTCCCTGTCCCTGGCTGGAGTGGGGGGAGGGAACACTGAGGAAGGGGAACCCTGTAGTGCAGGAGCAGGGAGGAAGCAGTTCCTGGGTGCATTGAGAAGGGAGTATAAAAGGTGGGCACCATCTTAGTTCAGTGCAGAGAAGTCTGAGCAGAAGTGGCAGGGAGCAGGGGCTCTGCATGAGCTCTGCTCCGGAGGCGGGCCTAGTAACAGAGGCCCAGGCCTGGAAGAGGGAGAAGGAAGGAAGAGGAGCGGAGAAGGCTCCAGGAACGAGGAATGAAGGGATCCCAGGGGTGCGGACGGGCGAGTCGCCACCGCACGCCCGAATCCACCTGCGTGGAGGGGTCAGGCCAAAGGGGGAGACCGGTCCCCGAACTAGTGGAGGCAGGAAACGACCCTCAGCTAGAAACCGGAGGCTCTGACATTTTATGTGGCGCAGCCCCTCGATACACCCGCTAGGAAGGCACCACATAGGGTCAGGGAAACTGGCGCCAAGTTTACCAAGAGGAGGCCCGAGGCAGCTGGACAGAAGTGTTGGTAAGAAAGGCCAGACAAAGGACACACAAAGGGGGTCCTGTGAAGTGCTCCAAAGTTATCTGGGAGTTGTCTGAGCCCCTCACCTGGTGAGCACAGTACGACGTGGGCAGCCGTTACCTGCAGACGTGGTCTGGATAATAAGAACTGTGAGTAAAGGCCCTGAACTGCATCACTGACTCCGTGTCATTACTGCTGCTGCCCTGCACCATCACCCCCATCCTCCGCATACACTGCCCTGAGGCTATACTCCTCCCGTGGGGAGTTATGCTACGCTCTGCTGCACCCACAACACCAGCCTCAGCGGTCTGCCCTGTAGCAGCGGTTCACTCTGACCGCAATCCACGGGTGGCGTAGTCGGACATTTAAACATCAAAACCACATAAATAGTTCCGCCACTGGTTTGACCGCCCTGAGCCACGGAACCGGGTCGCCGCCACGAAGACTACAACCACCAGCATCCACCAAAAAGGGTCCGGTTCCGGGTTTCCCAAGGCCCAGGGGGTGGGTCAGAACATTTTCATCACCTTTCACAATCACCAATGGGACAAGGCAGGGATGTCCTCTGTCCCCTCTCTTATACATCCTAGTGACGGAGCACCTGCTCTCATCAATTCGCCATAACCCCAATATTAGATGGATTGAGGTGGGAGGCACCGAGTACAAGTGCTCTCTATTTGCTGATGATGTCCTAGTATATATCACTCAATCACATATATCCATCCCTGCTGTTATGGCTGAAATAGATCACTTTGTTACATGGTCAAATTTTAAAATCAATGCAGCGAAGTCTGAGGCCCTCGATGTCTCCCTCCCCAAATCCATATAGGATTCCATCCAGTCCAACTTTCCCTTTGCCTGTCCCTCACAGGGTATCAAATACTTAGGAATTCCTATTCATAGAGACCTCTCCCATCTATGTTATCTTAATTTTGGGCCCTTTATTGAACAACTCCATACAGACCACGGTTGGCAAGTTAGAACTGTAAGATTCACTACGTGAACCACTGGTGTTTTGTGGAAAAGCACATGTACACTGCGTTCCAAATTATTATGCAAAAAGTGTTTAGGAGTGATAAGGGAAGAATTTGTTTGTTTGTCAGTTAAACTCATTGATGGTGATGTGTGTCAGGGCTCTTTATATCACTGTAAGCAATTGCAGACACCTGTGCTAATTAGTTTGGCAGGTGTGTCCAATGAAAGGCAAGACTACTTAAGAAGGCTCTCTCACATTATTAAGCAGCCTACATTTTCTGCCAAAATGGGAAAGAAAAAGGATGTGTCGGCTGCTGAGAAGCAACAAATTGTGGAGTGTTTAGGTCAAGGCATGACTACAATCAACATTGTGCGATGATCAGGATGAAGTGTCTTGGCAATCAAGAAGTATGTAGCTGATTCACAGTACACACGTGTGCGTGCTGATAAGGGCAAATTGAGGACTCTTTCCTACAGGCAATTACGTCAGGTTGAAAGAGCAGCGGCAAAAAAGCCTTGTCATAGCAGCAGACAAGTTTTTGAAGCTGCTTGTGCCTCCAACGTCCCCCGAACAACAAGATGCAGGGTCCTTCAGAGGTTTGCAGCTGTGCATACGCCATCCTGTCGACCTCCTCTATCCACTTCACACAAGCAGAAACGGCTCCAGTGGGCCAAACATTACATGAAGACTGATTTCAAAACAGTTTTGTTCACGGATGAGTGCCGTGCAGCGCTCGATGGTCCAGATGGATGGAGTGGAGGATGGCTGGTTGATGGACACCCCACGCAAACACGGCTACAGCGCCAACAAGGAGGAGGTGGAGTAATGTTTTGGGCTGGAATCATGGGGAGAGAGATTGTCGGCCCCTTTAGGATCCCTGAAGGCGCTAAAGATGAACTCCATAATGTATGTGGATTTTCTCAAACAGCACTTCCTGCCATGGTTCAAGAAGAAGAACCGTGTATTTCACAGCAAGATCATTTTTCTGCATGATAATGCACCATCTCATGCTGCACATAAAACATCTGCATCTCTGGCTGATATGGGCATAAAAGGGGACAAACTTATGGTGTGACCCCCATGCTCCCCTGACCTCTACCCCATTCAGAACCTTTGGAGCATCATTAAAAGGAGTGTCTATGATGGCGGGAGGCAGTTCACATCTAAGCAACAGCTATGGGAGGGTATTCTGTCCTCATGCAAAACAATTGAAGCAGAAACCATCCAAAACCTGACAAATTCAATGGACGAGAGAGTTCAGAAGCTCCTTTCGAACAAGGGGTCCTATGTGAAAATGTAACATCACCTAGAATAAAGTTTTGAGTTGAAAACTGTTTGATTTCAGTTTCTAACAACCTGCTAATGCTTATAATTTCAAAAATGACCATTTTTTTGGTCTTTATTAAAATGAAAAGGTTGATCGAAAAGTTTGGGGGATCTAAGAGTGTGGCAACCCAGTAGTCATGATTACTTCGAATTCTGACAATATGAGGGTCATGCTGCAGGTAGTGCAGCAAGAAGGCACTTATGTGTCTTGCGCATCTCGGAGCCCCAAAATTATTTTCCGGGCTAGATGCAGCTAAAAATTATTTTTAATTTTAAATCTGGTGAAGCTTTAGTATAGATGGCCTAATAGGATCAGTGCTGCACACTGCTACAAAGCCCAAATTATTTTCCAGTCAAGATACAGATAAACATGATTAGTAATTTGAAAGCTTAAAACGGTTGGTAGGGTGATTTTAACCAATCATCAAGCTTTTACTCTCCCCAGGATGACACAGGGGTAGAAAAGTCGTTTCGGATCCATGATTTGTTCATCTTTATGAACGTGAGTCTGTCTACATTATCAGTGGAGAGCCGCGTGCGCTTATCTGTCAGCACACCACCAGCAGCGCTGAACACACGTTCAGACAGAACGCTGGCTGCGGGGCATGACAAGATCTCCAAGGCGTAAGTGGCTAGCTCCGGCCATTTATCCAGATTGGAAGCCCAAAAAGAGCAAGGGTCCAGTGACACAGTCGTGGCTTCAATCTTTACTTGGAGATACTCCTGTACCATCGTCTCTAGGCGTTGACTATGTGTCAGACTTCTTGTCTCCTGTGGCCTTGCAAAGGATGGGCTAAAAAAGTGGTGAAATGATTCCGCAAAATTGATGTTACCAGCAGATACTGTGGTTCTGTTACGGTTTGAGTGCTGAACACTTGACGGTCCCACGGTTGGCAAGTTGGAACTGTGAGGTTCACTACGTGCACCACTGGTATTTTGTGGAAAAGCACATGTAAGATTCTGCAACAGTCTCTGCTGATACTCCTGCATGCGTGCATCCCTTTCTATGGCAGGAATAATTTCTGCAAATTTACTTTTGTACCGGGGATCTAACAGTGTGGCAACCCAGTAGTCAGGATTATTTCTAATTCTCACAATTCGAGGGTCATGTTGCAGGTAGTGCAGCAAGAAGGCACTCATGTGTGTTGCGCATCCAGGAGCACCAAGTCCCTGTTGTGTTGGTGGCGAGGTAACAATCATGCTTCCTTCCTCTGTCCTCTCCCCCCAACCTCGCACAACAGAAATGTGATCAAGGTCTCCCTCATCTGATGAGTCTTCCATCAGTTCGTCCTCCACTTCTTCCTGGGCTCCTGCACCTTCCTCACTAGTTTGGCTGCTACCATGCGCCCTGGTAAAACCATCTCCCCCACCCTCACATGCCTGCCGCCTTGGTGCTGCCGACCGTCTGGACCTTGCAGATGTTAGCCCTTCCGCATACAACTCCTCCTCCTCTACTTCCTCCACCTCCTCTTGTGCCACCACCTGACTCCGAATTCTGTTTAACATGTGCTCCAGCATGTAAATCACCGGAATAGTCATGCTGATAATGGCATCGTCAGCACTAAACATCTTCGTCGCCATTTCAAAACTGTGCAGAAGGGTGCATAGGTCCCTGATCTGAGACCACTCCTCCAGCGTGATTTGCCCCACCTCTGAATCTCGTTGGCCCAGGCTATACGTCAGAACGTATTGCACCAGGGCTTGTCGGTGCTGCCACAGTCGCTGCAACATGTGCAGAGTTGAATTCCACCGGGTAGGCACATCGCGTTTTAGCCGGTGAAGTTTCAGGCCCAACGACTTCTGTAGAGATGTAAGTCGCTGAGCTGCGGGATGCGAACGGCGGAAGTGAGCACACAGCGACCGTGCCCTCTGCAGAAGGCCATCTAGTCTGGGATAGTGGGCTAAAAATTGCTGGACAACCAGGTTCAACACGTGAGCCATACAAGGCACGTGTGTGACATTGCCCCGGCGAAGGGCCGCACCCAGGTTTGCAGCATTGTCGCACACGGCCTTCCCTGGTTTCAGGTCCAGTGGAGACAACCATTCATGAAATTGGTTCTCCAGAGCTGACCACAACTCCTCAGCTGTGTGACTCACATTTCCCAGACATTTCAATGTAAAAACCGCCTGATGACGTTGAGCCCTACTGCCAGCATAGTAAGGAGGTGTGCAGGATCCCTTCTGCGCAGTTAGAAAGCTTGTGGCATGACCAGACAGGCTTTGGGTGCAGGTGGAAGACCGAGAGGAGGTTGAGGAGGCAGAAGCAGTGGAGGAACTTTGACATAAAGAGGATTGACGCACAACTCGTGGGGACGGCAAGACTTGGACAGCAGCCCCTTGTCCTGCTGTCACCATAGTTACCCAGTGCCCAGTCAGCGACATGTAACGCCCCTGTCCATGCCTACTCGTCCAAGTGTCTGTGGTGAAATGCACCCTGTCACACACAGAGTTTCTCAAAGAAGCGGTGATGTTGTGTGCGACATGCTGGTGGAGCGCAGGCACACCTTTCTTTGAGAAGTAGTGCCGACTGGGCATCTGGTACTGGGGCACTGCGACGGACATAAGGTCTCGAAAATCCTCTGTGTCCACCAGGCGGAAAGGCAGCATTTCTGTAGCCAAGAGCTTGCAGATGGTGAAATTCAACCTCTTAGCTTTCTCATGGCTAGGAGGAAATGGTCTTTTACTTGTCCACATCTGAGGGACCGAGGGCTGGCTATTGTGCTTAGACGGGGTTGATAAGGGTGTCCCCGGCAAACTGCCGGTCTGTGAGGAAGATGCAGGCGGACATGTTAGGTTGCCTTGATCCAAAGGTGGTGCTATCGATGTCGGACAGCGCTCAACACCAGCTGGTGTTACCACCTCCAAAGAAAATGATGACCTGCCAATCACGCTGGCTGTTGCGGGTAAAGAGGTGGCAGGTCTGCGCCCCAAAATAGGTGTGACTGCTGTCCCCCCAGTCACAGAGGATGAAGAGGCCGCGGATGCACAAGATATGGCAGACGGTGGTTGGCCCGGCCGGCTAGGCCGCATTGTAGCACACTGAGCTTCCCACTGCAACTTATGCTTCATGTCCATGTGCCGGTTCATGCATGAAGTACTCAAACTATGTATTTTTTGGCCTCTACTTAGCTTTTGCTGACAAATGTTACAGATAACACGAGTTGGGTCATCTTTATCGATCTGAAAAAATGCCCAGGCTATGCAAGGCTTAGCACCCATGCGACCTGAAGAGCCACCACGACTTGTGGTGTGAGGCAGAGTTGTGTTTGAGGATGCAGTTGTTGACGTGCTTCCAGTACTACGTCTCTGTCCAGGAAGGCGCAACCTGACCTCGTCGTCACTAGCATCTTCCTCCACCTCCTCTGCTGACCTCATCTCTTGGCTGACTGTGGGTTGACAGTAAGTGGGATCTCCAACCTCATCATCACCCTGTGTGTTATCACACCCGTCGTCCTCAGAGCCAACCTGTTCCTGCCCTGACAAAAAACTAAAGTTGTCGCTCCAATCAGGTATTTGAGTCTTATCATCGTCTTCCTCATTGTCTCCACCAACAGGAGTTACAGTTTGGGAATGAGGGTCTACATTATGGTCAGAACCTTCTGCGTCTGGTCCTGGATCCAACTCATAAAGATTCTGGGCATCAGTGCAGATCATTTCCTCGTCTGGATTCACAGAAGCGCTGGAGTCGACCTCTGATTCCCAGGCTATAGTATGAGTAAACAGCTCTGCAGACTCAACCATCTGTTCTACCTCATACTCAGACGGGCAGCTGGAGATTTGGGAGCTGTGAGGAAGCAAGTGCGATTTGGGTGACACCTTTGAGGACTGGAGTATTTGTGATGTTGAAGTTGATGTGGAGGAGAGCCCACTTAAAGGAGCACTTGATATCCGTTGAAGCACCTGCTGTTTTTGTGCCTCATCTGGAATTTGTAGCGATTGGCGTGGCCGTAAGAAAGGGATCTTATCACATTGTCCGCTAAAAGAAGTAGACATTTTAGTTTGGCTGGAAGATGGTCTTTCTTCTGCAGATGTTACTGTTGCTTTAACACCTACCCCACGGACACAACCTTTTTTCCCCTTCCCAACACGCCTATTCCCCTTTCCACCAGCAGCAGGCCTTTTTCCACTCATTTTGGTGGTTAACTAATTCACAACTCTGGAGTTGTTTGCACAAAAAAACAATGGATGGTAACCGAGCAGAGCTGAGTGGCCAAACTGTGGTATTAGGCCAAAACTATTGGCTGGGTTAGATGCAGAAAAAAATTATATTCAATTTGCAACCTGATGGAGGTCAGTATAGATGGACTAATACAACAAGTCCCACACACAGCTAGAAGCCCAATATTTTTTCAGAGGTAGATGCAGAAAAAAATATATTCAGTTTGCAACCTGATGGAGGTCAGTATAGGTGGACTAATAGAACAAGTCCCACACACTGGTAGAAGGCCAAACATTTTTTCAGAGCTAGATGCAGAAAAAAATTATATTCAGTTTGCAACCTGATGGAGGTCAGTATAGATGGATTAATAGAACAAGACCCACACACAGCTAGAAGCCCAATATTTTTTCAGAGCTAGATGCAGAAAAAAATTATATTCAGTTTGCAACCTGATGGAGGTCAGTATAGATGGATTAATAGAACAAGACCCACACACAGCTAGAAGCCCAATATTTTTTCAGAGCTAGATGCAGAAAAAAATTATATTCAGTTTGCAACCTGATGGAGGTCAGTATAGATGGATTAATAGAACAAGACCCACACACAGCTAGAAGCCCAATATTTTTTCAGAGGTAGATGCAGAAAAAAATATATTCAGTTTGCAACCTGATGGAGGTCAGTATAGATGGACTAATACAACAAGTCCCACACACAGCTAGAAGCCCAATATTTTTTCAGAGGTAGATGCAGAAAAAAATATATTCAGTTTGCAACCTGATGGAGGTCAGTATAGATGGACTAATACAACAAGTCCCACACACAGCTAGAAGCCCAATATTTTTTCACAGGTAGATGCAGAAAAAAATATATTCAGTTTGCAACCTGATGGAGGTCAGTATAGATGGACTAATACAACAAGTCCCACACACAGCTAGAAGCCCAAATATTTTTTCAGAGGTACTGTAGATGCAGATAAAAATTATTTTTAATTTGCAACCTGATGGAGGTCAGTATTGAATAGACTAATAGAGAAAGTCCGACACACTACTAGAAGGCCAAATATTTTTTCAGAGCTAGATGCAGAAAAAATTATATTCAGTTTGCAACCTGATGGAGGTCAGTATAGATGGATTAATAGAACAAGACCCACACACAGCTAGAAGCCCAATATTTTTTCAGAGCTAGATGCAGAAAAAAATTATATTCAGTTTGCAACCTGATGGAGGTCAGTATAGATGGATTAATAGAACAAGACCCACACACAGCTAGAAGCCCAATATTTTTTCAGAGCTAGATGCAGAAAAAAATTATATTCAGTTTGCAACCTGATGGAGGTCAGTATAGATGGACTAATACAACAAGTCCCACACACAGCTAGAAGCCCAATATTTTTTCAGAGGTAGATGCAGAAAAAAATATATTCAGTTTGCAACCTGATGGAGGTCAGTATAGATGGACTAATACAACAAGTCCCACACACAGCTAGAAGCCCAATATTTTTTCAGAGGTAGATGCAGAAAAAAATATATTCAGTTTGCAACCTGATGGAGGTCAGTATAGATGGACTAATACAACAAGTCCCACACACAGCTAGAAGCCCAAATATTTTTTCAGAGGTACTGTAGATGCAGATAAAAATTATTTTTAATTTGCAACCTGATGGAGGTCAGTATAGATGGACTAATAGAGAAAGTCTGACACACTACTAGAAGGCCAAATATTTTTTCAGAGCTAGATGCAGAAAAAAATTATATTCAGTTTGCAACCTGATGGAGGTCAGTATAGATGGATTAATAGAACAAGACCCACACACAGCTAGAAGCCCAATATTTTTTCAGAGGTAGATGCAGAAAAAAATATATTCAGTTTGCAACCTGATGGAGGTCAGTATAGATGGACTAATACAACAAGTCCCACACACAGCTAGAAGCCCAATATTTTTTCAGAGGTAGATGCAGAAAAAAATATATTCAGTTTGCAACCTGATGGAGGTCAGTATAGGTGGACTAATAGAACAAGTCCCACACACTGCTAGAAGGCCAAATATTTTTTCAGAGCTAGATGCAGAAAAAAATGATATTCAGTTTGCAACCTGATGGAGGTCAGTATAGATGGATTAATAGAACAAGACCCACACACAGCTAGAAGCCCAATATTTTTTCAGAGGTAGATGCAGAAAAAAATTATATTCAGTTTGCAACCTGATGGAGGTCAGTATAGACGGATTAATAGAACAAGACCCACACACAGCTAGAAGCCCAATATTTTTTCAGAGCTAGATGCAGAAAAAAATTATATTCAGTTTGCAACCTGATGGAGGTCAGTATAGATGGATTAATAGAACAAGACCCACACACAGCTAGAAGCCCAATATTTTTTCAGAGCTAGATGCAGAAAAAAATTATATTCAGTTTGCAACCTGATGGAGGTCAGTATAGATGGATTAATAGAACAAGACCCACACACAGCTAGAAGCCCAATATTTTTTCAGAGCTAGATGCAGAAAAAAATTATATTCAGTTTGCAACCTGATGGAGGTCAGTATAGATGGATTAATAGAACAAGACCCACACACAGCTAGAAGCCCAATATTTTTTCAGAGGTAGATGCAGAAAAAAATTATATTCAGTTTGCAACCTGATGGAGGTCAGTATAGATGGACTAATACAACAAGTCCCACACACAGCTAGAAGCCCAATATTTTTTCAGAGGTAGATGCAGAAAAAAATATATTCAGTTTGCAACCTGATGGAGGTCAGTATAGATGGACTAATACAACAAGTCCCACACACAGCTAGAAGCCCAATATTTTTTCAGAGGTAGATGCAGAAAAAAATATATTCAGTTTGCAACCTGATTGAGGTCAGTATAGATGGACTAATACAACAAGTCCCACACACAGCTAGAAGCCCAAATATTTTTTCAGAGGTACTGTAGATGCAGATAAAAATTATTTTTAATTTGCAACCTGATGGAGGTCAGTATAGATGGACTAATAGAGAAAGTCTGACACACTACTAGAAGGCCAAATATTTTTTCAGAGCTAGATGCAGAAAAAAATTATATTCAGTTTGCAACCTGATGGAGGTCAGTATAGATGGATTAATAGAACAAGACCCACACACAGCTAGAAGCCCAATATTTTTTCAGAGGTAGATGCAGAAAAAAATATATTCAGTTTGCAACCTGATGGAGGTCAGTATAGATGGACTAATACAACAAGTCCCACACACAGCTAGAAGCCCAATATTTTTCAGAGGTAGATGCAGAAAAAAATATATTCAGTTTGCAACCTGATGGAGGTCAGTATAGGTGGACTAATAGAACAAGTCCCACACACTGCTAGAAGGCCAAATATTTTTTCAGAGCTAGATGCAGAAAAAAATGATATTCAGTTTGCAACCTGATGGAGGTCAGTATAGATGGATTAATAGAACAAGACCCACACACAGCTAGAAGCCCAATATTTTTTCAGAGGTAGATGCAGAAAAAAATTATATTCAGTTTGCAACCTGATGGAGGTCAGTATAGATGGATTAATAGAACAAGACCCACACACAGCTAGAAGCCCAATATTTTTTCAGAGCTAGATGCAGAAAAAAATTATATTCAGTTTGCAACCTGATGGAGGTCAGTATAGATGGATTAATAGAACAAGACCCACACACAGCTAGAAGCCCAATATTTTTTCAGAGCTAGATGCAGAAAAAAATTATATTCAGTTTGCAACCTGATGGAGGTCAGTATAGATGGATTAATAGAACAAGACCCACACACAGCTAGAAGCCCAATATTTTTTCAGAGCTAGATGCAGAAAAAAATTATATTCAGTTTGCAACCTGATGGAGGTCAGTATAGATGGATTAATAGAACAAGACCCACACACAGCTAGAAGCCCAATATTTTTTCAGAGGTAGATGCAGAAAAAAATATATTCAGTTTGCAACCTGATGGAGGTCAGTATAGATGGACTAATACAACAAGTCCCACACACAGCTGGAAGCCCAATATTTTTTCAGAGGTAGATGCAGAAAAAAATATATTCAGTTTGCAACCTGATGGAGGTCAGTATAGATGGACTAATACAACAAGTCCCACACACAGCTAGAAGCCCAATATTTTTTCAGAGGTAGATGCAGAAAAAAATATATTCAGTTTGCAACCTGATGGAGGTCAGTATAGATGGACTAATACAACAAGTCCCACACACAGCTAGAAGCCCAAATATTTTTTCAGAGGTACTGTAGATGCAGATAAAAATTATTTTTAATTTGCAACCTGATGGAGGTCAGTATAGATGGACTAATAGAGAAAATCCGACACACTACTAGAAGGCTAAATATTTTTTCAGAGCTAGATGCAGAAAAAAATTATATTCAGTTTGCAACCTGATGGAGGTCAGTATAGATGGATTAATAGAACAAGACCCACACACAGCTAGAAGCCCAATATTTTTTCAGAGCTAGATGCAGAAAAAAATTATATTCAGTTTGCAACCTGATGGAGGTCAGTATAGATGGATTAATAGAACAAGACCCACACACAGCTAGAAGCCCAATATTTTTTCAGAGCTAGATGCAGAAAAAAATTATATTCAGTTTGCAACCTGATGGAGGTCAGTATAGATGGATTAATAGAACAAGACCCACACACAGCTAGAAGCCCAATATTTTTTCAGAGGTAGATGCAGAAAAAAATATATTCAGTTTGCAACCTGATGGAGGTCAGTATAGATGGACTAATACAACAAGTCCCACACACAGCTAGAAGCCCAATATTTTTTCAGAGGTAGATGCAGAAAAAAATATATTCAGTTTGCAACCTGATGGAGGTCAGTATAGATGGACTAATACAACAAGTGCCACACACAGCTAGAAGCCCAATATTTTTTCAGAGGTAGATGCAGAAAAAAATATATTCAGTTTGCAACCTGATGGAGGTCAGTATAGATGGACTAATACAACAAGTCCCACACACAGCTAGAAGCCCAAATATTTTTTCAGAGGTACTGTAGATGCAGATAAAAATTATTTTTAATTTGCAACCTGATGGAGGTCAGTATAGATGGACTAATAGAGAAAGTCCGACACACTACTAGAAGGCCAAATATTTTTTCAGAGCTAGATGCAGAAAAAAATTATATTCAGTTTGCAACCTGATGGAGGTCAGTATAGATGGATTAATAGAACAAGACCCACACACAGCTAGAAGCCCAATATTTTTTCAGAGGTAGATGCAGAAAAAAATATATTCAGTTTGCAACCTGATGGAGGTCAGTATAGATGGATTAATAGAACAAGACCCACACACAGCTAGAAGCCCAATATTTTTTCAGAGGTAGATGCAGAAAAAAATTATATTCAGTTTGCAACCTGATGGAGGTCAGTATAGATGGATTAATAGAACAAGACCCACACACAGCTAGAAGCCCAATATTTTTTCAGAGCTAGATGCAGAAAAAAATTATATTCAGTTTGCAACCTGATGGAGGTCAGTATAGATGGATTAATAGAACAAGACCCACACACAGCTAGAAGCCCAATATTTTTTCAGAGGTAGATGCAGAAAAAAATTATATTCAGTTTGCAACCTGATGGAGGTCAGTATAGATGGATTAATAGAACAAGACCCACACACAGCTAGAAGCCCAATATTTTTTCAGAGCTAGATGCAGAAAAAAATTATATTCAGTTTGCAACCTGATGGAGGTCAGTATAGATGGATTAATAGAACAAGACCCACACACAGCTAGAAGCCCAATATTTTTTCAGAGCTAGATGCAGAAAAAAATTATATTCAGTTTGCAACCTGATGGAGGTCAGTATAGATGGATTAATAGAACAAGACCCACACACAGCTAGAAGCCCAATATTTTTTCAGAGCTAGATGCAGAAAAAAATTAGATTCAGTTTGCAACCTGATGGAGGTCAGTATAGATGGACTAATAGAATGATGCTATGCCCAAAAGATTTTACTTCACTAGGTGCAGTAAAAAAATTGGTATTCTATACACAGGTGGTATATCTTGCAACACAGATAGGCTACTCCACTGACTAACACACTCTGCAATAGGCCAAAAAGGATTAGCTTTGCTAGATTCAGCCAAATGCTGTGAAAAAAACTTGCACAGCACTGGCACAGACCTGCCTGGCAAAAACTGATAGGAACTGATGTAACCTAGTCCTGAAAAGGACTCCAATTACAATTAGTCTTTACTCCCACAACCTATCTATTTAAGAGCACAGACCTGCCTGATAAAAGTCGTAGGAAATGCTGTAACCTAGTCGTTAAAAGGACTGCAATCACAACTATTCCCTACTCCCAAGCTATCTGTATATTTGTGCGAAAATTGGCTTGAAATTAACAAGGTATAGCGCACACAGCAACAGCGGTGCCGTCTAACACGCAGCTGCAGCAGTGAGAAAATGGTGGCGACGGGGAAAATGGCTTGGTCTTATAGGGCAAGGACATGTGACATACACTGCCAATGACACATGCCCTTGATTGTGTGAAAAAAAGCACTTCGCTCCGTGTGTGCGCTGCTGATAGGCTGACAGACTGCACCTCCCCACTGTAAATGCGGGAAAGAGAAAAAAAAATGGAGATCTTCATTGTTCCTGCAGAGATCCATCCCCTGCCCCTCCCCCCACCCCGCTGTACACTCAAACTGCGTATTAACATTAATTTTCATCATTACTGAGAAAAAATCCAGTTATGATTTTGGTGCACGAACAGTTATCGAACATAACCTCGAACAGCCGAATTTTTCTCAAATTGTTCGTGTTCGCCTAACGGCTCGAACACCGCCCAAAACAGCTCGAATTTGAGATTGGCGAACAGTTCGAGTAGAACAACGCTCATCTCTATTGATGGGCACATCTTTATTGAGGTATACAGCAAAAGAAAATAGGTTTTTGGCTCCTGACCAGAACCTTCAAACTATACTCCTGGGTTTTTAATCATAGTGTTATGTAGTACAATAAAAAATTATATTGCGTTACCATGTTAGCCAGAAAAATCGATGTAAATACTTTTATGCCCAAAGCAAAAGACAAAACTATTGTAGGAGAAACTTGTAATCCTGCCTGATGAAGGAGCCTCTGTGATCTGAAAGCTTGCAAACATAATTTTTCTGATTAGCCAATAAAGGTATGCCTCCTAGAATACTTTTTTTATTGCGGGAGGGGTGGGTATTTGCATTAATCATAGTGTTACAATATCTGAATCTTCTGGTTTATAAGATATGAACACATTAGGGACATCTTTTTTTATTTAAATGCATGTATTTTAGGATAAAAATATAGGGGGCTTGATTCATCAGGACAGTTGTCATTTACATCTGGTCATGCGCTCGCTTCCAAGTTGTAGCATTGCGGCTATTGGGAAAAAGTGATTTCAACTCAAAATTGTTTTCGTCCTGCTATATAATAATAATAGAAAATGTGTGCAGTATGGCTAATTCAAGTGCAGCATATTCTGCAGAGTCTGCAAGTATCCACAAGGGTTAATGGGTTCATTGCAAGATTGTGAGATATAAGCCCGGAATCATCAAAGATTTCCTCCAGAATTTTGAAAAGTTAGGCTGCACAAAATTTTTGTGACTTTTCGCTTTCTTTATTACAATTTTGCCCATCTCCAAAAAAGTGGCATGGAGATCCCAGAATGAAAACTACACAAAAGCAAAATAGCACAGACAACACACTAAAGTGCAGGTAATAAAAACGTCAGGCTACCACATGGCTTGTGGCGGAAACAAAGAAATGTTGAAAGAGCAAGGTCAATGAAAGGACTGTGAAATGGATATACCAAAATGACATAAGATGGTTGGTGCGTGATGAATACAACAAAAGGGACTGTGCAGGGAATGCAGAATAAGTCAATGAGTGAAGGAACACCAGGATGAATGGATGACAGTAGTAAGTTCCTCCTTGAATGAAGTCAATAAATAATGAATGTGTTGGTCCTGTTAATGAGGATGAATGGAAAGGGTGGACATTCTGATCTGTAGGATGTAGGGTCATTATCTTGAAAATATACAGGTGCATCTCACTAAATTAGAATATCATCAAAAAGTTACCGTATTTTTCGGACTATAAGACGCACGGGACCATAAGACACACCCCAAATTTTAGGGTGGAAAATAGGAAAAAAATATTTTTTATAAGATGGGGGTCCATCTTATAGTCTGAATAGGTATCTTACCTGGGGGGGCGGTGGAGCTGGGGTCACAGGAGGCAGGGTCCTTTAGGAAGCCGGCGGAAGTGGAGGCATGCTGGTACCTGGTGGCTGGGGGCCTGGCGCTGGGGGCTTGGTGCCCTGGTATCTGGGGGCCTGGTACCTGGGGTGCTGGGGGCCTGGTACCTGGGTTGCTGGGGGCCAGTTAGCTGGTGGCCTGGTGCTGGGGGCCTGGTACCTGGGGTGCTGGGGGCCTGGGTGCTGGTGGCCTGGTGCTGGTGCCTGGGGGCTGGGGAGCTAGTGGACGGGTACCTGGGGTGCTGGTGCCTGGGGTACTGGTGGCCTGGTAACTGGGGTGCTGGGGGCCTGGTACCTGGGGTGCTGGTGCCTGGTACCTGGGGTGCTGGAGGCCAGTGGCCTGGTACCTGGAGTGCTGGTGGTTTGGTGCCCTGGTCCTGGTGGCCTCGTGCCGGTATATTGCTGTGGTGGTGGAGCGGGATCGCAGGCGGTGGCGGAAGAAGAGGTGAGGAGGGCCGGTATCTGCCTGGGGCCGGGCCTGGTCGGGTACTGGGGAAGGGGTATTGCTGTGAGCAGAGTGGCAGAGAAGAGTGAGCGGCTTAGGGTGGCCGCGGCCATCTTTCTGAAGCTGTGGCTCTACAGGAAAATGGCCGCCGACTCGGCAGAGTGCATGCGCCGGCTCCAGCTGCCATTTTCCTGTAGAGCACAGCTCCAGGAACATGGCCGCGGCCACCGGAAGTCTCTCACTCTGCTCTGCCACTCCGCTCATAGCAATACACTGGCCCCGGTACCTGGCCAGGCTCGGCCCCGGTACCCAGCCAAGCCCGGCCCCCAGCCAGATACTGGCCCGCCTCACCTCTTCTTCCGCCACCACCGGTAAGTTGCGTTCAGACCATAAGACGCATCCCCCATTTTCCTCCCAAATTTGGGGGAACAAAGTGCGTCTTATGGTCCGAAAAATACGGTAATTTATTTCAGTTCTACAATACAAAAAGTGAAACTCATATATTATATAGAGTCATTAAAAACAGAGTGATCTATTTCAACTGTTTATTTCTGTTAATGTTGATGATTATGGCTTACAGCCAATGAAAACACAAAAGTCATTATCTCAGTAAATTAGCATAATTAACAAAAAACACCTGCAAAGGCTTCCTAAGAGTTTAAAAAGGTCCCTTAGTCTGTTTCAGTAGGCTCCACAATCATGGGAAAGACTGATGACTTGACAGATGTCCAGAAGGCAGTCATTGACACGCTCCACAAGATCGCAGAGTTCCAATTTTCATTTGGAAATCAAGGTCCCAGAGTCTGGAGGAAGAGTGGAGAGGCCACAATCCAAGCTGCTGGAGGTCTAGTGTGAAGTTTCTACAATCAGTGATGGTTTGGGGAGCCATGTCATCTGCTGGTGCAGGTCCACTGTGTTTTATCAAGACCAAAGTCAGTGCAGCCGTCTACCAGGAAATTTTAGAGCACTTCATGCTTCCCTCTGCCGACAAGCTTTTTGGAGATGGAAATTTAATTCTCCAGCAGGACTTTGCACCTGTCCACACTGCCAAAAGTACCAATACCTGGTTTACAAACAACAGTATCATTGAGCTTGATTGGCCAGCCAACTCGCCTGACCTTAACCCCATAGAGAATCTATTATAGAGAATCTATGGGGTATTGTCAAGAGGAAGATGAGAGACACAAGACCCAACAATGCTGACGAGCTGAAGGCTTCTATCAAAGCAACCTGGGCTTCCATAACACCTCAGCAGTGCCACAGGCTGATCACCTCCATGCCACATTGCCGCATTGATGCAGTAATTGATGCAAAAGGAGCCCCGACCAAGTATTGAGGGCATTTACTGAACATACATTTCAGTAGGCCAACATTTCGGATTTTAAAATCATTTTTCAAGCTGTTGTTATAAAGTATTCTAATTTACTGAAATAATGACTTTTGAGTTTTCATTGGCTGTAAGCCATAATCATCAACATTAACAGAAATAAACACTTGAAATAGATCACTCTGTTTGTAATGACTCTATATCAGTGTTCCCCAACTCCAGTCCTCAAGGCCCACCAACAGATCATGTATTCAGGATTTCCTTAGTATTACACAGATGATGGAATTATTGCCTGTGCAGGTGATGGAATTATTATCTGTGCAATACTAAGGAAATCCTGAAAACATGACCTGTTGGTGGGCCTTGAGGACTGGAGTTGGGGAACACTGCTCTATATAATATATGAATTTCACTTTTTGTATTGAAGAACTGAAATAAATTAACTTTTTGAGATTCACTTGTACCTTGGGAACATGTAGAAAATTAGTAAAGAGCCACCAGTCTGTATTAAAGGTCATCCTCACAACAAGTAGAGACAACTTATAGGGAATGTCACATCAGAAAATGACCTATTGTTTAAAGAGGACCTATCACCAGTTTGAGCATGTTAAACTGGCCACATCATGTAGTAAAGGCTGCAGAGCTAAGTGAAACATAGTTTTTATTTTTTTTCGTTTCTCCTTTCCATTGCGGAAATACTAGCTTGTAAAGATAAGGCTATAATTTATAAAGTCCAAGGAAGTGTTACCAGAGATTCTTCTCTGGGGGTGTGTACTTCTTCTCTTGTAGGAGGTTGACTAATCATAAGCAAGAAGTGTCATGCAAGGGGAGAAATAGAACACACCTCCACAATAGCTTAGAGCAGGTTTTCTCCTGTGTGGGACATGTAATGACAGACAGTCTAAGCTCCTCAATGATCTCACTGCAGAGCTGAGTGTCAAAGTCAGTCGATTGCTGGTAATGTACATGTGAATTTCCTAAAAGAACAAGAAGTTTGAGTCTAAAATAGCCCCAATGGCCAGTATAAAAATTGCAAGATTTCTAATTTTTATTTTTAATACAGATTATGATATGGGAAGAAAAATATTCCCAACATTTAAAAAAAATGTTTAACACTAAAACTTGATTTAAACAATAGGTTGTTTTGATGACACTTTCCATTTAAATGGAATCTGTCATTGAGAACAGGCATTCCTGTGCAATCGTTAACTTTATAATCACTGTAGACTAAGTCATCCACCTCACCTGGTACTTCTTTGGCTCATGATAGAAGACCGCTGCAGCCTGTCATCAACAACAGCGTTTGAGTGACAGTTTTTGAAAATATATGCCTATATAACTTAGTTAGCTCTTGGCCGACATCTTTTCCAACTTATATCATACCAATAAATGTTCAGCCAACTACTCATGTTTTTTTTCATGGGAAGAGGGAACAAAGGCGCTGGAAGACACCTCGGGGGTTGAAGTTACCTCCAGGTAGAACAACCTGATCAAGCTTTTAAATTCAAACTGCCCAACACTTATTACTCCCGAATTTTGGGGTGGTGAGGTGGCAGACCACAATACAAATTAGAGGGTAGGTTGGATCCACTAAAGACAGCAGGACCAACCCACCATGCCATGTGTATGAGGACCCTTACAATTTTTCCTTGATAGATGATGCCATGGAAATTAAGGTTTGGGCACTTGGAATTTCAGAGAAGGTAAGTAGCCGAAAGCAGCTTTCTCCTCTGTCCCTGGCAGACATAGTGTTCTACCTTACGAACATTTGTCCAACAGCCAATGTGTATAGCCAGCATTAGACCTTATTTCAACAAATCACTTTTTGTCACATGGGCCTCCCAACAATAAGTTGACTTGGAATGTTGGAAGCTTAGACCTTAAGTAATCAGGTGTGTGTCTAATTTTCCTATAGCACCCCCATAAGGGAAGTGAAGAATTGCACAGTGTGCAAAATCTGTGCGATCCTCTAAAGAGGGAGCTGCTGTTTGTAGCGGCTTACAGCTCAGGTTAATAGATGAGGATCCTAAATGTGAGACCCAGTTCTTTTAATACAGAATTCCTCAAAGCCATGTGTAAATGGAGTTTTTCAAGGAGTTTTTAGATCAAAAATTGAACAAAAACTGAGTGGAAACTCTGTGAATCAAAAATTTTAGTTTCCATTCAGTTTCTGCTCTGAAATCTAAGCAAAACAACACTGGCTGTGATTCATGAATGTGCTTATTCCAGAAATCTGGCGTAAACACCTTAATAATTCATATTATGCTGGTATTTTATATAGTTGCACCGAAATATTGGAACTTTTGGCATTAACACACCAGTTCTGCCCAAAATGGTCATGAGGTGGGCAGACGTGGCGTGGTTACAATCGTCCATCAAGTTCATCATAAGTTACGCCACGAAAGCAGTGTAACTTTTTCCAGAAATGTACACCCTCACCCAACGATGGTGCAAGCAGGGTCCCAGAGGCGTCTGATTCATTAAGTGGCGTTAACTGTCAGGTCATTGTACTTCAGCGAGGGCTTCATTGAGACTGGCATGAGCTATGCCATCCTTAATGAATCGCCCCGTCCGTGTGCACATAGCCTAGTAGAGTGTTTGAAAATGTTTTCTCTACATCAGAACACCCTTTCCAGTTTACAAACTGTAACATATACAGCCATTTGGAGGAACACAGAAACAAAGGAAAAAAAGATAAATACATTAATAAGTAGAAAAGCAGCAGCGTAGAATACATAGCCAAAGAAATGTAATGGAAATAAGTTGATTAATGTACTCTTAAAGAGCAAAATGTTGTCCGAGCACACAGGCTGAAAGCATTAACACTTTGTGACTCTCTGAAGAATAAGCAAGCACCACCACCTTCAAACACTAAGCGCGTTTCAACTGTAGATAGTCCCTTACACTAGAGCCAAAGAATGAGAAATATCTGCTGCGTTAAAAGCCGAGCAAGTCGTAAGATTTCACACCAATAAACTATGTTGTTTCTGAAATCTTACAGCTCTGGAAAACGTTCTTAAGATGACATCAACCCAAATTGTGTGGAATCCCACGCCTAAAATCTATATGCATGCATGTGTGTTTGTAGTGTATATTAGTTTTATTAACGTCGTTTTTGAGTGGAGCCCATATAGTTAGGTGCTTTTATTTTATATTGTGTTCTAAAGTTGGCCAAGGAAAAAAGGGATCTTGAGTCTGTTACTTGCACTGTATATAAGAGACCTGCTGTAATAAAATGGTGTAAAGTCATTGGATACTAACAAAGGGACATCCTAAAATAACAACCCATGTCCACATGCCCTATTAAGACATAAAGACTTTACAGAATGAGGAGGGAAAGTGTGCCTCACTCAGGACTCCCGTCTACTACCCAGGTCAGAGAGTTGCTTACAAAGTATTTGGCAATGCTAGCATGTAATACTTTGGCTAGCCAAAGGAATCAACTGATCGCTGAGCCAACTTCATCTTGATGAGACAAACCCATTATGGTCAAAAAAGTTTAAAAGTTTTGTCTGATATTAGATAAAAGTCTTCTTTTTCTTTTTGCTTTAATGAGTTCACTCTTTCAAGGAATATTCCAATCTCAGACATTTATGGCCTATCCAGATGGAAATCGAAGGCTGGAATTGAGCAATGGAGACCAGAATGGTGGTCTGTCCTGTTCAGTGATGACTCCTGCTTTTGTCTTGGATGAAGTGATATCTGGAGACCATGTGAGCAACTCCATAAAGAGGCCTTCACAAGGGAGCATCAAACTGGTCCTACTCCCAGGATTATGGTGTTGGGTGTCAAAGTACAGTAGCTGAACCCCTATAGTCTTCACTCCAGATACACCAACATCTCAACATTACATTGATTTGATTGCGGAATCACTGGTATGACCATTTCTCCAGAGTGTCCCAGGAGAAGTTTTATAAAACAACTTCAAGAACATGTTGCTCGTGATCCTATTAGCAGCCTGCGTGGCCCAAACATGCTACCATGGTCTGCAGCATCTCCGGAATTGTCTCCCATCAAGGATATCTGGGACATCATTGGTCTGCTGATTGCAAAGGAAGCTGCCAGCAACAGATCTTGATGATTTGTGTTGTAAATACTGATCCCATGATTTGTGGCTGCTCTACTCACTATTAAATAAATGAAGATGTTCTGAAAATGTAGTTTCCATATTTTAATCATTTGCACATCATTAACATGTCTAACCATACAGTGATTTCCATAACTTCACGACTTTTTCATCTTGGTGTTGTAATTTCAATGTGGAGGAGTAGAAAGAAATAGATCAACTAACCTTAACTGCTTCACGAAATAGTAAAAGAAAAATGAAAATTAATCCTAATATGTATCTAATGATTTTCATCCATTTTTGACCCATCTGTCCATTTTTACCATCAGTGTTGTATCCGTTTTTCTTATATGCAAAAACATAAAAAATAGTTCCAAGCTTCTCCTTCCGTAAAAAAGGTTAAAATCAGACAGCAGTCAGATGACATCCATCTGTTTTCTTTTTTTTTTCACAGATCCATTGATTTTCGGCAAAAAAATAAGGGTATGTGAACACAACCCAATACACTACAATGGGTACATGTACTGTACGAAATACACTGATAGAACAAATTTGTGAAAAACAGGTCTGAATGAGGACTTAGACAAAGTCTATATTCCTATGATTACTTTCTATAGATTTTTTTTTTGTACCTAGTAGCTAAAAACCATCATAATTTTTGGGCTTTTCTTGTTCAAAATGTCATTATCTTGAAGAAATCCCAAATGAAATGCTTGCAGTGTAATTATTAATTTTATTACGATTACGTTTCATGCTCGGGCCGTCCATACCAAGGCTAAGCTCACATAAATCGTAAGCTAATAGTATGGGAAAATAATCAATGTTAATTTGCTATAGCTTAAATGCAAAGTAAATTCCGTATCATTGATAATGGCATTATACACAACTGTGTCTCTACTTAAATGTAATCCAGGTAAAGGATGTGGTTTCCATCCAGTAACTCACAGAACACATTTTTATGGCAGCGATCTGAGGCTTCCTTGTGAATGTCAATAATTCATTATAAATATAGCAAGAACTATTTCTTATTTGCTCATTGAGCTGGAACAGCTGGAAACTAATAAATCATAAAGCTGTTAGTGTGTTTGGTTTGGACTTACAGAGCATTAATAAAAACATATATTAAAAAAAGGCAGCTAAAAATGGCAGCTTAGTGTGTATATATCCATAGTAATGCCTGTGTGCACCTAACAAACATCCTGAGCGCACAGACTCCTCATGTGGTCAGCATTTTACAACTCTGAACCATACTTGCTGACATTAACGTTGGCCATTTTTGGATGGAGTTTGGGAAAAGTTCCCTTGCTTTGACCGGGGTCTAAGGGGTAACTTTTCGTCTTCTAGTCCTCTTCCTCTCTGAAGAGACGATTTGCAGATTTAATTTCCCAGAAGAGCATGCATAAGTCTCCTCACTCTGGCATGCCAGGCTTGGCATGTCACTCTCCACAAGGAAAAACATTACCCCTTAGACCCCAGTCCAGAGCCTCTCATACAGCCAAATTAGATCTCATACTTAGCACTGGTGAGGGGCGACACCCTGAAACACTGTCTGCAAATTGAGATTCTGGTTTGGCTTTTATCCAAAGTCATATTTCAAGGCTCATTAAAGGGTCGATATTGACTTTTTGGATCACTGCTTCAAATAAGTGGCTCTAGAGTTCTAGTCCTGTTCCTCTCTGAAGTGACAATTTGAATATCTTGTTTTGGCTGAAAATTCTTGGCAAATTTTGAGTAGTTGGCATTAAAGGGTACCTGTCACCTCGGAAAAAGCTATTTACCTGCAGATATAGGGTTTATAGTGTTACAATGCTGCCCGGCCGCAGTATTGAAGGTGTGGCTACCAGGGGAAAATGGACTTATATCCCCCTGGGAGCCATAGGCTTTCAGTCACCTAGGCGTGAATGGAGCAATTACAGTTATCGCTCAGCAGTCTGCGAGCTGTGGCTGTATGCAACACTTTGATTGACAGTTCACTCTGCACAGCTGTAGAAGGCTGTCAATCAAAGTGCTTACAGCCGCCAACTCATAGAATAGTGAGTGGCGACTGCAGATTGTATAGTCTGTTTATGGTATCATGTTGGCGGCAGCACATTTCACGTTTACAGGGGCATATATGATCCAATCACTTGACAAATGGGCATTTGGCTCGTTCATCAGGTAATCACCAATGTGATTACAAATATTGGTAATCGGGAATGAGTATTATTATGAATGCTCATTGACGAACCATCTAAATGCATCTTAATTTGTGTTGCCAATGCTGTTGACAAAATGAATGATTTATTGGGACCGAGAGATTTATGATCCTTCAATCCTCACACCATTTTAACGGCCCATTTGAACAGGGTCATGAACTAACAACTGTATATCAACTGCATGGCTGAACTGCAGAGAAGAAATACCAAACGTATTAAGGGAGTGGGTGGTCTGCAATAGCAAAACATGTTCAAACTTGGGGTTATTCAGTGTGGAAAAATGAAGCATTAGGGGTAAATTTAATACAATGTATAAATATATGAGGGGACAGTACAGAGAACTTTACAATTACCTTTTTACAAAGTAAAAAAATAGGAAAAAGTCAGCTGACCGTGTAATTGTCAGGGGTGTATCAGGTTTGACAGACAATCATTCTGGATCCGGCTGTAGAAGGTCGCTGCGCTTGGCCTTGCAGACACCTTCTTGATCCTTTCATCATCCCTCCCTCTCTAGGACCCAGCGGTGATCTCCACCTTCTGCTGCTAATTAACACACCATTGCTGAATCTTTAAATACCCTCAGTTTCTCCAGAGAATCACTGGTGATAGAGTAAATTCCTCTCTTCAGGTCTGGAGTACTAGCTGTCAGCTAGATTCTTCTTGGAGTTCCTTTGTGGATTATAGTCGTCATCTCCCTGGTGTCTTCTCAAAGCTAAGTGTATCCCCTTGTCTTTTTCCCTTGTTTGTCTTTAGTTGCAGTGGGGCTGACAAGTGCTCACCCCTTCCATTCCCTTCCCAGGGCCTAGCTCTGGGCACCACCAGGGCTAAGGTATCCTGCTCGGCGATTGGTGCGGAACCTATTTAGGAACGATAGGGGAATCAGGGTGTTGTTAGATCTGCCTAGGGGTCTCCACTATCCCTTTTCCCATCGCCGTACACTGGGTCCGTTCCATATCTAGCATGACAGTAATACAGTCCAGTGTGCAGGGACAATGCTCTGACTAGCGTAGACACAATGGTAACAAAGAAAGAAGTCCAGCTTCTGGTTGAATCATAAAAAATCCTCTTTAATTCAGAATATTTTAAAATTCCATACGGATGGGGAAGAAGGAGAGCACATGGCAATGCGTTTCTTCCTCAAAGCCTGATGGGAAAATTTCTCAATGCCTAAACAGGTTTGAGCAACTCCAATAGGATAACAGTCACGTGATATTTAAAATAAGTATGAAGCAAACACGTACAAAAATTACAAACAAAGAAATATATAAACTATATGTATAGACGAAATAAAATTTTAAAACAAAAGAAATAGAATAAACATAGTGACAATAAAGAAACAACTTAATAATGGCACATGATATCTCGGCGTAAATTCAGACTGTTGGGAGACCTGGTTCCTAGACTGAATATCCGAAAGGCCTCTTGTGTCAGTAATAGTCTCCTAATACTCCCATCAGGCTTTGAGGAAGAAAGGCATCCTGAGTTCGAAACGCGTCGACATGTGCTCTCCTGCTCCCCACTTTATCCGTGTGGGATTTTAAAATATTCTGAATTAGAGAGGATTTTTTACGATTCCACCAGAAGCTGGACTCCCTTCCCTGTTTCCTTTTTACAAATTGGCTTGCAATGGTGAAAAGGGGCATCTCTATGTCTAGAGGAAAGAAGGTTAAACTAACCATAATCCAAGATGCAGATTCTTTACTGTAAGAGTAGTGAGAATAGGGAACACTCTGCCACATGTTGTAATGGTTAATTTACTAAAAAAGTACAAAGAGGGCTGGATGCCTTTCTCGATAAAAATAAGATTACAGGATACGAGTGCTAGATTTTGGAGATGGGACATTGATCCAAGGAATTAGTTGGATTCCTGTATGTGGGCAATTATTATCTGCCTCACAGGGTTTTTGCCTTTCTCTGGATCAACATGTTAGGTTACAGGTTGAACTCAATGGACTTGTGTCTTCTTTCAACCTTAAAGAGGTTGTAAACTACTTTTTCAATGATGACCAATCCTTAGGATAGGTCATCAATGTGTGATCGGCCGGGGTTTTATGTACAGATTTGCATGAGATGCAGAAGATCTGCAGGTAAAAAATCCTTCTGCATTCTTAGTGATGTTGGGATTACACACGATATAAAACCTAAGCCAGGAAAGTGGTCTAAACATCTGGAGCAAAATCAGCTTGTGTTGCATGCAGATTTTGTTGTGCAATTCGGCGCCGATTTACCGGCAGATTTCACCCATTGGATTGCAATGCATGAAATGCGAAAATTTGTGGCATTTATGCAACAGTCCGGAAATACTGCTTAGAATATTGCTTGGAATTTTATTCAATATGGCCCTGATTCATCAAACGATTTTATGCAAGAAAATTGGCATAAAATGCTTTGAAAAATTGCTAATTTTTTGCTCAACTGGAGGCATCTTCATACAGTTTTCGTCCAGCTCCAACAAGGTGGGCGAATCGGGGATGGTGTGTGGCGACCCATGCTTGTCAAATTCATGACGAGCTGTGGCGTTCCTTACGGCACACCTCTTACCGAATCACCACGCTCCCGCATCAAATCCAGCCTTGCTGAATTGGGGCCTTTAAGTTGATTAACACCCCATTTACTAGCATTTTAACGTCTTTTTGCAGAATTTTGGAGCAGATTCCACGTTAAATCTGGAATGTGTGAATGAAGCCTGGTAATGATGATTCATTTTTTATGTAATACTGCTTTTCCTTCCCTGGAGAAAGAGCCAAAGTTTTGCTTCACATGGGTCACTTTTTTGCTGCAGTTCTTTTCCTACGAACTAATGGATATCAAGCTGTCTGCATTGCTTTCAAAGCTTGGATTTATGATTTGCACATTCTTGCAACTTTTGGTAATTAGGCCAATAAACAGCTGGTTCGGTTATACAAAAGCGCCAATAACTCCTTCAAGTTCCACCTTGTAATATTATTCTTTTCAACATAGTCATTTCAGCATTTTTCTCATAGTGGAGGCCAATAAAAAAACAATTACTTAATCTGTCAGAATACGTTACAGCGGATTCACAATATAGGCCGTGATTAATGAGAGCGCCGCAGTCAGTGAATGAACGTACCTCTGTCTGAAGGATCGCAGCCCTCTGTTCTTTGGCAGTAAGAGATTCCTTAAGTACTTCAATGTGTTGTTTGCAGTCCGAGTTCTGATTGCCAAGAGTCTCCAGCTTGGTTTGTAAGGCAAGAAGTTCAGATTCCTTCTTTGACAGCTCCAGCTTCAGCTGGTCAATCTACAAAATTGGAACAATTAGTTATGGTCATTTTATGATAATTAAGGCATCAAAGTGTTTGGCACAAGGGTGTGGGAAAAACGTCAGAGGGGAGGGAATAAGGGGGTGATATAAACCAAAAGCTCTACTGGGGTCAGAATTAATACATAAGTTGGAGAGATAAGAAGAATATGTCAATCTAGTAATAAAAAAAAACACAATACCAGTACTAAATATTGAATTTAAAGGGAACAACGTATGACCCCAATCTTTTTATATGGCTTTGCAGCCCTTTATAAGTTAAGCAAGTTGACCCCTTTATGGCCTCAAATCGATGCTTCATTACACTTCCAGTTCCTCAGCCTCATGCTGTATTCCCTGCAATGTATCGAAGCCACCAACCTGTCAATCAACCAGAAAAGAGTGGCGCTAAGCAGTGAATACAGCGTGAAGCTGAAAGTGCATCTTCATGCCCCAACTGTCAGGATTCTTGTCTTTCTGAAGTTTAACCACTAGTGGCTGCTATTGTTCACCTTAATAATTGTGCTGCAATTCCACTCCTTACCACTGGAGGCTGCTGCTGTTTTCTGCAATTGCCCTTTACTAAAATGGCAGATTTTGAACCAGTGGTTTCCATCTTGTTTCCAGTTTCGGCCCACTTAAAGCCTCATGGATCTCTCACTCAGTGCTTGAGTATTGTGTCTAGCTGTTTAGTCTAGTTCCAGTTTTCAGCTCCTGGACTGTCTTACCCAGACTGTTCTCACCTATCTACGGATTGTTTCCTACAACTCCTTTGCTAACTCCAAGAACTTCTACTATCTCTTGCTGTTCCTGCTCGTGCTCCTTCAGCCACTGTGCTACACTAGTATCGTAAAACACCAATGCACTTCCAGACACAGGTATACAGAACTTCAAAACATGATTTCTCCTTACAGCAGCATCGATTTGGGGTCATAATGGGAATTTCAGCAACTGCTTGTAAAAATCTATAAGGAGGTAAGTGATACTTCTTTTATATGAGTTGTATAATTTTATACATTAGATATCTGTCACGGGTGTGTCAGAGCTGAAAGACAGTCACGCTGCAGTGGGTTGCAGGAGATCTCCACATTTGACATTGCAGACAGCCTCTTACATAAAAGACTGTCTTTAGGACCGAGCAGCTACATCCTGACACCCCTTCTCAGAAAATACGTCCTCAAAACCAGACAGAAAAGCAGGTAAAATTTCCATAGAGACAGTAGCAATGAAAATATCTAGACAGTTCTCATGACAGTAAGCTCCCCATTCAATAATCTCCCCGGTTTGCCAATCTACCAACGGACTAGGTTTAACAAGCCAAGTTATACCTAAGACAATCGGAGTAGGAAGACTGTCCAGAACATAGCAAGGGAACTGACATTTGGGGTTTTTGTTTTTTTTCTTTGTATGTTTTTGGGTGTACACCTTTTTTTTTCCTTTCTCCCTTAGGTATGGGTTCAGTTGCAGAGTTTGCAAAGTGGCTGCACTGGCTGTCTCAGGAGGTAAATGACCTCCGTGGTGAGGTACAGCAGCAGCATCAGCGATTACAGGTCGCTAATATGGGGGTCTCTGCAGGTAGGCCTGTCCAGCCTGAACCCAAGGCTGCCCTCCCGGACATGTTTTCAGGAGTTAGGGACAAGTTTTTTGTATTTAAGGAGGCATGCAAATCATATTTTAAACTTCGCCCCTCTTCCTCCGGTAATGAGGAGCAAGGGGTTGGTATTGTGATCTCTTTATTGCAGGGAGATCCTCAGTCATGGGCGTTTTCATTACCGCAGGACTCGGTTTGTCTCCAATCTATGGAGGGTTTTTTCAGAGCTCTGGCCTTCATCTATGATGACCCTTACCGAGTCGCCTTGGTTGAGTCTAGACTACGTTGCGTTCAGCAGGGGATTCGGTCAGTGGAAACATACAGTTCGGAATTCCGAAGATGGGCAACAGATTCCAAATAAAATGACTCAGCCGTTAGAAGTCAATTTTGTGAGGGGCTTACTGAAATGTTGAAAGATGCCTGGGTGTATATATACCTGGAGTGTCTGAGAGGGAGCCGCCGGCTATATCAATTTCTACTTGGGAAGCTTAGCAGGAGCAGTACTTCGTCCTCTCTGGAGCTTGAGGCTGTGTGCTTATTTGGAGTTCATCTAAAGCTAAGCCATTTCCCCTGTTTTGTCCATCCTTGTTGTCTATACAGTTTAGTGGAGGTTGACTAGTGCTCATCTCCTTCCATCCCTAGCTGTAGCCATACTGTAAGTCAGGGAGACTAGGGCGAGGCATGATTGCGGCGATTGCTGAGGAGGCAATATAGGGATGGTAGTTGAGAGAGGGTGATGCTAGACAAGACTAGGAGGTCTCCACTTCCCCCTTGCCCTAATGTCTGGGCTCCCTTTCCCTTTTTCCTTTGTGTTGTACTCTTTCCCACACCTGGCGTGCCAATATCATAGTATAAAAATACATTTATTTTAAAGGGGTCATTCAGGATTAGAAAAACATGGCAGCTTTCTTCCAAAAACAGTTTTTTTTGAGGTGGTCAAAAATACAGAGTTTTCTAGTGGAAACTGTTATAGGAAACACTCTTTTGAGGAATTTTTTGTTTCTTGAAGAGTTTTTTTCCCGAAGTGCTTTTTGCAGACTTTTAAATTGACACTGTCAAGTCTGGAGTGTTTTTTTTTTTTTTTTTTTATCAGGAACCAACCATTTTTCAAAACCTAAAGCAAATAAAAACTCTCAAAATATTTAACATATAACCAGCAAGCCATTTTATAGTAGAAATGAATAGTAAGAGTTTTTCAGCATTATTTGAGCGATTTTTGAGTCTCTCAAAGACTAGTGTTGAGCCACCCCCGTAGTGTTCGGGTTCGGTTCGTCGAACACCGGCATGTTCGCCGAACAGTTCGTCGAACGATTCATCGAACACAGTCGAACACCATTAAAACCAATGGCAGGCAAACAAAAACACATAGAAACACATAGAAAACACCTTCAAAGGTGTCCAAAAGCTGACAAACTGCTCAGAAGACACAACTAACACATGGAAAAGTGACAAGTACATATAGTCATGCGAAAAGAAAAGAGGTGGAGGAGTAAAAGGAGGAGGAGACACAGATATAGGCATGTCATGCTCTTCTAAAATCAAGAAAGGCTGGAGTAAAAATGTAAAATCAGCCTACCAACACCCAGACGTCGTGACAAGAAAATTAAAAAAAGAAATATCTTTAGGTAGAATGGTGGTTCCATTCAGAACACTTTCCTTACAAGACGTAGTGATATCCTCGTTGGTAGTTGAGCCGAAAACGGAACCCAATACATTCGGACTAATCCACCATTTGTCATATCCAAGGGGCAGATCAGTAAACAACAACATCGACACGGAACCAAGTACAGTAGTATATACTGTACATCCTTTGACAAGGCAATCAGGCGGGTCAAGGAGTTGGGAAGGGGCACCCTAATGGCCAAAACAGACATTGAGGGGGTGTTCCGGTTACTTACTACCTGTGCCTCCGAATAGCGTCCGCCTATTGGGCTGCTTCTGGGAAGGAGCGTACTATATAGATCGCTGTTTGGGGTGCTCCATATCCTGCTCACTATTTGAGGCGTTTAGTTGCTTCCTCGAATGGGTCGTCATGGACGTTTCTAAGGGGGCACATATTATCCATTACCTCGAAGACTTCTTATGCCTGGGCCCAAAAGATTCGCCACAGTGTGAATACACGCGGTAGTCCACCTGTGAGAAGGAGAGAGCTGGAGGGAGAGCGGACACCACAGAGCCGAGGGGTTAGATGGAGAACTGAAGAAGGAAAGAGGGCGAGGGAGGTAAGGGAGTACGGTGGAAGGCCGACCTGAGCTCCCCCACGTTCCTGCTGGGCGGGGAACAGCGCTGGGAAGAAAAGCCGCTTACGTATCCCTTTGAGATTACGGGCCCGAGTGGGCAGAGGGACTACGCTGGAGTGCGAAGCCGACACGGCCAGGCCGTTCCTGCCCGTGCGACCTCCGTGTCGCCGGGTTTGTGCCAGAGCCATGGTCGACACTGATGGCCAGCCCCCCCCTCTCCCAATACTGGTGCCTGTCCGCTGGTGGGTCGAGACCCCCCCACGGTGGAGGCAGGTCTAAGCTCTGTAATTTAAATTGGCTCTGTAATTTGAATGAGTACACTTTAAATCCTTTTACAAGGATCTATTGGAGGGCAAGTCTGGTGCCAGCAGCCACGGTAATTCCAGCTCCAGTAGCGTCCACTAAAGCTGCTGCAGCTAAAAAGCTTTTATAAGGATCGAGCTTGGCGGGGAGCCGCAAGGCGTGCTACCGCCAGTCCCAGCCCCCTTGCCTTGGGGCGCCTCCCCGATGCTTTTGACTGAGTGTCCCGGGGGCCCGAAGCGTTTCCTTTGAAAAAATGAAGGGTCCAAAGCAAAGGTGGTGTAGCTTTCTTAACAGCTGGGCTACTCCGCTGACTACGAAAAACTGCTACTAGGCCCAAAAGGATTTCCTGGGTTAGATGCAGTAAAAAATTAGAATTAGATACACAGGCGATGTAGCTTCCTTCACAGGTGGGCTACTCCGCTGACTACGAGACACTGCTACTATGCCCAAAAGGATTTACTGGGTTAGATGCAGTAAAAAACTGTTATTAGATACACAGGTGGTATAGCTTCCTTCACAGGTGGGCTACTCCGCTGACTACGAGACACTGCTACTAGGCCCAAAAAGATTTCCTGGGTTAGATGCAGTAAAAAATTAGAATTAGATACACAGGCGTTGTAGCTTCCTTCACAGGTGGGCTACTCCGCTGACTACCAGACACTGCTACTAGGCCCAAAAAGATTTCCTGGGTTAGATGCAGTAAAAAATTAGAATTAGATACACAGGCAGTGTAGCTTCCTTCACAGGTGGGCTACTCCGCTGACTACGAGACACTGCTACTATGCCCAAAAGGATTTACTGGGTTAGATGCAGTTAAAAATTGTTATTAGATACACAGGTGGTGTAGCTTGCTTCAGATGGGCTACTTCACAGACTACCAGACACGGCTACAGGCCCAAAAGGATTGGCTGGCTTAGATGTAGTAAAAAATTGGTATTAGATACACAGGTGGTGTAGCTTGCAACACAGATAGGCTACTCCAATGACTTACAGACACTGCTACAGGCCCAAAAGGATTGGCTGAGCTACATTTCGCCAAATGCTGTGAAACTGGCACAGACCTGCCTGGCAAAAAGTGCTATGAACTGCTGTAACCTAGCCCTCAAAAGGGCTGCAATTAGAACTAGTCCCTACTCCCTAAACCTACCTCTCTATGTAACTGTAAATTCGCTCGCAATTCACACAGTTATACTGTATAGCGCCCACAGCAGCAGCGGTGCTGTCTAACACTACGCTGCAGCAGTGAGAAAATGGTGGCGACGGGGAAAATGGCTGGGTCTTATAGGGTAAGGACATGTGACATACACAGCCAATGACACATGCCCTTGCTTGTGTGAAAAAAAAGCACTTCGCTGCGTGTGTGTGTGGCACCCCAGGTCTGGTCGCCACAGTGGCAGCAATGTCATGTCTGAGAGCAGGTGGGAGGTTCCCTGGTTGGGGACAATTAGCTTGCAGCATCTCCTGCCTCAGTCCAGGGAGGGGAGAAATCTGCCCTTTATAAACTGGATCTGGGGCGGCGTTAGAGAGACAAGTTAGAGACAAGTTAGAGACAAGTTCCAGACAAGGTTCCAGTGAAGTGGCAGATAGGGACAGGTCAGCAGTAGGCTGAGGAGTCCCTGTAGGCAGAGGAGGAACACGAGGCCAGGAGGGGAGCTATCAGAGCTCAGCCTGGCTAGAGACTTACAAAGCCGGACACTGGAGTCCGAGGCTGTGAGGGTTATAAGCCCAGCAGCAGAAAACCACCACGCAGGGGACTTCAAGTCTTCTGGCCCAAGGAAGCCCGGAGGCTCAGCCACACGAGAGGGACCACTACTGCCCCGGAGGGGTGAGAAGTACGGAAGGCCAGAGTCGCCAGTCATACGGGCGAGAACAACATGGTACACTCAGAGACGTGGGCTACCACCACACTACAGTGGGATAGCCAAGAAAGAGTGAAGTCAGCAAGGTACGCCTACAAACTCCCCCTGACCAGCGGGATTTCCCAGTTGCTCTCAGACTGACCAGGCCTCCATTGTAAACCAGTACTTCGGACGGGTCCCTTAATACCGCCAACAGTAAAGACCCTGAATTGCATGACAGACTCCGTGTGGTTACTGCTGCTCCCGCGCACCATCACCACTAACATCCCTATTTACTGTCCTGAGGCTATACTCCTCCCGTGGGGAGTTATACTACCCTCTGCTGCACCCACAACACCAGCCTCCGCGGTCTTCCCCGCAGCGGCGGTTCACTCTGACCGCAATCCACGGGTGGCGTAGTCGGACATTTAATCACAAAACCCTATAAATAGACAGCCATTTGGGTTGACCACCCTGAGCCACGGGACCGGGTCCCCGCCACGCAAGGACTACAACCCCCAGTATCCACAAAAGGCCCGGTTCCGGATTCCACACGCGGCCCAGGGGGCGCGTCAACTTTTTGGCGTAGTTGGCAGGATTTCGTGCCCGCCACCAACGGGTACTGCGTACCTGAACAAAGACTGTAATACTTACCTTGGTGGAGTTTCCCGCCATCCGCAGCCGTTTCCCGCCATCCGGCGCCATCTTTGGGACGCCGCGCGGGAAGAAGAGGGGCGTGGACGACGAAAGCGCGCGAGAACTGGAGCCCCGCCTTACGCACGGACGCTGCGCAAGGTCCTGAAAGGAGCCGAGCGGACGCTGACGTCACCAGGACGCGACGCAAGGTCCTCAACCCCGACGGTCGCTTGCGGAGCCGCGGCCTACAGAAGAAAAGCAACGGAAGGTAGGCCACGGTTGACTAGGGGGGAAGAAGATGTCGGAAGCGGAGGGATCTGTCACCGCCAGCGCGGCCGCTGCCGCAGTAGTTCCGTTCACAATGCCTTATATCCCCGGAGCGGCCTGGTTGCCCCAGTACTCAGGGGAGTCGCATACCCTGAGCGACTTTAAAGAGAGACTGTATAGCCTATTCAAAATATACCCCCTGACGGAGGAACAAAAAGTGAGTATACTGATAGGCCAGTTAACCGGCGCAGCCCAACGAGAAGTAAAGTCCTGGTCAGTCAGGGACAAGGGGATCGTGAAGGAGATTTTAGCCCGTCTAAAGGACACTTTTGATACCCGCACCTCAGCAGAGATCAAAATGAGATTTTATGGATGCAAGCAGCGGGCCCAAGACAGTATAAGAGACTATGCTTTGAATTTGCAAGAGGCCCAGAGAGCCACTAAGCAGGCAGACCCTGACAGTGTGAGGAATGCAGATAAAATGCTGACTGAACAATTCATTGAAGGTCTGCTGTCCAGCGCCCACCGAACCCAGTTACGCCTGATGACCCTGCAGAACCCTGAGTTAGACTTTGCACAGTTTAAGGACAGAGCCGTTAAAGTACTCCGTGAACCCGCACCCGGTGGCGTTGCGGCCTCCGGGCGCCCTATCACTTATTACCAGGAGGCCGCGCCCCAGTCTACAGAACCTGCAGGAGCCAATGCACAGACTATGAATAGTACCCCGTCTACAGACCTGCACCATCAGGTCCAAGAACTGACCAAAAGCGTTGCCGCACTAACCAGGACTGTGCAGTCGTTGCAGGTATCCTCTCCAGGAAAGATCCAGCTGGCTACCAGTCCGGAGGACGTCCCGTGGCGCCGACAGAAGAGGATCCCACCATCCAGAGGGAAGCCAACGGACCGCTACGACCAGGATGGACAACCCATCTGCCGCCGCTGAAGCCAGCCTGGACATATTGCGAGGTAGTGTAATTTAAACGAGCCCAACCTGGGGCAGAGGGCCAACCCCCCAGGCATAAAATCATCAGGCCAGTCAAACTGGCGTGACAAGTATGTGGGAGGACGACCGGTCTTGCCTGTGGTACTGGATGGCATTCCCATAAGGGCACTGTTGGACACCAGGTCACAGGTAACCACCATCCCCTATGTACTTTTCAAGCGGTACTGGAATGACACGGATATTACCTGCTACCCAGATAATGACTTGAGCATCATCGCCAGCAATGGTCAGCCCGTGCAGCAGGTGGGGTTCAAGGAGGTGACCATCAAAATTGGTAAAGTTGAACTGCCGGGGCAAGGAGTGATTATTGTGGACATTGACCGTCGTGAAAGTCATCCTAAAATAACCGTGGGTACTAACATTCTTGAAAATTGTCTTTCAGAGATAATTGTTATATTACAGCAGGTTGTAATGAATGCCAGCTCCAGCCAGCAGCGTGTCTTACAAAAAGAGATCAGAGCCCTGATGAAGCGGCAACAGGTAGAACTGTCTGGTGGTGAGACTGGTAGCGTTAGGATGAGTGACCCGTTCCCTATCGCCATGCCCCCAAAAAGTGAAATGATGATCTGGTGCCGGACTGCAATCGGGTTAAGAGGAAGGGACTACCAAGCCATGGTAGAACCCGTCTACTCAGACAGTAGGCCCACCATTTTGACAGCACGGGGGGTGGTTTATGTACGCCATGGGAGGGTACCCGTCCGCATCCTAAACATTGGGGAAAGAGAATTATTCTTGCCCCAGTATGCCACTCTAGCCAAATTGTTTACCGTTAACCAGAACTCTGTAAAGGCCGTGGAACCCTTGCCTCCATCTCAACCAGAGGAGGGTAACGGCTCCAAGAAACAAATGGAGGACTGGTGTCAGAAACTGCATGTGGGCACCGACTCCACTCCCTCACACCAAAAACAGGGAGTCTACCGGGTGGTTCAGGAGTACGAAAGAGTCTTTAGCAAACACCCGCTAGACTTTGGGCAAGTAAAGGGGGTAGAACACCAAATCCACACAGGAGACCATACACCCATAAAAGAGAGATACTGGCCTGTACCCCCTGCACACTATCAGAATTCCAAGGGTATGTTACGAGAGATGAAGGAGGCTGGGGTGATCAGGGATAGCTGTAGCCCCTGGGCAGCTCCTCTAGTTCTTGTAAAAAAGAAAGATGGCACGATGAGGATGTGTGTAGATTATAGAAAGGTCAACAGAATAACACACAAAGAAGCGTACCCATTACCTAGGATAGAGGAGTCTTTGGCTGCATTAAAATCTGCTAACTTCTTCTCTACTTTGGATCTCACTAGCGGGTACTGGCAGGTTCCTGTAGCAGAGTCAGACAAGGAGAAGACCGCCTTCACCACCCCGATGGGTCTCAGTGAATTCAACTGTATGCCGTTCGGACTCTGCAACGCACCAGGGACCTTCCAGAGACTGATGGAATGCTTTCTGGGGCACAGAAATTTCGAGACGGTCCTGCTATACCTGGACGAGGTCATCGTGTATTCCAAGACCTATGAGGACCATCTAAAGCACCTGGCGGAGGTGTTCGATGCCCTGGTAGGCTTCGGCCTAAAGGTAAAACCCTCCAAGTGCCATCTACTGAAGCCAAAAGTACAGTACCTGGGACACGTGGTGAGTGCTGACGGAGTAGCCCCAGACCCTGACAAGATCACAGTGATTAAGGACTGGCCAAGACCCTCCAGCATAAAGGAAGTGCGGCAGTTCCTCGGGTTGGTAGGCTACTACCGAAGATTCATCTCCGGGTTCACCAAAATGGCAGCCCCTATGCAGGTCAGTCAAAGACTAAAAGTCAGAAGCCGCCCTTTAAGTGGGACAAGCTGGAGGAGGAGTCTTTCCGCCAGCTGAAGATGGCCCTCACGGGGGATGATATCCTGGCCTACCCTGATTACGGCCAGCCTTTTATCCTCCACACCAACGCCAGTAATGTGGGGCTAGGAGCCGTACTGTCCCAGATCCAGCAGGGCAGAGAACGGGTAATTGCTTATGCTAGCAGAAAGCTGAGACCCACAGAGAGAAACCCTGAGAATTATAGCTCCTTCAAGCTAGAGTTCCTGGCAGTGGTGTGGGCGGTCACCGAACGCTTCAAGCATTACCTGGCTTCTTCTAAGTTCACTGTGTACATGGACAACAACCCGTTGACACACCTGGATACTGCAAGACTTGGTGCCCTAGAGCAGAGATGGATGGCGGCTGTCCAATTATGAATTTACCATCAAATACCGGACAGGGCGCGCAAATGCCAACGCAGATGCATTGTCCAGAATGCCTCACTTGTAGGGCGGTGGAGAGTATCCAGAAGAACTGGAAGAAATTGAACTCCCTGCATTCCACCGTCATGGGATCACCCAGTGTTCCCACTGCATAAAGGAGAGGTGCTCTGCCACCGCTACGTTCATTCCTTTACCCCACCACGGCTGGGCAGAGACACAAGATAGTGACCTCGCAGTCCGCCTGGTAAAAGAGATGCTGACCCAGGCTGATGCCCACCTTGATCCGGATGCTCCAGAAGAGACCAAACAGCTGTGGAAGGAGAGGAGCAAGCTGTTTCTCTACGAGGGGCGGCTGTGACGCAGGACCGTCAACTCTCGAACACATGAGCTGACCTGGCAGGTAGTGGTCCCAAGGTGGGATGCGGCTATGGTCCTAGAAGCATACCATGACGGAGCAGGGCACTTTGGATGGAAGAAGCTGGAGTTCCTGTTGCGTGAGCGGTTCTTCTGGGTAGGCATGAGAGGGGCTATAGACAGATGGTGCAGAGACTGTGGCCCATGCAACCTAAGGAGGAAGGACCACGCCAGCCAGAAGACTCCCCTGCAGCCCATCATCACAAAGCAGCCCCTTGAGCTGGTGGCCCTGGACCACGTAAAGCTGGCTCCAAGAAGATCGGGATACGTCTACGCCCTTACAATCGTAGATCACTACTCCCGGTTCCTAGTGGTGGTCCCTGTCAAAGACTTAACAGCTCAGACGGCCACCAGAGCCTTTCAGCAGCATTTCTGCCGCCCACAAGGGTATCCAGAGCAAGTGTTGACTGATCAAGGTCCAGCGTTAGAGGCTGAAGTCTTCCAGGAATTCTGCAACCTGTATGACTGCAAGAAGAAAAGGACAACGCCTTACCACCCCCAAACCAACGGGATGTGTGAAAAAATGAACCAGGTAGTAATAGACCTGCTCAAGACGTTGCCCCTGGAGGAACGCAGCCTGTGGCCTGAGAAACTGCCGTATCTGGTGGACTTGTATAACCATATCCCAGTAAATTCTACCAACTGCACCCCAGCTTACCTAATGAGAGCAAGACCTGGTAAGCTGCCTATTCACCTGGGAGTCCTGACACCCGAGGACACCTCACCAGAAGCAGACTGAGACACAGAACGCCAGCAGCAGTACCGGAAAGTACAGGAGAGTGTGGAGCGAAGTCTGTCTCAAGCAAGAGAGAGGCAAGAGAGGAATTACAACCAGCATGCTACTGCTGCTCCCCTGGCACCTGGAGAGCAGGTCTTGAAGAGGAAGAGACGGCTCCACAAGCTGGATGACCAGTGGGAGAATGACCCGTACACCGTACTGCCCTCGAGCCATGAAAACCCAAAGTTATGTGTTATCAGGGAGGAGAGACCACAGCCACCGTCTCCAGAGACCACCTGAAGAAGTGTCCCGAGCAGCTGCAAAGTGCTGATGAATACCAAGATAGCCCTCAACCCGCAGAGGAAAGGGAAGAAATGGTCAGTACAGTGCTCGGGGAATTTCCCTGGTCCTGGACACAAATCAACAACGCTATAGTGGTACCCGTCCTTACCTTCCTCCAGCCAGCCCCTCAAGGGCCTGCAGAAGAGCAAGTAGTGTTGGAAGAGAGAGCAAGTGGCCCCAGAGGCAGAAGAATACATACCAGCAGCTCAGGAGAATCAACCCTCTGCTGGTAGTGAACCTGCCATGCCCGTGGTGAGCCAAAGAGTACGCAGAAAGCTGCCCAGCCTACCCGTAACATCTGCAAACACCTCTAGTGCAGACACGAGCACACCCAGTACACAGGGGCTGGAAACAGGGGACACGAATAGAGTACCACCAGACAGTGGGTTACGTAGGTCCACCAGGAGCACTAGGGGTCAAATGCCCGCTCGCTGGAGACTTTAAAATGTAATATAAATACTTGTATATTGAAAATGTTTTATGTTTGTTGCCTGCGTACTAATTATGTTTTTCTAGTTACCCGACGGGGTTCATGGACTAACAGGTTATGGACAATGAATAGCCGGAACTTTACCTTGCACATAGTTGCACCTGGTAAGGTGCCCTCTTTTGAAGACGACCACAGAACACAAAACCCGTGGAGGTGGCTGAAGACGTGGTCCAGCTCCGGATCATCAAAGCCCTGTAGCCACCCCAGGGCCTACGTGGAGGGTTTGGGACGGGTCCCTCAAAGTGCATCTTGGGTGACAAGTACACCTGGCTACGGGAGCCCCGTGACCTAAAAGACTAAACTTCTTGTATATATGTTACGGTATTGTTGTTACCTGTTGTGTTTTTTGCAAAATGTGTTTAGTCCCGGAGTACTAAATTTCACTAGGGGGGAATGTGGCACCCCAGGTCTGGTCGCCACAGTGGCAGCAATGTCATGTCTGAGAGCAGGTGGGAGGTTCCCTGGTTGGGGACAATTAGCCTGCAGCACCTCCTGCCTCAGTCCAGGGAGGGGAGAAATCTGCCCTTTATAAACTGGATCTGGGGCAGGGTTAGAGAGACAAGTTAGAGACAAGTTAGAGACAAGTTCCAGACAAGGTTCCAGTGAAGTGGCAGATATGGACAGGTCAGCAGTAGGCTGAGGAGTCCCTGTAGGCAGAGGAGGAACACGAGGCCAGGAGGGGAGCTATCAGAGCTCAGCCTGGCTAGAGACTTACAAAGCCGGACACTGGAGTCCGAGGCTGTGAGGGTTATAAGCCCAGCAGCAGAAAACCACCACGCAGGGGACTTCAAGTATTCTGGCCCAAGGAAGCCCGGAGGCTCAGCCACACGAGAGGGACCACTACTGCCCCGGAGAGGTGAGAAGTACGGAAGGCCCGAGTCGCCAGTCATACGGGAGAGAACAACACGGTACACTCAGAGACGTGGGCTACCACCACACTACAGCGGGATAGCCAAGAAAGAGTGAAGTCAGCAAGGTAGGCCTACAAACTCCCCCTGACCAGCGGGATTTCCCAGTTGCTCTCAGACTGACCAGGCCTCCATTGTTAACCTGTACTTCGGACGGGTCCCTTAATACCGCCAACAGTAAAGACCCTGAATTGCATGACAGACTCCGTGTGGTTACTGCTGCTCCCGCGCACCATCACCACTAACATCCCTATTTACTGTCCTGAGGCTATACTCCTCCCGTGGGGAGTTATACTACCCTCTGCTGCACCCACAACACCAGCCTCCGCGGTCTTCCCCGCAGCGGCGGTTCACTCTGACCGCAATGCACGGGTGGCGTAGTCGGACATTTAATCACAAAACCCTATAAATAGACAGCCATTTGGGTTGACCACCCTGAGCCACGGGACCGGGTCCCCGCCACGCAAGGGCTACAACCCCCAGTATCCACAAAAGGCCCGGTTCCGGGTTCCCCACGCGGCCCAGGGGGCGCGTCATGTGCGCTGCTGATAGGCTGACAGACTGCACCTCTCCACTGTAAATGGGGGAGAGAAAAAAAAATGGAGATTGGCATTATTTCTGCAGAGATCCATCCCCTGCCCCTCCCCCCGCCCACTCTACACTGAAACTGTCTATTAACATTGATTAACAGTATTACTGTGAAAAAATCAAGTTACGATTTTGGTGCACGAACAGTTATCGAACATAATCTCGAACAGCCGGATTTTTTGCAAATCGTTCAAGTTCGTCGAACGACTCGATCACCGCACAAAACAGCTCGAATTTGAGATTGGTGAACAGTTCAAGTCGAACACCGCTCATCTCTATCAAAGACTCCTCAAAAAACTCAATGTGCAGATACCCCAAGAGATCTGTATGGTTACTGCATCTTAGCATTGGAGTGAATGTGGCTCTTTTACAATGTCAAGTACAATCCATGAACAGGTGAGGTGCTGGCTTTGAAAGAAAGTAGCCATGTTTTTTCTAATTCTGGACAACCCTTTTACTGTTCTACATGAAAGAAGTTGATCCATTTAAACCAAGTAGCGTTTACCAAGATAGTTATGAGCCGACAGCATACCAAAGTGCAAACTGCTATACAACCCTTAAAGAGTAGAAAGCTCAAAAGTAAGGTTGGTCCTATTCACCTTTCATCTTTTCCATGACTAGTGTGAACCTGCAGAAGACCAGCTCTGTATACGTATCTCAACATTAGCAACTGATGGAGCTGGATGGAAGATCAGGCCAGCCATCTCTATTGCAATGGTTAGGACTCTCCTATGCTGGGTTGAGAGGTGCATAGGAAATAATTATACTCTATACTCTAGAACATGACTTAACCCCTTTACCACCTTGGATTTTCTGTTTTTGCGTTTTCATTTTTTTGCTCCCCTTCTTCCCAGAGCCACAACTTTTTGATTTTTCCGTCAATATGCCCCTGCGAGGGCTTGTTTTTTGCGGAACGAGTTTTACTTTTGAACAAAACCATTTTTTTTACCATGTTTACTAAATGCTAAAACTGACCTGTCATCATGATTCTCCAGGTCATTACCAGTTCGTAGATACCAAACATGTATAGGTTCTTTTTTATTTCAGTGGTGAAAAAAAAATTAAAAGTTTGTAAAAAAAAATTTAAAAAAAGGCGCCATTTTCGGAGAACCCGTAGTGTCTCCATTTTTCGTGATCTGGGACTGGATGAAGGCTTATTGTTTTAGCGCCAAGCTGACGGTTTTTATTGATATCATTTTGGGGTAGATACAATGTTTCAATCACCTGTTATTGCATTTTATTGCAATGTTGCAGTGACAAAAATCGGATTAATTATTTTTATAATTTGCTAGATCCTGTGTTTCTGAACGATAACAAATATGTGTTTTTTTATTGTTATATTTTGAATAGGGCAAAAGGGGGGTGATTTGAACTTTTATTTATTTTTTTTTCATTTTTTAATAATTTTAAAAACTTTTTTTTTTTTTTAAATGCTTTAATAGTCTTCTTATGAGACGTGAAGACGTGATCATGTGATTGCTTGTGCTACACATAGCTGGGCTTCAACCCTGCTATGTGTAGCAAAAATGCTCATCTGCTGTGAGTGCCGGCCATGGGGCGGCGCTGATAGCAGATCGGCAATGACAACCACAGGAGTCTCCTGCAGACCCGGGCTGTCATGCCAACCCATCGGCACCCTGCGATCATGTGACAGGGGCGCCGAAGGGCAAGGGTGGCAGTTACATCCAGACCCTAAAGGCTCGGGAGACCTACAAGGTCCCTTTGGTCGATATTAGAAGACAAACACTATTAAAAAGAATTTGTCATGTGCCATAAATATGTAGTAATTTTTTTTGCCTGGTGTAAGTGCCGCTGTTCTCCTGAATCTGGCAATGTTTTTTTCGTTTGTTCCTGCACCTCTCCGTTTTTGAGATATGGCCTCTTTTTCCATCTTGGTGGTCTTCAATGAGACACACAGAGGTGAGTTGTTGACCTTGGCCACTTGGCTAAAGAATGTTAGATTTACATCAAGGGAAGATGGGGCCTTATCTCAGGAACATAGAGGCACAGGAACAATAGAGAAACAATGCTGAACTCAAGAGAACAGCACCATTTATGGCAGGTAAAAAAGAAAAATACTTATGACAGGTCCTCTATGAAGAACTATGATAGTTGAGGGGCCTATGGAGATTTTTCATTGGGGCCCATGAACTTCAAGTTACGGCACTGGTACATATATGCTGAGGCTCAGCGGTCACTGGTAACCAAGATGTACCATATCCGGAGATGTTGGTGCCATTCTCAGCTCACACATCATTTACTACTCACTTTGCTTTTCATAAACTTTGAATGACTTTTATACACTTCCATCTGCTTGATTTCTTCCTCTCGGTCTTCAGAGTTGAGGACACCATTTGTTTTTATGATTTGGATTTCATCCTCTAGATCTCTGATATTTCTCTCAAGGGATGCTATTTTGGTATCCTGGGTGAAAATAGAAAATGGCAGTTATTGGTACAAGAAGAACAAGAGTGTTACGAGCCCAAATGATATAATAATGGGTTAATAATACAAAAGCGACATGAGAAGCCGAGCCGGTGAGTTCTGGTCAGTATGTCAGGCTACAGTAGAAGTCACACAATCCATGCCATGCATTAAACTGATGGTACCAAATGCACAAGTACCCTAACACCTTACTGACATATAGTCTGTGGAGCCCCCAAACTAATGGTACAGTAGTGAAAATATTAAATAGTATGATATAAAACTGATGGGGGCCGTATCTCATGACACATACCAATAGCCTACCAAAAACTCCTTTCAGTTATAATGAGGTCTATCGGGGTATTTGTCATTTTGATGGGAAAACAGCACTGTATGCCGCCTAACAGAGTTTAAAGCCTATTTTTCTTATAATACAAATATATTAAAAATGCTACAAACCAGAGAGGAAAAGAAAAAGAACACAGCCTCATAAGTTACCCATCTGCTCTACCATCTGCAGTGGTATGCATTGTTACACACTTTAATGATATGTATAATCTGGTAAAATTTCAATCTGCACTGCATTTAAAAGGGCCAATCTCAGCCCGTTAACAAGCACCTATCGACTATATGCAAGTCGATAGGCGCTCATTTATTCATCTGTTTACCAATCACTAAACAGAATGATCGTTAATTCTATTATTTTTTTCTTAGAAAGAATCAGGTCGTTGGCTCACAATCCCGTTACCACGGGGCGATGCGTTGGCGATAAAGAGGATTCTTTTGCCAGCATAAACAATCTGATCACCCTATGCTCATTTTTTGGGTGATCACCGGCATGTTAACCCGGGACAATAATTAGGTACTAGAATTGGTGTAAATTGATTGGAAGAACCTGGTCCATCGGCCATGTCACTAATCTGTGACCTCTGGATGGCAGCCCTGAGAACCTCCTCCCTCTATTTTGGATTAACCAACTTGAGGCCATGTCATCGTTGTGGCTTTGTGGCATGACCAGCATGGGATGTTGGACAAGGTCGAATAATCAAAAGAAGTGCTTCAGATGCCATCAGATAGGAAATGGTTCTCAGGGCTTTGATGTGGCCAATGGACTGGGTATCGATTTTCACCAACTATCAGGAACAAGTATTCTTGTGTAAGCTCTTTCACCGATGGAAAACAACGTTGCCGTCCAAACTGTGATCCACTGAGAACCGCTAATCTCTGATGGCCCAGGTACTCATCACCACTGTACAAGGTATGGTTTTCCACTAGACGTCATAGCTGTAGGGCATTATGGGGAAACCACGCGGCAACGCAAAAATTGTGGCTCTTTGATTAATGCTTAAGAGGAATTCCTTGTTTTTCCTTGCTATGAATTTTATCCCATGAAAAATAAAGTTGCTATACTTTTTATCCACACAAGAGTGCCGGACTTCACTTTTCTCATTGCTGTTGGGTATGCCATAATTTAGGCCCGTGCACCTGATCTTCCCGTGAGCTTCTATCATCATAAAATTTCTGCCTTATGTGGAAGTGGCTGGTCTGTTGGACACAATCAGCATTTTTTACCTTTTATCCCCCCTTTAGGCTCTTTTCATCTGGCCTTAACCCCAAGTTACAAAGACCAGACCCCCACCCCAAATTCTAGTGAATCAAATCTATATTATATTAGGGTTCTATGTTGTAAATTCACGTTTCCCGACCATAAAATTGATATTAAAATGCGCCTGCATTACAGCCATGTAAAACTAGCATTAACCATTACAGGCAAGTTCCCCTTTCCTGTAATTTAATTATTTTTGTATGTTTTATGTAACTTTGATTCTTCCCCTGTAGCACAATGGAGTATAATGGTGTGATAAAAAAAATTGGCTATATTGAGACCTTGTATTTTGATATGTTCACAATTTATTGCTATACCTATTGTTGACTCCTTAAAAGAAATACTGTCAATTATCTCTTTTTTTTGCAGTGTCACCAATAGTTGGCTCCAATACTTTGAAATTCGCCTATGCGTACCTATAAAAGCTAAGCTAAAAGCATCATGAAATGCTTAAAAACAACATGAGAACAGTCTTATGATTGTTTCTAATATTTTTTTTGTATTCTTGGTGGGGGCTTCACAATCCAAATATACAATATAAAGAGAAACATCATTTATTTACTTTTCCCAATAAAATTCATATACATAATGTAAGTTAATGTTTTCCAAGCTAAAACACTCTAATGGTTTACTACATCAGTTTGAAAAGTTTAGTATCCATGCCACACACTCAAAATGTATGCAATTAGTATATTAAAGAAATCATAGCAATCGGACATGGGATTCAGCCGTCTAAAGAGAATACATTTATAATAAATATATGCAGATAAATACAAGTTAGATACTAGTAAAAGCTGAAAGGGGAGCTGTTTGCTGCATGTAGAATATATGGCCTTCGAAAAACTTTTCTGGGAGTTGCTAAAAAAAAATTGCATTATTCACTGCACTAAACAAATTATGTTGTGCAAAATAAAAGATTAATATACAGTAATAATATATGTGAAAGCAAAGACAATTTATAGGATATTTTTAAAAATAATTAATTATTGCTAAAAATTAAATCATGAAATTAATCGTAGTAATAACAAATAGAATATGAACAGGAAACCAAAATCTTGTTGAGAGCCACATGCAGCATACAGGCTTTGGATTAGCTCATGATCAATAGAGAGGTAAAGATTGCACACATAGGTATATCACTGGAGACAATTCATTTTGGCAGATGCCTAGTATGGTTTTAGTATATGGCAGCTTAAAGGGTTTGTCTTATGAAGACAACCACTCTTTAAATAGAAGCTGATTCGGTGGATCAGCCAATCGCTGGAGATCTTCTCTATCACCCTTAATGAGCTTTGCAACATGACCAAGGATAAAAGCCAAGGCAGAAACCCATCTATAAACATCTGTTTCGGGATGTTTACCCCTCATCAGTGTAGAGCAAAGTTTGTCTTACTCCACTGGTTCTCCTTAAAAAGATCAGCTGTGTATGGAGTCTTATAGGCAAAGCTCTATAGAAGAAAAGTATGTAAATTTGCTATATAGTGGTCTATAGATGAGATTGTGGCTTGGATTTTATCCAGGGGCCTGTTTCAAGACTAGTTGACTTATAGGGTAGCTACCTCTTTATTGTAACGGGAAACCAGGTCTGACTATATGCTTCAGAGAAAATATAGTATTGCATCCTGGCTTTCCAATCCAAATTAAAAGGTTGACCATGGAAAGCAACGGCCAACCACATCTTCTAGAGGCTCCTTACATAGCAGCCCTTCTTTCTTCCTCATGGAGTGAGGCTTGTTCATACAGGGAAAAAGTCACCCTGGATAACATTAATATCTCCTAATATGTCATAAGAAAAGGAGCCATCATTGTACGTCAACCCCTTTAAATATACAGGCTCATGTGTCCTGAAATTAGATAGATGAGAACACATGATTTAAATAGTCTCAGTATTGTTAAATGGGTTGTCCCAAGTTAGTTTCATCGCTGGTACCTCCATCAATCCCAAGTATGGGGGTCTGGAGAGCTCCATCTGAATGGAGCCGAGGTCGAGCTTCCGGACCTCCGCCCATCAGTCTAGTGTGTGGAACCGAGTAAAGCACAACTCGGCACAATTGTCCTAAGTGGTTTATTCTATATTACTACTATGATTCAATAGGAAGATTAATTAGAGCAAAGCCTTCATGTCCTGCTAATCCTAATCCTCCAGAAACCTGCATTTAGAATCTGATACGTGGTTTTCAATATAAGCAGTTCTATGGGGCAGCTGATAGCTATGCTGCATTTTCAGCAGCTTATCTTTGTGTGGTGGTGCGGCAGCATTGTAAAATACTACAAGCCACTCTTCCCAATTCCCTCGTAATCTAGGTTATGCAGATTAGTTATATCTGTATAATATACTAGGAGCAGTAACAATACTACACCAGGGGTCGGCAACTAATGAGCTAGGGGACCCGCACCATGTTAGAGAACAGTGGTCCCATGTTGTCCATAGGCACTGCAGGCACAGAAATTGAATTTAAGGGCACGATCTAAAAGCCCCATAATATAGGTGCTTGACTATTACTGATTTAGAGGGATATACAGTACAGACCAAAAGTTTGGACACACCTTCTCATTTAAAGATTTTTCTGTATTTTCATGACTTTGAAAATTGTACATTCACACTGAAGGCATCAAAACTATGAATTAACACATGTGGAATTATACACTTATCAAAAAAGTGTGAAACAACTGAAAATATGTCTTATATTCTAGGTTCTTCAAAGTAGCCACCTTTTGCTTTGATGACTGCTTTGCACACTCTTGGCATTCTCTTGACGAGCTTCAAGAGGTAGTCAGCGGAAATGGTTTTCACTTCACAGGTGTGCCCTGTCAGGTTTAATAAGTGGGATTTCTTGCCTTATAAATGGGATTGGGACCATCAGTTGTGTTGTGCAGAAGTCTGGTGGATACACAGCTGATAGTCCTACTGAATAGACTATTAGAATTTGTATTATGGCAAGAAAAAAGCAGCTAAGTAAAGAAAAACGAGTGGCCATCATTACTTTAAGAAATGAAGGTCAGTCAGTCCGAAAAATTGGGTAAACTTTGAATGTGTCCCCAAGTGCAGTTGCAAAAAACCATCAAGCGCTAAAAAAAAAACTGGCTCACATGAGGACCGCCCCAGGAAAGGAAGACCAAGAGTCACCTCTGCTTCTGAGGATAAGTTTATCCGAGTCACCAGCCTCAGAAATCGCAGGTTAACAGAAGCTCAGATTAGAGACCAGGTCAATGCCACACAGAGTTCTAGCAGCAGACACATCTCTTCAACAACTGTTAAGAGGAGACTTAGTGCAGCAGGCCTTCATGGTAAAATAGCTGCTAGGAAACCACTGCTAAGGACAGGCAACAAGCAGAAGAGACTTGTTTGGGCTAAAGAAAACAAGGAATGGACATTGGACCAGTGGAAATGTGTGCTTTGGTCTGATGAGTCCAAATTTGAGATCTTTGGTTCCAACCACTGTGTCTTTGTGCCACGCAGAAAAGGTGAACGGATGGACTCTACATGCCTGGTTCCCACCGTGAAGCATGGAGGAGGAGGTGTAAAGGTGCTTTGCTGGTGACACTGTTGGGGATTTATTAAAAATTGAAGGCATACTGAACCAGCATGGCTACCACAGCATCTTGCAGAGGCATGCTATTCCATCCGGTTTGCGTTTAGTTGGACCATCATTTATTTTTCAACAGGACAATGACCCCAAACACACCTCCAGGCTGTGTAAGGGCTATTTGACCAAGAAGGAGAGTGATGGGGTGCTACGCCAGATGACCTGGCCTCCACAGTCACCAGACCTGAAGCCAATCGAGATGGTTTGGGGTGAGCTGGATCGCAGAGTGAAGACAAAAAGGGCCAACAAGTGCTAAGCATCTCTGGGAACTCACTTTTTTGTTAAGTATATAATTCCACATGTGTTAATTCATAGTTTTGATGCCTTCAGTGTGAATGTACAATGTCATGAAAATATAGAAAAATCTTTAAATGAGAAGGTGTGTCTAAACATTTGGTCTGTACTGTATATACAAATTAGCTCTCTCGCAGAATGAAAAGTATCACCTCTCTTCCAAGCACTGCTTAGAAGAGTAGCCGCGCTTTAGATTAATGTCTGACCATTTAAAGAGGATCTCTCGCCAATAAAAATGTAGTTAAATTCCTTGTAAAAATCCCTGGGCTCTTCTGATTCTGCTGCTCTTTTCAATTTTGTCGCTCCATTAGAGAGATATTCACATTTGCTGCTTTTGGAGAGCACTATGAGAAATCTTTTAGTAGACCAACTGGGCGTTTCTTCAGGATCTTCTCTGGGGGTATGCCCTTATACCACACCCTCCTAGATTTTGTCGATCACAGCTCGGCAGCTGATCTAGCCGTATATCAGTCTCAAACGCTGCTGAGATGCGATTGGCATCACTTGGGAGGGATGGGTGAAGGCACACGTCCCCGGTGAAAGCTCTAAAGAAACATCTCATTGGTCTGGAAGCAGAGATTTCACACACTGTGCTCTAAGAGTAACAGATGTGAATATCTCTGTAATGGAGCGATGAGGTGTAAATCAGAAAAAAAGTGGCAGAATCAGGGTAACCCTGGGATTTTTGCAAGCTGTCTAGCTCATTTTTTTGAGAATGTGACAGATCCTCTTTAACGAGCCTTGCAACATGATCAAAGACAATAGCCAAGCCAAAATCTCATCAACAGATAGCTGTAGAGCTAATTTGTGTATCTTTCTTCAATGATGCATTTTCTATAAGACTCCATACTTACTGTAGTTGATCTATATAAAGAGTTCCCATCAGTAGTTTGTGGCTGAACTTTTTATTTAAGAAAACAGTGGGCAGCCACAGATTGGTGATTTTTCTAAATATAAGTAATTATCAAAAGTGGCCATAAGTGTCCCTAATTCCTCTCCAAAGGACCTGAAGTTCTATCAAAAGTTGAATCTAAACTTTCCATGGTTGTGAGATCCCGCCATGTAAAGCTGGATTCTACAACCCTCCGAAACTGCTCTCCCAGTGAAAGAGTGAGATCTCATGCTTTGCATTGACCCAGCGCTGCCACATTCTCTACTTAGTTCAAGGATACGGGAGTGCTGGGTTAGTACATAGAGCGTATGCTTTCACACCAAGGGTGGCCAGATTCCATATTGCACGTTGGGATCCCAAAACCTAAAAATTCAGACTTGACTTTTACTAGAAAATTAGGTTCTTTAATGATAACATTGGGGACACTTTTGGCCACATTTGATAATAAGTTATATTTAGACAAATCATCAGCCTTTGGCTTCCCACTGTTTTAACATATAAAAAGAGCAACCACAGACTGATAATAGATACTAGTTAAGGAAAATCAGTCCTGCGTCTTCCTAAGCCAGCTTGACTCTGCTTTACACTGATGAGCGGCAAACACCCCTCAACAGTTATCTATACATGAGCCCCTGATTTGGCTTTTAGAACTGATCAAGCTATAAGCCTCAATAAAGTGTCAGACATTGACTTATAGGATATAAACTTGAGAGATAATTTATTTTGTTCTGTTAGAGAATTAATTTGCATTATTTTTCCCATGGAGCATTGCCAATAAGACTACAAACTCAGCCGGTAGTTTGTGATTGTGTTTGCATCGGAGCCAGAAGCTTTGCCTATCGCTTTGATGGCAAATGTGACATCTGTGTCTACACTTGTTTTCCTACATGATATTCGTTGAAATCTGCGAGTCTTTCAATTTCATCTATGATTGAGTCTTTATTTTTCCCCTAACATAAAAGCTGCTTGTGAACAAGGGGGACAGGTCTAGGGGTAAGATCCTGACTTCATGGTGTCTAAAAAAACAATGATTTTGTCTATAGGCAACCAGAACCTGTTTATTTTCTCGATTCTAATACGTACAGCTGGTGGAACTGAATCGTTCCACACAGAGAAATCAATTCATCACACACGCCCGAGCGGCATAAGAAAAAACAAACGCACACACAAACCTTTCAACTTACCTGCCAAATAAAATCTGGATCAAAGCACAAAGACGGAGATCTCTACAAGGAGTAAGGTAAAACCACAGATTCATATTCAGTTTGATTCTCCGGTTACAGCACATTCAAGTCACTGGTTCTACCTCCTAATCATAACTATGAACGGCTCTTGGCACAGAATCAAAAACACCATAAGCTAAATTACAGTAGCTAAGAACGGAGGATAGCGGCAAAAAGACAGGGAAATGATTATGACACGAAATCGAAATAGCTCAATTCATTAGCGGAGCAGTGATGGAATTCCTCTAATGAAATCCAAGAGGTGGATTTACAACAATATGTAGCATCGGAAGCATGAGAATATGTTTGGCGTGTTGTGTAGGTGAAGTATTAGTAAATGACAAGAAACTCCTAATGTGATGTCGAAATATTACAAAAATTCATTTATCCCCAAAAAAAAGGTTGGGCGCCACATACTGCAATTGATCAAGAAGAAAAAAACCTTTCGCCCCCGGAGTAAGTGTACGGACAGAATGCGGTATCCCATATAGCGTGTATCACAAGAAAGGAAGATCCAGCGCTTTTCTGAACATAAAAGATTTACGGCTTTATTGTCCACAAATTAAAATCCATCTCACACCAGTAAGAGATTCATCTGTCGTGATTCCAACAAACTCATAGCTACATAGGTTGAAAAAAGGCCTAGGTTCATCAAGTTCAACCTTCCTCCACCAATTGTACATTTTGTCACTAAATTATCTATAACTCACAATGTTATGTATTGTGATGAAATCATCCAGCCCTTGTATAAAAGCTGTTATAGTGTTGGCCATCACTACCTCTTGTGGTCGGCATTTCACAGTCCCACTGCTCTGACTGTAAAGAACTCTTTCCTGTTTAGCTGCCGGAATTGCCTTTCTTCCACCCATAATGAGTGCCTCCTGGTCCTTAGTATGGTCTTTGGAAGGAATAAGTCATGTGCCAGTCCTTTGTACAGACCACACATATATATGAGATCTCCCCTGAGACGTCTTTTTTCTAAACTAAACAAGCCCAACTTTTTCAACCTCTCATCATATGAGAGGCCTCCATCCCTTGTAATAATCTAGTTGCCCGCCTTTGATCTGACTAACTTCTGAATATCCTTTTTAAAATGTGGAGCCCAAACCTAAATCCCATATTCCAGATGTGGCCTCACAACTGATTTATAAAGGGGTAACAATACATTGGGATCACAGGATTTTATCTCTCTTTTTATACACCCTAAAATCTTGTTTGCTTTAGCAGCTGCTGCTTGACATTGAGTGCTGCTGCTCAGCTTACTTGTAACCAGAATACCCAAGTCCTTCTCCTGTTCTGTAGTCCCGAGTATACTCCCATTTAATGTATATGCAGCAATAGAATTACTCCATCCTAGGTGCATTACTCTACATTTATCAACATTAAACCTCATTTGCCAAGTGTTTGACCATTCAGTCATCTTATCCAGATCGTTTTGTAATACCGTACTGTCAGGATTAGATTTTAATATTCTACGTAGTATGGTTTCGTCAGCAAAAACTGACACTTTACTCTCAATCCCATCCCCAAGGTCATTAATAAAGAGGTTAAGAAGAATCGTCTGTTTGTTTGTTCGAAATGCCTCATATGAATCTCTTGGTGGTGCGAGCTTGACTCCAATTTGTAGACAATAAAGCCGTAAACCTTTTATCTTCAGAAGAGTGCTAGATCTTCCTTTATGGTGCTACATACTGCAATTATTCTGCATATGTTGAAATCATCATAAAATTATAAACATCAAAATTACATAATATCTATCAATATCTATGGGTGGAGGGAGTGCCCACTGCTACTCTACTTTGATATTGATGACCCATCCTTGAGAGATCAGGGCATATCATTAGGGCATCCTTTGACATTAGGAAGAGGAACCCCTAACAAGGGCTTTTTTTTTTGCAACAGAATCCCATTCAAGTAAAGATAGAAAAGATCACTAGTGCTTTGTCTCTCTGTGTACGGGGATATATGTAGAAGTGTATATTTATTGTCTTATTAAAAAAATTAATATGCGTCACCCATATGCTCCATTATCTTATGATTTGTTAGATTGTTGTCTTGGAAGATGCTCCCTGTGTTGTGTCATTTCACTAAAAGCATTTCAAGATAATTTACCTGGACAGTCATCCGCACAGAATGCATTTTCTTAATTGCTGCGTTTCCACATAATTAAACTGGCTTTTAAAGAAATAAAGTTCAATCCAAAAAAAAGAACCTGATTTAGTTGAGGCTTCCACCATTTAAGACATAGACATTACAAGCTATGAAACGCAAGCTATGAAACCTATGTGATTGCCAAGCAATGACTGCAGAGCAGCAAATGCTTTTTCGTGGAGTGCAATTTGCTAAACTATTCCTGCACCTTTGGAGTTACGGTACTTTATCTAAGGTTTTAGGGAATTGAATTAGAAGTTATTCACTAATAAAGTCTCCAAAGTCACCTGTTTTTTGCAGGTATCTACAAAAGTGCTACATGCATAGTGTGACCTTTGATTATATCATTCTTGCTTCTATACAGCAAACAGATATTTTCTGATGATGGAGAATACAGGAAAGCAGAAAAAAATTAGATTCAGGTGGAAATCAGGTAATGGCAACATATTACGGAAAGACTAAAATACAATTTTCCTTCATATTAGTTAATATCTGTAAAAGTGCCAAAGCTGGAGCCGCACTTGAAAGAGCTTTTCCAATGTAACTTTATCTTCGACAACTCCAATTAAAAGAAAAAAACCTTTTCACTGTCATATAATGTCAGTAAATATACCCACTGCCAGGAACTAGACGTCTCAATATAGAGAAATTATAAAGGGTAGGGAACATACACGGAGTTGTCCTTAATGGATAATCCACGAGTTTAAGAAAGTAACTCAGGGATGGACAAACTTTTCTGGTTTGAGGACCACACTGTCAGAGTGCACCAAGAACAAGGGCTGCAATAAAATCTAAAACTGAAAGCATACCCCCAACCAGATGAGCATTGGTTGCTTTTTTATGTATTATTTATTTTCTAAGTTTAATTTAAAGGGATGTTCTGGTGTTAGACAACTCTTCCACACCCTAAAATAAATGCAGCTCTGGATATTGGCAAATCCCCACTATCCTCATGGGCGACTTTAACATCCCCATTGACACTTCCCTCTCAACTGCCTCTAAGCTTCTATCTCTCACTTCCTCCTTCAGTCTTACTCAGTGGTCTTCCACACCCACCCACAAAGACGGCCACACACTGGACCTCATCTTCACCCACCTCTGTTCCCTATCTAACCTCTCTAACTCACCTCTCCCTCTCTCTGACCCCAACCTACTTACATTCTCTTCCCTCTCCTCTCCAGGGCAACAATCCCCACTCCACAAACTTGCATACCCTCGCAGAAATCTCAAACACCTTGACCTACACTCACTCTCTGAATCCCTTCTCCCTCTAACAGATATTAGTTCCTTACATGATGCAGATATTGTTGTCACTTTACACTACACCACAACAGCTGCAGCTCTCGATTCGGTCGCCCCCTCACACATACCAAGGCTCGCACAACAGACAACCCTGGCACACCAGCCTAACGAAAAGAACTGCGACAGGCCTCCAGGGTTGCTGAGCGTAGATGGAAAAGGTCCTACTCCAATGAGCACTTCATCGCATTTAAACAGTCCCTCACTACTTTCAAGTCCACACTCACTGCAGCAAAACAAACATACTTTGCATCTCTCATATGCTCCCTGTCTCACAACCCCAAACAACTATTCAACACCTTCAATTCTCTCCTCCGTCCCCCAGTGCCTCCTCCCTCTCCTCTTATTTCAGCCGAAGACTTTGCCTCATTCTTCAAGCAGAAGATTGACACCATCAGACAAAGCTTTTGCCTAAAGCCCCCACAGCCCCTCCCCACACCTACTCAACCCTCCTCCTCCAAAACCACCTTCTCCACCATTACGGAAGATCAACTTTCCTCTTTACTCTCCAAATCACACCTCACCACCTGTAAACTTGACCCAATCCCGTCCCACCTCATCCCAAACCTTACCACTATCTTCATCCCAGCCCTAGCCCACCTCTTCAACCTGTCACTAATAACTGGTGTCTTCCCCTCATGCTTCAAACATGCCTCAATCACACCCATCCTCAAAAAGCCCTCCCTTGACCCATCCTCTCTGACTAGCTATCGCCCCATATCACTTCTCCCCTATGCCTCAAAACTACTGGAACAACATGTCCATTCTGAGCGGTCCTCCCACCTCTCCTCCTGCTCCCTCTTCGACCGCCTACAATCTGGTTTCCGACCGCACCATTCTACTGAAACTGCAGTGACTAAAGTCACCAACGACCTACTAACCGCCAAATCTAAGCGACGCTACTCTGTCCTCCTCCTCCTCCTAGACCTGTCATCTGCCTTCGACACAGTGGACCATTCCCTCTTACTACAAACTCTCTCATCTCTCGGAATCACAGACTTGGCCCTATCCTGGATCTCCTCATACCTAACAGACAGGATATTCAGTGTCTCCCACTCATACACTACCTCCTCATCTCGACCCCTATCTGTCGGTGTCCCCCAAGGTTCAGTTCTAGGACCCCTGCTCTTCTCCATCTACACCTTAGGCCTGGGACAGTTCATAGAGTTTCATGGCTTTCATTATCACCCCTATGCTGATGACACACAGATCTACCTCTCTGGACCCGATATCACCTCCTTACTAACCAAAATCCCACAATGTCTGTCTGCTATTTCATGCTTCTTCTCTGCTAGATTTCTAAAACTTAACATGGACAAAAGAGAATTCATCATCTTTCCGCCGTCTCATTCACCCCCCCCCCAACTGACCTATCTATCAACGTCAATGGCTGTCCACTCTCCCCAGTCCCTCAAGCTCGCTGCGTTGGGGTAACCCTGGACTCTGAACTCTCCTTCAAACCACATATCCAAGCCCTTTCCACTTCCTGCCGACTCCAACTCAAAAATATCTCTCGGATCCGCACATTCCTCAACTATGAATCTGCAAAAACACTAGTGCACGCCCTCATCATCTCCCGCCTTGACTACTGCAACCTCCTGCTCTGTGGCCTCCCTTACAACACTCTCGCACCCCTCCAATTCATCCTAAACTCTGCTGCCCGACTAATGCACCTGTCCCCCCGCTATTCCCCGGCCTCTCCTCTCTGTCAATCTCTTCACTGGCTCCCCATTGCTATCAGAGACTCCAGTTCAAAACCCTAACCATGACATACAAAGCCATTCACAACCTATCTTCTCCATATATCTCTGACCTAGTCTCCCGTTACATACCCGCACGCAACCTCCGATCCTCACAAGATCTCCTTCTCTACTCCCCTCTTAACTCCTCCTCCCACAATCGCATACAAGATTTCTCCCGTGCTTCCCCCTACTCTGGAACTCTCTACCCCAACACATCAAACTCTCGCCTACCATGGAAACCTTCAAAAGGAACCTGAAGACCCACCTCTTCCGACAAGCCTTCAACCTGCAGTAACCACTGCTGCACTACCAGCTCTACCCTAACCTACTGTATCCTCACCCATCCCTTGTAGATTGTGAGCCCTCGCGGGCAGGGTCCTCACTCCTCCTGTACCAGTCGCTGTAACACTGTGTTCAAGATTATTGTATGTATACCCCTTTTTCACATGTAAAGTGCCATGGAATAAATGGAGCTATAATAATAATTAATAATAATAATAATACAATTCTTGCTTTCCTTTCTAAGCAACAGGGCTCTACCAGAATTAATCTGATCCTTCCTTCCTTCTTTTCCATAAATTCTTTCCCTTTCTTTTCCTTTACTTCCTTCAACGCCTATCCCTTTTCTTTCCTTCCTTCCTTGTTTCTATTCCTTTTATTCCCTTGATTCTTTTATTTCCCTTTCCTTCCTTCAATGCCTTTCCTGTTTTTCTTCCTTGCTTTCGTTCCTTCCTTTCCCTTTCCTTACTTCCCATTTACTTCCTTCCCACTTCCTTTCTTCCTACCTTCCTTCGAAAACAATGTTTTCCCTGTATTGCCTCATTAAAGGGACTCGGTCAGCACAGAATGACTGTTCAAACTAGGTACTGGCGCTCGGTGCTTCACGGCGGGGCCCAACATTTAAATACAACTTCCCACATGCTTGTTCTCCTCATTTATCCACCCCCTCTTCTTTAATTGACAGCTCTGGTTTCATGGAGCCATAGAACGGTGGAGATAGAAGGAAACCAAGCAGGTGGGAAGGTTTATATTAATGAATGGGAAAAAAGTGTTGTAGGAAAAAGCATGTCCAACCACTTATAAATATATATTTTTATAAGTGATTGACTCGCGCTCCCAGGACTCATGTGAGGTTGTTGCGTCACACGAGCTCTGTGCCCAGTCAGTACCAGTGTCACTATCCCCACCTTCGGACATATTGAACCTCAACAGGAATCCAGGGCTGCGGCTGCTCTCTGACTTTCTCTTGATGTTCGATTTGTCTGAACTCGGGGACAATGACGCCAACGCTGATTGGGTACAGGGCTCACGTGACGTAGCAACCTCACTTGAGCCCGGAGAATGCGAGTGCCAAAACCTCTAGAATGGCGCCGGCACAGAAGATGAGTATAAGAGTTTTTATTTTAACGGGGCCAAACATTCAGAGAGAGAAGAGGTTTTCCTAGTACTGGACAACCCCTTTACCTTGAGTTAGGACAAGTTGTAATACCAGATACAGCCCACGGAAAAGAGTTGCGCTATTTCTGAAAGCAAACAGCCATGTTTATCTGGTCTCATAGAACCGCGTCAAGTACATGTCCTTATTATATTACTGGGTCTATTTGATGTCCTGAGAGCGCAGGAAAAAAGAGTGAAAAAAAATCTACTAGTTTTATGACCCATGCTAAATTGGGTTTTTATGCTCTAACGAGCTTGAATCATACAGATATGTAATCATATATATTTAAAGTGCCCGCAGAGATTCATATTGCAAAAGCTGACCTAGTGTGTAAGACGCTTCACTGGTAAGGATTAGAAAATCTACAGCATCTGATGTGGAGGTATAAAAATAAAAGCAAAAAGGTTAACACAATAAAAAACAATAAGGAAATGTTACATAACCCTTAATTTGCATAATCTTCTGTATGCAAATTCTCAGGCATAAAAAAAAAAAAGACTTAACATAAGTTGCTTTAGCACAAAAATGTACCTTTTTTTGTACATTTTTGCATTTGTTTTCTTTCATCTATAATATACGAAGAACAATTGTTTTTTTTCCGGGTATTTTTGACCATTAGGATAGATAACAGCATTAATAAATTAATATTGAAGGGGTTGTCCGGGACATTAAAATTGATGCGCTATCCTTAGGATAGGTTAATGTCTGATCGGTGGGAGCGCGACACTCGGCACCCCCGCCGATCAGCTGTTCCGAGTGTCAGCGGCGACTGGAACTGTTCAGTTATGGAGCTGCACAGGACAGTCGTCTGTAGTGGCGGCGGTCGGGTACTGCACATCTGCCACCTATTCAAATCAATAGGGGGTGGATGTGCAGTAGTCGGCCGCAGCTACTATGCAGTTGATAGAATTGTGCTGTGCAGCTCCGCAACTCTAGAGTTCCAGCCGCTGCCAACACCGGGAACAGATGATCGGCGGGGGTGCCAGGTGTCGCACCCACACCAATTAGACACTGAAGACCTATCCTAAGGATAGGCCATCAATGTTAAAGTCCCAGACAACCCCTTTAACTATATGTTCAGACTTGTTGCATTGCCCCCAAAAAACATCACCATCTTCAAAATATACCTAGAACCCTTGTGTAATCCCATATATTTCACAGTCAAAATATTCAACCTAACATTTAATTCCATTGTATAAAAAGTTACTTCAATTGATCGATGATATCAGATATGAATTGTCACGCAGTGATTTGCTTTTCTTCCTTGAGAAAGGAGCTGAAAAGCGTTGGTACTAATGAAAACCTTATCTGAAGATCCAAGGCTCCTTATTTCCCACAGCGCAGCCCGCCTAACATGATTCTCTCCATTCTGGTAAATTGTCACGCATGTCATTAACCGGTGCCACTAACCTCACCATCCCACTACACCTGATGAACCATTATGAAGAATGTAGAACTTGGAACAAGTCAGGACTTGGTTGTATCTCTTAATACTCTAGGTAAATGCAAGTGAAAGTGGGTGTTCAATAGAAGAAAGGAGAGGGTTGGTGCTTGATTTAGGACTTATTGGACCATACAAACCATAGAAAAACACCATGTAGACCCCCCCGGGACATAGAAAGTGGAAGCTGTTTTCATCTATGAAGCACTGTAAGAGCACCATGAACATGCGAGAGATCTTCAGTTCATATTACTATTTGGATGATCAGTGTCTTCCTCACCTTCTTTTATACCCCTTGAGTATTAAAAGATACAATCTACTCTTTAAGTCCAACGCGTTTTCACCATCCTAGAACTTATATAATTATTTTTAATTTTGTGCAGCATCATTCTGATGAAAGTCCAGATATAGGATTGAAACGTTAATACTCATTCATTTAATCCATCTGAGTTCCGAGTTTTTATCAACCATGCTCATCCCAGAAGGTCAATCTACTCCTGCCGTCATGAATTTGTGACTCAGGATGGTAAAAAATAGTTACTTCAATTGATAGCTAATTCTGTGATATCTGGTATAATTTTGCACACATCATCATCATCATCATCCGGTGTTATTAACCTCTGCTGCCCACCTACGCACATCTGATAACCCATTATGAAGAGGAAAGAAGAGGGTCAATGTTGGAATTCGCACACATGGCACCTGACAATCAGGAGACAAACACGGCACAAAAATTCCTGGGACACAGAAAGTGGAAGCTGTATTCATCTACATTTTAAGAGCACCTTTAATTCATGAGTGACCCTCAGCTGAAATTACTATTTGGACAATCAGTGTCGTAATCACCTTCGTAATTGATTTTGAACCCTTGCATATTCCTATACTATTAAAAGAGGACAACCAACTGTACTTCAATTGATCTGTGTCTCTTTAACTCTCGACAGGTTTCACAGGTCAAATTTTTCATTTTGACTCATCAGGGTCGATAGGTGTTGGTTAGTTCCATAATGGCATTACTATATGTTTTTTGGCACCGGATGACGACGGCATGCAACAATTTATACCCGATATCAGAGATCAATTGAAGTGACTTTTTTATACAGTGTAAAAACCAAAAATATATCAGCTCACCATAGTGGTCATCGATACCGGAATACTGGACCAGCACCAGCCGTAGAGCCACAAGAATAAAGAGAAAAATCCAGCACCAGAAAAAAATATGTATTAAAATAGAAAAAAGTATTAATCCATATCACGGATTAAAATACAAATAGGACATAAATGCATGTCCTTAGTCAGAGGTATACCTTACTCGTTTCGGACATGCATGTCCTTAGTCATAGGTATACCTTACTCGTTTCGTACATGCATGTCCTTAGTCATAGGTATACCTTATGCGTTTCGGACATGCATGTCCTTAGTTATAGGTATACATATGACTAAGGACATGCATATCCAAAACGCATAAGGTTTTGTTTTTTTACTCCCCCCCCCCCCCCCCCCATTTGTCATTTATGTCCTTGATATGGATCAATACAATTTTCTATTTTAAACATTTTTTGGGTGCTGGATTTTCTCTTTTTTCTTATAATTAAATATTAATAAGTTTTAACTGTACCGAAAAACAATCAACAATATATGGAATAAGAAATGGTTTTACAAAACGCCATTCACATGTGGCGAGAAATAACATCTGGCAGAGCCCAAGATTTGTAGTATCTGTACATAGTATGTGCACGGAGGTCCCTAGGCGAAGAGACCCTTCAATGTATGCGCTGGTATAAAACAGGTGATGAATTTATGATGTACGGTATGTAGAATGATTACATGTAGAGCGAGTATACGATCTGTTATTCTATGACGTATGGTATATAAAGGATGTGGTCATTTACAATAATGCGAGATATGTATGATGTGACCATCGGGGAATGATTGGCAAGTGATCGCTCCTCATAGTACAGGTTATATGTGATCAGGTTATATACAGAAGTGTGTGCAGAAGATGAGATCTTTCCTAGCACGGTATGTAGGGCAGCAATTACCTTCATCTCGATGACTGTCTGCAGAGCTTTGGTCTTGGCCGATTCGGACTGGAGTTGATTCCGTCGGTGCAGCTCCTGCGGAGGAACACGGTAGAAGTAAGCCTGGCGACTCATACTTTCATTTTATTCACAGAATGTAAAAAAAAAGTAAAAATAAAGTGATAATAAAAGATTAAAATAAAAAAAAATAGGCTGGAAGTTAATTTGTTATAGCGTTTCGAAGAGTCTACAGGTACACGAGTCTGCAGCAGTCACTGTCTTGTGTTACAGCCAATGCATGAATTAATGCTGGAAGTGTCTTCAATTATTAATGCTCACCATTGCCAAGGTAGCAAGCTACGTCTTAATAATAACAGCACGGCACTGCAGTTGTCCTATTGATGTCATTATCTTATTTTTTTTTTCAAGGAATAACATAGAAAGTAGTAAGAACCTATTTTCAGATCTGGTCAGTGGCGTGGATAACAAGCAAGAGTATAGCTGTATGGGAAGGAAAGATGGCGGCCGAAACCTAGATGTCTAAAACCCAAAGACCCCTCTGCCACATAAGATGACACTAATATTATAAATGAAGCATGGTAGACCGGGGACACTACTATTATTATGCTTTGCTTATACAGCACCTTCATATTACAGACATTATCATCACTGCCCCCATTGGGGCTCACAATCTACATTCCCTATCATTATGTCTTTGGAGTGTGGGAGGAAACCAGAGAACCCGGAGGAAACCCTCACAAACAAGGGGAAAACATACAGCAGAGGTTGTCCTTGGTGGGATTTGAACCCTGGTGTAAATTTGCATTAGTATTTCTGTACAACACCGCATTACATTGATATACTCTGCTAGAAGCAATCAGATTCTGTATGAATCCTACGGAAAGAAGAAACTCTATATATAAGCCAAAATATGGACATACAGTGAGACAAAATTTCTATGGGTACAGTATAAGGGCACTATGCTTGAGTACTGCTCATTTCGCTGAAAGCTGAAATCTGCAGCAGGTCTTAAAGGGAACCTGACACCAGAAATAACGCTGTTAACCAGCAGGTTAACGACATTATTATGCTGCCCAGCGCCTGCACGCAGCCGAATGTAGCAGGGAGAAAATTAACTTTATTCTCTCCTCCAGCATTCGGTTTCAGTCTTGGGGTGGGGGCAGCGCCGATTCAGTCTCCGCTCTGAGAATACACTGCTGTCACTGCGACCCTGGCACTGACTGACACTCGCTTTGCACTGGGGCTCAGCTGTCAGTCAGGGCCAAGGACGCAGTTACTGCGGCCACTCTATATTCTCAGAGCGGTGACTGAACCAGCGCCCCCCTCCCATGACTGAAACCGAATGCTGGAGGGGAGAATAAAGTTAATTTTCTCCCTGCTGCATTCGGCTGCGTGCAGGCGCCGGGCAGAATAATAACGCTGGTAACCTGCAGATAAACCACACATCTGCAGGTTAACAGCTTTATTTCTGGTGACAGGTTCCCTTTAAGGCCTGCTGCAGATTTCAGCTTTCAGCAGAATGAGCAGCACTCAAACATAGTGGGAGAATGAAAAAAAACTATAAATAATGCCCTAAAGAAAAATAAATGCCACACAATCCACAAACATAAATATATCCAAATGTTTATTAATTACAAATAATTATAGACACAAATACTAGAAGGAAAAATATATAAAAAAAAAAAAAAACAGAAAAAAGAAGGCAGTGTGGCCAGTGGTAAGTAACACAATGGCATATTATAATAACTAACACATTTAATAAAGGAATCACACAATGGGTGTACACACATGGAAAAATATATGAAAAAAATTAATAAAAGGGACCTAGAACATTATTATAAGGGAAGACAGTATAACACGGACGAAGATCACATCGTAATGCATGGACTGGCTGGCAGTTCTTCTGACCCGAGACTGAGAGCTGCATAGAAATACAAGCTATCATGCTCGGGTCAGGAGAGCCGCCGGCCAGTCAGAGCATTGCGATGTGATCGTCGTCAGTGTTGTACGGCTGTCTGAGTGGACTAAAAAAGCAGACACAAAGCCAAGTAACCTAACACATATCTTCAACCCCCTGACTCAAAAAGACCCTTTGGCAAATGCCTCCTCCTACCCTATACCATAATGGAGGAGGAGGCATTTTGCCTAAGGGTCTTTTCTCTTCTATGTACACCCTGGGTAAAGAGAGGACTCTGAAAAAGTTTCTGACTAAAATAAAGTTTCACCTGGATATTTACAATAGATTTATACTTGACTAATGCACATAATTAGTCTGATAAATACGTCTTCTAACCACCCAAGATTAATGCAAAAGGAAAAAAAAAAACTTGAAACACCTTATAGGTTAAATAGAGAAAGCCATCATATGTAGCAAAGATTAGGGGCTGCTTAAGTGGAGTGGTCTCCAGAGATGTGGCAAAGTACAACCATGCTACCCAATACTTTCCTGTATATCTTATTGGTTCCATCTGCTACTGACTGACTCAAAGTTCTCCACCTTGTGTCTAAGCTGGTGAAGCCGCGCACATACTTTAGGGGCTCTCCCGAGATTGGATTTCAGTGCTCTCAGCACATGGATGATGGGTGGAATTTCTGATTGTCCGAGCTCACACACTGATCTCTTGTTTGAAGGACTGGAAGCCAAACTAACATAAACAACTTCTCCCAGTCCACTTACCAGTTTCCAAATGTCACTCTAATCAGCGAGATCCGCAACTGTGATGGGGAAATCCCTAAGAAAATAACCATGTGGATGGAACATCGGCATCAGACCGGCTAGTCACTTTTCAAAACGTTGGGACTTTGCTGCTTAATAGTTGACACATTCCTACAGCCTGAGTCTTGCAGGAATCCAATTTTCACCTGATAGGCCATAGCAAGAAATAAACTAGAGGAGCAGATCCAAAACTCCAGTCCTCGTGGCCCTCAACAGATCCTGCTTTCAGGATTTCACAGGTGAGAAAAATTATCAAGGCAGCAAAAATTGGCCCGGAAAGTCCTGAAAACATGATCTGTCGGAGGTCGTAAAGATTGGAGTTTGTCAACCACTAAATTAGAGTAGAACTCGAAAGCCACGGCCCCACTATCAGTATTTTGTCAGTATTTTTTCTCAGGAGTGGGAGCCAAAACCAGGAGTGGGTGATAAATGCAGAATTGGTGACTTGTTTCTATTATACCTTTCTCTGATTGTTCCTCACCTGGTTTTGGCTCCCACTCCTGAGAAAAAATACTGACCGAATACTGACCAAATACTGAAAGTGGGGCCGTGGCTTAAGGCCACGTTCAAATGTTCAGTATTTGGTCAGTATTTTACATCAGTATTTGTAAGACAAAACCAAGAGTGGGTTTGTCTATTATACTTTTCCATTATACTTTTCCTCTGATTGTTCCACTCCTTGGTTTGGCTTACAAATACTGATATGAAATACTGACCAAATACTGAACATGTGAACGTAGCTTAAAACTCAGATTCAAGAGTTAAAAACATGTTTTAGATCGGAGAAGTCAAATCTGGCCCTACTTATCGGAAAGGGAAAGCAGTCGACAATATTCTGAAATATCTGTCCTTTTTGCACCACCTCTTATCCAGGTGCAATAAAACAGCTTCAGAGTAAAAAAAATCCTACGTAGATAACAACATAGGACTTAACATTAACTTAAAATATGATTATTATATAATGCGCTTTATTGTAAGTGCATTTAGTTACCTTACCCTACTGAAAGAGTCTCAATTTTTATTTCATAAATCAATAGTCCACATGAAAATAAGCAACTTTGTAATATATCTTATCAGAGAAATCTGCTTCTTTCTCCTCCTGGACTGATCTCAATTCTGTGAAATCTGTTTTCAGTGATGATAGATTTTCCCATTACTGAGATAGGATATGACAGTTGGTGCTCATAAAGTTCTATGGAGGAGGGAGGAGCTGATATAGGGGCAGACAGACATTCAGCTGCAAGTTTTCCTGAAATTACAGCTTTTTCCATAGAACTTTAGAAGTACCAACTGTCATCTCCTATCTCAATAATGGGAATATCTGCATTCACTGACTACAGATTTCACAAAACTGAGAGTGAAAGATCAATCCAGGAGAAGAAAGAAAAAGATTTCTCTAATAAGATATGTTACATCGTTTCCTATTTTCACATGTATGATTGATTTATGAATAAAATAAATAAAACAATGGTAACACTAGTGTTGAGCGAACATGCTCGACACTGCTCGGTACTCGCCCGAACATCACGCTACTCGGGATGTTCGGCGAGCACCGAGCATTTCCGGGTTACTCGGGCGGGAGCTCGGGTCTCCGCCCTGCATGTTTGGTGCTCTTTACAGAGCCAATGAACATGCAGGGATTGCCAGCCAGTCACAGTAATGCTGCAGCCATGTTGGTTGTGGGCATTACAGTGATTGGCTGGCCGCACAGCGTCACCTCGAGTATTTAAAACCGGGCGCCGCCATCTTGGAAACAGTCGCTCCGGATCAGACCGTGTAGGGACAGAGCTGCTGATTTAGGGAGAGATATAAACTGCGAAATAGTTAGTGTAGGGTCTGTAAAGGCTGCCAGAACAAACAAACAGTCCTTTTCAGGACTAATATCCATCCCAGATACCAGGCAGGCAGGCTGTTTAGGAGACACAGTGGTTATACCAGCAAACGCTGCATTACAGTCCTGTGCTGCTCCTGTTGCTGAAATTGCTGAACTTAGTACCAGGTGTCGGGGGCCAGGAAAAATCCTTTTTTTCCATCTAAATCCTCCTTTTTTTTCCTCCTTCACACTGTACAAATACCCGTCTTATTAACCTTTTGGTGTGTCCCCCCCCCCCCCCCCCCAAAAAAAAAAGCGTGTCTCTGATTTTTCAGACACAAATATAACTGTTGAAAATAGTCTGGTGTAGGCTAGAGAAACAGAAGTGTTGTTTTGCACTTCCACGGTTCAAACCTCTGTATTATTCATTTTGGGCCATTTGTATCTAAAAAAAAAAAGCAGTTTGAGTGTGTCGCTCACTGTTCAGCCGCAAATATCTCTATTTAAAAAAGTGTGGTATACCCCAGTAAACAATAACTGTGGTTTTGCCATCCCACGGTAAAAAATCTCTATTATTCAGCTTTTGGTAGTTTTTTCCGTAAAGAAAAACAGTAGTGTCTCCTGACTGTTGTGACACAAAAATATATCTGTTGAAAATAGTCTTGTGTAGGCCCGACATCCCAGTGTGGTTTCGCAGTTCCACGGGTCAAATCGCTGTACTATCCAGTTTTGGGCCTTTGGTATCTAAAAAAAAAGCAGCTTGAGTGTGTCGCTCACTGTTCAGCCGCAAATATCTCTATTTAAAAAAGTGTGGTATACCCCAGTAAACAATAACTGTGGTTTTCCTCTTCCACGGTTCTAATCTACTCTTTATTACCCTTTTTCCATTGATAGTGCAAGTGTAAGCTATTTTACTTCATTTACAATGGGCAAGGCGCGTGGCAAGGGACGTGGAAGTGGACGTTCTGGTGATGGTTCGTGCAGAGAACGGGGCCGTGGCCAAGGTGAAAATGTGCCACAACCAACAGACACATGTTCTCGCTCCCACTTCTTGACCGAATTAATAGGGAAGCACAGAACAACACCAGTATTGAGAACTGATCAGTGTGAACAGGTTATTAATTGGATAGCAGATAATACTTCCAGTTACCTGGGCACCACCACCTCCGGTCTGTCTTCCACACGGTCAACTCTTAGTAGCCGTGAGTCTCGACCGCATACTCCTCCTCACCCTGATGCTCCTTCCTCCCACCATGCCGAGTGTCGTCAGACAGCAAGTGATCCCACACTTGGACACTCTGAAGAGCTGTTTACTGGTCCATTTCCATATTTGGGCCCCTCGCCTGATACGCTTGAAGTGGTGGAAGAGGAGATCCCATGTTGCGATGCCCAAATATTTGAACAGCCACGGCCACAGGAAGTCGACGTTGGCAATATGTCACAAGAGGTGGACGATGACGAGACACAATTGCCAGGAAGTGAGGAGGAGGATCGTGGTGCGCAAGTGGAAGAGGAGGAGGTGGTGGATGATCTAGTAACTGACCCAACGTGGAAGGAGGACATGCAGAGTGAGGCCAGCAGCACACAGGGGGAGGGAGGCAGAGTACCCCAACAGGCAGGAAGAAGCAGTGAGGTGGCCGCAGACAGAAGGCAGGCAACCTTTCCCCGTAACACCAACATGAGGGACGATGCCAGTACAAGCGGTAGGTCTTCCAGAGTCTGGAATTTTTTTAAAGACTCTGCTGATAACCCCAAAAAGGCCATATGTTCCACCTGCCATGCCAGCATCAGCAGGGGTGACAAAACTACCAGCCTGACCACCACCAGCATGATCAGGCACATGGCAGCAAATCACCCGACTTTGTGGGGCGAAACCCAGGGTCCACGACCAGTGTCAGCGGGTGTCACCACTGCTTCTTCCACTGTTGTGCGTGCAATAGAACCCCCTGTTGTGTGTGCAAGGCAATCCCCTGTCCATACTGCATGTAAAGATGCCCCCTCCTCTCAGTCTTCACTTGTTATGGCAGTTTCTCAAGAAACAGCATCAACGTCCACGTCCACGTCCCACCGCAGCGTTCAATTGTCCATATCCCAGACCTTTGAACGAAAGCGGAAATTCGCAGCTAACGCCCCACAGGCCACAGTCCTAAATTCGCACATTTCACGACTGCTTGCGTTGGAAAAGCTGCCTTTTAGGCTGGTGGAGACGGAATCCTTCCGCAATCTTATGACGGTGGCCGTCCCTCGGTACTCGGTCCCCAGCCGACACTATTTTGCCCGGTGTGCCATCCCCGCACTACACAAGCACGTGTCCCAAAGCATCTGCCGTGCCCTCAACAACGCAGTTACTGGGAGAGTCCATCTGACAACGGACACGTGGACAAGTGCTTGTGGCCAGGGACGGTACATCTCTCTGAAGGCACACTGGGTAAACATAGTGGAAGCCGGGACCCAGTCGGACCTTGGGACGGAACACATCCTCCCCACACCGAGGATTGCGGGCCCTATGTCAGTCAGAGTTTCCCCCACAGTGTACAGCTCCTGCGCATCCTCCTCCTCCTCCTCATGTTCAGCCTCCATCTCAGATATCACCACATCAGTTACAAGCTGGAAGCATTGCAGTACTGCCTCCGCCAAGCGGCAACAGGCTGTGCGGAAACTCATAAGCTTAGGTGATAAACCTCACACTGCTTATGAGTTGTGAACAGCTGTGAAAGAGCAGGCAGATCTGTGGCTGAGACCGCTGAACCTACATCCCGGCATGGTCGTGTGTGACAATGGCCATAACCTGGTGGCGGCTCTGAGGCGAGGTGAGATCACACACGTACCATGCCTGGCTCATGTGCTTAACCTCGTGGTTCAGCGGTTTCTTAAATCGTACCCCGAGTTGCCAGATCTGATCGTGAAAGTACGCCGCCTGTCAGCTCATTTTCGCAAGTCGGCTACAGCTTCCGCCGCCCTTGCTGTGTTGCAGCAGCGTTTGCAGATTCCGGCACACCGACTGGTGTGTGATGTCCCCACACGTTGGAACTCTACCCTCCACATGTTGCAAAGGATTTGTGAGCAGAAGAGAGCAGTTGTGGAGTACCAGCTGCAACAAGGCCGTCGATATTCAGGTCAGACTCCACACATAAGACCTCAGGAGTGGACCTGGATGTCTGACATATGTACCATCCTGACAAACTTTGAGGAGGCCACCAAGATGGTGAGTGGCGATGACGCCATCATTAGTGTCAGCATCCCACTTGTCTGTCTTTTGCAACGCTCTCTGCAGAGAATTAAAGAGGAGGCATTGCAGCCAGAGTATGATGAGATGGATCAAGAAGCCGTAGCGGGCGATTACACACAGCCCAGCTTCATCTCATCCCAACGTGCATTGGGGGACAATGAGGGAGAGGAGGAGGAGGAGGAGGAGGAGGAAGAACAGGAGCTGCTATCATGCGTTGTAGACGGTAGTACCTGTACAAGTGTCATACCGTCGGTTCAGCGTGGGTGGCCTGAGGACAGAGGGGAGGAGGAAGAGGAGGAGGAGGAGGAGAGCATGGTCAGTCGTCATCTTGGTGAGGACACGGAAATCTTGCCCGCTACCAGTCTGGCACGCATGGCTGACTTTATTTTACGCTGCCTTAACCGTGACCCTCGCGTTGTCAAAATGTTGGGTGACAGTCATTACTGGTTGGTGACACTTGTACACCCCCGCTACAAGGAGAACTTTCACTCTCTTATTCCTGAGGTGGAGAGGTCTACAAAAATGGGGCAGTACCAGAAGGCCCTTGCTGCAGAACTCTTAAAAAAATTCCCATCTGAACACGCTAGCGGCAGAGGTCACAGTTCGTTGCCCAACCAAGGCGTACAGGCGAGAGAGATGCAACTCCAATCCAGCAGAGGCAGGGGAACACTGTCAACGTTCTGGGACAGTTTTCTGACACCCGCCCAGCTTACAGGCCCTGAGGCGCGGGGTACTCTCACAAGGAGTGGAAAGTTTCAAAAGATGGTGAGGGAGTACCTTGCCGACCGTACCAGCGTCCTCCGTGATTCCTCTGTGCCTTTTAATTATTGGGTATCCAAGCTGGACACTTGGAATGAACTCGCTCTGTACGCCTTGGAGGTCCTGGCCTGCCCTGCCGCTAGCGTGTTATCGGAGCGTGTTTTTAGTGCCGCTGGGGGAATTATAACTGATAAGCGCACTCGCCTGTCAACTGACAATGCTGACAAGCTGACCCTTATCAAAATGAACAAGGGCTGGATTGGGCCAGACTTCTCATCACCACCAAATGACAGCAGAGTAACATAAAGTCAAATCCACTGTGTTATTTCGGGAGGTGTATTCACATGTACCGCTTCACACCCACACATGGGTATACGCTTCCTCGTTTCGGCTGTTTTATCTTCTTCTCCTTATCCTCAGCCTCCACCACCACTATACCACCAGGGTGCCAGCATTGCAAGTTCCTCCGTCCTTATTTTTGGCAGCTTTTGCTTGGAAAGCATAAGCAAATACCATGGGACACCCACTCCCCAATAATGGGACTTATGTTTGTAATATGCTGTACTGCATGGCTCTTGTAAGGGGCATTGCAAGTTGCTCCGTCCTAATTTTTGGCAGCTTTTGCTTGAAAAGCATAAGAAAATACTATGGGACACCCACTCCCCAATAATGGGACTTATGTTTGTAATATGCTGTACTGCATGGCTCTTGTAAGGGGCATTGCAAGTTGCTCCGTCCTAATTTTTGGCAGCTTTTGCTTGCAAGGCATAAGCAAATACTATGGGACACCCACTCCCCAATAATGGGACTTAGGTTTGTAATATGCTGTACTGCATGTGACGCGCCCCCAGGGCCGTGTGTACACGTGTGTGGGATACCCGGTGCCGGGCCTCTGGGGTCTGTAGTCTCCGTGGCGGTGACCCGGTCCCGTGGCTCAGGCTGGTCAAACCAGTGGCAGTCTTTCTTAGGTTTTGAGGTTAATTGTCCGACTGCGCCACCCGTGGATTGCGGTCAGGGAGTACCACCGCTGCGAGGCAGACCGCTGAGGCTAGTGTTGTGTGCGCAGCAGAGAATGGGATAACTCCCCACAGGAAGAGTATAGCCTCAGGGCAGTGAGTGTGGATGATGGGGGTGATGGTGCACGAGCGCAGCAGGAACGACTCAGAGTCTTTGCAGTGCAGTTCAGGGTCTTTACTGATGATAATAAGGAAGACCCTCCCGGGAGTACTGGCTAGCATAAGAGGCCTGGTCAGTCTGTGAGCAAGCAGGAGTTCCCCTGGCCAGGTGGAGTTGTAGGCCTCCCCGTCTGTCTGCACTCTTCCTGGCTATCTTGCTGTAAGCGGGTAGAAGTAGCCCACATCCCTGAGTGTACCGTGTAGTGCTCACCCGTATGGCTGGTGACTTGGGGCCTTCTGTTAGCCTCCGCTCCACGACGGCGGTGCTGGTCCCTTGCTTGTGACTGAGCCTCCGGGCTTCTATGGCCAGAGGACCTGAAATCCCCTGCCGGCTGGTTTCTGATGCTGGATATATAAGTCCTCACAGCCTCGGACTCCTGTGTCCGGTTCCTATTGTCTTCTGCCAGGGCGAGCTCTGCTCAGCTTCCAGCCCCTGGTCTTTAGCTCCTAGCTCCCACAGAGCTCCTTGCTGTTACTTTCCCTTGCTCTCACTCTGACACTGACTGTTCTCTGACTCACTCAACCCCGCCCCAGATCCAGTTTATAAGGGCAGAATTCTCCCCTCCCAGGACTGGGGCTGGAGGATGTTGCATGTTTAAGGGATCCTGACCAGGAAACCTCCCACTTGCTCTCCGACGTAATATCTCTATTACTGTGGTGACCAGACCCCTGGGGTGCCACACATGGCTCTTGTAAGGGGCATTGCAGTTCCTCATAATTTTTGGAAAGCCTTCCATTCACTGCTTAGGCCAACAGTGCACAGGAGACCCAGTTGCTATAAATGGAAAAAAAGGTTTAGTTAATGCCCTCTGACCTCCATGTCATTTCCAAGGGGCATTGGAGTGCCTCGAAATTTTTGGTAGGCATTGCACTCACTGTATGCCCTATAACTATGTAGCCGAACCGCTCCTTTTGTTACAGAAACATATCCTACAAGACATATGTGGTTGACTGGCCTGATATTGATGTGAATGGTCCCTGTTCCTCCTGCTCTTTCTCCTTTGCAACTACTTCATCCATCATTTATCACCTGAAGCTTTGTTTTAACGGGAGTCATAGAACTTGGATAGTAGCAGGAAAACATCCAGCAATCCTCGGAGGAGGTAGGATATGCGCCAAAACGCTGACCACCTCAGGCCTAGCCGCTACTACATTCATGCGCTTGCATTACAACAAAACAAAGCAGATGCTAACTTCTATCATCCTCATCATGCTCCTCACCTTGGCACTCTCAACTCCCCTGATGGAGAAGCCAGGGCCCACCGGAGGAGTCTGATAGTCCGGTGGGCTCGGCCAATGCTGCCCTAAAGCAGGCCAGGCTAAGAAAAGTGTGGGAAAGGTTACCAGGACAAATAGGGGTGGCTGGGGACCGAGTATGGACACCCGGCCACCCCCTGGAGGCTGGGGAGCAAGTGGGGACACCCGGCCACCAGGCGGCTGGGGACTGAGTATGGATACCAGGCCGCCGACACAGCCATGGCGTGGTGGCCAGATTCCGCCTCCACATGCCTAAAAGGCCCAATTTAAAGTGCAAGCAAGTAAGCAGTATGGTATTGCAGCCTGGGGGTGGGTGGCAGGCTGCATACTTGCGCTTGCATTGGGAGAGGAATGGGAGAGGTACAATTGAACACTGCCCTGGGACAAGCACTTGAATGGGGATAGTTGCAAGTCTGCAACGACAGGTGCAAGGTGGGAGGCATCTTCGCATGTACCATGAACAGGGGTTTGGCATGCACACACTACAGCGGAATAGGCTCTCCTTCCCACTAAATGCACTGGGAAGGGCACAGGTAATGTTTTGGTATACGCGCTTAATCTTATGTATAAGGCACACCAGGACAAATAGGGGCGGCTGGGGACTGAGTATGGATACCTCGCTGCCGAAGCAGCCATGAGGTAGTGGCCAGCTTCGGCCTCCTCCAAACTAAAAGGCCCCATTTCAAGTGCAAGCTAGCAGTATGGAATTGCAGTCTGGGGGTGGGTGGGTGGCAGGCTGCACACTTACACTTGCATTAAAAGAAAACATAGCAGATGCTAACTTCTGTCATCATCATCATGCTCCTCACTTTGGCACTCTCAACTCCACCGATGGAGAAGTCAGGGCCCACCGGAGGAGTTTGGTTCTCTGGTGGGCTCGTCCAATGCTGCCTAAAGCAGGCCGGGCTAAGAAAAGTGTGTGGGGGGATGTTCCAAGGAGAAATAGGGGCGGCTGGGGACCGTTTATGGACACCCGGCTGCCCCCAGGCGGCTGGGGACCGTGTGTGGACACCCGGCCGCGGGGCGGCTGGGGACCGAGTATGGACACCCGGCCGCTGGGCAGCTGGGGACTGAGTATGGATTCCAGGCCACCAACACAGCCATGACGTGGTGGCCATATTCTGCCTCCACATGCCTAAAAGGCCCAATTTCAAGTTCAAGCAAGCAAGTAGTATGGTATTGCAGCCTGGGGGTGGGTGGGTGGCAGGCTGCATACTTGCGCTTGCATTGCAAGGAATGGGGGAGGTACAATTGAACACTGCCCTGGGACTAGAACTTGCATGGGGATAGTTGCAAGTCTGCATCTTCTGATGCGGCAAGGATCACTTATGATGGGCACACTTTTAGACAGTGACCTGGGAGTCAGAGATGCTTCCAGGGGTCTTCCCAATGCTGTTCCCATGTCTTTTCAGCACTTTATGCACGTCTCACACAGCACATGGCCAGATAAGGTTGTAAAATTTTAAAATGACATTTCCCAGTGAATGCATTTGTCATAGTTGAAAGCAATACAAAAGTGTAAAAACGCATAAAAAATGCTACTTGTGAACATAGCCGAAGGTGTGGAGGAGTATTTTTGTTTTTGGTCATTTATTTTAACTTATACACAAGTCTTTTCCCTGGAAAGGATGTTCCTTAACATATTTCACAGGAAAAAAGTTTCACTTTCGTTTTTGAACGTTTTATTGTGAGCCCGTAAAAGTGGCTTAATACCTCTGACCACGTTGTTGACAGCAGTGACCTGGGGGTCAGAAATGCTTCCTGGGGCGATGCCCATGCTGTCCCCATGTCATTTGAGCACTGTCACTATCGTTTTGGGCACTTGTTAGGCTTTTAAAAGACTGCCGGTGGTGCCACCGCAAAAATGCTCGAGTCTCCCATAGACTAACATTGGGCTCGTTGCTCGGGTCGAGCACCCGAGTATCACGGAGAGCTCGGCCCGAGCTTCGAGCACCCGAGCATTTTAGTGCTCGCTCAACACTAGGTAACACCATAAGCAGATGGTGGTAATGAAGCCAGGTTGTAATAACAAAAGAAAAATATGCCACTTTTCAATTTCACTGACAGCTCCTCAGTGTCCCCCCTCCCTGCTGCTACTGAGATCTCACATTGCTTAGTGTAAGCTGCAGCTTTCAGTCAGGCTTGGTGGGCAGATACTGAATACACTTGAGACCTCTTACTCTATAGCTTGGTTGTACTAGCAGGTGTACTTATTTTTAAAAATCAATGTCAAAATCACTATATAATCATTTTTAAAAGTTTAACCTTAGTCTTCATCAAACTAGCCTGACTGACAGCTCCTCAGTGTTCCTTTTCCCTGCTGCTGCTGAGATCTCACACTGCTCAGTACAAGTTGCAGTTCTCAGTCAGGTTCTGGCAAAGACTAAATACACTCTATAACTGGATTTTAAAGCCATTCAGACATGGATTTTAAAGAAAGTACACCAGCCTGATCAAGTCTAAGAGATATGTTTTAACAATAAATGTAGCTTGTATTGGGAAATTTGGTGATAAATCGGCTTTAAATCACGTCTTCTTTTAGATTCTCATGTGCATTGTGAACGCATAAAATGATTTCATATTAAGAAACAATACAGAAGTTTTAGATGAAACTGGATATCTTTATTATTGTATATGAATACTGCTTTCTCTGCTCGGTTTGTGAACCCCAACATAATGCTTGACTCTCTGCTGGTGGGAATGATTGCATTAATATTTCAGTCATCTCTTGGTAGTAACAAGGGCACATCACATTAGGTGTGGACTGCACATGTTGCATATTTAATGCAAATGATGCATTGTCCTATAAAATATTATATTACAGTACAAGCAAAGTACAAGGCACTGTGATGGCACTCCAGATAGGTTATCAAAATATCAGAATGTAAAAACAAAAGTAAGGGCGGTGTTTAGGGTCATTGTAGGGTTCAGCATATATTCTGGTGGCCAAGGAAGAATGATTTTTTCAGAGACAATCCTTTTCAGATAATAACTATTCCAACAGTTACCTGATTACCACAAGTCCACAACTGATCACCACAAGCCCACAGCTGATCACCACAAATCCACAACTGACCTCTACAAGTGTACAACTGATCGCAATTAATCCACCACTGATCACCACAAATCCACAACTCATCGCCACAAGCCCACAAGTGATCGCCTCAAGCACACAACTGATCGCCTCAAGCCCACCATTGATCACCACAAGCCCATAGCTGATTGCCACAAGTGCACAACTTATGGCCACATGTCCATAACTGATCGCCACACGTCCACAATTGATCGCCACAAGCACACAACTGATCGCCACAAGCCCACAATAGACCTCCACAAATGCACAACTGATTGCAACAAATCCACAATTGATCACCACAAATCAACAACTGATTGCCACAAGCCCACAACTGATCGCCACAAGCTCTCAATAGACTTCCACAAATGCACAACTGATCGCCACTAGCCAACAACTGTCTGCCACAAGCCGACAATAGACCTCCACAAGTGCACAACTGATCACCTCAAGCCCACAACTGATCGCCTTAAGCCCACAACTGATCACCACAAGCCCACAACTGATCGCCACAAGCCCACAACTGATCGCCACAAGCCCACAACTGATGGCCACAAGCTCACAACTGATCGCCACAAGCCCACAACTGATCGCCACAAGCCCAGCTCCCTTTACAATAGCTTTTGAAAGGTGAAGCTGTTGCCATCCCAACCGGTAGTATTAGTTGATGACTTGAGGACATCCAGCATCAATAACATCACATCCATTAATCAAGTGACCAGTCCCGTCTCAGCAGTCACACGCCGTTCATGCAAACATCACCACTGAGGCCAGAGATTGGCAGCAGCGATAACAAGAATGTTGGAAGTGACCTTACTGCTGTTGGATCAGCGGGAACCTATATAGAGGCTGCGAGATTTTCTTAAATACTGGACAACCCTTTTAAATTATTTGTATCACCAGGATTACTGCCTGTGACAAGGAAGTCAAAGGCAAAATAGTTCCACGCTGCTCAACAGTCTAAATAGGCACAAGGCATAGACAAGGAGAGAATATTTATAAGACCATATCCTTGTGGATCCCATTGACTTATAAAGGGACCCATGTATTTCCAAAATGTTTGTTTTGAATGTAAATGGTTTTAAACATAGTTGTAATTGAGAAATCTATCGAAGGACGAAAGGGTGAATCCACAATAAATCCACCATTATGTAGGTGCTTTTAGGGTATGTTCCCACAGGGCAGATTTACTGAATTGCATCGGTCCTGTAGGTAAATGGAGCCATTTTTCCAACATGGTTTACTTTTGTATTTGGAGTCAGCAATCTATCAACTGGTTTGCAGATTGCGGGATGTGTTGACTTTGCTGAATGTTACACAACATGTGTGTATATGAGGTCAGCAGTAATGGCTGGGACATTACTGGAACATTCCCTGACAATTATTTTCCCACAACAAGTTTGTACATTGGTGGCGGAGTATATAACTAGCATCATTAATATTAAGCGGTAGAAAGATAGATACAACGCTGGAGGGGATTAATAATCTCATTGCTCTTCCACTTAGTAGCATGGAGTCACCAATTGGGAATCAGCTCGGAAGTAACTTTATAAAGAACAGATGCAAAACCCAAGAATTCTCTTGATATTGTAACTGCAAAATAAAAGCATCCAAAGTTGTTTTATCAACTGGATTGTAGCTGGAAATTCAGTCCCCCTTCTATATTTATGTGTGAAATTAAAAAAAAAAAAAAAAAAAAAGAAAAAAGTCATAAAAATTTCACCAAGTTCCGCAAGTTTCTTTCTACACATATGGGACAACATGCTGATATATAGTAAAATTAATGCTGTACTAGAAACTGATGCATCAGGATGAAACTTTATTAAAGGGGTTGTCCGGAAAAAGAAAATAGCACCACTCTTGCTCATGGGCTACATCAGGTATTCAAGTTAAAGGGGTTTTCCCACAAATAAAAGTTCTTTTTAATCAATAGATCTTGGAATGATAATAAGTTTCACAATTGAATGTATTTAAATAAAATGTTCCTGTGCTGAGATAATCTTAAAAATATGCTCCTGTGGCAAAGGCACGATAATGGGGGGCTAGTTTAAGCATTAAATTCCCTATTATTTATGTATGCCAATGGGTACAGTGCTCACAAGGTGTCACGGGTGTGTCAGGTGTGACAGACAGTCATTCTGGATCCAGATGTAGAAAGTCATTGCGCTTGGCTCTGCAAGCACCTTCTTGATCTTTCCATCTCTGCAGTGCAGTGATATCTTGCTCTCTTTGGGACCTTGCAGTTACCTTCACCTTCTGCTGTTAATTGACACACCCTTGCTGGATGTTTAAATACCCTCAGTTTCTCCAGAGAGTTGCCGGTGATGGCTCTATTTTCCTCTGTCCAGGCTTGAAGTACTAGCAGTCAGCTAGTGGCTTCTTGGAGTTTCCTTGAAGGATAGTTGGCGTGATCTCTCCGGTGTCTTCTTAAGCTAAGTGTTTCTGTGGCATCCCAGGGGTCTGGTTACCACAGTAATAGAAATATTATGTCTGAGAGCAAGTGGGAGGTTTCCCTGGTCAGGAGCCCTAAGCATGCAACACCGCCCGCCCAGACCTGGGAGGGGAGGAATCTGCCCTTATAAACTGGGTCTGGGGCGGGATTAAGTGAGTCAGAGCCTGGAGACAGTTCCAGACACAGGGAAAGTGTCAGCAAGGAGCTCTGTAGGAGCAGGAGCGAGTGCCAGGGGCTGGAAGCTAGATAGCTCGCCCTGGCTGAAGACATTTAGACCGGACACGGAGTCCGAGGCTGTGGGGACATCCAGGTCCAGCAGCAGAATCCAACCGGCAGGGGATTCCATGTCCTCTGGCCAGAGAAGCCCGGAGGCACGGTCACAAGCAAGGGACCAGCACCGCCATCAAGAAGCGGAGGCTAACAGAAGGCCCCAAGTCACCGGCCGTACGGGTGAGCACCACACGGTATACTCAGGGACGTGGGCTACTTCTACCCGCACACAGCAAGGTAGCCAGGAAAGAGTACAGATAGACGGGGAGGCCTACAACTCCACCTGGCCAGGGGAGATCCTGCTAGCTCTCAGACTGACCAGGCCTCTACTGCTAGCCAGTACTCCCGGGAGGGTCTGCTTTATAACATCAGTAAAGACCCTGAACTGCACTGAACGGACTCTGAGTTATTCCTGCTGCACTCGTGCACCATCACTCCCATCATCCACACTAACTGCCCTGAGGCTATACTCCTCCCGTGGGGAGTCATCCCGTTCTTAGCTGCACACACAACACCGGCCTCAGCGGTCTGCCTTGCAGCGGCGGTCCCCACTGACCGCAATCCACGGGTGGTGTAGTTGGACTATTATCTCACTAATAAGACTGCCACTGAATTGACCACCCTGGGCACGGACCGGGTCAGCGCCACGGAGACTACAACCCCCAGCGATCCGGCTCCGGGTATTCCCTGCACAACACAGGCCCAGGGGGCGCGTCATTTCCCTTGTCTACCTGTTTCTCTTTAGTTGCAGTGGGGGCTGACTAATGCTCACCCCGTCCCCTCCCTATCTAGGGCCTATCGCTAGGGGCAGTCAGGGATTAGGTTTCCCGCTGGGCGGTAGGTACGGAACCTATTTAGGGACGTTAAGGGAGACAGGGTGTTATCAGATCTGCCTAGGGGTCTCCACTTCCACTTTCCCTAGTGCTTGGGCTTCCTCCCTCTGTTCCCGTCGTTGTGCACTTAGTCTTTCCCTCACCTTGCGTGACACAAGGGCATTGTTAAATGGTTTGTCCAGGCATATAAATACTATCAATACCAGATCGGAGGGGGTCCGACACCTGGCACCCACAAGAATCAGTTGTTTTTTGCTTCAGCAGTGGCCAGATGTAAATGACGCGCCCCCTGGGCCTAGCGTACACGTGTAGTGGGGTACCCGGAACCAGGTCTCTGGGGGGTTGTAGTCTCCGTGGCGGTGACCCGGTCCTGTGGCTCAGGGCGGTCAAACCAGTGGCAGTCTTTATAGGGTTTTAAGTTAATTGTCCGACTACGCCACCCGTGGATTGCGGTCAGTGTGGACCGCCGCTGCAAGGTAGACCGCTGGGGCTGATGGTGTATGCAGCTGAGGTAGTGTGACTCCCCACGGGAAGAGTGCAGCCCCAGGGCGGGAAGAGTGCAGCCCCAGGGCAGTAAGAGTGGATGATGGGAGTGATGGTGCACGGGCGTCCCAGCACTAGTAGTGCTGGTGCGGCGATGAAGCACAGAGACGTGGGGTTGCAGTTCAAGTTCTTTACTCACAGTTCTTTATATTCCAAGTCACTCCGCCGACAATGACTGCCCAAGCCGTGCTGCGTCCACCAGTTGCGGGGCTCGGTCAACCCCCAGGCAATTCCAGAGTGTGTCACAGGACTCCCTTCTATTCCTTTCTCTGGCCGTGCCCCACCAGTGACACTACGTCTGTCCAGCTCCCGCGGGCCTTCTCTTGGTAGGGCTTCGTGCTCACCTCCCTGACCCTATGTGGTGTGCCTTTCTAGTAGGTGTAGCGAGGGGTCGCACCAAGATATGATCACGACCGCCGGTCCTTGGCTGAGGATTAGTCGCCTCCACCAACTTGGGATCCGGTACCCTGTTCTGCCAACCCGTCACCCATATTCTCCTGGGTCCTTAGGGTTCTTTCTGCCTTCGTGTCTCTGGGCCTCTCTTGGTGTTCTGTTCCTTCTCACTTTCCTTTCTGTTTCCATTCCTCTCCTCTGGCTCCGGCCTTCCTCCTAGGCCTGCCTCATGGAGCTGGGCCCAGACTGAGCCACAGCTCCCTGTCAGCCCTCTTGGCTGAACTCCTTCTCTCCTCCTCCTCACTGTCTGAACTCACTTCTTCTACTTCCAGAACTAAGATGGTGCCCACCTTTTATACCTCCCTCTCTGTGTATGAGCCCAGGTGACTTGCAACCAATGGGCTCCTGCCTATGCCCAGAAACCGTCCCCTCCTGCTCCTACATCACTGGGTTTTCCTCCCCCCTCCCCACTCCAGCCAGGGACAGATTCTGTCGTGCCTGCATTACTGTCTAATGGGAGCACCGTTGAGTTGTCCCCCGGAAATGGGGTGTGTGTGATGCATGCAGCTAAACGAGCCCTGGTCCACACTCCATCCTTACCCGGGAGTGGAATATCACATCTCTGGTTTGAGGTGCAATACCCCTGTAGCGGCCGAACCCTCGGGGCGCTACATAAACACTTTGAACAGAGTGTAGTGGCCTCTGTCGGCTACTGTAGCACAGTTTCTGTACAAAGGAATAGGAACTGTGGTGTAGTACCAGGCTGTGGCCAGCAGAGGTTAGAACAGTTTGACTGTGCTGCGCAAAGTGTTTACATCCAGCCGCCGCTGGACCAAAAAACCAGTTGATTTGTGGCGGCGCCAGCAGGGTGTCGGACACCCACCAATATGGTATTGATGACCTATCCTGTAAATATCGAAAGCCTGGACAACCCCTTTAAGGCAGTAGCAAAACAGATTTGATTGGGGTTGCGTTCTAAGAAGTCAATTAATATTAGATGAATGTGTAAAATAAAGTTATTTGATCATGTTTGGATCGAATGATACAACTCCCAATTCCTGCCCACCACAAGAATCATCAAATCACGAGTTTTATGGCAAAGTCTTAAACTTCGTATATTAATTTTTTTTAATCAAATCACAGAAATAAATCAATTTTCCATTTAAAGAATTGCAATGTACACAGGATTTTGATTTTTTTTTTTATGTTTTGTTTTTGAGGTTTTAGCTTTTGCATTCCCACCAAAAAGACTAAGTTGAGTCCGATATTCCTAATGTCTTCCCCATATGTGAAAAATCTGGCCACAATTAATCATGTTAGACTCAAATACATTGATATATGGATGCAGAAAACCACATTTACGCCGATGGGCTGAGGTTCCTGTGTCCATCTGAGTACAAGTGTACTGAGAGGAGTTAAACTACAGACAGACAAAGCAGCCAAACATCATGTTATAATCCGGAACATGTATCCTTACTGAATTAAAGGGAATTTACGCTGAAATAATTCTCCTGAAAGCAAAATATTTTGTTCCTTAAAAGACAAGTATGCTGTATCTCATTAATGTCTTTCACTGGATATTCTAAAATACAAAATAGTCATGTTCGATCAATATGGTAAATTCAACCTTAAAAAAAAGGAAAATTCCACCTTAAAACAAAATTAAGGTGGCTAATGTAAAACTAAAATTTACTTTGCCAATAACGTGAAGTACTTCATTAGCTTTACGTTTAATTCTGTTCATTTAGGACTTTAGACCATGTTGTGTAAATAAGAAATCAACCTTTTCAATGCCCCTTTTATGTATTCTTCAATCTCTGCCCCCTGTGTCACACGTAAATCTGAAACTTCTCATTGACCTTTAAACAAAGACCAGTAGATTTCATTTTTGGGTCATTAGGTTGTTTTTTATGCCAGAAAACTGACGTAAAAGCTTTAAAAAGCAACGCTGAGTTGCACAACAATTTTTTGACTTTTGGTGTTTTAACACAAGTTTGAATCAGCTCCGCCAAAATGGATGAAGCTGTGGAGGAGGCGGAGCGGGATGCGGCCTCGCCCGCCTATTCAATTAATCAAAATGCCTGTCACGTTTCCTCTGCTCAGTGTGTCTTGGATGCAGTGACTGATAGCTCAGTCGTCCAATCAATGCAGGGGCATGCTGAGCTGTCTGTATTTTGATTGACAGCTCAACCATCCAGTCGAAGCCTCAGAGGTGCTGAGCTTCCTTCAGGTGTTCCCTTTTCCAAGTGATTACCCAGCTACTTAGCTAAGCTGTCAGTCTCAAGTCTCTGCCAGACTTAGCATTTGCTTGGTGGTTTGCTTTGTATTCCTGTGCTCTGTTTAGTGATCTATTGCTGCCTGACCTTGGACCTTGTCCTGACCATCCGTTCGCCTAGCCCCTTCGCTCTGATCCGCTATCTTCCTGGTATTCTGATCTCGGACTGTGACCCAACTTCAGCTTTGTATTTCACCTTTAGTTTACTACGTGCTCTCTTGGTATCTGACCCCAGAGCATTTGACTACTCTGCCTCATGGCTTGTCCATGAGTAGTGACTAGTGTCACAATGCCAGAGTTTTGTACAGCATAAATGCTACGACTAGTGTAGTTTTTCTGGCACGGCACATGCAAGTGCATGCCACTCAGAGGATGCGCCAGTTTCATTAAGTAGCATGTGCCTCTTAATGAATTCGGCGCCTTGAACTCCAGCAAAATTGGCACAGAGCAAACGTGCGCTACACCAGCCTTGATGTAGTAGGAGTGCCTGCTAATCTCGTTTTGCAGTGAAGTGCACTTAAGTGAGTCATACAGAAACGGATGAATCTTCGGCCGGTTTCACACATCAGTGTTTTGAGGTCCATACTTGGTCGCTGATCTTCTGACCCAAATTCAACAGCCACATATATGCGCCTGTAATGCAGGTGCCAGAATGCAACACACAGAGACATAAGGAAAGGACAGTCAGAGATAAATATAAACAGTTTATATATAGATATAACAGGTATTCTGAACAAGGGAATGGCAACAGGGGTAATGAACGGTAATTTGAAATATTAACAAAATGCGAAGTCTCTCAAGGTAGTGTTGTGCACCCAACCATGGGAGTCACCACGTCAGTCACCGGTTATTCCCCCTAGGCAGAAAGTCTTTTCCGGACAAAGTCAATTAAATCACGTTTAGCTTCTTCCGCCCCAACCGTTCCCCTCCCAACCTGAGTACCTAAACCCAGCTGGCCCCGGTACCGTGAGTCAACAGTAGAAGTGACGGCCCTGTTCACGTATGAAGCTTCTCTGCTTTCACTGGCGTGACTTTCCTGGCTCAGCCGTCTCCCAAATCCTATCTTCCTGGCCGTTGGAGGCAGTCTCTCAAGCCGTGGATAGGGGGGTCCAGACCTCGTCAGTCGGCGGGCGACGTCGGGTTCCGCAAACTCACTCAGCACCGCAAGCAGGTTCCGGCTCTCCTCAGTAGGCACAGCACTCGGGGCACATCTGTGAGGGATCCGGAGTTCATCCACCGGTGTCCAACTGTGCCACCTGGCAGGCCTCTGGCTTAGGCCTGCCACGTGGGGCTTCTCAGCACGTAGGGAGCACGTCTGCTCCTCTCTGCTGTTGGCGCCCAAAAAAAACCTCAGGCTTGGCGCGCTGGCCTCTTATATCCAGGAACTCCTTCCTGGAAGTCACCTGACTGGGTCCAGCATCTAAATCTGCTCCCCCTTCAACTTCCCTTGTACATCTTGGTTCCGCGTGACTGTGCCTGACCAGCAGATGGCACTCTCTCTCCATCTTTGAAGCATCACACCTGTCGAGGTTCACATGGTCTTAGAGCTGCTGGCAGGAGGTGTCTCCCACATCCGACATATAAAAGATGGCCATGTTTGAAGTAAGTCTCAGGCTTCATTCAGACGTCAGTGTTCCACTCCCATGTTCTCTGTGTTTTTCACGGATAGAATTATAGCCTACGGGGCTGTTCACATGTCCGTGTGTTTTTGCAGATCATGCCTCAGCAATAAAAATAGAAACGTTGTTATTATCAGAGTCAAGTTTCAAAATAGCACATTCAAATCTATGAATTCTCGAAAAACTCAGACAGTACATGCATGGGATCCTAATGCCGTCTATTTTTCAAGGAATCATAGAATGTTAGAGTTGGAGGGGACCTCCAGGGTCATCGTGTCCAACCCCCTGCTCAATGCTGGATTCACTAAACCATCTCAGACAGATGTCTGTCCAGCCTCTGTGTGAAGACTTCCATTAAAGGAGAACTCGCCACTCGCCATTGATCACCATCACTGTCAAAAAGTTTTTTCTAAGATCTAATCTGTATCTTCTCCCCTTCAGTTTCATTCCATTGCTTCTCGTGTTTCCATGAGCAAATGAGAATAAGGATGATCCCTCTACACTGTGACATCCCTTCAGATATTTGTAGACAGCTATTAAGTCTCCTCTCAGTCTTCTCTTTTGCAAGCTAAACATTTCCCAAATCCATTGTTTGATAGGAGAAACTTGGGAAACTTTCATCACTTTTTTGGGCGGCTGCAGACCCCGGGTTGTCATGCCAACCCATCGGTGACTCACGATCTTTGATGGGGTCACCGATGAGCGGGGTAAGTGACGCGCTTCTGGAGCAGCGCTGTTAAATGCCGCTGTCAGAGATTGACAGCGGCATTTAACTAGTTAACATCCGCGCGTGGATCACGATTCCACCTGTGGCTGTTGGGGGCTCGTGTCAGCTGTAAGGATCAGCTGACATGAGCCCGGTTTAGTGCAGGCTCAACACCGGAGCCCGTGCTTAACAGGGGGTTATGACGTGGTGCGTACTATTATGTACCACGACATAAAGGGGTTAAAGGCAGAGTTCCTGTAGTATTTTATTGCTTCAAAAACTCGGTGGGTTCGCCTCAGTTTATTAGACATCACGTGCACATATGCTTGAAGGAATTTTCTGATTTTGTAACACCCTTGTCCCCCAGATGTAGTTTGTTTTAAAGAAACAATCTGTGCTTTAGTCACCCTCCCCGGGCCATGGCTGAGCCTCTGCCTATGCTCCCAGTATCTGTTATTGTCTACAGCTCTGATGTCACATTGAGAACACTGCAGCCAATCAGTGAGCTTATTGGCTCTGCCGAAGCTGACGGCACAAGTCGCTAAGAACCGCTGAGCTCACTGATTGCCTGCAGTGCTGTCAACATGACAATAACAGGCGGCGGTGACTCGATGCTGAACCCGGGGAGGGTGAGTAAAGCATATCTTGTTTTTTGTTTTAAACAAACTGCAGCTGGGAGATAGAAATTGTACAAAAGTGAAAAACCCTTTTAAATGTGGACACTAAGGTGTCTAAAAAAAATTTTTTGGGGGGGGGTGTTTTTTTTTTTACTTTTTTTGAAGACCACACACATTTCACTACAGAATTAAATCTAATAATAAAGCTAAAACTATATCCATAAGACATTTCCTTTAATGCAATGATTAGAATGTAATGTGCTTCACTCTCCTGCAGGTTAGTAGTAAGGTACGAGATTACATCTCCGAACATTTTCACTTCTTCACAGGAAACAAACACATAAATATTTCAGGGATTGAATTTTTCTGTGGACGCCAACTGCAGATGCAGCCAATGTTGTTGTAACTGCGGGTGCCTGCCACACACAAAGCTCCGAGGAGGGGGCGCAGAACCAGAGACCAGGGAAAGTTTGTAAAACTAGCTCACCAGTACATTCTCAGTGCCATGTAACATATTGTCCTGTACTGTACAGAGCCTTGTGGGCAGTAGTGTCAGCCATAAATTATTTCCAATAAATGAAAAATCTCCAAAATGGAGCAATTTTATTTATTTTATTTTTTTTAAGTATTTACGATATATTAGGAAATGCTGGACATTCTCCAGATCTTCACCCACTCCACACTGTATTAATGCATTTAAAATGCACATGTTTTTTGGAAATCTGTGTTGGAGATGTTTAATATTTGTAATAGAGAGGATTAAATCTTTTGCAATCCAAATTGCTCAGCTTCGGAATATTTTTTTCCCCAATTATTCGATTAGCTGTAAATAAATTTGCTACAAATCACAGATACTCTAATTGTCCTGAAAAAAGTGTAAAGTGATTTACTGTATTTCTAACATAAAAAATGGCATTTTCTATCATTTTTGCATCCATGTATCACTCCCTTTAGCACTGCTGCTAAATTATGCTGCTGTGGATGTACTTTGGCCAAAATCAGTCTCCTTCCCCCTCTGACAGCTGACAATATGGTCCCTTCTTACTTCACCTGCAGAGGGAATCTTTTCAGCTATGCTGAGATGTTATTGTATTAAATCTCTCCTCCCCTGACGAGTAGGGCTAGAAGCTATTTTAATTGGCTACTTTATTTGTAGAAAGACTAAGCGTGTGTGTACCCCAGCAGTCAGCTCGTTAGCTGAAGGTGCACATTTCTATACACTAAAGGGAGTGGTGGACACAGACAGAAGAGGCCTCTGTGCAAGAACAGTATAAGATCCCTTTGCAGTCCAATAGCTCATCATAATGCACAATCCCATCTCCTTTGGAGGCGGTAGTGGGCCCACTTACCTCTTCGGCCCCTGTGCGGCTGCACAGGTTGGTATGTCTGCCCCTGCACTAAAATCTGAATGCTTGTAATTACTATAACGCCATGAATTTGTGACAACAAAGATAGAATACATCTAAAGAATGATGAACTAAAAACTAGCAGAGCTGAGAAGTTATAGACCAGTTCTTTATGGATTGCACACAACGCTAAACCTTCTGTAATGATTCCTCCTATCAATGTGTCTGGACGCAGTGAATGACAACTCTGCTGTCCAATCTAGGACGGGGACGTGCTGAGCGTTAAGTATGGTGATTGAATGGCTAAACTGTCACTCGACACTGACAGCTCCACATGCCCCAGCATTCGAATGGACGGCTGAGCTGTCAATCAGTGTGCCGGGGCTTCATCCATGTGTCTCCTGTTCAGAGTAATTACCTGGCTATTTAGCCAGCTCTCTGCCTTAGATTACTAATTGTAGCTTTGCTCAAAATGTGTGTTTGCTCTGTGCTCCTAGTCTTGTATTCTGATCTTTGCTGCTCCACCTTGGATTTGCCTTGACCATCCATTTGCCTAGCCCTTTTGTCGTGATCCGCTACCTTCTTGGAATTCTGACCTCGGACCGTGACCTGAATACGCCTTTGTCTCACCCCTCTGTCTATGACTTACCCTCTTGCCTTTTGACCTCGAACCTCTTGACTATCCAGCCTCACGACTTGTCCGTGAGTAGTGACTAGCGTCACACCCTCCTCCTATGTTGGCACTATGTTCAATAGTTCTTGACTCAAAACTTCTGCAATGAGTTTATCTAGAAAATTCTATCTACATGTTTTATTAAAGTTATTCACACTATTAAGTTAAATTTTCACATATTAGCTGACTTAATTTCCTTGTAAGACAACTGTTTCTTTTATAAGGTGGTATCTTCATTACAAATGGAGCATCACTAAATTAGTATATTAGATACAGCAAAATATATTACTGAAAGACGTTGTATTCCTCTTTGGAGGCATATTCTAAAAGGTAACCGTAGGTATATAATATAGGAATAAGTGCATGCAGAATGTTTGTGTAACAGATAATAATAATGATAGCAATGCTATTTACCTGACCAACTCAAAGGGATAATTTCATGGGCAAACAGAAAGCCATGGCAAACACAGCAAATAGGGTTGCCAACCACCGAAAATATTTTTCCTTGGCAATTTTTCACAAACTTGGTGTCAGCTGCCACATGTCAACACTTCCCGTTATTGACACATGGTATATAGGTAATGAAATAGGATAAAGGCGTTTCAAAAACATATTTACACTTTGGTCTAAACCGCTGGCAAGAAAAAAACATGGAAAGAACACATCAAAGCAAAAAAGTCAATAGTGCATAAGCTAGTAATACAAACCTATTAGTATTAGACAAAGTTAGAGCGATTTTTTTTTTCAAACCAATTTCCACATAATTATATAATAAAGGACATGTATATGCAATATAACACAATTATGTATCCACACAATAAACATATTGATAGAATGGCTTCATCTGCAAGCTGGAGCAATAATAAGGTTACAGGGAGTCAATCAGCACAAAATGACTGTTCAAACCAAGCACAGGTGCTCGTTGTGTGGCGCCCAGGGGATGGGGACTACTCGGCGCCCGGGTCTTAATGCCTGGTCTTGGGGGATGTCGCGGTGGTCGGCTCCCGGGCCCGTACCCTGGAGTCTCTCTTAAAAAGGGGAAAATGAAATGTCAAAGTTTGTGACGCCACCTGTGGTGTCTGGTGAGGATCACCAGCGCTGCGGCAGCCCACTGAGGCCGGTGTTACGGCAGCTTTGATGGTGTAGCTCCCCACAGGTGGAGCTAGGCCTCAGGGCAGCAATGTTTGACGAGGTGCACGATATGGCGGTGACCCAGCCGAGTCCAAGGAAGAACAGGGGACACACACACACTCGGTTTGCTTCTGTACCTTTTACTGGTGGAAATGCAGGTACCGTCCGGAGTACTGTACAGTCATGGCCAAAAGTATTGAGAATGACACCAAAATTATATTTTCACATGATCTGCTGGCCTCTGGTTTTTATTAGTGTTTGTCTGATGTTTATATCACATACAGAAATATAATTGCAATCATATTATAAGTACCAATAGGTTATATTGACAGTTAGAATGAGTTAATGCAGCAAGTCAATATTTCCAGTGTTGCCCCTTCTTCTTCAAGACCTCTGTAATTCTCCCTGGCATGGTCTCAATCAACTTTTGGACCAAATCCTGACTGATAGCAGTCCATTCTTGCATAATCAATGCTTGCATTTTGCCAGAATTTTTTGGTTTTTGTTTGTCCACCCGTCTCTTGATGATTGACCACAAGTTCTCAATGGGATTAAGATCTGGGGAGTTTCCAGGCCATGGACCCAAAATCTCTATGTTTTGTTCCATGAGCCATTTAGTTATCACCTTTGCTTTATGGCAAGGTGCTCCATCATGCTGGAAAAGGCATTGTTGGGCGCCAAACTGCTCTTGGACGGTTGGGAGAAGTTGCTCTTGGAGGACATTCTGGTACCATTCTTTATTCATGGCTGTGTTTTTAGGCAAGACTGTGAGTGAGCCGATTCCCTTGGCTGAGAAGCAACCCCACACATGAATGGTTTCAGGATGCTTTACAGTTGGCATGAGACAAGACTGGTGGTAGCGCTCACCTCTTCTTCTCCGAATAAGCTGTTTTCCAGATGTCCCAAACAATCGAAAAGGGGATTCATCAGAGAAAATGACTTTGCCCCAGTCCTCAGCAGTCCACTCCCTGTACCTTTTGCAGAATATCAGTCGGTCCCTGATGTTTTTTCTGGAGAGAAGTGGCTTCTTTGCTGCCCTCCTTGAAACCAGCCCTTGCTCAAAGAGTCTCCGCCTCACAGTGCGTGCAGAAGCACTCACACCAGCCTGTTGCCATTCCTGAGCAAGCTCGGCACTGCTGGTAGTCCGATCCCGCAGCTGAAACAGTTTTAAGATACGGTCCTGGCGCTTGCTGGTCTTTCTTGGGCGCCCTGGAGCCTTTTTGACAACAATGGAAGCTCTCTCCTTGAAGTTCTTGATGATGCGATAGATTGTTGACTGAGGTGAAATCTTTGTAGCTGCGATACTCTTCCCTGTTAGGCCATTTTTGTGCAGTGCAATGATGGCTGCACGTGTTTCTTTAGAGATAACCATGGTTAACTGAAGAGAAACAATGATACCAAGAACCAGCCTCCTTTTAAAGTGTCCAGTGATGTCATTCTTACTTAATCATGACTGATTGATCGCCAGCCCTGTCCTCATCATCACCCACACCTGTGTTAATCGATCAATCACTAAAACAATGTTAGCTGCTCCTTTTAAGGCAGGACTGCAATGATGTTGAAATGTGTTTTGGGGGTTAAAGTTCATTTTCTGGGCAAATATTGACTTTGCAAGTACAGTAATTGCTGTTAAGCTGATCACTATTTGACATTCAGGAGTATATGCAAATTGCCATTACAAAAAATGAAGCAGTAAACTTTGGAAAAATTACTATTTGTCTCATTCTCAATACTTTTGGCCATGACTGTAGAGTGAGGGGTGCACTGCAGGACTCTCCCCAGTGAGCAGGTGTAGGGCCTCCTGTTTCTTCGCCGCTTAGTGTTAGTGTTTGACCTGCCTGGAGCTAGGCCTAACTTAGTCTCTGTTCTGCACTGGCTGATCCTGTGGTAGGGCCTTCTGTTGGAGTACACACTCCCTGGTATATGGGGCCTCGGTAACTCCTGACCCTGGTATAACAGTCAGCGTTTGGTATTCCTGGGACATGTAGTTCGCCAGGGTTTCTGGTTGTCTTCTGCTGGGTGTAAAGACTCCCTGCAGACTCGGACCCGGTGTCCGGTATATGGTTTCTGGGGTGAGCTGGTAAAGCTCCTCTGCCCCCAATGCTACTCACTCCTCTAGCCTTTGGCCTACTCGGGCCCTCACTGGGCTATACACACTGGCAGTTAGCTGGCTGCCTCTTCTGCTGCTCTCTGAGCGTCAGCAACGCTCCTAGCTCACTTAACTCGAGCTGCTTGAGTCTGACTGAGCTCCACTGCAGACTGACCTGTTTCTCTGTGTCTCACTCTGCAGGAACTGGCTGTGGACTCCAGACTGTTCTGTCTCCACTCACTTCTTGAGGAGAACTAACTCACAGACTGACTCTGCCTAGCTCCACCCTCCGTATATATATCCCTATCCGGGCTCCCTCTGGTGGTCTGAGGTAGAGTGGAGGTGTGTGTATGCTCTGAGGGCCTCTTGTGGAGAAAACCTGAAATGCACCCCTCCAGGATCTGTGGCTCCATGTGCAGCAGGGCGTCACAGTTGCACCCACACAGTTCAGTTCAGGGCACCTTCCCATTTGTTTTGCATTTATCTTTGCCTCCTTTTCCTTGATTGAGAGCTCTAGATTTAAAGGACCCTGAGGAGGGTGGAGACAGATGGAGAACAGGTAGGCGGGAAGGTGCCCCGAACTGTATGGCCACAACAAGGATTCACTGATGTCATGTGCTTAGTTTGAACAGTCATTTTGTACTGATAGATTCCTTATAAAGACTGTAAGGTTGCTAATGGACACATAGTTGAGGGGAGGTATGTATCACAGAGATGGCTGTCCTCTGTGATGTAACCCAGAGTGTTTCACAAGTGCACGTAAGCACTAAGAGGACGGTTTGGTGTACCTGGGACTGTGTTACAGGTAGTTTGAGAGATGGGCGGGTCTTGTCACCCACATACCTCACCTCTGGGTGTGGTTAAGATATAAAATGGTGGCCGTTGTTTGGCACATGGTCTGTGTGTTTGGAGGGAGTAGGCCTCCTGTGTGTTGTGGTCTCCCGACTGAGCCAGTGGACTGGATGCTACCCAGCCTGTGTGACCACAGAACTGGCTAACCAGAAACTTTGCCTTAAGGACTCTTTACTTTGTTTTTGCCTGAACTATAGGCTGTTTGTATTCCTTTTTGCTTTTGCCTGGTTTATGACATAATAAACCGACATGGACATTTAAAGGAACATGCTTCCTGTTAGCCTCCCGACGTACCTGAGTGAGTAGAACCCCCACAAGACGTAAAGAAGTGTTCTGATGTCATCCAGTGATGACATATTGTGAGGATACGACATTACTTTAGAGCAGCACAGTGGCTCAATGGTGGAGTCCAGGGTTCAAATCCCACTAGAGACTGCATCAAACAAGGACATTGTATGTTTTTCCTTTGTTTGGCATGTGGCAAGAAACTGGATTCTCTTGGGAAACCCATGTAAAGACATACTAATAAGGAAATTAGATTGTGAGCCCCAATGGGGACAATGATGATGATGTCTGTAAAGTGCTGCGGAATATGATGTCGCTATATAAATATATAGAAATACTTTGTAATTTGAAGTGTCCACAGCACCGATTTTATGTTGTGGATTCTTCACTGTTTATCCCTGCACAGCAGCGGTCCTGGACATCGGCCTGCAGAGGAAACTGCAATCGGCTCCATTTATTTGATTGGCGCTTGGGTGCTGAGATGCAGGTAAAAATGGTAGGGCCACTGTGCTGAATCAGCTCTACGGTCTCTTCATTCTTCAGTATCAATGAGGAGCTCCAAGGGTCATACCCCAACCAAAATATCCCAGACATAGGCCTTCACCTTAGATCCCAGTCTTAAGTCTCTCACCTAGCCAAATCAGATCTTGTACTTTGCACTGATGAGGGGCAATACCCCGAAACACTGCAAATTGAGATTCTGGTATGGCTTTTATCCTAAGTCATATTGCAAGGCTCGGTAAAGGGTTGATTTTGACTTTTAGGATTGCTGCTTTCAACAGGTGGCGCTATAGAGTTCAAGTCCTCTTCCTCTCTGAAGAGACAATTTGCATATTTAATTTCCCAGAGGAGCATGCATGGCTTATAAGTCTCATGCTTGACTTGTCACTCTCTACAAGGAGAAATTTTACCCCTTAAAAAGCAGTCCAGAGCCTCTCATCTAGCCAAATCAGATCTTATACTTTGCACTGATGAGGGGCAACACCATGAAACACTGTCTGCAAATTGAGATTCTGGACTGGCTTTTATCCTTAGTCATATGGCAAGGATTGCTACTAGCAATAGGTGGCACTAGAATTCTAGTCCTCTTCCTCTCTGAAAAGGTGATTTGTATACTTATGGGTAAGGTGACACGACCATTTTCTGCACATTAGAGAAAAAAAACGTCCGATTATTCTGATCAGACTTTGATCACAGTGGCTTCAGTTTTTCTCGAAGGTGTAGAGAAAAAAAAAGTTTCTCAATCTTCTCCATTCTGTCAGTCCATGAAAATCGTACAGCACTTGGATGTCATCCTTGTGCGGTCCAATTTATTTTTACATGGACCAATAAACTTGCATTTCCGATTTTGATCCTCCCACACTCTCTGATCAAAATCGGACACGTCTCCATTTTTTTTTCTGCTGACCACTCGGTCCGAGGAAAAAATCGTACATGTGCACAGCCCCATAAATTATTATAGGTACGAGTGATATCCGTGAAAACCACAAATAGTACTCAGATGAGAAAATACTAGCCATAGGAGAGAGAAAAACCCATTTAAAGCATCTAGTAAAAGTCATATTCTGTTTGTAAATCAGCAAATACAGTTATTTCACAAAGTTTTCATCCCCTTGCCATTTTTTGCGTCTTGCTACCTCACAACCTGGAATTTCGATGTTTTTTTTGAGGGTTTGTATCTGTTCGTGTAAAGAACATGCCTACAACTGTGAACATTTGATTTTCTTTTTATTGTGAAGCAAAAAACAAATAGAACAAAATAACTGAAAAAGTCAGTACTTTGTAGAGCCTCCTTTTGCTGCAATTACAGCCACAAGTCACAAATTGGATTAAAAAATATTTAAACACAGGTTTTAATGTAACAAAATAGGTAACAATTCAAGGGGTTGAATACTTTCGCAAGCCACTGTAAAAGCTATCAAATAACATACTGAAAAAATTAATGACCCATTCAAAAAAGAGAAGCGGCTCCAGTTGCTAATACTACTGATGCACATTAAAAATGGTTTAGGTACATAACATAAGACAAAAGTATAATAGACATGAAGTAAATAAATGACACACTGGTACAGAGGGAGAGAAGTCCCCACCCGCGAGAACTGAATGAGGGGGACATGTAGGTTATGGTCATGCTGAGTCAGCAAAAGAGGGCAATATTTGGGCAATATCAAAGAATGGTCTGTAGCACAATAAAACCTCGCAGCAATAAAAAGGCTAATAAACTAAATACAATAAGACACATAGTAAACAACTACAAAGAGACACAATTATTGTGCATTATTGGAAACAGAACTACTAAACATGTTCCTCTCATTGTGTTGAAATATTATTTTTCAGGATGATTAATTGGATGCAAGACTGAAAAACAACATCTGGCCGGACATAAAAGGTCATAAAAAGGAATAACTGCGAGAAACTGTTAGAAACAAATATTTTTAAATTAACATGCTACTGCAGATTAGAGGCACGGTTCATTTTGGGTGGAATTAAGACTTCGTATTGGAGGTGTTTTTACGATGGGCCACCATGAGATCTTTGGCCACATCCAGCACTAATGAGCCAGCATGGTATTTAGACCCCTTGCTTGGCAGATGTAAAGTTGGCAATGCCGCTTCCTACACGCAGAACTAACAGCAGGTGAGCATCTGCCAAACGACCTCTGAAACCGAGATATTTCACTGCTGACCACACGAGCCACCGGATTTCTCTCTGCGCTCACACCCCGATTCCCATAGGACAACATTGCCCCACAAAGATTCCTTCATTCAACGGAGATAGTAAATTGCAGGTTGTAAATGTCCTGAGCTGTTAGTGGGATGTAGAGAAAAAAAAAATCAAGGAGATCTATTTTCCAATAGTTTACACAAATGTTGTTTCCACCTCTCCTGCTCGATTTATGAGTTACTTTGTGCTTGTAACCCCTTTTATTTCCAAAAAGGTATGGAAGCACATTACAGAAATGAAGAACGGAAAGAGAGAAAAATAAATAAACTTCACGAATTTAACTGAACTAACTCAAAAATATTAACGTTTATAAGACTCTGCTTTTGCCTAGAAACAGCGTCACTCTTCTCCATGGGCATTGTTTGGTATTGCAGGTTAAGGAAATGCAATACCAGGCACAGACTGAAGACAAGAGTGGCGCTGTTTTTGGACAACGATTTATATCGGTATTCCATGGCAGCATGGTGTTTGGGGTTATTTGGTTTAGGGTGAAGATGTTGGGAGAAATGTTTTAGTGACTCAGGAAGGAGAAAATATGCATTTTTATATTTTTATATATGCATTTTCTTAAGTTGTCCTGTGTTGCAATTCAAGACACAGCAACTGTAGTTGTTAGGCAGTGTATTCATGGCTACCAGATTGTCAGGCATGACTTAAAGGGGTATTCCCATCTCCAAGATCCTATCCCAATATGTAGTAGGTGTAATAATAATAATATTTGCAAATACCTAAAATTAGAAATGAAGTATAGTTCTTCTGATTTGCTATGTCTCTTTCTTTATGTGCAGGACCTTAGGCATCCATGGTTACGACCACTAATATAGTGACAGTTAGTTAGTTAGTGGCTAGTGGTTGTAACCATAAATACCTAATCTACTGCAATGCCCTGCACATAAGGAAAGAGACATGACATAGCGAATCAGAAGAACTATACTACATTTCTAATTGGAGGTATTTACTAAAATTATTATTATTACACCTAATACATTTTGGGATAGGTTCTTAGAGGTGGGAATACCCCTTTAAATCCATTGAGTTAAATTTGCACTTTCCTGAATTGGGAAGTAGTCTGGAAGCAGTTCCATCATGGCAGACTCCAACGTAGGCTCCAGTATTCACGGTAATCTGTCAGCACACAATGACTGCTCAAACTAAGCACAGGCACTCAGTGAATCAATGGTGTGACAGAGTAGTTCAGTGCTCCTTCCCACCGACTTGTTTTCCATCTATCTCCATCCTGGTTCCTGTAAAACTAAAGCTGTCAATCAAGGAAGAGGGAGGCAGAGACAGATGGAAAACCATGTATGTGGGAAGGTGCACTTGGCTATGCCAAGAGTGCACTGAGACTGAGCGCTTATACTTGGTTTGAACAGTCATTTTACACTGACAGACCCCTTTAATGACTATTTTATACAGTAAATCTAGATGGAGTATTTTTTTTTAAATTTGACTTTAATTTGTGGAGTTATTTTCAATAACAAACTATTTTTTCAAAGTTTAAGATCAGAATTTTTTGAGTATTTCACTCCATTTTAAGACTTTAGGGTAGTCATACATTACAATGGTTTTTGGGCAATTTGGTTAAGTATTGCCTCCTAATATGCACTGACCCAAGATCTGATGGGCAGATCCTGCTGTACAATTATGGTCATCTATAGGGATGAGCAGACTTGTGGAAGTTTCTGGAATTCGACTGGATCATTAGTCCAAAGTTTGGTATGGGTACCAGATCGATCGATCAATCGCTCTCTCACTCACACTCACACTCATTGCAACGGACTTCCAGGGAAAGTTCATAGTACGTAAATGTTACTCACCTGTCCAAGCTCCGGTACCAGACTTTTGTTATCATCGAAGGCTTTTTAAGGCCGGCTTAGGCAGCTGCATACCGCCTGAGTATCCTGGTAGCAGCGCACAACGTGCTTTCCAGGAGCCAAGTCACACTCCCTGCTTGGCTCTATTTCGGCAAGGTGCCTGATTATCTTTCTCAGCTGCTCCTGACAGCTATCCAGCTACCAAGTTCTACTACCTACTCGATCCTGCTATTCCTGGTACTATACAGACCCTCAACTTTGATGAAGGTATTAGATGACCAACTTGTCCCTGCTATTCAGGATGTTGCCGTTAATACTACTGTTTTTGTATGCTACCGCACTCCTGCAACAAGGGGCCTGATTGCCTACTCAACTCTGTTGCAGTAGTGCTGTCTATGTGGCGCCCCTGAGGGTTCAGTCGCCGCAGAGGTACTGCACCTCACCCAGAGGTGTGGTGTCTCCTTCTCTCAGGTAAGGAGGGAGTGCTGCCCGGGACCCCAACACCTGCATCCAACACTACACTGCTCCAGGCCAGCTGGAAGGGCAAGACGCAATGTGTTTTCCTGCTGAGCCCTGACCCTGGCTGGAGTGGGGGGAACCCAGAGGTAGGGGGAACCAGTAGTGGATGTGGGTGGAGGAAGTAGTTTAAGGGAGCACTATAGTAGTAGGCATATATAAAGGGGAGCCATTTTAGGGTGGCAGGAGAGTGAGAGGAACAGTAGTGAGAGGAAAGTTCAGAAGAACAGTCTGGGAGCAGAGTCTCAGTAGGAGCTCTGCTCCACAAGTCAGGGCCTAGTGATAGAGGCCCAGGAGGGGAGCAGAGGAGTAGGCTCCATTCTAAGAGGGGATCCTAGGGGGTACGGCGAGTGCAGGAAGGCACCCGTACGGCCCGAATCTGTCAGAAGACAGAGGGATCGCAGGCCGCAAGAAGGGGACCGGCCCCTGGCCCAGTTGTGTATTTCAAGTCTCGGCTGGAAAAATCGGAGGCTTCTGGCTTATATAGTCAGTTGCCGAAGCCGCATTCTAATCCCCAGGAGGGTCAAGCAGGTCCGGGAACTCCGACGCACAGCAGGGACTTCAGAGCACCCGAGCGGGATTGAGAGTGGGCAGCGCAGGGCAGGAGGGAGAAAGACCCAGCGTGAAGTCGGTCTAGCTAGGAACACAAGAAAGTGGGGTCCTGTCCGGTACTCCTAATCTGCCTGAGGAAGCGCGACATGGGAGGCTAGCACCCGTACAGTGCACCAGTCGAACTGTCATAAAAACTGTGAGTAAAGACTCGGATGACTGCACCGCACTGCCTCCATCCATTCTTTATCTGTGCCACCTTTCCATCTCTGCACTACAACACCCAGCGCAACCACCATCTTCCTACACTGCCCTGGAGCTAGCTCTACCTGTGGGCAGCCACACCATCCCTGCTGCCGTAACACCAGCTCCAGAGGACTGCTCCGCAGAGGCGGCACTCCCTTAGCCGCATTCCACAGGTGGCGTCACGAAGACTTTCCCAAATCCCCAATATCTTCCCCTTTTTTACTGACCGCCCTGGGTCACGGACCGGGCCAGCCACCGTGATATTCCCCGGCAACCAGAGGCCCGGCTGCCGAGTGCCCCACGGCCCTGGGGGCGCGTCAGCTTCACCCTCAACTCTGCTGAATTAAGCTGCCAAACTTCCTACACATCTCTGCTGTTCCTGTGTGTTACCACACTCCTGCAACAAGGTGCCTGACTGCCTACTAAAAACTTTTATGTAAAGTGCTTTCCACACATTTGGCTCTGCTGCATCTAGAACTTCTAGTTCCACTGATCCGCCTGCCATCCTAGATTTCCAGTTCTGTGGGGCCTCACTGTTTCACATGCAAGTCTAGCTCCGCTGCATCAAGGCAACCGTCTGTGCTGCTCACACTGACCTACGGCTTAGTAAATCCACCTCACGTGATGAGCCTTTAATAGTAAAAAGTGCTCCTCTATTACAACAGCCAGAAAACCTCCATTAATAAGTAGCAACTTTGGAATGGGATATCTCCCCATCAAAGACCTTATTTTATTTACTTATTTAAAGGGGCTATCCAGGAATAAATATTTTTTTTTACTTCGAGCCAAAAAACTAACAGGCAGGTAGTTGCTAACTAGTTAGCAACTATCAGCCTGTTCTATCCGGTGCCGGCTTAGAGAGTTCACATACCGTTCCTGCCGTTGATTCAGCTGATCTACGTCAACAGAGCAGCTCTTCTTCTCCCGAGCTGCTCTGTCGACGGGATGTGACGGCTGATGTCACGCACCATCAAAAGAGCAAAGCGAAAGAGAAGCCGCTAGTCTGTTGATGTGACATCAGCGGAAGCCGGTGAATCGCCGGCAGGAGAAATCTGTGGTCATTCTGTGCCGGCAGAGATCTGCGCTGGGCATAACAGGTTGGTAGTAGGCAACTATCCACCTGTTAGGTCTTAGGCTCATAGTAAAAAAAATAATATAGTCCTGGATAACCACTTTAACATTTATATTATATATTTCTATATACACCTTTCACATTATTTGCATATCTATGTTTCTGTTCCAGGGTCCACAGTATTACCGTAAATATATCCAGTACATGTTGACTTCCTTGACATGGTCGTATTGCCAACTTGTATACTCCCTGGGTACATTTTTGGGTCTTGTTTAATCCAAATGAAAAATCCAGTTCTCGAAAAAATTATAAAAAAAAGTATCTACAAGCAGGTAGGATGGTACCACTATGTATAAAAGCCCCCCAAAAAACTAAAAAGTCTACCCAGTCTAGTGAGGGTTACAAAGGTTTCAATGTATATATTTAAAGACAAAAGCCAAAACACAAAATAAGCATATACCCTATAGTAATAGTACATGTAAATAACATGTACCAAGCACAACTGTTCAGCCACCTGTCCATGGGAAGCTATAGAGATGAGTGAACATTTCACGTATATCAACATGTGCTACGGCTCTTTTCTTTGGTTTTGCTGTAGTTTCATGCAACTTTTACAAACAGGGGCTTGGAACTCCTTTCTGAGCTAGGCATTTCATTTATATAGCTTCCCATGGACTGGTGACTGAACAGTCGGGGCCCCTGTCCTGCTCTGCCCTTATTCACATTGAGGTCGGCTGACACAAGGTGAAGGTTTATTACTAGAGACAGGATAGGATCATTCCAACTGGGTACACCTTGTTGCGATGGAATGGCTTTTACACTTTGTAAGGTGACTGTAGGACACCTAGTGGATGGGAGATAAACCTGGAGTAATGCTTTAGTACATGTAGGACTAAAAGGTGTTAATTGGCCATGACAGATTGATTGCAAGCAGCTGAAGAGTTGGGAGAGACGGCTGCTCACCATATCTCCACTCCTGGGTGTGGTTCACTTGTAAAATGAGACCTGTTGGTCTAACACATGTCTGTGGGTATAGAGGTGTGCAGATCTCCTGGATTGAGTGCCTTTGATAAAGGACTTAGAATCTGGACTCTAATCTGGACTCTACACCAGACCGGCTAACCAGCACTATTGTATGGACTTGTTACTTTATGTTTTTTTCTTTGTGCTGGATAAAGTCAGTATTTAAGTTTTCCTGTGATGTGGTTTATGAGGACTGAAATAAAGCAGCTGGACTTTAACCCCTTAAGCCCCGCGGGTGGTTTGCACGTTAATGACCGGGCCAATTTTTACAATTCTGACCACTGTCACTTTATGAGGTAATTACTCTCGAACGCTTCAACGGATCCCCCTGATTCTGAGATTGTTTTTTCGTGACATATTGTACTTCATGATTGTGGAAAAATTTCTTCGATATCACTTGCGTTTATTTGTGAAAAAAACGGAAATTTGGCGAAAATTTTGAAAATTTTGCAATTTTCAAAATTTGAATTTTTAAGCCCTGAAATCAGAGCGATATGTCACACAAAAGAGTTAATAAATAACATTTCCCACATGTCTACTTTACATCAGCACAATTTTGGAACCAAAATTTTTTTTTGTTAGGGAGCTATAAGGGTTAAAAGTTGACCAGCGATTTCTCATTTTTCCAACAAAATTTACAAAACCATTTTTTTAGGGACCACATCACATTTGAAGTCACTTTGAGAGGTCTTTATGACAGAAAATACCCAAAAGTGACACCATTCTAAAAACTGCACCCCTCAAGGTGCTCAAAACCACATTCAAGAACTTTATTAACCCTTCAGGTGCTTCACAGGAATTTTTTGAATGTGGAAGAAAAAAATGAACATTTAACTTTTTTCACAAAAATGTTAATTTAGACCCAATTTTTTTTATTTTCACAGGGGTAACAAGAAAAAATGGACCCCAAAATTTGTTGTGCAATTTCCCCTGGGCACGCAGATACCCAATATTTGGGGAAAAAATACTGTTTGGGCGCACGGCAGGGCTCGGAAGGGAAGGAGCGCTATTTGACTTTTTGATTGTAAAATTTGCTTGAATAATTAGCGGACGCCATGTTGTGTTTGGAGAGCCCATGTGTGCCCAAACTTTGGAGCTCCCCCACAAGTGACCCCATTTTGGAAACTAGACCCCCCAAGGCACCTTTCTAGATGCATAGTGAGCACTTGGAACCCCCAGGTGCTTCACAAATTGATTCGTAACAATGAAAAAGTGAAAAAAAAAACCACTGTTTCATTTTTATGAATCAATTTGTGAAGCACCTGAGTGTTCCAAGTGCTCACAATGCATCTAGATAGGTGCCTTGGGGGGTCTAGTTTCCAAAATGGGGTCACTTGTGGGGGAGCTCCAATGTTTGGGCACACAGCGGCTCTCCAAACGCAACATGGTGTCGCTAACAATTTGAGCCGATTTTCCGTTAAATTTGTTAGAGGACACCATGTTGCATTTAGAGAGTCCCTGTGTGCCCAAACATTGGAGCTCCCCCACAAGTGACCCCATTTTGGAAACTAGACCCCCCAAGGCACCTATCTAGATGCATAGTGAGCACTTGGAACCCCCAGGTGCTTCACAAATTGATTCGTAACAATGAAAAAGTGAAAAAAAAAACACTTTTTCATTTGTATGAATCAATTTGTGAAGCACCTGAGGGTTCCAAGTGCTCACTATGCATCTAGATAGGTGCCTTGGGGGGTCTAGTTTCCAAAATGGGGTCACTTGTGGGAGAGCTCCAATGTTTGGGCACACAGGGACTCTCTAAATGCAACATGGTATCCGCTAACAAATTGAATGGAAAATTGGCTCAAATGGTTAGCGGACACCACATTGCGTTTGGAGAGCTTCTCTGTGCCCAAACTTTGGAGCTCCCCCACAAGTGACCCCATTTTGGAAACTAGACCCCCCAAGGCACCTTTCTAGATGCATAGTGAGCACTTGGAACCCCCAGGTGCTTCACAAATTGATTCTTAATAATGAAAAAGTGAAAAAAAAAACACTTTTTCATTTTTACGAATCAATTTGTGAAGCACCTAGGGGTTCCAAGTGCTCACTATGCATCTAGATAGGTGCCTTGGGGGGTCTAGTTTCCAAAATGGGGTCACTTGTGGGGGAGCTCCAATGTTTGGGCACACAGGGACTCTCTAAATGCAACATGGTATCCGCTAACAAATTGAATGGAAAATCGGCTCAAATTGTTAGCGGACGCCACATTGCGTTTGGAGAGCCCCTCTGTGCCCAAACTTTGGAGCTCCCCCACAAGTGACCCCATTTTGGAAACTAGACCCCCCAAGGCACCTTTCTAGATGCATAGTGAGCACTTGGAACCCCCAGGTGCTTCACAAATTGATTCGTAATAATGAAAAAGTGAAAAAAAAAACACTTTTTCATTTTTACGAATCAATTTGTGAAGCACCTAGGGGTTCCAAGTGCTCACTATGCATCTAGATAGGTGCCTTGGGGGGTCTAGTTTCCAAAATGGGGTCACTTGTGGGGGAGCTCCAATGTTTGGGCACACAGGGACTCTCTAAATGCAACATGGTATCCGCTAACAAATTGAATGGAAAATCGGCTCAAATTGTTAGCGGACGCCACATTGCGTTTGGAGAGCCCCTCTGTGCCCAAACTTTGGAGCTCCCCCACAAGTGACCCCATTTTGGAAACTAGACCCCCCAAGGCACCTTTCTAGATGCATAGTGAGCACTTGGAACCCCCAGGTGCTTCACAAATTGATTCGTAATAATGAAAAAGTGAAAAAAAAAACACTTTTTCATTTTTACGAATTAATTTGTGAAGCACCTAGGGGTTCCAAGTGCTCACTATGCATCTAGATAGGTGCCTTGGGGGGTCTAGTTTCCAAAATGGGGTCACTTGTGGAGGAGCTCCAATGTTTGGGCACACAGGGACTCTCCAAATGCAACATGATATCCGCTAACAATTTGAGCCGACAATTTGTTAGCGGATATCATGTTGCATTTGGAGAGTCCCTGTGTGCCCAAACATTGGAGCTCCCCCACAAGTGACCCCATTTTGGAAACTAGACCCCCCAAGGCACCTATCTAGATTCATAGTGAGCACTTGGAACCCCAGGTGCTTCACAAATTGATTCATAAAAATGAAAAAGTGTTTTTTTTTTCACTTTTTCATTTTTACGAATCAATTTGTGAAGCACCTGGGGGTTCCAAGTGCTCACTATGCATCTAGAAAGGTGCCTTGGGGGGTCTAGTTTCCAAAATGGGGTCACTTGTGGGGGAGCTCCAAAGTTTGGGCACAGAGGGGCTCTCCAAACGCAATGTGGTGTCCGCTAACAATTTGAGCCGATTTTCCATTCAATTTGTTAGCGGATACCATGTTGCATTTAGAGAGTCCCTGTGTGCCCAAACATTGGAGCCCCCCACAAGTGACCCCATTTTGGAAACTAGACCCCCCAAGGCACCTATCTAGATTCATAGTGAGCACTTGGAACCCCAGGTGCTTCACAAATTGATTCATAAAAATGAAAAAGTGTTTTTTTTTTCACTTTTTCATTTTTACGAATCAATTTGTGAAGCACCTGGGGGTTCTAAGTGCTCACTATGCATCTAGATAGGTGCCTTGGGGGGTCTAGTTTCCAAAATGGGGTCACTTGTGGGGGAGCTCCAATGTTTGGACACACAGGGGCTCTCCAAACGCAACATGGCGTCCGCTAACAATTTGAGCCGATTTTCCATTCAATTTGTTAGCGGACACCATGTCGCGTTTGGAGAGCCCGTGATGTGCCTAAACAGTGGAGCTCCCCCACAAGTGTCCCCATTTTGGAAACTATACCCCTCAAAGATTTTATTAAGGTGTATAGTGAACATTTTGAACCCAGAGGTACGGCACATTATTTGTTTACATTAGGTCATCATATTGAATAAGTTTTCATTATTCTTGAGCGCAAGTGCTCGCTACTTGAGTTTGCATCGGGTACTCAGGTATGCACCATGTACAGCGTGTGCTCGAGTGACATGCTCGAGTCCCTGCTCCGCATGTTTCACGGTTATTAGACACCCAAAAAAAAACATGCGGGGATCGCTCGTGCATGGCAGGCAATCCCCGTAAAGTTTTTTGGCCGCGAAGCATATGGGGCAGAGACTCGAGCATGTCACTCACATACCCACGATACTAAATGCATACCAGAGCACCCGATGCAAACTCAAGTAGCGAGCACTTGCTCTCAACACTAGTCGCCATATCGTCATCTTTTTTTCTTACTTTTGAAAAAAATCCCAACCCCAGCCCTAACCCTAGCACAACCCTAGCCCCAGCACAACCCTAGCCCCAGCACAACCCTAGCCCCAGCACAACCCTAGCCCCAGCACAACCCTAGCCCCAAACCCAGCCCTAACCCTAGCCCAATCCTAACTCAAGAGTTTATTTTTGACGCCGTTCCTTGTGCGGTATAAGTGATTAGACGACTTTATTCTTCGGGTCGGTGTGATTACAGCAATGCCAGAATCATATGGGGTTTTTATGACTGACAGCTGTCACACACTAAAAGACGCATTTTTTGTAAAATCTAGTTTTTGCATCGCCATATTTTGAGAGCTATAATTTTTCCAGATTTTGGCAGACAGTCATGTGGCGGCTCGTTTTTTGCGGGATGACTTGACGTTGTTATTGGTGCCATTTTCAGGCACGTGACATTTTTTGATCGCTTTCTATTCCGATTTTTGGGAGGCAGAATAAACAAAAACCAACAATTCAGGAATTGTTTTTTTTTTTGTTTTTTTTTTATTCTGTTCCGCGTGTGGTAAAATTGATGAGGCAGCTTTACTCTTCGGGTCAGTACGTTTACAGCGGTACCACATTTGTATCATTTTTCTATGTTTTGGCGCTTATACACAATAAAAGCTATTTTATAGAAAAAAATATTTTTTAGTATCGCTTTATTCTGAGAGCTATAACTTTTTTATTTTTCGGCTGATGGAGCTATATGGCGGCTTATTTTTTGCGGGACGAGATGACGTTTTCAGCGGTATCATTTTTATTTATATGCGTCTTTTTGATCGCGTGTTATTCCACTTTTTGTTTGGCGGTATGGTGATAAAGCATTGTTTTTTGCTTGTTTTTTTTTTTTTTTTTTTTTACCGTGTTCACTGAAGGGGTTAACTAGTGGGACAGTTTTATAGGTCAGGTTGTTCCGGACGCGGCGATACCAAATATGTGTACTTTTATTGTTTTTTTTTTATTTTTTTTATAATAATATTTATTGATGGGTACATTATATTTTTATTTTTGGTGTATTATTTTTTTTATTTTTTTATAATATTTTTGCACATTTTTTTTTTTTTTTTTTTCCACTTTCACACAGTTTATACACTTTATTACTTTGTCCCACTCTGGGACTTTCACTTTTTTTTTTCTGATCGCCTGCATGGCACAGGAATGGAGCACCATCCCTATGCCATGAAGGCTGTCAGAAGTGCACAGTGTGAAGATTGCTTGGAGATGCACTGCGCATGTCCAAGCAATCTTCCTGCTCTCTGGTGACCCGGATGTTGTCATGACGACATCGGGTCGTCATGGCAACACCCGGGAAGCCTTTGCAGACTGCGCTGGAAGCCGGAAGAGGAGGTGAGTATCGCCGATCACCTCCCCTTGCCCCCGCAATGCCGCGATCGACTTCGATCGACTTCGATCGCAGCATAGCGGGGGTTAATGTGCTGGGAGAGGTGCAGGACCGCTCCCTGCACATAGTACCGGGTGTCAGCTGTGACAATCAGCTGACACCCGGCGGCGATCGCGCCCGCACAGCCTGTGTGCGGGCGCGATCGCGATGACGTACTAATACGGGTCTGGCTCTTAAGTCCCAGGGCACAGACGCGTATTAGTACGTCAGATGTTATTAAGGGGTTAAATATAAACATTTCCTGTGATACCTCAGATTGCTCCCAGGTGGGTAGCATTTTTACAGCTTTTTGATCAAAATAGTGTTAAACAAGTACCCCATGTCATTTATGTGGCGCCCCTGAGGGTTCGACCGCCACAGGGATGCTGCACTTCTTTAATGGAGTGTGGTGTTCCTCCTAGGAGGTAAGCCCGGTGTGATAGTCGGGACCTAATCTTTTGCATCCAACACCACACTTCTCCACCAGAGGGAGCTAGTATGCACTAGGTGCTGCTCCCCTGGTTACAGGGAGACTGGGGAACACAAAGTGGTAGGAACCAGTTAGTGGGTGAGGGTGGAGGACTTACAAGTTAGTTACGCTAAAAATCTAATATTTAGTTTAAGGCCATCTTGGTTCTTGGTTCTCTGACTGTTCTTGACTGATGCCTGACAGTACTCGGCTGTATAATGGCCGTACCATGACTGGTGTCAGAACGTGATCTCCTACCCTGAATGTGGATCCTGTGTGGGCCTGCAGGGGAGGGAGACACGGCCCTAGTCCTTAGACCTTGGGATGATGGGCAGGCGGGAGATAAGGACTATCTCAGCCCAGTCGAGGACCATGAGCAAGATGGCCCGGGAGCTCTAGAGTGTGGCTCCACAGCAAATGGGTCCCGGGGAGGATGCAGACGGAGCGGTGTACGCCACCTGTCCTCACCTAGCTGATCTATTCAGAGGGATTCCGGCTGCAAGAGGGGTACCAGCCCCCGACACCCGACCTCGTCACTGGATCCCACCGGGCATTGGATGGAGAGGAATTGCCACCCGTGCCCTAGTTCTGAGAGGAGCTCAGAGGGAGACCCGGCCTATCTACACACGCACAGACGGGAAAGGGTGAGGTCTGTAGTGCAGGAACACTCTGGTGTAGGGTCGCTACCGAACACTGGACTTCCTCGGAGGTAGTCGGACCCCCGTCCCTGGTGGCCGCAGGACTCCGCGGGGGAGCAGGGAGTCGCCTTCCCGCTGTCGTCCCTAAGTGAGTAAAGCCTTGGAATTTCACCCCTATGGCCTCCGGACTGTTCATTCTGTGCCATGCCACACGACGCGGTGCCCGTACTCCCCGCACTACTACCCCCCTTCCATCCTGTCTGCCTGCCCCGAGGCCTTGCTCCGCCTGTGGGGAACAGTGAGAACTTTGGCCGCCGTGACACTAGGCCTCGGCGGACTGCAGCGACGCTGGTGACCCTTCACCAGGCACCACAGGTGGAGTAGCCGTTAAATAAGCCACTCAACCCGGACGAGCCAGCAACATCTTCCTTTCATGTGACGGCCCTGAGCACGGGTCGGGTCCGGGCCACGGCTACCTCCCATCTCTTCATCACAGGATCCGACACCGAGTCCCCCATCACCCAGGGTAAACTCAAAACTAAAGGGGCTCTTTCGAGAATGAGGACGTCACATTTACATGTACTATTATTATTTGCTTACTTACTGGTGTATGCTCATTTTGTTTTTTTCTTGGGTTTTGACTGTGAAATGACCACAGTGCGAACGTGCTCTTGCACATTGCACATATACCAACTTATGCCCCGGCTCATTTCTTTGGTTTTGCTGTATTTATTTAGAGTAAAAAAAAATTCCATCCACCTGCATGAAGTGCAAAAGGCTCCCTCAGTAATGGAGATGTTGTCTCATAGGATAAAACAGCAAAACGTCTTGTTAGAACGAAGAGTGACATTTCTGAAGGCTTAGTCAAGATACTGAACTCCAAATGAAATCCAAGAAAACAGCAAAACACATCAAGGTTGTGCGAAAAAAGAAGTCTTCAACATTAGGATAAGTTTATTTAATGGAACATTAAGTGAAACATGCAGAGTAACTAATCTTTGTCAGGATTTAGGGTATTAGTCAAACGCTTCCAATCTTTAGCCTTGGGGCTTGTCAGATCTTTTTCCTATTAAGAGTTGCTGACCCTAAATTGAGCACAAATAAAACCATTGTTTAGTCAGGAATTTACTAAGGTGATTCATAATGGTTGTTTTATTAAATGTTGTGACTGAAGAAGCAGTGCCCTTTGACACCTGCAGAAAGAGAGAAGGCTGAGGACACAAGGTACAATCCTTCAGGAAACGACTTAACCAAAAAGGCACCAAGTCGAAGTTGAAAATTACCCATTGGGAGAAGCTTTCCAATGCATTGATGCCTTTGTTAATGATACTACCAGTGACTGTAAGGAAAAGCTCTTAAAAGGGGATCTTACATGATAAAAAGTCATGGTGTATGTGTTGCATGTGCCACAACATTATCCCCACTGATCCAGAGAACAAAAGAGTTAAGGCTCTCTTGGCTATTCTCATGAACAGTGGTTTTTCTACTCTCCTACTGTGCAAGGAACTGCAACGCAGATACGTTCCCAGGAATAGAGCTATGTTATAGTCCAATACATAGTGCAAGGTAGGGGAAAATAAAGCTGGCCATACACCTAAGGGTACATGACGCGCCCCCAGGGCCGTGGGGTACCCGGTGCCGGGCCGTTAAATGCTGGGGAATGTCACAGTGGCGGTGACCCGGTCCGTGACCCAGGGCGGTCAATAAAAGGAAGGGGTTATGTATAGGGGATTTATAGAGTTTTTATAGAGTTTGTGACGCCACCTTTGGTATGCGGCTAGGGGAGCCGCCGCTGCGGAGCAGTCCTCTGAAGCTGGTGTTACTGCAGCAGGGATGATGTGGCTCTCCACAGGAAGAGCTAGTTCCAGTGCAGTGTAGATGATGTTGTGCTGGGCTTTGTAGTGCAGGGGTTGATGGCGCAGCAAGAAACACAGAGACAAGGAAGTGTAGTCCTCAGGGCCTTTACTCACGGTTATTGCAGTCCAAGTTACAGACGTCAAAGTAACTTCCCGTGCCGTGCTGCGTTTACTCAGTGAGGGGCTCGGTCCACCCCCAGGTAACACCGGAGTACCTAGCAGGATCCCCTTCTGTGTCTTCTCTCTGGCTGTCTCCCTGAACCTCATACCAAGTGTCCCAGGCAAGTACCTGCAGGCCTTTGCGGTCGACGTCTGTTCCGTCCCCTGGGTCCTATATAGCTACCTTCCTGGTGAGACTGGTATGGAATGTTGGCTACAGGACATGAAATACTGCAGCCTCCGGTTTCTAGTTAAGACGTACAGTCTTCTGCTAGCTGAGGGACCCGGTTCCCTTTATGCAGCCTGATCCCTCCACCTACCGGTAGATGCGGGCGTACGGGTGGCCTTCTGCACGGCCCATACCCCTAGGGTCCTTTCTTCTGGTTACTGGAGCCTTCCTGCTCCCTCTCCTCTCTCCTTCCTCTCAGACTTGGGCTTCACTGTCTAGGCCCGCCTCTGGAGCAGAGCTCCTGCAGAGCCTCTGCTCCTGTCACTTTCCTCCTCACTACTAATCTGTCTTTCTAAGATGGCTTCTCTACTTATATCTTCCTTCTATGTGCTCCCCTTAACTACTTCCTCCACCCACACCCACTACATGGTTCCCCTTACCAGCTAGGTTCCCCCCACTCCAGCCAGGAAGGGGCTCAGCAAGTACGAGGGAGGCATTTTGCCCCTCCTGCTGGCCTGGAGTGGTGTGTGTTGGATGCAGGTGTTAGGGTCCTGAGCTGTACTCCTTCCTTACCTGAGAGTGCGATGCCACATCTCTGGCTGAGATGCAACACCTCTGTGGCGACCGAACCCTAAGGGGCGCCACATGCACATTGCACTTCCCATTTGTGGACCCCGTTGGGGCTGGAGTCCGAACCTCCCCACAAAACGCGATTCGGATGTATGCGCTCATTTGCTCTGCCGGCACCATTGTAGTCTATGGCCACGTCGACACACGCCCAAATCCTGTTTTGCAGGGGGGTTCAGGTGCAAGTCCCGATGGGACCCACGATAGTGAAGATAAGCACAATGTGAAAGCAACCTTAGATAACCCAATACTCATTCTCTCACGACTACTCCATACACAAGAATTCTGCACCTATGTGTTTCCAATGGGGAGAGAAGAACAAGCTGCTGCCAGATACCTTTGGCAACGGCTTATTTCCCCTGAAAATAAAAGGATTAGCCAATGGAATACAAATTGCTCACCCTAATCACATTATCATCCTTCGATGGAGAGTCAGAGGCTCCAACACAGATTAAATGTCAGGCTGATCCTACTGAATGGGTTAGATCAACTTTAATCTAATGTGTATAGGGATCTTAAGGCCATACTGATGAAATGAAAGATCATTCGTACGAATCTTCATTTGCACGACAGCACCACATACATGTCCAATTACATGGTACAAATATCTTTTAGATGAAGCCATATATTTCCGATTAATGTTCGATAATCACTGGGGTGGAGATAATGAAAGAAAATTTTCCGAATGATCAGCACATACACATTATGCTATGAATAATAGTATGAAAATATCAAACTACTATAGTTTATCGTGTAAAAGTCAATCGCTTGCCACCTTAAAACCATACGTAGAATGATCGATTTGGCAGAAATTGTCTATTTTGTACTACTTTCGTCTATATCGTCATCAGGTTTTCCCAATATAAAGTACATCCAGCACCTGTAAGCCTCTTTTACAGCATTCTAGAATGCTGTATGAATGACCCCAATCCCCTACGCAAGGCACACAAGAGACCTTTTATTATACTCACATACATTGCGGTCCGGTCCGATAGGCGTCTTGATCTTCATCTCTTCTTACGATCACTGTCCTCCTTCACTGCTGCATGTGGATGATGTTTCCTACATCATCTATATAGTGTCTCCTATCGCTGTGTTGCGCATATGTAGTTCTCTCTGCCCTGCTGAGGCAGCGCAAAGTACTGTAGTGCGCATGCACCAGGAAAAGTCAAAAAGAGCAGACGACCAGTAGGTAAAGCTAGCGCATGTGCCCAACAGTGCTTTTCTCTGGCCGTACTTTAAATTGGGAAAACCTGGTGACAGGTTCCCTTCAAGTTTACACAAATGTATAAAAATCATCATCTGAGTTTCATCCAGAAAAAACGCTTGATTTTCATCTGTATACAATCCTAATGGGATCCATTTTTACATATCAAGAGTTATTCAAATTTACAAGGCCAAAAGCAGTTTCCTATGTTAATAATTGTAATGTATCCGCAAAAAATATGATGCTATAAGGTTCATCCACGTGGGATCCAATTTTTTTGTGCACCCATAAAGACGAATATCATTCAACATACAGAAGCGCTTGGTTTGAGCGCTGTCAATTTTTTCAAGGACAGCACTCAGCCTGAAATTACGGTCATGTGAACAGGACTCCGCTCCTGAGCAGCTCATTCTCCCTGGCTCCTCTGTTGATAGGTTGCATATGTAGAGGGGAGCACACGGGGCCGCCATCATGCTGTGTGCCGGAACTATCTTTTGTTTGCCCAATGCCCCCTCTACTATTAAGGACTGAGACCGGAGTGTGTGCTGCATTGGAGGATTTGCTGTACTCACTGTAACACCGTCCCTTGGACCGACACCGACTTCAAGCAAGACAGGAGATCGTAGATCTGGGTTAACAGACTCACTTTTACTGTGCAATTCTTCCATACATGGTTGCAGTATACAGATCAAGACAAGTTCTTTGGTTAGAGAAGCCCGCTTGGTAATGTGCCTTTCCAGTCTTTGCTCTCGTCCCTTCCTGAGACTCAACATCTGCCACATCTTCTGGGACCCGGTTGAGAAATACCCCTCTAGGGAAACAGAGGCCTCGCACTGAGCACCTCTAACAGGCCATGAGCCTAAGACATTGCCAGCATTCAGATTCCGTCTCAAATGTGTCCTTATTCTGTTCTGATAACTTGCACTAGTAAAACACTTCTTCACTGCTGATACTGCTTTCCTATCTGCTCAGTCGTCCTCCACACTCCGTCTCTCTCTGTGTATGGGAACAGAACCTACCCCGGTTCTGTGCACTTGGGTCTTGAACCCAGGAATGGAATGGCCTGACACAGGCCTCCCCTAACGGCAGGCATACTCTGCCTAATGTTCCTTACTACTCACTCTTCCCTCCTAGACTGTCTGTAACCAGGAAATGATTTTCAATAAAACTGCTCTAATGCTGTAACTCATCCCAGCTAATGATGTAAACCCTGTCCCAACTCTCTGGTGTCTGAGCAGTGTAGTGTAATAAATCCCTATCTCTATTGTATGGGTCCCCCTACTGGGCACACCTCCCGCGTCCCAGGACGGCCTTAGGCAAAGCCTATAGGAGAACCGGCATACAATAATCGGCCATAGGGATTTCACAGCAAACACCTTATCATAAGTGACATAAACATATAACAAATATAAAAACACTTAACAACCCCTTCTTGACCCGACGTCTTCATCACCCAGCAGCCCCCTACACATGGATTACAGCGGGAGACACTTGGAACAGGTGAGTATGAGGATTTTATTATTTTATTCTTATTTTTACACAGGGACACTGCGGGAACAGACACTACTACCCTCATCATTGTCCCTGCTGGTGCTGATCGCAGCGTCCGCAGGTAATCATGATGAGGGCAGCATTCAGCACTCGGTGCTTGGGAACAGCGCTAACTGTACACGGATTCCCATGCGCTGTTACATGTCACACTGATGACACATGGATGTCATCTGTGTGTGTTCAGCGTGAGACACTTTTGCGGAACCGCGCATCCGCAAAAAAAATCAGTGTGTGGAGTACAAGGACACACAGTCCGTGGAAAAACACCGACTTGTGCCAGGCCCATAGATTTGAATGGGTCTGTGTGTGTCAGTGTCTCCAGTACGTGTGGAAACTGTCACCACACATACTGGAAACACGGAAGTGTGAAAGAGCCCTTAGAGAGAGTTTCAGAGCTTAACTAAGGACATTTGAGGATAAGTGGAATCACTGGCAATCAGTTAGATCTGATACATATTGCCTTTCACACTATATTTTACTTTCGCTCACTCGCCCCTTCCCTACCGATGCTGTAGTAGGTGATATCGCATCTCTTCTTGGAGTTGCCAAGTCTTTTATTTATCTAAAAATCCACAGTGGCAAAAATTGCACCAAATCGTGTGTTTTTGCTGCAGATTAGTGGGTAACACTAAAAACCCACATTGTAGTAATTCCAATAATACCGTTAAATCTAGCGAAATTGCCATTTCACTAATATATTTTCATTATTAAAACTACCATTTTTAGTAGCATAGTTAAAACATGAGTTCAACCTTTTTCCTAAATAACTTGTTTCACCTGAGGCCTCAAGAGCCTCGGATTGTCAATGGTCTTGGTCTTTCAACACAACTTTCCATCTATCATCGCAGATGTGGGAGCTTGTCCACCAGGACAAATTCAAGATAAAATTGGACGAGTCCATCAACCTGAACTCTGTCCTGAAAATGACTTGAAGGTCTGCGGTAAAGAAGGTTCACTGCAAGGGAACATATGCACATTTCAATCAGTGTATAGCCATGTCTCAGACCACATATGTGCTGCAAGAACTGTAGGTGAAGATCATGCTTTGCCTTTGCCTCTCTTCAGAGACCCCCTTATTCTGCACCGTGTGTGCAATGTATTTGTGAAATATTAGAGCACCAATTTCATATACTCGTTTCCTAATTTTTTACTATGGTAGATTTTTTGGCAGCCTAGTATTGGGCCAGCCGGTTCCCTACAACAAACAGTGCCGACAAAGTCCCTAAAAATCATTGTAGAGTCCAGTTATAACACAAAAAAGAACCAGCAGGAAGATTCCAGAAAACCACAATTTTTGGGAGTACAGCTGTTTTGAAACTACAGCTCTCAACATTCCCCTTCGTCTGAAAGTCTATAGTTGTCAGGGAATACTGAGATTTATAGTTTAATAACAGTTGGAGTGCCACACGTCACTGACACCTGCGCTATAGGTTTGCTGCAATATGCTAGAAACTATGCTTTCCAGAGGACTGCTTCACCACAAGCAGTCTACCAGCGGCCAAAGATGGCATTCGGGCGGCATTCTGTGAACAAACACATAGACACATGAAAAAACTATATATATATATATATATATATATATATATATATATATATATATATATATATATATATATATATATATATATATATATATATATATATATATATATATATATATATACATATATATATATATATATTTTTTTTTATTGGATGTTTTTTGCCAGTGGGGAAGTATGCCATCAAAAATGTTCTTCTTTTAAACTAAACAGGAAAGAGCGGTGTGACGCTATTGCCGCCACCCCTGCATGGTTCTCCTTACCCCTCCATGTAGGGATGCTGGCATACTCACTGCCCCAGCCACGCGGCGTGGTCCCCAGCATGCTCCCTGCTTCCTAGTGTGCACACGCTCCCCTGCTCTTGAAGGGGCAGTGCTCGCACATAGTAAAATACCCCCAGCCAATGGCTGGGAGGCATTTAGTATAAAAGGCACCCTCCCCAATAGTATCATTAGTGTGTAGTGGAACTAGTGAGTTGTGAGGTCCCCTGCTCCTGTAGTCAGTCCCTGGTCATTGTGTGGCCAGTCCTGAACCCATAGACCCTGGCTCTTGCGTGGTCAGTGCCTGAACCCCGAAGCAGCTCCGGCGTTACCTGAATCTATATCCGAGACTAATGTGTCTGAACGTGTGCCTATCCGTGTACTGCGTATATCTGGACTGAAAAACTAGTCTCCAAATCAGCCCAGTCTGAGACTCCGTGTCAGTAACCATGCTGCAGAGGATCCTGAACCTAGTAGTCTGAACGGATCCTGAGCCCATGTCTGATTCAGTAACCGTTCTGCTCAAGTAAAGGTCTGAATGGTGTCCAAATCCAGTCCTGTCTGTGACTCCATGTCAGCGAACCTGATCCTTGGGATCAGCAGCTGAAGTATCGGGGACTGCCTAATAGTGGTACCTGGAAGCTACCTGCAGCTAAAACCTGACTCCATCATCAGGAGCTCCAGTGAACACCAGGTTGCCGCTTAGATACGTCCCTTCCTAGGTGAGCCCGGCCCTGTGGTACATTGGGTCCACGATCCATGTGCGCCACCTGCGGGCGTGACAAGCGGTGATTCACGAGCGCTGCCACAGAGTGAAGACCAGGGTGTAAGTTCTGTGGATCTTTATCCATACAATGTATTTTGAAGTCGTGTCGTCTCCTTCATCAGGTATATTTCAGAGTATACCTGATCAAAAAGTCAATCCGACTTCGAAAAGCGTTGTATGAATAAAGATCCAAAGAGCATACACTCTTGTTTTCACTCTGTGGCAGGACTTGGGAATTACTGATTTTTTTCCAGTTTGGTTTGAATACGTCTCTTCGCATCAGCATGTGGGTCAGCGATTGGACCGGCAGCCCTTCATTCTTACTAGTACGGAGTTGTGCCGGGTGAGCAACCAGGCAGGTGAGCATATACAATCCTTTTCTCACTGGGTCTTGTGTCCGGGGTTCACACTTGGAGCGCCTTTTCTCTTTTTCTTTCCATTGTATGCTTTCTTTTAAGGATTTTACTGTCACACAACCATCCCCAACCCTCCATGCTCTGTTCCTCGCCTCTGACCACCACTCCAGTGTGGCGCCCCTGAGGGTTCAGTCGCCACAGCGGTACTGCATCTCACCCAGAGGTTTGGCATCTCATCCAGAGGTGTGGTATCTCACTCTCAGGTAAGGAAGGAGTACAGCTCAGGACCCTAACACTACATTCACTACACCACATTTCTGGGGGACAGGGCGAGATTGCTCCTACGGGAGAGCACAGTCCCTGATCCCTGGCTGGAGTGGGGAGGAACCACCTAGAGAGGGGGAACTATGTAGTGGATGGGGTGGAGGACGTAGATCCTGGGAGCACGTGTAGAAGGAGGTATAAGAGGGAGGAACCATCTTAGATCAGGGTTCAGTTCCAGTCAAACAGACTGAGGTGAAGACAGGGAGCAGGGGCTCTGTATGAGCTCTGCTCCACAGGCGGGCCTAGGCAGGAGGCCTGAGCCTGAGAGTAGAGGGAGCAGGAAAGGCTCCAGGAACGAGGAGAGAAGGGACCCCAGGGGTACGGGCCGTGCAGCAAGCCACCCGTACGCCCGCCGCTACTAGAAGGTAGAGGGGTCAGGCCAGATAAAGGGAACCGGTTCCTCAACTAGCAAGAACTACAAGGTTCAACTAGGAAACCGGAGGCTGCAGCACTTTAAGTACCGCAGGCCATAAGTCCACACCAGTCCACTAAGGAGGTAGCCACATAGGACCCAGGGGACGGAACACACGTCGCCCGCCAAGGCCCGAGGATACCGGATAGAAGTGTTACTAGGTGTGAGGTGCAGGAAGAGGGCCAGAGAAAGGACACACAGAAGGGGGTCCTGTTAAGTGCTCTGGAGCTACCTGAGGGTCTGCTGAACCCCTCACTGCGTGAACACAGGACGCCGTGGGCCTTGCACTGGCGCCTGTAACTGGAACTACTATAATTGTGAGTAAAGACCCTGGGACTGCACTATCTGACTCCGTGTTATTACTGACTACCTGCACCATAACCACCATCATCTACACACGATGCCCTGGAGCTACACTCTTCCTGTGGGGAGTTATGCCACCTTGGCTGCCAAACCACCAGCTTCAGAGGACTGTTCCGTAGCGGCGGTTCCTATTGACCGCATTCCACAGGTGGCGCAGTCGGACATTACATTATAAACACCTTAACATACAAGACTAGCCTCTGGTTTGACCGCCCTGGGTCACGGACCGGGTCACCGCCACAGTTACTACAACCCCCAGCATCTACAGGCCCGGCTCCGGATACCCCACGGCCCATGGGGCGCGTCACCAGCATTTTTTTTATTGCAGCTCTGGGGTGGTTCTTCTAAACTAAGTTCTCTGTCCTCTAGTCTTATACTTTCCAGCAGCTGTCTTCAGCACTTCATAGCACCGCCATCTTGCGACCGGAACTTCTGACTTGACCGTAATTCAGAGGTAACAGTCGCAAGCTCTCAATATAAGTCTTTAAGATCCTCGTTCTGGCTTATCATAGACTTACATTGAGTAGTGTCTTTCGGATCACTCAGCAAACACTAGAGTGATCCGACAGGTCACAAACTGCTGGAGACCGACCTGATTGTCGCTGAGAACAGATGAAGATGGCAGCTGGTAAGTATAAGACTGGGTGCAGAGAACTTAGTTTAGTAGCACCGCTCCAGCATTGCAATACAAAAAAACAAAACCCTGGAGTAATGCTTTAAGGCTGTTACGGTTACTCCTATCCACAACTGTTCTCCACCTTGGTCTAATGATGGAGCAGCCTAGTATCATGCACAAAAAAACTCTTCAGCTAATTTCCCACTATACAAAAACACAATGGATTTTCCACTGCATATTTAATGGATTTTTATTTCTGACACATGGTAAGGTTTTTAATATTAGACAGTGTGGCATCTTCCCAAATAGGGTCACCATGCCGTGGTGGGATGGCTTTTATGCTATTTTTGATCAAAAACAGTGTTACTACTACTACTTATTTAGCTATGGCAGGTTTTATGTTAATTTTGTTTCTTGTAGGTTTTGTCTGATTTATGGTCATTTTGGACATGCATTTATGTGCTGCATGTACACCAACTTAAACCAAGCTCAATTTTTGTGTTTTTTCTTTGTATTTTTGCATTTTATGCAAGCCAAAGTGTGGCCTCCCTTCCTTGAGCTGGAAATTACATTTACATAGCTTTCTAAGGCTGGTGTCCACACTTTGGGACCCGCTACTTTGTCTGTCTTATTCACACAATAAGGTCAACTCTGACACATGGTAAGGTTATTAATATTAGACAGTATGGGATTGTACTGAATAGGGTCACAGTGCTGTGGTGGGATGAATTTTATGCTATTTTTGATCAAAAACAGTGTTATTAAGAACCCTATGTTATTTAGATGCACTTTTGCTTTTTACTTTAGTTACGGCAAGGTTTTATGTTCATTGTTTCTTGTAGGTTTTGTCTGCGTTTTATAATGCATGACATTAAGAAATCTCAAGCGCATGCTGCGAAAAAATATCTGCAGAATAAATTGACCGGAGCTGTGGTATTGTGATCCGCAGCACGTCAATTTATGCTGCGGATGTGTGGCGCCCCTGAGGGTTCGGTCGCCACAGAGTTATTGCATCTCATCCAGAGATGTGGTACCTCACTCTCAGGTAAGGAAGGAGTATGGCTCAGGACCCTAACACTACATCCACTACACCACATTTCCGGGGGACAGGGCGAGATTGCTCCTACGGGAGAGCACAGTCCCTGATCCCTGGCTGGAGAGGGGAGGAACCACCTAGAGAGGGGGAACTATGTAGTGGATGGGTGGAGGAAGTAGTTCCTGGGAGCACTGGAGTAGGAGTATAAGAGGGAGGAACCATCTTAGATCAGTGTTCAGTTCCAGTCAGACAGTCTGAGGAGAAGACAGGAGCAGAGGCTCTGCATGAGCTCTGCTCCAGAGGCGGGCCTAGTCAGGAGGCCCAGGCCTGAGAGGAGAGGGAGCAGGAAAGGCTCCAGGAACAAGGAGAGAAGGGACCCCAGGGGTACGGGCCGTGCAGCAAGCCACCCGTACGCCCGCCGCTGCCAGGAGGTAGGGGGGTCTGGCCGGAGAAAGGGAACCGGTCCCTTAACTAGCCAAAAGCTACAAAGCCTAACTAGAGAACCGGAGGCTGCAGCATTTCAAATACCGCAGACCACAAGTCCATACCAGTGTACTAGGAAGGTGGCCGCATAGGACCCAGGGGACGGAACACACGTCGCCCACCAAGGCCCGAGGACACCGGACAGGAGTGCTACTAGGTGTGAGGTGCAGGGAGAAGGCCAGAGAGAACACACAGAAGGGGGTCCTGATAAATACTCTGGAGATATCTGAGGGTCGTCCGAGCCCCTCACTGCGTGAGCACAGGACGCCGTGGGCTCTTACACTGGCCCTGTAACTGGAAACGCTTTAACCGTGAGTAAAGGATCTGGTACTGCATCGTTTGGACTCTGTGATTATTCTTGCACCGCGACACCTTGCACCACCACCACCATCATCCTCACACACTGCCCTGAAGCTCCACTCTTCCTGTGGGGAGTTACATCACCTTGCTGCACATACCACCAGCTTCAGCGGACTGCTCCGCAGCGGAGGTTCCCAATAACCACATTCCACAGGTGGCGTAGTCGGACTATATATAACAGACACCCATAGACTACCCTGGTTTGACCGCCCTGGATCACGGACCGGGTCACCGCCACGGTGACTACAACCCCCAGCGTCTACAGGCCCGGCTCCGGTTACCCCACGGACTTTAACATTAGCTTTTACATAGAGTAATTCTCTGTCATGTAAAAGATAGTATTCAAAGTAAATATTCTTCAAAAGATAGATAGAAGGACAGATAGATAGAAATATGTGAGTGACATATATAATCAGTGCTTTGTGTGTGTAGCTTACTGTACATGTATTTAAGTAATAAATAAATGAAAAAAATGGCATGGGGTCTCCCATAATTTTTATTAACCAGCTGAGCAAAAGCAGACAGCTGGGGCTGATGTTTAAAGCCTGGGAAGGGGGTAATACATATGGAGCTTCCCAGGCTATTAATATCATCTCACAGGTTTATACTTAGCCTTTACTAGTTATTAAAATGGGGGACTCCCCAAAAAAATGACGTGAGGTCCCCCTATAAATAATAACCAACAAAGGCTGATATTAATAGGCCAGGAAGGGGCCATGGATATTGCCCCCCTCCCAGACTAAGAACATCAGCTCTCAGCCTCCCCAGAAATGGCGCATCCATAAGATGCACCTGAGGTTTCCCCTCTTTTCAGAAGCATCCCCGAAGTTCTAGAAAAGTTTGATACGTGTGAGTGGTTTTCAGTAAATGCTGCGCATGCAATTTCCAAATGAATGTCCCATAAGAAAACCTACACTGTATACATCAATAAAATCGAAATAATTAATGAAAATATTCGGAGAATGCTTTTATTTGTAAATATTGTATTAAAGATTAAATAAAATATTACCGTATATCACTTTTAATATGTGACGCGGCGCAGTGCAGAATTAGGGAGCCGCGTGTGTACCTCCGTACAGGTGGTGCTGAAATAGAAAGGTTGCATTTCCAGATAAATCCTTGAAATAACACGACTCTATTCAGGTTAGACTAAACTACTGCCAGAACAGCGCAGGCCTATTTACTTTGCAGACCTGTAGACAAGATCTTTTTAGCACATAACAGAAGCCCAGAGGCCTTTCCTGCAGAGAGGACAAAGAGTTACACTGTAAAATGCCCCGGCATCAAAAGCTGCCAAACAAACGTGGATATGGAACGATTTAACCAAATATCTCGGTTTTGGAAACTGGGGGCGTAGTTCAGTTCGGAGTTTGGCTCGGCCATCCAGCAGTCCTTTTTGGGCTCTTCTAGAACGAGCAGAGCTACGTCATGCATTCCCATGTATATTCATGTAACGTTACCTGCTCATTCCTGCTCTGCTAATGTCCTGCTATTAATCATCCACAGGACTTCTGACAAGGTTAATAATTCTCAGTTCCAATACAAAAAAGATATTCATACAGCTCTTTATCATACGGCGGCCGGCTATTTTTTTTTTTTAGAAAACACAATAGGCCCCTTTTTTTTTTTTATAAATTGCATTAATTCAGCCACAAATATTTTTCGATTATAAACGCCAAATAAAAATGCAGGATTTTTAAGACATAGCTTCTTTAAGTGGTAACCTAATCCTGCTCACAATCCGCAAGACCCTATACCCGGCGTGTAACTGCAATACGCACCGGGTCAGGGATCATTATTTATATAATCTGGACAACCGGCTGACAAGAAATAAGCATGTGTGTATGAGGAGGGATACTATGCCCCAGCATCATTTCTGATTGACGATGTCTTGAATATTAACACTATGGGCATAGTGGCTCAGTGGTTACCATTGTAAGCGTCTATCTTGAAAAACAGAACAATTTCATAAATTCTTGATTGTGTGCTACTTTAGTCCAAAGCCTCAAAATAAAATAAAAAAAATGGAGCTTGAAAAATGTGCAGTTTTGTGTCTACAGCTCCTATACAGAACTATGTGTTGCCATGGTGGTAACCTGAAAACAAATCGATAGCAATACTGGTTAGATTAATAGACTCCCAGGCAATTAAACAGTTCATTTTCCCTTAAAGACTATGTATACCTTCACTTATACGGTAATTTTTTTTTTCTCATTTGCTTCATACAGTAAATGCAAAATTAAGAATATTTCCGAAGAAAAAGTAAAAAAATATATATATTTCAACTCTTTTGCTAAGGCAGTACGTCTATAAGTCCTTTATGTAGCTCAGTGATGTGATGAATTTGTAACATTCTTTTCACAGCCTCTGGATGTCTGCTTCCCTCTCCCTTCTCTCAGTGTTAGGCCACATTCACACGTTCAGTATTTGGTCAGTATTTTACATCAGTATTTGTAAGCCAAAACCAGGAGAGGAACAATCAGAGGGAAAGTATAATAGAAACACGTCACCACTTTTGTATTTTTGCCCCCACTCCTGATTTTGGCTTACAAACACTGATGTAAAATACTAAACGTCTCAACATGACCTTAGAGGTAGCAGAAGGGAAGAGGGGGGGACTAGTACATCGATCTCCAAAGAGTGGAGAGGGAGAAAGTATCTGCAGTCTCAGAGAAGGTAAAGAAAACAGGCTAACAGATAATAAGGAAAGTGTATGAAGAGCAAATACTGTAAGTGCAGTATTTGAGCTGGGCTGACTTATAAGCTAATGAAGACAGCAGCACCTTGGATACACGTAGAGCTTACATCCAGCCTGTATTGCTGGGAGAGACACTCCCACAAAAGAGAAGTCTGAAACTTGGTTCAGGCTGCAAATTGCATAACAGGGGGTTTGAACATCTGTAAGGAAGTGGAGGTGTTGCCCACAGTCCCCCTTGAAGATATATGATTTAATACATTATGATGTTTATATGTTTAATAATCGGCATTGTTAGGGTATGTGCACACGGTGCGGATTTGCTGCGGTTTTGACGCTGCAGAATATCAGCACCATTTCCGCACCTAATATGCAAATTAGGTTACTTGCGTTTTTTACATGCGGTTTTGCCGCATGCGTTTTTTGATGCAGTTTTTATGCATGCGTTTTTCATGTCTTCCTGTTGAAATTAGAGAATAGTTTTTTATAAAACAAACTTTAATGATCATCATTTAGCGTTTTTGTGTGCGTTTCCGCTGTGGAAACTCACACAAATGCGTTTTTTTTACGCATGCGGATTTTCCTCATCTAATGCAAGTCTATGGGGAAAATCCACATGCGTTTCCACAAGAGAAATAGACATGCTGCGGATCTGAAAAATGCACCTCATGTCAGTTTCCGCAGGTGCACAAAAACGCATAGTGGGCATGGGATTTCTTGAAATCCCATCCACTATGCTGTAACATCTGGCTGCTGCGGTTTTGACCCAGCATAAAAACGCAGCGTCAAAACCGCAGCAAATCCGCACCGTGTGCACATACCTTTAGAGATATGGTTGTGTTCTGCCCAGCCACAGGTAGTTGATAAGAATAGTTAGAGTTAATAGCTGGGACTAGCCCAGAGGAAAGGAGTTAAGTGAGGGCACAACAGAGAGCTTCCTGTGAGAACATCTGATAGTGACAAGTCTACAGTAGTAGCAGACCTTAGGTCTGGCTGAGTAGCAGAACCGCATGCAGTGGGTGCTTTTGTGGCAAGAGGGAGACAACCAAGGCAGGTAGTAAGCTCTTATGGGAGAAGTGACAAAGAGTAGGAAGTGATTAGCGACCGGAGTCGGTCAAGAGCAAAAGGGAGAAAAGGAAGAAGTATGGGGGCCTGGAGCAGGAAGCCTATCAGGACAGTACAGAGTTGTCTGCCAATCGGGTAATGGGACGGAAGAGGAAGAATAAGAGAGATGAATAGGAGTTGCCCTGTGAGTTGGTCCAGAGGCATCAATAAAGCAGAAAGCTAAGTAGTTGCCATATTGGCATAGAAAACTTTCCTAAGGGGAGAAGGACACGGAACCCACAAGTGGAAGTATTGAACTTTCGCTTGCTGTACTTTTGTGCCGTTATCAGGGACGTGGAGACTCCCGGGATAGTGTGCTGGGCTGTGTTGAGGCAGAAGAGCTAAGCGAAGTAGAAAGTCCAGGAAATAGAAGGGAAAATGTGTGCTAATGTTCCATGTCATAACAGAAATGTCCATGAAGATGAATGCCTACTATCTGCTGTGCACGGTTCCTCAGAAGTTCTTCTTCAGTAAAATTACGTTTATTCATGAACTATGGTGTCCCTCACTGAACTCTGTAACATCTGGTCCTAGCCCGCCAAATACAATGGTATCATGCAGTCTAGTCTGCAAGGGCGTAACACCATCACAGCTAAAGTAGACACTCCAAGCCCCATTTTTATGTAGCGTGTCGGGGCGAGAAGCACGAGTACCTCGCCCACATCTACTGCCCTACACCACACTACACATCAATGATGAAAAGAAGATTGTAGACTAAAACTTTCCAATTTTATTAAAGGGGTTGTCCGGTCCAAATCGATAAGTCTGCAGTCACTCTGTGTGACTGCAGAATTATGAAACCCGGTTTCTGACCCGGGACTGGAGGGTATGTATGAGTTATACATACTCCTGGACAGGGCCCGTCTAGCAGTCGTGGCCTCGCTCCATACACTTGTATGGAGTGAGGCCACGCCCAATCTAGTGACGGCCATTGGGCGTGGCCGATTAGAGAGCGCAGTCTCGCTCCATACAAGTGTATGGAAGCAAGGCCGCGCCCATTTACCGGGAATACGTATAACGCATACATACCCTCCGTTCCAGGGTCAGAAACCGGCAGACTTATTTGGACTGGACAACCCCTTTAACTAAAAGTAACTGCTAACATAAGCAAAATAATTTTTTTACATGCTCAAAGTGTCAAAGAGGTTTATTTCCAATAAAACCACCATAAAACAGAAAAGGGTTAATCACACTAAAATCCAGCTTGTGGCCACTAATAACCAGCCTTCAACATTAAAATAAAAGAATGAAACATTTGTGATATACTTTTGATATCATCTATCATTTATCATCACCTTCTTTTACCAGCTTTGTGGTCTCTTCATTCTCAGGATTGGTGGGGGTCCTAGAGGTCAGACCTCCACCGATCAAACAGTAATGGTATATCCTAGCTATATGCGCTTGCTTAATGAGATGACAAATGTAAAGTCTTTGAGAAAAATAAAGTAATGCATTCCCATTTGGATCCGCGATGCTACACAACATAAAGGAATATCTAGAATATGTCAAAAATTGAATTGTATAAAACTCCTAAACTGGCGGCACACCTCATGTATATGACCGCATAGGAGATCCGTTTCATATTAATACTACGGTAGGGCCTCATACAGTGCAAAATATGGTTCCTTTAGGTACAACAGCTGATCATGGAGACAGAAATCAGTTTGACATAAGGAGACTTATAGACGCCATGCAGGGCATATATAAGTCTGCTCACTCTGAGATGCCAGGCCTGGCTTATCACTCTCCGCAAGGAGAAACATTACCCCTTACATCCCAGTCTTAAGCCACTCACCTAGCCAAATCAGATATTATACTTTGCACTGAGGAGGGGCAACACCCCGAAACACGTGTCTGCAAATTGAGAATCTTGTTTGGTTTTTATCCTACGTCATATGGAAAGGCTCGATAAAGGATCGATATTGACTTTTAGGATTTCTACTTCTAATAGGTGGCCCTAGAGTTCTAGTCCTCTTCCTCTCTGAAGAGGCATTAAAAGGTTGACATTTTTATTTAAAAAAAAAAATGGACAACTCCTTTAAAAAGATCAAAATGGCTAGTAACCAAAAAGACACTGAATGCAAATTAATGAGAACTTAGATATAACCCACATTACTGGAAATAGCATTTTGGGGATAGAGTGAAGAACTGAAGCTGTATTGTATTCTTAAGGAGAGATAATTGCCGAGACGGGCCTTGTTCAGTGGTCTTATGTGTTTTACAACTAATTTATTCACTAATGTTTCCACAATTTACACATGTACGAGGGAAGGAAAGGTGTCTGTTTCAGCAGAAAATTCTTCCAGCAGCGAGGTGAAATTCAGAAGTTGGTACAACTAAGAATGGAATTTGAAAACTTTACAGAACTGTAACATGCATGCGAGAGCGCCATCTAGTGCTAGGACAGGATTATTTCACGTAAGGTCACTGCGCCTCCTAACAACTTTTTTTTCCTCAAGAATAATATTGAATTATTAATGAAAACCAATTTTAGTTAATTGATGGGGTAAATCTAGGAGGCTGGTTGGATAAAATGTAAGCCAGAAGAAATGTGTTAAAAAAATACAGTTAGTTTTGGATGGGGTCGGGAGTCAGTGGAAATGTTCCGACTTCAACTTCGGCTTTGATATAATTATTAAATAAATGATTATTAAGTAACTATTATATACATACAGTATAGACCAAAAGTTTGGACACACCTTCTCATTTAAAGATTTTTCTGTATTTTCATGACTATGAAAATTGTATATTCACACTGAAGGCATCAAAACTATGAATTAACACATGTGGAATTATATACTTAAAAAAGTGTGAAACAACTGAAAATATGTCTTATATTCTAGGTTCTTCAAAGTAGCCACCTTTTGCTTTGATGACTGCTTTGTACACTCTTGGCATTCTCTTGATGAGTTTCAAGAGGTAGTCACCAGAAATGGTCTTCCAACAATCTTGAAGGAGTTCCCAGAGATGCTTAGCACTTGTTGGCCCTTTTGCCTTCACTCTGCGGTCCAGCTCACCCCAAACCATCTCGATTGGGTTCAGGTCTGGTGACTGGAGGCCAGGTCATCTGGCTTAGCACCCCATCACTCTCCTTCTTGGTCAAATAGCCCTTACACAGCCTGGAGGTGTGTTTGGGGTCATTGTCCTGTTGAAAAATAAATGATGGTCCAACTAAACGCAAACCGGATGGAATAGCATGCCGCTGCAAGATGCTGTGGTAGCCATGCTGGTTCAGTATCCCTCTAATGCCTTCAATGTGTGGCATTGACCTGGTCTCTAATCTGAGCTGCTGTTAACCTGCGATTTCTGAGGCTGGTGACTCGGATAAACTTATCCTCAGAAGCGGAGGTGACTCTTGGTCTTCCTTTCCTGGGGCGGTCCTGATGTGAGCCAGTTTTTTTGTAGCGCTTGATAGTTTTTGCAACTGCACTTGGGGACACTTTCAGAGTTTTCCCAATTTTTCGGACTGACTGACCTTCATTTCTTAAAGTAATGATGGCCAATCGTTTTTCTTTACTTAGCTGCTTTTTTCTTTCCATAATACAAATTCTAACAGTCTATTCAGTAGGACTATCAGCTGTGTATCCACCAGACTTCTGCACAACACAAGTGATGGTCCCAACCCCATTTATAAGGCAAGAAATCCCACTTATTAAACCTGACAGGGCACACCTGTGAAGTGAAAACCATTTCCGGTGACTACCTCTTGAAGCTCATCAAGAGAATGCCAAGAGTGTGCAAAGCAGTCATCAAAGCAAAAGGTGGCTACTTTGAAGAACCTAGAATATAAGACATATTTTCAGTTGTTTCACACTTTTTTGTTAAGTATATAATTCCACATGTGTTAATTCATAGTTTTGGTGTCTTCAGTGTGAATGTACAATTTTCAAAGTCATGAAAATACAGAAAAAATTTTAAATGAGAAGTTGAGTCCAAACTTTTAGTCTGTAATATATATATATATTATATTACACTGCTCAAAAAAAATAAATGGAACACTTAATCAACAGAATATAACTCCAAGTAAATCAAACTTCTGTGACATCAAACTGTCCACTTAGGAAGCAACACTGACTGACAATCAATTTCACATGCTGTTGTGCAACTGGAATAGACAATAGATGGAAATTATTGACAATTATCAAGACACCCTCAATAAAGGAGTGGTTCTGCAGGTGGGGACCACAGACCACATCTCAGTACCAATGCTTTCTGGCTGATGTTTTGGTCACTTTTGAATGTTGGTTGTGCTTTCACACTCATGGTAGCATGAGACGGACTCTACAACCCACAGAAGTTGCTCAGGTAGTGCAGCTCATCCAGGATGGCACATCAATGCGAGCTGTGGCAAGAAGGTTTACTGTGTCAGTCAGCGTAGTGTCCAGAGGCTGGAGGCGCTACCAGGAGACAGGCCAGTACACCAGGAGACGTGGAGAGGGCCGTAGGAGGGCAACAACCCAGCAGCAGGACTGCTCCCTCCACTTTTGTGCAAAGAGGAACAGGAGGAGCACTGCCAGAGCCCTGCAAAATGACCTCCAGCAGGCCACAAATGTGCATGTGTCTGCACAAATGGTTAGAAACCGACTCCATAAGGGTGGTATGAGGGCCCGACGTCCACAGATTGGGGTTGTGCTCACAGTCCAACACCGTGCAGGACACTTTGCATTTGCCACAGAACACCAGGATTGGCAAGGTCGCCACTGGCACCCTGCGCTCTTCACAGATGAAACCAGGTTCACACTGAGCACATGTGATAGACGTGACAGAGTCTGGAGACGCCGTGGAGAGCGATCTGCTGCCTGCAACATCCTTCAGCATGACCGGTTTGGCAGTGGGTCAGTAATGGTGTGGGGAGTCATTTCTTTGGAGGGCCGCACAGCCCTCCATGTGCTCGCTAGAGGTAGCCTGACTGCCATTATGTACCGAGATGAGATCCTCAGACCCCTTGTGAGACCATATGCTGGTGCGGTTGGCCCAGGGTTCCTCCTAATGCAGGACAATGCCAGACCTCATGTGGCTGGAGTGTGTCAGCAGTTCCTGTAAGATGAAGGCATTGAAGCTATGGACTGGCCTGCCCGTTCCCCAGACCTGAATCCGATTGAGCACATCTGGGACATCATGTCTCGCTCCATCCACCAACGTCACGTTGCACCACAGACTGTCCAGGAGTTGGCGGATGCTTTAGTCCAGGTCTGGGAGGAGATCCCTCAGGAGACCATCCGCAACCTCATCAGGACCATGCCCAGGCGTTGTAGGGAGGTCATACAGGCACGTGGAGGCCACACACAATACTGAGCCTCATTTATACTTGTTTTAAGGACATTACATCAAAGTTGGATCAGCCTGTAGTGTGTTTGTCCACTTAAATTTTGAGGGTGACTCCAAATCCAGGCCTCCATTGGTTAATAAATTTGATTTCCATTGATGATTTTTGTGTGATTTTGTTGTCAGCACATTCAACTTTGTACAGAACAAAATATTCAATGAGAATATTTCATTCATTCAGATCTAGGATGTGTTATTTGAGTGTTCCCTTTATTTTTTTGAGCAGTGTATTTTAATGGGGTTGCTCCAGTTGATTAAAAAGCAACACATTCCCAGCAAATGAGCTGAAATAAGTAAATCATAGACACATATACTGACCCATTTCATCTTCGGAATTCCAGTGACTGGACCCCGATCCTCCCCGATGGTCTTCTGTTTCCCCTGGTTGCAGCCATCACTTACTGTATACACCACGTGGTTGCTGCAGCCAATAACATTGCGGTCTTGTGCCAGTGGACCTGGATATGCTTCACGTAAGTTACTATTGTCACCAAATTAGAGGTGTTGTTTTGCTTCTTCCTACCCTTATTTTACTTGTTTTTTTTTTTTTCTTTGATTTTGATGTAGATAAAAAAACTGTGACTATTAAATAAAACTTGGATTGGACTAGTGGAAAATACTATAACAGACAATAGGGATAAAGTAAAGTGTACTTCTAACATATGTGCCAGTTCCTTTCCTTTTTGATCCTGCTTCGGCTGCTAGGTGGCACCGTGCCTTTGTTGTGGCTGATGCGTGACAACATCAGGCCTGTTTTTTATGGGACATTTGGTGCGACTCCCTTCTGAGAACGCTTGACGGTATTGTCTGCTATTTACACCCCTAGGTCTCTGATATCCACTGCCTGCGAATTAGTTTTGCTACCTGGCTTGTGTGCGCGTCCTTATTTAGGGTGTTTTCCTGATTCTTCCTGTTTTGTGACCTCGGCATGAATTTGTACCATCCTCTTGGTTTTTATAATTTTGTCCCTGACCTCTTGGCTTTGACCCTGCTTGGGGAACCTTCCTGCCTCTGGTTGGCTCCTGTGGACAGCAGTCATTTTGTGGAAGCAATCCACTGGAACCCATTGTATGACCAGATTCCTGTACAGGAATTTTAGGGTGAAGGTCAGGGTTCCTCCAGATGGAGTGGCTTTTGTTTGTCCAAGGTAGCCATTTTGTTCCCATGATCTCTGAAAGACGTGACAATACCTTTTTCAGGTTTTTGTTTTTTCTGTTGGTTTCTAATCAGGTACAAAATCACGTATGACTGGAGATTCATTTTTCTGTTAAAAAGCTCCAAATCTTCTGCTTCAAATTACATATCTGTCATAGATGTAATTGTATAATCTATATAACGATCTCATAGTTTTCATCATAGATTAAATGGATCAAAATCTAGCACTGTACTAAACTCCACATGCCAGCCCCCTCAATGCAATTACGTAATTAAAGTTGGTTATTTGATGGATCGCAGATCAGGCACAAATGACAGAGGATTTGGGGAGATGAAAGATTTATTGCCAAGGCAATACCCTATCACTGGCTGTGACCAGAAAGGCCAGCAGACTGCTTGAGTTCATACTCCAGTATAAATATTGGGTTTTTTATGAACGGGATAGATATGACAGATGAGACATATTTTTGACGTCGTGATGAAGTGGTGAGCGTAACGCATTGTCTTACATCACTGGGCGGTCACGTCAGCAGCTCCAAATCAATATTGGTCAGATGGATGACAATATCTATGCCAAGTTTCCTATCTATAGAAAGATAGAATCATGATAGGAAATATGGCATTAATATCTCCTGCCTGGGACCTCCAGGGGCGACGATGTTGTGAAAGTTGGGGATTCCATAATTTCTAAAAACCTAGACACATCCATGATCAGCTGTGTTATAAGTCACCGAAGGGGAGGTATGTGGGCGTGACTTGTGTTAATAAATGCAAAAACCGAACTATAATCATTGTCAGTCCTGGGAAATACAGTTCGCGGTAGTTCTGCCCATTTCCAAAAATAAAAAGCTCCCCTTCACAAGAGATAGAGCCACTCTGCGACATCAGGTTTAGTACATTTCGTTTGTTTATCCTGTCACGCAGTTCCAATGGCTGAAACTGAACGCTGCCGGGGGAAATAAAGGTCATTTTCTCCCCGCTGCATTCGGCTAAGTTCGGGCGCTGGCCAGGTTTGTAACGCTAATAACCTACAGATTAACCCCATATCTGCAGGTTAATAGCGTTTTTTTCTAGTGACAGGTTCCCTTTAAGGTTGCATCTACTCGGAATGAAAACTTTTCATAGCAAATCTGCAGTAAAAGCTTCAAGTATCACACTGTGGATTTTTCCTCTTCTATATTGAAAGAGGTGAAATCCACTATGTTCATATTTCCACGCTAAATAATTTTGCAGAATGTGAATGAGCTCTAAAATCCTATCCATTGTCTGCAAATTATTCGGTACCTCCCCAAATCTGCAGGTAAAATTTATAGCATTCCTATGCACGTCTGGATGTATTCATTACCCAAATTGTATTTTTAAGTCATGAATCATGAGAAACCCAACAACGGCATGGAAAAATAACTTCACGTTAGCGGCGGTCATTTACAGCAAAAATATAAAATAAATTAACCAGAAACCATAAACTGAAACAGAAATCACAACCTCTGACCAGATGCATCCCATCATAATGCGCCATACGCAGCAGGTGTCAAACCTCAAGACTCCGAAGACTTCCACAATTAAAGTATTGCTCATCAGCATGAGTACACAGTCTCATAAACACATTAACGGAGACCTACAAGAATCTGGTGGTTGTATGAGTAATAACCACATAAGTATCAGCAGAGATAAAAAAAAAAATTGGCCCCATTTCCTCATCTGTCCGTGTCTTAACTATAGATTCATCATATTTATAATTCCAAGGACAGGGGTGAAATTCCTTTACGTTGGCTTGAGGCTGCTACGAATAGAATTAATCAATGAAAATACTTAATTCTGCATTTTTTTTCGTACTTTGGGGGCATGGAAAATCAAGTGCAAGTTTTCCATACAGTTCATTTTATAGACTTACTATACGGCCATCATGAAATAAATCAATACTGTAACTTAAGGATCGATCATAATTAAACACATGTTCACTCCTCCAATGACCGATCGTGGTGTGCTTTCCATCATGCTAGATGCCTAACACTCTACAAGACCCCCTTAATCTTGTATATTGGACCCACAGCCATGGACGTTCAATCCAGAAGACCTCTTGCTGCATTGTTCCTGTACAAAGTTATTTTAATTCCGAAAATGCAAAATTATCCGTTTTTCAATCCATCCTTATGTCCGTTTTTACATGTTTACAGCACTCCATTTTTACATGAACAATTTAATAAATAAAAGGCCAGTTTCCTATATTAATAATTGTAATGGATCCGTGAAAAACGCATGACATACGGATGGTAACCTATATATCATCCATTTTTTTTTGCGCACTTACTGACTTTTAATGAGTAAGTCTGATCGAAAATATGGATCAAAGTAGTGCACATTGCTATTTTTTACATGCAGACCATCGGTCCATGTATAAAAACGTTCATTTGAACTAGCACGTTAACATGTATCGGTCGATGTGCTGTGCGTATGCTTCTCATTTTGCATACGTTCAGCACATGGATGTTGAATACGCTCGTCAGAAAGAGCCCTTAGAAGTAGACTTCAAAGGCAAATTTACTTTAAGTGTTTTTAAATGTTTTTTTAAAAAAGGGGACCAGAACAGTTAGTATCCTACGACAGTGCCACATAGAAAGTCAATGGGCTCCTCATTTCAACCTATTGTACTGATAATGGAGATAGCATGATTGTATTATTGGTTTTATGCAACAGTTGACAATAGGTGGGAACCTGTCAAAAAGCTATTTACCTGCAGATTTGGGGTTAATCGCTGCAATGCTTCTTGGTTGCCTTACTGAAAGTACGGCTACTGGGAGAAAATGAGCTTATTTCCTCTTGGTAGCTGCTGGCTTTCAGTCATGGAAGCCTGTGCGCACTTGGATCGACATCTCTCTCTGCACATACATACTGCAGAACCAGCTGTCAAAGTGGTGGGGCAGGTTTACAGCCGCAGCTCACAGTGTAGTGAGTGGTGCTGTGAGTGGTGACTGTAGAGGCTCCGAGCATGCCTCGATGACTGAAAGCAGGCATAAGTTAATTTTCTCCGGCTAGTCACACTTTATGTAAGAAGGCCAGACAGCATTGTAACTCTATTTACCTGTATCAGCAGAAAATAGCTTTTTCCGTCTCAGGCTCCCTTTGCATTTGCTTAATGCACTAGATATAGACTTGTGGCCATGTAGTATATAGTGTAAAGACTTTAAAAAGTATAATAAAAAAAAAAGAATAAAAAAAAGTAAAAAAAAATATACTCTTCAATAAATCTATGTCTCCTATGAAAAAGGATAAGAAAATATGCAAAGCATTTGTCAAAACACGATTAAGACGATGTAATATAAGAGTGCTGGTTCTCATGAACACATTTACCACATATGCTTATTGCATTTCACTCTGATACGTTTGACGCTGAGCGGGTCAGATCTTAGGACGCCGAGGCTGCGGTGTCACTCACTTCATTGATGCAAAGTGACAAGCAGCATGTGGAATCTTGTTGCCATGATAGAAGAGGGTATGAAGGTGCTGAGAATTCATGGGTCATGTCATGGGGAGATTCATCCTGACGCTTAATGCAACAAACAGCCAAAAATATAACTAGATCATATTTTGCATCATTATGGACTTGTACTTGGAAATTAAATGGGCATTTCTATTTTTTTAGTACGCAGTAAGAGCAGGTCTCATATGATAGGTCAATCCTGGAAATCATGCAGCACAACACATTTAGCCATAAATGAGTCTTACAGGTAGAGAGGTATTCCCATCTCACACATTTACGGCATATCAACAGGATAGGTGATGCATGTGTAGTGAGCTGGCCGGCTCTGGCTGTTCTGTGATAATTGAGATAGAGCCTGTGACAGAAATGATAATGCAGGATGGTGTTGCCACCTTGTGGCCAGAGGTTGCACCTGCGCAGGATGTGATGACAGAGAAAAAGACTGAGTCTCCTGTGTCCCTCCCTGGAGAGTCATGTGAGCAAAGTGAAAAAGAAAAGCGCGCGGGGAGTCTGAGGTGGTCTGTAAAAAAGAACCAGGACGGTGTGCAGGTCCTCGTGTGTGCCGTAGAGGATACTCTCAACGTGGTTTCTGTTATCTGACACCTTTTCATCAGAGTTTTCCCCAGCTTCCGCACTGCTGAAGGATTCAGCTGTTACACTCCCCGCTACTGGAGTGTGAACCACATAAGGGAATCCACAAGAGCTACTACCCGGATCAGAGAGACTGTAAGCGGGACCTCTGGCGAGAGGCCGAAGTATTCCTTCCTTTCAGCGAAGTCTGCTGTTCCTGTTTTCTTCAGCTGGGACGCCTTCCTGCAAAGACAGACAGGCCTGCGACGGGGGACACATCCTTCTGGAGTAAAGGACTGGTAACGTGTGAGTAGGGACAGTGAGGGTCAGCTTATAAGTACACGTTATTGCTGTGAACATTTACGGTTGTCATTTACTGTGTTCTGCTGTGTTAAAAATGTATACAAGTAAAGATACGGTTATCAAGGTAGAGTCTGTGTGTGGGGATCTTGCTGGGCCAGATCATGGATATAAACGCGCGGCCTTGCCAGCAGTCACTTCACATGTATGATGGATGGAGGTCATACTGATGGGATCCTCGTCTATCTGCCAGTGGAGAGGTGGTTGGAATTAACATAGAAATGAATGGGAATGTGACCAAGTCTCTACTAACTGTGCCCCATTCTTGAGATGCAAACTGCCTCTTCAGAGAGGACATTGCCTCTTCAGAGAGGACATTGCCTCTTCAGAGAGGACTTCTCTGAATTTGCTCCAGTTTTTCAATGGAGCAAGCTCAAAGAAGAGCTACCAGGATAGTGAGCGGACTGCAAAATATGTCCTACGGTGAACTGTTAAAAGATCTGGGAATGTTTAGCTTGCAAAAAAAAAAAGGCTAAGAGGAGACTTAATAGCAGTCTACAAATATCTGTAGGGATGTCACAGTGTAGAGGGATCATCCTTATTCTCATTTGCACATGGAGACACGAGTAGCAGTGGAATGAAACTGAAAGGGAGAAGATACAGATTAGATATTAGAAAAAAAACTTTTTGACAGTGAGGGTGATCAATGAGTGGAACAGGCAGCCATGAGAGGTGGTAAGTTCTCCTTCAATGGAAGTCTTCAGACAGAGGCTGGATAGACATCTGTCTGAGATGGTTTAGTGAATCCTGCATTGAGCAGGGGGTTGGATACGATGACCCTGGAGGTCCCTTCCAACTCTAACATTCTAGGATTATATGACAAAGACTAGAACTCTAGTGCCACCCATTAGAATTAGCAATCCTAAACGTCAGCATCGACCTTATAACAGGCCTTGTCACTTGAATTAGGGTAAAAGTCAAACCTGAATCTCCCTTCGTAATGTTCTCAAAATTATATGGGAAAGGAAAACTAGTCCAAAAGACACCACCATAAATTTCTACATAGGGACAGCCAAAAAGCAAGACTAGTAGAGGGGCCATCTTGATTTTTGCTACAGACATGTCTGCGACGATCATATAATGGATGTATAATACAAATGCAGTGTTTTTACAAAAAAAAGAGGCTAAATGGGGACAGTTGTCAGTTGCTCCATCAGTGAAAGCCTTAACAAAGAGGTCTGTAAAAGTGAATTAAAAATGTCAAGTATGTAAATAATCTTCTCGTAAGAGGATTAAAAGGTTCTACTACAGGATAAAATCGATTAAAGCATTACATGTAATACAATAATTGCGGCATAAAAAAGCTCTCAGACGTCCACTGCTTTTGCTTTGAATGTATATCATATTCATTACCGTGCATTTTATGTTTCTTCGCGGAGTATAGTAAACATGAAGTAGCCAATTACCCAGGCGGTATACAATGAGGTTAAATTAAAAAAAAAAAATCCTGTAAAGCATTCATTAGGTTAATTATGTTACTTGTGGGCCTGGCGATAATGCTGCATTTTTTCCAGGAGTCCAGCAGAAAACATAATCCTGCTTTAAAGGGACCTGATCACAATGGCCATGTAGAATGATCAGTGTGCACTCTGTTATAGAGCTGAAAAAGCAGAATGATTATATAGTTTTATGCCAAAAAAAAATCAGTCTTGCAATCTGTATACAGTCATGGTCGAAAGTGTTGGCACCCTTGAAATAATTCCAGAAAATGAAGTATTTCTCCCAGAAAATTATTGCAATTAAATATGTTTTGTTATACACATATTTATTTCCTTTGTGCATATTGGAACATATAGGCTTGAAAAAGGCTGTATTCAGCCGAAACATTGCCACAGCTCTAGCTGAGCTAATAAATCATCTATTTTTGGAGTGCTGTTTCTACTATTTTTTTTATATATATATATATATATATATATATTGTGGTACAGTCTCTCGCTCTGCGGCACTCGGAGGTAGATATATAGGATAGCATAAATCATAGCCAAGTGCAAAACATAAACATAGCCTTTCTGGCATAACAGGAAACAAACGAAGGGGAAAAGGTACAGCACAGTCCGTATCTCGGCCAAGGTCTGGCCACATACACAATTAGCCACGCACAGGTTCAGTTCAGCACGCCCCATGCTAGCTCCTTCCTGGAGCAAAGTTTCCCCAGGTACTGAACACACCTGAGTGTCAGGGCTGGCTATTTAAAGCCCAGACACTCCCCTGATTGGGAGGTAGGGTGGATAACGACCCACCCTGCACTTTCATTATCCACTAAAAACATTCCTTTGAAACTGTGGTTCTATTAACTATCTCTGCACCGAGTGCAGGAGAACTCGCATGTTTTCACATCACTGAGCTTAAGAGTCTCAGCGACACATACAGTACAGACCAAAAGTTTGGACACACCTTCTCATTTAAAGATTTTTCTGTATTTTCATGACTATGAAAATTGTACATTCACACTGAAGGCATCAAAACTATGAATTAACACATGTGGAATTATATACTTAACAAAAAAGTGTGAAACAACTGAAAATATGTCTTATATTCTAGGTTCTTCAAAGTAGCCACCTTTTGCTTTGATGACTGCTTTGCACACTCTTGGCATACTCTTGATGAGCTTCAAGAGGTAGTCACCGGAAATGGTCTTCCAACAATCTTGAAGGAGTTCCCAGAGATGCTTAGCACTTGTTGGCCCTTTTGCCTTCACTCTGCGGTCCAGCTCACCCCAAACCATCTCGATTGGGTTCAGGTCTGGTGACTGTGGAGGCCAGGTCATCTGGCGTAGCACCCCATCACTCTCCTTCTTGGTCAAATAGCCATTACACAGCCTGGAGGTAAGTTTGGGGTCATTGTCCTGTTGAAAAATAAATGATGGTCCAACTAAACGCAAACCGGATGGAATAGCATGCCGCTGCAAGATGCTGTGGTAGCCATGCTGGTTCAGTATGCCTTCAATTTTGAATAAATCCCCAATAGTGTCACCAGCAAAGCACCCCCACACCATCACACCTCCTCCTCCATGCTTCACGGTGGGAACCAGGCATGTAGAGTCCATCTGTTCACCTTTTCTGCGTTGCACAAAGACACGGTGGTTGGAACCAAAGATCTTGCAGCCTGTCCTTAGCAGTGGTTTCCTACCAGCTATTTTACCATGAAGGCCTGCTGCACAAAGTCTCCTCTTAACAGTTGTTGAAGAGATGTGCCTGCTGCTAGAACTCTGTGTGGCATTGACCTGGTCTCTAATCTGAGCTGCTGTTAACCTGCGATTTCTGAGGCTGGTGACTCGGATAAACTTATCCTCAGAAGCAGAGGTGACTCTTGGTCTTCCTTTCCTGGGGCGGTCCTTATGTGAGCCAGTTTCTTTGTAGCGCTTGATGTTATTTGCAACTGCACTTGGGGACACTTTCAAAGTTTTCCCAATTTTTCGCACTGACTGACCTTCATTTCTTAAAGTAATGATGGCCACTCGTTTTTATTTACTTAGCTGCCTTTTTCATGCCATAATACAAATTCTAACAGTCTATTCAGTAGGACTATCAGCTGTGTATCCACCAGACTTCTGCACAACACAACTGATGGTCCCAACCCCATTTAAAAGGCAAGAAATCCCACTTATTAAACCTGACAGGGCACACTTGTGAAGTGAAAACCATTTCCGGTGACTACCTCTTGAAGCTCATCAAGAGAATGCCAAGAGTGTGCAAAGCAGTCATCAAAGCAAAAGGTGGCTACTTTGAAGAACCTAGAATATAAGACATATTTTCAGCTGTTTCACACTTTTCTGTTAAGTATATAATTCCACATGTGTTAATTCATAGTTTTGATGCCTTCAGTGTGGATGTACAATTTTCATAGTCATGAAAATACAGAAAAATCTTTAAATGAGGTGTGTCCAAACTTTTGGTCTGTACTGTTCCTCCCTTCTGACACACTACCAGTGACTTTGTCACATATTCCCCCCCCCCCTCTGCCCAAAGCCTTCACTCACTAGACAGGAAAGGCTGGACAGGGCATCGGCATTAGCCTGCAGTTTCCCGCGCCTGTGCTCTACCAAAAAACGAAAGTCCTAGAGGGCCAGGAACCATCTGGTCACCCGGGCATTTTTCCCCAACCGTTCCCTCATCCATCTCAGGGGGGCATGGTCTGAGACCAGTCTGAATGTGCGGCCCAACAGGTAGTACCTAAGGGTATCAACCGCCCACATGACAGCCTGCCACTCCTTTTCCACAATTGCATAATTCTTTTCGCAGGCCGAGAGTTTTCTGCTCAAGCACAGAATGGGGTGCTCTTCCCCAATTACCTTCTGTGATAAGACGGCTCCTATGCCGATATCTGAGGCGTAAGTCTGGAGCACAAACTCTTTCCGGAAGTCAGGTGCTATCAAGACCAGCTGGTTGCAAAGGGCACATTTCAGCTCCTGGAACGCTACCTCTGCTTCAGAAGACCGCTTAGACATCGCTGTCTTCGTACTTTTAAGTAAGTCAGTTAGGGGTGCTGCTATTGAGGCAAAATTCGAGATACACTGCCGATAATATCCCACGATACCCAAAAAGGCCCGTACCTGTTTCTTGGAGGCCGGTTGCGGGCAATTCTGGATGGCCTCCACCTTGTTCATTTGCGGTTTTATTTTGCCCCTTCCAACCATGTAGCCCAAGTATTTCGCCTCTTCCTTTCCTATGCGCATTTTCTTGGGTTTATGGTAAACCCGGCGTTCCTCAATGCATACAGTACTGCCTGGACCTTCTGAAGGAGGGTACCCAATCTGGGCTGAAAATCACGATGTTGTCCAAGTAAGCAGCAGCATATTTTTTATGTGAGCCCAGAATCCGGTCCTTGGCCCTTTGGAAGGTAGCTGGGGCTCCCTGTAGCCCGAATGGCATTCTAGTATACTGTAAACACCCGTAGGGTGTGGAGAAGACCGTTTTCTCCTTGGCCTCTGGGGTCAGGCGAATCTGCCAGTATCCTTTTGTTAGGTCCAGGGTAGTAATGTACCTGGCAGGCCCCAGCCTCTCAATAAGCTTATCGACCTGGGGCACTGGGTAGGCGTCGAACTTGGACACGTTGTTTAGCTTCCTGTAATCATTACAGAAAAGCCATTCTCCTTCCAGCTTAGGCACAAGAACAATCGGGTTAGACCAGCCGCTTTTAGATTCCTTGATAATGCCCAGGCTCAACATTCTCCTCACCTCCTTGGAGATCACCTCACGGCGGGCTTCAGGAATTCGATACAGTCTTTGGTTCACCCGTACGTGCGGTTCCGTCAGGATCTCATGCTCTACAACTTGCGTACATCCGGGCAACTCTGAGACCAGATCTCGGTTTCTCTGTGAGAGTTCTCGGCACTGTTGTTTCTGGGCTGGTGACAGCGTCTCTGCCACTGTAACGTCCTCGACCCTGGCTTCAGGATTTGCCCCTAGGGATGGAGCTTCCACCAGTTCCATGTCTCGCCACGGCTTCAGTAAGTTGATGTGGTAGATCAACTAATTCGTACGGTCCTTGCCACTTAGCCAGGAACTTACTCTTGACCGTGGGCACCAACACCCAATCTCCAGGGCTGAATTGTCTCAGCCTTGCGGCCCGATTGTAGACCCTCGCCTGGGCTTCTTGTGCCTGCAGAAGGCTCTCCTTCACGATTGGCATTACCCTTTCAATCCGGGCCTGCATTTGGGCCACATGCTCAATGACACTCCGGTGGGGTGTAACCTCTGCTTCCTAGCTCTCCTTTGCGATGTCCAGAAGTCTCTGTATAGCAGTTCAAACGGCGAGAACCCTGTAGCACTCTGGGGAACTTCTCTAATGGAGAACAGCAGGTAGGGCAGAAGGCAATCCCAGTGTCAGCCATCCTTCTCTACAACTTTCTTTAACATCTACTTTAGGGTCTTGTTGAAACGTTCTACCAGTAGGTCCGTCTGTGGGTGGTACACAGATGTTCGGAGCTGTGTAATTTGGAGGGCCTTACACAATTCTCTCATCATATTCGACATAAACGGAGTTCCCTGGTCCATCAGGATCACTTTGGCAGACCTGTCTGGGAGAAAATATGCACCAGCTCTCTGCCGATACTTCTGGCAGAGGAATTTCTTAATTCCGGTAACGCGTAGCATAGTCCAATACAACCAAAATGTATTGGTGGCCTCGGGCGTACTTCACCAGGGGCCCGACAAGGTCAATAACGATCCAGTCAAATGGGACCTCTATGATAGGTAACTGCAGTAAGGGGCTAAGGAAATAGAACACGGGATCCGTTAGCTGACAGGTGGGACATGACCAACAGTAGTTCACGATCTTCCAGTGACATCCAAGTCAGTAGAACCTCTGTAGGACCCGCTCCCAAGTCTTATCTACCCCTAGATGCCCACCCAAGATGTGAGAATGAGCCAAGCCTAACACTATACGCCTATAGGGTCCCGGTACTATTAACTGCTCCATTAACTCCCCTTTTGGATTAGTGACCCTATAAATAAGCTCCCCAATAAGTGCAAAATATGGGATCACAGACAAGTTGTCAAATGCATACTTCAAAGTGAGATCCTGCATCTGCGCAGTACCAAAGTTCCCCCCAGACACCCCCAAGTCTGGGACATCATCTTCCGGGGTCACCACCTCATCTTCATCCCCTGCAAGGACACACAGGGGGAAGTTATCTGCCTCTGACCGCTGAGATGATGCATCATGGTGTGACCGGCTCCCGGTTGAGACACTTGGCACCCCCGCTTTCCGCCACAAGTCCCAGAACAGAATGAACTGCCGTCCTATTATCACTGGGTGGAGCATATCCCTAACCATCCCCACCTCATGGGACTCAGTTCCACAGTCAGTGTGTATTGTCACTCTGGCAATAGGGTAATCCTTTGCGTTCCCGTGTATGCACCGCTCACCTACATTTTTCCCGGGGATCAACTGGTATGGGAGCGTGGCCCTTATGAGAGTCACCAAGCTCCCTGAGTCCAGGAGTCCTGCCACCAGTACCCCATTAACAGTCACCAGACACGACTGTGGCCCCTCACCGGACTGATAGTCCACACTGCAGGCGGGGTAGGCATAGTAGGAGCAGCGACGTCCAAGGATACAGTCCATCTGTTCAGAGGTCAGAGGGCAGCTACATGGCCTTGGCCGTGACACAGCTAACAAATGAGCTCACCCGATGGGTCCTTGAGCATCACTTCCTCCACGCCTTTGGACCTTGGTTGCTTGACCCCCTTTTGGGCCTCCACCCCCGACTGGGACCCCCAATATGGAGTGGGCTGTTTTCCCATGGAACCCTCGACCCCCTGGTACCTCTCAACCAGTCTGACCAGTTCATTAGCGTTCTGGGGATTACCTTGGGCAACCCAAGTCTGCACTGACCTCGGTAAGGAGTGCAAGAAACGATCCATTACTACTCGCTCTATGATCTGCGCCAGGGTAGACAATTCTGGCTGCAGACAATTTTTCACCAAGTGCAACAGGTCAAACATTTGGGAGCGCGGTGGTTTCTCTCAGTGATACTGACTCGCCCCCTGGGCCGTGGGGCACTCGGAGCCGGGCAATAGGGAGACGATGGGGGTAGTAGTGGCAACCGGGTCCGTGGCTCAGGGTGGTCAGACCAGTGGCAGTCCTTTATAAGTTTTAAGTAATGTCCGACTACGCCACCCGTGGATTGCGGTCAGTGCTAACTGCCGCTGCAGTGCAGACCTCTGGGGCAGGTGTAAATGTGCAACTCCCCACGGGAAGAGTAGGGCCCCAGGGCAGTGTATGATGGATGATGGAGGGGATGATTCCGACCGCATTAGCCAGGAAACGGAGGCCTCTTAAACAGTTCAGGGTCTTTATTAGAACAGGTAAAACGAACCAGAAACAGGCCCGGCTAGGAGGGGGCCTGGATGTCTGAGAGCAAGTGGGAAGCTGGCCCTGGTCAAGGTGAGGGTGTTGGCCTACCGTGCTCTCTGTGCTCCTTCTGGCTATTTCCCTTCTGGTAATCTAACAGCAGCGTTCCTGAGCTCACCGTGTCCTCTCGCCCGTATGGCTTGCAACTTGGGTCCCTTGCTACTCCCGGCCTGGTACGGCTCTGCTGGTCCCTTCTGCTGTGGCGGAGCCTCCGGGCTTCTTAGGCCAAGGAACATACAGTCCCCTGCGGACTGGTTATCTGCTGTAGGATGTGGAATCCTCACAGCCTCAGACACAAAAGTCTGGTGGATTAGTTTCTTTATCTGCCAGGACAGACTCACTTCGCCTTTTGTCCCTGGCTCGTGGCTCTCCTACTGCCACACGTCCTCTTAGGCTGCAACACAACTGTCTGTCCCTGCTCTGGGACACCTCTCAATCCAAAGACAGGTTGTTCAGTTCTCCCTAACCCCGTCCCCAGCTCCAGCTTTTATAGGGGCAGCCTGCTCCCCCTACTGATCTGGGATTGGAGGTGCTGCATGCTAATGATCCTTGATTAGAGGACCTCCCCCTTGCTCTCAGACACAGCTTTATTATACATTTGTGGCATCCAGGCCAGGGTGACACATTCCCCCCTAGTAAAATTTAGTACTCCGGGACTAAACAATAAACAAAGACAATATGCATGACCATAAAACATCAGTAGACAAACGACGCACAGGTTGAGTTCTTAAGGTCACAGTGTGGTCTGTGACCGGGTGTCCATTTCACCAACACAACGGGGAGCCTTAACCAGGTGGGGGTCTGTCCTAGCACCAAGTCCTTTACAGTCTTAGTTCATTCCTTGGTCAGGCTCCGAACGCAGTCCATACAAAGTCCCGGTTATTAAAAGTCCATAACCTTTGAGTCCGTACGGTAACTGTAAGAAACTGAAATACACAATTACTAATCATGCATGTAACTTTTCAAACAATTCAACACTTGGCAACAGGGTTATTTACAGTTTTAGTGCACCCTATATTCTCCAGCGAGCGGGTATCTGCCCTTTTGTGCTCTTGGTTGACCTGCGTAACCCACTGTCTGGTGTTGGACCGACCTGGTTTTCTTCATTAGCGTTAGCTCTACCCCTACCAGCTTGGTGTACAGGTAGGGCAGGCTGCTGTCTACGGGTCCTTTGGCTCACCGCAGGCATGGCAGGCTCACTGTCAGCAGAGGGTTGATTCTCCTGGGCTGCTGGTACCGGCTCTTCTGCCTCTGGAACAGCTTGCTCTTCTTCACCTTCCGGCTCTGGTGTAGGTTGTTGCTGAGCCGGTTGCAGGAAATGCAGGACGGGTACCACTATGGCATCGTTTACTCGAGTCCAGGACTGAGGGAACTCTCCGAGAACGGTGCTGATCATTTCTTCCTTGTCCTCTGCGGGTTCAAGGTCACTTTGATCCTCTTCTGCACTACGGAGTTGTTCGGGGCACCTTTTTAGGTGGTCTCTGGAGACGGTACTAGTGGTTTCTCCTCCATCCTTGGTGATCACGCACACCTTCGAGTTGTCATGATCAGACTGCAGTACGGTGTAGGGTTCCCTTTCCCACTGGTCGTCCAACTTATGTAGCCTTCTCTTTCGCTTCAGGACCTGCTCACCAGGCTCTAGGGGATCGGCAGGGGCGTGTTGGTTGAAGAGTCTTTCTTGCCTTTCTCTCACCTGGGCCAGGCTCTTCTCCACACTCTCCTGTACCTTCTTGTACTGCAGTCGCCTCTCCGTATCCCAGTCCGCATCCGGGGAGGTGTCCTCAGGTGTTAGGACTCCCATCTCCAGATCTAGGGGCAGCTTACCTGGTCTGGCTCGCATCAGGTAAGCCAGGGTGCAGTTTGTAGCGTTCACCGGGATATGGTTGTATAAGTCTATCAGGTCCGGCAGTTTTTCTGGCCACAGGCTGTGTTCCTCCAGGGGCAACGTCTTCAGGAGATCAATGACTATATTGTTCATTTTCTCACACATCCCGTTGGTTTGTGGGTGGTAAGGCGTTGTCCGAATCTTCTTACAGCCATTGAGGTTGCAGAACTCTTGGAAGATTTCAGCCTCGAACGCTGGACCCTGGTCTGTCAGGACTTGTTCCGGATACCCGTGTGGATGGCAAAAGTATTGCTGGAAGGCTCTGGCCGCCTTTTGGGCTGTCAAGTCTTTTACCGGGACCACCACTAGAAAACGGGAACAGTGGTCCACGATTGTCAGGGCGTAGATGTATCCTGACCGGCTTGGAGCCAATTTGACGTGGTCCAGAGCTACCAGCTCAAGAGGCTGCTTGGTGACAATGGGCTTCAAGGGTGTCTTCTGGCTGGTGCGGTCTTTTCTCCTTAAGTTACCAGGGCCACAGTCCCTGCACCACTTCTCTACAGCGCCTCTCATGCCGACCCAAAAGAACCGTCCTCTTAGCAGGAACTCCAGTTTCTTCCAACCGAAGTGCCCCGCTCTGTCATGGTAAGCCCCCAGGACCATGGCTGCATCCCGCCTTGGAACCACGACTTGCCAGGTCAGCTCGTGTGTCCGGTGGTTGACAAGTCTTCTGCACAGCTTGCCTTCATAGAGGAACAGCTTGCTCTTCTCTTTCCATAGCTGCTTGGCTTCCTTTGGAGCATCCGGATCTAAGCAGGCGTCTTCCTGGGTCAGCAGATCTTTCACCAGGCGGATTGCAGGGTCACTATCTTGGGTCTCGGCCCAGCTGTGGTGAGGTAGGGGATTGATCATAACGGTTGTTAAATCTTCCTCCTTCACGCGGTGGGAGTATTGAGCGGCTCTAAACCGGTGAAACGCGGGGAGTTCTACCTCCTCCAGCTCTTCTGGGTCTTCGTCACCTTCAGGTAAGTGAGGCATTCTCGATAGGGCGTCAGCGTTGGCATTGGTTTTGCCTGCCCGGTACTTGATCACGAAGCCATAATTGGAGAGACGGGCCATCCACCGCTGTTCCAGGGCACCAAGTCTTGCACTGTCTAGGTGTGTTAACGGGTTGTTGTCCGTGTACACAGTGAACTTTGCGGAGGCCAGGTAATGCTTGAAGCGTTCCGTTACGGCCCACACCACTGCCAAGAATTCTAGCTTGAAGGAGCTGTAATTCTCCGGGTTCCTCTCGGTGGGCCTCAGCTTCCGGCTGGCGTACGTGATCACCCTTTCTCTGCCCTGTTGGTTTTGTGACAGTACGGCTCCCAGTCCCACATTACTGGCGTCTGTGTGGAGAAAAAAAGGCTGGCCATAATCAGGGTAGGCCAGGATCTCATCCCCTGTGAGGGCCATCTTCAACTGGCGGAAGGACTCCTCTTCCGGTTTATCCCTCGTGAAGGGTGGCTTTTGGCTTCTGGACTTAGACTGTCCTATCAGGAGGTCCTGCATAGGAGCTGCCATCTTAGTGAACCCGGGGATGAACCTTCGGTAGTAGCCTACCAACCCGAGGAACTGCCTCACTTCTTTGATGTTCGAGGGGCTTGGCCAGCTCTTGATTGCTGTGACCTTGTCAGGGTCGGGGGCTACTCCTTCCGCACCTACCACGTGCCCTAGGTACTGGACTTTCGGTTTCAACAGGTGACACTTTGATGGTTTCACCTTCAGACCATAGCCTGCCAGGGCTTCGAACACCTCGGCCAGGTGCTTTAGATGGTCCTCGTAAGTCTTCGAATAGACGATCACGTCGTCCAGGTAAAGGAGGACCGTCTCGAAGTTTCGGTGCCCTAGACAGCATTCCATCAGCCTCTGGAAGGTCCCTGGTGCGTTGCAGAGCCCAAAGGGCATACAGTTGAACTCGCTCAGTCCCATCGGGGTCGTGAAGGAGGTCTTCTCCTTGTCAGCCTCTGCCACAGGAACCTACCAGTACCCGCTAGTAAGGTCCAAAGTAGAAAAGAAGTTAGCTGATTTTAGTGCGGCTAAAGACTCCTCTATTCTAGGCAGCGGATATGCGTCTTTATGGGTGATACGGTTGATTTGTTTATAGTCCACGCACATTCTCATGGTTCCGTCTTTCTTTTTTACCAGAACCAAGGGGGCTGCCCAGGGGCTACAGCTATCTCTAATGACCCCAGCTTCTTTCATCTCTCGTAGCATGCCCTTGGCGTTCTGATAATGTGCAGGGGGTACAGGCCCGTGTCTCTCTTTTATTGGTGGGTAGCTCCCCGTGGGGATATGGTGTTCTATCCCTTTTACTCTGCGAAGTCTAGGGGGTGCTTACTAAAAATTCTCTCGTACTCCTGGACCACCCGGTAGACTCCTTGTTTTTGGTGCAGGGGAGTGGAGTCAGCACCCACATGGAGTTTCTGGCACCAGTCCTCCTTTTGTTTCTGGGAGCCATTACCCTCCGCCTGTGGAGATGGAGGCAAAGGCTCCACGGCCCTGATAGCTTTGTGTTCGACAGCAAACAGTTTGGCAAGTGTAGCGTACCTTGGTAAGTGTACCTCCCTCTCCCCAATGTTGAGAATGCGAACGGGCACCCTCCCATGACAGACATCAACCACCCCCCGGCCTGTCAAAATGGTGGGCCTGCTGTCCGAGTACACGGGTTCTACCATGGCTTGGTAGTCTCTACCTCTCAACCCGATTGCAGTCCGACACCAGATCATCATTTCACTTTTGGGAGGCATGGAAATGGGGAATGGGTCACTCAGTCTTACGCTACCGATCTCACCACCAGACAGTTCTACCTGCTGCCGTCTCATCAGGGCTTTTATCTCCTTGTTGAGGACTCTCTGTTGGCTGGAACTAGCATTCACCGCCACCTGTTGTAGAATTACAATTACCTCTGAAAGACAATTTTCAATCACGTTAGTACCCACAGTTATTTTAGGGTGACTTTCACGACGGTCAATGTCCACAATAATCACTCCCTGTGCCGGTAGTTCAACTTTACCAATTTTAATGGTCATCTCCTTGAACCCCGTCTGCGGCACAGGCAAGCCATTACTGGCGATGATGCTCAAGTCACTGTCTGGATACCGTGTTATATCAGCATCAGTCCAATACTGCTTAAAAAGTACATAAGGGATAGTAGTTACTTGCGACCCGGTATCCAGCAAGGCGCTCATGGGGATACCGTCCAGCACCACGGGTAAAACCGGGCGCCCCCCAACGTACTTATTGTGCCAATTGTAAGGGCCTGGTGATCTTATGCCTGGGGGTTGGCCCCGTTTAAATTACAGTACCTGGAAATGTGTCCGGGCTGGTTGCATCGACGGCAAATGGGCGGTCCATCCTCTGCGTAGCGGTCTGTGGGCCTCCCTCGGAACGACTGGGTCCTCCTCTGTCGACGCCACGGGACATCCTCCGGACTTGAAGCCAACTCGATGGGTCTTGACGGGTCCACTTGTAACGCCTGGACGGTCCTGGTCAACGCCGCGACGCTCCTGGTCAGCTCCTGGACTTGGTGGTGCAGATCTTTCGACGGGGCTTGGTTCAGGGCCTGTGCTTCGGCCCCCACAGAGTCCATAGAGGAGGGCGCCGCCTCCTGGGGGTAGGTGAGAGCAGGGCGCCGGGGGTTTATAGCGCCACTTGTTGCGGGTTCACGGAGCACCCTTTTGGCCCTGTCCTTGAATTGGGCAAAGGTCAGGTCAGGGTTCTGAAAGAACATGAGGCGCAGCTGGGTCCTGTGGGCGCTAGACAGCAGACCTTCTATGAACTGTTCTGTTAGTAGCTTATCCGTATCCTGCACGCTGCCAGGGTCAGCTTGTTTGATGGCTCTCAAGGCTTCCTGCAAATTTAGGGCATAGTCTCTGATGCTGTCCTGTGCCCGCTGCTTACATCCATAGAACCGCATTTTAATTTCAGCGGAGGTACGGGTATCAAAGGTACCCCGCAGCCGGGCCAGAATGTCGTTTACAGTTCTTTTCTCCTCAGCGGGCCATGACTTTACCTCCCGCTGGGCAGCGCCAGTTAACTGCCCTGTCAGTATGCTAATCCTCTGTTCCTCTGTCAGGGGGTAAACTTGGAACAAACTGTACAGCCTTTCCTTAAAGTCAGTTAGTGCATGGGGCTCCCCTGAATACTTGGGCAGCCAGGCCGCTCCAGGGATGTAAGGCAGGGAGAATGGCATCACGGCTGCTGCAGCTGCGCTGGTGGTAGTGGGCGCCTCCGTGTCCGACATCTTCCTCCCCCCTAGTTAAGCGTGGTCTACCTTCCGACGATCCTCTTCTGTAGGCCGCGGCTCCGCTGGTGCTGCTCCGGACGAGGACCTTGCGTCAAGTCCTGGTGACATCAGCGTCGCTCTCTCTCCCTTCCAGGACCTTGCGCAGCATCGGTGTGTGGGGCGGAGCTTCGGGTCTCGCGCGGTTTGGACGTCCACGCCCCACTTCTTCCCGCGCGGCGTCCTGAAGATGGCGTCCGTTGGCGGGAAAACGGCTGAAGATGGCGGGAACCGATGGAAGATGGCGGGAGACGGCTGAAAATGGCGGGAAACGGCTCCGGATGGCGGGAAAACTCTTCTTCAGGTACGTGTACAGTCTGTTTAAGGCACACAATACCCGTTTGTGGCGGGTTGGTTACAATCCTGCCGACTACGCCAAAGCTGACTCGCCCCCTGGGCCGTGGGGCACTCGGAGCCGGGCAATAGGGAGACGATGGGGGTAGTAGTGGCAACCCGGTCCGTGGCTCAGGGTGGTCAGACCAGTGGCAGTCCTTTATAAGTTTTAAGTAATGTCCGACTACGCCACCCGTGGATTGCGGTCAGTGCTAACCGCCGCTGCAGTGCAGACCTCTGGGGCAGGTGTAAATGTGCAACTCCGAATAGTACAACTCCCCACGGGAAGAGTAGGGCCCCAGAGCAATGTATGATGGATGATGGAGATGATTCTGACCGCGTTAGCCAGGAAACGGAGGCCTCTTAAACAGTTCAGGGTCTTTATTAGAACAGGTAAAACGACCCAGAAACAGGCCCGGCTAGGAGGGGGCCTGGATGTCTGAGAGCAAGTGGGAAGCTGGCCCTGGTCAAGGTGAGGGTGTCGGCCTACCGTGCTCTCTTTGCTCCTTCTGGCTATTTCCCTTCTGGTAATGTAACAGCCCACGTTCCTGAGCTCACCGTGTCCTCTCGCCCGTATGGCTTGCAACTTGGGTCCCTTGCTACTCCCGGCCTGGTACGGCTCTGCTGGTCCCTTCTGCTGTGGCGGGGCCTCCGGGCTTCTTAGGCCAAGGAACATACAGTCCCCTGCGGACTGGTTATCTGCTGTAGGATGTGGAATCCTCACAGCCTCAGACACCAAAGTCTGGTGGATTAGTTTCTTTATCTGCCAGGACAGACTCACTGGCTCGCGGCTCTCCTACTGCCACACGTCCTCTTAGGCTGCAACACAACTGTCTGTCCCTACTCTGGGACACCTCTCAATCCAGAGACAAGTTGTCCAGTTCTCCCTAACCCTGCCCCCAGCTCCAGCTTTTATAGGGGCAGCCTGCTCCCCCTACTGGTCTGGGACAGGAGGTGCTGCATGCTAATGATCTAGAGGACCTCCCCCTTGCTCTCAGACACAGCTTTATTATACATTTGTGGCATCCAGGCAAGGATGACACAATACGCCCAGCGGTGGAACGCTGTGCCCTGCCAGTCATTGTTACCCCCAAGCGTGCCAAAATTTCAATCTTCAATTTGACATACTCCTTGGCGTCTTTCTGAGGTTCCCCCGTCAGGTATGGCACCTACACCTCTGCCCATTGCTCTGGCTGTAGCCTCTCCCTCTCGGCGACCCTCTTGAATACCGTTAGAGAAGCTTCCACATCATCACGAGGAGTCATTTTCTGCAGCACACCCCTTACTGCATTTAGGACAGCAAAGTCGTCCACTGACCTTATCGCTGGAACTGTTGTCGAGCCACGGATCGCCTCTGCGAGCAAGTCGATCTGCTGCTGTTGTGGGCACAGGTCCTGTTGGGCCTGCAGTTGGAGCTGGAGCTGCTGCATCAGCAATTTGGTGGTCTCCTGTTGCGCCATCTGCTGTTGCTGTAACATATGCTGGTGTTGTGCTTGCTGCTGCTGGTGCTGCGCTTGTTGCGCCTGCAACAGTAGTTTAAGGAGGTCCTCCATTTTGTCCAGCATCACTTGCTGGCTCACAGCAGATTTTAACAAGGACATACAGGCCTTCCTGTAACAGTCGCACATGTTCTCTGGGAGTTTTGCCCGCAATTCTAACACCACTTATGGTAAAGTCTCTCGCTCTGCGGCACTCGGAGGTAGATACAGGACACTGTCTCTTTAAGTGACTTGGTGGTTTATTAGAAGCAGCAGCATAAATGATAGCCAAGTGCAAAACAAACATAGCCTTTCTGGCGTAACAAGAAACAAACAAAGGGGAAAAGGTACAGCACAGTCGGTATCTCGGCCAAGGTCTAGCCACACACCCAGTTAGCCACGCACAGGTTCAGCACGCCCCATGCTAGCTCCTTCCTGGAGCAAAGTTTCCCCAGGTACTGAACACACCTGAGTGTCAGGGCTGGCTATTTAAAGCCCAGACACTCCCCTGATTGGGAGGTAGGGTGGATAACGACCCACCCTGCACTTTCATTATTGACTAAAAACATTCCCTTGTAACCGTGGTTCTATTAACTCTCTCTGCATCGAGCGTGCAGGAGAACTCGCATGTTTTCACATCACTGAGCTTAAGAGTATCAGCGACACATACCTCCCTTCTGACACACTACCAGTGACTTTGTCACTATATTTATACACTGCTCAAAAAAATAAAGGGAACATTCAAATAACACATCCTAGATCTGAATGAGTGAAATATTCTCATTGAATACTTTGTTCTGTACAAAGTTGAATGTGCTGACAACAAAATCACACAAAAATCAACAATGGAAATCAAATTTATTAACCAATGGAGGCCTGGATTTGGAGTCACCCCCAAAATTAAAGTGGAAAAACACACTACAGGCTCATCCAACTTTGATGTAATGTCCTTAAAACAAGTCAAAATGAGGCTCAGTATTGTGTGTGGCCTCCATGTGCCTGTATGACCTCCCTACAATGCCTGGGCATGCTCCTGATGAGGTTGCGGATGGTCTCCTGTGAGATCTCCTACCAGACCTGGACTAAAGCATCCGCCAACTGCTGGATGGTCTGTGGTGCAACGTGACGTTGGTGGATGGAGCGAGACATGATGTCCCAGATGTGCTCAATCGGATTCAGGTCTGGGGAATGGGCGGGCCAGTCCATAGCTTCAATGCCTTCATCTTGCAGGAACTGCTGACACACTCCAGCCACATGAGGTCTGGGATTGTCCTGCATTAGGAGGAACCCAGCAGATGGTCTCACAAGGGGTCTGAGGATCTCATCTCGGTACCTAATAGCAGTTAGGCTACCTCTGGCGAGCACATGGAGGGCTGTGCGGACCTCCAAAGAAATGCCACCCCACACCATAACTGAGCCACTGCCAAACCGGTCAAGCTGAAGGATGTTGCAGGCAGCAGATCGCTCTCCGCGGCGTCTCCAGACTCTGTCACGTCTGTCACATGTGCTCAGTGTGAACCTGCTTTCATCTGTGAAGAGCGCAGGGCGCCAATGGTGACTTTGCCAATCCTGGTGTTCTGTGGCAAATGTCAAGCGTCCTGCACGGTGTTGGGCTGTGAGCCCAACCCCCATCTGTGGATGTCGGGCCCTCATACCACCCTCATGGAGTCGGTTTCTAAACGTTTGTGCAGACATGCACATTTGTGGCCTGCTGGAGGTCATTTTGCAGGGCTCTGGCAGTGCTCCTCCTGTTCCTCCTTGCACAAAGGTGGAGGTAGTGGTGCTGCTGCTGGGTTGTTTCCCTCCTATGGCCCCCTCCACATATCCTGGTGTACTGGCCTGTCTCCTGGTAGCGCCTACAGCCTCTGGACACTACGCTGACAGACACAGCAAACCTTCTTGCCACAGCTCACATTGATGTACCATCCTGAATGAGCTGCACTACCTGAGCAATTTCTGTGGGTTGTAGAGTCCGTCTCATGCTACCACGAGTGTGAAAGCACAACCAACATTCAAAAGTGACCAAAACACCAGCCAGAAAGCATTGGTACTGAGATGTGGTCTGTGGTCCCCACCTGCAGAACGACTCCTTTATTGAGGGTGTCTTGATAATTGGCAATAATTTCCATCTATTGTCTATTCCATTTGCACAACAGCATGTGAAATTGATTGTCAATCAGTGTTGCTTCCTAAGTGGACAGTTTGATTTCACAGAAGTTTGATTTACTTGGAGCTATATTCTGTTGATTAAGCGTTCCCTTAATTTTTTGAGCAGTGTATATATATATATATATATATATATATATATATATATATATATATATATTGTAAGGCAGCGCTCGTCATCATACTGGGGGTAACTCGCTTCGCTGCGTCAATCAATGCACACGTGCAATGTCTTTACGTTTTTCACACAGTGTTGCAGTTTATTATGGCACTTCATAAACCGCTGTTCACACACAGTTCATCTTAGTCCGCCACCGGCAGGTTTACACACATAAACAATTCATGAGCCAAGTGGCACACCGGCCCACTTGCTCCAGGGTACAGCTTACGGCAAGGTAATAAAGTAGCAATGTTCATATCACAATGTCCATATAGCACCGGGTATTACCTTTGCCGGGTATAGCTGTCTCAGTCCGTTACTCTGCCACCACTGTGGCTCTGCGGCTTCCCAGGTAGGGGTCTCCAGCCTTCGTTCCCTCAAAGGCCACTGACATCCACACAGGATCCAGGCTCTGCCTTCCAGGACTCTTACTCAAGCCGGCTCTCCCTCAAAGGCCACTGACATCCGCACAGGATCCAGGCTCGACCTTTCAGGTACCAAGCTTCACTTCAAAGCCGCTGCCTTCCAAGGCCACTAGCATCCGCACAGGATCTAGTCTTTGCCTTCAGGCTGCCAGGCTTCACGGTATCACGGTATCCCACACACATGGGGAACAGGCCTCACGCCTCTCACACCGAACACACCTGTCTCAAATTAAGCAGGTTTATATATGCTGTGCACAGACAGCCTCATACTGACAGGACCTTGCTGATGTCACAGTCATGTATACAGAGCTTTACTGTGCATGCAGGACCTGGGTGATGTCACAGTCATGTGACCAGTCAGATAAAGGGGAAGGTACATGGTCCAGTAAGCACATCCTGGACCATTTACAGTAATGCTAGCAACCTGCTGCATTACAATATGTATATATATATTACAGACCAAAAGTTTGGACTCAACTTTTCATTTAAAGATTTTTCTGTATTTTCATGACTTTGAAAATTGTACATTCACACTGAAGACATCAAAACTATGAATTAACACATGTGGAATTATATACTTAACAAAAAAGTGTGAAACAACTGAAAATATGTCTCATCTTGGCATTCGCTTGATGAGCTTCAAGAGGTAGTCACCGGAAATGGTCTTCCAACAATCTTGAAGGAGTTCCCAAAGATGCTTAGCACTTGTTGGCCCTTTTGCCTTCACTCTGCGGTCCAGCTCACCCCAAACCATCTCAATTGGGTTCAGTTCTGGTGACTGTGGAGGCCAGGTCATCTGGCGTAGCACCCCATCACTCTCCTTCTTGGTCAAATAGCCCTTACACAGCCTGGAGGTGTGTTTGGGGTCATTGTCCTGTTGAAAAATAAATGATGGTCCAACTAAACGCAAACCGGATGGAATAGCATGCCGCTGCAAGATGCTGTGGTAGCCATGCTGGTTCAGTATGCCTACAATTTTGAATAAATCCCCAACAGTGTCACCAGCAAAGCACCCCCACACCATCACACCTCCTCCTCCATGCTTCATGGTGGGAACCAGGCATGTAGAGTCCATCCGTTCACCTTTTCTACATCGCACAAAGACACGGTGGTTGGAACCAAAGATCTCAAATTTGGACTCATCAGACCAAAGCACAGATTTCCACTGGTCTAATGTCCATTCCTTTTGTTATTTAGCCCAAACTAGTCTCTTCTGCTTGTTGCCTGTCCTTAGCAGTAGTTTCCTAGCAGCTATTTTACCATGAAGGCCTGTGACGCGCCCCTGGGCCTGAGTCGTGCAGCGTTGCGCACGCGGGAGCCTACCCGGAGCCGGATCGGATAGGGGTAGTAGTCTCGTGGCGATGACCCGGTCCGTGCCCAGGGAGTCAGACTAAGTGGCGGTATATTAGCAGTAGATGTAGGATGACTACGCCACCCGTTGAATGCAGCTATGGAGCTGCCACTGCAGGGCAGACCGCTGAGGCCGGTGGAAGGATGGTGCAGCGTGGATGGTGTAACCCCCAACGGGAGGGGTATGGCCTCAGGGCAGCTGTCGTGGATGATGGGGGTAGCAGGAACCACTCAGAGACGATGCGGTGTAGTTCAGGGTCTTTACTGGTGACAAAGATAGACCCTCCCGGAGTACTGGCTAGCGGTCGGGGCCTGGTCAGTCCTTGAGCAGATGGGATCCCCCTTGGCCAGGCGGAGTTGTAGGCCTCCCCAACTAATTGTACTCTTCTGGCTCCCTTGCTAGAGGCGGGTAAAGGTAGCCCACGTCCCTGAGTGTACCGTGTGGTGCTCACCCGTATGGCCGGTGACTCGGGGCCTTCTAGTGGCTTCCGCTCCACGACGGCGGTGCTGGTCCCACGCGTGTGACCGTGCCTTCGGGTTTCTTGGCCAGAGGACCTGAAATCCCCTGCCGGTCGGTTTCTGCTGCTGGGTCAGGGTTAATCCCCACAGCCTCGGACTCCGGGTCCGGTGGTAACTCTTCAATCAGGGCGAGCTCTTCAGCTGCCAGCCCCTGATTCCTTTTAGCACTGCTCCCACTGAGCTCCTGATCTTTCTTTCCTAAGCTGCTCCTTTTCTTCTCTCTAACCCTGCCTCAGCCCCAGTTTTATATAGGGGAAGTCCTTCCCCTCCCAGGACCGGGCAGGAGGTGTGGCATGAATAGGATTCCTGACCAAGAGACCTCCCACCTGCTCTCAGACATAACATTGCTATTACTGTGGAGACCAGACCCCTGGGGTGCCACATTCCCCCCTAGTGAAAGTTAGTACTCCGGGACTAAACATACTTTTGTAAACATAACAAGGTGCAAACAATAACATTCTAATAGAGACAACACATAAGGTGGTCACAGCGTGTCCGCAACCGGGTGTAACTTTTGAGGAAAACAAGGGTGTCCATTTCACCAACACAGGGAGACGTAACCAGGTAGGGGTCTGTCCTGTCCCGAGTCCTTAACAGTCTTTCAGTCCGTCCTGGGTTACGCTCCAACTATATGCACAAAGGATTCCCGGTAAATCCACCAAAGACTCCTATAAATAACTAGAAACACATAATTATACACAAGCAACAATAAACAGGTAAACATTAATAAAATAGCTTGAACATTTAGATCCTCCACCGTATGGGCAGCTGGCCTCTAGTGACCCTAGTGGACCTACGGAGCTGGTTGATGGGTCCTGAGCTACAGGGTATAGTAGCTGTCAAGGGTAAACTGGGCAGCCGTCTACGGACTCTTTGGCTCACTAGGGGTATGGCAGGCTCACTATAAGCAGAGGGTTGATTTTCCTGGTCTGCTTGTGTGGGGCCTTCTGCCTCCTGGACCGGCCGTTCTTCCAGTTCTACCTGTGTCTCCGTAGGCACTTGGGATGCTGGTTGGAGGAACGTGAGGACGGGTACCACAACAGCACCATTGACTTGAGTCCAAGACCGAGGGAAGTCTCCGAGCACAGTACTAACTGTTAGAACCTTGCTGTTAGGTTTTTTTTCCTTTGCTGGTCACATGACCTTGTTGGCCTATTTAATCTTGCTCCGCCCTTCTGGCTTTGCTGGACTTCATTGTATATCTACTTTCTAGCTAGCCTGTGCTCTGTGTCTTGCTCTGTTAGTTTGCTTGGTCTACGGACCTCTATGTTCTTTATATTTTGTTTGTTCGTCTGTCTGCTACTATTTCTGTTAGGAGGTGTCCCATATTCCTCCCAGTCCTTAGTACTTGTAGGGATTCCTCCCCCACATCTATAGGTCTTCGTACAGACTAGCTTAGGACTTTAGCAGGTCTGATCGCAGGATCAGGTTCCCTGTTACATCGTAGGGATTCAGCTGAGTCCTATAGTAGGGACAGATCTCCTCTCTTTCCTTAGCTCTGGTAGCAGAACATAACAGTAAGTCCAGCCTGCAAATTCTCTAAGGAAAGATTTTTTTTTTGTTCCATCATGGTGTCGGTTCAGGATTTGGCTAAACACCTGCAGGGACTCTCTCTGGAAGTGGCCGAGCTCCGTCAGCACGTGAGTAACTGTTCTGGAGCACATTTCTTGGAGCCTAAGGTATGTTTGCCGGATTTATTTTTTGGTGAACATCGAGAATTTTTTTCATTTAAAAATGCTTGCTTATTGTATTTTCGTTTGAGACCCAAGTCCTCTGGGGATGAATCCCAGCGCGTAGGGTTCATAATGTCACTTTTGCGCAAAGAGCCTCAGGAGTGGGCCTTTTCTTTGCAACCTAGTGATACATGCTTCAGATCAGTGGATAGTTTTTTTTCTGCTTTAGGACTATTATATGATGATCCTGACCGTGTCGCATCAGCTGAGACTGAGTTGAGACGTTTAAAACAAGGATCAGGTAATGTCGAAAAATATTGTACACATTTTCGTCGTTGGTCCACTCAAACAGGGTGGAACGATTCTGCTCTGAAAAGTCTATTTCTTGCTGGGCTCAGTGAAAGGGTTAAAGACCTGCTAATTGCTTATCCTACACCTGAGGATTTGCAACAGGCTATGCAATTAGCTATACGGGTGGATAGAAGACTGCGTGCTAGGGTTAATGAGAGCAAATCCTCTGCTATGTCAGTTTCTGGTTATGAGAATGTGTGTACTAACAGTGGTGAACCGATGGAGATTGGATCGGTGGCACCTCGCTCTCAAGAAAAAGTCCGTCGTTTGGGTCGTTCTCCAAGTTGGGATCTGCCGTGCCTGAGGAGGAGAATTTTTCCGGTGATTTGGAAAGAGTTTGGACGGATGTGCGTGGTAATCTTCAGGAGGCCAACAGAAAATCTAAAGACTACTTTGATAGGAAACGACAGGAGGTTTTGTTCGCTGTTGGTGACATGGTTTGGTTGTCCTCTAGGAATCTGCGGTTGAGGATTCCTTCTAAGAAATTGGGTCCCAAGTTTGTAGGGCCCTTTAAGGTGCTTCAGGTTGTCAACCAATCTGCTGTTAGGTTGGAGGTTCCTACCTCCTGGAGAATTAATCCGGTCTTTCATGTCTCTCTGTTAAAAAAAGCTGTTGTGTCGGATGGTGACGCCTCTGCCTCTGTTCCTCCGGTGGTGGAGGACGGGGAATATGAAATTTCTCGCATCCTTGACTCTAGACGGTATAGAGGTAGTTTGCAGTATCTTGTGGCCTGGAAAGGTTTCGGACCCGAGGATAACTCTTGGGTGAGGTCAGATGATGTTTCCGCGTCCAGACTTATCAGAGCGTTTCACAGGAGATTTCCTGATAAGCCTGGTCCTAGGGGATCCGGAGGATCCTCTTAGAAGGGGGGGTACTGTTAGAACCTTGCTGTTAGGTTTTTTTACCTTTGCTGGTCACATGACCTTGTTGGCCTATTTAATCTTGCTCCGCCCTTCTGGCTTTGCTGGACTTCATTGTATATCTACTTTCTAGCTAGCCTGTGCTCTGTGTCTTGCTCTGTTAGTTTGCTTGGTCTACGGACCTCTATGTTCTTTATATTTTGTTTGTTCGTCTGTCTGCTACTATTTCTGTTAGGAGGTGTCCCATATTCCTCCCAGTCCTTAGTACTTGTAGGGATTCCTCCCCCACATCTATAGGTCTTCGTACAGACTAGCTTAGGACTTTAGCAGGTCTGATCGCAGGATCAGGTTCCCTGTTACATCGTAGGGATTCAGCTGAGTCCTATAGTAGGGACAGATCTCCTCTCTTTCCTTAGCTCTGGTAGCAGAACATAACACTAACCATATCTTCCCTTTCCTCTACGGGTCGAGGGTCCTCTTGTTCCTCTTCAGGGTTCCGTAGCTGTTCGGGACACTTCTTTAGGTGATCCCGGGATACAATGGCTGTGGTTTCCCCTCCGTCTTTACTGATTGTACAGATCTTTGGGTTGTCGTGGCTTGAGGGCAGTACGGTGTACGGGTCCTTCTCCCATTGGTCGTCCAACTTGTGGAGCCGTCTTTTCCTCTTCAAGACCTGCTCTCCGGGCACCAGGGGAACAGCGGGAGCATACTGGTTGTAAGTTTTCTCTTGTCTTTCCCTAGCTTGACAGAGACTACGCTCCACGCTCTCCTGTACTTTTCGGTATTGCTGCTGCCTCTCTGTGTCCCAGTTGGCTTCTGGTGAAGTGTCCTCGGGTGTCAGGACTCCCATCTCCAGATCAACAGGAAGCTTACCAGGTCTTGCCCTCATTAGGTAAGCCGGGGTACAGTTGGTGGAACCTACAGGGATGTGGTTGTATAGGTCCACCAGGTCGGGCAGCTTCTCAGGCCACAGACTGCGTTCCTCCAGGGGCAATGTTTTCAGGAGATCTATCACCACCTGGTTCATTTTCTCACAAAGTCCATTAGTTTGCGGGTGATAGGGTGTTGTTCTTATCTTCCGGCATCCATACAGGGTGCAGAACTCCTGGAAGACCTCCGCTTCAAAGGCAGGCCCCTGGTCCGTCAGCACCTGCTCCGGGTATCCATGCGGACGGCAGAAGTGCTGCTGGAAGGCTCTCGCTGCTGTTCGAGCTGTTAAGTCCTTGACGGGGACGACAACCAAGAACCGGGAGTAGTGATCCACGATGGTTAACGCGTAGACATAGCCACTTCTGCTTGGGATCAGCTTTACATGATCCAAGGCTACCAGTTCCAACGGCTGTCTGGTGATGATGGACCGCAGGGGAGTCTTCTGGCTGGCACGGTCCCTCCTTCTTAAGTTGCATGGGCCACAGTCTCTGCACCACCTCTCGATGGTTCCTCTCATGCCTACCCAATGGAACCGCCCGCGCAGCAGGAACTCCAGCTTCTTCCATCCGAAATGCCCAGCTCCGTCGTGGTATGCCTCCATCACCATAGCTGCGTCTCTTCTTGGCACCACTACTTGCCAGATTAGTTCATGCATCCGGGAGTTAACCATTCTGCGGCACAACTTTCCCTTGTAAAGGAACAGTCGACTCTTCTCAGCCCACAGTTGCTTGGCTTCCTCCGGAGCGTCTGGGTCAAGGCGTGCATCTGGCCGAGTCAGCATCTCCTTTACCAGACGGACGGCAGGGTCACTGTCTTGCGTCTCCACCCAGTTGTAATGAGGTAAGGGGTTGAACGTAGCGGTTTGCTTACTTCTTACACGGTGGGAATACTGGATAGTCCCATGACGGTGGAACGCGGGGAGCTCAACTTCTTCCAGTTCCTCTGAATCTTCCCCTACGTCCGGTAGGTTTGGCATCCTGGACAGGGCGTCTGCGTTGGTATTGGAGCGTCCTGCCCGGTATTTGATTGTAAACTCATAGTTGGACAAGCGGGCCATCCATCTCTGCTCTAGGGCACCGAGTCTTGCAGTGTCCAGGTGTGTCAACGGGTTGTTATCCGTGTACACGGTGAACCGGGAAGAAGCGAGGTAGTGCTTAAAGCGTTCGGTGACTGCCCACACCACTGCCAGGAACTCTAGCTTAAATGAGCTGTAATTCTCAGGGTTTCTTTCGGTGGGTCGCAGTTTTCGGCTGGCGTAAGCAATTACCCGTTCTTTCCCCTGCTGGATCTGGGATAGTACGGCTCCTAGCCCGATGTTACTGGCGTCGGTGTAGAGGATAAAGGGCTGGCTATAATCAGGGTACACCAGGATTTCATCCCCCGTGAGGGCCATCTTCAGCTGGCGGAAGGACTCTTCTTCCAACTTCTCCCATCTGAAGGGCGGCTTCTGGTTCTTGGCCTTCCTGGACTGGCCTATCAGGAGGTCCTGCATAGGAGCTGCCTTTTTGGTGAAACCGGGAATGAACCTTCGGTAGTAGCCTACCAACCCGAGGAACTGCCTCACTTCCTTTATGCTGGAGGGGCTTGGCCATTCCTTAATTGCGGTGATCTTATCAGGGTCGGGAGCCACTCCGTCAGCACTCACCACGTGTCCCAGGTACTGCACCTTTGGCTTCAGGAGGTGACACTTGGAAGGTTTCACCTTTAGGCCGTAACTTGCCAGAGCTTCAAACACTTCCGCCAGGTGCTTCAGGTGGTCCTCGTAGGTCTTGGAGTAGACGATGACATCGTCCAGGTATAACAGGACCGTCTCAAAGTTCCGGTGTCCCAGACAGCACTCCATCAATCGCTGGAAGGTTCCTGGTGCGTTGCAGAGTCCAAACGGCATGCAGGTAAACTCGCTAAGTCCCATCGGGGTGGTGAATGCGGTCTTCTCCCGATCCGCCTCTGCTACAGGAACCTGCCAGTACCCGCTAGTGAGATCCAAGGTGGAGAAGAAGTTAGCAGATTTTAAAGCAGCCAAAGACTCCTCTATTCTTGGTAAGGGGTACGCATCTTTGTGTGTGATACGGTTAATTTTCCGGTAATCTACACACATTCTCATGGTGTTGTCTTTCTTTTTGACCAAGACTAGTGGAGCTGCCCAGGGGCTACAGCTATCCCTGATTACCCCAGCCTCCTTCATGTCTCTAAGCATCCCCTTGGCGTGTTGGTAGTGTGCAGGGGGTACGGGCCGATACCTCTCTTTTATGGGAGGATGGTCTCCCGTGGGGATGTGGTGTTCTACCCCCTTGACTCGCCCGAAGTCTAACGGGTGTTTACTAAACACTCTCTCGTACTCTTGAACCACCCGGTAGACTCCCTATTTCTGGTGGGAGGGAGTGGAGTCAGTACCCAAATGTAGTTGCTGACACCAATCCTCCATTATTTTCTCAGAGCCGTTACCTTCCTCCGGATGAGATGGAGGCAAGGGTTCCACAGACTGTATAGAATTTTGGTTGATAGTATATAATTTGGCTAGCGTAGCATACCGGGGCAGGTATACTTCCCTTTTCCCAATATTTATTATGCGAACGGGTACCCTCCCATGGCGTACATCAACTACCCCCCGGGCTGTCAAAATGGTGGGCCTACTGTCTGAGTAGACTGGCTCTACCATGGCCTGGTAATCTCTACCTCTCAGACCAATAGCTGCCCGGCACCAAATCATCATTTCACTTTTCGGGGGTATGGCAATAGGGAAAGGGTCACACATTCTTACGCTACTAATCTCACCGCCGGAGAGTTCCACTTGTTGCCGTCGCATCAGTGCCCGGATCTCTTTCTGGAGCACTCGCTGCTGGCCGGAGCTGGCGTTCTTGGCAACCTGCTGTAAAATGAAAATCACCTCTGCAAGACAATTTTCAATCACATTAGTTCCTAGAGTTATCTTTGGGTGACTCTCGCGCTTGTCAATGTCCACAATGATCAGTCCCTGTGCCGCCAGTTCGACTCTACCGATTTTAATGGTCATTTCTTTAAATCCGATCTGCGGCACGGGTTGACCATTGCTGGCAATGATACTCAAGTCGTCGTCAGGGTAGCGGGTATATCCGAGTCATTCCAGTACTGCTTGAAGAGCACGTACGGGATGGTGGTGACCTGTGACCCGGTGTCCAGTAGGGCACTCATAGGAATGCCATCCAGTACCACAGGCAAGACTGGACGTCCTCCCACATATTTGTCGCGCCAGCTCGAAGGGCCTGGTGATCTTTTTCCTGGGGGTTGGCCCTCTACCCCAGGTTGTGCCAGTTTAAAGGACAGTACCTTGCCATATGTCCGGGTTGATTGCAGCGGCGGCAGATGGGTTGTCCGTCCTCGTTGTATCGGTCGCTGGGTCTTCCTCTGGCCGGTGGGGTCCTCCTTGGTCGACGCCACGGGATGTCCTCCGGTCCAGATGCCAGCTGGATCTTCCCTGGAGTGGAAACCTGTAAAGACTGCACAGTTCGGGTTAGCGCAGCAACGCTTTTAGCTAGCTCTTGGACCTGATGGTGCAGGTCTGGAGCCGGGTCATTGTTCAAAGCCTGCGCATCAGCCCCCACAGGCCCTGCCGACAAGGGCGCCGCCTCCTGGTGGTAAGTGATAGCTGGGCGCCTGTGGGTCACAACGCCACCCGGTGCCGGTTCTCGGAGCACCCGGATGGCTCTGTCCTTGAACTGTGCAAAGTCCAGATGAGGATCCTGTAAGGCTATGGCCCGCAACTGGGTTCGGTGGACATTGCAATATAGTCCCTCTATAAATTGTTCGGTCAACAGCCTGTCCTCGTTTCCCACGCTGTCGGGGTCGGTCTGCTTAATGGCTCTCAGGGCCTCTATTAGGTTTAGTGCATAGTCCCTTATACTCTCATGTGCTCGCTGCTTGCACCCATAGAATTTAAGCTTAATCTCGGCTGAGGTGCGGGTATCAAAGGTGTCCCTCAGCCGGGTTAGTATCCCCGCGACAGTCCTCCTCCCAGGTGGCCAGGACTTTACCTCCCTTTGGGCTGCCCCGGTTAGTTGGGCCACCAGGATGCTCACTTTTTGCTCTTTTGTGAGGGGGTACACCTGGAAGAGGCTATCCAGCTTTTCTCTAAAGTCATTCAGGGTATGTGACTCCCCTGAGTATTGGGGTAGCCAGGCTGCTCCCGGGATATAGGGCATGGTAAAAGGCATGACTGCAGCAGCGCTGGCGCTGACGGGGGTTGAGGCAGTGAAGCTCTCCTCCGTATCCGACATCTTCCTCCCCCCTAGTGGACCGTGGCCTACCTTGCGATGATCCTCTTCCGTAGGCCGCGGCTCCGCAGTGGATCGTCAGGGTTGAGGACCTTCCGTCGCGCTCCTGTGACGTCAGCGTCTGCTGGGCTCCTTCCAGGACCTTACGCGACGTCTGGACGTGAGGCGGGGCTTCAGTTCTCGCGCGCTTTTGGAGTCCACGCCCCTCTTCTTCCCGCGCGGCGTCTTCAAGATGGCGTCCAACGGCGGGAAAACTCCACGGAAGGCGGGAAGAAGGCTGAAAATGGCGCCGGATGGCGGGAATCTTCACCGATGGCGGGAAGAAGGCTGAAGATGGTGCCGGATGGCGGGAATCTTCGCCACAGGTAAGTTTAAAAGTCTTTTTTTTTTTTTCAGGCACGCAGTACCCGGTGGTTGCGGGCACGGTATCCTGCCGACTACGCCAAAAGCTGACGCGCCCCTGGGCCTGAGTCGTGCAGCGTTGCGCACGCGGGAGCCTACCCGGAGCCGGATCGGATAGGGGTAGTAGTCTCGTGGCGATGACCCGGTCCGTGCCCAGGGAGTCAGACTAAGTGGCGGTATATTAGCAGTAGATGTAGGATGACTACGCCACCCGTTGAATGCAGCTATGGAGCTGCCACTGCAGGGCAGACCGCTGAGGCCGGTGGAAGGATGGTGCAGCGTGGATGGTGTAACCCCCAACGGGAGGGGTATGGCCTCAGGGCAGCTGTCGTGGATGATGGGGGTAGCAGGAACCACTCAGAGACGATGCGGTGTAGTTCAGGGTCTTTACTGGTGACAAAGATAGAGCCTCCCGGAGTACTGGCTAGCGGTCAGGGCCTGGTCAGTCCTTGAGCAGATGGGATCCCCCTTGGCCAGGCGGAGTTGTAGGCCTCCCCAACTAATTGTACTCTTCTGGCTCCCTTGCTAGAGGCGGGTAAAGGTAGCCCACGTCCCTGAGTGTACCGTGTGGTGCTCACCCGTATGGCCGGTGACTCGGGGCCTTCTAGTGGCTTCCGCTCCACGACGGCGGTGCTGGTCCCACGCGTGTGACCGTGCCTTCGGGTTTCTTGGCCAGAGGACCTGAAATCCCCTGCCGGTCGGTTTCTGCTGCTGGGTCAGGGTTAATCCCCACAGCCTCGGACTCCGGGTCCGGTGGTAACTCTTCAATCAGGGCGAGCTCTTCAGCTGCCAGCCCCTGATTCCTTTTAGCACTGCTCCCACTGAGCTCCTGATCTTTCTTTCCTAAGCTGCTCCTTTTCTTCTCTCTAACCCTGCCTCAGCCCCAGTTTTATATAGGGGAAGTCCTTCCCCTCCCAGGACCGGGCAGGAGGTGTGGCATGAATAGGATTCCTGACCAAGAGACCTCCCACCTGCTCTCAGACATAACATTGCTATTACTGTGGAGACCAGACCCCTGGGGTGCCACACCTGCTGCACAAGTCTCCTCTTAACAGTTGTTGAAGAGATGTGCCTGCTGCTAGAACTCTGTGTGGCATTGACCTGGTCTCTAATCTGAGCTGCTGTTAACCTGTGATTTCTGAGGCTGGTGACTCGGATAAACTTATCCTCAGAAGCAGAGGTGACTCTTGGTCTTCCTTTCCTGGGGCGGTCCTCATGTGAGCCAGTTTCTTTGTAGCACTTGATGGTTTTTGCAACTGCACTTGGGGACACTTTCAAAGTTTTCCCAATTTTTCAGACTGACTGACCTTCATTTCTTAAAGTAATGCTTCATGGCTTGTCCGTGACTAGCATCACAGATAGTTAGGAATATGTTATTTCTGATGCCGACCTCCAATTCAGCTTGAATTATCAATGGTATATGAATGGTAAATAGAAACAACATAAACAGAAACATAGCTTCTCTAAAAGAAGACTTAAAAGGGATAAAAATCCTGACTGCTTTGAATAAGAACAGTGCCACACCTGTCCACAGGTTGTGTTTGGTATTGCAGTACAGCACTTTTCGCCTTAATAAAGTCAAGTTGCAATACCGGATGACACAACCTTTGAACAAGTATAGTACTATTTTTGTAAAAAAAACAACTAACCATGCTAATCCTGGACAATCCCTTTAATTCCGCTATACATCATGATACAAATTCCAGTTTCTCTTCATGAAAGTAATATGCAGTCCATATGATATACCAGTCATTACAAGACACCTAAAAGATCAGTGCAAAGAAATATCTCAAAGTGAACACACCCCCCACCCCCAAATCACTTTTATTACATTGCCAAAAATGAATCATTCTGGATTCTAAAAGTAATCATATTAATTTTTTTTGCTCAAGCCATATCGAGTTTCAAATAATACAATTAATTAACTATACTTTGCCAAGCTAAATATTAAAAAGGGGAATATAACGGAAGAAAAACATGTCCTCGGATTCTTACTACCTTTTATTTTTTACAAAAGCACAGTGTTGATAAAGCATTTCCCTTGTAAATTTGGCCGGCTCCAGTATCAAATCCTTAGGCTAGTGTCCCACAAACCTTTACTCTCCATTTGAGAAAAAAGTTCCGATTATGCTACTCACACTGTGATCAGACTCTGATCAATCAGACTCTGATCAATCAGACGCTGATCAGAGATTGATCAGAGTGGGATCCAGCGGGACCAGATGAAGAAGAAAAGGATGAGAAGAACTTTAATCAGAGGAGCTGTCACCTACAGTATAAGGTACCTGGATCTAAGGATGCATTTACACTGGTCAGTCGCGGTCCTTAAATTACCACTGACCGGTTTTATGAAGCCGATAGGCAGTCGTTTATTAGCCTGTTTAGACCGGCCAACTGCACTTCCATGCAGGGCTGTGGAGTCGGTAAGCCAAATCTCTGACTCCGACTCCTCAATTTCCATGCCACTGACTCCGACTCCACGACTCCGAATCCCTCATACATGGCTCATGTTTAAGTGATAAATTTACTGTAGCACATATTAATCTCAGCTAAAAGTCTATGACGCGCCCCTTGGGCCGTGGGAGTACTCGGCAGCCGGGTGGTCAGTAAAAAGGGGAATTTATAGGGGATTTGGAAAATTCGTGACGCCACCTGTGGAATGCGGCAAAAGGGGGGTCGCCGCTGCGGAGCAGTCCTCTGGATCTGGTGTTATGGCAGCAGGGATGGTGTGGCTCTCCACAGGTAGAGCTAGCTCCAGGGCAGTGTAGGGGTAGATGGTGGATGTGGGTGAGAGATGGCAGGACGGTCCCGGAGGAAAGACGGATCCTCATGTGGCGCCCCTGAGGGTTCAGTCGCCACAGGGGTACTGCACCTCAGATAGAGGTGTGGTATCTCCTCTTCCAGGTAAGGATGGAGCATCACACAGGACCCCACTTCACACTCAACACTAAATGCACCAGGCCTAAATGCACCAGGGTGCCGCCCCGGGCCGGGATAGTAGAGATGGGGGGAACCAAAGATAGGGGGAACCAAGTAGTGAGTGAGGGTGGAGGAAACACTTAACAGAGCACTTATAGAATCATATTTAATAGGAGGCCATCCTTAGTTCAAGTTCTTTTGATTGTGGGTCTTCTGTCAGGGTCCAGCAAGAGTCTGTAGCTGGCTGAAGATTCACGGTCCTCGCTCTCTGGCCTTGAGACGAGGAGCGGGTCAGAGTTAACAAGTGTCTCTGCCGGTCAGGGTCCTGTTCTAAGAAGGCCTTGGAGGGGAGCTGAGGAGATAGGCTCCACAGGCGAAAGGATTCCAGGAGGGTACGGACGGAGTGGAGTCGCCACCTGTATTCTTCACTCTGGCTTAGCCAGAGGGACTCCTGCCACAAAAGGGTTGACCGGCCCCCAATATCTGACTTTGTCACTTCACGTCTCAGTCAGAAAAGCCCGGAGGCTTAGTGGATCCCAGGGGGATACGGACGGAGCGGAGTCGCCACCTGTATCTCTCAACCTGCGTTTACCCAATGGGACCCAGCCTTACACCACGTTCATACCACACACAGACAGGAGAGGAACACACCAGCGGGGTCTTGACAGGTGCTCCAGGTCTACCTGGGGAGTGCTGAACCCCTACCTGGTGGCCGCAGCGCGCCCCGAGAAGCAGAGAGAAGCTTTGCAGCTGCTCCTTCACCAAAGTGAGTAAAGCTTGGACGACTTCACCTACAGCCTCCGTTTGTTCATTCCTGCGTGGCACTGCACCCACCACAACTCTCCAGATCTTCCTCACTGCCCTGAGGCCTACTCCGCCTGTGGGGAGTAGTACCAACCAAGCTGCCAGGACATCAGCCTCAGAGGACTGTTGCAGCGCTGGTGGCCTTCACCAGAAACCACAGGTGGCGTAGTCTAACAACCACTCATCCAAAAAGCCCATTTTTCATGTGACAGCCCTGGGCACGGACCGGGTCATGGCCACGACGACATCCCACACCACCACCATACATTGGCCGGGCACCAAGTAACCCCACCGCTCAGGGAGGATGAGTCACTCACACGGGGGTAAGCTTCAGTACCTTTACTGGTGATGATGCAGGCACGGTCCAGGGTACTCCGGGCAAAGGGTGCACTTTTGGACTCTCCCCAGTGAGCGGGTGTAGGGCCTCCTGATCCGTGGCTTTTCTCGTTAAGCTTCTGGCCTGCCTGGAACTAGGCCTAGCTTGGTTACTGTCTCTCTCTCCCTTGCACCTGCTGACCTGGTGGTAGGGCCTTCTCTTTGGAGATCACTCTCCCTGGACGCTGGGGCCTCCGTGACTCCTAGCCCTGATACTGTAGTCAGCGTTTGGCAAACCTGGGACCTGTAGTCCTCCAGGGGTTCCAGTGGTCCCTACTGGGTGTAAAGAGTCCCTGTAGGCACGGAGCCGGTGTCCGGTATATATCTCGGGGTGAGCCTGGTATGCTCCTCTGCCCCCTTGCTACTTCTTCCTTCTCCTCTCGCCTTCAGCCCACTCAAGGTACTCACCAGGCCTTCACACGTGCTGTAGGCCTTGGCTCGCCTAAGCACAGCAGCAGCGTGCTGCTCTTCGCTGCTCTCTGAGCATCAGCACACTCTCAGCTCTGTCCCTCTCTGTGTCTGAGCAGGAACTAAACTAAAACTGAGCTGCCTGGCTCCACCCTCCCTATATATATCCCTAACGGGCTCCCTCTGGTGGTCTGAGGTGGTAGGGTGGAGGTGTGTGAATGTGTGAGGGCCTCTTGTGGAGAAGTCCATCCATGCACCCTTCTGGGTTCTGTGGCACCAATGCGCAGCAGGGCGCCACATCTAGACCCTTAGATCAGGAATAGGACAGACATTTATAGGACATTTCATAACTTTCCCAAATTCTTATGAAAAAATATTCCCCACAAACAGCATTGAACCACTGTACCCAATTTATTATATATTTTAGGAGTCGGTCCATTTTATACCGACTCCACCAAAATGGGCTCCGACTCCAACTCCACGACTCCGACTCCACAGCCCTGCTTCCATGCCCAGAAAGCCATCCTTAATATGATCGCTCTGTGAACATAGAATAAAAATGTTCTCGGCAGCACATGTTTACACAGGATGATCTGCTGCCAAGAACAATGATATTTAAGTAAGCTTAAAGGGAATCTGTCACCACATCTGACCTATCTAAACTATTAGTATGGGCATACAGGTTATAGACTCCTGAGGACGGCGAACCCTGTGTGCCTCATATCTGATGCCTTGTTCGGGATAAATCATCCTTTATCCGTTTATATAAATGACCTCTTCCAGGCCATGGGGCCGAAGCTGCCTGGAAGATAACTCTGCCTCCGCACTTTATCTCCATATATCTCGCCTCCGATCAGTGTCACTCTGTCCCGGTGATGTTGACTGCTCGAGAGGAAATCTTGCACATGGGCATTACTGTTCTCTTCTTTCCTCCAGTCTTCTCTCCTTCTATGGGCGCAGGCATCAAGCGCCTCCTGCGCAGGTGCCGATCTCAGGGTTCCCAGCGTGATTAGACGCATGCGCCGAGAACACTGGGAATGGAACCTGTGCAGAAGACACTTGATGCCTGTGCTCATAGAAGGACGGAAGACTGCGGAGGAAAGAAGAGAACAGTAATGCGCATGTGCGAAATTTCCTCTTGAACATCCGACGTCACAGGCACAGAGTGACGCTGATGGGACTCGAATTCATGTCCAAGTGCTGTCCAATTTTTATTTTTTCCTCGGACAGCACTTTGTTCCATCAAGTAGAAAAGATGTATTCACACATCGTTAAAACCATGGATCTGATCCCTGTGACTGAGAGCAGGTCTCATTCTGATCCTATGTGGATTCTATCCGTGGATCAGACTCGGTCCATCATGCCTATGGGGATCCGTGCAGATCGGAAACTTCACATTTGCTTCCATTTTGCATCACGAATTTGTTGCTTAGTGATAAATGAGTAGAATCGTGATCTTACAAAGGTTTTTTTGTTGGCTTGGAAGCAAGGACACCTCTACACACAGAAGCAATTAGGTACAACTAGGATGACACCTGAGAAAAAAATTGGTCTGTTTCTCTTGAATTTTAACACTCACACGGATGTGTGAATATAGCCTTAGGGCTCATGCAGACAAGTAATTAAATTGTCCGTGTGCAGTCTGATTTTGATCAGATCGCACACAGACAGCACACTGACCCATGTTATTCAATAGTGCTGTTCAGATGAACAATTTTTTTCCCGGTCCGACTGTCCATGAGAAAAAAATTTCAGCATGCACTACTTTGTACCAAGTCTCGGATGAACCTCACACATTCAAGTCTATGGGTGCGAGAAAAAAAATCTGATTGCACATGGAACATCCAAGTGGCATCCAATTTTTAAAAGATAGATTTCAATTATAAACCTAGGAAACTGTATGTGATCATGTAGTTGTATAAAAAACAGATACAAGGATGGCACATGGATTAAAATCTGATGAAAATTAGAAATAAATCATCTGAGGTTTATGGATGAAACTCAGTAGATTTCTCATACGCTCTTCTGCAGGCACCCTTAGATTGTCAGCCGAACCCAGTGATACCGCCATGTTTGGATGACATTAGTCTGGTGTGTATGGGGGACTTTAACTATTATCTAAAGGGTATGGTCCCCTGACGAAGAGAGAGCGAAACGCGCGTTGGAGTGGTGTGAGGAGATCTGTGGTGTGTCCACATTTGGGGTATGTTGCACCCTTCATTTAGAACTTGATTGGTCATTATTTTTTCATGCAAATGTGGTCTATTTTCCATTTATTTATTTATTTTTGACCACTTTATCTATTTATATATACTTATGGTTTATATACGTATCTATTGATGCTAATGCACATTGCACTTTCTGCCATTCTATATTATCATGATTTATTGCATTTGATTCATTATAATATTATGCATTGTTGATAAATATTTTTTTATTTATTTTTGCACATTGCACCTTATTAAATATTTATGTAATATCACCATTAGCTAGTTTTTGCATGTTGGCCGATGTTCTTGATATCATGGAGATGACGCACTCCCAGGGCCGTGGGGTACTCGGTGCCGGGCCTATAGATGCTGGGGAAGGGATATGTCACAGTGGTTGGCCCGGTCCGTGGCCCAGGGCGGTCAACAAAAAAAGGGGATAGTTTATATGGGATTTGTAGTTTGATCGTGACGCCACCTGTGGTTTCTGGTAATTTGTACCAGCGCTGCTACAGACCTCTGAGGCAGTTGATAGGGCAGCTAGGATGGAACAGCTCCCCACAGGTGGAGCGGGCCTCAGGGCAGTGCAGAGTTTGATGGTGGGTGGTGATGCTGGGGCTTGTAGTGCAGTCGGGATGGCGCAGCTGAAATAACTGACGGAGGCAGTGGAGTGCAGTCATCCGAGTTTTACTCACAGTTCTTGTTCAAGGTTTTCAGGTACAATGTACGGGTGTCCGCCTCCGCGTCGCACTCCGTCTACCAGACCAGGGGTTCAGCACTTTCTCAGATTGATCAGGAGCGCTTGACGGAACCCCACTTTCTTTATGTTCCTTACTAGACCGACTTCTCACGCTGGGTCTTCTCCCTCCTGCCCTGCACTTCCCCACACTCAGTCCCGATCGGGTGCTCTGAAGTCCCTCTGGGCAACCTGGAGTTCCCGGACCTACTTGGCCCTCACGGTGACTAGGGTGAGACTGTGGCGACTGCACCATGGAAGTGCAGAAGCCTCCGGTTTTTCCAGCCGAGACCTGGAGTAACATGGCTGGTCCAGGGGCCGGTCCCCTTCTTGCGGCCTGATCCCTCTGACGCCTGGCAGATTCGGGGCGTACGGGTGCCGTCCTGCACTGACCGTACCCCCTGGGATCCCTTCTATAAAACGGAGCCTTTCTCCTCTGCTCCCCTCCTGGGCCTCTATTACTAGGCCCCACTAATGGAGCAGAGCTCCTGAAGAGACTCTGCTCCCCTCCTCTCCTTACTACTCACTGTCCTCACTATGCTACTCTCCTGCCACCCTAAGATGGCTTCCCTTTATATACCTCCTATAATGGAGCTCCCCTATTCCACATCCTCCACCCACACCCACTACTGGTTCCCCCTCTCTTTGGTTCCCCCCACTCCAGCCAGGGACAGGGCTCAGCAGAAGACACAGTGCATCTTGCCCTTCCAGCCGGCCTGGAGTAGTGTAGTGTTGAATGTGGGTGTTGGGGTTCCAGGCAGCACTCCCTCCTTACCTGAGAGAAGGAGACACCACACCTCTGGGTGAGGTGCAGTACCTCTGTGGCAATTGAACCCTCAGGGGCGCCACAGATACACCCAGATCTCCTCTTTTTATATTTCGTGTTTTTATCATGTTGTGTTTTTATTTTTGTTGTGTAGTTCTATACTAATAAATTGATTTCTTATGTATAATTGTTTGGTCTCAGAACACATTTTTTTGGTTTCTCTATGGGCAATTTTAGTCTGACTTATCAGTAGGGGGCGTCACAACTTAAAGTGCCTAGGGCAGCATGAACACCAAATACGGCCCTGCTCACTAGCATTACAGCCTTCCTAAAGCTGTCAATATAACATCTCCCTTAAACAGTGTAATAAATTCAATGCCAAAAAAATGGGACTAAAGGAAAAAAAACAACTAAAATTCCAACAGTTTGTTAAAAGTTACCGTACATGAATTTTAAATTTTGTCCTAAATGGAAACTCAACAGTTGTTGCCTAAGGCAGGCTCTTTGATAGAAATAATAAAAGTACTTGATGGTTCTTTGGGTAAACTATGTGTGGTCAGAAAAAAACTTTGCAAGACCAAACATCTGTACTAGATTTCCAGATGATAAAAACTTTGTATTCCCTGAAGTTTGCTCAAAGTTATGCAGAAAGATCCAATGTTTATTTGAGACGTTAAAAAAAAAAGAAAAGATCATCTACTGAGAAAACAAATATTGGTGACAAAATGAGACGTTCCGGAAATTCTAATGAAAGGCTGGGATGTACTTAGACATATCCAGGAGCTAAAAGGAGCGGCTTAAGCAAATACTTGGAAAGTCCAACTCTGTATTTGTGGAGGTGCTCTTATAAAATGCCATGGTAAACTCTAGGCAGGGCCAGTTGGCACCAACATTTTAAAAAATTTGCGGAGCAAGCTGACAGTGGCGTAAAAACACCAAAAGTTGCAAGCTACTCCAAACTTTTGTTACATTTCAAACAGTTTTATGCCAGAGTTCTGCTTGGTGAATCAGACTTTTAGGGCTCTTTCAGATGTCTGTGATAACCGGTCTGATGTTTGATCACAACGCATGGACTGGCTGAACATCTCCTGACCAGAGCGTAACAGCTTCATAGAAAAATATGAAGCTGTCATGTTCGGGTCAGGAGATGTGCAGGCAATCCATGCGCTGCGATCCAACATCAGACCGATTATCACTGACATCTGAAAGAGCCCTAAAAGTGTTTGTGGATTTTTCAGGTGACTCTTTAGGCTAAAATGTTGTGTGCACACATTTGAGGCTTGATTCATTAAATGTTTCACTCCAGAATTCTGGCGTAAAAGTTTTGAAAAGTTTCTCCTAGCTCCGCCAAAATGGGCGGAGATTGTATGGGACAGGAGTGCATTGGGGGCGTGAAACCACATCTCGTCAAATTTATAATGAGTTGTGGTATTCCAGAAATCTCACTCCAGTCTTTGACTGGAACAAGATTTCTGGCGTAGCGAACGGAGGCACACGCCACTTGTCAGACGCTCCAGTTTCATGAATCAGAAGTGTCTGATTCCACCATGCCGGTCTTTCTCACTAGTCTTGATTAATCAGGCTCTGAATGTATCCCGCGTTTTTCTCCATGTTTCCCCTATGCAGGCTCTAATTTTCAGCCATCCCTGAGACACTCTGTGGAGACTGGCTGCTATGATGTCTCCCATGCACAGTGCACAGAGACAAGCAGCAGCAGCATGGAGGAGATTATACAACAGTAAGAAAATAGTATACAAAGCAGTCCAGCATCAGCAAGTTAAATCTTAAAAACTTCACATTTATTAGGATTTGCTTAAAAGAATGACAGATTTAAAAATATACAGAATATGCCGGGACTCCATCTTTTTTTTACCGAATCCTAATAAATATGAAGTTTTTACTAATTAATTTTGGGGATGCTGGACTGCTTTGTACACTGTTTGTTTGCTCATTAGTCAGTCAACCAGTCCCAAATCATCATTGAATATTTTTTTCACGGTAGGTAAAGTTATTATACAGCAGTACTGAGCAGTGTAGTTGTGAATCCAGCTACTCAAGTTATTCACTGACTGGAGTAACATATCTGGCGGAGGCACGCACCAGTTGTAAGATGTGCCTAATTTATCAAGTGATGCATGCCTCTTAATGAATTAGGAGTAACTCACTACAGTGCTCCCTTCATTAAAGAGGTTTTCCCTTCATTTTAATCAATAATAATAAGTTCCACAATTGGATGTGTTTAAATTAAATGTTCCTGTGCTGAGATAATCTTATAAATGTGCCCCTGCTGTGTACTGTGTAATGGCTGTGTCTGACCGTACAGGAACATGGTCTGATCATACCACATCTCCTGGGCAGGGGAGGGGGGAGAAAAAGAGTATACAGACATTACAGCAGGGGATCGCGCTGGATACTGGGCTGTGACGTGCGGTGATAGTCGCCCACAGCCCATTCGCTCAGGAGGGATGCGTGCAACTGGGTCGCACCTGGGTGAATCCAGGAAATCCGGAAGTTGACGTGACATCAGTGGCGGCTGCAGTACAGGTGACGTGATGCGGACTGAGTGGTCAGCAATAGCGCCACTCACAGGCACATATGGAAGCAGAAGTTATTTACAAAAATACTTAGTTCAAAAGTGTAAATCGATGGGGGTATTATACAATGTAGCGGACCACCTTTTTAATGTATGGAAGTAACAAAATGCACAGCGTGTAATTCTGCAAATATGATACTAGATATGTTTGCATCTTCCACTTTGTAGCTGCTCTGAAGCACAAACTGCTGCTCTAACTTGTGATACACTGCATAATAGAAAAGGAAGATTCATGAACACCGGTAAGTTTTGATATTTGGATAGGGTTGAGGAGAAGAAAAAAACTTTCCAACGTATCTACACCATTTTTGGAAATTTTACATGAGAACGATGACCTTTCGTATTAGATTCACAAACATATTAATTACAGCAAACATTTAAAGACATGTAAAATGAGAAAATATGTAAGAAATAATCTCTGTTTACAGGTTAGTGAGAACCAAGGCCAAAGTCATTGATATTTCATTTAATTTATCATTGGAAAGTGCACAAACCGAAGAAAAATAGATCGGTCATTTACTATTTTTGTAAGAGGGAAAAATGTTAACCTCGTTCTCTGTTTCATATTACAGAATGTTAACTTTGCCTCCTTTCCAGCCTTTAATTCCAAATGACTTTAAAAGTTCATATCATCACTCATGTTGCAAAGCAAAAGGAACAAGTGTCTCTTAACCAGGTATTCGGTAACATAAGGTTCTAAATTGCAGTAGCTCACAAAATATTCTTAGAACTGTAGAAATTTATATCAGTACTAACAAACAGAGGACATTTGGACTTTTGGGTTGGAGTACAATTATGTGTATAATGTGTGTTGTAAAAAAGCAAGAGGTAAGGTCCTGGATTTCAGATATGTGTCACCGAAGTGGTTGGCCTTGGTAATGTAAAGTCTGCACCACTAACACTAGGTTACAGAGAGAGTTTTAATTTGACTTCATTTTGGGTTCGAAATTAAGGAGCAACCAAAAGAGCTTGGGTGGAAAAGGTCATTCCCATAATCCAGCCTGGGGTTTGCAGGCCTAATAACAGCAGCTGGGTTAGCTCAGCAGGATGGAGTTGTGCTGGAGCTGAACAGAGGTGTGTTTGTTTGGTAAACACATTTAAATCTGCTTGAGCAGCTACTGATTGGAAAACTGAGATCGGTGAGACTGCTACATTTACTTTGTTGCATTGTGTTGAAGAAAGGACTGTTTATGTTATTCATTTGGGCTGAAGAAAAGGTGGTTTTCATTTTGGAGTGATAAGATTTATGAAGGACAATAAACTTTATTCTCTTTTGATATAAAAACTCTGTGCCTGTTCATATCGAAGAGGCTACCAGAGAGCTTAAAACACCTACAGCGTGCTATCAATCTTGTAAATTAAAGGGTTTTTTTGGTTTTGGAAAACACATGTTCCCCGGCTGCAGTATGATTTAAAAAACAACAACTTTGCTTTACTCACCCTACCCAGGTCCAGCACTCTCTCTGCTGCTGCTCCCGGTGTCTATTATTGTCTTCAGGGCTGACTAGATTAACATTACTACAGCCAAAAAGTGAGCTCAGTGGCTCTTCCCAAATTATCGGCACAAGCAGCACAGTGCCACTGAGCTCACTTATTGGCTGCACAGTTGCCAACATAACATCAGCCCTGCAGGAAATAACAGACACTGGAAGCAATGGCATAGATTTAGTGCTGGACCTGGGGAGGGTGAGTAATGTTCAGTTTGTTTGTTTTTTTTAAATAAAATGCAGCCAAAGAACAGGATTTTTCCGAAGTCAGAAAACTCCTTTACAGGGGCTGTTTCAATCAAGTACTTGATTGCATATTACTTGGCAGAGCAAGCACTCTAAACAGTCAGACTATTGAAGATCAGACATTGGTGGCATATCCTGGTGACATGACTAATATCTTTGAGGAGACAACCCATTTGATCTAGTTACTTAATACAGCAAATAAAGTACAAGAATAAGCAACAGAATTCAAAATGGAAACACATGAGCCCAAAATTCCAACAAGTTTCATTTAGACTCGGCTCCGAGTTTCATGCGACATTCACTTGAGATTGTGAACATCTTAGTGAACTTAAAGTACAATTTTAGAATCATGCACCAGCTTCAATAATATTGCCAAAATGATAACTGTTCAATCTATGACAAAACGACTAGCCCATATGACTTGTGCATTGATCCAAGTTGTAGCCCCCCATTTTTTCATGATGAATTGTGTTATCTTTTCTTCATCCTGTCCTCAGGGAACCCTAAGGCATAAACGGTATGTCCCACCATCACAACTTATTAACTATCTGCAGCATCTGTCAGTCCTATTGACAATAAATGGAGTGGTGGTGCACAAACCTAACCATCACTACATTGAATTCAGGGACTAGACCCATTCTTTGGATCTGAAGGCGTCTTGGCTGTGAGACCTCCACCGATCAGCAGCCTCTCACCTATTCTGTGGATATGTCATAGGTTGTTAGAGTGGAACAACCCTTTAATATTGCATAGGTGAAACATGAGTTTTCTCTATGGCAAATCCTCAAGACATGACCTTGAATTGCTTGAGACTTAAAGGGATTTTCCCAAGAATAAAAGTATTTTTAAATCAACAGATCATGTAATAAAAATAAGCTCCACAATTGGATGTGTTTAAAAATAATGTTCCTGTGCTGAGATGATCTAATAAATGTTCCCTGTGTAATGGCTGTGTCTTACCATGCAGGAACATGGTCTGATCATACCATATCTCCTGAGCAGGGGAGGAAGCAAAAGAGAGTATACAGACATTACAGCAGGGGATCACATCTGGTTCTTTCTTTGAGGTAAAATATTGTTTAAAAACAAGCAGGGAAATGTTTTACCACACAAAAAGAATCAGCTGCAATCTCATGCTTTTCAGCCTGTATACTCTTTTTCTCCCCCCTCCCCCTGCCCAGGAGCTGTGGTATGATCAGACCATGTTCCTGCATGGTCAGACACAGCCATTACACAGCACACAGCAGGAGCACATTTATAAGATTATCTCAGTACAGGAACATTTTTTAAACACATCCAATTGTGGAAATTATTATTATTCCAAGATCTATTGATTAAAATATACTTTTGCCAATGGGAAAAACACTTTAAAGGGATTCTGTCAGCACAGAATGACTGTTCAAACCAAGTACAGGGACTCTATGCACCCTTGGCGTGGCCAAACATTTAAGTTGACCTTCCTACCTACTTGTTTTCCCTCTATCTCCATCCACCCAACCTCTTCCTTGATTGGCAGCTTTTGCTTTATAGAGGCAGAGAAGGGCTGAGAGAGAAAGAAAACAAGCAGATGGGAACATACAGTACAGACCAAAAGTTTGGACACACCTTCTCATTTAAAGATTTTTCTGCACTTTCATGACTATGAAAATTGTACATTCACACTGAAGGCATCAAAACTATGAATTAACACATGTGGAATTATATACTTAACAAAAAAGTGTGAAACAACTGAAAATATGTCTTATATTCTAGGTTCTTCAAAGTAGCCACCTTTTGCTTTGATGACTGCTTTGCACACTCTTGGCATTCTCTTGATGAGCTTCAAGAGGTAGTCACCGGAAATGGTTTTCACTTCACAGGTGTGCCCTGTCAGGTTTAATAAGTGGGATTTCTTGCCTTATAAATGGGGTTGGGACCATCAGTTGTGTTGTGCAGAAGTCTGGTGGATACACAGCTGATAGTCCTACTGAGTAGACTGTTAGAATTTGTATTATGGGAAGAAAAAAGCAGCTAAGTAAAGAAAAACGAGTGGCCATCATTACTTTAAGAAATGAAGGTCAGTCAGTCTGAAAAAATTGGGAAAACTTTGAAAGTGTCCCCAAGTGCAGTTGCAAAAACCATCAAGCGCTACAAAGAAACTGGCTCACATGAGGACCGCCCCAGGAAAGGAAGACCAAGAGTCACCTCTGCTTCTGAGGATAAGTTTATCCGAGTCACCAGCCTCAGAAATCGCAGGTTAACAGCAGCTCAGATTAGAGACCAGGTCAATGCCACACGGAGTTCTAGCAGCAGACACATCTCTACAACAACTGTTAAGAGGAGACTTTGTGCAGCAGGCCTTCATGGTAAAATAGCTGCTAGGAAACTACTGCTAAGGACAGGCAACAAGCAGAAGAGACTTGTTTGGGTTAAAGAACACAAGGAATGGACATTAGACCAGTGGAAATCTGTGCTTTGGTCTGATGAGTCCAAATTTGAGATCTTTGGTTCCAACCACCGTGTCTTTGTGCGACGCAGAAAAGGTGAACGGATGGACTCTACATGCCTGGTTCCCACCTTGAAGCATGGAGGAGGAGGTGTGATGGTGTGGGGGTGCTTTGCTGGTGACACTGTTGGGGATTTATTCAAAATTGAAGGCATTCTGAACCAGCATGGCTACCACAGCATCTTGCAGCGGCATGCTATTCCATTCGGTTTGCGTTTAGTTGGACCATCATTTATTTTTCAACAGGACAATGACCCCAAACACACCTCCAGGCTGTGTAAGGGATATCTGACCAAGAGGGAGAGTGATGGGGTGCTACGCCAGATGACCTGGCCTCCACAGTCACCAGACCTGAACCCAATCGAGATGGTTTGGGGTGAGCTGGACCACAGAGTGAAGGCAAAAGGGCCAACAAGTGCTAAGCATCTCTGGGAACTCCTTCAAGATTGTTGGAAGACCATTTCCTGTGACTACTTCTTGAAGCTCATCAAGAGAATGCCAAGAGTGTGCAAAGCAGTCATCAAAGCAAAAGGTGGCTACTTTGAAGAACCTAGAATATAAGACATATTTTCAGTTGTTTCACACTTTTTTGTAAAGTATATAATTCCACATGTGTTAATTTTCATAGTCATGAAAATACAGAAAAATCTTTCAATGAGAAGGTGTGTCCAAACTTTTGGTCTGTACTGTATATTTAAATGATTGGCCGCCATGATGCACTGAATGCCTGTACTCTGTCAGCAGAGAATGACTGTTCAAACAGAGTCCCTTTAAAAATGTATCAAATACAGCTCAAATTTGTGAGAACAGGAGCTTTCTACAGACCAGCTCTTTGTTCTATACAATAAGAAAGCACAGCAGCACACTGCAAGGGCCAATACGTATGCAGACACTGAGAACATAAGAGCTAAACTGCATTATTGCTAAATAAAATTTACTTACAAAAAATGAAGGCTCTTAGTGCATAAATTGGCCAGTTCAGGTATGCCCATCAACCACGGCAAGGTAGCCTCCGCATGACGGGTAACTAACCTCTTTGCAGCTCTTTATTCTGGCTCATAGCGTTGGGATCTTCAGTCACAACAAACTGATGACTTATCTATAGGATAGGTCATCAATATCAGATTACCTGGCACACCAAACGATCAGCTGTTATTTGCTCTGATGAATTCAGGATAATAGAAATGGCTCTGTAGTACCTGGCAGCGGATGCTACAAATTGAATGAAGTTTGTGGTTCCATTCCAGATTTTTACATCCACTGGAACAAATAACAGCTCATCAGTAGGCGTGCCAGGTGTGGGACCCCAATTGAAGCGATACTGATGACCTATCTTATGGATGATTCTTCAATTTGTTGTGACCAAACAACTCCTTTAGATATGGTTTCCCCTTTTATAATATCCATATGCACTAATTTCTCTTGAAGACCTTGGAAAACACTGATACAGAGGAAAATAAAACAGTTCCCTTACCTCTCTTAGATGAATATTTTCTTTATCCCTTTGATCCAGAAGCACTTCTAAATGGTTAAGCTGTGACTCTGCCTCTAACATTCTTCGGGTTTTCTCATTTTCTTCTTCCATTCCCTTTGAAGGCAATCCTTTACTTTGAAGCATCTCAAGAAGCTTTTTGATGGACTCATCACGGGCACTTAGTGTCTGTTTTTGTGTTTCTATCCTTAGTTCCATTTCTTCTAACGTTTTTCTAAGAAGGAAAAGTTCTTTGGCCTGCCGGTCATGCTCTGCCTGAAGCCTTCTGAAATTCTCCTCCGTGAGTTCAATCGTGAAATGCTCAGCCCCTCGGTTCCCACTTTCCTGTTGAAGAAGATGGTTAAGGTCCCTCTGAGTCCGCAGTTCATCTTGAAGGGCTTGGATGGTCAACTGCAAGTGCTAGAAGACAAATAGAAAGATCATATAAATGGTGTATCGAATGGAGCCGCCAGTGAGAAGAACAAAACTACAATTCGAACTAAAGCTCTATAAAACTCTTGCCATATTCTAGTACTCTAGGGAAATATTACCAACTACTCACAATCTAAAACACCCATAGTCAAGTCAAAACTTGTGCCACAGTAATAAAGGGCATTAATATATTTTTGGTGCTACTTGACTGTAATGTGAGCTCAAAGTTTCTAGATAGAATTTATAAAAGAAAAACACACAAAAACATTTAAGCACGATCAGAACAAGTTAAGATGGGAGTCATTTAACATGCAGAAAATAATAGCAACAAAGTAAAATTAATGATTTTTTTTTTAAGAAAGAGCCAAGGACAATACTTTGCAAAAATCAAAATGAAGTTCCTTTGTGCTTTTTGTAAATTACCACGGATTTCTGCAGAAACAGCTGACTAGTGAAAGGAAAGGCTTCCAGATTCTTGTGCGACTGGTGGTCACTAACTCAAAGAAAAAATGCCCTGAAGTTAGAAAAGGTACAAAGAACAGCCCAAAACTGATAAGAGGCATGGAGGATATTAGTTAGGAGGAAATACTAAAAGAATTACATATATTTAGAGCTGCGAAGAGATGTCTAAGGGCTCGTGCACAGGACCGATTTTCTTGAGCGCTATCAGTGATTTTGATGGATAGCACTCGTACCTATGATATTCTATAGGACCGTGCACATGTCTTATTTTTTCCTCTAATCAGAAAAAATTGGAGACCGATTTTGATCCGAGTGTCAGATCAAAATCTGCAATGTAAGTCTATGGGTCTGTGAAAGAAATTGGATCACACTGGAATGACATCCATGTGCGGCCCGAATTTCACGGACTGACAAAATAAAGAAGTTTGAGAAACTTTTTTGTTGTTCTCTCCCCGTCCGAGAAAAACTGATGCCACTCTGATCAAACTATGATGAGAGTCTGATCAGAATAATCGATCTGTTTTTCTTGGATGTGGACAAAACAGTTGTGTGACCTTATCCTACAGGGTGGGGGGACATGATTAATCTGTTTAAGTATATTAATGGACCATAAAAAAATTGTTAAAAAGCTTGAAAGATAAAAAAGGCCACTCACTCCATCGAGAGAAAAAAAGTTCAATCTCCAGTGGACACAAGGCTTCTTTACCATGAGAATTATTATTCGGTAGGACAGCCAACCTCAGAAGCTGGTCACACCGTTTATAGTTTCAAAAACAGATCTGGATGCTTTTTAGAGGAAAGTAACATATATACTTATGTACATGTGTAAAATTCTTCTTGTGAATGTTGATCCAGTCAGTCAATCAACAATCAGGATCAGGAGGAAAAATTAGTTCTTTTAGGACAAGTACATGCATTATGGATATAACTATTCCCCAATTCATTATGTCCTTTCCCATCCCTCGGTTAAACGTGATGGACATGTGTCTTTTTTCAACCGTGCTAACTGTGTACCTTCAGTATGTGTGGAAAGAAAGTTTGGACAACTAGGAAAACTAAGGGAAAAGGATACACAGCCTGTATAATAAATTAGGGTGCGACAATGTACCAATTGCAAGTAATCACAAAAGGAGAAAAAAAGATGATACATACACACGTGGTCAAAATTGTTGGTACCCCTCGTTTAATGAAAGAAAAACCCACAATGGTCACAGAAATAACTTGAATCTGACAAAAGTAATAATAAATTAAAAATCTATGAAAATGATCAAATGAAAGTCAGACATTGCTTTTCAACCCTGATTCCACAGAATTTTTAAAAAAATTAAACTCATGAAATAGGTCTGGACAGAAATGATGGTACCGCTGAAAATAATGTGACAAAAGGGACATGTTTAATCAAGTTGTGTCCACTAATTAGCATCACAGTTGTCTACAATCTTGTAATCAGTCAGTGGGCCTGTATATAGGACTACATATACTCACTGTGCTGTTTGGTGACATGGTGTGTACCACACTCAACATGGATCAGAGGAAGCAAAGGAAAGAATTGTCTCAGGAGATAAGAAATAAAATTATAGACAAGCATGTTAAAGGTTATAAGACCATCTCCAAGCAGCTTGATGTTCCTGTGACTACAGTTGCACATATTATTGAGAAATTTAAGATCCATGGGACTGTAGCCAAGCTCGCTGGACGTTGCCGCAGGAGGAAAATTTATGACAAATCAAAGAGACAGATAATACGAATGGTAACAAAAGAGCCCAGGATAACTTCTAAAGAGATTAAAAGTGAACTTTAAGCTCAAGGAACATCAGTGTCAGATCATACCATCCATCGTTGTTTAATCCAAAGGGGACTTCATGGGAGACGACCAAGGAGAACACCATTGTTGAAAAAAAATCATAAAAAAGCCAGACTACAATTTGGCAAACAACATGTTGACAAGCCACAAAGCTTCTGGGAGAATGTCCTATGGACAGATGAGACAAAAATGGAAGTTTTTGGCAAGGCTCTATGTTCACAAATGGAAAAATGAAGCATATCAAGAAAAGAACACTGTCCCTACTGTGAAACATGGAGGAGGCTTTCTTATGTTCAGGGGCTGCTTTGCTGCATCTGGCACAGGGTGTCTTGAATCTGTGCAGGGTACAATGAAATCTCAAGACTATCAAGGGATTCTAGAGAGAAATATGCTGCCCAGTGTCAGAAAGCTTGGTCTCAGTCGCAGGTCATGGGTCTTGCAAAAAGATAATGACCCAAAACACACAGCTAAAAACACCCAAGAATGGCTAAGAGGAAAACGTTGGACTATTCTGAAGTGGCCTTCTATGAGCCCTGACCTAAATCCTATTGAGCATCTTTGGAAAGAGCTGAAACATGGTGTCTGGAAAAGGCAAATTTCAAACAAGAGACAACTGGAGCAGTTTGCTCATGAGGAGTGGGCCAAAATGCCTGTCGAGAGGTGCAGACGTCTCATTGACAGTTACAGGAATCATTTGATTGCAGTGATTGCCTCAAGAGGTTGTTCAACAAAATACACTGCTCAAAAAAATAAAGGGAACACTTAAACAACAGAATATAACTTCTAGTAAATCAAACTTCTGTGAAATCGAAATGTCTACTTAGGAAGCAACACTGATTGACAATCAATTTCACATGCTGTTGTGCAAATGGAATAGACAATAGATGGAAATTATTGGCAATTATCAAGACACCCTCAATAAAGGAGTGGTTCTGCAGGTGGGGACCACAGACCACATCTCAGTACCAATGCTTTCTGGCTGATGTTTTGGTCACTTTTGAATGTTGGTTGTGCTTTCACACTCTTGGTAGTATGAGACGGACTCTACAAACCACAGAAGTTGCTCAGGTAGTGCAGCTCATCCAGGATGGCACATCAATGCGAGCTGTGGCAAGAAGGTTTGCTGTGTCTGTCAGCGTAGTGTCCAGAGGCTGGAGGCGCTAGCAGGAGACAGGCCAGTAGACCAGGAGACGTGGAGGGGGCTGTAGGCGGGTAACAACCCAGTAGCAGGACCGCTACCTCCGCCTTTCTGAAAGGAGGAACAGGAGGAGCACTGCCAGATCCCTGCAAAATTACCTCCAGCACGCCACAAATGTGCATATGTCTGCAGAAACGGTTATAAACCGACTCCATAAGGGTGGTATGAGGGCCCGACATCCACAGATGGGGGTTGTGCTCACAGCCCAACACAGTGCAGGAAGCTTGGCATTTGCCACAGAACACCAGGATTGGCAAAGTCGCCACTGGCGCCCTGTGCTCTTCACAGATGAAAGCAGGTTCACACTGAGCACATGTGACAGACGTGATAAAGTCTGGAGAAGCCGTGGAGGGTGATCTGCATCCTTCAGCATAACCGGTTTGGCAGTGGGTCAGTAATGGTGTGGGGTGGCATTTCTTTGGAGGGCCGCACAGCCCTCCAAGAGCTCGCCAGAGGTAGCCTGACTGCTATTAGGTACCAAGATGAGATCCTCAGACCCCTTGTGAGACCATATGCTGGTGCGGTTGGCCGTGGGTTCCTCCTAATTCAGTACAATGCCAGACCTCATGTGGCTGGAGTGTGTCAGCAGTTCCTGCAAGATGAAGGCATTGAAGCTATGGACTGGCCCGCCCGTTCCCCAGACATGAATCCGATTGAGCACATCTGGGACATCATGTCTCGCTCCATCCACCAATGTCACGTTTAGTGTTGAGCCACCCCCGTAGTGTTCGAGTTCGGTTCGGTTCGTCGAACACCCGTGTGTTCGCCGAACTGTTCGTCGAACTGTTCGTCGAACACCTTCGAACACCGTTAAAACCAATGGCAGGCAAACAAAAACACATAGAAACACATAGAAAACACCTTCAAAGGTGTCCAAAAGCTGACAAACTGCTCAGAAGACACAACTAACACATGGAAAAGTGACAAGTACATATAGTCATGCGAAAAGAAAAGAGGTGGAGGAGTAAAAGGAGGGGGAGACACAGATATAGGCATGTCATGCCCTTCTAAAATCCAAAAAGTGAGAAGCCGAGACGGCCAGTCCGCTCCTGCCCGTGCCACCTCCGTGTCGCCGGGTTTGTGCCAGAGCCGCGGTGAACCCTGACGGCCAGCCCCCCTCTCCCAATACTGGTGCCTGTCCGCTGGTGGGTCGAGAGAGCCCCCCTGTGGTGGAGGCAGCTCTAAGCTTTTTAATTTAAATTGTCCCTCTAATTTGAATGAATACACTTTAAATCCATTTACAAGGATCTATTGGAGGGCAAGTCTCATGCCAGCAGCCGCGTAATTCCAGCTCCAGTAGCGTCCACTAAAGCTGCTGCAGTTAAAAAGCTTTTATAAGGATCGAGCTCGGCTGTCCACCGCAAGGCATCCTAGTGCCAGTCCCAGCCCCTATGCCTTGGGGTGCCTCCTGATGCTCTTCACTAAGTATCCCGTGGTCCCGAAGCATTTCCTTTGAAAAAATTAAGTGTCCAAACTACAGGTGGTGTAGCTTGCTTAACAGCCGGGATAATCCGCTGACTAGCAGACACTGCTACTAGGCACAAAGTATTTCCTGGGCTAGATGCAGTTAAAAATTTGTAAGTAGATACTCTCGTTGGATGCTGAGAAAGCATTCCATAGAGTCTCCTGGCACGCCATATATGATTCTCTTAAAAAGCTTGGGATAGGGGTCTAGGGGACCCTTTTATAGCCAAAATCACGGCCCTGTATCACAATACGTCACCTAGGCTGAAGATAAATGGAACTGTAGCACCGAGGGCTCGGTTGCTACAGACGTATTGCACCTCACCCAGAGGTGTGATATCTCACTCTCAGATAAGGATGGAGTGTGGATCAGGACCCGACACCTGCATGCATTACACCACATTGCCGTGGGGCAGGGCGACCAATATGCCCCTGAGATGGGCACGACAGTCCCTGTCCCTGGCTGGAGTGGGGGGAGGGAACACTGAGGAAGGGGAACCCTGCAGTGCAGGAGCAGGGAGGAAGCAGTTCCTGGGTGCATTGAGAAGGGAGTATAAAAGGTGGGCACCATCTTAGTTCAGTGCAGAGAAGTCTGAGCAGAAGTGGCAGGGAGCAGGGGCTCTGCATGAGCTCTGCTCCGGAGGCGGGCCTAGTAACAGAGGCCCAGGCCTGCAAGAGGGAGAAGGAAGGAAGAGGAGCGGAGAAGGCTCCAGGAACGAGGAATGAAGGGATCCCAGGGGTGCGGACGGGCGAGTCGCCACCGCATGCCCGAATCCACCTGCGTGGAGGGGTCAGGCCAAAGGGGGAGACCGGTCCCCGAACTAGTGGAGGCAGGAAACGACCCTCAGCTAGAAACCGGAGGCTCTGACATTTTATGTGGCGCAGCCTCTTGCTCCACCCGCTAGGAAGGCACCACATAGGGTCAGGGAAACTGGCGCCAAGTTTACCAAGAGGAGGCCCGAGGCAGCCGGACAGAAGTGTTGGTAAGAAAGGCCAGACAAAGGACACACAAAGGGGGTCCTGTGAAGCGCTCCAAAGTTATCTGGGAGTTGTCTGAGCCCCTCACCTGGTGAGCACAGTACGACGTGGGCAGCCGTTACCTGCAGACGTGGTCTGGATAATAAGAACTGTGAGTAAAGGCCCTGAACTGCATCACTGACTCTGTGTCGTTACTGCTGCTGCCCTGCACCATCACCCCCATCCTCCGCATACACTGCCCTGAGGCTATACTCCTCCCGTGGGGAGTTATGCTACGCTCTGCTGCACCCACAACACCAGCCTTAGCGGTCTGCCCTGTAGCGGCGGTTCACTCTGACCGCAATCCACGGGTGGCGTAGTCGGACATTTAAACATCAAAACCACATAAATAGTTCCGCCACTGGTTTGACCGCCCTAAGCCACGGAACCGGATCGCCGCCACGAAGACTACAACCACCAGCATCCACCAAAAAGGGTCCGGCTCCGGGTGTCCCAAGGCCCAGGGGGTGCGTCAGAACATTTTCATCACCTTTCACAATCACCAATGGGACAAGGCAGGGATGTCCTCTGTCCCCTCTCTTATACATCCTAGTGACGGAGCACCTGCTCTCATCAATTCGCCATAACCCCAATATTAGGTGGATTGAGGTGGGAGGCACCGAGTACAAGTGCTCTCTATTTGCTGATGATGTCCTAGTATATATCACTCAATCACATATATCCATCCCTGCTGTTATGGCTGAAATAGATCACTTTGTTACATGGTAAAATTTTAAAATCAATGCAGCGAAGTCTGAGGCCCTCGATGTCTCCCTCCCTAAATCCATATAGGATTCCATCCAGTCCAACTTTCCCTTTGCCTGGCCCTCACAGGGTATCAAATACTTAGGAATTCCTATTCATAGAGACCTCTCCCATCTATGTTATCTTAATTTTGGGCCCTTTATTGAACAATTCCATACAGACCACGGTTGGCAAGTTGGAACTGTGAGATTCACTACGTGCACCACTGGTATTTTGTGGAAAAGCACATGTAAGATTCTGCAACAGTCTCTGCTGATACTCCTGCATGCGTGCATCCCTTTCTATGGCAGGAATAATTTCTGCAAATTTACTTTTGTACCGGGGATCTAACAGTGTGGCAACCCAGTAGTCAGGATTATTTCTAATTCTCACAATTCGAGGGTCATGTTGCAGGTAGTGCAGCAAGAAGGCACTCATGTGTGTTGCGCATCCAGGAGCACCAAGTCCCTGTTGTGTTGGTGGCGAGGTAACAATCATGCTTCCTTCCTCTGTCCTCTCCCCCCAACCTCGCACAACAGAAATGTGATCAAGGTCTCCCTCATCTGATGAGTCTTCCATCAGTTCGTCCTCCACTTCTTCCTGGGCTCCTGCACCTTCCTCACTAGTTTGGCTGCTACCATGCGCCCTGGTAAAATCATCTCCCCCACCCTCACATGCCTGCCGCCCTGGTGCTGCCGACCGTCTGGACCTTGCAGATGTTAGCCCTTCCGCATACAACTCCTCCTCCTCTACTTCCTCCACCTCCTCTTGTGCCACCACCTGACTCCGAATTCTGTTTAACATGTGCTCCAGCATGTAAATCACCGGAATAGTCATGCTGATAATGGCATCGTCAGCACTAAACATCTTCGTCGCCATTTCAAAACTGTGCAGAAGGGTGCATAGGTCCCTGATCTGAGACCACTCCTCCAGCGTGATTTGCCCCACCTCTGAATCTCGTTGGCCCAGGCTATACGTCAGAACGTATTGCACCAGGGCTTGTCGGTGCTGCCACAGTCGCTGCAACATGTGCAGAGTTGAATTCCACCGGGTAGGCACATCGCATTTTAGCCGGTGAAGTGGCAGGCCCAACGACTTCTGTAGAGATGTAAGTCGCTGAGCTGCGGGATGCGAACGGCGGAAGTGAGCACACAGCGACCGTGCCCTCTGCAGAAGGCCATCTAGTCTGGGATAGTGGGCTAAAAATTGCTGGACAACCAGGTTCAACACGTGAGCCATACAAGGCACGTGTGTGACATTGCCCCGGCGAAGGGCCGCACCCAGGTTTGCAGCATTGTCGCACACGGCCTTCCCTGGTTTCAGGTCCAGTGGAGACAACCATTCATGAAATTGGTTCTCCAGAGCTGACCACAACTCCTCAGCTGTGTGACTCACATTTCCCAGACATTTCAATGTAAAAACCGCCTGATGACGTTGAGCCCTACTGCCAGCATAGTAAGGAGGTGTGCAGGATCCCTTCTGCGCAGTTAGAAAGCTTGTGGCATGACCAGACAGGCTTTGGGTGCAGGTGGAACACCGAGAGGAGGTTGAGGAGGCAGAAGCAGTGGAGGAAAAATGACATAAAGAGGATTGACGCACAACTCGTGGGGACGGCAAGACTTGGACAGCAGCCCCTTGTCCTGCTGTCACCATAGTTACCCAGTGCCCAGTCAGCGACATGTAACGCCCCTGTCCATGCCTACTCGTCCAAGTGTCTGTGGTGAAATGCACCCTGTCACACACAGAGTTTCTCAAAGAAGCGGTGATGTTGTGTGCGACATGCTGGTGGAGCGCAGGCACACCTTTCTTTGAGAAGTAGTGCCGACTGGGCATCTGGTACTGGGGCACTGCGACGGACATAAGGTCTCGAAAATCCTCTGTGTCCACCAGGCGGAAAGGCAGCATTTCTGTAGCCAAGAGCTTGCAGATGGTGAAATTCAACCTCTTAGCTTTCTCATGGCTAGGAGGAAATGGTCTTTTACTTGTCCACATCTGAGGGACCGAGGGCTGGCTATTGTGCTTAGACGGGGTTGATAAGGGTGTCCCCGGCAAACTGCCGGTCTGTGAGGAAGATGCAGGCGGACATGTTAGGTTGCCTTGATCCAAAGGTGGTGCTATCGATGTCGGACAGCGCTCAAGACCAGCTGGTGTTACCACCTCCAAAGAAAATGATGACCTGCCAATCACGCTGGCTGTTGCGGGTAAAGAGGTGGCAGGTCTGCGCCCCAAAACAGGTGTGACTGCTGTCCCCCCAGTCACAGAGGATGAAGAGGCCGCGGATGCACAAGATATGGCAGACGGTGGTTGGCCCGGCCGGCTAGACCGCATTGTAGCACACTGAGCTTCCCACTGCAACTTATGCTTCATGTCCATGTGCCGGTTCATGCATGAAGTACTCAAACTATGTATTTTTTGGCCTCTACTTAGCTTTTGCTGACAAATGTTACAGATAACACGAGTTGGGTCATCTTTATCGATCTGAAAAAATGCCCAGGCTATGCAAGGCTTAGCACCCATGCGACCTGAAGAGCCACCACGACTTGTGGTGAGAGGCAGAGTTGTGTTTGAGGATGCAGTTGTTGACGTGCTTCCAGTACTACGTCTCTGTCCAGGAAGGCGCAACCTGACCTTGTCGTCACTAGCATCTTCCTCCACCTCCTCTGCTGACCTCATCTCTTGGCTGACTGTGGGTTGACAGTAAGTGGGATCTCCGACCTCATCATCATCACCCTGTGCGTTATCACACCCGTCGTCCTCAGAGCCAACCTGTTCCTGCCCTGACAAAAAACTAAAGTTGTCGCTCCAATCAGGTATTTGAGTCTTATCATCGTCTTCCTCATTGTCTCCACCAACAGGAGTTACAGTTTGGGAATGAGGGTCTACATTATGGTCAGAACCTTCTGCGTCTGGTCCTGGATCCGACTCATAAAGATTCTGGGCATCAGTGCAGATCATTTCCTCGTCTGGATTCACAGAAGCGCTGGAGTCGACCTCTGATTCCCAGGCTATAGTATGAGTAAACAGCTCTGCAGACTCAACCATCTGTTCTACCTCATACTCAGACGGGCAGCTGGAGATTTGGGAGCTGTGAGGAAGCAAGTGCGATTTGGGTGACACCTTTGAGGACTGGAGTATTTGTGATGTTGAAGTTGATGTGGAGGAGAGCCCACTTAAAGGAGCACTTGATATCCGTTGAAGCACCTGCTGTTTTTGTGCCTCATCTGGAATTTGTAGCGATTGGCGTGGCCGTAAGAAAGGGATCTTATCACATTGTCCGCTAAAAGAAGTAGACATTTTAGTTTGGCTGGAAGATGGTCTTTCTTCTGCACCTACCCCACGGACACAACCTTTTTTCCCCTTCCCAACACGCCTATTCCCCTTTCCACCAGCAGCAGGCCTTTTTCCACTCATTTTGGTGGTTAACTAATTCACAACTCTGGAGTTGTTTGCACAAAAAAACAATGGATGGTAACCGAGCAGAGCTGAGTGGCCAAACTGTGGTATTAGGCCAAAACTATTGGCTGGGTTAGATGCAGAAAAAAATTATTTTTAATTTGCAACCTGATGGAGGTCAGTATAGATGGACTAATAGACCAAGTCCCACACACCACTAGAAGCCCATATATTTTTTCAGAGCTAAATGAAGAAAAAAATTATTTTTAATTTGCAACCTGATGGAGGTCAGTATAGATGGACTAATAGACCAAGTCCCACACACTGCTAGAAGCCCAAATATTTTTTCAGAGCTAGATGCAGAAAAAAATTATTTTTAATTTGCAACCTGATGGAGGTCAGTATAGATGGACTAATAGACCAAGTCCCACACACTGCTAGAAGCCCAAATATTTTTTCAGAGCTAGATGCAGAAAAAAATTATTTTTAATTTGCAACCTGATGGAGGTCAGTATAGATGGACTAATAGACCAAGTCCCACACACCGCTAGAAGCCCAAATATTTTTTCAGAGCTAGATGCAGAAAAAAATTATATTCAATTTGCAACCTGCTGGACGTCAGTATAGAAGGACTAATAGAACAAGTCCCACACACTGCTAGAAGCCCAAATATTTTTTCAGAGCTAAATGAAGAAAAAAATTATTTTTAATTTGCAACCTGATGGAGGTCAGTATAGATGGACTAATAGACCAAGTCCCACACACTGCTAGAAGCCCAAATATTTTTTCAGAGCTAGATGCAGAAAAAAAATATTTTTAATTTGCAACCTGATGGAGGTCAGTATAGATGGACTAATAGACCAAGTCCCACACACCGCTAGAAGCCCAAATATTTTTTCAGAGCTAGATGCAGAAAATTTTTTTATTCAATTTGCAACCTGATGGAGGTCAGTATAGATGGACTAATAGACCAAGTCCCACACACTGCTAGAAGCCCAAATATTTTTTCAGAGCTAGATGCAGAAAAAAATTATTTTTAATTTGCAACCTGATGGAGGTCAGTATAGATGGACTAATAGACCAAGTCCCACACACTGCTAGAAGCCCAAATATTTTTTCAGAGCTAGATGCAGGAAAAAATTATTTTTAATTTGCAACCTGATGGAGGTCAGTATAGATGGACTAATAGAACAAGTCCCACACGCTGCTAGAAGCCCAAATATTTTTTCAGAGATAAATGAAGAAAAAAATTATTTTTAATTTGCAACCTGATGGAGGTCAGTATAGATGGACTAATAGACCAAGTCCCACACACTGCTAGAAGCCCAAATATTTTTTCAGAGCTAGATGCAGAAAAAAATTATTTTTAATTTGCAACCTGATGGAGGTCAGTATAGATGGACTAATAGACCAAGTCCCACACACCGCTAGAAGCCCAAATATTTTTTCAGAGCTAGATGCAGAAAAAAATTATATTCAATTTGCAACCTGCTGGAGGTCAGTATAGAAGGACTAATAGAACAAGTCCCACACACTGCTAGAAGCCCAAATATTTTTTCAGAGCTAAATGAAGAAAAAAATTATTTTTAATTTGCAACCTGATGGAGGTCAGTATAGATGGACTAATAGAACAAGTCCCACACACTGCTAGAAGCCCAAATATTTTTTCAGAGCTAGATGCAGAAAAAAATTATTTTTAATTTGCAACCTGATGGAGGTCAGTATAGATGGACTAATAGACCAAGTCCCACACACCGCTAGAAGCCCAAATATTTTTTCAGAGCTAGATGCAGAAAATTTTTTTATTCAATTTGCAACCTGATGGAGGTCAGTATAGATGGACTAATAGACCAAGTCCCACACACTGCTAGAAGCCCAAATATTTTTTCAGAGCTAGATGCAGAAAAAAATTATTTTTAATTTGCAACCTGATGGAGGTCAGTATAGATGGACTAATAGACCAAGTCCCACACACTGCTAGAAGCCCAAATATTTTTTCAGAGCTAGATGCAGAAAAAAATTATTTTTAATTTGCAACCTGATGGAGGTCAGTATAGATGGACTAATAGAACAAGTCCCACACACTGCTAGAAGCCCAAATATTTTTTCAGAGATAAATGAAGAAAAAAATTATTTTTAATTTGCAACCTGATGGAGGTCAGTATAGATGGACTAATAGACCAAGTCCCACACACTGCTAGAAGCCCAAATATTTTTTCTGAGCTAGATGCAGAAAAAAATTATTTTTAATTTGCAACCTGATGGAGGTCAGTATAGATGGACTAATAGACCAAGTCCCACACACCGCTAGAAGCCCAAATATTTTTTCAGAGCTAAATGAAGAAAAAAATTATATTCAGTTTGCAACCTGATGGAGGTCAGTATAGATGGACTAATAGACCAAGTCCCACACACTGCTAGAAGCCCAAATATTTTTTCAGAGCTAGATGCAGAAAAAAATTATATTCAGTTTGCAACCTGATGGAGGTCAGTATAGATGGACTAATAGAATGATGCTATGCCCAAAAGATTTTACTTCACTAGGTGCAGTAAAAAAATTGGTATTCTATACACAGGTGGTATATCTTGCAACACAGATAGGCTACTCCACTGACTAACACACTCTGCAATAGGCCAAAAAGGATTAGCTTTGCTAGATTCAGCCAAATGCTGTGAAAAAAACTTGCACAGCACTGGCACAGACCTGCCTGGCAAAAACTGATAGGAACTGATGTAACCTAGTCCTGAAAAGGACTCCAATTACAATTAGTCTTTACTCCCACAACCTATCTATTTAAGAGCACAGACCTGCCTGATAAAAGTCGTAGGAAATGCTGTAACCTAGTCCTTAAAAGGACTGCAATCACAACTATTCCCTACTCCCAAGCTATCTGTATATTTGTGCGAAAATTGGCTTGAAATTAACAAGGTATAGCGCACACAGCAACAGCGGTGCCGTCTAACACGCAGCTGCAGCAGTGAGAAAATGGTGGCGACGGGGAAAATGGCTTGGTCTTATAGGGCAAGGACATGTGACATACACTGCCAATCACACATGCCCTTGCTTGTGTGAAAAAAAGCACTTCGCTCCGTGTGTGCGCTGCTGATAGGCTGACAGATTGCACCTCCCCACTGCAAATGCGGGAAAGAGAAAAAAAAATGGAGATCTTCATTGTTCCTGCAGAGATCCATCCCCTGCCCCTCCCCCCGCCCCGCTGTACACTCAAACTGCGTATTAACATTAATTTTCATCATTACTGAGAAAAAATCCAGTTATGATTTTGGTGCACGAACAGTTATCGAACATAACCTCGAACAGCCGAATTTTTCTCAAATTGTTCGTGTTCGCCGACCGGCTCGAACACCGCCCAAAACAGCTCGAATTTGAGATTGGCGAACAGTTCGAGTAGAACAACGCTCATCTCTAGTCACGTTGCACCACAGACTGTCCAGGAATTGGCGGATGCTTTAGTCCAGGTCTGGGAGGAGATCCCACAGGAGACCAACTGCAACCTCATCAGGAGCATGCCCAGGCGTTGTAGGGAGGTCATACAGGCACGTGGAGGCCACACACAATACTCAGCCTCATTTTGACTTGTTTTAAGGACATTACATCAAAGTTGGATCAGCCTTTAGTGTGTTTTTCCACTTTAATTTTAGGGGTGACTCCAAATCCAGGCCTCCATTGGTTAATAAATGTGATTTCCATTGATGATTTGTGTGTGATTTTGTTGTCAGCACATTCAACTTTGTACACAACAAAGTATTCAATGAGAATATTTCATTCATTCAGATCTAGGATGTGTTATTTGAATGTTCCCTTGATTTTTTTGAGCAGTGTATTAAGTTAAGAGTACCATCATTTCTGTCCAGGCCTATTTTATGAGTTTAATTTTTTTAAACATTCTATGGAAGCAGGTTTGCAAAGCGATGTCTGACTTTCATTTTTTCATTTTCATAATTTTTTAACTTCTTACTTTTGTCAGAATCAAGTTATTTCTGTGACCATTGTGGGTTTTTCTTTCATTAAAAGAGGGGTACCAACAATTTTGACCACGAGTATACAAATGTACACACATTCAATCCACAAATAGCATAAAATACTAATTTTATTAGACCTCACTTAAAAAACATTAAAAACATATGTATTTACTAATACCCAAAAAGACACAACAAATATACATGAGTGAAAAAAATTCCATGATCAAAGCAGCAGTATATAATATATAGCGAAATAGCAATGCACACTGTGTTTACCAATCAGTGGCCCTAGTTCAAATATGGAAATATAACATATAAACTCACGTCAAATTCTATATAAATCAAGGGAGAAAGGGGGGGACTTTTGTTGGAGTGGTTCTTCCAACAAAATAAATAATTGGATGGCACCTAGGATATGGTGTACAAAACCAACCCACTTACAAATCAATATCATACACAATCTGTCATAAAGCATCAACAGCTAGGTGGTAAGCATAACGACTCCTCCCAAGCAGGCCACTAAAAAGACCATATTTTGCTTACCCTCCCTGATGAAGCTGTGTTCCACAGCGATACGCGTGGATCCCTGCACTGATCCCTGATCCTACCTCATGGGTGATATGGCTTGATACATTGGATTATTTAGGCAGCCTTATATATACTATGATATGGTCTTTTTAGTGGCCTCCTTGGTATAGGAGTTGTTATTGACGCGCCCCCTGGGCCGTGGGGTACTCGGTGCTTGGCCGGTCATTGCTAGGGGAGATGTCACAGTGGCGGTGACCCGGTCTGTGACCCAGGGCGGTCAGTAAAAAGGGAATATTTACAGGGGAATTCAAGTTTTTATATACAGTTCGTGACGCCACCTGTGGTATGCGGCTAAAGGGAGCCGCCGCTGCGGAGCAGGTCCTCTGGAGCTGTTGTTAATGCAGCAGAGTTGGTTTAGCTCTCCACAGGTAGAGCTTAGCTCCAGGGCAGTGTAAACATTGCTGTTATGGTGTAGTGCAGAGGATGGCGCAGTTAATAATAAGTCCACAGCTTAATGGCGGTTTCCTCTTATTTTTACTTGCGGTGGTTAGGCAGACCGGGGCACGGGTACTAGCTGGTAGTAGAGGTCCGGGCAGCCTGGAAGCAAGTTGGGGAATCCACCTAGCCGGGTGGAGTTGTAGGCCTTCCCTTTGCGCTACCTCTTTGGCCCTGCTGCGTATAGATATGCTGCGGCCCTCGTCCCTGAGTAAAACGTCTTTGTGCTCACCCGTATGGCAGGCAGCTCGGGCCTTCCTGGAGTGTCGCTCCCACGTGGCGGTGCTGGGCCCTATCGTGCTGCTGAGCCTCCGGGCGTCTGATGGGGCCAGGAGACCTGCAGTCTCCTGCCCTCCGGTTTCTGCTGCTGGGCTTTCGGTGCCCCACAACCTCGAACTCCGGTGTCCGGTTCTTCTGCGCTTCCCTCTGGGGTGAACTGCCGTGCAGCTCCACTCCCTAGGTCTTTCCTCGTCGACGTCTTGACTTCAACTCGTCTGTTCTCATCACACTAACTAACCCCGCCTCCAGATCCCAGTTGCTAAGGGGAGGAGCTCCCCTTGCTGGTCTGGAGCCAGGAAAGTGTTGCATGCTAGCAAAACCTGATTAGGGGACCCCCCTTGCTTCCAGGCATGGCATCACCCCCTTGTGAGGGAGGCAATGCCACTGTGGCAACCGGACTCCTGGGGTGCCACATTCCCCCCTAGTTAACTTCAGTACTCCCGCTGAGGATACCTTTTTAAAATTAACAATTAACAATAACAATTCACATTACAAACAGTTTACAAAATCTCAAAAAGCAAAAACTACAAAAACCCAAGCAAAAACGTACAGCAGTCACTGCAGCGCTTAGTCTTTACACTACAATCAGGGTAACTAAAATTTGGCTGGTGGGAACTGCATCAACCCACTTTGTGTATCGTCCCTGGTCTTCAGCCACACCTGCGGTTTATTTTTTCGACCAATTAGTAACTATATCCAACATTGTCCTGACCACACCTAGTCCTGTGGTCCAATTGTCCATAATTTAACAAGCATATATATTTCTAGCATTATTTAACGATTACTACTATTTATAACATACTTGTTAGTTCTCTTACACTTTAGTTCCTCCAGCGGTCAGGGAGCTGACCTTTAGTACTCCGGGTCGATCTACGTAGTACATTTGTTGTCACTGACCTACCCTGGTCCCTAGTGTCTACCCCTGGTGTGGTGGGTTCAGTGTGAACTACACTATGGGTAGTCTGAGGTAACACCGGTAGGCTGGGTAATCTCCTACGAATTCTTTGACTCACCCTGGGTACGAAAGGTTCACTGCTAGCAGAGGGTAGATTCTCCTGATCTGCTGCTGATGAAGCATCTGTCTCTGGGGCCGACTGGTCTATCTGCTGTTCTGGAGCCTCTGCAGCTTCCGGTGAGGCCGCTTGGAGAAAGGTTAGGACAGGTACCACAATTGCTCTGTTCATCTGCGTCCAAGACCGGGGAAATGCTCCAAGGACTGTCTGGACCGTTTCCTCCACTTTTTCTGTGGGCTGAGGGCTGTCTTGGTCTTCTTCTCTGTGTTTCAACTGTTCAGGACATATCTTCAAGTGGTCTCTTGAGACTGCCGCTGAAGTTTCCCCTCCATCTTTACTGATGAGGCACACTTTGGTGTTATCATAATTTGAGGGTAGGAAGGTGTATGGCTCAACCTCCCACTAGTCATCTAATTTGTGAACTCGTCTCTTCCTTTTGAGTACTTGTTCTCCAGGTGACAAGGGAACTGCAGGCGCGTGCTGATTGTAAGTTTTCTCCTGCCTCTGTCTCGCCTGGGACAAACTTCTCTCCACGCATTCTTGCACCTTGCAGTATTGTTGCTGCCGCTCTGTATCCCAATCTGCATCTGGTGATGTCGTCTCTGGTGTTAAAACTCCCATGTCTAAGTTAATGGGTAGCTTACCAGGTCTTGCTCTCATCAGGTAAGCGGGTGTACAGTTGGTGGAGTTCACCGGGATGTGGTTATACAGGTCCACCAAATCTGGTAACTTCTCTGGCCACAGGCTACGTTCTTCAAGGGGCAACGTCTTCAACAGGTCTATTACCACCTGGTTCATCTTCTCAAACAACCCATTGGTCTGGGGATGATACAGCATCGTCCTTATTTTCTTGCAGTCGTACAAGTTACAGAATTACTGGAACACCTCTGCTTCAAAGGCTGGACCTTGGTCGGTAAGCACCCGTTCGGGGTAACCGTGTGGGCGACAAAAGTGCTGTTGAAACGCTTTGGTTGCCGTCTGAGCCGTCTGGACTTTCACTGCCACTACTACCAAGAACCTGGAGTAGTGGTCTACTATGGTGAGAGCATAGACATAGCCTGACCGGCTTGGGGCTAGCTTCACATGGTCCAAAGTTACCAGTTCAAGTGGTTGCTTGATGATTATGGGCTGCAGGGGAGCTCTCTGGCCATCATGGTCTTTCCTTCTCAGGTTGCATGGACCGCATTCTCGACACCATCTCTCGATTGCTTTCCTCATGCCAACCCAGTAGAATCGCTCACGTAGCAGGACTTCCAACTTCTTCCACCCGAAGTGTCCTGCTCCATCATGGTACGCTTCTAAGACCATTGGCGCATCAAGCCTCGGGACTACCACCTGCCAGACCAGTTCGTGTGTCCGGGAGTTGATACTTCTTCGACACAGCTTTCCCTCGTAGATGAACAGTTTGCCCTTCTCCTTTCACAACTGTTGGGTCTCCTGTGGAGCATCTGGATCAGGGTGCGAGTCAGCTTGTGTCAGCAACTCCTTTACCAGGCGGACAGCTGGGTCGCTATCCTGCGTCTCTGCCCATCCATGATGGGGCAATGGGTTGAACGTGGCCTCTCTGCTGGCGGAGCGCTTGTCCCTCATACAGTGGGAGCACTGGGTCACCCCGTGACGATGGAAAGCGGGTAGCTCTATCTCCTCCAGATCTTCCGGGTCTTCTCCCCCATCTGGCAAGTTGGGCATCCTGGACAGCGCATCAGCATTTGTATTTTTATGCCCCGCCCGATACTTGATGGTAAACTCGTAATTAGACAGTCGGGCCATCCATCGTTGTTCTAGGGCACCAAGCTTCGCAGTTTCCAGGTGCGTCAGCGGGTTGTTATCCATGAAGACGGTAAATCTGGAGGAGGCGAGGTAGTGTTTGAAGCGCTCTGTTACAGCCGAGACTATGGCTAGAAACTCCAACTTAAAGGAACTATAGTTGTCGGGATTCCTTTCCGTGGGCTGGACATTCCTGCTGGCGTAGGCAATCACTCTCTCTCTGCCCTGCTGTACCTGGGACAGCACCGCTCCCAATCCCACGTTGCTGGCATCCGTATGAAGTATAAAGGGATGGCCATAGTCAGAGTAGGCCAGGACTTCGTCTCCCGTAAGAGCCATTTTCAGTCGACTGAAAGATTCGTCTTCTGGTTTACCCCATTTGAATGGAGGTTTCGGGTTCTTGGCCTTCTTGGACTGGCCCACTAAGAGGTCCTGCATGGGTGCCGCTATCTTGGTGAAACCCTTGATGAATCCTCTGTAGTAGCCTACCAACCCAAGGAACTGCCGCACTTCCTTGATAGTAGAGGGTCTTGGCCAGTCCTTGATCACGGAGACTTTTTCAAGGTCTGGTGCTACACCTTCGGCGCTTACCACATGACCTAGGTACTGCACCTTGGGCTTCAACAGGTGGCACTTGGACGGCTTTACCTTCAGGCCATAACCAGATAGGGCTTCGAACACCTCGGCCAGGTGCTCCAGGTGGTCTTCATATGTCTTCGAGTAGACAATTACATCATCTAGGTACAGCAGGACGGTTTCAAAGTTTTTGTGTCCTAGGCAACACTCCATTAACCGCTGGAAGATTCCTGGGGCGTTGCAGAGCCCGAATGGCATGCAGTTGAACTCGCTGAGGCCCATTGGTGTTGTAAAAGCGGTCTTTTCTCTGTCCGCCTCTGCCACAGGAACCTGCCAATACCCACTGGTGAGATCCAAAGTGGAGAAATAGTTAGCTGATCTCAATGCTGCTAATGATTCCTCAATTCTGGGTAATGGGTAGGCGTCCTTATGTGTAATGCAGTTAATCTGCCTATAATCAACACACATTCTCATTGTACCATCTTTCTTTCTAACGAGAACTAATGGAGCTGCCTAGGGGCTACAACTATCTCTGATCACCCCAGCCTCCTTCATCTCCAGCAACATTCCTTTGGCACATTGATAGTGAGATGGGGGTACAGGCCGGTACTGTTAGAACTCTCTTGTTAGATTTTTTCTATTTTGCTGGTCACTTGACCTTTTTTGCCTATTTAATCCAGCTCCGCCCTTCTGGCCATGCTGGACTGCATTGTAATTTCTACTCTTAAGCTAGCCAGGTGCTTTGTTACCTTACTCAGTCAGTTTAGCTAGGTCTCTTGACCTCTATGTTCTATGTTGTTTGTTTGTCTTTTTACTGCTACAATTTCTGCTAGGAGGTGTCCATCTTTCTCCCAGTCCCTAGTTCTTGTAGGGATCCCTCCTTCACATCTATAGGTTTTCGTTCAGACTAGCTGAGGACTTTAGCGGGTCTGATCGCAGGATCAGGTTCCCCGTTACATCGTAGGGATCTAGCTTAGTTCTATTGTGGGGACAGTTCTCCTGTCTTTCCTTAGTGCTTGTAGCAGATCATAACAGTAAGTCAAGCCCAAAAAATTTCTCTAAGGAAAGACCTCCAGTTTCCATCATGGTGTCGGTTCAGGATTTGGCTCAACGCCTGCAGGGACTCTCTCTGGAGGTGGCCGAGCTCCAACAACACGTGAGTAGCTGTTCTGGAGCACATTTTGTGGAGCCAAAGGTACGATTGCCTGATTTATTTTTTGGTGAACAACAAGATTTTTTTTCCTTTAAAAATGCTTGTTTATTGTATTTTCGTTTGAGACCCAGATCCTCTGGTGATGAATCACAGCGCATAGGGTTCATAATGTCACATTTGCGCAAAGAACCTCAGGGATGGGCCTTTTCTCTCCAACCTAGTGATCCGTGCTTTAGATCAGTGGATAGTTTTTTTTCTGCTTTGGGGTTGTTGTATGATGATCCTGATCGTGTCTCATCAGCTGAGACGGAATTGAGACATTTGAGGCAGGGATCAGGTAATGTGGAAAATTATTGTACTCACTTCCGTCGGTGGTCTGCTCAGGTGGGGTGGAATGATTCAGCTCTGAAAAGTTTGTTTCTTGCTGGGCTAGGTGAAAGGGTTAAGGATCTGCTGATTGCTTATCCTACACCTGGAAACTTGCAGGAGGCAATGCAATTGGCTATACGGGTGGACAGGAGACTGCGTGCAAGGGTTAATGAGAGTAAATCCTCTGCCATGTCAGCTCAGAGTCTTGAGAGGGTCTGTTCTGACACTGGAGAGGCGATGGAGATTGGGGCGATGTCACCCCGCTCTCAGGAAAAAGACTGCAGGTTTTCTGAAGGTTTGTGCTTTTATTGCGGTAAATCTGACCATTTCATTAAGAACTGTGTGCTTCGTATGAACAAAGGAAAAAAAAAGGTCAGTTACGCCCGTATAGCCTGTTTAAACACTAAGGGTGTATTTCTTTCTGCTACTACCGCAGTTCAGGAAGAATTAATTGAATTTCGGGTATTTGTGGATTGTGGTTCTACTCTGAATGTGATTGATGGGGGATTCTTGGAAAAACTTAAATTAAAACCCAAACCTTTGTCATCCCCTATTGCCGTGGTTTCTGTCGATGGCTCTCCCTTGAAATGTGTTACTCACAAGGTTTATGAATTTCCCCTCACTATTAATGGTATTCACCAAGAAAATTTGGATTTGGTGGTATTAAATAATTTGCCTTCTTCAGTAGTTTTGGGGTTGCCCTGGTTAAAATTGCACAATCCTGTACTGGATTGGTCTACCAATAAAATTAAGTCCTGGAGCCCGAAGTGTTATGACAAGTGTTGTAACGGGCGCATTGCTGCTGTGGATAAAGGGGAATTACCAGTACCTATTCAGGATTTTTGGAAAGTTTTTTCTGAGGAGGAGTCGCAAAGTTTGCCTCCCCATAGAGACTATGATTGTACCATTGAATTTGTCCCTGGAGCGACTCTTCCTAAAAGTCGTTTATTTAATCTTACTATTCCTGAGAGAAAGGCTTTGGAGGAATACATACAGACGAGCTTGGCCGCCGGTCATATCAGACCCTCTAAGTCACCTGTGGCTGTTGGATTTTTTTTTGTTAAAAAAAGGACGGCGGTTTACGTCCTTGTCTGGACTTTCGCGAGATTAATAAAATTACTGTACGCAATCCCTACCCACTGCCATTGATTCCCGATTTGTTTAACCAGTTAGTGGGGGCCAAGTGGTTCTCTAAAATTGATCTCCGGGGGGCATACAATTTGTTGCGCATGAAGGAGGGTGATGAATGGAAGACTGCTTTTAACACTCCTGTGGGTCATTTTGAGAATCTGGTTATGCCTTTTGGTCTTACCAATGCACCAGCATTTTTTCAGAATCTTATTAATGACATCCTTAGACCTTTGATCGGCAAAAATGTGGTTGTGTATTTGGATGACATTTTGATTTATTCGCCTGACCTGGAGTCTCATTGGCGGAGCGTGCGTCAGGTATTGCAGTTATTGATTGACAATTCGCTTTTTGCTAAGCTGGAGAAATGTGAGTTCGCTGTACAGAGAATTAGTTTTTTGGGCTACATTATCTCCAGTGAGGGCTATGAGATGGACCCGGTGAAAGTTCAAGCTGTGCCAGAATGGCCTAGGCCTATTGGTTTGAAATCGATACAGAGGTTTTTGGGTTTCGCCAATTATTACAGAAAATTCATTAAAAAAAATTCTATTATTGTTAAACCACTGACCGATCTCACCAGGAAAGGTTCTAATACGGTTCAGTGGACTACTGAGGCCATTGAAGCTTTTGTGTTTCTAAAGGAGAGGTTCAGCTCTGCCCCCATCCTTATGCAGCCTGATGTGACTAAGCCGTTTTTGGTTGAGGTTGATGCTTCTTCTGTGGGGGTCGGTGCGGTGTTGTTTCAGGAAAACAAGGATGGAGTACATCCCTGTGCCTTTTTTTCAAAAAAAATTTCTGAGACTGAACTTAATTACGATATTGGTAATCGGGAATTGCTGGCTATTAAACTCGCATTTGAACACTGGCGTCATCTCTTGGAGGGTGCTGATTTTCCCATTCAGGTTTTCACTGATCAAAAAATCTGATCTATCTTGATGCTGCTAAGCGCTTGATTGCCAGTCAGGCTAGGTGGGCACTTTTTTTTTTTGCGGTTTAATTTTTCCGTTACTTACATCCCGGGTACCAAGAATGTTAAAGCTGATGCTTTGTCTCGCAGCTTTTCTCCCATGGTCGGTGCTGAGGAGGAGGAGAGCATTTTACAAGAAGGTGTTGTGATTGCTGCATTGGACTCCGTTTTGGAAGTTGAGATTCTTAAAGCACAGGAGAATGCCCCATCTAACACTCCCCATGGGAGGTTGTTTGTGCCTAGGACCTTTAGGAGAGATTTGTTTGTTGAGTGTCATGAGTCTCGGTTGGCAGGTCATCCTGGAATTTCTGAGACCAAGAGACTTGTGGGTCGCAGTTTTTGGTGGCCTGGATGGCAGAAGGAGGTCATTAAGTGGGTGCATCAATGTACTGTGTGTGCTAGATCTAAGTCTTCACATACTCCTGCTGCGGGGTTGCTTTGCCCTCTGGAGGTTCCTAGTGCACCTTGGACACATCTGGCTATGGACTTTATTACTGACCTTCCCCCCTCTGAGGGTTTCACGGTCATCTGGGTGGTCGTGGACCGTTTTAGCAAGATGTGTCACTTGGTTCCCTTCATCAAACTGCCCTGCGCTAAGACACTCGCTAAGGCCTTTGTCAAGGAGATGGTCAGACTCCATGGTGTTCCTACTGACATTGTTTCTGATAGGGGACCTCAGTTCGTGGCTCGTTTTTGGCGTGCCTTTTGTGACAGGTTGGGAGTTCATTTGTCATTTTCATCTGGATATCATCCTGAGTCTAATGGCCAGACAGAAAGGAAGAACCAGGATGTTGAGCAGTTCTTGTGTTGTTTTGTGGCAGACAATCAAGAGGGGTGGTCTGAGTTTCTGCCGCTTGCTGAATTTGCTCTTAACAACCATACATCCTCTTCTGCTGGGTGTTCGCCTTTTTTTTGTTGTTCTGGGAGACATCCGTCTTTTGGGTCATTCTCCAAATTGGTATCGGCTGTGCCTGAGGAGGAGAGTTTTTCCGGTGATTTGGAAAGAGTTTGGACGGATGTGCGTGGTAATCTTCAGGAGGCTAACAAAAGATCTAAGAGGTACTTTGACAGGAAACGTCAAGAGGTTTTGTTTACGGTTGGTGACATGGTTTGGTTGTCCTCTAAGAATCTGCGGTTGAGGATTCCTTCTAAAAAATTGGGTCCCAAGTTTGTAGGGCCCTTTAAGGTGCTTCAGGTAGTTAACCAATCTGCTGTTAGGTTGGAGGTTCCCACCTCCTGGAAGATTAATCCGGTGTTTCATGTTTCTCTATTGAAAAAAGCTGATGTATCAGATAGAGACGCCACTGCCACTTTTCCTCCGGTGGTGGAGGACGGGGAATATGAAATTTCCCGCATCCTTAATTCTAGACGGTATAGAGGGAGTTTGCAGTATCTCGTCGCTTGGAAGGGTTTCGGTCCCGAGGATAACTCATGGGTGAGGGCGGATGATGTTTCTGCTTCCAGAGTTGTCAGAGCGTTTCACAGGAGGTTTCCTGATAAGCCTGGGCCTAGGGGATCCGGAGGATCCTCATAGAAGAGGGGGTACTGTTAGAACTCTCCTTTTAGGTTTTTTCTATTTTGCTGGTCACATGACCTTTTTGGCCTATTTAATCCAGCTCCGCCCTTCTGGCCATGCTGGACTGCATTGTAATTTCTACTCTTAAGCTAGCCAGGTGCTTTGTTACCTTACTCAGTCAGTTTAGCTAGGTCTCTTGACCTCTATGTTCTATGTTGTTTGTTTGTCTTTTTACTGCTACAATTTCTGCTAGGAGGTGTCCATCTTTCTCCCAGTCCCTAGTTCTTGTAGGGATCCCTCCCTCACATCTATAGGTCTTCGTTCAGACTAGCTGAGGACTTTAGCGGGTCTGATTGCAGGATCAGGTTCCCCGTTACATTGTAGGGATCTAGCTTAGTTCTATTGTAGGGACAGTTCTCCTGTCTTTCCTTAGTGCTTGTAGCAGATCATGACAGCTACCTCTCTTTAATGGGCGGATGATCTCCTGTGGGGATATGATGTTGGACCCCTTTTACCTGCCCAATGTCTAGTGGGTGTTTGCTGAAGACTCGCTCATATTCTTGGATCACCCGGTATACTCCATGCTTTTGGTGCAAAGGGGTGGAGTCAGTGCCTACTTGTAGCTTCTGACACCAATCCTCCATCTGCCCCTTAGAGCCGTTATCCTCCGCCGGTTTGGATGGAGGCAAGGGTTCCACTGCCTTTATTGCATTGTTACTGACAGTGAACAGCTTAGCAAGGGTAGCATACCGGGGTAAATGGACCTCTTTCTCCCCACAATTCAGAATGCGTATCGGTACTCTCCCCTTGCGTACATCGACTACCCCCCTGGCTGTCAAGATGGTGGGCCTACTATCAGAGTACACAGGTTCTACCAGGGCCTGATAATCTTGACCCCTGAGACCGATTGCTGCCCGACACCATATTAACATTTCACTCCTAGGGGGCATTGCAATGGGGAATGGATCACTCATCCTGACACTGGCAACTGCTCCACCAGACAGCTCTACCTGTTGTCTTTTCATCAGGGCTCTGATTTCCTTCTGCAGAACTCGCTGCTGACTGGAACTGGCAGTCTCTGCGACCTGTTGCAACTAAAGAATAATTTCCCCAAGACAATTCTCTATCACATTGGTGCCTATAGTTATCATAGGATGACTTTCTCGGCGATCAATATCAACAATAATCATTCCTTGTGATGGCAGTTCTACTCGGCCAACTTTTATGGTCACCTCTTTATACCCCACCTGAGGCAAGGGCTGACCATTGCTGGCATAGATACTAAGATGTTCATCTGGACGGCGGGTAATGTCTGAATCAGTCCAGTATTGTTTATAAAGGATATATGGCATTGTTGTCACCTGGGACCCAGTGTCCAACAGTGCGTTCATCGGGATGCCATCAAGCACGACAGGTAGGACCGGCCGTCCTCCCACGTACTTGTCTCGCCAGCTTTGTGGGCCTGGGCGTCTTACTCCTGGGGGTTGGCCCTCTGCCCCAGGGGTTGCTCGTTTAAGTGACAGAATCTTGCGTAGTGCCCCGCCTTTTGACAGCGGCGGCAGATGGGTTGTTCGTCCTGGTCGTAGCGATCGCTGTTCCTACCTCTGGTCGGTGGAATTCTTCTCTGTCGTCGCCACGGGACGTCATCTGGACTGGAAGCCATCCGGATCTTTTCCTTTGGAGACACTTGCATGGCCAGCACGGTTTTAGTTAGTATAGCCACACTTTTGGTCAGCTCCTGGACCTGAAGGCGTAGGTCTGCAGACGGGTCATTGTCTAGAGTCTGCGCGTCAGCCTCCACAGGTGCTGGGGGAAAGGACGCCACCTCCTGGTGGTATGTGATAGCTGGACGCCGAAGGGATGCAGTGCCGCCTGGGGTAGGTTCTCGCAGCACCCGGATGTCTCGGTCTTTAAATTGTGCAAAGTCCAGATCAGGGTTTTGCAGACCCATAATGCGCAGCTGTGTCCGGTGAGCGTTAGACAGGAGCCCCTCAATAAACTGCTCAGTTAGCAATCTGTCCTCATCTCGCACACTGTCGGGGTCCACCTGTTTAATGGCCCACAGCGCCTCCTGCAGATTTAGAGCATGGTCCCGTACACTGTCCTGCATCCTTTGTTTGCACCCGTAGAACTTCATTTTAATTTCTGCTGCGGTGCGGGTGTCAAAGGTATCCTTCAATCGGGCCAGTATTTCCTTGACAGTGCCTTTGTCCCTGCTCGGCCAGGACTTCACATCTCTCTGGGCTGCACCGATTAGCTGGCCTATGAGGATGCTGACTTTTTGCTCCTCAGACAGGGGGTACACTTTAAACAAACTGTGCAGTCTCTCCTCAAAGTCGTTCAGGGTGTGCGACTCCCCTGAGTACTGGGGCAACCACGCCGCCCCTGGTATATATGGCATTGATAGAGGCATTACAGTGGCGGCGGCCGCGGCCGAATCCTCTCCTTGGTTGGGCATCCTCCTCCCCCCTAGTGAACCTCAGCCAGGTCCTGGGTGTCTGCTGACGTACCAGTATGCTGCTCTGCAGGCGGAAGGATCTCTTACCTGGCGGTTCCGGATCGGGGCCTCCTGCGTCCCCTCGGCTGACGGCAAATGACGTGATAACACAGTTCAGTACAGTCTATGGCACACAGGACCCGGTTATACCGGGCTTCGTGAATCCTGTTCGTGACGCCAAGTTGACGCGCCCCCTGGGCCGTGGGGTACTCGGTGCCGGGCCGGTCGTTGCTGGGGGAGATGTCACAGTGGCGGTGACCCGGTCCGTGACCCAGGGCGGTCAGTAAAAAGGGGATATTTACAGGGGAATTAAAGTTCTTATATACAGTTCGTGACGCCACTGTGGCAATCGGACTCCTGTGGTGCCACATTATGCTTACCACCTAGCCTGTTGATGCTTTATAACAGATTGTGTATGATATTGATTTGTAAGTGGGTTTTGCACAACATATCCTAGATGCCATCCAATTATTGATTATGTTGGGAGAACCACTCCAACAAAACTCCCCCCCCTTTCTCCATTTATTTATATATAGTTGGACGTGGGTTTATATGTTATATTTCCATATTTGAACTAGGGCCACTGATTGGTAAACACAGTGTGCATTGCTATTTCGCTATACATTATATACTGCTGCTTTGATCATGGAATTTTTTTTCACTCATGTATATTTGTTATGTATTTACTAGTACCCCAAAAGACACGTTTTTAATGTTTTTAAAGTGAGGTCTAATAAAATTTGCATTTTATACTATTTGTGGATTGAAGGTGTGCACATTTGTATATGTACCATTTTTTTTTCTACTTTTGTGAAAGTTAGGACATGCAGAACTTCAATTCCTGATCCATTGATTTTTGCAGGAAATAGCCACTACCAGAGGTGTCTAGCAGCAGCTTACTTTCCTTTACATATTGCAAACTTATCAATGTTCTGAAAAACTGAGCGGGCATGGGGGGGGGTGCTGCTATGCATTTAAAGACAAATCCATTAATCCAAAAGGAATGCAAATATATTATTATACTTGACTGATAGCTGAAGGGCTTTTCACACATGTAATTAGAATGGCCTCCAAAGTAATACCACATGAAATTCTCTTTTCTCACTTTATATTTTAGTATATTGGACAGGATGACAATTTGTTTTTTACTTAAATGCATGTAATTGGGGCTAAAAATAATTTTTGCATTTGGATTTCATTAAAAATATTGCACTGCTTTCCTTCTATAGCCTCTGTGTTGTCCTGTCTATTACTGGCTGCTGAAAGAGTTAACTGAGAATCAGGGATGAGCGGACTGGTGGATTTACGGTTTTGGTACCCAAACTGAACTTTAGTCCAAAGTTCGGTTCGGGTACCAAAATTTTACCCAAACTTGAACCCAAATTCCATTGAAATGTATGGGGACCCGAACTTTGAACCAGGAAAAAATTCTCTCTCTTTCTCTCTGCAACGGACTTTCCCCAGAGCTCTGAACTTTGAACCGGACTTCCGGGAGAACTCCGTGTTTGGCGTTTAGCACCGGGCACTAACTGTCCGGTACGAACCCCGAACTTTAAAGTTCAGGTTCGCTCATCTCTACTGAGTCAGTCAGTCAGCTTGCCCCGACAGACTGGCAGAGAGCTTGTAACTTTATCAGTCTATTTCTGTGCTTCTCTCAGCGGATTTATGACCACAAACAACATCAAATTTGAATATGAAACAAAGTCTGTAAAAGCCAAATGATGCATAATTTTTAATGAAAGCCAGTGGAAAAATTGATTTCTAGCCCAAATAAAGGCAATTAATTAAAAAAAATTGTCCCCAAAGGTTGACAATATCTTTAACACTATGAAACGCTTTTTTATACATTGGTAACAAGCAACATATTTTGCTCATTATATTTGCATTCAAAGGTGTAAGTTGAGTAAGTACCTCAGGGGAGGGAATTGATAACATTTAAAAGATGCCCCACCTCCCATTGTATGATTAAAAAACCCCTGACACTCCCCTGCTGTGCGTGAACCTGACACTTCCCCGCTGTGTGCGAACCTGACACTCCCACGCTGTGCGCGAACCTGGCACTCCCACGCTGTGCGCGAACCTGACAGACCTACGCTGTGCGTGAACCTGACACTCCTCCGCTGTGCGTGAACCTGACACTCCTCCGCTGTGCGTGAACCTGACACTCCTCCGCTGTGCGTGAACCTGACACTCCTCCGCTGTGCGTGAACCTGACACTCCTCCGCTGTGCGTGAACCTGACACTCCTCCGCTGTGCGTGAACCTGACACTCCTCCGCTGTGCGTGAACTTGACACTCCCCCGCTGTGCGTGAACTTGACACTCCCCCGCTGTGCGTGAACCTGACACTCCCACGATGTGCGTGAACCTGACACTCCCCCGCTGTGCGTGAACCTGACACTCCCCCGCTGTGCATGAACCTGACACTCCCCCGCTGTGCGTGAACCTGACACTCCCCCGCTGTGCGTGAACCTGACACTCCCCCGCTGTGCATGAACCTGACACTCCCCCGCTGTGCGTGAACCTGACACTCCCCCGCTGTGCGTGAACCTGACACTCCTCCGCTGTGCGTGAACCTGACACTCCTCCGCTGTGCATGAACCTATTAAATAGAGAAGGATATAATAAAGGTACAACCCAATGAGCATGACTGAAAAATGACAAACAACAAAAATTAGGGTCAACACAAAAACACAAAGGGATTGTCAGCTTTAGTACAACCAATTCATTTTACTGGTAGTTGACGTTTTCTCCTTAATTGTGTAATTGTTCATAATGAAAATACTAACTGATTACCACTTTAAAAAAGGACCAGTCACCAGGCCAAAAGTGTCAAGCTCTTGTTCTTAAAATATTCCTGCTGCTCCCCTGAGTATTTGTTTTTTCTTTTAAATCGACCATATGGTTCCAGAAATATGGACCTTTTTGTTTTCTGATACTTTTTATGGCTACAGGGGCGTGGCTCATAGGGTAATAATGCTGAGCCACCTAAAGACACGCCCCAGAGGAGCCTGTGAGCCATGCCTTCTTGCTAAAATAAAAAAAATCAGCACTAAATTAAAAATTAAAAGGTCCAATAACTCTGCAAGTCAATGGTGGATTTGAAAAAAAAAGAAAAAGGCAGAATACTCAGGGGGGGCAGTGGGAATAGAAACAAACTGGGGACATGTCTGATTGAATATCTTATAAAAAAAAAATATAAAAAAAATAATTAATTTGATTCCAGTTTCAATAATAGAATAGTAAATTATAGATTATCTGCTGTCCATCGGTGAGTGCGGAAACATTTCTGGTGACACCTATAGAGACACATACATCTGAATCTAGAGAAAAAGTACTGAATAAACGGTTCACATAGATAAAAATGCAGAATCATTTGGAAGAAAAGACAAACCTTTGTTTTCCTGGAATCCAAAAACTGAACAGCATGGCAAATAAAAAAAAAATGAAGCAAAATCAACACAAAAGCAGATCAAATGTGAGCAAAAGAATACAACTAAAGGGACAGTTAGCATTGCCAGATCCATCCCCACCACATCCTGAGCGGAGCTGTACAAAGCACACACGTCTAGTAAATGTTTTTGGACGGCAAACTTGAAATGAGGAGACAACAGCGGCAATGAAATAGGATGTGACACAAAGCTTAGAAAAAATGGAAACAGCACAATAAAAAGCTATTTTCTATGATAACGGTGATTTAACGCACAGCTTCAGTAATGGCTTCTCTCATCGCATCCCACCGTTTTATCACATTTCAAAGGAACAAAATGGAAAATTTCTGGCGTTTTTCATATTTTTCTAAGGACGTCAGTAAAATGCACCGTGATGCATGGACTGGCTGCAGGTCTTCAAGGGTGTAAATGTGACCAGTGTCAAGTCCATACATCACGGTTCATTCACGGGCATCTGAATTTGCCCTTAGAGTTTATTCCCATAAATGGTATAGTGTATTAAAGTGGTTATTTCTCATTTCAGACATTTATGGCAATTTTCTTACTTGTACCTATTTCGAGACAGGGCTGCGGTAGGAATGGGCAGGTGGCAGCGCTTGTGTGGCTCTTTCCATTTATCTTTAAGGAAGTTTTGAAAATTGAGCCAACATTTAGATAACTTTCGGAAATCCTACAGAAGTGAAAGGAGAGAGTTATGCATGCCCAGTCACTTCACCATCCCCGGCGGCAGAAGAGTAGGCCACTGGAGAAGTGACCTGCATCAATTAGACCGTCATGGCATATTCTGTGATTATTCAATAATTGTCCAAAGGCAGCAACAACTATGCGAGAGCTAATGGTGGAACACGGCATGGACCATTCATGACACTGGGTGATAACGTCACCTCAAGTGGCAGGTTAGAAGAATGCAAAATGAATATGAAAATAAATAGACAGACAGAAAATGGTATATGGGGCAAACATTCCTAAATTTGCTGTGGATGAGTTTCTGGCTTGGCATTTATCCCAGGTCATGTTGCAGGGCTCATTAAAGGATCAGACATTGACTTGTAGGGTATTTACCTCTCCTAGGAGGTACTTAAAAGTTTACTTCTTTCTGCAAGAGAGATCATTTACAATCTATTCTTCCATGGAACATTGCCTTCTAGGCTTCATTCTCAGCTGGTGTCTTCAAGGAGAATCAGTTATTCCCTCACGTTGCCCAAACAGTGTCATACTTGGCCAGCCAGATTCTGCTCTACACGGATGAGGGGCAAACAATGTGACACAGAGGGTTGGACACTTACTAATAGGGTAGCTACTTTTCCTGGGTGGTACTTGTGACATAGTTTCATTCATTCTGAAAAAAGAGCTAATCTGCATAATTTTCTCCCATGGAGCCAGTAAGGCTCCATACTTAGTTGGTCTCTTTAAGAAGAACTAGTACTTCCACATGTTGTCTAAATGAGAAAAAGTCATGACAATGTGTGACAAGGGACACATTTCCACTGATGTACAATGCACATATACATAGTGTCAGTGTGACGTTATTGCCAGGGACAATGAGCACCTACCCTGTCCCTCAAGATAGATGAACCCTAGGCTATCCCTGTCCCCCAGATTACTCTTGATGGTGGAGACACCGGGGTCTCGTACCTTGCTATGCTCCTATAATAACACTTATCTGTTTACTCCCCCACCCAGGGAGGTATGGGATGGAAGTGTATATGATAATACAAACCAAACCAGACAGACAGGAGTAAACAGACAGGCATAAAGGAAAACTACAATCATACAAATACACTCACAAAACAATTGAGTGGGAAATGGGAGGTGTAGGTGGGGAAAAAACAAAATGGAGAGGATAGAAAGAAAAACACACAAACCAACTCCACACAGAAATGTTCTGAAAATCACTCCAAACTCCTGCTACTAACACTGAACTTCTCCTTCAACTCCGAACCAGGAAATGGAAAACTATCACTGGCAAAGAACGAAGCCAGGAGGTGGGTTCTTAAACATGCAGGGAGTAACAAACTCAGAACAGCAGATACAACAAAGACAGAGAACTCCAAGAGTCCAACTAAGCAGTTTAACCCTTGCAGCAACAGAGCAACGAAAGCCAGAACCACTAATAGGACGGTGAAGCTGTTCTAACTATTGCAGGTGTATGTGTCACCGGACGCTGCAATCTTCTGACTCCACTCTGCCGCGGTATCCCCGTGACACATAGAGCTCCTTTTCATAACTAAATAAATGCAAAAAAAGTAAACTATACAAAAATGGTAATTTTCCCGTGAATGAGTTCTTATACAAACTCTTCTTAAATTGTAACATAGTTGTATTTATAATATAGACACTCATTATTGTATTAGGATATGGGCAAACGTTATGATGTAGCTTAGGGTAACACTAATCATATATTGGGTAAAATGTAAAACATCCATCTAATGTCTGAAACGCAGGTAAGGAGAATGTTATGGGCTTTTAATGAAAATCTGATAAGACTGATGTGTTGATTGTTCTAGTTGCTCTTAATTCATCTGTTTAATTGCGCTACCATCAGTTGGGTATTAAATATTCATAAGGGAGAATGTGCCCATCAATGTAACATAAGCCTTAATCACAACGGCTTGTTTGTATCAGACGAGAGAATCACAATGTTCTTGTATATCCGAGAACGCGCCTGATATCCTGAGTCTATAATGTGTGATAAGATGTCCTGGAGATGAGTTTAATTCACAATCGATACGTGAGCAGTACATGGTCGCTTATGTTGTCACGTAGCGAACAATCCCTTCTACAACAATCCTGGAGTAGGGCGATAAATCATCCATAATTCCTGGACAATCCAATAGAAAAAATGTTTTTTTTATTTTTTTCACTGTCCATAAAAAATGAAATTTTGGGGAAACTGGAGGAACTTGCACAAAATTATGTGACTGTTGTTACTGTTTTAGAATTTGCAGTGACTTACAGTAAAGCATTTATATTACTATTCTGGACTTCAAAGGCAACAGGCCACAAAGTTGTCCCCATATAAAGTACAGCCATCACCATTAGAGCAATTTTCCAGAATCCTGGAAAGCTGTAGCAAAGTCCCCAATCTGGTCTGCAGACCCCCAAAAATATTTTTTATTATACTCACAGATGGCACTGTCTGGTCCGATGGGCGTCTCTGGTCTTGAAGCGGCGCCTCCTCTCTTCTTGCAATCGTCGTCCTCCTTCCCAGTGTCCCCACTGCGATTCTGCACAGGTTCACTTCTCTCTGCCCTGCCGAGAGCAGAGCAAAGTACTACAGTGCCCATGTGCCAGGAGAGGAGAAGTGCGGTGATAACCCATAGGTAAGGCCGGCGCATGCGCCCTACAGTGCTTTCCTCTTCCCTCGGCAGGGCAGAGAGAAATGCGCAGGAGCGTGATGGGGACACTGTGGATGATGTAGGACACATCCTCTACATGAAGCAAGGCAGGAGGACAGCGATTGCAAGGAGAAAGGAGGGGCCAAATCAAGACCAGAGACGCCCATCGGACCGGACCGCCCCATCGGTAAGTATAATAAAAGGTCTTTTTTGGGATCTGCAGACTGGATTATGGATTTTTTTTTACAGCATTCCAGTATGCTGTAGAATAAAGCCCTAATGGTGGTGGATGTATGGGAAAAGCCTGGTGACAGGTTCCCTTTAAGAATTGTGTGGGGGACAAAAGCGCACACACATAGAGCAGTATTGATTGTTAGAGATAGTTAAAGGAGAACTGTGTGCTCACCTGGTGATTGTTAGAGATAGTTAAAGGAGAACTGCGTGCTCACCTGGTGATTGTTAGAGATAGTTAAAGGAGAACTGTGTGCTCACCTGGTGATTGTTAGAGATAGTTAAAGGAGAACTGTGTGCTCACCTGGTGATTGTTAGAGATAGTTAAAGGAGAACTGCGTGCTCACCTGGTGATTGTTAGAGATAGTTAAAGGAGAACTGTGTGCTCACCTGGTGATTGTTAGAGATAGTTAAAGGAGAACTGTGTGCTCACCTGGCGGTGTTGTGTGAAGGCTGGAGAGAATATTCTTCTTCAAGATGTATAATAGTATAGGAGAATGATATCACATTGTACGGGCTGTGCTGCACTACATGAGATGCTTTTTGTGTTCCAATTCAGAGCACAAAAGGCTTCTCATCTAGCGCAGCACAGCCCGTACAATGTGATATTGTCTTCCTCTACTATTCTGGACTTTAGACATATAAAACTTACAATCTATCTAAAATATAAGCTTTCTGGATTTTTTATAAATTGTAGAGATAAAAAAAGAAATAAGGTTGACTACCCTATTGGGACCATTGAAAGCTCTCCTGATATTGCACTTCATGGGACTAGTGCAAGAGCAGCCACAAAGGGACACACTATGGGGTGTAATGTTAAAGGGAATCTGTCACCAGATTTTTACCATGGAATCTGAAAGCAGCATAATGTTTAGAGAGACCCTGATTCCAGCGATGTGTCACTTACTGGGCTGCTTGCTATATTTTTGATAAAAAGCCTGTTTAATCAGCAGGAGATTATCACTAGAGGACTAGTAAACCATCTGCCATGTAGTCCTCCATATTCATAAGTTGTGATTAATCCCACCCCCACCACTGATTGGCTGCTTCCTGCCTATGCACAGTGTACACAAAAAGCTAAAGCTTCCAATCAGTGGTGTGGGCGAGTTTATACATGGCTCGGCATTCAGAGAACTGGTAGATCTGCAGCAGATAAAAGTGTGATTATATCAAAACTGCAGCAAGCGGTCTAGTAAGTGACATATCGCTGGAATCAGGGTCTCTGCCCCTACATAATGCTGCACTCAGATTACATAGCAAAAACCTGGTGGTGACAAATTTACATCAAATCCAATTTTATATGTTGCCTGCACAAAGCCGTACTTATACAATATCCTTATTCGCTGGGATTTTTTATCAGATTCCTCCATCCTCAACCCGCTGACACCAAATGCATTTGCATACTGCAGTCACAGGCAAGCGAGCACAGACAGGAATCAGAGTTAAAGGACAGCATTTTATGTGTTTTCTAATTAAAGGAACATTTCAGGCATAACTAATATACTGCTTTATGCCTAATGCGGGTCCTGAGGGGGCAATGGATGACAAGGATTCTCTTTCACCCGTCAGGCTCTACACTAGGCATTATATACTGTAAAGCTATGCGAAGCAAGTGCAACTTAGTATTCACAATCTAATGCATAAATGGTTGTATAAACTTATAGACTGGTGCTCCATAACCAAATCACAAAAGGCTACTACATCAAATATAAAATCCATTAATTCAAAACTGCCTAACATGTAGGTAACTAATGTAATCTTTGATACTGGGTGCATCAATACAAAGTATCCACCAGAGGGCACCAAAGTCCAACATGTAATTACTAAAATGTTCCCAAATAAATTACAGGACCACTCCTGCTGTAAAACAGAATAAGTCTGTGACACTCCTGCAAATATATCACGTGATAAACACGTTGTCTAAAAGTCTATTTTATTCTATAGCATATTGAATATGTTTTATTACTGCGTTTTTCTGTCGATATGAATGGGTGAAAAACACTGCAAAAATAGTGAGAGTTTAAATGCCTCAGATTAAAAAAAAAAACACTTTGATGGTTCTACTCGACGAGGATAAAACGTGCAGCATATGCATGAGATTTCAAATATCTCATTCACTTTGCTGGTACTGTAAAACAAGAAACGACAAAAGAATGAAATTCTCACCAGATGTCAGTAAAAACCCATCCAATCCACACAGGCAAAGAAATTAATCCATAGATGTCCATAAATTAAGTGTAATAATGAGAAATCATACAGGGAAAAAGTATTGAACGCGCTAACTGAAATTTATTTAATACTTCGTACAAAAGCCTTTGTTGGTGATGACAGTTACAACTCCCCACCCCTGTATGGAGAAACTAATCGCAGGCATTGCTCAGGTGTGATTTTGGCCCATTCTTTCACATAAACACTCTTCACATCCTAAAGGTCCCGTGGGCTCCTTCTATGAACTTATAGCCACAGAACTCTATTTCACTGAATACAAACATACATATAAAAACTTCTGTCCTAAACGCAAATACAAGACTATAATTCAATTCTCAAGTTGAAAGCCATTTTGTTTTTTGTAGCACCGGCGTCCTTGTATGCTTCCATTTTTTCTCCCCGGCAAAGTCGCCAACTCACTCACCGCCCAGACCGCTCATCTGCACCTCTTGCGTCCCAGGGTCCGCACACACCTGGCAGATCCCATTGGCAGCGCGCTTAGGGCATGTGCACGTGCTCCTTGTCTCTTAAAGAGACAGCTTGCACTCTCCTAAAATGTCCCCAACCAATAGCTGGGAGACACTTACTACTTAAGGCACCTCCAACTGTTGGGAGGTGCCTGAACAACATTTCTGCTAATTAGTTACTTGCCTGCCTGTTGTTAGGTCCCCTTGTCTGCTTTATCTCATCCTGATCTAGTGCTGTCTAACCTGTATACTGCTTCCATTCCTGACTCGACTTCTATCCAGAAGCCACACAGTTTGCATCAGTACCTGTGGCCGTCCAGTCCTCAATCCAGAAGCCGCACAGTCTGTACCAGTACCTGTGGCCATCCTGTCTTCTATCTAGCAGCCGCACTGTCTGTACCAGTACCTGTGGCCATCCTGTCTGCCATCATGAAGCCACACAGTCTGTGCCAGCACCCGAGGCCGTCCAGTCCGATATCCTAAAGCCGCAATGTCTGTACCAGTACCAGTGGCCGTCCTGTCTTCTATCCAGAAGCAGCACAGTCTGTACCAGAACCTGTGGCCGTCTTGTCCGCTATCCTAAAGCCGCACAGTCTTTACCAGTATCAGCGGCTGTCCAGAAGCCACACAGTCTGTACTAGTACCTGTGGCCGTCCAGTCGGCTATCCTGAAAACGCACAGTATGTACCAGTACCTGTGGGCATCCAGTCCGCTATCCTGAAGCCGCACAGTCTGTGCCAGTACCAGCAGTGGCCGTCCTGTCTTCTATCCAGAAGCCGCACTGTCTGTACCAGTACCAGTGGCCGTCCAGTCTGCTATCCTGAAGACGCACAGTCTGAACCCGTGCCAGTGGCCGTCCTGTTCTGTCTGTGACACTGTATCTGATCCAGCGTCTCTGACCCTTGGGGTCAGCTGCTGCTGCTCCGAACACAGCCCTGGGGTACCTGGAAGCTACCGACCGCTCAAGCCAGACGTCACCATCAGGGGCTCCAGTAAAGGTAGCTGCTTAGTTACACCCCTCCAGGATAATCCCGGCCCCTGGCGCGGTGGGTACACGATCCACAAGAGTTACGGTTTTCATGTATACGCCGCCACTTATCTGGCGGCTTTCATGTCAGGGGATGTTAAAGTGTACAGGACTTTTAATAATCTTTTCAGGCATACATTTTTTTTATCACAATATGATCTTAATTAGGTTGAACAAAGAGCCCTGGGAAAAAAAGGTAATAAAGACATGAGCCGGTTAAGTATTTCATGGTAATTTAATGTTAAGGATAAATGGCGCCTATACCGCTTAAATGCAATAATTTTTACTATTGGGTGTAATGAAGACATCATTATAATAACGAGTAAATTGTAACGCTGGTCACCGAGAGGACGCCATCTGCTCAGACGTGCAGTGATCATTTACACAGACGTCAGCCATTCTGTCTGGGTCACTACAGGATATTACCATAAACCCAAATGGCTCGGCAGAAATTAAGCTGTCTCGTTACTAAATAAATGTCGCCTTCGAGGAAACAGTCTTGTGTCGCTGTGATTAAGCGAGGCCTCAAGAGAATTAAGCAGCAAACGCCACAAATAAATGTTGAGTCACTTAGTGGCTATATAGTGTATGAAACTGGTAGCCAACGTACTAAATTAATTTGTTCTACATAAAAGGCCTCATTTGAGCCTTGTTGCCTATAGCAACCAATCACAGCGCAGGTTTCATTTTCCCAGAAAAGGTTTGTACATGAAAGTTGAGCTCTGATTGGTTGCTATGGGCAAAAAAAGCCAGTTTGATTGTTAGAAGGTTTAGACAGATGAGGCCTCAATGGGCCAGAATTTTCAGACAATTTATGTGTCTCAACAGACAAGAGCTGTATCATACATACCTCAGTTGGCAAAGCAGGGGTGTTATATGTGAGCACAATGAGGGTTATCTCCAGCTTCATCCTCCTCAAAGTTTATTTCTTTTCCAGTTGGGCGCAGTCAGTCTCCTACTATAAGAAGAGGAGGAGGAAGATGAAACTGGAGATCTCCTCCCCGAGAGCAATGTGGGCTAAGACATACTTCTTCATATATCACAGCCATGCTCCTGGCAGCCTACTGAGATGTATGTCTGCCGCCTGTCCTGGCCGGTGACGAGGACGGCCTGAAATTTGAATTATATCAGGGACTCCATTTTATCTCATTCTTGGAGAACCCCTTAAAGAATGGGGTTTCCGGTAACAGGCAAACTAACAAACCTGGCTAGCAGACAGAAATGTTTTATGTAGTGTAGGAAAATTGCTTGAAGGGAAGCCATCACCGGAAAATGAGCTACTGTTTATATCAGGTTTCTGTGTGTATATTTTCAAAAAAAATGGCAATGTTTTATTTTTTTTTCCATATCATAATCTTTATTAACCCCTTCACGACATATGATGTACATACATATATGTCACATGTCGTATCCTTGATTTTGATGCAGGCTCACACGCCGAGCCCGCATCTTTTTCGGCATATCATGTGCCTTTAATAACCGCAGGTGGATCAGAGCTCCACCCAAAGCTGTTTACCTGTTAAATGTCATTGTTAATCCCTGACAACGGCATTTAACACGTGCCTGCTGAAGACCTCCGTGCTTGTCATGACTATTCTACTGTGAATGTCAGCCTGTAGCTGGCATTTATAGGAGATCATGATTTTAGCTATACATATACATGTATAGTACAAGCGATCAGACGATCGTAGCTTCAAGTCCCCTAAGGGGACTATTAAAGTAAAAAAGTGAAAAAAAAAGTTTTAAAAAATCTGAAAAAAAAACCAAGTTTGAATCACCCCTCTTTTGCTCCATTAAAAATAAAAAATTAAAAATATTAAAAAATACACATATTTGGTATTACTGCATTCATAAAACTCCGATCTATCAAAATATAAAATAAATGAATCTGATTGATAAACGGCATAATGAGAAAAAAAATCAAAACTCCAGAATTACGGGTTTTTTTGGCAACCGCAACATTGCAATAAAATGCGATCGAAACACTATCTACTCTCTAAATGGTATTAGTAAAAACAGCACCTCAGGGCGCAAAAGATAAGCCCTCACCCAGCCCCATATCACGAAAATTGAAAGCATTATGGGTCTCGGTACATGGCGACACAATTTTTTTTTCCTTTACAAATTTCCAAAAAAAAAAACAAAAAAAAAACTATTCATCTTTGGTATCTACATAATCATATGGACCTGGAGAATCAAATTGTAAGGTCAGTTTTGCCCTATATTGAACATGATAAATAAAACCCCTCCAAAAAAATTGTAAAATTGCACTTTTTTTGCAATTTCAACACACTTGGAATTTTTTTTCTGGCTTTCCAGTACATCATATGATAAAAGAAATTGTGCCATTCAAATGTACTGCAAAAAAACAAACTCTCATACTGCTATGTGGACGGAAAAATGTAAAAGTTATAGCTCTTGGAAGAAGGGGAGGAAAAAATTAAAACAGAAAATTGTAAACTTAATATTGATTCTGGCCACTGTTTTTTTTTTTTTTTACAATCGTAGCTCTTGGCCTTTAAGGAAGAGTTTTCAGTAGGCTCCTTATCATCACAGACAGGATTACAGTAACATGGTAACACCTCTATACACAGCTGATAACATGGGATACACCATTCACAATAGGTGAGATCACAGCTTCCCCTCAGTTCACAATCACGTTTGCTAAAAAATAAATAAAAAATAAAAATAAACATAAAGCCCAGTGGTCAATGGGAAAATTGCAGGATTTCTATTTTTTATATAGATTGTGATATGTAAAAAATAAAAATGACGCAAATATTAAAAAAAATTATTTAACAAAAAATCTAATTTTTAACAACAGGAACACACTATCACCAGATCTCCCCCACTTTCCAACTTCCTAAAATCTCACGCTAACATCTAGATATGAATGACTTCCTGAATTCCAAATCACGTAGGCTAAACAGCATGGTGTATGGATAAGGCTCATCCATATTTGATCATTTATGCTCATTACATATACATCCATCAATAAAGTAGCAACATACTCAGCATCAGGGAAAGTGAATGGTTTATTTACTTAGAATGTTCTTTATAAAAATGGGTTTTAACACAAAATGAATGCTCCCCTCTGGGGACAAAGGATACCCTCTAAAAAGCTATGTTTGCTACAACTGCATCCGGTACACAGATAAACATGAGCAGCACGACTTGCTACAATGTATCAGTGCAAGAACATGTATTAGCTTGGAGTTCAGGCTGTTTAGCTCAGAAATAATTCATTACTTCGACTGGATAAAACTGTAACAAATTCAGCTGTAAGTCTTAAAGGGGTATTCCCATCTCCGATATCCTATCCCAATATGTAGTAGGTGTTTTAATAATGATATAAGCAAATACCTCCAATTAGAGATGTAGTATAGTTCTCCTAATTAGCTATGTCGCTTACCTATTGCAGGGCATTGTAGTAGCTTAAGTATCCACTAACAACTAGCTGTCACTATATGAGAGGTCATAATCATGGATACCTGAGCTACCTCAATGCTCTCTACACATAGTAAGCAACATAGCTTATCAGAAGAACTATACTACATTTCTAATTTTAGATATTAGCAAATATTATTATTATTATTATTATACCTATTACATATTGGGATAGGATCTTGGAGATGGGAATACCCCTTTAAGTCATGTTCCTATTTAGTGTAAATGCTGAAGTTTTTTTCTGCTACATTTTTTTTGTGCAGAAAATCTGCAGCTTTTAGCTTTCCAAGCATAGTGGGTGTAATTTCATGAAAACTCAAGCCTACCAAGACACTGTGGAATTGTGCATTTTTGGGCATTTTTTCACTATAAAGGTTGTATGGTGAGCATCAAAAAAAAGCATGCAAAAGGTGTGTTTTTAATTGCAGAATCAAAGCTTTTCTGTGCTAAAAAACAAATTCAAAACAGTCGCACCAACTCTGCACAAAAATGCATGAAATACAGGAGGAAAACATTAAAAAAAATGCAGCAAAAATTCAACAGTTAGAGAATAGCTATTAATGCATATTCGGTGCACCTGCAACAAAAAAAGAAATAAAAAAAATACAATTTAATAACATTTAAAAAAAAGTAAAAAATATATCATGAAAGATAAAAAAATGCAGTATTTCTGTTATGTGTGAACACAACCTAATGGGCTTCATAGGCTGGATGTATTTTATTGGAATTGTCAGGATTTAGATTTCTCCTACCTTCAGTTTTTGAACAAGAAAAAATCAGCTGCTATTGTCAGTCATATTAGCTCTCATGGGGAGAGCTTTTCTGTCACTTGGTCATACAGTTCTAGGTGAACTTTTTTTTTAATCAAATATTTGAAAAGAATTACTGCATACTGCGATGTTAACATTGATTTTTAGTGTAAGTACACCAGTCTCATCAGGTTAAAACAGTCTTTTTAATCACTGATTTGGTTTCTATTGTGTAACTGGTTATTCATCCCCCTTAAGAAGCTTTTATACTTAACATTGGTGGAAAACTTGTTCAGCCAACAGCCAGCTCTTCAGACTTCTCCACCTGGAAATAATCTGGTGCCACACATAACTTATCTCCTGGGAGAACAAATGGTTCAGCGGCTTTTATGCTTACCCAACCTTACGATGACCATACACATGAGAGAGCTGTTGGCCGGACATTAGTTTGGCAGACAGCTATCTTCCCTGACTCTCCCCTTCATAGAAACGCTAGGCTCTGCTGAGTGTTCAAGTGTTTTCAATGGGGAGAGAGGAGAAAACTGCTGAAAACACAAACAAAAGGATCAAGTATTGAAATTCTAACTCCCCAATCCTTCTTTGCCCCAACATCATCTATCGCGGGAAGAGTCAGGAGGTCCCTGTACAAATCAGATGGTTAGCCAATCCCACCAAAATCAGTGGGTTCAGCCAACTTTCATCTGATGTGTTCTGAAGCCTTAAAGAAGCACTCCTCCTTCCTCCTACCAAAATTTTTATCCTCTTAGTATATTGTAATTATATTATACAGCACTATGTGTAGCATCGGCGTCTCTGCCCCCTGCCAGGCAGAGACGCCGTCCCTCTCACCTCCCCACTCCCCGCGCGGCGTCCTCCCGCGCTCCTCTTCCAGCTGCTGCCGGCGCAAGCAGCTTCCCGGGCACTGTGCTTAGGGCGCGTGCGCTCCCTCTCTCTTAAAGGGGCCGCGCACGCCGTCCTAAGGAGTCCCCGGCCAATAGCCGGAGGACCTCCCATATATAAGGCACCTCCTCCAAAATGGAGGTGCCTGAGCAATAGTTGTTGCACAAGTATTCTTACCTCTGCTTCAGCCCTCAGGTCCAGTTGCCAGCCTGACTACTGTTCCAGTCCGCCAGCCTGACTACTCTCCAGCCCGACAGTCTGTCTTCCGTTCAACCCGCCAGTCTGTCTATTGGCAAGCCCGCCTGCTTGCCAGGAAGCACCTGCCAGTTACCTGCCTGCTACCTGTCGTGCCTGCTAGCCTGCTCACCTGGGAGCACTCGCCTGTTACCTGCCTGTTACCTGCTAGCCTACCTGGAGGCTCTGCCGTCACTTGCCATGACCATCTGCCTGCTAACCAAGAGACTTCAGCCTGCTTGGCCGTCACTTGCCGTGACCACCTGATAGCCTACCTGGAGGCTCCTGCCGTCACCACCTGATAGCCTACCTGAAGGCTCCTGCCGTCACTTGCCGTGACCACCTGTCTGCTAATCCAGAGACTTCTGCCTGCTTGCTGCGCCCATCCACTATACCGATCAGTCCCAGTCATCTGACCAGTGAGAGCCACTTGTTCTCTTACAAGGTCATCCCCAGAGTAGCACCTGGTCCCTCTGCTTGGTCCCTCCCTGGTCACGGAGTCGTTAGCCGCCGTACGACCAGGGTCGGTCTGAGTTGATACTTAGTTACGCCCCTCTGGGTCCCTCCTTGTACCACGGCACAGAGGTTCCACCACCCGGATCCGTAACACTATGTACTTACAATTGCTCATTTTACCTTTCTACCCAGATAATTCTTCTCTTTTCGATTAGGTCTATGACATCACATGATTAAAAACTGACTAGCTGAATACTTTTAAGCTCTATTGTAGAAACAGGAGGTCAATTTTCCCCATATGAGTCAATAGTCACTGCAAAAGTCCGTGGCAGAGGGGAGGAGGGAGCAGCTGGGTCAGGGGTTGAAGAGAGGAATGAGTTTTGCAGGTACAAGACACTTCCTGTTTCTACATAGAAGAGAGAAAAGAGAAGATTTAGCAGGGTAGAAAGTCAAAAAGAGCAATTGTAAGTACACAGTGCTATATAATATGATGATTGTAATATATAAAAAGGATAAAAACTTTGATGGGAGGAGGAGTGCTTCTTTAAGGGTCCTGACAGGCAGTGCTACAGTACCAGACTTGCGCCACTCCCTGTTTGTTCCAGTGATCGTGTGGTTCACATCAAGGAATGCTTTTCTTGAAAATAAACCTCTATAAACCCAACCTGAACCTTTTTTGTTCAGTCTCTTGAAATATCTTTCTAATGGGCCATAATTATGAACACATTCATGTAAGACCAATCTATTATATAAGCACTGCGCTGTATTCCTGGGTGGGAAGCAAGTAGATCAGCAATAACTTCATATATAAGGAACGGCAGCTGTGACAAGTCTCTCTTCAGCATTTTTTGCTCAAATGAAGCATTCACAGGCTCCTCTGTAATACATGATGATAGCAGATTAAGTACGGCCTTTCAGCATGGATGGTGGCACAGAAGAAATTGCTATTGGTATTAACATCCTGCTAGATAAAGGCTCTGAAAGGTCTAAATTGCAATACTACTGCACATGCCGTCTAAAAAAAAAAAATAAAAAATTCACAAACATTTTTTCCTACTGTTAATATTCACGTTCATTTTTCTTAATTTTGGGGACACTCTGGGGTGGGGATTGTAACACATAAGAAAAACCTGCTTAAAGAGTACCTGTCACCAGATAAAAAATGAACGTTCTTGTTCGTATTTTATTCCCGAGGCTCCGTAGATTGTTCCGCCTTTTTCAAATCCGCCATACAGTTCCAGAGATATGGGGCTTTTTTATATAGTGCTAATCTTTTATGGTCATTACAAGGGGGCGTGACTCACAGGATAATTATGCAGAGCAGCCTAAAGACACGCCCCCAAGGATCCGTGAGACACACCCCCTTAGTAAAGACCATAAAAATTTGCACTCAATAAAAAGGTACTTATCTCTGGAGCTGTATGGCGGATTTGAAAAAGGAAAAAGGCAAAATACTCAAAGGAGCCTCAGGAATAAAACAAGAACGTTCATTTTTTTCTTATCAGAATACTCAAGGGAGCTGCAGGAAGAAAACAAGAGCAAGAATCTGACACTTTTGACCTGATAACAAGCCCTTGTTAAAGAGGATAAGGCTTAGGAGATACGGTTCCACCTTGCTGAGACCGCCAATGCTTTCTAGGGCAAAAACAAATGCAAATTAGCTCTATTGCTAAAGGAGAAAAGTTGGCTATCTAGTGCCACCACCTATTGGAGGTAGGCATCCTTTAAATCAATGTCCACAATTTTAAGGGTTATGCCCACAATCATTCAGTAAACCAAAATGCATTGCTATAGAGCACATAAGTACCCTAGCCTTAGTACTTGCTGACAACTGGTAAGTACTGGTTACATTCGCAAGTAGTTCTCTTGCTAAAGGTTGAGCATGTGAGGTAAGATCTTTGACTGGTCTGTGGTCCTGAGGGCAAAGCATGTGACTCTTAATTTAGACTGGGGAACTACACTTTCCAGAAGCTGTCTACGTGTCTTATCCTCTCCTGGATCCTCCCTCTCCTTTGGTAAGCCAAAAATTGCCACTTTAAAAGATCATCCCCTATTTCCCTCCCAGAGACTCTACATGCTTTCTCTTCTCTTCTGTCTATACTATGCAGATCCATGTATAACCCCCTCCCAAACTCTGCTGTTATCTATAATACTGAGCTAAAGGAGGGGAAAAGAGAGTGAGAGCTGTCAGAACTGAGCAGGAACTCTGACACATTTGTAACATTTTTGTAAGGAATTCAGCTAGATAAAACTCAGATGGACACTCTGCAGCAGCAAAATGGTAGAAACGTTTTAATGAAGACTATCTAGAATATTCCTTAAGTTTGCACTTAGGAAACAAATGAACAATAAGAATAAATTCTCTGTGAAGGTGTACATAATCTTTAACAGTAGCTCAAGCAAGATGTCCACCCTCATAGTCATATGTAGAAAAATAGAATTAAAAACATAACTAATCAGAAATTAAAAACAGGCTAGAAAAAAAATACTATGTTTTACTATATGCCTTTAAAAATGATGTGTGATTCATTCCCTTCCGCAATTTCCTCCGGGATAAATAAAGTATATCTTATCTTATCTTATCTTAAAGAGGGTTGATGCAGCTATTGGTCCATACTAAACCTACTATGCTCCTCTGCACGTACTTAAAGGGAATCTGTCACTAGGTTTTTACTACCTAATCTAAGAGCAGCAAAATGTAGAGATAGAGACCCTGATTCCAGTGATGTATCACTTACTGGGCAGCTTACTGTACTTTTTATAAAATTATTATAAAGATTATTACTAGAGGACTAGTAAACCTGCTGCCATGTAGTCCACCACATTCATGAGCTCTATATAATCCCGCCCACACCACTGATTGGCAGCTTTCTGCCTATGCACAGTGTACACAGGAAGCAGCCAATCAGTGGTGTGGGCGGGGTTATACAGAGCTCAGCATTCACAGAACTGCTAGATCTGCCTCAGAGATTTTATCAAAAATACAATACACTGCCTAAAAAGTGACATCACTGGAATCAGGGTCTCTAACCCTACATCATGATACGCTCAGATGGGGTAGTAAATACCTGGTGACAGATTCCCTTTAACAAGTATTGCCCTTAGAAGCACTGCTGTCAGCAGAGGATACAGTGCCTCCTAGAGGCAGCATCTAGTGACGCAGGCCTATAGGGCTGTATAGGAGACCTGTAGAGACGCAATGCGCTACTTTATATGCTGCAAATCTTGGGAACAAAAATGCAATTTTCTCTTAGTATCCTTATGAGAGGCCTTTTTATAATCTTAATTAGTCATATTAAACTATTCTGCCTCACTTTCAGGGTGCTCACCCTTATTAATCTGCTATGCCATCCCTAATAAAAAAAAAATTTAGAAAGTAATATTATTTCTTTTTCATCCTCTTCTAAGCCATTCCATCTGGTTATATCTTCAAAGACTAAAGTACATAACAGCACTGACTTTACTTGACATCCATTACATCACAAAAAGCCGATAACCGTAAAGGAAGTGAAATGTGATGTTCCCGACCACGAGTAATTAAGCTAAGGGAGCAACAAGACATCGCTGTCTGCAAGAGCTGAGAACTATGTTAACCCCTTCCCCCAGGAAGCATGTATTGGTCAAATGGCTAGAACTTTTTTTATTTTTTAGATTATTAAAGTGATTTTTTGCATTTTGTGACCAATTGGGCATTACACTATGTAAGGCCTCATTCACACGTCAGTATTTTGCATCATTGTTTGTAAGCCAAAGCCAGGATTGGAATTTAGAGAAAAACTATAATTGAAAAATGTACACCTGTTCTGTGTTGTTTTGGAAACACCCCTATTTTTGGCATATAAATACTAATGAAATACTGATCAAAAATACTGAAGTGTGAATGAGACCTAATATTGTATAAAAAAAAGTGGGGGAAAAAAATTAAATATTTTTTTTTCACCATTGTGTGACGGTGACATACCTCAGCTAGGATAAATGCCTTAGATGGAGAGGGTTTTTTTTTTAAGGAATTCTGGGCCTTTATTTATATCACTATTTAATGTGATGTTTTTGTAGTTTTGTTGTTTGCTTTTCTAAAGCAAACAAGAAAAAAAAGCAACGTCAAAACAGTTTTCATTTACAGCCTCTATGCTATCCTACAGTCATGGCCAAAAGTATTGAGAATGAAACAAATAGTAATTTTTCCAAAGTTTACTGCTTCATTTTTTGTAATGGCAATTTGCATATACTCCTGAATGTCAAAGAGTGATCAGCTTAACAGCAATTACTGTACTTGCAAAGTCAATATTTGCCCAGAAAATGAACTTTAACCCCCAAAACACATTTCAACATCATTGCAGTCCTGCCTTAAAAGGAGCAGCTAACATTGTTTTAGTGATTGATCCATTAACACAGGTGTGGATGTTGATGAGGACAGGGCTGGCGATCAATTAGTCATGATTAAGTAAGAATGACATCACTGGACACTTTAAAAGGAGGCTGGTTCTTGGTATCATTGTTTCTCTTCAGTTAACCATGGTTATCTCTAAAGAAACACGTGCAGCCATCATTGCACTGCACAAAAATGGCCTAACAGGGAAGAGTATCGCAGCTACAAAGATTGCACCTCAGTCAACAATCTATCGCATCATCAAGAACTTCAAGGAGAGAGCTTCCATTGCTGTCAAAAAGGCTCCAGGGCGCCCAAGAAAGACCAGCAAGCGCCAGGACCGTATCTTAAAACTGTTTCAGCTGCGGGATGGGACTACCAGCAGTGCCGAGCTTGCTCAGGAATGGCAGCAGGCTGGTGTGAGTGCTTCTGCACGCACTGTGAGGCGGAGACTCTTTGAGCAAGGGCTGGTTTCAAGGAGGGCAACAAAGAAAAAACATCAGGGACCGACTGATATTCTGCAAAAGGTACAAGGAGTGCTGCTGAGGACTGGGGCAAAGTCATTTTCTCTGATGAATCCCCTTTTCGATTGTTTGGGACATCTGGAAAACAGCTTATTCGGAGTAGAAGAGGTCAGCACTACCACCAGTCTTGTCTCATGCCAACTGTAAAGCATCCTGAAACCATTCATGTGTGGGGTTGCTTCTCAGCCAAGGGAATCGGCTCACTCACAGTCTTGCCTAAAAACACAGCCATGAATAAAGAATGGTACCAGAATGTCCTCCAAGAACAACTTCTCCCAACCGTCCAAGAGCAGTTTGGCGCCCAAAAATGCCTTTTCCAGCATGATGGAGCACCTTGCCATAAAGCAAACGTGATAACAAAATGGCTCATGGAACAAAACATAGAGATTTTGGGTCCATGGCCTGGAAACTCCCCAGATCGTAATCCCATTGAGAACTTGTGGTCAATCATCAAGAGACGGGTGGACAAACAAAAACCAACAAATTCTGGCAAAATGCAAGCATTGATTATGCAAGAATGGACTGCTATCAGTCAGGATTTGGTCCAAAAGTTGATTGAGAGCATGCCAGGGAGAATTACAGAGGTCTTGAAGAAGAAGGGGCAACACTGCAAATATTGACTTGCTGCATTAACTCATTCTAACTGTCAATATAACCTATTGGTACTCATAATATGATTGCAATTATATTTCTGTATGTGATATAAACATCAGACAAACACTAATAAAAACCAGAGGCCAGCAGATCATGTGAAAATATAATTTTGGTGTCATTCTCAAAACTTTTGGCCATGACTGTATATGTCACCATGGTAACAAACTACAAACAACCCTTGTTGTGTAGTCAGGTCTTGTACTCGCAAAGCTTCAATTTTGACCATACAATTGGTTGGCATGGCATATAAATTAAATTAAATTAAATTAGCAGTGCAAAGATGACAATTGCACTACTAAGCAGCAATAGTGAGACATATACTGTATGTCATATAAATATATTGCTTTTAAGGACATTTTGTTCTTTTTATGAAGGATACTTGCCCCTTTTACTGTTGCTTAGTTGCTCATTGGAACAGTGGCTTCAGCTCAATGCCTCTAGGCCACTTCGCAAATTTGGCTTCTCTTTATGGCAGTGAGGACAAGTTATAAGAACGCACGTCAGGCATGGATAGATGATAACTTTCTGATCGGTGGGCGCCCCGCTGCTGGAACCTGCACCGATCGGGAGATCTGGAAATTTTAATCCCCTAATAGGGGACTTTTATCCCAGTTACGAAATGGCCGGACAGCCTCTATGTTCATTCCTTTTGGGTTGTTGGAAAAAGCGGAAATAAAAAATTGTATGGGGAAAATAGAAGCTTTGCGAGTACAAGACCTGACTACACAACAACGGTTGTTTGTAGTCTGTAACCATGGAGACATACAGGACAGCATAGAGGCTGTATACAAAAACTATTTTGACATTGTTGAGTAGAGCTCTCGGCAGCCCCGTAGGGAATGAATGGAGCTCAGATTGCACATGTGCAGTGCCGCTCCATTCCAAGGGTCCGTTCAGACGTTACTAATTTTTCTGGTACGAGAAAAAAAGTCCAATTTTCATCAGTGCTTCTGATCAGAGTATCATCAGAATTTGGGCAAGGTGTCAGTTTTTACCATCAGAGTTTGGTCAACGTTTCAGCAGTTCTTCTCAAATGAGAAACAAACAAAAAAAAGTCTAACAGTCTGTGAAAAACAGATGTCATCCAAGTGCGGTCCGATTTTTTTACAGACCCATTGACTTGCCGATTTTCATTCGACACTTGGATCATTATCGGACTTGCCTCCGTGATTTTGCACAGACCACACACAATCTGAAAAAAATCAGAGACATGCGCCCGGTTCCATTCACTAACAGGTTTGAGTGCCATCTGTGAAAAACAAGGATCGCACTCATGCACAAATCACGGACGTCCGAATGAGTCCAAATGGGGAGAGAAGTTCCCGTGCTGCCAATCGGTAGAGCAGTCGGACCCCCACCAATCAACAACTTATCTTGTGTATAGGTGATAACATATTTTATTGGACAACCCCATTAAAGTCCGGCAACAAGACTGCAGAGAGAAGAGTAGCATTCAAGAATTTAGCAAAGTTGGGCGACAACCCCTTAAAAAGCTGTAATGGCAGAATTTTTTTTTAGAAAAAGATATTACTAATAAATGAATAAACCGTAAAAATAAAATAAATAATTTTTGCAAATTTCACAGAAGAGGACAACTCAAGGATGTCTTTTTGGCAGTGATGTTAGCTTTGTACAGTTATACACATTACCTTTTGAACTTCTTCAGAGTTTGCACATTTATACACATTATCTTTTGAATTTCTTCAGAGTGTGCATATCAGAATTGCAGTAACCAACTTTCACTGGTTAAATCCATGACGAACAGAGCTTCCATATTTATTTTCCTTAACATTTAATTCATTATAGTGATCATTACTGAACATTGTAGAGGATGCTCATCTCCTCTGGGATACAACTTAACATTCAGGTCTCTTGCTGTCCATGATGCTGCTTTTAAAATATATATATCTATCTTTCTTGATCACTCTGCCAGATATGTCAAGAAGCCGAGCTTATCACATTCTCACATCAGCATCTTGAATTCCCACCTTACTGCTTGAACGGCTTTTGTTCTGGAACATACAACCTCTTCTAATTAAATGTACTCATAACCTTGAAAAGTTTTAAAGGATGGCTAAACGTAGTAAACAAAAAAAGCCAAGATTTTTTAATAAAAATTAGACTGGGTTAAAGATTAAATGTGCTCATTCTTGGTTTGGGAGTCCAGTGGGTGGCGTCATTGATCACCTCTCCCATAGGGCCATGGATACAGACAAAGATGTCAGACACTGACTATCACCACCCACTGGACTCCTATGACTACAATAATAGAGATTTAGATGAATAAAATTAAATTTTGATGATTCTTTTCTGACAAAACTATAGATCATTCTGTTCTGCTCATCCTGATCTATAACATGGTGCTGACAAATCAGACAGTTGGCAGATTCACTTTAAAGTGACAGTTTTATGGGACAGATATCATTGTAGAGCTAGTCTAAAGGTCCCCATACACAGACTAATGTCATCCAATGTGTATGGGGGCGCCCACCAGTAACATTGAGTCTGGGGGCCCACTGTTCAGTTACATGCAATTATCACATTACTCACTATTTCTCACTCACTCACAAATTTTCCTGTTACGCTCGCGCCCGGACTGACTGGCGTGAGCGTGATTAGTGATCCCACTGTGCCATGAACCGAGGAGTGCCTGGAGGGGCGTAACTAAGTATCAACTCGGTCAGACCAAGGTCGCACGGCAGCTCAGTCGACTCCGTGAACCAGGGAGGAACCGAGCAGAGGGACCAGGTGCTACTCCAGGTCAGACCCTGGTCACAGCTGTTGACCCACAACGGGAAATGCAGGAACAGGCAGGTTAGACTGGCATATTGACATGTGGGCACTGGTAGGCACGGCTGGTATGCAGACAGATGGATATTAACAGGCACAGCTGGTATGCAGGGAGGCGGGTACTGGCAGGTAGGAAAGCAAGCAGGATAGGGACCAGTACAGACTGGGACACAGGAACGGAGCCGCAGGTGCGGTGGACAGCAGAGCAGAGCAAAACCGCAGATGCGGTGAACAAGCAGAGCAGAACCACCAGAGCGGTGAGCAAACAAAGCAGGGCGAAACCGCAGATGCGGTGAGCAAGCAGAGCGGAGCGGAACCGCAGGTGCGGAGAACAAGCAGAGCGGAACCGCAGGTGCGGTGAACGAGCAGAGTGTAAACGCGGGAGCGGTGAACAAGCAGAGCAGAACAGAGCAGAAGGTGCAGGCAGACAGGACAGGGCTCTGTTCACATGGAACAGACTGGAAAATACAGGAAGATGGTTAGAACACAGGAGGTAGATACGGAGGAAGGGAAAAGGGACAAGCAGAACCAGATACACACAAGGTACTTACAATGAAGTAGCGAGTGGACACAAAACTCACAAACAGAAGTACAGAGACAACGAGTTGGAGTTAGGTGCAGGTTCAGACACTGCAGGAAAAGGGAAGATTCGGACATAGAGACAAACAGGTAACAGGCTAGGGCACTGTTCAGACAGGAACTGAACCGGGAACAAGATACAGGAACGAGCCTGGGAACACAGCCCCCAGGGTGGTGGAAACAGACTAGAAGTCAGAGATACAGGTAGCGGCCCTGGGTACTCGGCCCTCAGGGTGGCGGAAACAGACTAGAAGTAACAGGTACAGGTAGAGGCCATGGGTACTCAGCCCCCAGGGTGGCGGACAGACTAGAGTCAGGAAACACCTGACAACTCACAGTTGCACAGAACACAGACTGTAAGAAAGTGTTGCTCAGGCACCTCTCACTGGGTGGAGGGGGATTTAAGTATCCAGTGTCTCACAGCAATAGGCTGGGGACGCATTAGGACTGCGCACACTGTAGCTTTAAGAATCAGAAAGCAACAGCGCCGACGCCCTAAGCCAGCAGACAAGAGACATACAAAAGGTGAACCTGAAAGTTAAGATTACGGTCTTGCATGGTGGGAGATGGTAAGCCATGCAAGCATGCCGCCAGGGATGTTACAGTACCCTCCCCTTTACGCCCCCTCTTCTTCAAGCTAGCAAGGATTTCCTGCAGAGAATTTGGAGGCCGATCCTTCTCTTCAAGAAGATTACCTCTTCTGTCCACTAGAGGGAACGAAACTGGTCTCACTATCTTGGTGACTAGGATGCTTCCTCCCATCGATCCATCCTCAGCAACAGAAGAAGTGGGTGAAGTACCAGGAACAGGACACAGGAAAGTCTCTCTCCACTTGTTAATATCGGGTAGTACCCCAAAGGATTCACGGGACAACTGGAGGTCCTCCACCAGTTTGGAGGGGTGCAGAGACTCGGGGTTAACCACCGCTTTGACATACACTTTGCCAAGCTTACTGGATGAAGTGGGCAAAGTACCTGGTACAGGGTGCAGAAAAGTCTCTCTCTATTTGTTATCAGGTAGCACCCGGGGGGATTCAGGAGACAACTGGAAGTCCTCCACCTGGTTGGAGGGGTGCAGAGACTCGGGGGTAACCACCGCCTTGACGTACACTTTGCCAAGCTTACTGGAAGAAGTGGGCGAAGTACCAGATATAGGGTGCAAAAAAGTCTCTCTCCATTTGTTATCAGATAGCAACCCGCAGGATTCAGGAGGCAACTAGAGGTCCTCCGCCTGGTTGGAGGGGTGCAGAGACTTGGAGGTAACCACCGCCTTGATGGACTTCTTGCCAGATTTGTTAGAGATGAAGGATCCTTGCTTAGGGACCAACTTCAGTCTGGCTTCTGAGATGACACGTCTGCGAGGCGGGGCGGTGCCTAAAGCCAGATCATTGATACAATCGTCGAGACTGTGTGGGGACAATGCCTCCGCTTCCCTTCCTTCGGAGACTTCAGCGCACAGCGAGTCAGCGACTAGCAGATCTGGTGAAGAAGAAGAAACTGCTGACTGTCCTGAAGATATGGGGACTGGACACCCCTTGCACCTCAGCAGTCCCCCAGGAAACACCATGCAGGATCTCCAGACCCGAGCGGGCACTAGATCTCTCGGCTCTGGACGGCCTGTGGGTAAACCAGACAGCACCAGGAATGTGAACTTCTTCATGTGTAATGCTCCAATCTGGAGCTTAATTTGTACAGACATATTTTGACTGTTTCCGAGTAGGGCTCGTCCTTCCGCAGACAATGCCCAAACCGGCTTCTGGAGTTGTCGGACGGGAATCAGACACCGCCTCTTCAAGGCTTTAAGCCCGAAACTTCCGGTTAATCCGAGGCCTTCACTTGCCACGGAGACAGGCATGGTCATCTGTGGAGAGGAAACACTAACGCCAAGGGCAGCCTCTCCTACAGGCCTAATGTCTTGGGATTCTCCAACCTTCGCTGGACAAAGACTGTCAGGGGATCCCAAACAACCGCAGCGGGACCGCACTCCGATTTTGTGACTGAGTTCTGGCCTCTGCTTTGCCTGAGGAACATGGTCATCCTTCATGGATTCTGGGCGGACAGCTGCCTCTACAGGCCGGGGAACAGGAGGTCTTTGGGAGGACAGAACCTGGCGTGACGGTTTACCTCTACGCCTTGCACGTCTGGACTGCCTCTTGAGGTTGGGAAGGGAAGTATTCTGTAGAGCATTGTCATCCTGTGTGGATTCTGTGTGGGCAGCAGTCTCTTCAGGCTGGAGAACTGGTAGGCTACTTACACACATCACCCATCGGGGCTGCTCCAGGATATAGGGAAGGGAAGCTTTAGCAGAAGCTTCAGGATTAGGGTCATCGAAGACCATTAGAAAGGCCACCAGGAAGGCCTGCAGGTCAGAGACGATAGGATCCAATGCTTCCCATAGGGAGGTGATCCAATTCAAGGCATCACACGCTAAGTAGGACATCATGAATGCTACTTTAACCCGATCGGTAAGAAAATAGTGAGCATAGAATTTGAAATGCAGCATGCATTGCTCCACAAATGCACGGCTTTGTTTTGGATCCCCATAGTACCGTGGTGGATCCGTATGAACGAGTGCTGATAGATCCATTTGGGCTGGTGCGTAAATCGCCTGGGCCACAGCTTGCGAAAAAATTTTTACTTAGTGCACGTATTCGCCACACAAGGATTCAAATGTCTCTGAGAGCGAAGGGCCATGGGGCTCAACGAGAACCATGGCCTGAGCAAACTGTTACGCTCGCGCCCGGACTGACTGGCGTGAGCGTCATAAGTGATCCCACTGTACCATGAATCGAGGAGTGCCTGAAGGGGCGTAACTAAGTATCAACTCGGTCCGACCAAGATCGCACGGCTGCTCAGTCGACTCCGTGAACCAGGGAGGAACCGAGCAGAGGGACCAGGTGCTACTCCAGGTCAGACCCCGGTCACAGCTGTTGACCCACACCACGAAATGCAGGAACAGGCAGGTTAGACTGGCATATTGACAGGTGGGCACTGGTAGCCACGGCTGGTATGCAGACAGATCGATATTGACAGGCACAGCTGGTATGCAGGCAGGCGGGTACTGGCAGGTAGGAACGCAGGCAGGATAGGGACCAGTACAGACTGGGACACAGGAACGGAGCCGCAGGTGCGGTGGACAGCAGAGCAGAGCGAAACCGCAGATGCGGTGAACAAGCAGAGCAGAACCGCCGGAGCGGTGAGCAAACAGAGCAGGGCGAAACCGCAGATGCGGTGAGCAAGCAGAGTGGAGCAAAACCGCAGGTGCGGTGAGCAAGCAGAGCGTAGCAAAACCGCAGGTGCGGTGAGCAAGCAGAGCGTAGCAAAACCGCAGGTGCGGTGAACAAGCAGAGCGTAGCAAAACCGCAGGTGCGGCGAACAAGCAGAGCGGAGCAAAACCGCCAGAGCGGTGAACAAGCAGAGCGGAGCGAAGTCGCAGGTGCGAAGAACAAGCAGAGCGGAACCGCAGGTGCGGTGAACGAGTAGAGCGGAACCGTGGGAGCGGTGAACAAGCAGAGCAGAACAGAGCAGAAGGTGCAGGCAGACAGGACAGGGCTCTGTTCACATGGAACAGACTGGAAAATACAGGAAGATGGTTAGAACACAGGAGGTAGATACGGAGGAAGGGAAAGGGGACAAGCAGAACCAGATACACACAAGGTACTTACAATGAAGTAGCGAGTGGACACAAAACTCACAAACAGAAGTACAGAGACAACGAGTTGGAGTTAGGTGCAGGTTCAGACACTGCAGAAAAAGGGAAGATTCGGACATAGAGCCAAACAGGTAACGGGCTAGGACACTGTTCAGACAGGAACTGAACCGGGAACAAGATACAGAAACGAGCCTGGGAACACAGCCCCCAGGGTGGTGGAAACAGACTAGAAGTCAGAGATACAGGTAGCGGCCCTGGGTACTCGGCCCTCAGGGTGGCGGAAACAGACTAGAAGTAACAAGTACAGGCACAGAACACAGACTGTAAGAAAGTGTTGCACAGGCACCTCCCACTGGGTGGAGGGGGATTTAAGTATCCAGTGACTCACAGCAATAGGCTGGGGACACATTAGGACAACGCACACTGTAGCTTTAAGAATCAGAAAGCAACAGCGCCGACGCCCTAAGCCAGCAGACAAGAGACATACAAACAGCAGGTACTGGAGCAAAAGTGTGCAGCCTGGCCTGAAAGGTAAGATTGCGATCTTGCATGGTGGGAGATGGTAAGCCATGCAAGTACGCCGCCAGGGATGTTACAGTACCCTACCCTTTACGCCCCCTCTTCTTCAAGCTAGCAAGGATTTCCTGCAGAAAATTTGGAGGCCGATCCTTCTCTTCAAGAAGATTACCTCTTCTGTCCACTAGAGGGAACGAAACTGGTCTCACCATCTTGGTGACTAGGATGCTTCCTCCCATCGAGCCATCCTCAGCAACAGAGGAAGTGGGTGAAGTACCAGGAACAGGACACAGGAAAGTCTCTCTCCACTTGTTAATATCGGGTAGTACCCCAAAGGATTCACGGGACAACTGGAGGTCCTCCACCAGGTTGGAGGGGTGCAGAGACTCGGGGTTAACCACCACTTTGACATACACTTTGCCAAGCTTACTGGATGAAGTGGGCAAAGTACCAGGTACAGGGTGCAGAAAAGTCTCTCTCCATTTGTTATCAGGTAGCACCCGGGGGGATTCAGGAGACAACTGGAAGTCCTCCGCCTGGTTGGAGGGGTGCAGAGACTCGGGGGTAACCACCGCCTTGACGTACACTTTGCCAAGCAACAGAGGAAGCAACAGATTGCGGTCTTGCATGGTGGGAGATGGTAAGCCATGCAAATGTAGCACCCTGAGGATTCGGCTGCTACAGGGGTATTGCACCTCAGCCAGAGGTGTGATATTCCACTCCCGGGTAAGGATGGAGTGTGGAACTGAGCTCAGTTAGCTGCATGCACTACACACATCCCATTTCCGGGGAACAGACCGATGGTACTCCCACTAGAGAAATGTGCAGGTACGACAGTGTCTGTTCCTGGCTGGAGTGGGAGGGGGGTGGAACATCCCAGTAGTGTAGGGGCAGATAGGGGGAGCAGTCTGGGTAGTGCTAGGAGCTCATTGGGTGCTGGTCACCTGAGCTCACACATAGAGGGAGTATATAAGGTGGGAACCATCTTAGATCAGGGTCAGTCAGTCTGTGAGACTTCAGTCAGTCAGTCTGTTAGTCTTTTTGCAGAGTCAGAGGAAGAGAGCAGAGGAGAAGAGCAGCCCCAGGCCAAGAGAGAGAGAGAGAGAGAGAGGAGAAAGAAAGACCCAGAGGGGGAGAAAGAAGGAACTCTGAGAGCCCAAACTAAATCCAAGGGTGAAGAGTTGGCAACAGGGTACCGGATCCCAAGCTGGCAGAGGCTACAGCACACCTTAGCCAGGAACCGGAGGTCGTGGGCAGGATCTGCCACGACCACCCACCAAATCCACCCGGAAGGCAGACCAGGAATAGGGTCAGGGAACCCAGAGACAAGGGTTTACCACCAAGAGGCCCGAGGGAGCCGGACATAGGTGGATCCCTGGTGGGGAAGGCCAGAGAAGAGGACAGGACAGAAAGGGAGCTCAGAACCACGCTCTGGAACTACTTGGGGGTTGGCCGAGTCCAGGACCTGGTGGACGCAGCACGGCTCGGGTGGTCACTCAAGGCCGGAGTGACCGGTACAAAAACAGCAGTAAGTAAAACCCTGAACTGCACAACCCGACTCTGACTCTCATTACCATCTTCACTGCACTTCCACAACCACCATCCTCTGCACCTGACCCCCTGAGGCCATACCCCTCCCGTTGGGGGTTATACTACCGAAGCTGCACAAACACCATCAGCCTCAGCGGACCCTGTTGCAGCGGCGGCCGTACTGACCGCAATTCAACGGGTGGCGTAGTCGACATAAAGAACATCCAGTAACATCATAAGGACTGCCACACACTGAGCTTGACACCCTGGGCACGGACCGGGTCAAAGCCACTCGGAGACTACAACCCCCATCTGATCCGGCTCCGGGTATCCCCCAAACAACACTGGCCCAGGGGGCGCGTCACAAGCACGCCGCCAGGGATGTTACATTTCCTATGTTTCTATGTAGCAATAAATGGGGTAGCTTGTTAAATGAATGTTGAGATGATGCCCTGGTCTGTACATAGTGAAACACATGTATTGTGGCAACTATTTATCATATAGGTGGAATGGAGAGTACATTCCTGCATGGGGGGCCCATCGGAGGATTCTCCTGTTCTCCGGTGGGCCAGTCCGATTATTTTCCATGAAAGATCTAGATTGGGCATGTCCGATTTTGAACTGAAGATCGTTTTGTTCTCCAGATTAGCCACTGCCAGACACGTCTGGCGACCGCTTTCTTAGAAGGAACGCAGCAGCGCTCGGCCATACGAGCGCTCCTGTGTATGGGAGATCCGGTCAAGATGGCTGCTAACCCAACGATGGTCCCAAGCATTGTTCAGCCAAGAGCCATCTATTGTATATGGCCGTTCGCATTAAAGGAATGTTGGTCAAACAGGAGCAGCCAACCATATAATGTCTATAGTTTTATCCCAACTTTCCACCAATGGCAGATATACGGGCAAAGAAGGATTGAGCGTGTTAGATTTCAACACACCAAATCCTTTTGTTATCAAGGGACTTGCTACCAGTGATGTCCATCAGTGGCCCCTCTATACACCTGCATGCTTGGCTGAAAATTCAAGTCCTCTGACGGGAGCTTATATTTCATGAGAGCAAAGTATGGAGCATGTTGAACTCCAATATGTCCAATCCTTCTTTCTCCCGTTATCTGCCGCTACGGAAAATTAGGAAGCCTCCAAACACATTAGATGGCCTCTAGTATGGCCACCTTTAGGCGCTAGCAGCCAGTTCTATGGACTTTGGCCTCCTGGCTCCAATCATGCATTTGATTATCACTATCTGATTGGTGGGGGATCATTAGCATGCTAAACTGCAAAATTTGAAAATCATGGCAAAACAATGCATTTTTGTCACAATAGCATCAACATGTAAATGCAGCCTACCAGTTAAAGGGTATCTGCTACTAGGTTTTTGCCACCTAATCTGAGAGCAGCATAATGTAGAGACAGAAACCCTGATTCCAGTGATGTATCATTTACTGGGCAGCTTGCTGTAGTTTTGATAATCTCATACTGATAAAACAGTGATTTTATCACTAGAGGACTAGTAAACCTGCTGCCATGTAGTCCTCCATATTCATAAACTCTGTATAATCCCACCCCCACCACTGATTGGCTGCTGCCTGTGTACATTCTGCATAGGCAGAAAACTGCCAATCAGTGCTGTGGGTGGGATTATACAAAGCTCAGCATTTAGAGATCTGCAGCAGATAAAACAGTGATATTATCACATCTACAGCATGCAGCCCAGTAAGTGATACATCGCTGGAATCAGGGTCTCTGCCCCTATATTACGCTGCTCTCGGATGGTGTAGCAAAAATCTGGTGACAGATTCCCTTAACCACTTTGCGCCAGAGCCTGTTTTCGCCTTCGTGACCAAGCCATTTTTTTCAATTTTGACCACTGTCACTTTATGAAGTAATTACTTCATACGGATTCCCCTGATTCTGAGAATGTTTTTTCGTGACATATTGTACTTCATGATAGTGGTAACATTTCTTCTATATCATTTGCGTTTATTTGTGAAAAAAATCAGAAATTTGGCGAAAATTTTGCAATTTTCAAACTTTGAATTTTCATGCCCTGAAATCAGAGAGATATGTCACACAAAATAGTTAATAAATAACATTTCCCACATGTCTACTTTACATCAGCACAATTTTGGAACCAACATTTCTTTTGTTAGGAAGTTCTAAAGGTTAAAAGTTGACCAGCGATTTCTCATTTTTCCAACAAAATTTGCAAAAACATTTTTTTAGTGACCACATCTTATTTGAAGTGACTTTGAGGGGCCTTTATGACAGAAAATACCCAAAAGTGACACCATTCTAAAAACTGCACCTGTCAAGGTGCTCAAAACCACATTCAAGAAATTTATTAACCCTTCAGGTGCTTCACGGGAATTTTTGGAATGTGGAAGAAAACAATGAACATTTAACTTTTTTTCACAAAAATGTTACTTTAGACACAATTTTTTTATTTTCACAAGGGTAACAGGAAAAAATAGACTACACAATTTGTAGCGCAATTTCTCCTGAGCGCGCTGATACACCATATGTGAAGTAAAAAAACTGTTTGGGCGCACGGCAGGGTTCGGAAGAGAAGGAGCGCCATTTGACTTTTTGAATGTAAAATTTGTTTGAATAATTAGCGGACGCCATGTCGCATTTGGGGAGCCCCTGATGTGCCTAAACAGTGGAAACCCCCCACAAGTGACACCATTTTGGAAACTAGACCCCTTAGGGAACTTATCTAGATGTGTGGTGAGCACCCTGAACCCCCAGGTGCTTCACAGAAGTTTATAATATTGAGCCGTAAAAATAAAATTTTCACATTTTTCCCACAAAAAATGTTTTTCATCCCCTAATTTTGCATTATCATAAGGGTAACAGGAGAAATTGTACCATGAAATTTGTTGTGCAATTTCTCATTAAAGGGAATCTTCCGTCATGGGTTCCGTCTGAATCACGTATTTCAGAGATTTACACGGAAACTCTGGTGTAAGTGCTCAGCGCAGAGCGAAGGATAAATGTGAGCAGGGCCTTACTGCGATCTTTGGGAGGCATAATAAACAAATCAGTAGCAGGTGAAGAATTGGTTTTATTTATTTTTTACGCCGTTCCTCGTGCGGTATAACTGATAAGATTACTTTATTCTTCGGATCGGTGCGATTAAAGCGATACCAGATTTATATCGGGTTTTTATGATTGACAGCTGTCACACACTAAAAGACGCTTTTTTTTGTAAAATCTAGTTTTTGTATCACCATATTTTGAGAGCTATAATTTTTCCATATTTCGGCCGACAGAGTCATGCAAGGGCTTGTTTTTTGCGGGACGAGTTGACGTTTTTATTGGCACCATTTTTTGGTATGTGACATTTTTTGATTGCTTTCTATTACGTTTTTCGGGGGTAAAATGAACAAAAACCAATTCAGGAATTGTTTTTTGAGTTTTTTTTTATGCAGTTCTGTGTGTGGTAAAAGTGATAAGGCAGCGTTATTCTTCGGGTCAGTACGTTTACAGCGATACTACACTACCGTATATTTTTTGTACTTTTTTTGTTTTTGCATAAATATACAGATTTATTGGTTTAATATTTTATTTATTTATTTTTATTTATTTTGTGATTTTTTTTAACAGTTTGAAAAATTTTTAAGACTTTTTTTTTACATTTTTACTTAATCCCTGTAAGGGACATTAATTTTTATTTTCCTAATCACTGTTCTCATGCTATGCAATAGATATGTATTGCATTGCATGAGAGCTTTGCTGACAGTTTCACACTGTCTGTGTCACGCTGTCTCTGTATACTGGAGGTAGGGGGCCTAAGCTGACCCTAAGCTGGGGCCCTGACTAATCCCTCAACCTGGAGGTACTGTTAAAGGTACAGAGGTCCAGGCCGCCAGCGTAACCCCTACCTCCTGAAGATCCCTGCACCTCAGTAATCTAGTCCTGAGAAGGACCCCGATCACAACCAAAGGGAACAAGAAATAATATGCCCAAACACAGTATTTAGACGAACGAGACAGTACAAGGGAAAAACCAAAACCACCTTGCATACAAACAACTTCTCAACTACAACAGAGGGAAAACCAACGGGAAAGGAGATAAATGATAAAGCGAGGAAAGGGAAAAAACACTTCCAAATACACTTATCTCAGCAACTCCAAACACCACGATCCGCTCTGTCAGTCTGAATGAAATGCTTTCACCGACACCTCCCAAACAGACCAGCAGGTATATGAAGGAGTCTCACTACAGAAGTATTGATTGCAGCTGGGCGAGGCTGGACCTAATCTAGCCCAGAGAGAGAGAGAGAATTAACTCCCTCACTGCCGAGAAACACAAAGCACCAACAAGTCAGCTGCGAGAAGTCAGGCTGTGTACTCGTGACGATCTTCGTGGCAACACACCCGTGACAGTCTGTCTCCTGCTGGACTTCAGCTGCAGGCAGAGTCTAGCAGGACACCTTACATGGCAGACCCGGAGGTGGTCATGTGACCTCCGGCTGCCATGACAACGGCAGGTCCTGTCAGACGTCAGGGGGCCGTCGGAGAGGTAAGTGGACGACCCCCTCTCCTCTCACTATCTTCTAAATGCTGCGATCACTATAGATCGCGGCATATAGAAGATAGCAAAGGGTTAACATCATTGGGACCTGATCCAATCAGGTCCCGATGATGTCCCCTGTCAGAGCTGTCGCTCTGAACCGCACCCGCACCCTGGGGGTCCTGAGGGCTGCGGGACCACCGACCGTTTATAAATGTTGGCGCTGCACAGAGCCCAGGCAGTGGGCGGTCGGGAAGCGGTTAAAGAGGCTAATCTCTAAGAAGAACACTGCAAGTAACTTAATTACTTAATTAAAATAAATCTAAAATTTAATGATGTAAAATAAGTATATAATATAAAATATACAGTTAAATAACTGGTTAAAGAATTAATAAAAAAACAATACTTTGAAGCCAACACAACTCTGTACTTGCTAACTGCATCTAATTGACACGTCTGTGTATTTTTAACAAGAAGTGTGAAGCTGCACACTGCGCATTACAGAACAGAAAAAACTATCAGCCCAAGCCTTCCCTGTCCTGTAGATATCATGATCCTAATGAATTATGGCTCTCCACGTCTGGGCAATTCCACAGGGCATCAGATAGAAGACCAATGAGGAATGGGAAAAGGACAGGCTTGACTTTTAGACAAATTCTCAGGCAGGATTTGGAAGTTTCTCTCTCATTTCTTATCAAACTTTCAGCACTATAATATATAGCTATCAGGAAAAACATATCTGACAATAACTGAAGTGTGGTCTCGTTCCAATACACATCTCAGGTAATCATAATGATCAGAAAGAAATATCTTTAGAAGAACCTTTAGCAGAACCAAGTGGCTAAACAAAGGTTTTAAATAAAGTCCACCTAACTTTGGGTTTTAGGGGCAACACTTCTCCTTTTGTAGAGAGACATGCCAGTGTAAGGAGGCTTATTCGCCATGCAATGCTCCTCTAGGAAATTAAATATGCAAATTGCCTCTTCAGAGAGCAAGAGGATGAGAACTCTAGTGCCAGGTATTGAAAGTAGCAATCCTAAAAGTCAATATTGACCCCTTAGCGAGTCTTGACACATGACTCAGGATAAAAGCTTTGCACTGAGGAGTGGCAACACCCCGAAACATGGGTCAGCAAAATTGAGATTCTGGTTTGGCTTTTATCCTAAGTCATGTGACAAGGCACTGTAGTACTTGATGTAGCAGTGCTAGGACCACAGAATAACAAAGTTGTGTTTGAAGTGGTGGTGTAGTGTATTGTCAGAAATACCAAATACCTGAATACTCAGGCAATATCCTGCTGCCTGAGCAGAGTTTAAATGATCCTGGTGGATGATGTCAAGAGAGCACAGGAGAAGAAATTAGACTGGCAGCCTTCTTACAAAGCTGGAACTGGGACAGGTGAGTAACATCCTAACTTATGGCCTATCCTTTGCTATCTTCCAAGATAAGCCACTGCCAGAGGAGTTTGGCAGAGTTTCCCTCTTGGACAACACAGGAGCATTCCTGTGTATGGGGGAAGTTGGGGAGATAGCTGACAGCTGAATGATGGTTCGGCCGGCAGCTATGTAATGTGTATGAGGACTTCAGACTTCCCAGCTGAGTCTGGTACTTGTAATTAAAGCAATGAACAAAATAAGGCATCAAACTCATGAAGAACGAACAGCTCATGGGTTGCACCCCCGAACCCATATCATTGGGGAGGTTATACCAGTGAATGATTATGTGTCACCCTGGCCTGGATGCCACAAAGTGTAATAAAGCTGTGTCTGAGAGCAAGGGGGAGGTTCTCTAGTCAGGGGAACATTAGCATGCAATGCCTCCTGTCTCAGGCCAGTAGGGGGAGCTGGCTGCCCCTATAAAAGCTGGTACTGAGGGCAGGGTTAGAGAGAACTGGACGACCTATCTGAGGATTCAGGTCCCAGAGCAGAGAGGGACAGTTGCATTGTAACCTAAGAGGAAGTGTGGCAGGAGAAGAGCCACAAGCCAGAGACAAGAGGCGAAGCAAGCCTGTCTTGGCAGAGAAAGACTTAGCTTTACCAGACTTTGGTGTCTGAGGCTGGAAGGATTCCACATCCCCCAGCAGAGAACCAGTCCGCAAGGGACTGTACTTTCCTTGGCCTAAGAAGCCTGGAGGCCCTGCCACAACCGAAGGGACCAGTAAAGCCGTACAAGGCTGGGAGCAGAAAGGAACCCACGTCGCAGGCCATACAGGCGAGAACACACGGAAAGCTCGGAAACGTGGGCTGTTACCCTATCAGGAGGAGATAGCCAGAAGGAGCGCAGAAAGCACGGTAGGCCTACACCCTCACCCTGACCAGGGCCAATTTCCCCGTTGCTCTCAGACATCCAGGTCCCCTCCTAGCTGGGACTGTTTGAGGGTCAGTTTACCTGTTCTAGTAAAGACCCTGGACTGCAACCTGTTGTCTGTGTGCTCCTTGCTCCTCCAGCACTACCATCACTCCCACCATCCACTATACTGCCCTGGGGCCGCACTCTTCCCGTGGGGAGTCACACTACCATAGCTGCACACCTCATCAGCCCCAGCGGTCTGCATGCAGCGGCGGTTCCTAATAACCGCAATCCACGGGTGGCGTAGTCGGACATAATCAATATAACGGACTACCACTGGCCTGACCACCCTGAGCCACGGAACCGGGTTGCGACTACTACTCCCATCGCTCCCTATTGCCCGGATCCGAGTGCCCCACGGCCCAGGGGGCGAGTCAGTTATTCAAATAAAAATTCTTCAAAAATACATAGACGGTACTAGAAGAAAACCAACTCTCATTATCTCTCAGCGTTCTTTTTCTCTTGACGTACATTTTTTATGCTCTGGTAACTTTACAGACAATTATTGTGGGATTGTTATACTTACAACATGGGAACACATTTATACAAGTCACTGAGAACAATTTCCTGGGGCTAAACGCCTCAGGCTCGGTTTACACTTGCGTATCGCTGCAGCATTTCTTAGGAATCATCCATTCCTTACAGTATTGGATAATTTTTGTATGGCATGGCACAGCAATGCGGCTCTGTGCACAAACTCTTAGATAAATTGTCCCAAAGATCTTTATTCCTTTTTCCTAACAGAGGGGAACCACCAGAATGGTGCTGTTCGAACAGCATCGATTTAAAGAAGACCTGTCTCTTGGTTATATATATACACACACACATACATATATACACATACATACATACATATACATATTATATATATACTGCTCAAATAAACAAAGGGAACATTTAAACAACAGGATATAGCTCCAAGTAACTCAAACTTCTGTGAAATCAAACTGTCCACTTAGGAAGCAACACTGATTGACAATCAATTTCACATGCTGTTGTGCAAATGGAATAGACCAGGGGTCCTCAAACTACGGCCCGTGGGCCACATGCGGCCCGCGGAGGATTTTTATCCGGCCCGCGGAGGAGAGCGGTGTCAGCGCCCGCCCTTCCCCCCGCTTGCTCAGGGCCTCGGCAACCGGATACTTACCTCTCCCCGTGCCTCTGCAGATCCGCTGCCTTTCTGCTGTACACTCCCTGTGACATCTCAGGTCAGAGGGTGCGGTGACGTCTTTCCACCGCGCCCTCCCCTGAGCCGCCACAGGCAGCGCAGAGCGGGAAGACGCCGGCGACGCTGGAGTCCGGACCCGAGCAGCGGCAGCAGGTGAGAAGTGAGGTGAGTATTTTTTTTTTTTTTTTAATGTATGGAGGCACGGGGCATAATATTAGGAGTGACATCCTGCATGGGGCATAATATGGGGGGGGGGGTGACATCCTGCATGGGGCATAATATGGGGGGGGTGACATCCTGCATGGGGCATTATATGGGGGAGTGACCTGCTGCATGGGGCATTATAAATAGAGGGGGGTGATATCCTTCATGGTGCATTATAACGACAGGCGAGTGATATCCTGCATGGGGCATTATATGCGGGGTGACATCCTGAATGGGGCATTATAACGACAGGGGAGTGATATCCTGCATGGGGCATTATATGGGGGGTGACATCCAGCATGGGGCATTATATGGGGGGGTGACATCCTGAATGGGGCATTATAAAGACAGGGGAGTGATATCCTGCATGGGGCATTATATGGGGGGGTGACATGCTGCATGGGGCATTATAAAGAGAGGGGGGTGATATCCTGCATGGTGCATTATAACGACAGGCGAGTGATATCCTGCATGGGGCATTATATGGGGGGAGGTGACATCCTGAATGGGGCATTATAACGACAGGGGAGTGATATCCTGCATGGGGCATTATATGGGGGGGTGACATCCTGAATGGGGCATTATATGGGAGGTGACATGCTGCATGGGGCATTAAATGGGGGGTGACATCCAGCATGGGGCATTATATGGGGGGGTGACATCCTGAATGGGGCATTATAAAGACAGGGGAGTGATATCCTGCATGGGGCATTATATGGGGGGGTGACATCCTGCATGGGGCATTATATGGGGGGTGACATCCTGCATGGGGCATTATATGGGGGGGTGAAATCCTGCATGGGGCATTATAAAGACAGGGGAGTGATATCTTGCATGGGGCATTATATGGTGGGAGAAAGGGACATCCTGCATGGGGCATTATAAGGGGGGAACAGCCTGCATAGGGCATTATAAGGGGGGGAACAGCCTGCATAGGGCATTATAAGGGGGAAACAGCCTGCCTATTGAGGACCTATGCTGCCTATTGGGGACATTTACCTGCCCATTGAGGACCTATACTGCCTATTGGGGACATTTACCTCCCCATTGGGGACATTTACCTGCCTATTGGGGACATTTACCTGCCCATTGAGGACCTATGCTGCCTATTGGGGACATTTACCTGCCCATTGGGGACCTATGCTGCCTATTGGGGACATTTACCTGCCTATTGAGGACCTATGCTGCCTATTGGGGACATTTACCTGCCTATTGGCGACCTATGCTGCCTATTGAGGACCTATGCTGCCTATTGGGTACATTTACCTGCCCATTGAGGACCTATGCTGCCTATTGGGGACATTTACCTGCCCATTGAGTACCTATGCTGCCTATTGTGGACATTTACCTCCCCATTGAGGACCTATGCTGCCTATTGGGGGCATTTACCTGCCTATTGGGGACCTATGCTGCCTATTGGGGACATTTACCTGCCCATTGAGGACCAATGCTGCCTATTGGGGACATTTACCTACCTATTGGGGACATTTACCTGCCTATTGAGGACCTATGCTGCCTATTGGGGACATTTACCGGCCTATTGGGGACCTATGCTGCCTATTGAGGACCTATGCTGCCTATTGGGGACATTCACTTGCCTATTGGGGACATTTACCTGCCTATTGAAATACCGGTTGATTTAACTTTACTTGTTCTTCATTTTAAATATTGTATTTGTTCCTGTATTGTTTTTTTACTTCAAAATAAGATAAGTGCAGTGTGCATAGGAATTTGTTCATAGTTTTTGTTTAAAAATTATATTCTGGCCCACTGAGGGACAGTGAACTGGCCCCCTGTTTAAAAAGTTTGAGGACCCCTGGAATAGACAATAGATGGAAATTATTGGCAATTATCAAGACACACTCAATAAAGGAGTGGTTCTGCAGGTGAGGACTACAGATCACATCTCAGTACTAATGCTTTCTGGCTGATGTTTTGGTCACTTTTGAATGTTGGTTGTGTTTTCACACTCGTGGTAGCAACCCACAGAAGTTGCTCAGGTAGTGCAGCTCATCCAGGATGGCACATCAATGCGAGCAGTTGCAAGAAGGTTTGCTGTGTCTGTCAGCGTAGTGTCCAGAGGCTGGGGGCGCTACCAGGAGACAGGCCAGTACACCAGGAGACGTGGAGGGGGCCGTAGGAGGGCAACAACCCAGCAGCAGGAACACTACCTCTGCCTTTGTGCAAGGAGGAACAAGAGGAGCACTGCCAGAGCCCTGCAAAATGACCTTCAGCAGGAAACAAATGTGCATGTGTCTGCACAAAAGGTTAGAAACCGGCTCCATGAGGGTGGTATGAGGGCCGACATCCACAGATGGGGTTCTGCTCACAGCCCAACACTGTGCAGGATGCTTGTCATTTGCCACAGAACACCAGGATTGGCAAAGTCACCACTGGCGCCCTGTGCTCTTCACAGATGAAAGCAGGTTCACACTGAACACATGTGACAGACGTGACAGAGTCTGGAGACGCCGTAAAGAGGGCTCTGCCGCCTGCAACATCCTTCAGCATGACCGGTTTGGCAGTGGGTCAGTAATGGTGTGGGGTGGCAATTCTTTGGAGGGCCGCACAGCCTTTCATGTGCTCGCCAGAGGTAGCCTGACCGCCATTAGGTACCGAGATGAGATCCTCAGACCCCTTGTGAGACCATATGCTGGTGCGGTTGGCCCTGGGTTCCTCCTAATGCAGGACAATGCCAGACCTCATGTGGCTGGAGTGAGTCAGCAGTTCCTGCAAGATGAAGGCATTGAAGCTATGGACTGGCCCGCCCGTTCCCCAGACCTGAATCCGATTGAGCACATCTGGGACATCATGTCTCGCTCCATCCACCAACGTCACGTTGCCCCACAGACTGTCCAGGAGTTTGCGGATGCTTTAGTCCAGGTCTGGGAGGAGATCCCACAGGAGACCATCCGCAACCTCATCAGGAGCATGCCCAGGCATTGTAGGGAGGTCATACAGGCACGTGGAGGCCACACACAATGCTGAGCCTCATTTTGACTTGTTTTAAAGGACATTACACCAAAGTTGGATCAGCCTGTAGTGTGTTTTTCCATTTTAATTTTGGGGGTGAGTCCAAATACAAAAAAAAAAAAAGAGAGGCACATCTTAGGAATGGGAAAAGAAAAATAATGCCAAAAATCTGCAAAACAGAGGCATAATAAAATGTATGGTAAGTGACTAGTCTTTTTTAAAAGAAGATGTTTTACCTGAAAATTGCAGAGAGGAAGAGGACTTTAATTATGGTGCGACCTACTGGAAGTAGCAATTCTAAAAGTCAATATCAACCCTTTTAACAAGCCTTGCTACATGACTTAGGATAAAAGCCAAACCAGAATCTCAATTTCCAGACACGTGTTTCGGGGTGTTACCCCTCCTCAGTGCAAAGTATGAGATCTGATTTGGTTGCAGAAACCTCCAAGTAACTCCCCTTTCTATGGTCAAACATTCACCCATATAATATAAATAATATAATATTACAACACGACAACACGGGTTTATCAATATTACCAGATGCTTTGCTACATATCCTCACACGCCCTCGTCTCTTTGTATGCACCATATACTATTAAATCCCTATAAACAATTACCAATCGTGGTCAAACTAAGAGCACGATATTCCCAGAAGTATTACACAGAGTACTCAGCAGTGAAACGTATATATTTCTGTTATATCAATAAAGTCTCCGATCGATACGCATTACACTGGCTGGAGCGTCCCACTGGAGTACGGCTAAACAAGAGTCTGTGGTTTGGTGCCGGAACCCGGGGTCATAACCCCCATCCCATACGTTGTACATTAATGCAGAGAGAAGCACTGATGGACGACAATGAATACAACCATCCTAGAAAAGAACATATTACCGTTCTGTATCACTGGAAATATCTGCCAAGCTACGCCGAGTCCTAGAGCCATTAATTAAAGAGCAGCAAATCTACTGCAGGCGGCAGGCAGCTATTGTCAGGCAGTAAAAGTAAATAATTACCAGAACAAATCTCCACAAATAGAAATGTGTCACTTCGGATTAACATAATATTACTCTTAATCAATGCAAAATTTACTTTATTTTGCTACATATTGAAATCGGCTGTTCTTAAAGGGGTTGTCCAGATAAAAAAAAATTTGTTACATTTTCTTAAATTACTAAGTTATGCAATTTACTAATATACTTGATGTCTGAAAGATGCCTCGATCTCCAGCCACAAACACTAACATTACAGTACACAGAACTGTGTGTGAGGGGGGCTGGCTGACTGCTCATTGCAAAAACTAAACTTATCCATTGGCTGTCAATGAGAAGGGGGCTGGCTGAGATATTGAAATGATCTTTGAGGAGCCCCCCTCACACACAGCTCTGGTTACATGTCGAACCACGAAATGCTGTCAGTGTCGGACACAAACCAGACCTGAGAGCTGAGCTGAAGAGGGCAGTTTTCACATGTCAAAAAAATTAGTCTTGGACATGGCCATTCAATATTAAAGAATAGAGACGGCTGCACATGTGTGGCCACCACTCCATCCTAAAAGTGTGCCCGAATGCCCAGCTCTCTAGACAGATGTAGATCCCATCCATTAGAAATGATGGCAGCATGGTGGTTCAGTGGTTAGCACTGCAGCGCTGGGGTCCTGGGTTCAAATCCCACCAAGGAAAACATCGGCAAGGAGTTTGTATGTTCTCCCCATGTTTGTGTGGGTTTCCTCGGTGTTCTCCGGTTTCCTCCCACATTCCAAAGACATACTGATAGAGAATTTAGATGGTGAGCCCCAATGGGGACAGTTCCCATAAAGTCTGTAAAGCACTGCAAAATTAATGGCGCTATATAAGTGAGTAAAATAAATAAAATAATAAATAAATATCCCATCAAAATGTTATAAATGTGTTACATGCACGCTGCTAGGTTCAGATAGGTGCGAGACAGGTTACATGAATTCTTTTGAATCCGGGGGAACCGTTACTCAGGGCGACCATAGACCATGTGCTGCAGCTTCTCTCAGGCACACAGGGGTATTGACCCTCAGGCACAGACACTAGATTGTTTCACTTGCTGACCAGACACACTTGACAAGAGTTCTCATAACGGTAGAACAGTAGCATTTAATAAGAAGCCTCACAGCCAGTGCAAGTTAAGTCTTACGAACAACAGGCTCCAGAGACAAACAGTACAGTTTCCTTAGCAGCACAGCAGTTCACAGTCTTCCCAGTAGTACAGTACAGCACAGTTCTAATGCAAAGGCACATTAATGAACAAAGCATTCTTTACAGCACAGTGAGATGGAGGAGTGGGGGAAAGTTTGCTGAGGGAAATGATCACTGTGACACCATTTCTTCCAGTCCTTATCTTTCTGCCTGACAATATTCTGCACTGTTAGTTCAGGAACTCTACCTGACCTGTGCTTAGCTTCATTCCTGAGTTGAATCCTTTTCACTTGCAGGGGCGCTTCTGTCAGATGCAGAACACACACACCACCTTTCTCTTCGGCTCCAGCCAGACAGTAAACAACTTCCCCGTAATCCCCCTGGGGCTCTACTAAAACACTCCCCTTCTGCTGTGACTGTGTTAACCCCTCTAGTTGCTGGATGCTTCTGGTGCACAACACTTCCTGTCTCATGTGCCTGTGTTACTTCTAATAGTTGCTGAATGCTTTTAAAGCAACAGCACTACTTCTGCATGTCACACTCTGCAACAGCACTACTTCTGCATGTCACAAATTCCCCTGATTGGTATACCTTAAAGGGAATCTGTCAAAAGGTTTTTTTCTATGTAATCTGACAACAGCATGCATTAGGGACAGAGACCCTGATTCCAGCGATGTATCACCTAGTTTACTGGGTGCAGCAGTTGTGATAAAATCCCTGTTTTCTCTGCTGCAAATCTAGCAGAGCTCGGAATGCTAAGCTCTGAGTAACCCCGCCCACACCCCTGATTAGTGGCTTTCCCTCAATATATAGTGTACACAAAAAGATGCACATCAGTGCTTGGGTCATGGTTAGACCAGCAGGCACAAGACACCTAGTCCTGTAGCAAAACACAACCTAGTAAGTCACACATCCCTGGAATCAGGGTCTCTGCGTCTACATCATGCTATCCTCAGATTACATAGCAAAAACCTCCTGACAGATTCCCTTTAAAGCACATTTAAAGGGGTAGTCCTAAACTAATATTGATTTTCATCCAACTACCTGCTTGTACTTTCTTAGCCCCATAAGGAAAACTAAGCAAAGCCCAGATAACACCTTTAATGACTCCAATTTCTCAGAATAAAAACTCCATACATTAGCAAGTCTTCTTGTTAAACTCTAGTCTGGCTGCAACTCACACCACAACCACTGGGTGGCCTGATATAGACACATATAGAATAAACATGTGTGGACAGAGTATCACAAAAGTACGTTTCTTTGAAGTTGGTCGTCTTTTCATCATTTTTACTATTTTATTAAACAATTACTATTGCATCCATGAGCTACAAATGTGATTAATAGTTTGACATCATGAATTGAACGCACCAACTTTACAAATCTTGGCAAAGCGTGTGCTGTGAAAGTTCTGTACATTATTATAAGCCCTGGGGGACATATAAAACATTAATAATGAACTTCACAAGGTTATAATTTAGATTTTTCCTGGTACTGTAATATATAATAATGTATAACTGTAATACAGTTCCAATCCTATAAATGTATCAGCCTTCATTTTCTTTATAGTCCTCATTTCATATATGAGAAATGTTTGCATTACTGATAAGGAACGGAACCGAAATTTCATGGTACCGCGCACCGACAAAGAGATGACACTGGGCAAAAACTTAAAGGGAAAGTTCTGATAGGTGAAGCTCACATACCATTTTAGGTGTCTGCTTAAGGTAAGCAACAGGACAAAGAAGTTAAAAATAATGCCCCATCGGAATGCCATATAGTGGCAATGGAATCCATTACTATAAAACTCAACTGTAAAGAACGGGTCCAATGCCGCTTACTTCTGAATAGGACCAGTACATAATAGCTCCCAATCATGCACACTTCCGGCAGGTTTAGGCCTCCTCCTTTAAAGACATTCTCGTACCATAAAAAGTAATGTCATATTTCTGTAATATATATTGATGGGAGTCAATGACGCATTATTATTATAATGACGCATCTGTCCACCATCAGGCATATATTGTGGTATATTAGGATATAGGACATAGATAAGATAGGCATATATAGATGACATCCATACACATATATAGAAGGGAGGGGGCACAACAGAAAAACACAAAAAAAGAGAGATTCTTCATTGCTGCTGGTTAAAGGGGTTATCCAGGACTGACATATTGATGACTTATCCAAAGGATAGGTCATCAGTATCAGATTAGTGGAAGACTGAAACCCTGTACTGCCACCGATAAGCAGCTACCACCTCCGGAATCAGCTGGATGTGAAACACAGCAACTCTCTGCACTGTGTAGTGGCCCCTGCCAAGTGCTGCAGATCTGCCCCAATTCTCTTCAATAGGAGATGATCTGCAGTACGCAGCAGTGACCACTAAACAGTGCAAGGAGCTGTTCTAATCTGCTCCATACATTGCTTACATACAGCAGAGATGATAAGAGCTGATCGGTGTGGGTGCCGGTTGTAGGACCCCCACAATCCTATACTACCTGTCCTAAGGATAGGGCATCAATAGTAAAGGGCAGACATATGGCCGTATTTCTCGTGCGAGGATGGCATCACAGTGCACGGACTGGCCCGGCACCTCAACTGACCTGAGCGTGACAGTGTGATGTATTTCAATGCAGCTGTCACGCTCAGGTCAGGAGAGCCGACGGTCAATCCTAGGATCAAATACAAGAACCAATGTGCAGCAAGATTGTGCATCCTGCTGATCATTCATTCTTGGAAAGGAAATAATAAAGAGTTCAAAGCCATGGAGAATCCTTTAGCTTAAGGAAAAGTAAGTTCTTGGACCAAAAAATATTCTCAATTGTTGTTTGCCGTTTGAGTGCCCTATAGAATTAAACTAAAATTATATTTTCTCCCTGCTATGTGCTCATATGTTTGAGCAGTGAAACTATCATTTCGCAGCTATCCGATGAATTGTGTTGTACAGGCTGTACGAGCACCAGTTATACTGGCAGCCCCGTTGCATCATATGCTTTTAGAATATGTTTAGATATTCTGGATGTGTTGCAGCCTTTTAGATATTTATTAAGAATCCGCACTGTTAAAAGTTCACATAACAGAATCCATTTGTGTGTAGAAGGCTTTTTCCATGGGTTTGGGGTCATGCTGAGGATTTTTAAAGGCAAATCAGTCTGCACATTTTTACATGTGAAAGTATCTGTTTGGCTATATACATGCTTGTACCACAATAAAAATGAAACAATGTTTTGGAGTGATACAATGTGCCAGTCATGAGAAATCTAGTGTAGAAGCCATATGCAAACCAACTGAAAGTGCATAGTGGCATGTTAATGCTCTTCGACTGTTTCTTTCAAGTGCCCTGACATGCCCCAGTGCAGCTCCAGCCTGATTTTTTCAAGTGCACTGACACGCCCCCAGTGCAGCTCCAGCCTGATTTTTTCAAGTGCACTGACATGCCCCCAGTGCAGCTCCAGCCTTATTTTCTGTCACGCAAGGTGAGGGAAAGACTAAGTGCACAACGATGGGAGGAGAGGAAGGAAGCCCAAACACTAGGGAAAGGGGGAGTGAAGAACCCTAGGCAGATCTGACAACACCCCATTTCCCCTAACGTCCATAAATAGGTTCCGCACCCATCGCCGAGCAGAAAACCTAATCCCTGACTGCCCCTAGCGATAGGCCTTAGATAGGGAGGGGGCGGGGTGAGCATTAGTAAGCCCCCACTTCAACTAAAAACAAACAGGTAGACAAGGGAAACACTTAGCTTGAGAAGAGACCAGAGAGATCACGCCAACTATCCTCCAAGGGAACTCCAAGAAGACACTAGCCGACTACTAGTACTTCAAGCCTGGACAGAGGAACATAGAGCTATCAACGGCGACTCTCTGGAGTGACTGAAGGTATTTAAACATCCAGCAAGGGTGTGTCATTTAGCAGCAGAAGGTGGAGGTCTCTGCTAGGTCCTAGAGGGAGAAGGATATCACTACACTACAGAGATGAAAAGGTCAAGAAGGTGTCTGCAGAGCCAAGCGTAATGACCTTCTACAGCTGGATCCAGAATGACTGTCACACCTGACACATCCGTGACATTTTCAAGTGCCCTGAGACGCCCCCAGTGCAGCTCCAGCCTGATTTTTATATTACATCTCTGCTACATTTTTCATGACTGGCAAATCGGCTCTCTACAAAGAAGGTTTCATTTTTATTGAGTTCTACATAGCCATAACACGACTTCCATATGCAAAAATGTGTTGACAGGTTCCCTTTAATACCATAGCATGCCTAATTTGCTGTCGTTCTGCGGTGTCTTTTTGTTCTGCATGTAAAGTGAGGATTTTGCCATAAATATTTGAAAAAAAAAATATCAACAGCATCTGATCATTTCAGTTTCGGAAAACCACTGTTTTCAAGCACAGGCTGCGCTTTACGCACTCTCCCCATTCCAATGCGGAGTCTCAACCCCTACTCCCAGTGTGTATTAATGTCTGCAGCTCTGATGCCACGTCGACAGCACTGCAGCTAATCAGTGAGCTCAGCGGCTAATGCCCTCAACCAAGGCATATCCGCTGAGCTCAGTTATTGGCTGCAGTGCTTTCGACATGACGTCAGATAATAACAGAAATTGAGAGCAGTGGTTTAAACTCTGAACACACTGGACCCAGAGAGGGTGAAAAAAGGACATTTTTATTTTATTTATTTTTTTCAAATCAAAAACAAAATGCAGTTGGGGAAGGGGTTTTTCTGAAACCAGAAAACTCCTTTAAAAGTGGCTATCCAGGAATATACAGTCATGGCTGAAAGTGTTGGCATCCTTGAAATTGTTCCAGAAAATGAAGTATTACATGTTTTGTTATACACATTTATTTCCTTTGTGTGTATTGGAACAAAAAAAACGGCAAATTGGAGATAATTTCACACAAAATCGCAAAAATGGGCCAGACAAAATTGTTGGCACCTTTCCAAACTTGCGGGTAAGCAACTTTGTTTCAAGCATGTGATGCTCGTAGAAACCGACCTGTGGCAACTAATAGGTGTGGATAATATGAAAATCACACCTAAAAACAGATAAAAGGGGAGAAGTTGACTAAATCTTTGTATTGTGTGTGGCACACTAAGCATGGAGAACAGAAAGAGGATTAGAGAATTGTCTGAGGACTCGAGAACCAAAATTGTTGGTCAAACCCCTTCAACAGAGCAGTATAGAAGAAGCAGAGCTGCTCTGTTGAATAGAGCAGCTGAATCTCCAGCAGGATCGGCTAATGCCTCTATGTAAAATACTAGACACAGGAAAGCCTACAGTAGTCTGTTAAAGATCTTATCTTGTTAAATGGGTAAAATTGCAAGTGGAGAATAACAAATGCCATTCCAGCTCCTAGATAAAATATTTCAAATTGATTAATCAATGATTAACTTACCACTTAGGATATACACAAAATGAAAAAGTGACGCATTTTAAACAATATCCAGCGTTCATACTCAGAGCTATTGCAATTGCAAAGTGCTTGTAAAAACAATTTACCTCTTATTAAAAATACTCAAGAACAGAGGCTTTTTTAGTTCTTTAGTTGCCTAGACTGCAACTTAGTAATTTAGTTGCCTAGACTGCAGTCTATCAGAGGTGGCCAGATGTATAGGCAATGAGCCTAAGCTTGTAAACTCTTTGCTTTAGAGCTTGCAAGTGCTGCTCTGATGCTGGTCAGATTGCTGGATCCCACTACATTCAGTGACTCTGTGCTTCTCCGACAATTTAGAAACAAAGCTTACTCTGCTTACAGAATGGGACAGCGCAGCATGGTCATGCAGACGGTCCAAACTATCGATCTTCAAGAGTGCAGTACCCTGGCAAGCAGAAAGTCAGAAGTCATATAAGTGGTGCAGACTTACCCTTCTCAGTGTATAGAGAGAGATCTACCACAAAGTCCACAAAAAGTCCATATGCAACACATGCAGATGGCAAAATGCTGTGAAAAATCAAATTAGGTACTGGCACTACTACTATGAGATCCAATGTTGTCATGCTACACAGGTCTTTACGTTATAGGATATGGACATCTCTGGAAATATATTTAACTGCTGACTGAATGAGTTAAAGGGAGTCCATCACCTATAAAATGATAATTAAACCACTAATACATTCATGTAGGAGAGTTATCCCCTACAAAATTATACCTGTGTTACAGATTTCACTAATTTCATTTGACATAAAAACCATATTATTAGATATGTAAATGAGTGGTCCTCGGCGTACCCTGGGCATAGCCAAGTGCTCAGTGTATCGTTCTGCCCCCTCAAATACCATCTTCTGCCTCTCCCCTTATGTTGATTGACAGCTCTCATTTTGGAGTGCTGTCTGATTTGAAAGCTCATCCCTGAACACACTGACACTGCAAAAGGCCAAGAGCACACACAGTGTCAATGCAGGCATGCTCTGCTCCTGCTTTCTTGTCACACATGGTAACGGGCAGCTGACAGGAGAGGTAGATGAGAGTGCACGCACTGACACTGCTGGAGCTGAGAGCACATGTACACAGTGTTAGTGTGTGTATGCTCTCATTCCTCTCTCCTGTCAGCATCAACCACCTGATTCTGTGTGTTACCCATGTGCAGAGAGCAGCCACTGCAGACAGGAGAGGGATGAGAACGTACCAGCACACACTAACACTGTATGAGCCCATCTCCTGCAGTGTCAGTGCGTGCCGGGCTGGGGATTCAAATCAAGCAGCATCTAATGAGAGAGCTGTCAATGAACAGAAGAACTGCAGAGGATTATAATTGAGGGAGAAGATTGGTGCACTGAACCCTTGGTCACACCTAGGGTGCCCCGAGGAACCCACGTTTATATATGAAGTAAAACTGTTTCATTCAAAAAGAAAATAGTAAAATCTGATTTTTATAGAGGCGAAGTCCTGTATATGAACGTATAAGTGGTCTAATTTGAGTTTGGGGGTGACCGACTGTTTAACTGAGAATCCATCAGTGAGCTTGTTCTGAGGGAAAGTTTTAAACTTTTTTAGCTGTTTTTTGCTAAACTCCTCAGTCGATTTATGACCACAAAGTTTGGCTCAATTTTGAAGTGGTCTTTGGTCTTAAATCAGCAAAGAGGAGCTAGAAAAAGACAGATAATTATCTACAACCCCTTCCTTCAGAAGGAGCTCACTGACTGTTTCTTAGATTCTGCAGCCAGCAGTAGACAACGCAACACTATAGAATAAAGAGGTTGCAACATTTTTAATAAAGCCTTATTGCAAAAAAAATATTTTTTTTAGCTTAAAATACACGCATTTAAGTAAAAACAAATGTTCCTGAAGGGGTGCGATTTTGTTAAGTTTAACTTTCAATACTCAGTACTATAACATTAATTTTGCAACTTAATCTTTAGACATCACAATAATACAATATACAGTAACTCATTCTCATTTGCATGCCATCTAAAAAATACTTTATGGGTTTGTTCTTAAAAATATATTACTAATTTCGATATTGACAGATTCTCAACAAACATTTGATAGCTACATAAAAGAATTATCTTTACCAGCGACACTTGGTGCTACCCTGAGAAAGATTACATTTTGCAGTCAGCTTTAACACCCAGCACTAAAGCATCGCATGAGAGATTTGCAATACATTGCTGCAAGTAGAAGAATTCAAGCTCATGTTTATATTCCCAGATATATTGTTTCAACATACTTTGCAACTTATCAGAGAAATATGCTTCTTTCTCCATTTATGAACCACTTCTTCCCCTTTCCTCTGCCTCCTAAAGTCATCGTCAACTCTAAAAAATAAACAGCTCAAATCCTTCTTAGGAAAAGTAAATCAGACTTTCAGGTCACTGAAGTATCAGGTTACAGCTCCTACTAAATTCTATGGACAGGAAGGGGAGTGGAGGAAGGAGGGGCACTCAGCACAGTAAAAGACCAGACAGAAACAGGCAGATCAAGCTGAAGCTTCAAACTAATTTATTTAACTTTAGTGCTGGATTAGCTGCCACGCAGCTCAGTAATGCTGTATAATGTTTGTGTGCTACAGAGAAATAAGAGCAGGAATCCCTCATGTTTATGTGCACTGTGTATGTGAAATATCATAGCAGCTATATTTCATACACTAGTTCAAAGAGAGCTGAACATTAGAGATAGAGTCTGCAAAGGACGGTGCTGGTAAAAAATGAACAAAAATGGTATGTTTGTGGAATCCATTGAGACTGAGCTATATGCACTTTAATGTAACTCACTGTCCATAAAGCATTCCCAAAATCTAGGTTCAGGTTCATATGCGTCCATGAAAAAAAAAAATCAGACTGCATTCAGATGCCATCCGAAGGTTGTCTGTTTTTCACGGTCTGATAGATGGGCAAAGGTGGAGAAACTTTTTTTTTTCTCAGCAGAGAAAAACTGATGAAACTTGGATCAAACTCTGAAGACACTATGATGAAACTCGGACCAAACTCTGAAGACACTCTGATGAAACTCGGACCAAACTTTGAAGACACTCTGATGAAACTCGGACCAAACTCTGAAGACACTTTGATGAAACTCGGACCAAACTTTGAAGACACTCTAATGAAACTCGGACCAAACTCTGAAGACACTCTGATGAAACTCGGAGTTACGCTCACGCCCGGACTGAATGGCGTGAGCGTGATTAGTGATCCCACTGTACCATGAACCGAGGAGTGCCTGGAGGGGCGTAACTAAGTATCAACCCGATCCGACCAAGGTTGCACGGCGGCTTAGTCGACTCCGTGGATCAAGGAGGAACCGAACAGAGGGACCAGGTGCGACTCCAGGTCAGACCCCGGTCACAGTTGTTGACCCACACCGAGGAATGCAGGAACAGGCAGGTTAGACTGGCATACAGGCAGGTGGGTATTGGCAGGTACGGCTGGTATGCAGACAGGTGGGTACTGGCAAGTACGGCTGGTATGCAGACAGGTGGGCACTGGCAAGCACAGCTGGTATGCAGACAGGTGGGCACTGGCAAGCACGGCTGGTATGCAAACAGGTGGGCACTGGCAAGCACGGCTGGTATGCAGACAGGTGGGCACTGGCAAGCACGGCTGGATGGCAGACAGGGAGATTCTGGCAAGCACGTCTGGAGTGCAGACAGGGAGGTACTAGCAGGTTGGAGCGCAGGCTGGATAGGGTCCAGTACAGACTGGGAGACAGGTACAGAGCCGCAGATGCGGTAGACAAGCAGAGTAAAACGAAACCGCCGGAGCGGTGGACAAGGCAGAGCACAGCGGAACCGCCAGAGCGGTGGGTAAGTCAGAGCAGAGAGAAACCGCCGGAGCGTTGGGCAAGTCAGAGCAGAGCGAAACCACCGGAGCGGTGGGCAAGTCAGAGCAGAGCGAAACCGCAGGTGCGGTGGACAAGGCAGAGCAGAGCGGAACCGCCGGAGCGGTGGGTAAGTCAGAGCAGAGAGAAACCGCCGGAGCGGTGGGCAAGACAGAGCAGAGAGAAACCGCAGGTGCGGTGGACAAGGCAGAGCAGAGCGGAACCGCCGGAGCGGTGGGTAAGTCAGAGCAGAGAGAAACCGCTGGAGCGGTGGGCAAGTCAGAGCAGAGAGAAACCGCCGGAGCAGTGGGCAAGACAGAGCAGAGCAAAACCGCAGGTGCGGTGGACAAGGCAGAGCACAGCGGAACCGCCAGAGCGGTGGGTAAGTCAGAGCAGAGAGAAACCGCCGGAGCGTTGGGCAAGTCAGAGCAGAGCGAAACCGCCGGAGCGGTGGGCAAGTCAGAGCAGAGCGAAACCGCAGGTGCGGTGGACAAGGCAGAGCAGAGCGGAACCGCCGGAGCGGTGGGTAAGTCAGAGCAGAGAGAAACCGCTGGAGCGGTGGGCAAGACAGAGCGGAGCGAAACCGCAGGTGCGTTGGACCAGGCAGAGCAGAACAGGGCTGAAGGTGCAGGCAGAGAGGACAGGGCTCTGTTCACATGGAACAGACTGGAAAATGCAGGAAGATGGCTAGAACATAGGAGGTGGATAAGGAGGAAGGGAAAAGGGACAAGCAGAACCAGATACACACAAGGTACTTACTATGAAGTAGCGAGTGGACACAAAACTCACAAACTGAAGTACAGAGACAATGAGTTGGAGTTAAGTGCAGGTTCAGATACTGCAGGAAAAGGGAAGGTATGGACATAGAGAAAAACAGGTAACAGGCTAGGATACAGTTCAGACAGGAACTGCTACTGAAATGAGATACAAGAACAAGCCTGGGTATACAGCCCCCACAGAGGCGGAACAGACTAGAAGTCACAGATAACAGGTCTGGGTATGCAGCCCCCAGAGATGGCGGAGACGGACAAGAAGTTACAGATAACAGGTCTGGGAATACAGCCCCCAGAGTGGCGGAAACAGACTAGAAGTCAGAGATAACAGGACAGGACCTGGCAATACAGTTGCAAAGACAAGGGGTTTAAATATCCAGAGACTCACAGCAATAGGCTGGAGACGCATTAGGGGTGCGCCCACAGCAGCTATAAGAATCAGGAAGTGACGGGGCCGCCGCCCTAAGCAGTCAGTCAAGAGAAATGCACATAGCATGAACTGGAGCAGGGATTGCAGACTGGACTGACAGGTAAGATTGCGGTCTTGCATAGTGGGAGGTGGTGCACTATGCAAGCACTACGCCAGGGATGTAACACTCGGACCAAACTCTGAAGACACTCTGATGAAACTCGGACCAAACTCTGAAGACACTCTGATGAAACTCGGACCAAACTCTGAAGACACTCTGATGAAACTTGGACCAAACTTTGAAGACACTCTGATGAAACTTGGACCAAACTCTGAAGACACAGTGATCAAAAATGCTGATGAAACTTAGACTGATTTTCTCATATGAGAAAATCGCTGACATGTGCCTGAGTCCTAAGCCTGGGTTTTTACATGAAGTTTGAATGGTGGCGGTGTGCCAAGAACTGTGTGGCAAAACCACTCGGTATTTGCTACAGTTTATATGAGGACTTACTGCTAAATTGTGGCAAATGAGAGGTGGTTTTGCTCCATTGTTTTAGGCAACATGGCACTTCACCACCTAAATAATGGCAATCTGCACGGCCCTATTGGATAACACTGGCCCGAGCGCAATCCGTTTTTTTTTCATGGACAGCACTCGGACCAAAAATACGGTCGTGTGTACGAGCCCTTACTCTAATTGCATAAACAGCTACACCACTACAGTAGTTCGAAATCCCTGCTATATATCCCATCAGCATTGTGGTTTAGTACACCGGAGTCTTAACCCACAGGAACAGATGGCTCTTCTATCACATCATGTGGCCTCAGTCACATCCCTCTTTCCAGCTGCAAGTTATTATGCAATAGCGACACATAGAGGGCAATTCATCAAAGTTTTTTTTAGCAGAAAACTGCATAAAACACTTTGAAAAGTTTTACACGGAGTAGCACAAAAGGTTGTGACTTTTGGAGGGAGGGATGAGTTACGCCTACCCATCAAATTCATTAAAAGTGCAGGTGTTTTTTACACCAGAAATGCAACTCTTAGGCTGTGTGCCCACGTAGCGTTTTTCAAGCGTATATGCTGCGGAATTTCCGCAGCGTAAACGCTTGAAAAACGCATGTATATCCGCACCCCATGGTCCCCAATGGCATTCCGCAATGTCAATGCCCATGCTGCGGATTTTTCCGCAGCGTATATGCTGCGGTCAAAAATCCGCAGCATGTTCATTAATTTTGCGGAAGCGCAGCGGAATCAATGTGCGGATGGTACCCAGGTCTGGAGGAGAGGAGACTCTCATCCAGACCTGGGTACCAAAGAAAAAGGAAAAAAAAGAATAAAATAAAGTTTATACTTTTCTTCTGATGTTTTCCCTCCGTCGCGCTGTTGTCTGAAGGACCTGCCACGTCATTGAGTCATGTGACCCACCACATGACTCAATGACGTCACCGCAGGTCCAGCACACAACAGCGTGAGCCGCTCAAGACTCCGGACGGGGCAGAGAATGCATCGGAAGGTGAGTATAAAGTTTATTTTTTTAATTTTTACCATTCTGAACAAGTTGTCAAGCACTTTTCCAAGTGATGCTTGGAGAAGTGCTTGATAACCCGCATGCGGAAATGCATGCAAAGACGCCTCACAAACGCTTCTACCTGCCGGGAAAACCGCATGTAATATCCGCATGCGATTTTCCCGCCAGGGAGAAGCGTAAAAAATATGCTTCAGGTCCGCAACGTGGGCACATAGCCTTAGTCCTGACTTGAGTAACACTTTTAACAAGGCGCACAAAGGCGTATGCCATCGAGAAGATGTGTCAAATTCATTAACCCCTTTATGACCTATGACGTATAGATACGCCTCTCCTTCTTTGGTGCGGGCTCCGGCATTGAGCCCGCATCTTTCCCAGCACATGACAGCTGACTTGATCAGCTGTCATGTGCCCCTAACACGATGCCACCCACGGCTGTTAACATGTTAAATGCCGCTGTCAATCTCTGACTGCGGCATTTAACATGAAAATGAACGTGCCTGAGATCAAAAGATTGCAGCTTCAGATCTCCTAAGTCCTAAGGAGACTATTGAAGCAAGTAAAGAAGTGTAAAAAAAAATAAAAAGCTCAAATCACCCCCCTTTGCCCTATTCAAAATAAAATAAAGAAGAAAAAAAACACATGCTTGGTATCGCCGTGTTCAGAATCGCCTGATCTATCAAAATATAAAAATAATTAATCCAATCAGTAAACGGTGTAACGAGAAAAGGAATAAAAATACTAGAATTATAGTTTTTTGGTCACCACCACATTGCAATAAAATGCAAAAAAAATCATATCTACCCAAAAATGGTATAAATTTTAAAAAAGTCAGCTCTGTGTGCAAAAAATAAGCCTTCACCCAGCATCAGATCACGAAAAAATAAAGACACTACGGGTCTCGGAAGATGGCACTTTTTTTTTTTTTTTTTTTTACAAACTTCGGATTTTTTTTTCACCAATAAAAAAGAAGCTATACATGTTTGGTATCTGCAAACTCGTAATGACCCCGGAAATCATAAAGTCAGGTCACTTTTAGCATTTAGTGAACATGGTAAAAAAAATTTAAAACACTTTTTTTGCCATTTCACTGCACTTGGAATTTTTTTACCGTTTTCCAGCAAGTGGCATGCTCGACGCTTTGTACTCCAGCAAGCACCTCCTTAAGACAGGCGTCGAGCATGTGTGTGTGTGTGTGCGTGTGTGTATGTATGTATGTATGTATGTATGTATGTATATACAGTACAGACCAAAAGTTTGGACACATCTTCTTATTTAAAGATTTTTCTGTATTTTCATGACTATGAAAATTGTACATTCACACTGAAGGCATCAAAACTATGAATTAACACATGTGGGATTATATACTTAACAAAAAAGTGTGGAACAACTGAAAATAGGTCTTATATTCTAGGTTCTTCAAAGTAGCCACCTTTTGCTTTGATGACTGTTTTGCACACTCTTGACATTCTCTTGATGAGCTTCAAGAGGTAGTCACCGGAAATGGTCTTCCAACAATCTTGAAGGAGTTCCCAGAGATGCTTAGCATTTGTTGGCCCTTTTGCCTTCACTCTGCGGTCCAGCTCACCCCAAACCATCTCGATTGGGTTCAGGTCTGGTGACTGTGGAGGCCAGGTCATCTGGCGTAGCACCCCATCACTCTCCTTCTTGGTAAAATAGCTCTTACACAGCCTGGAGGTGTGTTTGGGGTCATTGTCCTGTTGAAAAATAAATGATGGTCGAACTAAACGCAAACCGGATGGAATAGCATGCCGCTGCAAGATGCTGTGGTAGCCATGCTGGTTCAGTATGCCTTCAATTTTGAATAAATCCCCAATAGTGTCACCAGCAAAGCACCCCCCACACCATCACACCTCGTCCTCCATGCTTCATGGTGGGAACCAGGCATGTAGAGTCCATCCGTTCACCTTTTCTGCGTCGCACAAAGACACGGTGGTTGAAACCAAAGATCTCAAATTTGGACTCATCAGACCAAAGCACAGATTTCCACTGGTCTAATGTCCATTCCTTGTGTTCTTTAGCACAAACAAGTCTCTGCTCCTTGTTGCCTGCCCTTAGCAGTGGTTTCCTAGCAGTTATTTTACCATGAAGGCCTGCTGCATAAAGTTTCCTCTTAACAGTTGTTGAAGAGATGTGTCTGCTGCTAGAACTCTGTGTGGCATTGACCTGGTCTCTAATATGAGCTTCTGTTAACCTGCGATTTCTGAGGCTGGTGACTCGGATAAACTTATCCTCAGAAGCAGAGGTGGCTCTTGGTCTTCCTTTCCGGGGGCGGTCCTCATGTGAGCCAGTTTCTTTGTAGCGCTTGATGGTTTTTGCAACTGCACTTGGGGACACTTTCCAAGTTTTCCCAATTTTTCGCACTGACTGACCTTCATTTCTTAAAGTAATGATGGCCACTCGTCTTTCTTCACTTAGCTTCTTTTTTCTTGCCATAATACAAATTCTAAAAGTCTATTCAGTAGGACAATCAGCTGTGTATCCACCAGACTTCTGCACAACACAACTGATGGTCCCAACCCCATTTGTAAGGCAAGAAATCCCACTTATTAAACCTGACAGGGCACACCTGTGATGTGAAAACCATTTCCGGTGACTACCTCTTGTAGCTCATCAAGAGAATGCCAAGATTGTGCAAAGCAGTCATCAAAGCAAAAGGTGGCTACTTTGAAGAACCTAGAATATAAGACATGTTTTCAGTTGTTTCACACTTTTTTGTTAAGTATATAATTCCACATGTGTTAATTCATAGTTTTGATGCCTTCAGAGTGAATGTACAATTTTCAAAGTCATGAAAATACAGAAAAATCTTTAAATGAGAAGGTGTGTCCAAACTTTTGGTCTGTACTATATATATATATTATATATATATATATATATATATATATATATATATACAGTACAGTGTGAATGTACAATATATTTATATAGGTTAACAGCAGCTCAGATTAGAGACCAGGTCAATGCCACACAGCGTTCTAGCAGCAGACACATCTCTACAACAACTGTTAAGAGGAGACTTTGTGCAGCAGGCATTCATGGTAAAATAGCTGCTAGGAAACCACTGCTAAGGACAGGCAACAAGCAGAAGAGACTTGTTTGGGCTAAAGAACACAAGGAATGGACATTAGACCAGTGGAAATCTGTGCTTTGGTCTGATGAGTCCAAATTTGAGATCTTTGGTTCCAACCACCGTGTCTTTGTTCGACGCAGAAAAGGTGAACGGATGGACTCTACATGCCTGGTTTCCACTGTGAAGCATGGAGGAGAAGGAGGTGTGATGGTGGACAGTGTCACCAGCAAAGCACCCCCACACCATCACACCTCCTCCTCCATGCTTCACGGTGGGAACCAGGCATGTAGAGTCCATCCGTTCACCTTTTCTGCGTCGCACAAAGACATGGTGGTTGGAACCAAAGATCTCAAATTTGGACTCATCAGACCAAAGCACAGATTTCCACTGGTCTAATGTCCATTCCTTGTGTTCTTTAGCCCAAACAAGTCTCTTCTGCTTGTTGCCTGTCCTTAGCAGTGGTTTCCTTCTGGTGGACTTTTTTGGACTCTGAACAAATGTTTCAGCAACAAGTTGTTTATTATCTTCTGTACAGACTGTTTTGGGTCGACCAGTTTTTGGAGCATTAAGGATTGAGCCAGTGGCATTTAATTGGTCACGAATGCGGTAAATGGTTTGTCTCTTTGGGGCTTGAGTACCAAATGTTTCAACCCAATTTGCTCTAACGGTTCCAGCATTTTGAGATTTCCAATACTCTGTTAAAATTCATTTTCTTTTATCTATATATAAATTATTTGCCATTATGTGTTATCTGAATTATCAGAAATTTCACTCCAAGATTATCAGATTCCACCTTTCATTTTTCAAAGAGTCTGTGAGGAATGAAAAGTGGAATCTGATTGGTTGCTAAGGGCAACTGAGCCAGTTTCAGTTTACACCATGTTTGATAAATCTCCCCCTTCATAACCTTATTACACTTTCTGTCCACCTACTTTTGGACCACCCTGTGATATATATATATATATATACATACATACATACATATATACACAACTAATTTTATATATTTCACTTATAATGAGCTTTCACACTCCTCTAGCCAACATTAACTTTTAGGCATCATGATACACACTGTACAAAAACACAAGCTCAGCCTTATGCATGTATAACCAACTCATCAGGCATACAACTTAACCATGTCTCTTTAGGGACTGCGACATATTCCGCACAGGTTTAGTACTCACATATAAGGCCAACCAGCAGCTTACATGGACGAGCCTGTGTGTCACCCAGGGAGATATAGGGGGGACTCGGTACCCGGGCCTTTTACCTTGCTTAGGATGTCACGGCAGTCGGCTCCCGGGCCCGTATTCTGGGGTCTCTCTTGAAAAAGGGGGTTTTAGTGTATAGTTTGTTTCGTGACGTCACCTGTGGTTTCCGGTAATGGTTACCGGCGCTGCTGCAGACCTCCGGGGGTGATGGAGTGGCAGCTGGGATGTTTCTGCTCCCCACAGGCGGAGCAGACCCCCGGGGCAGAGTTGATGGAAGGATGCAGGTGAAAGATGGCCAGGTCAAGGGGAATGATGGACACGCACACAGGGGGTTCGCTTCAGTACCTTTACTGGAGTAACGGAAGGTATGGTCCAGGGTACTTGCTAGGAAGGGTGCACTTCAGGACTTCTCCCCAGTGAGCGGGTATAAAGCCTCCTGATCCGTGTCTCCCTCTCTCTAAGCTTCTAGCCAGCCTGAAACTTGGCCTAGCTTCTGTGTCGTGTTGCTCTCTCACCTGACCGCTTGGTAGTAGGACCTTTCTTTGGCAACCACTATCTCTGGACGCCGGGGCCTTCGTGGTTCCTAGTCCGGTTATTGCTGGTAGCTTCAGGATGACCAGGGGTCTGGAAGCCTCCTGGTAAGCCGGTTGTCCCTACTGGGTATAGAGGACCCTGTAGGTGTGGACCCGGTGTCCGGTTTGTGTCTTGGGGTGAGCCTATGATGCTCCTCTGCCCCCTCAACTCTTTTCTCCTTTCCTCTTTGCCTCCGGCCACACTCGGGGCCCTCAATTCAGCAGCAGACGTGCTGCGTCTTCACTGCTCTCAGTGCCAGCACGCTCTCCCACTTTCTGCTCTGTCTGAACTGACTAACTGACTGCCTAACTCCACCCTCCATATATATATCCCTATCAGGGCTCCCTCTGGTGGTATGAGGTGGAAGGGTGGAGGTGTCGGCATGTAATGAGGGCCTCTTGTGGAGAAGTCCATCCATGCACCCTTTTGGGTCCTGTGATACCTGTGGTAGCAGGGTGCCACACCTGCGGCACCCAAAACCCTTCAGATGAATTAGCAAGTTTCTGTGACTTCTTTTTGTAGCTCTCAATAGGTGCAAGACTTGTTGAAATCCAATGGAGCAGTGTAATTGCACAGGTACATGTATTTTAACTCTTTATGACCCAGGGAAGATAATAGACATAACAAAGAGGAGGGGGGAGCCTAAATGAAAACAGAAATTAGATCTAATTCTCAATACATAAGAAAAGAGCTCACATCTGCGAATCTTGGCAACCTGACAGTGGCTCATATGGTCACATTGTTGCTCTCTTCAAATGCATGGGAAATAAATGATTAAACTATGAAGTTACAACTAAAAGTGAAATACATATATAAAAATCTTCTGCTTCTACTGACATAAAATTTTACTGTTACATATTTACAGTTATCATTGCTTAAAGGGGTTGTCTGATTCGGAAAATCTATTTTGATATACCCCATTAAGGAATTCTGAATATTGAGGGAACGTCATCCCTTAGTCAGAATGAAGGACGCTCTGGAGGACCTGTCCCATCCTACATTGCACAGACATCCTATTGGTTTGAATGGACAGAGAATACTTAATTTCCCCTGTGGTGGCGCTGCAGGGAAACTGAACACATACTGCCAAGTTTCCATCCAGAGATCTCAAAATCGGGGCTCTAGAACCCCAAGAATGGGGCTCCTGAGCACTATGTGGAATGGAGAAGGGGTGTGCATGCTCGACCACCACATCATTCATTGTCTATGGGACTGGCGGAAATAGCCAAAAGCTGAACTTGGCAGTCCCGTACACAATGAATGGAGTGGAGGTTGAGTATGAACATCTCCGCTAAATGCAGGACGGGGCTGCAGAATCCCATTCTTGGAGTTACAGAGCCCTGAACTCGGGATCGCTGGCAGTCAAAGCAGTCGGACCCCCTGTGATGAGAAGTTATCCTACAAATATTAGGGGATAGAGGATAACTTATTTTCTTGGGATTTACTCTTTAAAAGTCGGTCACAGTTAGAGATGAGTAAACCTGAACTTAAAAGTCTGGGGTTCGTACCGGATGATGCTAAACCCTGAACATGGACTTCTACCAGAAGTCCATTTTAATGTTCGGAGTTCTGGGGAAGTCCAGGAAGGGAGGGAGAGAGAGAGGGAGATTTCTAGCTCCAAAGTTCGAGTCCATATTGTTTTCATTGGGATTCAGGTTCAAGTTCAAGTTCGGGTACAGTTCTTATACTCAAATCAAACTAAAGTTCGGGTTAGGTACCAGAACCCGAACTTCCACGGGTCAGCTCATCCCTAGTCACAGGTGATTGAAGAGAAGTTTACTATCCATTCATCCATATGTGTCATGGGTGTGTCAGTTGTGACAGACTGTTACGGGTCCGGGTGGTGGACCCTCTGTGCTTCGGTGCAAGGAGGGCCCAGAGGGGCGTGACTAAGTGCCTACTCGGCCTGACCAAGGTCGCACGGCGGCTCAATCGACTCCGTGAACCAGGGAGGGACCGAGCAGGTGGACCAGGTGCCACTCTGGGACCGACCTTGTGTGAGAGCAGGTGACTCCCACGGGTCAGATGGCAGGAACTGACCGTTACAGCGGATGAGCACGGCAGGAAGGCTGATGGGTGGTCCGGGTAGTTAAGCAGGCTGGTTCGGCAGATAGCCAGGCAGGTGCTCCAGCTAGGCTGGCTGGCGGGCACAACAGGTAACAGGCAGGTGCTTCCAGGTAAGCAGGCTGGCGGTGCGCGCCACAATAGCAGGGAAGCGGGAGGACGCCGGACCTGGACCGCGGCAGTGAGGGGAACGGCGTCTCTGCCTGGCAGGAGACAGAGACTCCGATGTTACACAGACAGTTGCCCTGCAGTTGGTTGCAGGAGATCTCTTCATTTGGCATTACAGACACCTTCATAGAATTTGTCTTACTCTAGGACCCAGCGGCAACCTCCCTCCTGCTCTAATTAACACCCTGGCCTGGGTGTTTAAATACTTTCAGTTGGCTATAGGGGGGCGCCGGTGATCTTCACATGACCCTTGTGAAGGCTTGGAGCTGTTGCAGTCTGCTTACTTCCTCTCTGGTGCTAAGAGGCCGTGTGTGTAATCTCTCTGAAGTCGGCTCAAGCTAAGTTACTTCCCCCATGTCTGTCTCCCTTGTTGTCTTTAGTTGTTAGTGGGGACTGACTAGTGCTCATCCCCCCTTCTATATCCAGGACCCAGCTCTAGGGAAAGAGTTTGAGGTTCCTGTGCGGTAATTGGTGAAGAACCAATATAGGGACAGTAGGGGAGACAGGATGATATCAGATCAGCCTAGGAGGTCTTCACTCCTCCTTTTCCTGGTGTCTGGGCTCCCTGCCCCTCATCACTTCGTGTTGCACTTAGCCTTTCCTACACCTTGCGAGACATTATGTTGCGGTACGAGGAGAATTGATTTTCCCTTAGGGCTTTTTTACCTTTCCGGTACCACAGTCATCACACACTAAACTCACTAATCCTACACTTCGCTGCGGTCCGCAGAACTACTCTAAGCTTCTTGTAATTTGCATTTTGTTGCTATGATCAGATTTGACACTTGGTTACCATTCTCTATTAGTTCAACAAAATTCTTCACCTGAATATATTTCTAGCAAAATCTGACTAATATTGCAGCATGATATTAGGAGTGGCATGGAGAACAAGCTGTCGTTGGTTTTAGCCTTACCAGCTGCCAGCAAGGTGCCAAATCAGCTTTTAAAGGGGTTTTCCAGTTTCTCCCTGACTGCAGCTTGAGTCTTTACTCACTGTCCTCAGGTCCAGCCCTGAGTCTCCGCCATTGCTTCTTGTGTCTATTATTGCTCAACGTCACATCCGCAGCGCTAACATCAGATCTACAGCACAAATGGTTTTGTAGGAGACTTCAAAGTGCAGAGTGTATAGCAGCCTTCTGAAAAAAAATATTTCCCCTAACCTCAACCCTATTTACTGGTCACGGTCCTTCGGGAGGCAATGGTTTTTAGAGAAGATTTTCTAAATCTTCCAGGACTGCTGGAAGTCTTCAATTTTTCACAGGAGACTCCTAGATATTCAAGGACAGTGGGCATTTAGGATTATATCTCACAGTCTAGCTGCTATGGACACAGTGTCCTAATAACTGTGGTCATCTCGGTGGAGCCATCAGGTACTATGTCCAACGATTCAGACTTTATTAGGGCAGGAGTGTCAGTAAGGTGAAAGAATAGAAGATACAATGAAGAGTGCAAGTCTTAAAAAAAGAATATGGAATTTGACTGTTTAACTAGTCAGAATGTTAGTAAGATAAGTGGTAATGAGCATGTGCAGTAGGAAGCTCCTTCACACTCCTTTCATGTATAAGAAGATGTGCTCTCTGAGGATATTCTGATCTAATACTGGATATAGCAAGAGTGCTGAGGTAAGAAGAGGCTGCTCACACTGCTGACCAACCTGTCTATCTGATCTGATACTGCAGATACCAGGAGTGCTGAGAAGAAGAGGCTGCTCACACTGCTGTCCTCCCTGTCTATCTGATCTAATAATGGATATAATAAGAGTTTTGAGGTAAGAAGAGGCTGCTCACACTGCTGTCCACCCTGTATATCTGACCTGATACTGCAGATACCAGGAGTGCTGAGAAGAAGAGGCTGCTCACACTGCTGTCCTCTCTGTCTATCTGATCTAATAATGGATATACTAAGAGTGTTGACGTAAGAAGAGGCTGCTCACACTGCTGTCCATCCTGTCTATCTGATCTAATATCAGAGCTACCAAGGGTGCTGAGGTAAGAATAGACTGCTCATACTGCTGCCCACCCTGTCTATCTGATCTAATACTGGAGGTACCAGCGGCGCTGGGGTAAGTAGAGGCTGGTCACACTTATATTCACCCTGTCTATTTGATCTAATATCAGAGATACCAAGGGTGGTGAGGTAAGGAGAGTCTGTTCACACTGCTGTCCACCCTGCCTGATCTAATACTAGAGATACCAGGAGTGCTGAGGTAAGAATAGGCTGCTCACACTGCTTTCCGTCCTGCCGTCCTGTCTTTCTAAATGCAAAGTGGCTGCTGTGACCTGGAGCTAGGTTGACATTATGCAATATAGAATATCTTCAGGTTACCGCAGTGGAGTCCGAGGCTGTCAGGGTTGCAAGCCCAGCAGCAGAGAACCAACCCGCGAGGGATTTCAGGTCCCTTGGCCTAAGAAGCCTGGAGGCTCCGCCACACAGAGGGACCAGTACAGCACGGAGAAGCAAAAGGTACCTAAGGCCCGAGTCGCAAGCCATACAGGCGAAGTACACAGCCAGCTCAGGGACGTGGGCTATTACACCACGAAAAGGGGGATAGTCAGCAAGGGCAGAGAGAGAACGGTAGGCCTTCACACTCACCCTGACCAGTGGGGCTTGCCCGAATGCTCTCAGACACCCAGGCCCATTCCTACCCGGTACTCCTGTTGGGTCATTAGTAATACCTACAATAAAGACCCTGGACTGTTTGAAGCGGACTCTGAACTCTTATTATTGCGGCCTGCACTATCACCCCCAGCATTCACATACGCTGCCCTGAGGCTACACTCTTCCCGTGGGGAGTTATCCTATCCCTGTGCTGCACACCAACATCAGCCTCAGCAGTCTGCCTTGCAGCGGCGGTCATCCCTGACCGCAATCCACAGGTGGAATAGTCGGACATTCATAACTCTACAAATAGACTGCCACAGCATTTGGTCTGACCACCCTGAGCCATGGGATCGGGTTGCCACTACTACCCCCATCATCGAACTGAAGCCCGGTTCCGGGTGCCCCACGGCCCAGGGGGCGAGTCAGCTTTTGGCGTAGTCGGCAGGATTGTGACCAACCCGCCACAAACGGGTATTGCGTGCCTGAGAGACTTTATACTTACCTGAGTGAAGTTTCCCGCCATTCGGGGCCATTTCCCGCCAATTGGAGCCGTTTCCCGCCATCGGGCGCCATCTTCGGGACGCCGCGCGGGAAGAAGAGGGGCGTGGACGTCAAAAAAGCGCGAGACCTGAAGCCCCGCCCTACGCTGAGACGCTGCGCAAGGTCCTGGAAGGAGATCCAGCGGACGCCGACGTCATCACCCCGCGACGCAAGGTCCTCACCCAGAGAATCGCGAGCGGAGCCGCGGCCTACAGAAGAGGATCGCCGGAAGGTAGGCCACGGTTAACTAAGGGGGAGGAAGATGTCGGACGCGGATGGACCTTCTACCACCAGCGTGGCTGCAGCAGCGGTGATGCCGTTCTCCATGCCCTACATTCCCGGAGCAGCCTGGCTGCCCCAATACTCAGGGGAATCCCATACATTAACTGACTTTAAGGAAAGACTGCACAGTTTATTTAAAGTTTATCCCCTGACAGAAGAACAGAAAGTGAGCATTCTGACGGGGCAGCTAACCGGTGCAGCCCAGCGGGAAGTGAAATCATGGTCAGATGAGGAGAAAAGGACTGTAAAGGACAGTAAAGGACATTCTGACCCGGCTGCGGAGTACCTTTGATACCCGTACCTCAGCGGAAATCAAAATGCGGTTTTATGGATGTAAGCAGAGAGCTCAAGATAGCATCAGAGACTATGCCCTAAATTTACAGGAAGCCTTGGGGGCAATTAAGCAAGCTGACCCTGGCAGCGTGCAGGATACCGATAAACTGTTGACTGATCAGTTCATAGAAGGTCTGCTGTCCAGCGCCCACAGAACCCAGCTGCGCCTCATGGCCCTACAGAACCCCGATTGACTTTTGCACAGTTCAAAGATAGGGCCATCCGGGTGCTCCGAGAACCCGCACCAGGTGGCGCTGTAGTTTCCCGGCGCCCTGCCATCACTTACCACCAGAAGGCAGCGCCCTACCCCGCAGACCTTGTGGGGGCAGATGCGCAGGCCCTAAACCCATCCCCGCCTGCAAACCTGCACCATCAGGTCCAAGAACTGACAAAGTGTTGCTGCATTGACCAGGACCGTACAGTCGTTACAGATGGACCCGTCATGACCAATCAAGCTGGCTTCCAGTCCGGAGGATGTCCCGTGGTGTCGACGGAGGAGGATCCCGTCGTTCAGAGGGAGGCCCGCCGATCGTTACACTGAGGATGGACAGCCGATTTGCCGCCGTTGCAGCCAGCCGGGACATGTAGCCAGGTACTGTACTTTAAATGGGTCCGACCTGGGGCAGAGGGCCAACCCCCAGGCATAAGGTCATCAGGCCCGTCTAATTGGCGTGATAAGTACGTAGGGGGACCCCCGGTTTTACCCGTAGTGCTGGACGGTATCCCCATGAGTGCACTGCTGGACACCGGGTCCCAAGTGACTACCATCCCCTATGTACTTTTCAAGCAGTACTGGAGTGACACTGACATAACCCGCTATCCAGACAGTGACTTGAGCATCATCGCCAGCAATGGCCAACCCGTGCCGCAGATGGGGTTCAGAGAGATGACCATTAAGATTGGTAAAGTTGAACTGCCGGCACAGGGAGTGATCATTGTGGACATTGACCGTCGACAAAGTCACCCTAAAATAACCTTGGGTACTAACGTGATTGAAAATTGTCTTTCAGAAGTGATTGTAATTTTGCAGCAGGTGGAGATGAATGCGAGCTCCAGCCAACAGAGGGTCCTCCAGAAGGAGATAAGAGCCCTGATGAGACGGCAACAGGTAGAACTGTCTGGTGGTGAGATCGGTAGCGTGAGGCTGAGTGACCCGTTCCCCATTGCCATGCCTCCCAAAAGTGAAATGATGATCTGGTGTCGGACTGCAATCGGGTTAAGAGGGAGAGACTACCAAGCCATGGAAGAACCCGTGTACTCAGACAGCAGGCCCACCATTTTGACAGCCCGGGTGGTGGTTGATGTCCGCCATGGAAGGGTGCCCGTCCGGATCTTAAACATCGGGGAAAGGGAAGTACACTTGCCCCGGTACGCTACACTAGCCAAATTGTTTGCCGTCGAGCACAATGCTCTCAGGGTCGTGGAACCCTTGCCTCCATCTCCCCCGGTGGAGGGTAATGGCTCCCAGAAACCTAAGGAGGACTGGTGCCAGAAACTCCACGTGGGTGCTGACTCCACTCCCTTGCACCAAAAACAAGGAGCCTACCGGGTGGTTCAGGAGTACGAGAGAATCTTTAGTAAGCACCCGCTAGACTTCGGCAGGGTGAAAGGGGTAGAACACCACATCCCCACGGGAAGCCACCCACCAATAAAAGAGAGATACAGACCTGTACCCCCCGCACATTATCAGAACGCAAAGGGCATGCTGAGAGAAATGAAAGAAGCCGGGGTCATTAGAGACAGCTGTAGCCCCTGGGCAGCCCCCTTGGTTCTGGTAAAGAAGAAAGACGGTACCATGAGAATGTGCGTGGACTATAGACAAATCAATCGTATCACCCATAAAGACGCGTACCCGTTACCTAGGATAGAGGAGTCTTTAGCCGCACTAAAATCAGCTAATTTCTTCTCTACTTTGGACCTTACTAGCGGGTACTGGCAGGTTCCTGTGGCAGAGGCTGACAAGGAGAAGACCGCCTTCACCACCCCGATGGTATTGAGTGAATTCAACTGTATGCCATTCGGGCTCTGCAATGCACCCGGGACCTTCCAGAGGCTGATGGAATGCTGTCTAGGGCACCGAAACTTCGAGACGGTCCTACTTTACCTGGACGACGTGATTGTCTATTCGAAGACTTACGAGGACCATCTCAAGCACCTGGCCGAGGTGTTCGAGGCCCTGGCAGGCTTTGGCATGAAAGTGAAACCCTCCAAGTGCCATCTGTTAAAGCCGAAGGTACAGTACCTGGGACACGTGGTGAGTGCAGAAGGAGTAGCCCCCGACCCCGACAAGGTCACAGTAATCAAGAGCTGGCCAAGCCCCTCAAACATCAAAGAAGTGAGGCAGTTCCTCGGGTTGGTAGGCTACTACCGAAGGTTCATCCCCGGGTTCACAAAGGTGGCAGCTCCAATGCAGGATCTCCTGATAGGCCAGTCTAAATCCAGAAGCCAAAAGCCACCCTTCAAGTGGGACAAGCCGGAAGAGGAGTCCTTCCGCCAGTTGAAGATGCCCCTCACAGGGGATGAGATCCTGGCCTACCTCGATTATGGGCAGTCTTTTATCCTCCACACAGATGCCAGTAATGTGGGGCTGGGAGCCGTACTGTCACAAAACCAACAGGGCAGAGAAAGGGTGATCGCGTACGCCAGCCGGAAGCTGAGGCCCACCGAGAGAAACCCAGAGAATTACAGCTCCTTCAAGCTAGAATTCTTGGCAGTGGTGTGGGCCGTCACAGAACAGTTTAAGCATTACCTGGCCTCCGCAAAGTTCACCGTGTACACGGACAACAACCCGTTGACACACCTGGACAATGCAAGACTAGGTGCCCTAGAACAGCGGTGGATGGCCCGGCTATCCAATTATGACTTCACAATCAAATACCGGGCAGGCAGGACCAAAGCCAACGCAGATGCCCTATCAAGAATGCCCCACCTACCTGAAGGAGAAGAAGACTCGGAAGAGCTGGAGGAAGTAGAGCTCCCTGCGTTCCACCGTTATGGGGCCACTCAGTATTCTCACCGGGTAAGAGACAAAAACTTGACCACCGTCATGTTCAACCCCTTACCCCACCACGGCTGGGCTGAAACGCAAGATAGTGACCCTGCAGTTCGCCTGGTGAAAGACCTGTTAACCCAGGCAGACGCTAGCCCTGGCCCGGACGCTCCAGAGGAAGCCAAGCAGTTATGGAAGGAGAAAAACAGGCTATTCCTCTAAGAAGGTAAGCTGTGCAGAAGGCTTGTCAACCACCGGACGCACGAGCTGACCTGGCAGTTAGTGGTCCCGAGACGGGATGCAGCAATGGTCCTGGAGGCCTACCATGACAGAGCGGGACACTTCGGGTGGAAGAAACTGGAGTTCCTACTGAGAGAGCGGTTCTACTGGTTCGGTATGAGAGAGGCCATTGAGAAGTGGTGCAGGGACTGCGGCCCATGTCACCTCAGAAGGAACGACCGTACCAGCCAGAAGACACCCTTGAGGCCCATCGTCACCAGGCAGCCTCTTGAGCTGGTAGCTCTGGACCATGTGAAGTTGGCTCCAAGCCAGTCCGGCTACACCTATGCCCTCACGATTGTGGACCATTACTCCCGGTTCTTGGTGGTGGTCCCGGTTAAAGACTTGACAGCCCAAACAGCGGCCAGAGCCTTCCAACAACACTTCTGCCGTCAACACGGGTATCCGGAACAGGTCTTGACAGATCAAGGTCCAGCATTTGAGGCGGAAGTCTTCCAGGAGTTCTGCAACCTCTATGGCTGTAGGAAGATTCGGACAATGCCTTACCACCCGCAAACCAACGGGCTGTGTGAATAATATCATCATTGATCTCCTCAAGACGTTGCCCCTGGAAGAACGCAGCCTGTGGCCGGAGAAGCTGCCAGACCTGATAGACTTGTACAACCATATCCCGGTGAATGCTACCAACTGCACCCCGGCTTACCTGATGCGAGCAAGACCAGGTAAGCTGCCTATGGACCTGGAGATGGGAGTCCTGACACCCGAGGACACCTCCCCAGATGCGGACTGGGATACGGAATGGCGGCTACAGTACAAGAAGGTACAGGAGAGTGTGGAGAGGAGTCTGGCTCAAGCAAGAGAAAAGCAAGAGAAAAGCAAGAGAGGCTCTTCAACCAACACGTCCCTGCTGGTCCCCTGGATCTGGTGAGCAGGTCCTGAAGCGGAAGAGAAGGCTTCACAAACTGGATGACCAGTGGGAGAGGGACTCGTACACAGTACTGCCGTCCAACCACGACAACCCGAAGGTATGTGTAATTACCAAGGATGGAGGAGAAACCACTAGCACTGTCTCCAGAGACCACCTAAAACGGTGCCCCGAGCAACTTCAGAGTCCAAGAGAAGATCAAGATGACCTTGAACCCGCAGAGGACAAGGAAGAAATGGTCAGCACCGTTCTCGGAGAGTTCCCCCGGTCATGGACTCGGATAAATGATGCCATAGTGGTACCCGTCCTACACTTCCTTCAGCCTACCCAGCAGGAGCCTACAGGAGAGCAGGAAGAACAAGAAGAACAAGCAGCCCCGGAGGCAGAAGAACCCATGCCGGCAGCCCAGGAGAGTCAACCCTCTGCTGACAGTGAGCCTGCCATGCCTGCGGTAAACCAAAGGACCCGCAGACAGCTGCTTGCCCTGCCTGTAAACCCAGCTAGTAGCTGTACCATAAATGCTAGTGGGGAAAGCCAGGTTAGACCACCACCAGACAGTGGCTTACGCAGGTCAACCCGGATCACTAGGGGTCAAATACCAGCTCGCTGGAAAATCTGAATGCAAAGTATGTAGTTAATGTTTATACTTGTTACCTGGTTACTAATACTGTTTTCTAGTTTTTCCTAGTACAATGGACTGACAGGTCATGGACACTGAATGGCCGGAACAGAGATGTAGATAGTTGCACTTGGTGCCCTCTTTCGAAGATGATCATGGAAGAAAAACCTGTCCGACGTGGCCCTCTTGTGGTCCAAAGTAGGTAGCTCAGCCTTGCCGCCACGCCCAAGGCCAGGAACTTGGGGTTTATAGGGACAGGTCCCCACACTGTGGAAAACTTCACCTTGTTGGGTGATATGGACACCCGGTCACGGAAGCGCCGTGACCTTAAGGACAAAATGTACTTGTATATATGTTATGTTATTATTTATACCCTGTATTTGTGTTTCCTGTTTAGTCCCGGAGTACTAAATTTTACTAGGGGGAATGTGTCACCCCAGGCCTGGATGCCACAAATATTAAAGGCTGTGTCTGAGAGCAGGAGGGAGGTTCCCTGGTCAGGGACAATTAGCATACAGCACCTCCTGTCCCAGGCCAGTAGGGGGAGCTGGCTGCCCCTATAAAAGCTGGAACTGAGGGCAGGGTTAGAGAGAACTGGACGACCTAGCTCAGGACTGAGACTAGTCCCAGAGAAGAGGGACAGTTCAGCTGTAGCCGAGGAGTCCGTGAGGCAGAGGAGAAGCTGCGAGCCAGGGACAGAGGCGACGAGAGGCGGTCCTGGCCGAGAGAACTACACTACCGGACATTGGGGTCCGAGGCTGTCAGGGTTGCAAGACAAACAGCAGAGAACCAACCCGCGAGGGATTTCAGGTCCCTTGGCCTAAGAAGCCTGGAGGCTCCGCCACACAGAGGGACCAGTATAGCACGGAGAAGCAAAAGGTACCTAAGGCCCGAGTCGCAAGCCATACAGGCGAAGTACACGGCCAGCTCAGGGACGTGGGCTATTACACCACGAAAAGGGGGATAGTCAGCAAGGGCAGAGAGAGAACGGTAGGCCTTCACACTCACCCTGACCAGTGGGGCTCGCCCGAATGCTCTTAGACACCCAGGCCCATTCCTACCCGGTACTCCTGTTGGGTCATTAGTAATACCTACAATAAAGACCCTGGACTGTTTGAAGCGGACTCTGAACTCTTATTATTGCGGCCTGCACCATCACCCCCAGCATTCACATACGCTGCCCTGAGGCTACACTCTTTCCGTGGGGAGTTATCCTATCCCTGTGCTGCACACCAACACCAGCCTCAGCGGTCTGCCTTGCAGCAGCGGTCATCCCTGACCGCAATCCACAGGTGGCGTAGTCGGACATTCATAACTCTACAAATAGACTGCCACAGCATTTGGTCTGACCACCCTGAGCCACGGGATCTGGTTGCCACTACTACCCCCATCATCGCACTGAAGCCCGGTTCCGGGAGCCCCACGGCCCAGGGGGCGAGTCATTTGCATTCTAGGACAGTGCGATTACCATAGTTAATTGAAGGGTATTTGAAAATTTCTTCTTATTAAATGTTCTTTTTTTTCTATTCCTGGAGAACCTCTTCAATTGGGATTTCCTATAAGAATACATTTTTTGTATACCTTCTATTATGGCACAATGACATCATAGAGGTGTGTGCCCCACTTGGAATTCCCTATTTTAAACCAAAGTGTCGATGCATTAAGAAGCTGTGGTTCTTGTAATGGCACACTCAGTTTGTCCATGTATTAGTTTGGCCAATTTTGACCTTATTTCTATCGGTAGCTTTAGCAACTGGACTCAAAGCAATCAGTTGATCACATTTCTAAGATACAAGGTCCATGGCACTTGCACCCCCTAAGGTTCTCAGGTGCTAAAGTATTTGCTCATGTCACTGGCTCTGGTCTGTGTTAGCTTCACACAGCCAGGCATATGTCCACAGAACCTTCAGCTCTACTACTTGTGAAATCCCAAACACAAAACTGTCACACCCAAACCTTAATTGCAGGTGTAAATGAAAACCGCGGCCATGGGCCACTTGGAAGACCCGGACTGGAGGGAGAGATTCATCCCACTACTATCCTACAGATCTCTCCGAAAATGAAAGGCCAATATAGGTTTTCCAAATAACTTGACCCAGTCCACACTTATTTTTATTTTCCATGGTAATCACAGCTGTGGCTGTGATTACAATGCACTCCAGCAGTTCAGTATGCTTCTAAGCACATTCTGCGGGATAAATAATGACCCTCGCATATGGTTCCCCTCACTGTCTTACAGAGGGCATTATAACTGTTCTTTAGAAATAATAATAACATGTATTTTATATACTCTAGAAGCTATCAAATATGGTACTTTTTAATTAATTTTACTTCCAAGACATACATTTTATTAGAAATTGTGTAATACTTAACTTCTCCTTTGGAGGTGCTATGGGGAAATTAAACACATGCTGCCAAATTTACCAACTATCTACAGATGATCTGCAGGGTGCCAGTGGACTCAGTCAACAATGAGACACTTTTTAAAAAAAATCCTTTATCTGGCTGTAAGATTATTAGCTGCAGCACCATTCAGCCATGTGCTGAAAATGGAACCGATCAGTAGGAGATTAACCCCTTTATTCTTTACAGCATTTCTACAAGACTGTTAGTGTTCCTTTAACATTATAGATAAGAATGCAGTGCATCCTTACAGTTGACTTGGTTTCCTGAACTAAAACTGACGTATGATGCTCTAAATGTAACACAACTTTGCACATGAAAGGAACAATTTAATATAACGTCCCTATCTTTCAACCTTGTTCTCTGTCATACTCGCTTAGAACTAATAACCTTGTAAGATAACTCTGACGCTCATCACACTCTTGTGTTTCATTTCAATACTACAGGGTCCGAACTTGGCAACGGTCTTCAATTACAATATCTTCTTGATAAAGGGAATTTTCCACCGTGACACAAAGCACTGGTTATTATCTCATCCACTTACCACTCAGGAGGGCATTTCATCTGTCAATAAGTGGAGTGTAATTAAAAATATTTAATTATGGCTACCACCAGTGACCGAGACAGGTGGATCCAGAAAGATTGCAGTGGAGAAAGACTTTGTGACTTTCCAAAAGATAAACATTATCTAAAAGAATTTAAAGGGATTGTACAGATGAGCGGATCAGGCACAATTCGAATTCTCCTGTCCGCTGGGATTTTCTTGGAAAATTCCATTTGAAGATCAGTTGTTCACCACGAATTGAACGCCCCTTAAAAAAAATCCTTATACTCACCTCACCGTTCACCTCTTCCACTCCTCTCCATTACTCATCGCCTCTTCTTATCACTGCCACTTGGCTGAAATACCCTCTCTGATGAAGCCTGGGAGGGATTTGAGCAAGCGCGCGAAAGGTCATAATGTGATTTGAGGACGAGCTGCAGCGATAAGAAGATACGGCAAGGACCAGACAAGTAACAGTGAGGAGTGGAGGGGCCGGAGAGGTGAGCAGTAAGGTGAGTAGAAGGATTTTTTTATTTTTTTACTTTTTGATGGCTCTTTGACATTTCAGAAAAATGGCCACCTTTTTGCTTTAGCCACGCGGATGCAAAATCTACATTCTAGTGAAATCTGATTTTTGTAAAATTCAAGTAGAATTCATTTCCACTTAAATATATATGAGCTTTAAATTTTGTATTACGTTATAGCACTTACTAATATAGTTCTTTTATGTCTGGTGATCTGAAGGTCAATGTCATGTCCCATGATTTGGGAATTATACAGACAATATTATATCATCAATGTTTTGTTGTTATGCTGCCTTACAAAAAGGTTTGCCCCCTTTTAGAAGTCTATCCTTCCTCTCTCCCTGTAGCCCTAATTTCAGTAACCCCTCCTTCTTCGTCATTCTGTATGTCAGCCATGTTAAGAAGCACAACTGTTTGCATCTCTGGTTCAGACAAAGATCTTTTTGCTTACTGCAATTGTGCATAACTACAAGAATTCAGCTGGAAAATTAACCTTCTGGAATCTTCATAAGTGTCTCTGCAGTCGAGTCAAGCTATCTGATGAAATTACTTAGTGAGTAACAGTACATAGAGAGCCACAGAAACAGTCTCTCAAGTGCCCTACACCTTCAGACTAGTTATGGAGTCAGAATAGTAGCTGCTCTATCACGGATATCAGCAAATTCACTTGCAGTCCCCTTCTCGACAGGTTGCATTCCTTGTGTTGACTTGTTATGAGAGTCATATCTAGGTGGTTGGCTGACAGCTCATTCCAATAGCCCCCTTCTTTCTCTATGCATCGGCTTTGATAGGAAAGAAGGCTGGCTTACCTACTGAAATGAGCAGTCAGCCAGCCCCCTTGTCATACAGCTCTGGTCATGTGCTTACATAGGAAACGCAGTCTTGTGACGAACACAGGACCAAAAGTGACCCAGGATGGAAAACCTACCTGATTGGTGCACCTAGTGTAATCGAATGAACCAAAAGAGGAATTACCATCCCAGGATATACCATAAATGTATAGTAGATGCAAGGTCTATCAATAGGACCAGCATCTATACAAAGACTGGTGCCCTATTGTGCAAATAAATGGGAATTCTGACCACCTGTCGCGGTCTTGTTCTCAAGATAGATTTAGGTCCCGTTAGTGGAACCCACATCTACTATACATTTTAATTATAGTCAAAAATTAAGTTATAGAATTTACAACTTTTAGTTTACGTATTTTTGGGGGTTGGACAATCCCTTTAATTATTCCAGCTCTCCAATAAACCAGCCAGTTTTCCATGTTACCCCTATCCCCTCTAATGTATTTAAACAGTTTTTATGTAAAGATGACTGTATAATATGTAATTGTGTTATCCTTTCTAAATGCCAATGTTTTTCTTAATCTGGCCTTGTTTTCTTTTTGTTTTCCTGCTCCTCTCCATTCCCGAAGATATGGCCTCCTCTTCCTTGTATGTAAATCTCGTCTTGTTAGCCAAGGAGGCATGATCTTCAGGAAGACTTCCACAGAGAACAGTTGACCACTACCACACTCACTCGGTAACAAGACTAGATTTATTCACAGGGAAGAGCAGGAAATATCAGAGTGTGATCATAGTGTGATCAGATTTTCTTGGATGAGGAGAAGATGGAGTGCAGTCTGACGGTTTCCATGGACTCAATGTCTTCCATAACTGAGTGCCATTCAAATATCTGATCAAATTCAGGCATACAATGATTTTTTCCTCGGACCGGCTCGGTCCAAGGAAAGAATCGGACATGTGCACGGCCCCATAGACTAACATTAGCCCGAGTGCGATCTGTTGCTTTGTCGGATCGCACTCGGACTGATGATACAGTCTTCTCCATTAGCCCTAAGTCAATAGGTTTTGTAGGATGCTAATGGTGTCCACCATACAACTGATCTGGGACTGAGCCATGAACACCTTTCATATTACATTAGATTCCTGGGTTCGCCACAAGCACTGGAAGAGCGCCAACAATCATAGGGCTCATTAGAGTGTCTTTTCTATTAAGCCAGTATGTGACGACATATCATTTATTCAACAGTATAAAAATGCATATATATTTGTAACATAGTATCTTAATGGAAAGTATGCTACTTATCTGGCCACAGAGCGTCATACGTCACAGCCGTCCATTGGAAGGTATATGTCAAGACATACAGTATACCTCTGACAAAAAGGTTGAATATAATGTGAACTGCTCCTTATAAAAGTGCAACACAAGCCAAATGTGAACACAACCAAGACTAGCTCCACTCCTGTCCTAATTGTGTCAAATCTATCAGTTTAGAAGTGAATTGGGCTGGGCTACAATACCACACACAACCGGTGCATTGCTCTTGGAAGCCAGAATTTATTTCTAATCCTGTATATTACAAAGTGTCCGAATTTCATATGGTGGTACGCAGTGTCAGACTGGGCTGCCAAGGGTTCACCAGTAACCAACTCCAGGGCCCCACTTTTCAGCTACATGCAAATGTTACATTATCCTCTATCACAAATTTATATAACAATGATCTGGGTAGATTGTTAAATGAATAAGATGCTGCCTTTGTCTGTACATGGTGATTCAAGTATATAAGAGGGGGCCCACCAGAGGATTCTCCTGTTCTCCCGTGGGCCAGTCCAAGCCCGCTCGTACGATTCAACTGTGTTACACACTAATATAAAATCTCTTTCACTTTGTGAAATAGGACAATAAAGAAAGCCAAAGACATATTCTGTTATTTGTAACAATAATTCACTAGGAAAAGATAAAGCAAAAAAAAAAAAACCTACTGACACCAAGGATAAAACTGAAATAAAACATGTGTCCTCTTTTGCAAGCTAATATTCTGGAGGCACAGCTCTCAGCTTATAGGAAAATAATTGCCATGATAAGACTCCAGTATAATAAAGCAGATTTAAAATTATCTTCATGGCGTACAACAGCATTGTCTCCAGTACAATTTTCAAGAAGATAATAGCTCAGGCTGCAGCCAGAAAAACAGGCACATACCGTGTAACAAAACAGATTAACTCGTTTCAGCAAAATATCCTGCATATTCCTTGCACAATTCTGATTACAATAAGGGAGATTTCATTATATAAAATGTGATTTCCACATCAGTAAACAGTATAAATTCATAGAGGAAAAAAAAAAAAAAGAGCAAAAACTCAGGATTGTTGCTACCCTGCCTTAGAGTGGGCATCGGGTTAAAATCACTCCAACAGCAGAACGAGCAATTCTAAAATCAGTGACAAAGGTCCCAATAGTAGCAGCAAAGAGGACCCACTGAAGACCCTATTCATGCATCCATTATTAAGAAAAAAATGCTAAACAAGAATGAAGCTTATGGAAGGACACCATGAAAAAGACAGTTGCTGTCCAAAAAAAACATTGCAGCCCATGTCAAGTTTTCTAGAGACCACTTGAGTGTTCCACAAAGCTACGGTTGGAGAAAAAGAAACACTGCATATTACCACTAAAATCTGATCATAGTGGAGGAAACACCATGATGGAGCGAGAGCCATGATGGAGCGAGAGCCATGATGGAGCGAGAGCCATGATGGAGGAAGGAGATCAAGATATAGGGAACATCATTTTGGAGGAAGCAATGTAGTGGAGGGAGAGTCATGGTAGAGGAAGCACCATGGTGGAAGATAATCATGGTGGAGGAAGCACCATGGTGGAGGAATCACCATGGCGGGAGATGATCATGGTGGAAGGAACATCATAGTGGAGGAAGCACCATGGTGGAGGGAGAGCCACGGTGGAGTAAGCACCATTGTGGAAGGAGATCAAGATGGAGGGAACATCATTTTGGTGGAAACACCATGGTAGAGGAAGCACTATGGTGGAAGATAATGATGGTGGAGGGAACATCATAGTTGAGGAAGCAGCATGGTGGAAGATGATCATGGTGGAGGGAACATCATGGTGGCGGAAGCACCAAGGTGGAGAAGCATAATGGTTTCAGGCTCCTTCACTGTCTCAGGGTTTGGATGCCTTGCTATCACTTAACAATGAATTCAAATAAGTATTAAAATATTTTCCAGGATGTAAGGCAATAGTCCATGGCTTCAAACTGAAGAAACACTGGGTGATGCAACAAGACAACAACCCAAAATGCAAAAGTTAATCAACCAAAAATGGTTTAACCTTTTACTAACATATGACACACATTTACGTCATCTGTTTGATCCCCCTCTTTGAAGCAGACTCAGGAACTGATCTAGCTTTCTTGTCAGCAGACGATGGCTGTGGTACCCAGCCATCATCTAGATCTAACAGTCACGGATGGAGCCTAACTCTGCCCATTGCATTGAACCTCTGTCAGTCCCTGAGAGTGACATTTAAAGCGCGTGACCTGGGGGAGCACCTTTCTATGCAGCCATCATCTCCCTGCGATGAGATTGCTGGATGTCTATGGGTACGTGCCCACGATCAGGAAATGATGCGAGTTTGATGCAGTGTGTTTATACAGCGTTAAACTCGCAGTGGCCAGATGTTACAGCATATTGGGTGGGATTTCTAAAAATCCATGTCCACTATGCGTCTCTGTTCTCCTGCGGATCACCCTCGGATCTTTCAGATCCGCAGCATGTCAATTTCTCTTGTGGGTCCGGACTTTCCCCATAGACTAACATCAATGAGGAAAGTTCGCATGTGAAAAAAAGAAAAGCGTGGCCGCTCATTTGCATAATGAGAAGGGAAGTGGTGCGGCTGTTCTGCAGCGTCGGGGCTGCTGCGGCTCCTCATAGTGGGCACATACCCATATGGGTTTTCATTACAATTGGAGGTCTGCTGGAGCCCTACTTGCCTGTAATGGCAATACTACTCTGAAGCCTATATACTACAATACTATAGTACTGCAATATATAGTACAAGCGATTGAATGAGCGAAGGTTCAAGTCTCCTATGGGGACAACAAAATACAAGTTAAAAAAAAAATCCTAACAATATACAAAAAAAGATGAAAAAAAATATATAAAAGTTCGAATCACCGCTTTTTCTTCCATTAAAAATAAAGAAATGAAAAAAAAATATGTATTTGGTATTGCCGCGTCCGTAAAAGTCCTTTCTATCAAAATATAAAATTAATTAATTCAATCATTAAATGGCATAACGAGAAAGAAAAACTAAAAACACCAAAATTGTGTTTTTTTTTTCCGTAGCCGCAACACAGAAAAGAAGATACAATCAAAACATTGTATCTACCCCAAAATCATATCAATAAAAATGTCAGCTCAAGGTGCAAAAAACCAAGCCCTCATACAGTTTGCATAGACCGAAAAATGAAAATGTTACTGGTTTTGGAACATGGTGGCACAAGCTAAATTATTTAAATTTCCATTTTTTTTTTTCATAATAAAACAAAGCATATAGTATACAAGTCTGGTATTGCCTTAATCATACTGACCAGTACAACCAAACTGTGGTGACTTTTTACAACACAATGAACGCCATAAGAGCAAAAGCAACAAAAATAAATGGCATAATTGCGGGGGGGGGGGGGGAGTTACACAATTTCACCGCACTTGGATTTTTTTTCCTTTTTCCCGTACATTGAATATTCATTGTTTGAATTTTTATTTCATGAATCAATAGTGCACATGAAAATGAGAAACTTTGTAGAATATCTTATCAGAGAAATCTGCTTCTTTCTCCTTCTGGACTGATCTTTCACCCTGAATTCATGGATAAAATCTGTATTCAGTGATGACAGATTTTCCCATACTGAGATGACAGTTGGTGCTTTTAAAATTCTATGGCGAGAGGAGGCGGAGCTAGAGGGGGACACAAACATTCTGCTGCAAATTCTCCTGAAATGACAGTTACTGTTCTCTGTAGAACTTTATGAGCTCCAACTGTTTGAGGGACAAAAGTGCACAGGCATAGAGCAGTATCGCCTGGTAACGATAGTGAAAGGCAGAAGTATGTGCTCACCTGGCGGTGTTGTGTAAAGGCACAATACCACACAACACCTGTAGACGCGTTTTATGGTAAAAAAAAATACTTGTCTGGCGATGAAATGCATTGGAACAACAAAGAACCAATTTGAAACTCAAAAGGCAACACAGCCCATTCAACGTGATATCGTCCTCCTCTACTAACCGCCATCTTCTATCTCAGTAATGATAAAATATCTATTTACTGAAGACAGATTTTACCCTTGAATTGAGAATTTTGAGAATGAATGATCCGTCCAGGAGGAGAAAGAAGCAGATTTCTCTGAAACTTAGTAATATATCTTACGTCAACTAAAAAAAATAAATAAATAAAACAACAGTTAATCTTTAAGCAAGAATATATTATAACAATTAATGTTTATTATTTTACTTTGCGTTAGAACAATATAAACATGATGAAAAGGTTATATATTATTACGATAAATATGTTATTAAATGACCAATAATAACTAGGGTTCATTAGACTTTACTTTGCAGATAATGTTTCTTATTTTCCTTTTCTTATCACATGCAAACAATGTCTAAAAAAGATAAGGGTGCAGTAATTATTTTGATAGTTTACTGACAATACTTAGTTTAGTATTGGGCATAAAACTGGGTTTACTTGTAGTACAGAGGTCATCACTGCCAACGGAGCCACATAATAACACTAAGGGCCAATGCACAAGGCAAAGCCAAGAGCACAAATCTCGTACCCCAATATTTTAAATCCCTGGTCATTTGCTACCTAACAACAAGATCGGGTCAGTGACAGATTAGCGTCACTCGGACACATTGTTAATCTGTGTTGGCAATGGCCTGAGATACACTGGAGATAAACTGTGACAACCTGTGTATGTGATGTCGAGAAAGCTAGATAAACGCTCAGGGTTATTTCATGAGAACATATATGGCACAAAACTAAAAACTCTCTCTGATGCCAAAATTGGCACATCGAATGGCGAGTTATAAAGTAAGAATAATATGCATGGTGTCTACACCAGCGTTGCAACTAACAGTACCACGTTGTAACGTTCTTCACCAGATATGTTCTAGTAAAATACATACTTACCATCCATGAAGAACCAGAAGACATCTTACGTTCTAGCGACCCACTCGTACATCAACTATAGAATATTCCCTGGCATTATAGAAGCGATGTGTATGTGATGGTGGGATATCTCTCGCTGCTTTTCATATTTTATATTACTGCTTTCAGCTTTTAGTAGCTATTAGCAGCTGCATACAACAGAGCACTTTACATACCCAAGGGATAGCAGTTGTCACATCTTACTTTGTCATGACAACCTCGTCTACACCAAATCCCTCTGCCCCCTGACAACCTTTCTCAACAAGTCGCCGCATGTTTTTTTTCTTTTATTTCTCGAAAATCTTTACCCCACACAAGTGTGATACCTAAAATATTCATATTTGGAGCATATACATTCGGATTTGTGAAATCGAACAGCCTATGTTAATTAGATATATCTCCCCGGTTGTCACATCCCCTATGTCTCAGGACAATAGCATCTACAATTCCGGAAGAAACGCATACACTTTATATGTCCTCATGACAACTCTCCACGCTCATCGGATGACTTCAAGCATATGGCCATTTTTGCAATAATTCCTCTAAATGTTTACTTGTTTCCCAAATGCAAAATTTGGAAACTTTCTATATTGAGTCAATAGATAAATCCTCCAGTCGCATGTTCAAGTAAAAATATAACTTTATTCCGATAGAATTGACTATCCATAATTTAGGACTGGGTCACAGTCTGAAACGCGTAGGAAATTTGCATATTACTGTTGGATGTATCTGAAGATGTCAATTTCACTTTTAATCATGTTGGAAAAAAAGTTGTATTTTTTACCTGGAGGATTTTTCTATCGGATCTTTATAGAAAGTTGCCTAATTTTGCATTTGGGAAACAAATAAACATTTAGAGGAATTATTGCAAAAGTGTCCGCATGTTTTAAATCATCCGATGTGTGTGGAGAGTTGTCATGTCATTTTTCTATGTGCCAAGGAGTGCACTGACTACCTTCCATGCTGATGAACCCAGTGTTTCAGCAGGGCTGAGCTGGTTTCCTTCTACTATGGCAACTTTCTATATAGTCTTCATTAAACATTTAATTTCCCACTATCTTACTGCTGTAAAGTCTAACTCATAGCTGGCTGTTCTGCTGCTTCTAACTTAGATCTGACAACACAACTGCTAGCAGTGTCAGTTCTCACTTCTTTACCCTTCTCGAGTGTAAGGTGACCCATATACAATAGATAGCTATCGGCTGAACAATGATTTGGCCGGCTGAACAATGATTTGGCCGATGGTCCGTCTGGCAGCTATCTCTGCCTACTTCTATATACACAAGAATGTTGACTCTGTTGAGTGCTCCTGCCAGTGTTGAGCCACTGCCAGACATCACTGGTGGGAGCTTATCTCTCTGGGAACAAAAGGAACAGCAGTCCGAAATTGGACACAACAGATCCTTAACAGATCTCCTCAAATAACAGAGGTTGGGGAAGAGTCGATGGCCCCCATATACATTAGACTGTTGGCCAAGACTGCTGATCAGCTGACGTTAGTCTAAAGATACCAGGAGGGAGGAGAAGGAGGTTAAATATGAGAGCAGTGTGGGAAGGGGGCGAGAGAGAGAGAGAGAGAGAGAGAGAGAGAGAGAGAGAGAGAGAGAGAGAGAGAGAGAGGGAGAGCAGGCATGTGGCTGTTTGTAAGGGGATGGGGTAAATCACATAGGCTGTATATTTGTATAAACATAAAGGACTGAACACCGCACTAGTTAATGTCAAACGGTTGTGACCCAGTGAATCACTCAAACAAAAGGGCAGCATCAATAGACAGCACTTTGCCAAGTCAGCTGCTTTATGATATGTTATCTGCTGGCATTAAAATGCTTAAAAAAGCTCTCCCATCAAAGTTGTTATCCTCTTTTTATATTGCAGTCATCATATTATACAGCACTGTGTACTTACAATTGCTCATTTTACCTTTCTACTCAGATAATTCTTCTCTTTTCCATTAGGTCTATGACATCAGGTGATTAAAAACTGACTAGCTGAATCCTTATAAACTCTATGTAGAAATAGGAGGTCTCTTTTCCCTGAATGAGTCATCCTCCTCTTCAACTCCTGACCCAGCTGCTCTGCTCCGGCCCCCTGACGTGGACTTTTCAGTTATGTAGAATTGTAGTTCTAATGATGAGTCAAGGAAAAGAGACTTTCTATTTCATAGCGCTTAAAAGGAATCGTTCAGCTAGTCTATTTTCAGTGCTATATAAAAAAGTTGATGGGAGGAGGAGTGCTACTTTAAACCTGACCTAACCCATTCAATGAGTTTTCTACAAAGCAACCTTTACTTCATCAGGTAAGAACTATACAAAAAGCAATTTACGGCCTGAACATAACCCATTTTAAAAGCATAAAAATGTATGTATTCACATTATAATAACTAGTTCACAGTGATGTATTACCCTATAAACTGATATATAGTTTGCTATAATAGATTACTAAAGCAGCTAATTAATACATTGCAAAGCAAAAAAATGACAAAGGGCTGTAAGTAGAGTAAGCTCCAAATTCATTTATTTTTCATATGCTGAAGAATCTGATGCCAAAAGTATCATATATAAAAAGGAAAAGAAGTAAGGCTAAGAAATAAGTGCCTAATTCATCTTATATAAGTAAAGCGAGAAGGTGCAACTACTACTGGGCAGATTGTTATTTTCTATCCTGATTTCCAGGAAGGGAATGATAAGTCGGCATCAGTCAAATTGATTGATCATGTAAAAATGCAATTTGCGCTATGGATAAAAAGATATTTTTTTATTTACCAATGTATCATTATTGGAAATAAATGCTTTTACTAACATGATAAAGTAGAAGATGTGGTAAAAAAAAATATTGTAAAGGCAGGGAATGCTTAAAACTTATCTACAAAGAAACATTACTTACCTATTTAAAGGGTCACTATGTGACTTTAGACTTGTGAATCCGCACATCACAAGCACTGCATTCTGTGCTCTGAGGAACCTCCGGTGCGAGCATCGGGAGCACCGGGCGCTTGACCGCACATAAGTGACTTCCATAAATGTGGTCACATGCCAACTAGATGGATGCAAGTGTATTGAGCAAAGCCGGACACATTCTAGTCGGAATGTGGCTGGAAGTATGTAAATCACATATTTGAGGTCACATGACTGATCGCTCCTGGAACCGGCACCGAAGCATACTCACAGCACGCACTGTGCACAATGCCAGGATTCACAAGTGTAGAGTCAAATAGACTTGTAGTCTAAAGTCGGACAACCCCTTTAATTCTCCACCACTCCCTTGGTCTCTGCTTAATTCCCTGCAGCTGATCACTCACAAGCTTACTGCCGGTACCAGAACAATAGCCAATTACAGAGCTCAACAATCTCTTGCCATATATGAGACTACTGATTGGCTGCAGCGGTCACATGGTTAGACAGTGCTGATCTTGGATCAGCAGGGATTAAATAGTAGAATTTTTTTTTTATTTTTTTTTAAATTTTAAAGCAGTCCCATGAACAAGCCCTTTAAAGAGGACCTGTCACCAGGTCAAATGTGGCTATTTCCTGCTCTCATTTTATTCCCTCTGCTCCCCATTCTATTCAGCTTTTTGTCTTATAAAAATCCACCATACGGTTCCAGAGATATGGCGCTTTTTATTTAATGCTAATTTTTATGTTCTTTAACAAGGGGGTGGTACTCACAGAATAATTATGCAGAGCAGCCTTTAGACACGCCCCAGAGGATCCTGTGAGCCACGCCTATTAGTAAGAAACATACAAATTAGCACTAAATAAAAAGGTCCATATTTCTAGAACCGTATGACATACTTTAAAAATACAAAAAGTGGCATCCCTCAGGGGAGCATGAGGAATAAAATAGAGCAAAAACTGTCCCCTTTTAACCTGGAGACTGGTTATATTTAATGGAAATTAATTTTTTACAATTTTTTATTATTCTTCCAGTAACAAAAAAAAACAAAACGTTAATTTTTCAAAGAATTGTAATACACTTTTTCTTTTGTGTTTACAGCTGGCATGCATACTTATGTGTCTCCATGGTTAAAGACTACAAGCAAACCCTGTAACTTGATCCTGCAGTCACACTCCATTATAAAAATACCTTTTTTTCCTATATTTCATACTAAAATGCATCTAAAATGCATTTGATAAATTAGCAAGACATAGAAGACAGGAGGATCGGTTCACATAGGAATTCTTTCCATAGATCTCGATAGGAGCTGTAGACACAAAACGATGCAAATTGAAGATATGATTGCAAAGTTAAGACTTCCTCCTTAAATAGAAAGGTGAAAAAAATATCTTGTCCCTCTGGGCTACTACTGAGGACTCCTACTAAGCATTATTTCTATAGCTCTGGTTTGGACGAAGGATTCTTTAATAATTATGCAATGAGTTAATTTCACGCAGTTTAACATCAAACAACTTCTTCAAGTAAAAATGTGAAGCTGTCACTATTTACACTTTTCTACAAAAAAAAATAATTAAAAAAGGTATCGGAACTTACAGCTAACACTTCTACGCTCAACAGAGAATAACATAAAAGGAAAATGTATCTTCACTCTAAATTATAAAAATGGAAATGCTCCCTGTTAATCTCAAAAACTATTTTTTCTACATCCCGCGTTCAAGAAAAATACCTGATTTTCCTCATGAGACACCCTCATTTGTTCCTTCAGAACGGACATCCTTGCAGCCTCCTCCTTTCGGAGGACTCTTTCCTTCTTGAGTTCTGGGCTCCAAAATGTTTTAATACTGTTCATGGAAGATCCAAGTTTGCTGTCTTTAATGTCCAGCTCTTTTCTTAGCAGCTCATTTTCCCTCTGTAGGTCCTTCAGTTGAACCTGAAGATCAAGCATGGTGTTGTCTCTCACCTGTCTTAACATAGAAGGAACCTGGTGATGATGGTGGTGGTGATGGTGAGCAGAGCTGGTCAAGCCTATATGGTCAGTGTAGGACAAGACATCTGTGTGTGAAAGACCAGCAGAGGCAATATTTGGACTGCTTCCCATGGCTGTGACTCTTCCACCATAGACAGCTCTATTTGTAGCCCTTCCAAGAGTCATGGTTCCTTTCGGAAAAGTTGTAGACGCAACACCCTCATGGTCACTCAAGTACATGGGTCCAGACGTTGCATAGGCTGCATTAAGAGACTGAATGTTCTCCATTGACAGTGTTTTGCCTGCTCCCCCTCCACTGCTTGTTCGTCTATGGCCCAATCGAGGTGATCTTGGCAAACGAGGCGATCTGGAAGGACTGCCTTCCAAATTAGTGATTGTACGAGCACTTCCATACATAGCTGTGCTGTATTGTAGTCCCAGACAGGAAAAACTGATTAGGAATAATATTAAAACGAGGATTAGGATGTCTATCTCAGCATCTAGAGATCTGCTCGAGATGTCATTGTTCTTTTTTCATTATGAAGACCCTCCAAGCAATGGCAACCTAGAAACAAAACAAGCAGAATACATCATTTAACCAGCAAGGAATAAAAAGTCAATGTCATGAAAAGGTTAAATGATACTGATTTTCAAGAGTTCAAGATCAAGTGCCATTACTTAGAAAAGCGAATTTACAAAGTCATGCTGTTCTCAAAACATAATTGATTGCATGAAACTCTTGACATTGCCATAGGATTCTGCCGGAAGCAAAAACACATTCTTGTTAATAAAAAAAAAAAAATCATATCATCTTCATTACTTAAATGGGTCTGTGCTGCACTGCCAGGTACTGCCATACTAATGGACAAGGCACTGGGAAAATCAGCAGCATATTAAAGTGTAACCAAAGAAATGAGCCAGAGCATGCAGCGTATAAGAGCACGTTCACACTGTGACCAGTTAACAGACAAATCCTAAAGATAGAAACAAAATAACCATATATCCTGCTGTAAGAAAATAAATAGTAATAGTACATGTAAATAACTTAGGGTACTAAATAAACACTACTTTTGATCAAAAATGAATAAAAGCCATCCCACCACGACAAGGTGAACCCAATCAGGACGGTCCTATCCTCTAGTATTAAAATCTCACCTTGTGTCAGACTACCTTAATGTAGATGGGGCAGAGCAGGACCGAGGTCCGACTGTTCGGACACCTGGCCATGGGAAGCTATAAAAGTGAAATGCCTAGCTCTAAAGAGGGGGCCACACCCGTTTGTACAAATACAAGAAACTACAGCAAAACCAAAGAAATGAGCCGGAGAATAAGTTGGTATACATGCCACATATAAGAGCATGTTTACACTGTGGCCATTTAACAGACAAAACCTAAGGTAAAAACAAAATGAACATATACCCTGATGTAAGTAAATAGTACGGTAATATTACATATAAATAACATAGGACACTTAGTAAGCTCTGTTTTTGATCACAAAAGCGTAAAAGCTATCCCACCGCGACAAGGTGCACCCAATCGGGACAGTCCTATCCTCTAGTATTAAAACCTCATCTTGTGTCAGACTACCTAAATGTAGATGGGGGCAGAGCAGTACAGGTGCCCGACAGTTCAGACACCTGGTCTTGGGATGCTATATAAATGAAATGCCTAGCTCAAAAGAGGGAGCCACACCCTTTTTTTATACAAGGTGCAAGAAACTACAGCAAAATCACAGAAATGAGCCGGAGTAGGAGTTGGTATACATGCAATGTATAAAACCCGAAGTGCCGAAGCAAGAAAGAAATACGAATATACGGCCAAAAAATTATAGAGAAAATAATAGAAAAAGTATCTTTATTGAGAAATATATATATAAATAATCATAACATCATATAAGGCTATGGTGGCACAGCATATGTCAGAAGCCATTACACATAGACAAATAAAACATACTTAAAAACAACCACCAGGTGTCACCACAGAGTACAGATATCGCATGCCTCACATATCATTTTAAACTATAGACATATCACTAAGGGTAATCATATCTGTAGACAAATAAATAGCTACCACTAGTACACCCGCATAGAGACATAAGCCTTCATAATGCATATCGATTATAGAAAGTACCAGAAGAAAGAAATGTCACATCAGAGATATGATTCACCTTGTAATGGGATCGAGACTGCACGCTGTGTGGCTCCCCGACGCGCGTTTCGGCGCTCCCGCCTTTGTCAAGGGGATGGCTATAACTGGAGACGTATCTCTCTTAAATACACCCACAGTGAGGTGGGACCTGCCGCTAATGCTGGAACTACATGATCATGTGACCGTTACCATAGTAGCGCATAGCGCTACCCACTATGCACCGCAACCCGGAAACAACCCAGAACGCTAACATTAGACTATAGGACCACATGATTGTTACTATAGCAGCACAGGACGCTACCCACCCTGCACCATGACCCGAAAGTGACGCAGAGTGCTTCACTGTATCCCAGGCAACGGACTACATCAGCGTCGCAGCAGCAAGCTGCCCAGGACACGGAGGGAGTCAGACGCCATGGACAGAGAAGCACCTGCGTACAGAGTCATCACAATGAGTGTAAAATTGTGACACAGGAACTAAGAGGTAACGCTATAGGGATTACAACATATGTCACAATGTAAGGGGGGGGGGGAGGGGAGAGAGGGAAAATAAACCATCACAATCAGCGATGACAATAACAAAAGGTCCTAATATGCCCCATTGATAGCTCAACCATATTAGCATAAAGAAAAATATTATTAAGACCTACCTTATTGGTCGCTGTATATATAAATTGCAACTAGTGCTACTAACATTTATAATTATATTGTGCATATACAACTTGTCCTATCACATTATGTAGATAATTATATATATACACTCACAGAAATATACCTCGTGATAATAAATCTATCATGACTATAACACATGGTACATACATAGAATACAAAGACCAATACAGAAAAATTATATACTGCATAGTGAAGGATCATACAAGAGATGACAACTAACAAATAGGTATCATCAGCAAGGAAATATAGGACATTATTGCATAAATAAATTGCACAGATAGATCTCTATATGGCATAGCTTCCCAACAACGATGGCATAGTGTGTAATTCTCAGGTGTCACATCCAAAAAGGAGATACGTCTCCAGTTATAGCCATCCCCTTGACAAAGGCGGGAGCGCCGAAACGCGCGTCGGGGAGCCACACAGCGTGCAGTCTCGATCCCATTACAAGGTGAATCATATCTCTGATGTGACATTTCTTTCTTCTGGTACTTTCTATAATCGATATGCATTATGAAGGCTTATGTCTCTATGCGGGTGTACTAGTGGTAGCTATTTATTTGTCTACAGATATGATTACCCTTAGTGATATGTCTATAGTTTAAAATGATATGTGAGGCATGCGATATCTGTACTCTGTGGTGACACCTGGTGGTTGTTTTTAAGTATGTTTTATTTGTCTATGTGTAATGGCTTCTGACATATGCTGTGCCACCATAGCCTTATATGATGTTATGATTATTTATATATATATTTCTCAATAAAGATACTTTTTCTATTATTTTCTCTATAATTTTTTGGCCGTATATTCGTATTTCTTTCTTGCTTCGGCACTTCGGGATATATGTTGCTTATACGAATGGCCCTAGATATATAGTCTTCTGAATTGGTTGTAATATGGAGATACTTGTTATCTTCACAATATATGTATATGGCAACCTTATATTCGGTTCTAATCTTTCTTCTAATATATGCAATGTATAAAAGCATGTTCACGCTGTGGCCATTTGACAAAACCTAAGATAGGTTTTAATACTAGAAGATAGGACAGTCCTGATTGGGTACACCATGTTGTGGTGGGATGGCTTTTTTGATCAAAAGCAGTGTTTACTAAGTAGCCTATGTTATTTATATGTACTATTCACTTACTGCAGGGTATATGTTCATTTGTTTTTATCTTATCATATTAGAAGTAGCAGCACTGAGAAAAACACTTCACAAAATCTCATTTGCATACTGAAAAGGAAATCCATAGTGTACTGCTCTGGGTAAAATCCACCCCAATTTTGCCACTCTGGAATTTCCATAGCGGATAAAGAACCAGTTATTGTTGTTGTTTTTTTGGAGGGTGGGGTTCAACCAATTAAAGGGTTGTTCCTTTCAAAAGCATTTATGGCATGTTAAGCTAGGTTCACACGGTTTTTCAGAGACTGAAAACTTGGAAGAGTTTTTCAACCAGAATGTGCTCCCTTTTTTTCTGTTTTTCAGACCTTTTTCCTGAAGGTTTTGAAGATTTTTCTTCCGCTAGGTTCATACTGAGTTTTTTTGTGGATGATTTTGAAGCAGATCTGTTCCAAAATCCTCCTCAAAAACTCTTCCTGATCAATACAATGGAAAATCCACATTGCTGTTCATAAAAGTTTTTTAAGATTTTTTTTTTCCAATGAGGTTTTAAAATCAGAGTCGGCTGCAGCAGGGGTCACGTGATGCCTAGTGAGCGGTCAGCGATAGCGCCGCTCACAGGCAAGAGTGACCACAGAAGGTATTTTCAAAAACACTTGTTTCCACAGTTTAAATCAATGGGGGCACTGTTAATAGTAGTAGACAACCTCTTTAATATTGCAGGCAGTATAAATGCTAAGTAAGCAATTCTTAGGAAAAGCAAATGCAGACCAATTCATATACCATGTAATCGAAGGATGCCGATAATGCTCCATACCCGTAGACACAAGTACTGAGGGCAATTTTTTCAATTTAGCAAAAATGCCGTACAATACTTGGGCAAAGCATGAAACAGGGCAAAATGTAACAGAGCAATGGCAAAGTACAGATAACAAATTGCTGGATGGATACAAACATTCATAAATGTAAGGGAAATAACAGCACATACTATTTCTACCTTGTATTGACTACAACATTTATTGAACGGCAACCCAGGTTTGATTTATTCATGGCACGTAGACCGTCGGCTGCTGGCTAAAAAGAGCTCAAATCTAAAGTTGATCTTCTATATATAAAATAAAGGCAAAGTAACAGAAGCATCAAAATAACATGAATTGTGATGTATAATAAACACAGAATGAAAACAAAAATATCATAAAGTCTCAAAAATGAAGGGACAAGCTGAAAGAAAAGCTCCCATAAAAAAGTATCCTTATAATATATTACAATCATATTATACAGCACTGTGTACTTACAATTGCTCATTTTGCCTTGCTACTCAGCTAATTATTCTCTTTTCCATTAGGTCTATGACATCACGTGATTAAAAACTGACTGAGTCCCTCTAAGCTCTATGTAGAAACAGGAGGTCAATTTTCCCTGTCTGACTCATGAGTCACTGCAAAAGTCTCTGGAAGGAAGAGAGAGCTGCTGGGTCAGGAGTTGAAGAGGGGAATGATTTATACAGAGAACAGAGACTTCCTGTTTCTACATCGAGCAGAGGAAAGAGAAGAATTAGCTGGGTAGAAAGGCAAAATGAGCAATTGTAAGTACACAGTGCTATATAATATGATGAATGCAATATATTAAGAGGATAAAACTTTGATGGGAGAAGTGCTTCTTTAAAATATACATATGATTATTCATGTATTCATATCGGGGCTAACCCTGCATAAAATTATTAAACTGAACGAGACAGCTGATACATGCTAGCCGCTCTATGGGCAGCATGTACCAGACACTGGCTGTATGAGCCCTGGTGGCTTCTCTCCATCTGCTGCCAATGATGGACAGGTCTTTCCCTATGCAGTGGGAAACCTATCACTCCAGGGGAGCGAGCAGGGAGAAGCCGCCGTGAACCCGCCTATCCAACTAGACTCCCCTACTGCTTGGTCCCCAGAGGCTTTTAGGGCTCGTGCACTGGACCATATAAATCGGATGAGTGCTATTCATGGTGTGGCAAGACGACTCACTCGGCTGCTTCTAGAAGTAAACACAGGACACTGTTTCTTCTGCAGGTTTATTGTAGCGGCATAAGCACCGCAGATTCAGCAAAATAAACACAGCCTTTCCGGTGTAAAGGCAAAACAAAGTATAGCACAGTCCATAAGTGAGCGAGTTCCGCCCGCTCTCGGTATCACAAGCCGTTCAGGCAAAATCCTTTTGTGGAGCTCTCTAGCTTCCACACACACCCTGGAGACTTCACTCTCTAGATCACACCAGAGAAAAAAAATAGTGCCTGAGCATTTAAGCTTGCTCAGCCAAACCCTGAGGGGAGGTAGGGTGAATGACTTCCCACCCGATCTCTATGCCATTCACACAAAACCACTCCCTTCGCAATGGTGATTACACCCCCAACATATAACTTGCTGGGGAAAAGTTGTAGGTTCAGTTCACACAGGCTAGCAGCCGTAGTGACACTTACCTCCCCTCGCATATAACACCAGTGACTCTGTCACAGTGGTTTTGAAATAAGGCTCTTGTAAACATGTTAGTTATTCTATAGAGCTGTGTACAAGTCCAATTTTTTTCTCGGGAGAGTGGTCCTTGGAAAAAAAAAATCACAGCATGCAGAATTTGCTTCCACGAATCGGATGGCGCTCGCCCATTCAAGTCTATGGGTCCATGAAAAAAACCAGATGGACCACACTCGGATGTCATGCATCCAGTGTCTAATACATGCTGCCGTGGATCGGGCAGCATGTGTTAGCTGTCAGGTTCCCTTTAATAAATTTCTCAATTCTCTGCCATAGGGTTAATATCTGATTGATTCCTTTTAGCATCATGGTATCCCATATTACCTATATTATGGTATTGTTTCATCAGAAAACCACCAATCTGAGCCTTTAAAAAGAAAAATCCCAAGATGTCCCTCACAAGTGATCAGCTGTAATTTGTGAGAAATCTTATCAGTAAGTGTTTTATACAGCACCCCCACAGGAGAAATGAAGAAGTACACTATTTTTATCTAAATTAATAGACTTTTCATGAAGTGCATGAATGTGCCCAATGAACCAGAGACATACAAACACTATATGTAACTGATGTCCACCTTGGTTGATTTAATTCAATATTCTGAATTTGAATAGGTCCTGAATGAGGGACCATCCCTCTATAAGATTTCCCTAATGAATGTAATCCACAAAATATCTAAACTTCAAATCTTGAAAGTCATCAGTGTTTTTTTGCAAAAAAAAATGTTGATTAAAAATAAACTTTCCCTAGATACACCTTTTAAAGGAATTTTTTCCAGTTTCCAATTATAATCCATTCCGTGACACAGTGTTAAGATGTGAATAGTTCTGTTATGTAGGTTAAAATGAATAAGGCAGAAATAGTAAAAGAAAAAAAAAAAGATCTAGAAACATATTTAGAGATAACGGAGATACAAAAAGTAAAAGAAGAGCACAGGGCACATCAATGGGGGATGAGAACTTCCCGCACTAGTCAAGTGAAAGGAACAGTTTGACGAAACTCAGAACAGCGTGGTGTCGCTTCGTGAGCCGAGACATGCAAGATTTTTGATCTTCTAACCTCTAAATGCATAAAATATCAGCCCTGTAAGATTGAAAATTGACTTTTTACAGTCTGGTTGTACAGTAATTTCGGTAAGTATAGCAATGTATGAAACATATTCTAAGTAATGGGAATTAAGGGCTACAAATTATCTGCCTAATGGGATGTTATCCAGAGCTGGCAGAAAGGCTAGGCAAAATTGGCAGCTGTCTAGGGAAAAAGTCTCCTTATTTGCCTAAGATGGTGCATTTCAATGTCTTCCTAACCTGATGGATTGAAGCACTGCTGTTGCTAATCAGATGACTGACAAAACCTATTTTTCTCCACTGGATGTACAGAACCAAGCAGTTAAATGGTAGTGCCCTCTAGTTGTTAATTTGTAACTTCCTGCAGCCTGACTGAAGAAGGTCATTGTGCAGGAGGGAAGCAGGTGGATATTGTAATATATATATATATATATATATATATATATATATATATACACACATATACATATACATACACACACACACACACACAGTACAGACCAAAAGTTTGCACGCACCTTCTCATTTAAAGATTTTTCTGTATTTTCATGACTATGAAAATTGTACATTCACACTGAAGGCATCAATACTATGAATTAACACATGTGGAATTATATACTTAACAAAAAAGTGTGAAACAACTGAAAATATGTCTTATATTCTAAGTTCTTCAAAGTAGCCACCTTTTGCTTTGATGACTGCTTTGCACACTCTTGGCATTCTCTTGATGAGCTTCAAGAGGTAGTCACTGGAAATGGTCTGCCAACAATCTTGAAGGAGTTCCCAGAGATGCTTAGCACTTGTTGGCCCTTTTGCCTTCACTCTGCGGTCCAGCTCACCCCAAACCATCTTGATTGGGTTCAGGTCTGGTGACTGTGGAGGCCAGGTCATCTGGCGTAGCACCCCATCACTCTCCTTCTTGGTCAAATAGTCTTCACACAGCCTGGAGGTGTGTTTGGGGTCATTGTCCTGTTGAAAAATAAATGATGGTCCAACTAAAAGCAGACCGGATGGAATAGCATGCCGCTGCAAGATGCTGTGGTAGCCATGCTGGTTCAGTATGCCTTCAATTTTGAATAAATCCCCAACAGTGTCACCAGCAAAGCACCCCCACACCATCACACCTCCTCCTCCATGCTTCACGGTGGGAACCAGGCAAGTAGAGTCCATCCGTTCACCTTTTCTGCGTCGAACAAAGACATGGTGGTTGGAACCAAAGATCTCAAATTTGGACTCATCAGACCAAAGCACAGATTTCCACTGGTCTAATGTCCATTCCTTGTGTTCTTTAGCCCAAACAAGTCTCTTCTGCTTGTTGCCTGTCCTTAGCAGTGGTTTCCTAGCAGCTATTTTACCATGAAGGCCGGCTGCACAAAGTCTCCTCTTAACAGTTGTTGAAGAGATGTGTCTGCTGCTAGAACTCTGTGTGGCATTGACCTGGTCTCTAATCTGAGCTGCTGTTAACCTGCGATTTCTGAGGCTGGTGACTCAGATAAACTTATCATCAGAAGCAGAGGTGACTCTTGGTCTTCCTTTCCTGGGGCGGTCCTCATGTGAGCCAGTTTCTTTGTAGCGCTTGATGGTTTTTGCAACTGCACTTGGGGACACTTTCAAAGTTTTCCCAATTTTTCGGACTGACTGACCTTCATTTCTTAAAGTAATGATGGCCACTCGTTTTTCTTTACATAGAATTTGTATTATGGAAAGCAGCAGATCACTCTCCAAGGCGTCTCCAGACTCTGTCACCTCTATCACATGTGCGCAGTATGAACCTGTTTTCATCTGTGAAGAGCACAGGGCGCCAGTGGCGACTTTGCCAATCCTGGTGTTCTGTGGCAAATGCAAAGCGTCCTGCACAGTGTTGGGCTGTGAGCACAACCCCCATCTGTGGACGTCGGGCCCTCATACCACCCTCATGGAGTCGGTTTCTAACCGTTTGTGCAGACACATGCACATTTGTGGCCTGCTGGAGGTCATTTTGCAGGGCTCTGGCAGTGCACCTCCTGTTCCTCCTTGCACAAAGGCGGAGGTAGCAGTCCTGCTGCGGGGTTGTTGCCCTCCTATGGCCCCCTCCACTTCTCCTGGTGTACTGGCCTGTCTCCTAGTAGCGCCTCCAGCCTCTGAACACTACGCTGACAGACACAGCAAACCTTCTTGCCACAGCTCGCATTGATGTGCCATCCTGGATGAGCTGCACTACCTGAGCAACTTCTGTGGGTTGTAGAGTCCGTCTCATGCTACCACGAGTGTGAAAGCACAACCAACATTCAAAAGTGACCAAAACATCAGCCAGAAAGCATTGGTACTGAGATGTGGTCTGTGGTCCCCACCTGCAGAACCACTCCTTTATTGAGGGTGTCTTGATAATTGCCAATAATTTCCATCTATTGTCTATTCCATTTGCACAGCATGTGAAATTGATTGTCAATCAGTGTTGCTTCCTAAGTGGACAGTTTGATTTCACAGAAGATTGATTTGGAGTTATATTCTGTTGTTTAAGTGTTCCCTTTATTTTTTGAGTAGTGTGCATATATATTAATATTATATCTACATACAGTACAGACCAAAAGTTTGGACACACCTTCTCATTTAAAGATTTTTCCGTATTTTCATGACTTTGAAAATTGTACATTCTCACTGAAGGCATCAAAACTATGAATTAACACATGTGGAATTATATACTTAACAAAAAAGTGTGAAACAACTGAAAATATGTCTTATATTCTAGGTTCTTCAAAGTAGCCACCTTTTGCTTTGATGACTGCTTTGCACACTCTTGGCATTCTCTTGATGAGCTTCAAGAGGTAGTCACCGGAAATGGTTTTCACTTCACAGGTGTGCCCTGTCAGGTTCAATAAGTGTGATTTCTTGCCTTATAAATGGGGTTGGGACCATCAGTTGTGTTTTGCAGAAGTCTGGTGGATACACAGCTGATAGTCCTACTGAATAGACTGTTAGAATTTGTATTATGGCAAGAAAAAAGCAGCTAAGTAAAGAAAAACGAGTGGCCATCATTACTTTAAGAAATGAAGGTCAGTCAGTGCGAAAAATTGGGCAAACTTTGAAAGTGTCCCCAAGTGCACTTGCAAAAACCATCAAGCGCTACAAAGAAACTGGCTCACATGAGGACCTCCCCAGGAAAGGAATACCAAGAGTCACCTCTGCTTCTGAGGATAAGTTTATCCGAGTCACCAGCCTCAGAAATCGCAGGTTAACAGCAGCTCAGATTAGAGACCAGGTCAATGCCACACAGAGTTCTAGCAGCAGACACATCTCTTCAACAACTGTTAAGAGGAGACTTTGTGCAGCAGGCCTTCATGGTAAAATAGCTGCTAGGAAACCACTGCTAAGGACAGGCAACAAGCAGAAGAGACTTGTTTGGGCTAAAGAACACAAGGAATGGACATTAGACCAGTGGAAATCTGTGCTTTGGTCTGATGAGTCCAAATTTGAGATGTTTGGTTCCAACCACCGTGTCTTTGTGCGACGCAGAAAAGGTGAACGGATGGACTCTACTTGCCTGGTTCCCCCCGTGAAGCATGGAGGAGGAGGTGTGATGGTGTGGGGGTGCTTTGCTGGTGACACTGTTGGGGATTTATTCAAAATTGAAGGCATACTGAACCAGCATGGCTACCATAGCATCTTGCAGCGGCATGCTATTCCATCTGGTTTGCGTTTAGTTGGACCATCATTTATTTTTCAACAGGACAAAGACCCCAAACACACCTCCAGGCTGTGTAAGGGCTATTTCACCAAGATGAAGAGTGATGGGGTGCTACACCAGATGACCTGGCCTCCACAGTCACCAGACCTGAACCCAATCGAGATGGTTTGGGGTGAGCTGGACCACAGAGTGAAGGTAAAAGGGCCAACAAGTGCTAAGCATCTCTGGGAACTCCTTCAAGATTGTTGGAAGACCATTTCCGGTGACTACCTCTTGAAGCTCATCAAGAGAATGCCAAGAGTGTGCAAAGCAGTCATCAAAGCAAAAGGTGGCTACTTTGAAGAACCTAGAATATAAGACATTTTCAGTTGTTCCACACTTTTTTGTTAAGTATATAATTCCACATGTGTTAATTCATAGTTTTGATGCCTTCAATGTTAATGTACAATTTTCAGTGTCATGAAAATACAGAAAAATCTTTAAATGACAAAGTCTTTCCAAACTTTTTGTCTGTACTGTATGTATGTGTGTATATGTGTAATATATATATATATATACACACATACACACACACACATACATACAGTACAGACCAAAAGTTTGGACACACCTCATTTAAAGATTTTTCTGTATTTTCATGACTTTGAAAATTATACATTCACACTGAAGGCATCAAAACTATGAATTACCACATGTGGAATTATATACTTAACAAAAAAGTGTGAAACAACTGAAAATATGTCTTATATTCTAGGTTCTTCAAAGTAGCCACCTTTTGCTTTGATGACTGCTTTGCACACTCTTGGCATTCTCTTGATGAGCTTCAAGAGGTAGTCACTGGAAATGGTCTGCCAACAATCTTGAAGGAGTTCCCAGAGATGCTTAGCACTTGTTGGCCCTTTTGCCTTCACTCTGCGGTCCAGCTCACCCCAAACCATCTTGATTGGGTTCAGGTCTGGTGACTGTGGAGGCCAGGTCATCTGGCGTAGCACCCCATCACTCTCCTTCTTGGTCAAATAGTCTTCACACAGCCTGGAGGTGTGTTTGGGGTCATTGTCCTGTTGAAAAATAAATGATGGTCCAACTAAAAGCAGACCGGATGGAATAGCATGCCGCTGCAAGATGCTGTGGTAGCCATGCTGGTTCAGTATGCCTTCAATTTTGAATAAATCCCCAACAGTGTCACCAGCAAAGCACCCCCACACCATCACACCTCCTCCTCCATGCTTCACGGTGGGAACCAGGCAAGTAGAGTCCATCCGTTCACCTTTTCTGCGTCGAACAAAGACATGGTGGTTGGAACCAAAGATCTCAAATTTGGACTCATCAGACCAAAGCACAGATTTCCACTGGTCTAATGTCCATTCCTTGTGTTCTTTAGCCCAAACAAGTCTCTTCTGCTTGTTGCCTGTCCTTAGCAGTGGTTTCCTAGCAGCTATTTTACCATGAAGGCCGGCTGCACAAAGTCTCCTCTTAACAGTTGTTGAAGAGATGTGTCTGCTGCTAGAACTCTGTGTGGCATTGACCTGGTCTCTAATCTGAGCTGCTGTTAACCTGCGATTTCTGAGGCTGGTGACTCAGATAAACTTATCATCAGAAGCAGAGGTGACTCTTGGTCTTCCTTTCCTGGGGCGGTCCTCATGTGAGCCAGTTTCTTTGTAGCGCTTGATGGTTTTTGCAACTGCACTTGGGGACACTTTCAAAGTTTTCCCAATTTTTCGGACTGACTGACCTTCATTTCTTAAAGTAATGATGGCCACTCGTTTTTCTTTACATAGAATTTGTATTATGGAAAGAAAAAAGCAGCTAACAGTCACATGGAGGGCTGTGCGGCACTCCAAAGAAATGCCACCCCACACCATTACTGACCCACTGCCAAACTGGTCATGCTGAAGGATGTTGCAGGCAGCAGATCACTCTCCACGGCGTCTCCAGACTCTGTCACCTCTATCACATGTGCGCAGTATGAACCTGTTTTCATCTGTGAAGAGCACAGGGCGCCAGTGGCGACTTTGCCAATCCTGGTGTTCTGTGGCAAATGCAAAGCGTCCTGCACAGTGTTGGGCTGTGAGCACAACCCCCATCTGTGGACGTCGGGCCCTCATACCACCCACATGGAGTCGGTTTCTAACCGTTTGTGCAGACACATGCACATTTGTGGCCTGCTGGAGGTCATTTTGCAGGGCTCTGGCAGTGCACCTCCTGTTCCTCCTTGCACAAAGGCGGAGGTAGCAGTCCTGCTGCGGGGTTGTTGCCCTCCTATGGCCCCCTCCACTTCTCCTGGTGTACTGGCCTGTCTCCTAGTAGCGCCTCCAGCCTCTGAACACTACGCTGACAGACACAGCAAACCTTCTTGCCACAGCTCGCATTGATGTGCCATCCTGGATGAGCTGCACTACCTGAGCAACTTCTGTGGGTTGTAGAGTCCGTCTCATGCTACCACGAGTGTGAAAGCACAACCAACATTCAAAAGTGACCAAAACATCAGCCAGAAAGCATTGGTACTGAGATGTGGTCTGTGGTCCCCACCTGCAGAACCACTCCTTTATTGAGGGTGTCTTGATAATTGCCAATAATTTCCATCTATTGTCTATTCCATTTGCACAGCATGTGAAATTGATTGTCAATCAGTGTTGCTTCCTAAGTGGACAGTTTGATTTCACAGAAGATTGATTTGGAGTTATATTCTGTTGTTTAAGTGTTCCCTTTATTTTTTGAGCAGTGTGCATATATATATATATATATATATATATATATATATTTATATTATATCTACATACAGTACAGACCAAAAGTTTGGACACACCTTCTCATTTAAAGATTTTTCCGTATTTTCATGACTTTGAAAATTGTACATTCTCACTGAAGGCATCAAAACTATGAATTAACACATGTGGAATTATATACTTAACAAAAAAGTGTGAAACAACTGAAAATATGTCTTATATTCTAGGTTCTTCAAAGTAGCCACCTTTTGCTTTGATGACTGCTTTGCACACTCTTGGCATTCTCTTGATGAGCTTCAAGAGGTAGTCACCGGAAATGGTTTTCACTTCACAGGTGTGCCCTGTCAGGTTCAATAAGTGTGATTTCTTGCCTTATAAATGGGGTTGGGACCATCAGTTGTGTTTTGCAGAAGTCTGGTGGATACACAGCTGATAGTCCTACTGAATAGACTGTTAGAATTTGTATTATGGCAAGAAAAAAGCAGCTAAGTAAAGAAAAACGAGTGGCCATCATTACTTTAAGAAATGAAGGTCAGTCAGTGCGAAAAATTGGGCAAACTTTGAAAGTGTCCCCAAGTGCACTTGCAAAAACCATCAAGCGCTACAAAGAAACTGGCTCACATGAGGACCTCCCCAGGAAAGGAATACCAAGAGTCACCTCTGCTTCTGAGGATAAGTTTATCCGAGTCACCAGCCTCAGAAATCGCAGGTTAACAGCAGCTCAGATTAGAGACCAGGTCAATGCCACACAGAGTTCTAGCAGCAGACACATCTCTTCAACAACTGTTAAGAGGAGACTTTGTGCAGCAGGCCTTCATGGTAAAATAGCTGCTAGGAAACCACTGCTAAGGACAGGCAACAAGCAGAAGAGACTTGTTTGGGCTAAAGAACACAAGGAATGGACATTAGACCAGTGGAAATCTGTGCTTTGGTCTGATGAGTCCAAATTTGAGATGTTTGGTTCCAACCACCGTGTCTTTGTGCGACGCAGAAAAGGTGAACGGATGGACTCTACTTGCCTGGTTCCCCCCGTGAAGCATGGAGGAGGAGGTGTGATGGTGTGGGGGTGCTTTGCTGGTGACACTGTTGGGGATTTATTCAAAATTGAAGGCATACTGAACCAGCATGGCTACCATAGCATCTTGCAGCGGCATGCTATTCCATCTGGTTTGCGTTTAGTTGGACCATCATTTATTTTTCAACAGGACAAAGACCCCAAACACACCTCCAGGCTGTGTAAGGGCTATTTCACCAAGATGAAGAGTGATGGGGTGCTACACCAGATGACCTGGCCTCCACAGTCACCAGACCTGAACCCAATCGAGATGGTTTGGGGTGAGCTGGACCACAGAGTGAAGGTAAAAGGGCCAACAAGTGCTAAGCATCTCTGGGAACTCCTTTAAGATTGTTGGAAGACCATTTCCGGTGACTACCTCTTGAAGCTCATCAAGAGAATGCCAAGAGTGTGCAAAGCAGTCATCAAAGCAAAAGGTGGCTACTTTGAAGAACCTAGAATATAAGACATTTTCAGTTGTTCCACACTTTTTTGTTAAGTATATAATTCCACATGTGTTAATTCATAGTTTTGATGCCTTCAGTGTTAATGTACAATTTTCAGTGTCATGAAAATACAGAAAAATCTTTAAATGACAAAGTCTTTCCAAACTTTTTGTCTGTACTGTATGTATGTGTGTATATGTGTAATATATATATATATATATACACACATACACACACATACATACAGTACAGACCAAAAGTTTGGACACACCTCATTTAAAGATTTTTCTGTATTTTCATGACTTTGAAAATTATACATTCACACTGAAGGCATCAAAACTATGAATTACCACATGTGGAATTATATACTTAACAAAAAAGTGTGAAACAACTGAAAATATGTCTTATATTCTAGGTTCTTCAAAGTAGCCACCTTTTGCTTTGATGACTGCTTTGCACACTCTTGGCATTCTCTTGATGAGCTTCAAGAGGTAGTCACTGGAAATGGTCTGCCAACAATCTTGAAGGAGTTCCCAGAGATGCTTAGCACTTGTTGGCCCTTTTGCCTTCACTCTGCGGTCCAGCTCACCCCAAACCATCTCGGTCGGGTACATTTTTTAATCATACTTATTGGGCTTTTTTTCTGTAATTTTTCGCGCGGCCAATTTTTGCACATTTTTTTTTCAGCATTTTATTCTGTTATTTTTCAGACTTTTTAATTTTATTAAGCATTGTAGAAAATTCTAGTATTTTGTTAGGAAGAAATGCTAAAAAATGTGAAAATTTTTTTTACTTCTTTTAAATGTAGAAGATAGAAGAGCAATATAGAAGAAGCTCAAACATATGAGCAGCAATCGTTTTTACATAGAAATTAATATGCATATGTTCATTCTTTTTTTTTGCTTTTTCCTCTAAAAAAAGCATACTGCTTTTTTCTGCATGTTTTTTACTTTTTTATTGTATTTTCCTTTTTTTCATATGTTTTTGGTGGGGATTTAATGCAGAATATTTAATGTGTTTTTTAGAGCAGAAAAACTGTGCTTCCTCCCTTTAAAGCATAACTGCAATTTTTACATACACTGTTTTTTAATCTCCCCATAGAAAACAATAAGAATAAAACAAAAACAAAAAAATATCTCCGTAGGATCTATAAAAGCAAATAAAGCACTAAATAAATAAATAAATAAAAATATCCTATTTAATATTTAAAAAAAATAAAACCAAAAGAAAGAAAAAACTGTTTTATGATGGAAATTTGCTCTAAATACTTGTACTTTCACGTCTGTCAAAAAGAAAAATAACATCAATAGCAAAAAATAAAAAATGAGAATTTCTTTGCAGCTGCATTTCCCTGGTTACTAAGTAGCACTTAGTAGATGTAAATTAACTTACAACAAGAAGCAAGAAAATCAGATAGGGTTTAGGTGAGGTGACAGAATAAAGAAAAACATGCATTTATACCAATTATTTGTCATTCACCGAAATGGAACGAGACTAATATTGTCTTAAGTGCTTGAGAAACGGAAAATGACTATAAGTACAGCGCATTACCGAATGCATTTAAGGTCAAGATACAATGCTGATGTCAATCCATCCTGTGTGTGGCGAATTCTTCGTACTATAGTCACATATTCAGACTTATTCCTAGTTTGTGCAAAAATAGCCTGAACCTATAGTAATGTACTGAAATGGGTAAAAACTGCAGAAAAATTTGACAGAAGCCGACAGGTACAGTAGTGTTCAAAATAATAGCAGTGTGTTCAAAAACATGAGTTAAGCACACAATCTTTATACTAGTTGTTATTTCCATGCATTGGGAACATTGCACTTTTTTTTATTTTACACATGAAAAGAAATGTAGATACTTTCTGTACAGTAGCTAAAAATTAACAAAAAATGAACATTGGGCTATTCTAAAAAACAGCAGTGTCTGCATTTGTCTGTACAAACTCACAATATGTACTCTCTTTTTTTGAGGATTTGGCATTCCTGTGAGTCACTAACCTAATATTTAGTTGTATTACCAGTGTATTTTAGAACTGCTTCACATCTATGTTGCATAGAGTCAACCAACTTCTGGCACCTGTCAACTGTTATTCCAGCCCAGGATGCTTGGACTACAAACCACAATTTTTTGCCATTTGTTGGCTTTGCCTCAGAAACGGCATTTTTGATGTCACCTCACAAGTGTTCTTTCGGATTAAAGGTCCAGGGATTGGGCTGACCACTCCATAGCCTCAATTTTGTTGGACTGGAACCAAGATTTTGCTCATTTACTGGTGTGTTTAGGGTATTTGTCTTGTTGAAGCACCCATTTCAAGGGCATATCCTCTTCAGCGTAAGGCAACAGTACCTCTTCAAGCATTTTAATATATACAAACTGGTCCATGATCCCTGATATGCGGTAAATAGGTCTAGCACCATAGTAAGAAAAACATGGCCATATCATGATGCTTGCCCCACCATGCCTGTCTTCAGAGTGTACTGTGGCTTCAATGTAGAGTTTGGGGGTCGTCTGACGAACTCTCTGCGGCCCTTGGACCCAAAAAGAACAATTTTACTTTTATCAGTCCAAAAAATATGTTTCTCCATTTCTTTTTAGGCCAGTTGTTTTCTTTTGAAAATTGTATCCCCTTCAGTACATGTCTTTTTTAACAATGGGATTTTGCAGAGACTTCTTGCTAAGAGATTAGCTTCACACAGGCGTCTGCTAAGTGTCACAGTACTCACAGGTAACCTGAGACTGTCTTTGATCATCCTGCAGCTGATCATTGGCTGAGCCTTTGCCATTCTGGCTATTCTTCGATCCATTCGAATGGTAGTCTTCCGTTTTATTCCACATCTCTCTGGTTTTGCTTTCCATTTTAAAGCATTGGAGATCATTTTAGCTGAACAGCCTGTCATTGTCTGCACTTCTTTATACATTTTACCCTCTCCAATCAACTTTTTAATCAAAGTACGCTGTTCTTCTGAACAATGTCTAGAACGACCCATATTTCTCAGGCTTTCAAGGAGAAATGCATGTACAACGTGTGCTGGCTTCACCCTTAAATAAGGGCCACCTGATTCACATCAGTTTCTTCACAAAATGATTGACCCCACTAATTGAACTCCACACTGCTATTATTTTGAACAAACCCCCTTACAATTAATTATTCAAATACACAGACTTAAAAAACATGTGGATCTTGAATGCGGAGTCTGTTGGTTTTCTTAGAGCCTACCGAAACAACTGGTAAATTGTTTGACATATGGTAATATAATTTATACCAGAAACAGTGATTAATCTGGTAAGTCATATTGGTCTGCTATTATTTTGAACACTACTGTAAGGCATTTAGTGGTTTTGAAAATTTGCAGAATAACCAAAAAACCGCACATTGTACCTGCGGTCATATATCTGCAATCTAGTTCTTGCTAATGTGCATTCAGTAGAGTAGCAAGAAGGGACATATGGAAGAAATCCTGAGTGCAGAATCAGACTACATTACTTTTTATTTTGTAGTCTGTAACTATGGAGATACATAGATCTTCATAGGAGCTGCATACACAAAAGGATAGGATATTTTAAAATCAGGATTATTTGCAAAGCTGCATTGGAACTATTAAAAGGAGTTTTCCAGGACTGTATAATATTTTACTATCTGCCTAAGAACTAACAGGCAGTTAATTTTTAACTACCTGCCTGTTGTGTCCAGCGCCGATCTCTGCTAGCACAAAGCGGTCACAGACCCCTTTTGCCAGTGATTCAGCAGCTTCCGCTGACATCACATCACCAGAGCAGCAGCTTCTCTTCCACTCTGCTCTGTTATCGGGGTCTCTGCTGACATCATGCTGATTGAGAGTCGGCTCCCCACTGCCTTGCTGCAGAGAGCCAGCAAACAATCAGCATGATGTCGGCAGTTATGCCTCATTGACAGAGCAGAATGGAAGAAGAGCTGCTATGTTAATGTGAAGCAGCCGAGTCACTGTCAGAACGTATTCCATGTCTTCAAAATTGGAGAACGGATTCAGTCTGCTGATGTGGTGGCATCTCAGGAGCATGCTTGCTCCCGTGCAAGGTAAGTGCTGCGATGTGTAGTCTCCTGCTTTCTGGCATCGCACTGTGGCACAGCAGTAAGGGCTCACTGTGATGTCAGTTTTTCGTTTTCAAGTTCTATCCATGTTTTTCACAGATAGAACTCATACCTAATATAGTCCATGGGGCTGTCCACATATCTGAGTATTTTTTCAGACCGAGGGGTCAACACAAAATCATGGAGATATGTCTGATCTTGATCCGATTCTCGATACAAGTCTATGGGTCCATGAAAAAAATTGGAGAGCACTCGGATGCCATTCATGTGCTGTCCATTTTTCATGGACTGTTTGATAGGAGAAGCTTGAGAAACCTCCATTATTTTTCTTTTCTTTGAAGAAAAAAATTTATGAAACTCGGACCACACTCTGTTGGTAAAAACTGACACTGACCAAAGTTCGAGGAAACTCTGATCAAAAACACTGATGAAACGGGGACCGTTTTTTACATACGAGAGAAATCACTGACGTGTGAATGAGGCCTAAGAGAAGAGTGCTAGATAAGCAGAAGATCTCACTCATAGTGTGATATTAAAGTACAGGAGACAGCATTACCTCGCTCAGGAGAAGGTATGCTCCTGAAGTGTCGCTGATTTTAGGCCATGTTCCCACCTTCAGTATTTGGTCAGTATTTTATATTAGCATTTGTAAGCTAAAACCAGGAGTGGAACAATCAGAGGAAAAGAATAATAGAAACACGTCACCACTTCTGTATTTATCACCCACTGCTGGTTTTGGCTTACAAATACGTATTGTAAAATACTGACCAAATACTGATCATGTAAGCATGGCCTAACAGAAAGAATACAAACTCCAATAGAGTTCAGATGTTGTACAACAACAAGAAAAGCCTGAAGAAAACTTGTTAGTTTGGAGGCCACTTTGATCATATTTTTAAACCAGAAAGAAACCAAATTTCCTAATAAAGTGAATTACAAACGTTCATGACATTTCATGCTGGATACAATAAAAAAAGGTTTAGTTACTCTTTAAGCTTTTGTAAGGACATGGACATACTGCCCATGTTCCCCCTAGAAGACACATATATTGTCACAGTGTTTCAATGAGTAATGTGTATTGTGATGGGGGTTATTGGTAATAGTGTTGTGTTCTGCCTGACAATAGGGAGAGTTAGAGTTAATGTTCGGGACCTGCCCATAGTGGCAGGGGTAAGGTGAAGGCACAGAGACCGTTTCCTGTCAGGACATCACACAGGGCCCAGGGTACGTCAGTAGCAGACCTAAGGTCTGGACAGAAATCAATGCCGCATGACATGGGTGTCCCGAAGTGAAAGGAGACCAAGACAGTCGTTAGCGTGACCCGGAGTAAAGAGAAAAGCTGACAGAAGGACAGAGTGGTCAACCGGAGATGGGTCCTGGGAGAGGACGCCTAACAGTATGGCAATACTCCGTATTGTGAAGAAAACATTTATCAAGCTGTGTACCTGCAATCGACTGCATATAAGTAACCGTTCAGTAAAAAGTTTATTTTTAACTGGTGGCCACCCTCTTTCAACTTTTCAACATCTGGTCCTGGCCAACCAAAGTCATTGGTAATATGCACCCTGCAAGGGCGTAGCGCCCCCTTACACTAAGCCCGCACACCCAGTCATAACACCCTCGTGCATGTAACATGTTGGGGTGTAAGAGATGGGTACCTCACCCATGGCTGCCGCAAATTTCGTCAAATTTTGTCATAGTTTTCATCCAGAGCAGCTTAATGGGGGGCAACGCCTTCACAATGCTGACCGGGTCTGACTTGACACACCTAGCAAACAGATTTTTGGAGGGGACGCAGCTGCCAGTTAGGTATTTACCCAACAATCGCCATTCATAAAAAAATGAGTTCCCATGTTAGGCCTCATTCAGACATTTGATTTTTTTTCGCGTACAAGAAAATTGGATCTATTATTTTGATCAGATTTTGATCAGAGTGTGGTCCGAGTGTCATCCATTTTTCTTGTATTGAAAAAAAAAAATTCTCCACATTCTCTATTCTGACAGTCTGTGAAAATTGGACCGCATTCGGATTAAATTTTTGCTGATTTTTTTGGAGAAAAAAACTAATATTATTAAACAGGTACTATAGACAAATGACATATAGTCCACAGCAAAAACACACCAATAAAAGGTGCAAAACCTGCTTTTTTTTTTTAAGCAGCTTCTTTATTGTCAAGAGAGCATTTTTTGCTTGCAGAAAAAAAAAACGGCAGCAAAAAAAATGCAGCGTATGAACAAAGCCTAAGAGGTGTCTTGCAATTTTGCTAAATTCTGAACTGGAAGAACTCAAGATGTTATAAAAAACTAAGCAATGCAATTCTCTTTTTTTTCTTTCAATGCTTCCATGCTGTGTGGGGAAGATATCTGTGGAGTTATCACGCTTGATTCCAAGTGTCATGGTCTGTAGGATTAGTGACAACAAACTGCGCTTCTCCCGACCATAACATGGAGGAGTATTAGCGGTAGATTTTGCTGGGTTAAGTGGTTATTTTGTAGAATGACATGGAAATGTCACATCCATCAGTCACCAATTCAAAGTCTCCGACTGATTACTCTGATTCAGAAGCGTGTACAGCTGCGAAGTGAAACATCCCCTGCCAAGGCAATTAAAGAGCAGCTAAACTAAAGGCAAAAAGAAACAAAAAAAAGGTTTCAGGCAAAAATACGAGATATATTTATACATGAATTATTATTCTTTTAGATCTGTTGTCCAGGGTCATTGATCATTAGGATTTAGGAAGAATAATACTTGTGCCCGTATCAGAAAATTGGGTGCATCCAAAACTTTACGCAGATGTTTCCAGTATAATTGTCCCAACTGTATTAGGCTACGTTCCCACAATGAGTTTTTGGTGAGGTTTTTTATGTTGCAGATTTTCTGCACCCACTAAGTAAAATAAGTTACTTGCATTTTTTTGAAAATACGCAGAATAAAAAAAACTCATCATGGGAACAAAGCCACTTCAGGAAAAAGCCGGTTTTAAATTTATTGAAGCAGCTCCGTTGGCATTTGTGCACTCATTTTCGCAGTGGCTCGGCCACCAGCATCTTTTGTCTATGTCTTCTATTATACAAAGCAGGCCGCTTTCAAGTCACCTGAAGAATGAGCATGTTGCTTCTTTTAATCATTACAGGGTTTCTGAACCCTGAAGTGGTTAAAAGAAGTAACAAAATACTGAACATGTGCACAGCAATGTCATTTTGACATTACTGTGCATTATGTTCATTTTCTGGTGGCGATTTTTCTGCACTTTTGCATGTAAATGATGTTGTGTGCACCTAAGCAGTTCTGCTCGGAAACTCTTTATGCATATAGACCTTCTGGGGATGCCAGCAGGTAGGAGGAGGTTTGCAGAGCTCCGGTCCAGCAGCCACAGACTACCAATGTGACTGCTGGACCAGAGTCCTGCCAATCTTTTTGCTGAACTCTACTATTATTATTATCATTAAACGGCATTCAGCTCGATCTCAAGCCATGGCGACTTCATGGATGAATGCTCAGCAGGAAGATCAATCTTGTGCAAGCCTAGATAGATCCACCAGGGTATTCTCCGTCATTATCTTGATAGAATCAAGTCATCGGGTTGCTGGTCTTCCTTTTCACCTTGTTCCTTCTATTCTTCCTACCATGATGTCCTTTTCCAGTTCTTTCTTCGGATGATGTGTGCAAAGTAGGCAAGTCGTACCTTGGTGATCCTTGCTTCGAGTGGCAGGCCTGTCTTAATTTGTTCCAAAATTGGTTTGTTCTTCTGGCCATGGATGGATGGATGGATGAACGTTCTGTAGGAAGATCGAACTTGTGCAAGCCTAGATAGGTCCTCCAGGGTCTTCTCCGCCATTATCTTGTTAGTATCAAGCCTTCGGGTTGCTGGTCTTCCTCTTTGCCTTGTTCCTTCTATTCTTCCCACCATGATGTCCTTCTCCAGTGATTGTTCTCTTCGTATGATGTGTCTAAAGTAGGCAAGTCGTAGCTTGGTAATCCTTGCTTCGAGTGACATGTCTGGCTTGATTTGTTCCAAAATTGATTTGTTTGTTCTTCTTGCCATCCATGGTATTGATAACATCCTTCTCCAGCACCACATTTAGAAGGAGTTCATTATTTTTCTGTCTTGTTTCTTTATCGTCCAGGTTTCGCATCCATATGTTACTACAGAAAAAAACAGACTATGTACGAGCCGTGTCTTCGTCGCCAGTGAAATGTTTCTCAATTTAAAGACCTTGTCCAGTGACTTCATTGTTGATTTGCCCATAGCTAACATCAAAACAGGAAAATTGCTAAATTTCCAGATCTTTGACATTAATCCCTACGTTCTACATCTTTGCTCTTTTATTCAAACTCTCCCTGCAGAATTAAAGACATTTTTTTTTGTTCCCTGAATATATTCTGATCACAGGATGATCTAGCGATCTGCTCAAATTTGCTGGGAAACCTCAAAGCAAGTGGACAATTCCCTCACAGTGCCACCACAGGGAAGTGGCAGCATTATATGGTCTCCACTTAGATCAAAGAGTAGTCTGTGTAATGTATCCTGTATAAATTTGGCAAGCATATATAATTTAGGTTACATGATAGTCTGCCTTGGTCTGTACTAATTACTGTTAAGACCACTCTAGGAGTCATTTTACATTTTTGTAGGCCAGCATCAGGACCTTTGATTGACATCAACAGAAAACTGCAGAATGGTAGAAATCAGCAGCCAATATCTATTTATTACATTAAAACCTTATGTTTGCTGTATATGTTAGGAAAGCTCCCATGGGGCCTTATGCACCAAGAGGGCACTCTTTTGGCATATAGGTAGAGCCTGAAGGTCTTACATGTCACATGGCCTGATGGTCTTAGCAGGACTTTCAAGCACTACCAAGACAGGCAACAAAGACCAGTTACGTAACACAAGATCAGCAAGCAGGGATATGACAGGCACGTGTGATGCTTGTGTGGGAGCATCAAAGTGTGCAGAAAAATTGTGGGAGTGTAGCACCCCGAGGGCTCGGCTGCTACAGGGGTATTGCACCTCAAACCAGAGGTGTGATATTCCACTCCCGGTTAAGGATGGAGTGTGGACTAGGGCTCGTTAGGCTGCATGCACCACACACACCCCATTTCCGAGGGACAGCTCAACGGTGCTCCCACAGAAGTGCAGGCACGACAGCTTCTGTCCCTGGCTGGAGTGGGGAGCGGGAGGAAAACCCAGTGGTGTAGGAGCAGATAGGGGTGGGTCTCTGGGCATAGGTAGGAGCCCATTGGTTGCTAGTCACCTGGGCTCGGGTGTTAGAAGGAGGTATATAAGGTGGGCACCATCTTAGATCAGTGTGCAGTCTGAGGAGAAGTGACAGGGAGCAGAGCTGCTGCATGGGCTCTACTCCACGGGCAGGCCTTGTCAGGAGGCCGGGGCCTGAGAGAGAGAGAGGCGAAGGAACAGCAAAGGAAGTAAGAAAGGAAACAAGGAACTGGAACACAGAGAAAGGCCCCGAGACACGAAGGCAGAAGAAATCCCAAAGGCCCAGGAGATTGCGGGTGAAGGGTTGGCAGAGCAGGGTACCGGGACCCAAATTGGTGGAGGCAACAGATTCCTCAGCCAAGGACCGGAGGTTGTAACCACATCTTGGTGCGACCCCTCACTACATCCACCAGGAAAGCATACCACATAGGGTCAGGGAAACCGGAGATAGGTTTCGCCAAGAGAAGGCCCGAGGAAGCTGGACAAAGGTGGGTCACTGGTGGGGACGGCCAGAGAAAGGAAGAGAAGGGAGTCCTGTGCCACGCTCTGGAATTGCCTGGGAGTTGACCGAGCCCCTTGCCTGGTGGACGCAGCACGACTCGGGCGGTCCTACCTGCGCACGAGTGACCTGGTGAAGAACTGTGAGTAAAGCATTGGAAACTGCAATTACAAGTCTCTGTGTTTCATCGCCGCACCAGCACCATTAGTACTGGGATGCTCACACCATCACTCACATCATCCACACTAGCTGCCCTGAGGCAATACTTCTCCCGTGGGGAGTTATCCCATACTTGGCTGCGCTTACAACATCAGCCTCAGCGGTCTGCAGCGCAGCAGCGGTCCCCACTGACCGCAATCCACGGGTGGCGTAGTCGGACATTTGTTATTACACTAAGACTGCCACTGAATTGACCGCCCTGGGCACGGACCGGGTCAGCGCCACGGAGACTACAACCCCCAGCGATCCGGGTATCCCCTGCACAACACAGGCTCAGGGGGCGCGTCAACTTTTGGCGTAGTCGGCAGGATTCAAACCAACCCGCCCCAACGGGTATTGCGTGCCTGAAAAAAAGACTTTTGCACTTACCTGAGAGAAGTTTCCCGCCGTCCGGAGTCGTTTCCCGCCATCGGACGCCATCTTGGGTCGTTTCCCGCCATCTTCTGCCGTCTTCCCGCTATCCGCAGCCGCTTCCCGCCATCGGACGCCATCTTCGGGATGCCGAGCGGGAAGAAGAGGGGCGTGGACGCCGAAAGTGAGCGAGATCTGAAGCTCCGCCCCACGCACTGACGCTGCGTAAGGTCCTGGAAGGGAGAGGGAGCGACGCTGACGTCACGGGAGCGCGACGCAAGGTCCTCAACCCCGACGATCGACTGCGGAGCCGCGGCCTACGGAGGAAGATCAACGCAAGGTAGGCCACGGTCCACCAGGGGGGAGGAGGACACCAGGAACGGAGAGCAAGATGGCGGACCGGCAGCAGACTAAGCTGCCCAGCATCGGCAGTGCCCCAGCCATCGCGGGCCCCGACCAGCGCCAGGAGAAGACGCGTGATGCAGGAGCGGTCGCGGGAGCAGGTAAGAGTCTCACTGTCCCGGACGCTGCCAGCGTCAGCCTGCTCCCGGGCCCCCTGGTGGAGCCGCCAATCCCGGGCGCTGCAGACACCGACCTGCTCCAGACCCCGCAACAAGCCCTGCAGCCGAGCCCTCCAGCCCTGGGCACTGCCACCACCAGCCCGCGCCCAGGCCCAAAGTCGCACCCTCTGACCCCGGGCGTCATCAACAGCGGCCTTCTCCAGGCCCCGCCGCAAGGCCTGCTGCACAAGGGCGCAAAGGGATTGTACGCCCTCCACGTCACCCGGCTAACCGAGGAAGAGCTGCAGTACCACCAGTGCGAGGAAAGCCAAGAGGACCCGGACGGGTCTGAAGATTACGAGGAAGGAGCATCAGGAGGACACCGTTACTAATGAACGGTAAATGGAACTGTATATAGTTACCCGTAAGGGAATAGAAACTGTTGCTGAGTGGAGTGTGGTCCCCGTTGGGACTGATATAGAACTGTGTAGAAGTTACCCCCTATATCCCTTATCGGGCTGAGGACTGAGAACAGCCATCCCTTTTTCCTAATCTGGCTGGGGACTGAGAGCAGCCATTCCCCTAAGAAGAAAGAACACCTGGTCGCAAGTTGCACCGCGGCCAGAACTCAAGAATGTGTTTTTGAAAAAAAAAAAAAAAAAAAAATGTTTTACTTAAGAATGTCTTATACTGAAAAAGTTTCATATGCTGCTAAAAGAGTTTATAGTATTTTATATGTGTGTGAAGAAAGTCTTGTAATGTTTTATACCAGTAACGTTAAAAGGGAAAAGTGCCTCCCATAAAGGGATGGGTTAATAGTTGATGTCTTATATGCGAATGCATTCTAAAATTTTGTATGTTTTAAATTGTTTTGCTCTTTTCCAGCCTGAGGACGTGCTGTGATTTACCAGGGGGGAATGTAGCACCCCGAGGGCTCGGCTGCTACAGGGGTATTGCACCTCAAACCAGAGGTGTGATATTCCACTCCCGGGTAAGGATGGAGTGTGGACTAGGGCTCGTTAGGCTGCATGCACCACACACACCCCATTTCCAAGGGACAGCTCAACAGTGCTCCCTGCACAACACAGGCCCAGGGGGCACGTCAGGGGCATCATACTTTGTGCATACAGGAGGGACTTTGGGGAGTGTCGTACTGTGTTTTGGGACTGTGGGAGGCATAAAACTGTATTGAGAGCTGTGAAGGCATCATACATTGAGTGTGAGGACAATGGTGGGCATTATTCTTTCTACAAGGGCTGTAGGTGATCCTAATTAATTGATTCTAATGTTCAAAGTTGAGAGGTATAACCTGTATATAAGTACTACAGGTTTTTGTTAGAACCCTCCTGTTTGTTTTTTCTATCTTGTGTTTGCGGTCACATGACCATCTGCCTTTATATGCCAGCTCCACCCTTCTGGCTGTGCTGGACTTCAGTGTTTGACTGTCTCTCTAGCCAGGTGCTCCTGTGCCTTTCTCTGTTTAGTTCGCTTGGTCCTCTGGGACCTCTAGTACTTTTTGTCAGTTTGCCTTGTGTGTTCTGCAACAACTTCTGTTTAGGAGGTGTCCCATTTTTGTTCCAGTCCTTAGTTCTTTTAGGGACCCCTCCCTTAATTCTATAGGTCTTCGTTCAGACTACCCGAGGACTAAGGCGGGTCTGTTCACTAGGAACAGGCAGCCCGCTACATCGTAGGAATTCAGCTTAGTCATACTGTAGGGACAGCTTTCCCCTATCTTTCCTTAGTACATGCTGCAGATCATAACAGTAAGTCCAGCCCAAAAAAAAAGCTAAAAAGGAAGGAAATTCGGGGATCAGTATGGTTTCCATCCAGGATTTGGCTCAACGCCTGCAGGGATTGTCTCTGGAGGTGGCCGAGCTTCAGCAACACGTGAGTAGCTGTCCTGGAGCGCATTTTGTCGAACCCAAGGTAGGACTGCCTGATGTTTTTTATGGTAAACAGCAAGATTTTTTTTCCTTTAAAAAAGCTTGTTTGTTTGTTATATTTTCGTTTGAGACCAAGATCCTCTGGGAATGAATCACAGCGCATTGATTTTATTATGTCACTTTTGCGCAATGAACCACAGGGGTGGACCTTTTCTCTCCAGCCTAATGATCCGTGTTTAAGGTCTGTTGAAGAATTTTTTTCTGCTATGTGGCTATTATATGACGATCCTGATCGAATCTCATCTGCTGAATCTGAACTTAGACGTTTGAATCAGGGGTCAGATGATGTTGAAAATTATTGCACACACTTCAGGAGATGGGCTTCAGAAGTTAAGTGGAACGATTCGGCGCTGAGATGTTTATTTCTTGCTGGTCTGAGTGAAAGGGTTAAGGATTTGCTAATTGCATTCCCTGCACCTGAGACTCTGCAGGAAGCTATGCAGTTAGCTGTTCATATAGACAGAACACTGAGGTGCAGGCTCAATGAGGTAAAGACTCCTGTAATGTCAGGTCCTAGTACCCAGAAAATCTGCTCTGACGGCGGGGAACCGATGGAGGTTGGGGCGATGTCACTCTGCTCTCAAGAAAGAGATCGGAGATTCGCTGAGGGATTGTGTCTTTATTGTGGTAAAGCTGACCATTTGATTAAGTATTGTGAGCGTCGTTTAGGTAAAGAAAAAAAAAAAAAGAGGTCCGTTACGCCCGTATAGCTTCTTTACGCTCTGCAGGAGTATTTCTTTCTGGGAGTACTACTCTGCAGGGAGATTTGATTGAATTTCAGGTATTTGTGGATTGTGGTTCAACACTTAATGTGATTGATAAAGGGTTTTTGGAAAACCTTAAATTGAAATACAAACCTTTGTCATCACCTATTTCTGTGGTTGCAATTGATAACACTCCTTTGAAATGTATTACTCACAAGACTGCTGCATTTCCACTCACTATCAATGGAGTTCACCAAGAAATTTTGGACTTGGTTGTTTTGGATAATTTGCCCTCTCCAGTTGTTCTAGGATTGAATTGGTTAAAACTGCACAATCCTTTATTGGACTGGTCTACTAATGTGATTAAGTCTTGGAGTCTGAAGTGCTATGATAAATGTTGTAATGGTCGCATTGTGGCTGTGGAAAAAGGGGAATTACCGGTACCTATTCAAGATTTTTGGAGGGTTTTTTCGGAGGAGGAGTCGCAAGTTTTACCTCCTCATAGGGATTATGATTGCACCATTGAGTTTGTTCGGGGTGCTACTCTTCCCAAAAGTTGCTTGTTTAATCTGACTATCCCTGAAAGAAAGGCCTTGGAGGAGTACATACAGACTAGCCTGGCTGCTGGTCACATTAGACCTTCTAAGTTGCCTGTGGCAGTTGGATTCTTCTTTGTTAAAAAAAAGGACGGCGGTTTACGTCCATGTCTGGATTTTCGTGAAATTAATAAGATTACCATACGCAATTCCTACCCATTGCCGTTAATTACTGACTTGTTTAACCAGTTAGTGGGAGCCAAGTGGTTCTCCAAAATTGATCTCCGGGGGGCATACAATTTGTTACGAGTGAAGGAGGGTGATGAATAGAAAACTGCTTTTAACACTCCGGTAGGTCATTTTGAGAATCTGGTGACGCCTTTTGGTCTTACCAATGCACCTGCATTTTTCAGAACCTTATTAATGACATCCTGAGACCTTTGATTGGTAAGAATGTGGTTGTGTATTTGGATGACATATTGATTTATTCACCAGATCTAGAGTCCCATTGGCAGAGTGTACGTGAAGTTTTGCAGTTATTGAGTGATAATTCACTCTTTGCTATGCTGGAGAAATGTGAGTTCGCTGTGCAGAAAATTAGTTTTTTGGGCTACATTGTCTCCAGCGAGGGCTTTGAGATGCACCCTGTGAAGGTTCAGGCTGTGCAGGAATGGCCTAGGCCTATTGGTTTGAAATCTATACAGAGATTTTTGGGTTTTGCCAATTATTACAGGAAATTCATTAAGAATTTTTCTGTAATTGTTAAACCTCTAACCGATCTCACCAGGAAAGGTGCGAATACGGCCCAGTGGACTACAGAGGCCATTGAAGCGTTTGAGTATCTCAAAGAGAGGTTCAGTTCTGCCCCTATCCTTATGCAGCCTGATGAGACCAAGCCTTTTTTGGTCGAGGTCGATGCTTCATCGGTGGGAGTCGGAGCAGTTTTGTCTCAGGAGAACAAGGGTGGAGTACATCCTTGTGCCTTCTTTTCGAAAAAATTTTCGTAAACCCAACTGAATTATGATGTTGGAAATCGGGAGTTGCTGGCTATTAAACTTGCGTTTGAACATTGGCGTCATTTTTTGGAAGGCGCTAGATTTCCTATTCAGGTTTTCACAGATCATAAGAATTTGATCTATCTGGATGCTGCCAAGCGCTTGAATGCCCGTCAAGCTAGGTGGGCACTTTTTTTTTCTCGGTTTCATTTTTCTGTTACCTATATCCCTGGTACTAAGAATGTTAAAGCCGATGCTTTATCTCGCAGCTTCTCTCCTACGGTCGGTGCCGAGGAGGAGAGCATTTTACAGAAAGGAGTTGTGGTGGCGGCTTGGACTCTGTTTTGGAGAATGGGATTCTGAATGCTCAAGATGATGCTCCATCTAACACTCTCCATGGGAGGTTGTTCGCGCCTAGAGCCTTTAGGAGAGATTTGTTTGTGGAGTGTCATGAGTCTCGGTTGGCAGGTCATCCAGGAGTTTCGGAGACTAAGAGACTTATCAGTCGCAGTTTTTGGTGGCCTGGATGGCAGAAGGAAGTCATCAAGTGGGTGCGTCAGTGTACTGTGTGTGCTAGGTCAAAGGCTTCACATACTCCTGCTGCGGGGTTGCTTTACCCTCTGGAGGTTCCTAGTGCGCCTTGGACACATCTCACTATGGATTTTATTACTGATCTTCCTGTTTCCGAGGGTAATTACTGTCATCTGGGTGGTCGTGGACCGTTTTAGTAAGATGTGTCATTTGGTTCCATTCATTAAGTTGCCCTGCACCAAGACACTCGCTAAGGCGTTTGTTAAGGAGATTGTCAAGCTCCATGGCGTTCCCACGGATATTGTTTCTGATAGAGGACCTCAGTTTGTGGCTCGCTTTTGGCGTGCTTTTTGTGACAGGTTGGGAGTCCATTTGTCATTTTCGTCTGGTTATCATCCTGAGTCGAATGGACAGACTGAGAGAAAGAACCAGGATGTTGAACAGTTTTTGCGTTGTTTTGTGGTGGACAATCAAGAGGTGTGGTCTGAGTTTCTGCCTCTTGCAAAATTTGCTCTTAACAATCATACATCCTCCTCTGCTGGGTGTTCTCCTTTTTTTTGTTGTACTGGGAGACATCCGTCTTTTGGTTCGTTCTCCAAATTGGGGTCGGCGGTGCCGGAGGAGGAGAATTTTTCCGGTGATTTGGAGAGAGTTTGGACTAATGTACATTGTAACCTTCAAGAGGGTAACAAGAAGTCCAAGAAGTATTTTGACAGGAAACGTAAAGAGGTTTTGTTTACTGTGGGTGACATGGTTTGGTTGTCCTCGAAGAACCTGCGGTTGAGGATTCCCTCTAAAAAACTGGGTCCTAAGTTTGTGGGTCCATTTCAAGTGCTTCAGGTTGTTAACCCATCTGCTGTTAGGTTGGATGTCCCTACTTCCTGGAAGATTAATCCTGTGTTTCATGTTTCCTTGTTTAAAAAGGCTGACGTATCTGATAGGGACGTCACTGTCACAGTTCCTCCTGTGGTGGAAGACGGGGAATATGAAATTTCTCGTATCTTGAATTCTAGATGGCATAGAGGGAGATTACAGTATCTTGTCTCCTAGAAGGGTTTCGGTCCCGAAGACAACTCCTGGGCAAAGACGGATGATGTCTCTGCTCCTAGGCTTGTTAAGGCTTTCCACAGATTTCCGGATAGGCTTGGCCCTGGAGGATCCGGAGGATCCTCATAAAAGAGGGGGTACTGTTAGAACCCTCCAGTTTGTTTTTTCTATCTTGTGTTTGCGATAACATGACCATCTGCCTTTATATGCCAGCTCCGCCCTTCTGGCTGTGCTGGACTTCAGTGTTTGACTGTCTCTCTAGCCAGGTGCTTCTGTGCCTTTCTTTGTTTAGTTTGCTTGGTCCTCTGGGACCTCTAGTACTTTTTGTCAGTTTGTCTTTTGTGTTCTGCAACAACTTCTGTTTAGGAGGTGTCCCATTTTTGTTCCAGTCCTTAGTTCTTTTAGGGACCCCTCCCTTAATTCTATAGGTCTTCATTCAGACTAGCCGAGGACTAAGACGGGTCTGTTCACTAGGAACAGGCAGCCCACTACATTGTAGGGATTCAGCTTAGTCATACTGTAGGGACAGCTTTCCCCTATCTTTCCTTAGTACATGTTGCAGATCATAACAGTTTTCATCCTGTACTATTTTGTGTTGTTATGGTTATTTTTTTTAATATCTAGATTCATTATTAATTTAGAAAATCAATTTATATAAACTATTCTATGTCTGAAGTTTTAGTGTAAGACTTAGATTGTGGAATGTCTGACTAAGATACTGGTTTCCTGTGAAGTCCCTGAGAAGGTTTTACGTTGGGCCAATTGAAGTGTGTTTATTACTGATTGCCTAATTTCGGTTTTCTGTTCAGTTAACAATTGTATTTCCTTTTCGTCTAGCTAATAAATATGGTGAGTCTTTGTTGCCACACAGAAGACTCTACCTGCTGACAATGCATGTCGTATGTATTCTGTCTCTCTCCCTTCATCGATGAAGTATCTTAATTTGAATCTCACTGGCAATGTGAAGACCCTTTGCTGTCTATTCCAAAGTTCTCCTTAAAACAAAGAGGGTCTCCATAACAGTGTAGCTTTCATTACTAGTGATGAGCGAACGTGCTCGCCACTACTGGGTACTCGCCCGAGCATCGTGGTGCTCGACAAGCTCGGTGCTTGGTGAGTATTTCCAGGTTGCTCGGGCGGGAACTCGGGTCCCCTCCCTGCATGTTTGGCACTCTTTAGAGAGCCAATGAACATGCAGGGATTGCCTGCCATGCACTGTAATGCCGTAGCCCTGTTGGTTGTGGCATTACAGTGATTGGCTGGCCACACAGCGTCATCAGGTCTATATGAGACCTGGCGCCGCCATGCTCGTCACAGTCATTCCGGATCAGACAGGGTCGGGAGAGCTGCTGCCGAGCTAGGGAGAGATTTGCCTGTGTATTAGGTAGTGTAAGGAGAAAAACTGTACATTACACAAATCCATCTTAACAAACAGTCCTTTTGAGGACTAACTAATCCATCTGCAGAGATATCAGGCAGGCATTGTATATAGGCAGGCAGGCAGTGTATATAGCAGACTGCAGTGCACATAGCACAAGAGGCTCCATTCCAGTTCTGTCGGCTGCTGCTGTTCGATATTTCTAGAAATAGGCCCAGGTCTCAGGAATAATTTTTTTTGCATCTTAATCATTATTTGCTTAAAAAGCAATCCAGAGAACACGTTTTTTCTGTGCCATTTGCTTGTTGGCACTGCAGAATACAGCCAGGTCCTTTCCATATTACAGCGCTAAAAATCCAGCTATTTAAAACTGTGTTTTCTCCGTCACACGGATCACATATACGTTTTCAGAAAATACTGCCATTTCTGGCCTCCATTAAAAAAAAATTTAAGTGTGTCAGCAAAGTTTTTGACACTGGTTTGCTGTTCAAAACAGTTACCTACAGGCCAGATATTTAAAACTGTGTTTTCTCCGTCACACGGATTACATAAACATTTCAGAAAATACTGCCATTTCTGGCCTCCATTAAAAATTTCTTTCAGTGTGTCATTGAAGCAATTCACAGCAGTTTGCTGGTCAAACCACTTACCTACAGGCCAGGTATTTAAAACTCTGTTTTCTCCATCACACGGATCACATATAAATTCGCTCCAAACTCAGTCATTTGTAGTGAGCGTGGAAGATACTGTCCTCCATTTAAAATGGGCAAGGCACGTGGCAAGGGACGGGGAACTGGACGTGATGATAATGGTGCATGCAGAGGCCGAGGACAAGGCCGTGGGCAAGCCGAAATTGTACCACAACAAACACTCACATCTTCTCGCCTGACCTTCCTGTCCCAATTTCTAGGGGACCACAGCACACCACTATTGAACCCAGAGCAGTGTCAAAAGGTTGTTGGTTGGATAGCGGATAATGCTTCCAGTCACCTAGCCACCACCACCACTACCCTGTCTTCCACACGGTCAAGTCTCAGTAGCCGTGAGTCTGGACCGCATATTCCTCACCCTGATCCTCGTTCTTCCCACCATGCCGAGTACCCAGAGACAACTGATCCCACACCTGGACACTCTGAAGAGCTGTTCACTTTTCCATTTATAGATTCGGGCCTCTCGCCCGGTCCACTTGAAGCGGGGCAAGAGGAGATCGCGTGTAGCGATGCCCAAATATTTGAGCAGCCACGGTCACACGAAGGCGACGGTGGGAAAGGGTCACAAGAGGTGGACGATGATGAGACACAATTGCCAGAAAGTCAGGAGGAGGACCAGGGTGCGGAAGTGGAAGACGAGGTGGTGGATGATATAGTAACTGACCCAACAAAAAAGTTGTGGACTGGCTCCGTACTGTCCCTGGCCACATTTACCTGTCCACGTGTTTGTGGTTAGGCGGTCCTTCCCAGTAAGTGCACTGGGGAGGGCACGGGTAATGTTGTGGGACCCGTACTTGTGGAAGGCGGAGGCGATACCGGGAAATATAGTGGCGGCTGGAGACCGAGTATGGACACCCGGCCGCCGCCGGCATGACGTTGTGAAAAGCTTTCGCCTCCAAGAGCTTAAAAGGCCATATTTCAAGTGCAAAAAGCTGCCCAGAAATCAGGCAATTTAGTGTTGCGGCCTGTGGCTGGCTGCATACTTGCACATGCATTCCAAGTAACAGAAAACAAAGCAGATGGTGGCCTCTATCATCATCATGGCCTCACCTCGGCACTATGAACTCTCCTGAAGGAGAAGCCAGGGCCAGCCGGAGGAGTCTCCGGTTCTCTGGTGGGCCCGTCCAGCCCTGCTGAAAAGCAGCCCTGGCTAAGAAAAGTGTAGGGGAAGGTTCCCAGACACTCTATGGCTGCTTTTTTAATGTGGATCGGCCATGTTTATGCATGTTATTTCTCAAACCGCATTATAGATCAGGCCATTGTCCAACTCTGTATTCAAGAAATTAAATGCGCAAAGAAAGATGTGTGTGTGTCAAAGCACCACCAACAAGGGCGAGTTGACGTGGGATGGGCTGCCATTGCTTCTGCAACAAGCTGAATTACAGGACTTCCTGTGAGAAATGACATGCAGGGTAGATAGGGTTTCCCTCGCGCCAAGGATCACTTATGATGGGCACACTTTTAGGCAGTGACCTGGGAGTCAGAGATGCTTTCAGAGGTCTTCCCCATGCTGTTCCCATGACTTTTCAGCACTGTATGCATGTGTCTGATGATGTGTCACACACCACATGGCCAGATAAGGTTGTAAAATGTTAAAATGAAATTTCCTGGTGAATGCATTTGTCTTGGTTGAAAGCAATACAAAAGTGCAAAAACGCATCAAAAACACAACGTGTGAACATAGCCCAAGGTGTGGAGGAGCATTTTTGTTTTTGTATATTTATTTTGCCTTATATGCAAGACATTACCCTGGAAAGGATGTTCCTTAACATTTTTCCCAGGAAAATCCATTTTGGTTTCGATTTTGTACGTTTTATTGTGAGTTCGTAAAAGTGGTGTAATACTCTGACCACATTGCTGACAGCAGTGATCTGGGAGTCAGAGATGCTTCCAGGGGTCTTCCCCATGCTGTTCCCATGTCATTTGAGCACTGTTCCCATCGATTTGGGCAATTTTTAGGCCCTCTGCAGAACGCAGGGGGGAGCCACCTGAAAAATGCTCGAGTTTCCCATAGACTTATATTGGGCTCGTTGCTCGGGTCTAGCACCCGAGTATTCCAATTTGCTCGACCCGAGCAACGAGTACCCGAGCATTTTAGTTCTCGCTCATCACTATTCATTACGACTGCACAGCTCTTATTTAATTAAAATGGCCACTAACCAAGGAGTATGTGACCTGATCTGTCCATCAACCTGTCTGATTAAAATACAACTTTCCCATGTGCAGAGAGATACTTTTTACTGGAGGAGGCTGATGAGCAGGTCTGGTCAGTCACTTTTCCATCAGCAGCCATTGTGAGAGCTGTGCAGACGTGAGGGAGGAGAATCTGTAATACTTATATATTTGTAAGTGGAACTAAATCATGCTCCCAACACATCTGTTAAAATAAAGATAAGGAGGATAAGTCCTTTAAGTATTAATGATAGCTACAGGCATGGTGGATATAACTGACTGTCACGATTGTAAGAGGCCACAGGCTCAAAAAGGCTGCCTTGGACTGACCTTGAACAAACCACTCCATCTGGCAGGTTCCAGAGGTTCCCCACCATCACCCTTTACCCCTGCACAGGAATCTGGTCTTACAACGGGGTCCAGTGAATTGCTTCCACGAAAGCGCTGCCGTCCAAAGGAGCAAACCACAATTAGGAAGGGTCGGCAAGCATGGTCAGACCCAAGAGGTCAACAGAATCGGTCAGGAACAGAATCATAAGATAGGAGGATTATCAAAATTCCCGTCGAGATCAGAAAACAGGAGAAATCAAGAAAACACTACAAGCATAGACAAGAGCACTAGTGAGGTAGCAAACTAATCGACTGGCAGTGGAAATCAGAGACCCAGGAGTTTAAATAGCAGACAACACCACCCAGGGCTCTCAGAAGGGAGTAATCAAAACCAGAAAATTAACCCCATAGTTCCCTGATCTAGAGGCACAAAGTCCAAGGAATTAAATAGGATCAATGCTGTGATGCATCACCTGCAACAAAGGAGCACCCGAAGTAGGAACAGAAGGACTGGAACCAGCACAGATGTTACACTGATGAAAGGAAAACTAAACCCTTTAAAACAAGGTTCCTTCTATTAACCAACCAGCCGACTAAATATATATTTTTACCAAACATTATTAAAAGGGCTATCCAATAGTAATAAACATTGTATAAATTAGCCCATGGTGATGCCAAACTAATAGAAAAACATACTCACCTACTGGGCACCCACCGCTCTCTTGTTATGCTGCCAGTGTCTCTCATTGCTTTTTCTTGTGGATGGCGGTATCAGTTAACCATTGATTGGCTGTAGAGGTCACCTGACACCTTCATCTTCCCGCCAGATGGGATTATAAGACAACCCCTTAGTTCAAAGTTAGTGCTTTGCTAGTTTCTTTACAAAAGCAGACAATCCAAAGAGAGAATTTTTAAATATTTTCTTTACCACTAAAATTAGGGAAAAAAAATTTCAGAAGACTTTCGAGCAGCTTCTAGGTGTCAAACGAGTTTTCATAAATTAACAGAATGTCAGAAACGCTAAACCCATAGAGCGTCAGCGGCAGTAAACTCACAGATTAGCAACATAGCGAGTAATGTGAGAGCGCGCAGTACTTTCTAAACCTTTAGTCAACCGATGTTTCGTATCACAATGATACCAACCTGGCTATTTGTGATAAGGAACCGCGCAAGAGGAAATGGAAAATGCATCTCTGCCAAGCGGATCCGAAATTCTCTCATTTGTAGTTGGACGTTGAACAACGTCAAATCCCTCTTAATACAGCCATGCAATGATCCTAATCAGCAGTCCGCAGCCCCGATAGAACTGTCACACGGCAGGTACGGCCCCGTCTGACAGCAAATCCTGTTCGTTCTATACATCTTGTCAGAAGTGATGTGCATTGTCTAGTCCGTGCACCTCTTTCTCTTCCATCCGCCTGAGGTACGAAAAAAAAATGCTGGATATTAAGGGTTGGTCATGTCTATTGTTAGTCTATTTATAGGGTGGATGTGCTGCTGTGTTTGGAGAAGTAGATTCACTTCTAATGCATTGCTTATCAGGAGAGGGGAGCGTACATCACTGCATGATCATTATACTTGGAGAGAAATACATTCCTGTGGCTGAGCCACACAATAAATACACCACGGGGGAAAATAGGATTAAAAACATGGGAGAGTGGGGGGTACTTCAATGTGTTAATAAGATAAAGTGGACATAATGGATGAAAGTCAACCGTATTTTACATTATAGTGGATATTCCACTTAGAACATCATGCACATGGCTGTATTATGGACCTGTGCAGCATGCTCCAAGGCATACCATTCATCATATAGTGGCACATGCTGTAGGATGCATACTCACCAGAGACCTAACTGCAGTGAGTGTGTGACGCCTCTACTCAGAAAGCCCGTGTTTTACCCTGGGTGCTGGGGGACTCGGCGTCGGGCCCTGTGTTGAAGAGATGGGGTGCAGCCGTGGCCTGGGCCCGACCCGTGCTCAGGGCCGTCACATTAGAAAGAGATTGTGTGGGCTTGTCCGGGTTGAGTGGCTGATTAACGACTACGCCACCTGTGGTGTCTGGTGAAGGGCCACCAGCGCCGCTAGCAGTCCGCTGAGGCCCGGTGTCGTGGCGGCTAAAGTTATTACTGCTCCCCACAGGCGGAGCAAGGCCTCAGGGCAGGCAAACAGGAAGAAGCGGGGTAGCAGTAGCGCGGGGAGTACGGGCACCACGTCGCGTGGTATGGCGCGTAATGAACAGTCCGGAGGCCATAGGGGTGAACTTCCAAGGCTTTACTCACTCAGAGATGTTAGCGGGAAGGCGACTCCCTGCTCCTCGCGGAGTCCTGCGGCCCCCAGGGACGGGGGTCCGACTACCTCCGAGGAAGTCCAGTGTTCGGTAGCGACCTTTCACCAGAGTGTTCCTGCACTACGGACTTCACCCTTTCCCGTCTGTGCGTGTGTGGATAGGCTGGGTCTCCCTCTGAGCTCCTCTCAGATGTAGGGCTCGGGTGGCAATTCCTCTCCATCCGACGCCCGGCGGGATCCTCAGGGCCTAACCGGGCTTTCCCGTCCTGGACGTAGAGTACAAGGTCGGGTGTCGGGGGCCGGTCCCCCTCTTGCAGCCGGAATCCCTCTGAATAGATCAGGTAGGCGAGGACAGGTGGTGTACTCCGCTCCGTCTGCATCCTCCCCGGGACCCATTTGCTAGGGAGCCACACTCTAAAGCTCCCGGGCCTTCTTGATCCTGGTCCTCGGCCGGGTTGAGACATTCCTTGTCTGCAACCTACCACTCGTCCCAATATCAGGGTACGAGGGCTGTGTCCCATGCTGGTGCAGGCACACACAGGATCTGCGCTCCCGGAGGGAAGTCACATTACACACAGTATTTTGACAGCACAGTGACAGCCAACAGACTAGCAAGGGCTAGACTGATGGACCACAGAAGAACCAACTAACAAGGACCAAGATCAAAGATGGCATTCTATTAAGTACTAGATTTGAAGTGTCACCTACTAGTTGTTCCTCCACCCACACCCACTAACTGGTTCCTACCACTTTGTGTTCCCCAGTCTCCCTGTAACCAGGGGAGCAGCACCTAGTGCATACTAGCTCCCTCTGGTGGAATGTGGTGTTGGATGCAAAAGGCTAGGTCACTACCATCACACCGGCCTTACCTCAGAGGAGGAACACCACATTCCATTGAAGAAGTGCGGCATTCCTGTGGCGGTCGAACCGTCAGGGGCACCACAAGTGCATGGGTTGCAATAGCGCCTATGCTGGCTCAAAGATCCCTTTGGCACATGTGCAAACACCAATACCTTTAAAGACCCATTATAGTTGGGGCCCTACTGGAGACCCACAAGCTTCACGTTACACAATTGCTCAGAACAGTAACTCATTTCTTGGTTCTTTTGTTTTAGGGAATTGGCGGGAATGCCGCAAGTCAGATCATATTATGAAATGGTAATACCATTCTAATAAAGGATATGGTGTATATGTGGCGCCCATGTCTGTAGGGTCACAAAATGCCTGCATGTGTGATATACTTCTATATGTATTGCCAGCTATGGTGAGAGCTGATTTCTCTGCTGTTATAATTGCATCCACACATTGTACCCGATCCCTACCTGGAGGATTGTGCACTTTTGCCTGAACCAGGAAGTGTGCACGATCGTTCAAGGGGGAGGAGGTGCTTATGAAGTTGTAGTGTGAGGAAGAAGTGGCATCATGGAGGTCTGGGTGTAGAGAAGAGCAGCGTGCTTTCTACAAGGACAAGTTGCATGAGGCAGGGTATCAGTCCTTAGAGCCACAGAGACTTCTAGAGTCTGTGGTAAATTGAAAGACTGCTTGGTCTTCAAATAACGAGCAGTGAAGTGTTTTGCCCAGGAGCTTAGCAGCGGCATGGAATCAGGGACACTGCTGCAAGAGAAAGTGAGTGTTCTGACAGGGTTTCACGTTGCCTGCTCACTGGAAGGGATCACGCAGGCCCGGCGTCAGCACCCGGCACACCCGGGCAAGAGCTGGGGCCCTGAGCAGGCGGGGGGGCCCACTCGCCATCGGGCACCCCAACGCGCTATGGGACTCGTGAGTGGAGTAGAGTGGTGCCAGCGCCCGCCCACCCCCCCGCTTGCTCAGGGCCCCGGCACAATACTTACCCCTCCTCATGCCTCTGCTGCAGGTCTTATATCTTCCATGGCTGCTGCACTGTGACGTCTCAGGTGGGAGGGCGCAATGTCATCTTTCCACCGCGCCCTCTACTGAGCAGTCACAGTGCAGAGCGGGAAACAGCGATGCGGCTGAAGAGTCCGGAGCTGAGCAGCGGCAGCAGGTGAGGTGAGTATTTGATTTTTTTTTTTTTTTTTTATGTGTTGAGGTATGGGGCATTATATGGGGGGGGGGTAACATCCTGTATGGAGAATTATATGGGGAGGGGTGACATCCTGCATGTGGCACTAGATGGGGGGGTGACATCCTGCATGGGGCATTATATGGGGGGTGACATCCTGCATGGGGCATTATATGGGGGGGTGACATCCTGCATGGGGCATTATATGGGGGGGTGACATCCTGCATGGGGCAATATGGGGGGGCACAGCCTGCATGGGGAGTTATAGGGGGGCCAGTATCCTGTATGGAGCATTTTATGGGGGCCAGTATCCTGTATGGAGCGCTATCTGGGTACAAGTATTCTGTATGGAGCGTTATATGGGGACCAGTATTTTGTGTGGAACATTTTATGGGGGCCAGTATTCTGCATGGAGCATTATATGGGGTCCATTATTCTGTATGGAGCAATATATGGTGCCCATAATACTGTATGGAGGACTATATTGTCCGGTCTGCACTGTGCGCTGTGAGGATTCGCCCGTTTCTGAGATATTGTAGAATTTACAACAGATATCGCTCATGTAATGTAAGAAGTGAAATCTTCGGCCTTGTACTATATCTATATTTCTCTGCCGTATCTGTGCATCATGAATCGTGGTATGTGTTAAAGGGGCCCACTGAGACTCTTTCGCCCAGAGCCCACAAAAACCTGGAGCCGGTCCTGGGATCACATATCCAATACCTGTCTATCTGGGATCCCTGGGGTCCAAGGAATCTTTTATCAGAAATATAATTAGCAGCAGAAAGGCTACATTACATCACAGCAGAGAAACTGAACCCTCACCATGCAGGTCTGTCCAAAACCCTTTGCGAGAGTTGTATGAAATCTTCTGGAACTGTTTGCAGAACTTCAGTAAAAGGGTACAAACAAGTTATAACCCCATCTAACGCTGATTATTCTCTGCTGCGCCATCCCTGCTCCAACTCCCCTGGGAGCCAGCCCTGGTTGGGAAGGGCTAATCATTTGGCACTGTCCATCACCACCTAACTCCCAGGGACCTTCATCAGTGCCCGGCCATACCAGGTCGAACATCCCAACTGGCATCACGAACCTCTTAATTATTTTATTATTAACCCCACAATTAACAAAGACTGTCGCGCGCCCCCGATCGGGCCTGACCAGCACTCGGACCGCCATGCACTAGTACCGTTACCGCAGCAGCCCGGCCGGGGTGGCACATATACATAAGTCACATCAGTGACTATTCTGTAACATAGAAACCTGAAGCCAGTTCAGAAGAGAGGTATATAAAATGGGTATTACCATCTTGGAAATATATGTCCGATATTGGATCGGAGCTGCTTTTGGAAGTTCCATAAAAGTAAACAGAAAGAGCTATACATGTATCCAGAAACGGGACCCAGTTCTCGAGACAGGCGCGGGGCCCGGCGGGCTCTGGGGCAGGCGCGGGGCCCGGCGGGCTCTGGGGCATTGGTAGGTGCCAGATATTCCATAGCCGGTGGACCAGAGCACTGTCAACCTCCTCCTACATGCCTGCATCCCCGGTGTCTCTTAAAAATAGTAGGCTCACGGCGACAGGGATGCCGGCCGGTAGGAGGAGGTTGGCAGGGCTCTTATCTAGAAGACACAGACTACTGATGTGGCAGCGGTACCAGGGTCTTGCAAATTGTTATGCTTAGCAGTCCCTAACTGTCACTAACAGTCAATAACTGTAATACAAGATATGGGCCATTGAAAATATTGGCGCCTTGTTCCTAAAGAAGCAGACCATTTTGTACCCTTTTAAAAAGTACCCTATACAATGAGTCCTTCCTTTTTGTGACCTGATAATTGACCCCGTTCTTACTGAATTACAATATTATCTAAATTACTTTATACCTTTGCACTAAATGTGTTCGTAAGGAAGTGGAAGTGTTACCCACGATTCCCCTTAACCCCCTTACCCCCCAAGGGTGGTTTGCACGTTAATGACCAGGCCAATTTTTACAATTCTGACCACTGTCACTTTATGAGATAATTACTCTGGAACGCTTCAACGGATCCCGCTGATTCTGAGATTGTTTTTTCTTGACATATTGTACTTTATGATAGTGGTAAAATTTCTTCAATATTACTTGCTTGGGAAAAAATGGAAATTTGGCAAACATTTTGAAACTTTTGCGATTTTCGAACTTTGAATTTTCATGCCCTTAAATCAAAGAGATATGTCACACAAAATAGTTAATAAATAACATTTCCCACATGTCTACTTTACATCAGCACAATTTTGGAACCAATTTTTTTTTTGTTAGGAAATTATAAGGGTTAAAAGTTGACCAGCGATTTCTCATTTTTCCAACAAAATCATTTTTTTTTTAGGGACCACATCATATTTGAAGTGACTTTGAGGGGCCTTTATAACAGAAAATACCCAAAAGTGACACCATTCTAAAAACTGCACCCTCAAGGTGCTCAAAACCACATTCAAGAAGTTTATTAACCATTTAGGTGCTTCACAGGAATTTTTGGAATGTGGAAGAAAAAAATTAACATTTAACTTTTTTCACAAAAATGTTACTTTAGACCCTGATTTTTCTATTTTTGCAAGGGTAACAGGAAGAAATGTACCCCAAAATTTGTTGTTCAATTTCTCCTGAGCACGTCAATACCCCATATGTGGGGGCAAACCACTGTTTGGGCGCACGGCAGGGCTCGGAAGGGAAGGAGCGCCATTTGACTTTTTGAATGTAAAATTTGCTTGAATAATTTGCGGACACCATGTTGCTTTTGGAGAGCCCCTGATGCGCCTAAAGAATGGAAACCCCCCCAGAAGTGACCCCATTTTGGAAACTAGACCCCTCAAGGATTTTATCAAGGGGTATAATGAACATTTTGAACCCAGAGGTACGACACAGAATTTGATAACATTAGGTCATCATATTGAATAAGTTGTCATTAGTCTTGAACGCAAGTGCTCGCTACTTGAGTTTGCATCAGGTACTCGGGTATGCACCAAGTATCGCGGGTGCTCGGGTGATATGCTCAAGTCCCCGCCCCGCATGTTTCATGGTTATTAGACACCCAAAAAAAACAGGCGGGGATCGCTCGTGCATGACAGGCAATCCCTGCAAGGTTTTTTTGGCTGTATAACAGGTGCAAAACATAAGGGGAAGGAGACTCGAGCATGTCACTCCTGCACCCGCGATACTCAGTGCATACCCAAGCACCCAGTGCAAACTCAAGTAGTGAGCACTTGTGCTCAACACTATTCGCCATATTGTCGTAATTTTTTTTCTTTACTTTTGAAAAAATCCCAACCCCAACCCTAATACAACCCCAACCCTAATACAACCCCAACCATAAGCCTAGCCCTAGCACAACCCTAGCCCGACCCTAGCCCTAGCCAAACCCTAGCCAAACCCTAACCATAGCCAAACCCTAACCAAACCCTAACCCTAACCCTACCACAACCCTAACCCTACCACAACCCTAACCCTACCACAACCCTAACCCTACCACAACCCTAACCCTACCACAACCCTAACCCTACCACAACCCTAACCCTAGAGTTTATTTTTTACGCCGTTCTTCGTGTGGTATAAGTAATTAGACTGCTTTATTCTTCGGGTCGGTGCGATTATAGCGATACCAGATTCATAGCTTTTTTTATGATTGACAGCTGTCACATACTAAAAGACACTTTTTTTTTGCAAAGACTAGTTTTTGCATCGCCATATTTTGAGAGCTATAATTTTCTATATTTTGGCCGGCAGAGTCATGTGATGGCTTGTTTTTTGCAGGACAAGTTGACATTTTTATTGGTATCATTTTCGGGCACGTGACATTTTTTGATCGCTTTAAGTTCCGATTTTTGGGAGGCAGAATAAACAAAAACCAACAATTCCGGAATTGTTTTTTTTATGCTGTACTGTGTGTGGTAAAATTGATAAGGTAGCTTTATTCTTCAGGTCAGTACGTTTACAGCGGTACCACATTTATATAGTTTTTTTTATGTTTTGCCGCTTTTACACAATAAAAACTATTTTATAGAAAAAAGAATTTTTTTGTATCGCTTTATTCTGAGAGCTATAACTATTTTATTTTTCGGCTGATGGAGCTGTATGGCGGCTTGTTTTTTTGCGGGGCAAGTTTTCAGCGGTACCATTTTTATTTACATTCGTCTTTTTGATCGCGTTTTGTTCCATTTTTTGTTTGGCGGTATGATGATAAAGCATCATGTTTTGCTTCGTTTTTTTTTTACCGTGTTCACTAAAGGGGTTGACTAGTGGAACAGTTTCATAGGTCAGGTCGTACCGGATGCGGCGATACCAAATATGTGTACTTCTACTGGTTTATTTTTATTATTATTATTTTTTTTCAGAATAAATAAATATTATGAGTACAATATATATATGATTTGGGAGGGATTATTTTTTTCATTTTTTTTTTAGATTTTTACAATTTATTTATTTATTTTTTTTCATTTTCTGGCTCTTTTTTCACTTTTAAACTTTGTCCCACTATGGGACTTTCACTTTTTTCAGCCTGATCGACTGTATAGCATAGAGAGCAGCAGCTCCCTATGCCATGCAGCCTGTCAGCGCTGCACAGGGAGAAGTTACTTTGGTCATGCACGGCGCATGACCAAAGTAACTTCCTGCCTCCTGGTGACCTGGATGTTGTCATGAAGACATTGGGTCACCATGACAACATCCGGGAGCCGCCGCAGACAGCACGACTTCGATTGCAGCATTTCGGGGGTTAATGTGCCGGGAGCGGTACAGGACTGCTCCTGGCACATAGCACTGGGTGTCAGCTGTGACAATCAGCTGACACCCGGCAGCGATCGCCCTGCACCGCTTGTGTGTGGGCGCGATCGTCTCACGCGTAATAGTACGTAGCTGGCCCCATAGGCCCAGGGCACAGCTACGTACTATGACTGACTTGGTCGTAAAGGGGTTAAAGATATGCCAAATGATGAAATGTATTATGGTGTTTGAAATGTTTAATGATTTGTTTTGTTAATGATAGAGTTGTGTTCTGCCCAGCACTAGATAGTTGACAGAAATAATAATAATAGTGGACTAGCCCAGGGGAAAGGAGCTAAGTGAGGGCACAATATAGAGTTTCCGGGTAAAATGTCAGATAGGGACGAGCGTGCAGCACTAGCAGACCTTAGGTCTGACTGAGAAGCAGAAGACAACCGAGCGGATAGTAAGATCCTACACAGAAGTGAGTCACAGTCCAGAGAGAAAGAGAGGAAAGTAAGAAGTACCGGGTCCTGGGGCAGGAAGCCTAGCGGGACGGTACAGATTGCCTGTCAGTTGGATAATGGAACGGAGAAGGAAGGATAAGCGAGACGAAGAGGAAATGCACGTGTGGTGGTCCAGAGGTGTCAATAAAGCAGAAAATTAAGTATCGGACATATTGGCATGGAGAACTCCCCTAAAGGGAGAAGGACCACGGGTGGAAGTATAGGACTCTAGCTTGCTGTACTTTTGTGCCATTATTGGGGACGAGGAGGGTCCAAGGATAGTGTGTGGGCCACGTTATATATTTGTAGCACAGCAATTGTACAACAGGCTAGAAAATACAAAAAGATGATTGCATGATGTGATTTTTAGGTCAAAGTGAAGACTATTTCCCTAAAATTGTTTTGCTGCAGCACAAAGGATTGCAAGTCAGGAACGCCAGCCTAACATCTGTTCATTAACCAAATCAATACAATCTGCATGAACAGAAAGCTAACAAGGCAAATCCCAGAACTAACACAATAGGGGGAGCGCAACACCAGTAAATGCCGTCAGTACATATATACATGTGTAACACAGAGGATATCACTCACTGCAACAGTAACACGTCCGCAGCGCCCTGCACCAGCTGTGCTACATTGCTGCAAATCATAACCAATGGACACAACGGCGCTCAGGTCCTTACCGCATGGACACCATTATCTATTCATCTATCTATGTAACGCTCATGAAATATATAGGGAAGTGTCTGGTTTTATTATGGGACTTCTGTAGACATCACAACAGCATCTGTGGCTGTCACTTTAATATGGTCTCATTTATATTGACAACTTCCAAGTTATGTGGGAGCTATGGGAAGGGCCGTATTTGGCATTCATGCTGCCCTAGGCACTGTGGTCGCGCCCCCTACTGGTAAGTCAGACTAAAAGTGCACATACCCATTAGATAGTAGTTAAAGGGGTTATCCAGGACTATTTTTTTTTTTTACTATGATCCAAAAAGCTAACAGCCAGGTAGTTGCTAACTACTGCAGCTACTTGCCTGTCAGTTCTTAGGCTCATAGTAAAAAAAAATAAAAAATTATATAGTCCTGGATGACTCCATTAACGTCCCCTATAAACCCTAGACTAACATCGGCCGCACTTGCCTATCGCTGTTTGGCTCACAGTCTAAGGCTATGTGCCATTAAAAATAAAAGTGTTATTATAATAACACCTGAATAAAAATAGCTGCTCCAACTATGCGCTAAATAAGCCCTACGCTGTGCCCCTGAATAAATAATTGCCCCTGGCTGTGCTTTCTGCACAAAAAATGACACCCACATGTCCTATAAAATATTGCCTCCCCCCCATCCCCTCTTATATACTACAACCACCATCCCTCCCCCATAAACTATGGCCACCACACTGTCTTTTCTTATTAACAATAATTGTTAAACCATCCTACCTTAACATTGTCCCTCCTACACACCGTACCTACATTATGAACTGTAGCCTCCACACTGTCCCCATCTTCAGTGCCCTCTCCACAATGCCTCCTCTTCACACTATACTCCCTCCTTTTGTATACTGCCTCCCATGCTGTGCCCTTACTGAATCTTCAACTCCACAAAGGAGCCCTTACCTTCCCCTCCTTTGTTGCACTCTATTGCACAAAGCCTGCACCTCAGTTACGCTCCACACAGCCAGCGCCTCATGTAACCCGCCAGCTGCCAGAACCCCATGTACAACCTGCACCCCCATGTACAGCTTGTAGCCCATGTACTCCCCATATACAACCTGCACCCCATGTTCCCTCATATACAGCCCACACCCCCATATACAGCCTGCACCCCATGTACTCCCCATATACAACCTGCACCCCAAATATACAGCCTGCACCCCATGTACAACCTGCACCCCATCTTCCCCCATATACAGCCTGCACACCACCTTGCATACTTCACATCACCATATACAGCCAGCACCCCCATATGCTGCCTGCACCACATGTACCCCATATGCAACCTGCACATATACCCCCATATATAACATGCACCCCCATATACAACCTGCACACCCCCATGCAGACTTCACATCCCCATATACAACCTGCACCCCATGTACCCCCACATACAGCCTACATCCCCTTCTAAAAGCAGCCTGCACCCCATATACAGCCAGCACCCCATGTAATTCCCATATACAGCCTGCACCCCCATATACAGACCGCATACCCCCATATACAGACTGCACCCCATGTAACCCCATACAGACTGTACCCCCATAAACAGATACTGCACCCCCGCATATACAGGCTGCAAACCTCCATCTACAGGCTGCACCCTTCCATATACCTAAAGCACCTCCTATATAAAACCTGCACACCGCCATATACAGATAGCACCCCATGTACCCTGATTACCTGTCACTTGTGCCCCTATCTTCTCCAGCTACTGCTTCCTGCATGGGAAAACACTTCACTACCTGCAATCTCTAGGATGGCTCCTCCCATATGAGTCACATGGACATGATGTCATCACAGGTCCTTCGCCTTTAGCATTAATTGTCTCTTCCATCCTGGCAGGGAGTTTATTACTGCTGCTCTGCCCATGCAGTGCTCACCTCATCAACTTTCACCACCTTCCCCCTCCCATCTCCCCCTAAACTAAAACGGCGGTATTGACACTATATCAATCAGAGAAAAAGGGGCAAATTAAAAAAATACATTTTTTTTACTTCTTCATGATGGCGCAGCCCCCTGCAACCTGCCGCCCTAGGCACCTGCCCTCAGGTGCCTAGTGGCAAATATGGCCCTGACTATGGGGCACCTGAACTTTAAGTGGAATTTGGGTTTTTCACATTCATTTTTAATTGTCCACATCTCATTGCTCGCTTTATGGGAATTATTTCCTTTTCCAAAATGGTGACTTGAGCCTCTAACACATTGCCCTGTCCCATTGTTGGCAAATTGTGCAGCTTTCTCTTTTCCAAAATGGTGGCCTGAGCCTATGACATACAGTACAGACCAAAAGTTTGGACACACCTCATTTAAAGATTTTTCTGTATTTTCATGACTATGAAAATTGTACATTCACACTGAAGGCATCAAAACTATGAATTAACACATGTGGAATTATATACTTAACAAAAAAGTGTGAAACAACTGAAAATATGTCTTATATTCTAGGTTCTTCAAAGTAGCCACCTTTTGCTTTGATGACTGCTTTGCACACTCTTGGCATTCTCTTGATGAGCTTCAAGAGGTAGTCACCGGAAATGGTCTTCCAACAATCTTGAAGGAGTTCCCAGAGATGCTTAGCACTTGTTGGCCCTTTTGCCTTCACTCTGCGGTCCAGCTCACATCAAACAATATCGATTGGGTTCAGGTCTGGTGACTGTGGAGGCCAGGTCATCTGGCGTAGCACCCCGTCACTCTCCTTCTTGGTCAAATAGCCTTCACACAGCCTGGAGGTGTGTTTGGGGTCATTGTCCTGTTGAAAAATAAATGATGGTCCAACTAAACGCAAACCGGATGGAATAGCATGCCGCTGCAAGATGCTGTGGTAGCCATGCTGGTTCAGTAAGCCTTCAATTTTGAATAAATCCCCAACAGTGTCACCAGCAAAGCACCCCCACACCATCACACCTCCTCCTCCATGCTTCATGGTGGGAACCAGGCATGTAGAGTCCATCCGTTCACCTTTTCTGCGTCGCACAAAGACACGGTGGTTGGAATCAAAGATCTCAAATTTGGACTCATCAGACCAAAGCACAGATTTCCACTGGTCTAATGTCCATTCCTTGTGTTCTTTAGCCCAAACAAGTCTCTTCTGCTTGTTGCCTGTCCTTAGCAGTGGTTTCCTAGCAGCTATTTTACCATGAAGGCCTGCTGCACAAAGTCTCCTCTTAACAGTTGTTGAAGAGATGTGTCTGCTGCTAGAACTCTGTGTGGCATTGACCTGGTCTCTAATCTGAGCTGCTGTTAACCTACGATTTCTGAGGCTGGTGACTTGGATAAACTTATCCTCAGAAGCAGAGGTGACTCTTGGTCTTCCTTTCCTGGGGAGGTCCTCATGTGAGCCAGTTTCTTTGTAGCGCTTGATGGTTTTTGCAAGTGCACTTGGGGACACTTTCAAAGTTTGCCCAATTTTTCGCACTGACTGACCTTCATTTCTTAAAGTAATGATGGCCACTCGTTTTTCTTTACTTAGCTGCTTTTTTCTTGCCATAATACAAATTCTAACAGTCTATTCAGTAGGACTATCAGCTGTGTATCCACCAGACTTCTGCACAACACAACTGATGGTCCCAACCCCATTTATAAGGCAAGAAATCCCACTTATTAAACCTGACAGGGCACACCTGTGAAGTGAAAACCATTTCCAGTGACTACCTCTTTAAGCTCATCAAGAGAATGGCAAGAGTGTGCAAAGCAGTCATCAAAGCAAAAGGTGGCTACTTTGAAGTACCTAGAATATGACATATTTTCAGTTGTTTCACACTTTTTTGTTAAGTATATAATTCCAAATGTGTTAATTCATAGTTTTGATGCCTTCAGTGTCAGGAAAATACAGAAAAATCGTTTTGGTCTGTACTGTACCTCCCTGGACTTCCTCTGATTGAATGTAACCACCATCTGCACACCTGTGACTTTTCCTTCCCTTAGTGGGTTTAACCTGAGCAGTGGATTTATTATGAGATGTAAAATAGTGCTGTCCATCCTTTGATATGGTGAGTCGTCTATGGTTTTATGCCATTATTGAACATGTAGTAAAGTGCAATAAAGGAGGATTCTTGCAGGATGTGTCAGAGATAAGGAAAAGTTGCCATCTGCTGGCCAGAAGAGATAAAGCGGAACCAAGTTATGCCAGAAGAGTTGGAGGGGGAAGAGATTCAGATGCTGCACCTGATCAGGTGACCTCCAGGAAGGATTTCCTGGATATAAAAGGCCAGCGCACCAAGATGCAGGGAGATTTGGCGCCAGGCTGCAGAGTGGAGCAGACGTGTTCCAGAGGGACCGCAGATCCCAGAGCAGCAGACCCCAGCCAGAGGCCTGCGCTGCATCAGAGTCAGACACCACCTGAGAAGTTCTGAAGTTGACGCCCCCCCCTGGGCCGTGGGGTACTCGGTGCCGGGCCGGTCGTGGCTATGGGAGATGTCACAGTGGCGGTGACCCGGTCCGTGACCCAGGGCGGTCAATCAAAAGGAGTTTATTTACAGGGGATTTATAGTTTTTATATAAAGTTTGTGACACCACCTGTGGTATGCGGCTATGTGGAGCCGCTGCTGCGGTGCAGAACCTCTGGAGCTGTTGTTGATGCAGCAGAGTTGGTTTAGCTCTCCACAGGTACAGCTTAGCTCCAGGGCAGTGTAGATGTTGTAGATGTTGCTGGGCATTGTAGTGCAGTGTAGTACAGGGGGTGATGGCGCAGCAGTAATTCACAGAGACAGTGGGGTGCAGTCTTCAGAGTTTACTCACAGTTGCTAAGTTCCTCAGGTTGCACTGTACAGATTACAGCCTCCCACGTCGCACTGCGTTCACCAGGCAGGGGTTCAGTAATCCCTCAGGTAATTCAAGAGCGCTTAACGGGACCCCTTTCTGTGTGCCTTTCTCAGTCGTCTTCCTGTGCTGGCTCTCACCCTCCTGCCCTGCGCCTCACAATCAGTGTCCCAATCCGGTAGCCTCGGGTCTTGTCGGGCGACCTGCAGTCCCCTGGACCCTCTGTGGCCACCTTTTTGGCTGGATGTAATTGTGGCTGTGGCAACTGCACCCTAAAAGTACAGAAGCCTCCGGTTTCTAGCTGAGCCTTGTAGTTCTTCACTAGTTTAGGGGCCGGTCCCCTCTGCGACTTGATCCTTCCACACCTGGTAGATTCGGGCGTACGGGTGGCCTCCAGCACTGCCCGTACCTGTAGGATGCCCTCGTTCCTCCTGGAGCCTTCTCTCCTGCTCCTCTCTCCTTCTCAGTCTTGAGCCTCTCACTAGGCCATCCTCCTGAGCAGGGCTCCTGCTGAGCTCCTGCTCCCCTCAACTCCGCCGACTGACTGAACTGACTTCCCAAGATGGTTCCGTCTTTTATATCACTTCCTTTCCTGTGCTTCTGACGCGCCCCTGGGCCTGCTGTGTCGCGCAGCGTCTCGCGCACGGGGGCTTACCCGGAACCGGATCAGATGAGGGTTGTAGTCTCCGAGTGGCGGGGACCCGGTCCGTGCCCAGGGAGTCAACTCAGTGTGTGGCAGTCTTGATAGATGTTATTTGAGTGTCGACTACGCCACCCGTTGATTTGCAGCTATGGAGCTGCCGCTGCAGGGCAGACCGCTGAGGCCGGTGTAGAATTGTGCATTGTGATAGTATAACCCCCAACGGGAGGGGTATGGCCTCAGGGCAGCCGACGTGGAAGATGAGGGTAGCAGGAACCACTCAGAGACGGTGCGGTGTAATTCAGGGTCTTTACTGGTAACAACGATAGACCCTCCCGGAGTACTTGCTAGCGAACGGGGCCTGGTCAGTCCTTGAGCAGATGGGATCTCCCCTGGCCAGGCGGAGTTGTAGGCCTCCCAAACTGACTGTACTCTTCTGGCTACCTTGCTAGAAGCGGATATAAGTAGCCCACGTCCCTGAGTGTACCGTGTGGTGCTCACCCGTATGGCCGGTGACTCGGGGCCTTCTAATGGCTTCCGCTCCACGATGGCGGCGCTGGTCCCACGCGGGTGACCGTGCCTTCGGGTTTCTGGGCCTGAGGACCTGAAATCCCCTGCCGGTCGGCTTCTGCTGCTGGGTAAGAGTTAGTCCCCACAGCCTCGGACGCCGGGTCCGGTAAGAAAGCTTCTCAGTCAGGGCGAGCTCTGCAGCTGCCAGCCCCTGACTTGTAGTAGTATTGCTCCCACTGAGCTTCTGCTGTTTCTTCCTGTGACTGTTTCTTGTCTCTACTCTCCTTGACTGACTAACCCTGCTTCAGCCCCGGGTTTATATAGGGGAAGGTCTTCCCCTCCCAAGACTGGGCAGGAGGTGTGGCATGCACAGGATCCCTGACCAAAGGACCTCCCACCTGCTCTCAGACATAACATTACATTACTGTGGGAAACCAGACCCCTGGGGTGCCACATTCCCCCCTAGTGAAATTTAGTACTCCGGGACTAAACATATTTTAGAAAAACATAACAAGATATAACAACAATAATAGTACAATAAGAAGAAACACATAAAGGTGGTCACGGCATGTCCGTAACCGGGTGTAGTCTTTGAAGAAAAGCAAAGGTGTCCATTTCACCAAAACAGGGAGACGTAACCAGGTAGGGGTCTGTCCTACCCCGAGTCCTTAACAGTCTCTAGTCCATCCTGGGTTACGCTCCAACTAATTGTACAAGGATTCCCGGTAGATCCACCAAGGATTCCTAAAAATAACTAGAAACACAAAATTATACACAAGCAACAATACACAGGTAAACATAAATAAAACAATTTATACACTTGAAATCCTCCAGCGTGCGGGTAACTGGCCTCTAGTGGCCCTAGTGGACCTACGGAGCTGACTGTCTAGCCCTGAACTACAGGGTGTAGGAGCTGTCAAGGGTAAACTGGGCAGCTGTCTACCGGCTCTTTGGCTCACTAGGGATATGGCAGGCTCACTGCAAGCAGAGGGTTGATCCTCCTGGTCTGCGGGTGTGGGGTCTTCTGTCTCCTGGACCGGCTGTTCTTCCAGCTCTAACTGTTGCTCCGTAGGTGCTTGGGATGCTGGTTGGAGGAAGGTGAGTACGGGTACCACAACTGCACCATTGACTTGAGTCCAAGACCGAGGGAAGTCCCCGAGCACAGTACTAACCATATCTTCCCTTTCCTCTACGGGTCGATGGTCTTCTTGTTCCTCTTCAGGGTTCCTCAGTTGTTCGGGACACTTCTTCAGGTGGTCCCGGGATACAATGGCTGTAGTTTCCCCTCCGTCTTTACTGATGGTACAAACCTTCGGGTTCTCGTGGCTTGAGGGCAGTACGGTGTACGGGTCCTTCTCCCACTGGTCGTCCAACTTGTGGAGCCGTCTCTTCCTCTTCAAGACAGGCTCTCCGGGTACCAGGGGAACAGCGGGAGCATACTGGTTGTAAGTTTTCTCTTGTCTTTCCCTAGCCTGACAGAGACTTCGCTCCACGCTCTCCTGTACTCTCCGGTACTGCTGCTGCCTCTCTGTGTCCCAGTCTGCTTCTGGTGAAGTGTCCTCGGGTGTCAGGACTCCCATTTCCAGGTCAACAGGTAACTTACCAGGTCTTGCCCTCATTAGGTAAGCCGGGGTACAGTTGGTGGAACCTACCGGGATGTGGTTGTATAGGTCCACCAGATCGGGCAGCTTCTCAGGCCACAGACTGCGTTCTTCCAGGGGCAACGTTTTCAGAAGATCCATTACCACCTGGTTCATTTTCTCACAAAGTCCATTAGTTTGCGGATGATAGGGTGTCGTCCTTATCTTCCGGCAGCCATACAGAGTGCAGAATTCTTGGAAGACCTCCGCTTCAAAGGCAGGTCCCTGGTCTGTCAAGACTTGGTCCGGGTACCCGTGTGGACGGCAGAAATGCTGCTGGAAGGCTCTCGCTGCTGTTCGAGCTGTTAAGTCCTTGACGGGGACGACAACCAAGAACCGGGAGTAGTGATCCACGATGGTTAGTGCGTAGACGTAGCCACTTCTGCTTGGGGTCAGTTTTACATGATCCAAGGCTACCAGTTCCAACGGCTGCCGGGTGACGATGGACTGCAGGGGAGTCTTCTGGCTGGCACGATCCTTCCTTCTTAGGTTGCACGGGCCACAGTCTCTGCACCACTTCTCAATGGTTCCCCTCATGCCTACCCAGTGGAATCGCTCGCGCAGCAGGAACTCCAGCTTCTTCCACCCGAAGTGTCCAGCTCCATCGTGGTATGCCTCCATCACCATGGCTGCGTCTCTTCGTGGCACCACTACTTGCCAGAGTAGTTCATGCGTCCGGGAGTTAACCATTCTGCGGCACAACTTCCCCTTGTAAAGGAACAGTCGACTCCTCTCTGCCCATAGTTGTTTGGCTTCCTCCGGAGCGTCTGGTTCAAGGCAAGCCTCCGGGCGAGTCAGCATCTCCTTCACCAGTCGGACGGCAGGGTCGCTGTCTTGCGTTTCCGCCCAGTTGTAGTGAGGTAAGGGGTTCAACGTAGCAGCCTGCTTACTCCTTACCCGGTGGGAGTACTGGATAGTCCCATGACGGTGGAACGCAGGGAGTTCAACTTCTTCCAGTCCCTCCGGATCTTCTCCTTCGTCCGGCAGGTTGGGCATCCTGGACAGGGCGTCCGCGTTGGTATTGGAGCGTCTGGCCCGGTATTTGATTGTGAACTCGTAGTTGGACAGACGGGCCATCCACCTCTGCTCCAGGGCACCGAGTCTTGCCGTGTCCAGGTGTGTCAACGGGTTGTTATCCGTGTACACGGTGAACCGGGAAGAAGCGAGGTAATGCTTAAAGCGCTCGGTGACTGCCCATACTACGGCCAGGAACTCTAGCTTAAATGAGCTGTAATTCTCGGGGTTCCTTTCGGTGGGTCGCAGCTTTCGGCTGGCGTAGGCGATTACTCGTTCCTTCCCCTGCTGGATCTGGGACAGTACGGCTCCTAGCCCGATGTTACTGGCGTCGGTGTAGAGGATAAAGGGCTGGCTATAATCCGGGTACGCCAGGATTTCGTCCCCCGTGAGGGCCATCTTCAGCTGGCAGAAGGACTCTTCTTCCAGCTCCTCCCATTTGAAGGGCGGCTTCTGGTTCTTGGCCTTCCGGGACTGGCCTATCAGGAGGTCCTGCATAGGTGCTGCCTTTTTGGTGAAACCGGGAATAAACCTTCGGTAGTAGCCTACCAACCCGAGGAACTGCCGCACTTCTTTTACGCTGGAGGGGCTTGGCCATTCCTTAATTGCGGTGATCTTATCAGGGTCGGGAGCCACTCCGTCAGCGCTCACCACGTGTCCCAGGTACTGCACCTTTGGTTTCAGGAGGTGACACTTGGAGGGTTTCACCTTTAGGCCGTAACTCGCCAGAGCTTCGAACACTTCCGCCAGGTGTTTCAGGTGGTCCTCATACGTCTTGGAATATACGATGACATCGTCCAGGTACAACAGGACCGTCTCGAAGTTTCTGTGGCCCAGACAACACTCCATTAGTCGTTGGAAGGTTCCTGGTGCGTTGCAGAGTCCGAACGGCATGCAGGTGAACTCGCTAAGTCCCATCGGGGTGGTGAATGCGGTCTTCTCCCGGTCCGCCTCTGCTACAGGAACCTGCCAGTACCCGCTAGTGAGATCCAAGGTAGAGAAGAAGTTAGCAGATCTTAAAGCAGCCAATGACTCCTCTATCCTTGGTAAGGGGTACGCATCCTTGTGTGTGATACGGTTGATTTTCCGGTAATCTACACACATCCTCATGGTGTTGTCTTTTTTTCTGACTAAGACTAGTGGAGCTGCCCAGGGGCTACAGCTATCCCTGATCACCCCAGCCTCCTTCATGTCTCTAATCATCCCCTTGGCGTGTTGGTAGTGTGCAGGGGGTACGGGTCGATACCTCTCTTTTATGGGAGGATGGTCTCCCGTGGGGATGTGGTGTTCTACCCCCTTGACTCGCCCGAAGTCTAACGGGTGTTTACTAAACACTCTCTCGTACTCTTGAACCACCCGATAGACTCCCTGTTTCTGATGTGAGGGAGTGGAGTCAGTACCCAAATGTAGTTGCTGACACCAGTCCTCCATTGTTTTCTTAGAGCCGTTACCTTCCTCCGGGTGAGATGGAGGCAAGGGTTCCACAGATTGTATAGCATTTTGGTTAATGGTATATAATTTGGCTAGAGTGGCATACCGGGGCAGGTACACTTCCCTCTTCCCGATATTGATTATGCGAACGGGCACCCTCCCATGGCGTACATCAACCACCCCCCGTGCTGTCAAAATGGTGGGCCTACTGTCTGAGTAAACTGGTTCTACCATTGCCTGGTAATCCCTACCTCTCAGACCAATAGCTGCCCGGCACCAAATCATCATTTCACTTTTTGGGGGCATGGCAATAGGAAAAGGGTCACACATTCTTACGCTACCAATCTCACCGCCGGAGAGTTCCACCTGTTGCCGTCGCATCAGTGCCCGGATCTCTTTCTGGAGCACCCGCTGCTCGCCGGAGCTGGCGTTCTTGGTAACCTGCTGTAAAAGGAAAATCACCTCTGCAAGACAATTTTCAATTACATTAGTTCCTAGAGTTATTTTTGGGTGACTCTCATGTTTGTCAATATCTACAATGATCAGTCCCTGTGCTGCCAGTTCGACTCTACCAATTTTGATGGTCACCTCTTTAAATCCGATCTGTGGCACGGGCTGGCCATTGCTGGCGATGATACTCAAGTCGTCGTCAGGGTAGCGGGTAATATCCGAGTCATTCCAGTACTGCTTAAAGAGCACGTACGGGATGGTGGTGACCTGTGACCCGGTGTCCAGTAGGGCACTCATGGGAATGCCATCCAGTACCACAGGCAAGACTGGACGTCCTCCCACATATCTGTCGCGCCAGTTCGATGGGCCTGGTGATCTTTTTCCTGGGGGTTGGCCCTCTACCCCAGGTTGTGCCCGTTTAAAGAACAGTACCTTGCCATATGTCCGGGTTGATTGCAGCGGCGGCAGATGGGTCGTCCGTCTTTGCTGTATCGGTCACTGGGTCTTCCTCTGGCCGGTGGGGTCCTCCTTGGTCGACGCCACGGGATGTCCTCCGGTCCGGATGCCAGCTGGATCTTCCCTGGGGTGGAAACCTGTAAAGACTGCACAGTTCGGGTTAGCGCAGCAACGCTCTTAGCTAGCTCTTGGACCTGATGGTGTAGGTCTGGAGCCGGGTCATTGTCCAAAGCCTGCGCATCAGCTCCCACAGGCCCTGCCGACAAGGGCGCCGCCTCCTGGTGGTAAGTGATAGCTGGGCGCCTGTGGGTCACAACGCCACCCGGTGCCGGTTCTCGGAGCACCCGGATGGCTCTGTCCTTGAACTGTGCAAAGCCCAGATGGGGATCCTGTAAGGCCATCGCCCGCAACTGGGTTCGGTGGGCATTACAATATAGTCCCTCTATAAATTGTTCGGTCAACAGCCTGTCCTCGTTTCCCACTCCATCAGGGTCGGTCTGCTTAATGGCCCTCAGGGCCTCTTGTAGGTTTAGTGCATAGTCCCTTATACTCTCATGCGCTCGCTGCTTGCACCCGTAGAATCTAAGCTTAATCTCGGCTGAGGTGCGGGTATCAAAGGTATCCTTCAGCCGGGTTAGTATCCCTGCGACAGTCTTCCTCCCAGGTGGCCAGGATTTTACTTCCCTTTTGGCTGCCCCGGTTAGTTGGGCCACCAGGATGCTCACTTTTTGCTCTTCTGTGAGGGGGTACACCTGGAAGAGGCTATCCAGCTTTTCTCTAAAGTCATGCAGGGTATGTGACTCCCCTGAGTACTGGGGTAGCCAAGCTGCTCCCGGGATATAGGGCATGGTGAAGGGCATAACTGCAGCAGCGGTGGCGCTGGCGGGGGTTGAGGCAATGAAGCTCTCCTCCGCATCCGACATCTTCCTCCCCCCTAGTGGACCGTGGCCTACCTTGCGATGATCCTGTTCCGTAGGCCGCGGCTCCGCAGTAGATTGTCAGGGTTGAGGACCTTCCGTCGCGCTCCGGTGACGTCGGCGTCTGCTGGGCTCCTTCCAGGACCTTACGCAACGTCCGGACGTGAGGCGGGGCTTCAGTTCTCGCGCGCTTTCGGAGTCCACGCCCCTCTTCTTCCCGCGCGGCGTCCTCAAGATGGCGTCCAACGGCGGGAAAACTCCACGGATGGCGGGAAGAAGGCTGAAGATGGCGCCGGATGGCGGGAATCTTCACAGATGGCGGGAAGAAGGCTGAAAATGGCGCCGGATGGCGGGAATCTTCACCGATGGCGGGAAAACTTCACGGATGGTAAGTTTTAAAAGTCTCTTTTTCAGGCACGCAGTACCCGGTGGTTGCGGGCACGAAATCCTGCCGACTACGCCAAAGTTGACGCGCCCCTGGGCCTGCTGTGTCGCGCAGTGTCTCGCGCACGGGGGCTTACCCGGAACCGGATCAGATGAGGGTTGTAGTCTCCGAGTGGCGGGGACCCGGTCCGTGCCCAGGGAGTCAACTCAGTGTGTGGCAGTCTTGATAGATGTTATTTGAGTGTCGACTACGCCACCCGTTGATTTGCAGCTATGGAGCTGCCGCTGCAGGGCAGACCGCTGAGGCCGGTGTAGAATTGTGCAGCGTGATAGTATAACCCCCAACGGGAGGGGTATGGCCTCAGGGCAGCCGACGTGGAAGATGAGGGTAGCAGGAACCACTCAGAGACGGTGCGGTGTAATTCAGGGTCTTTACTGGTAACAACGATAGACGCTCCCGGAGTACTTGCTAGCGAACGGGGCCTGGTCAGTCCTTGAGCAGATGGGATCTCCCCTGGCCAGGCGGAGTTGTAGGCCTCCCAAACTGACTGTACTCTTCTGGCTACCTTGCTAGAAGCGGATATAAGTAGCCCACGTCCCTGAGTGTACCGTGTGGTGCTCACCCGTATGGCCGGTGACTCGGGGCCTTCTAATGGCTTCCGCTCCACGATGGCGGCGCTGGTCCCACGCGGGTGACCGTGCCTTCGGGTTTCTGGGCCTGAGGACCTGAAATCCCCTGCCGGTCGGCTTCTGCTGCTGGGTAAGAGTTAGTCCCCACAGCCTCGGACGCCGGGTCCGGTAAGAAAGCTTCTCAGTCAGGGTGAGCTCTGCAGCTGCCAGCCCCTGACTTGTAGTAGTATTGCTCCCACTGAGCTTCTGCTGTTTCTTCCTGTGACTGTTTCTTGTCTCTACTCTCCTTGACTGACTAACCCTGCTTCAGCCCCGGGTTTATATAGGGGAAGGTCTTCCCCTCCCAAGACTGGGCAGGAGGTGTGGCATGCACAGGATCCCTGACCAAAGGACCTCCCACCTGCTCTCAGACATAACATTACATTACTGTGGGAAACCAGACCCCTGGGGTGCCACACTTCCCTGAACTACGTCCTCCACCCACACCCACTACATGGTTCCACCCTCCAGCTAGGGACCAGGGACTGTGCTCTCCCTTAGGAGCAATCTCGCCCTGCCCTACTGAAGTGGAATGTGTTGGATGCAGGTGTTAGGGTCCCGGGCAGCACTCTATCCTTACCTGAGAGTGAGATACCACACCTCTGGGTGAGATGCAGTACCTCTGTGGTGACTGAACCCGCAGGGGCGCCACAGACTCCTCACAGGAGCACCCTGAGCCCTGGACGTGTGGCCCAGAGTCAGGACCTGCGCCCCACACAGAGTAAGTTCCTGGGACCCGACGCCGCCTGTCAAGAGCCGAGGCCTGGATCCCCGCTCCCCAAGCGTGAGAGACTACCGTCGACGGTCAAGCCGAGAAGAGCTGAGAGAGGACTGCAACAGGAGAGACGTGCCAGTAGTAGCGGAGCAAGTGAACAGGGCCGTCACTTCCAATTTCCACTTACGGTACCGGGGACAGTTGGGATTAGGATTTCAGGTTGGGAGAGAGCCGTTTGGTGCGTGGGAGGCTAAACAGGAGCTGATAGACTTTATCCGGAAGAGACTTGCGGCCTAGCGGGAATAACCGGTGACCCCCGCTAGAGCCATACAAAGAGAACTCACGTGGTGACTCCCACGACTGGGTGCATCACATTTATGCAGAGAACTTTACCCTTATTCACTGAAACTGTTTCTCATTGTTATTCCAAGTTGTTGTTTATTATCCCTGTTACTAATCCCCTTGCATAATACTTGTTATACATATAATGTGGTTTTAGCAATCCCTGACTGTTCCCACCTTGTGTATGTGCATTGCATCCCGGCACCTGCATTACACACATACACTTTTTATTATTGGTGTAATTAAGCACTTTGCACTTTATATAGTAACTATGCTATGTGTCCACCAATGTTTGCAGTATCTGTGATGTGTATGCACAAAAGCATATTATATGTTTTGTATTATGATGTTATACGTGTTGTACACCTGTTTTATTAATAATTATTTTTCTAATCACTGCACCTTTACATATATGGTCCCTGCACTATTCTGACTTTGCTTGAAAAGGTTCACATATTGGAAACGAAACATTGCCACTTTGGTTTTAGAAATAAATAATTCATTTTTGTACACTTTTTTTTGGTGTGCTGCCTCCAGTTTTTCTTTTTATCTGGATGGTTTGGGATGTTCCAGGGAGGCTTTGCACCCTCATTTCTTAAAGGTGCTGCTCTATCTTTCTAATTATATGGATGGATGGATAAAATATTAAGAAGAAGAATACCCTACAATGCATTTGAGATTGGTCAATAAAGTACACTCACTTTTTTGTACACTCTCTATTTGGAGTTCTGTCTGCCTTCTTTACATCTTATATAGTGGACCTAAGGTCAGTGTTGAGGGGCTAACACCCAATTTTTTTTATTATGCTTTACCTATATAGTGCCATCATATTCCACAGCGCTTTACAGACATACTCCTCATCGCTGTCCCCATTGGGACTCACAATCTAGATTCCCTATCTGTATGTCTTTAGAGTGTGGAAGGAAGCTGGAAAACCCGGAGGAAACTCTCAAAAATTTTGGCACAACATAAAAACTCCTTTCAGATGTTGTCCTTGGTGGGATTTGAACCCAGGACCCCAGCACTGCAAAGCAACAGTGCTAACCACTGAGCCACAACACTAGACGATGGATTGATTGATTGATTCAGATGATTGCTTCAAAATTTCACTTATAGGGTCCTATATAATTTCGCATAAACATACTTGGGGTATGTGCAGACCATCCGGAGCTGCCTCCGGCTTCAGCTCATTATGCAAATGAGCGGCGGGTGTTTTTTTTTTTCCCCTCACAGGTGGGCTTTCCCCATAGAGGTTAGGTCTATGGGGAAAGCCTGCATGTGGACCCGCCAGAGAAATTGACATGCTGCGGTCTGGAAAGACGCGCCACATATCAGTTTCCGTGGCTGAGCCGCAGACACATAGTGGGGATGGGATTTGTATAAATCCCCTGCACTATGCGCCCAATCCGCAGTGAACACGGATCGTCTGCACACACCCTTCCCATATGGTATGGTCCTGAGAGGCTTCAAAGATTTTATATAACGACCCATTAAATCAAACTTACTATTGGCTTGTGAAGAGGTTCCTCAGGTTGTCCACAAGTATGATGGACATAACAGGGAGTTGACCCATTGCCCAAATGGCAACTGTAGTAGCCAGTGTCAGACTGAAGAACACTGGGCCCAACAGAGGATATAATTCTGAGGGCCCACCTTTCTCCCCCACTCAAGAGCCCCATAGCAGCTGCAAGGTTTGCACTATGAACTCTCCTGAAGGAGAAGCCAGGGCCCACCTGAGTATTCTCCAGTTCTCTGGTGAGCCAGTCCAACCCTGGTACTAGCTAGTTTTTATTAATTAGGTCAAAAACTCTTTTTATTCTTTCTTTATAATCTGTCTTATAACTCATGTTACTGACGAGCTCCCTTAGTAATGGCTGCTCTCATGCCCGATCGGCAGACACAACGGAGACGTGTCTTTCTATACCACTGACCGTCGAATACTATAGTTGTGGAGCGGAATCAGGACTCAAATTTTCTTTAATATCTGCTAAATGCAGAATACAGATATATAATGACTCACAGAATAATAATGACTCACAGAATAACAATGATTTTGCAACTTTAATAGCGTCTAAACAATCTCCCTCTCGGTGGTAAATCACCGATACGGTCTAAACTGCCAGCAATGGAAAAATGGTAGAGACGGGCTGCACAACAACAAACACGAGCATTTACATGGAGCATTGTTCATGTTTCTATACCACAGCAGGACGTCTTGGGAAGACATAATGCTTTCTTATCCTCATTCACACACAAGACAGGACATAGTGATTTGCTCCAAGTGTGAATGTATTAGTAGACTGTAGTAAAACGCATTGTGATCCACCATTACTCCACTCGTCAACACAACAAGCCAACGTACTGTTAAAACATATTTATACTACAAATTTCTGCCCATAACGAGCACAGTTTGGTGATATAAGTATAGATATATCAGCACTTATTTTAAGAAAATTTTTCAAGGGATATTGCAAACTGCACAAAGACAACCAAACCTTAATAACAAATTCGGTCCATAAACTAATTTGCAGATTATCGGCAGCACATCCCCTATTTAGGCAGCACATCCTCTGTTCATTCATATGTCTGGATTTTACGTCTGTGTTCTATCCGTAGTTGTCACACACAGAACACATGCTCATTTTAGTCTTCGAGGCTGTTTTCATGTCCGTGTTTTTTTTTTTTAGTGTGTCTGCAAAACCCCTCTATCCCCCTACAAAAAAAAAAATAATTTTTTTTTTCATGAATCAAACTCACCAATGCAAGTCCATGGTCCCATGAAAATTTGGAAAGTGTCAGCATGCAATCTATGTGCTGTCCATTTTTGCTCAGAGAAGCTTGTGAAACCTTCACTATCTTTTTTTTGCAATTTGTTTTTAAATCCGATCCAGCACATTGATAGAAATTTTTAACATATGAAAAAGGTAATTTCGTACGGCAGCTATAAGGTTAATAATTTGTTTTATGGAAAGTTGGAGGTTATAACTATTGGGGGGGACTATTAGTTCAAGGGGTCGGAATAGGGATGGGACCATAAAGATCGAGCCTATAATTAGCGGGATTGAGAGGTTGGAATTCCAGACTGCGCAGAACAAACACTGGAAAAAAGTCCCACCCGCGTGCCCTGTAATCTTTAAGGTATTATGTTTTTTGGGGTAGTAGAAGGGGAGTTTTATTAATTTTTCAGGGTCATTTCCGCTTTGACAGTTAGCAGGGGGTTCTTGGAATTTGTGGCAAAATTGTTATGGGGGGATTTTCCATCAGGAAGATGGTACCCTCGGATTGTGTGTGGACTTTGTTAATGGCCTGATGGAGTTTTGTGACTCTTCGGGGTGGGGTCCCCGGTAGTCTGTGGTATGGAAATAGTTTTCTGGAGATCTAGGTGCCCCTGAGTCTGTGGTTGCATCTGAGGTAATGCCGGAAGGTTTACTTTTTGGATACCACCAGGCTTTTGGAACTCCAAGGACCTCCTTACCTAAAATTCTTTATTTTGTCATGTTTGTTTATAATAAAGGCCGTTTTGGTCAAATGAATCGAAAATCACTGGTCTGTATATATTTAGAGAAGGTTGGGGGGTACCCTAAATGAGATATATAGCAGCCAGCCTCTACAACACTGGAGTCATGGAAACACATGATGGATAGACAGTGTTACTGATCTACAAATGATGAAAAAATGGAAACAAAATTTTCAAAACACCTCAATTTCTTCAGTATGGAGTATGAGTGTCATGTGCAGAAATCCCAAAACTTATGGTCTTGGTTGCTATCACTGAGGTTATTAATGGTTGTCTGAAAAATGTTTTGCCGCGCTGAATTTACTAGGTCAAATCATCAAAATCCACTGCTAGCAGCTCCCTATGCAATAACCAATCAATGATGACTGGTTTCTTCAGACTTGTCTCCCATCGATGTGCTTGATCGGAGACAAGTCTGGAGATGCTGCAGGCCGTGGTAGAATGTTTAGGCCATACAGGCATTCAGTGTGGTAGAACATTCCTCCAATACTGTTTAAGCTGACATTGTAATGTGTTGGGGGCTCCAGATAATTGATTGTCAGGGGAGTCAAGGATCTGGCATGTCTGATTTCAGAATGACGATACGTTTGTTCTCCTGGAGATACGACGTCACCAGAGATGTCTGACAGCAGCGCTCTCATAGAGATCACAGGAGCTCTCGACAGAGCGAACACTCCTGTGTATGGGAGCGATGGCTGAGATTGTTGCTGGGCTATCTAGTGTGTATGGGGGGCTTTACACTGAGATTTCTGCTGCAGATGTGCTGCTGGTCTGCAGCAGATCCACATAAGGAATAGCCCTATTGTCATACAATGTGCTAATCCTCAGTGCTTCAAAAATAAGTAGCACGTCTTCCATTAAAGTTAATGGGACGTGACAGCAAAAACTTTGTTAGAATCAAGAAGGCATGAAATTCCAAAAATGGTGGGGCCCTTTAACTCAAAAACAAAAGTACCTACCACATATTCAAGTAATGGACCAAAAAATGACAAATGCATCTTAATCACTAGCCCCGTTATGTGTGTAATACGCAGGCAATGAACAGCAGTAATTCCAATACTTTTGGGGTATTTTTGCGAATACTAGATACGATAAGAATCTAATCATTTTTTTATACCCAGAAGACCAGTTGTTGTGAGGACCTAAACGCGCTTGAATTTGACTGACAGAAATATCATCAGATTTGTATTAATTTCTACAGATGTTTCCAAGAATATCTGATGGTGACAATAATGGCAAGTAAAATATTGTGTGTGATGAATAGGAATGAATTGAAATATCTTTATATTGGTGATTTTGCTTTCACCATTAGGGCAAAAAAAAGAACAAAAAATTTGATTTTGATTAAAAGTTACAAGGTGATTGGAGGTCCGACAAGACGTAAGCACTGTGAAAAAAGTGTCCCATGCCAGACACATTAGTCCTGGGTCTGATGATACTTATTGGCCTTTGTTTTACATTGTTCTTAACTTTTGTGCGACTTCACATCCCACCCCACCCACCCAAAAAAAGAAAAAGTTCTGTAGGCGATCTGGAGGGCAGTCTCGCAACTGCTAGTTTGAAGGGTCTGCTCTGCTCTGTATTACCGCAGGGTTTCCCATGACTTTCATTTAATATTGTTTTTGTTATAATTATACATGTCCCCTCTAATTTGCAATGTACTGCGGAATATTAATAACCAAATTCCCAAATATTCCCATTATGATGGTCGGCACATCAACACGTACGAACGAGAGTGTGCCGCCACGAACGAACCACTCCAAAAGACATTGGAATATAGGAGGAAAAAAAGGAGTTGTAGGATTGTAAATATAAAACATTTCTTTATTAGATATTAAGTATAACACTTATACATACAATACATAAATAGATAAAAAGAGGATATGCAAGGTAAAGAGCGGTAACACATAAGGAGCCCAAAACTGGGAAAAATAGCCAAATGGATATCAGTGTATTATCAATGAAGATGGAAAAGCTGGTACAGTAATAAAATAGCTATACATAGGGACACTGTCTGTTAAGTGGTAATGCAGACCCAGTGATCTATTACAGTATACTGTATGTCATACCACCATATATAAAGCACAGTCAGAAGAAACCCTAAGGAGCAGATGGCAAAAGTGTACATACATAATAAGGTCAAATTTATACTGCGCCACTTACCCTGTTAAATAAAGACTCCTTACTAGTGTCAGAGTGAACGTACTCTGCTTCCCGACGCGCGTTTCGCGTGAAATACATAGGCTTTATCAAGGGAATATGCGGAATATGTTGGAGCCATAGAAATAAAGATCATTATTATTATTTGTTATTAGTATTTTGAATATGGAGCATACGATCTAATTCTATTGGGAAGCTGTCCGTGCCTTTTCTTCTAGCTTACCTCTTCCACAATACTATCTCAGGCTCTGTTTACATGTCCATTCTGGCATTGCATTGGAGTGTTCATTTTAGGAACAGACAAACGGAATAAAAGATCTGTTCCACCAGTTATCAGGTCCAAGTTCTGTTTTTTTGGAATAAAAGTAATAAAGTTCTGCAGGACTTTTTTTATATTCTATAAAACAAATCCCTTAATAATTAACAGGGCCCTTCTGTCTTCATTTGCTCAAGCCTAGGGCTACAAGGCGACATGTGCAACATTGGACGTGATGATTTCCTATGGTGTCGCATTGCGACCTGCGACATACAACACATAGTCGCAAATATTTCCAAATGTGTTAGATTTTCTGTCACTGGTCGCAAGTCACACATGACTCACTTGCTTTGGACATCAAAGAAAGTTGCGTGCAACTTGGCTGTTTTATTTGCAGCAAAATCAGAGCTCTAAAATTGTCGAATGAATATTTTAGTTGCGCGACTTTTCAGATAGCTGTCACACGACATGTCACCGAGTAGCCCTAGCCTAACTGATGCAATAGATCACTTACTCGATTTGTCTGTTCCTAAAACAGTATGTCAAAAGAGAAAGTGTGAACAGAGCCTTAATAATCTTTCCTTTGGTACACTTAATTTTTAGCGTCAAGAATTTTTTTTTTCTATATCTTATTTGAAACTTTTTTTAATGCTTTTAAGTGTCTTCCTTTTTCACTCTTTGATGCCTCTGCTGGAAATTCTAGATCCCCTTTAAAGGGGTTGTCCACTACTTGGACAGCCCCCTGCTCGATTACTATACTCCCCCCATGTAAAATAAAAACAGCCTGTACTCGCCTCCAGTGCCAGCGCTGCTCCAGCTATGTTAACGCCGCATTTCCTGGAGCTCACGTGCCATTGTTATCTCACATGAACACTGCAGCCAATCAGTGGCCACATCACTCTCACTTCCTTCGAGCGAAACTGATACCCAGAGGAGGTGAACGAGGTAATACCGATGTCAGTCTCGTCTGAAGGAAGTGACAGCGAAGCGCCCCGGCACCGCCATCGCTGGAACAGCGCCAGCCCCGGAGATGAGTACAGGCTGTTATTATTTTACATGGGGTAATATAGTAATTGGGAAAGCATTTTCCGACTAGTGGCAACAACTCTAACTCTAAAAACTCTATGTGCACCCTAATACTCAATCGGGGTATATTTTAATAATAATAATTAATAATATTATATGTCTATCAATGCTGTAGTCTATTTTGTCTCAACAGTTTTCTTTTGTTTTTGATTTTTTTTTTGCGTGTTTTACCAAGCAATGTCATTTAAATGGAGTCCGTCACCACAAAATGACTTCAAACCAAACACAGGCTCTCCGTATACCTCTGGCGTGGCCAACAGTTCAGTTCACCTTCCCACCCACTTCTTTTCCATCCTTCTCCGCCTCCTCTTCCCTGATTGACAGTTCCGGCTTTCCAGGAGTCAGAGAAGGGCGGACATAAATAGATGGAAGCTAGTAGGTGGGAAGGTGAACTGAACTGTTTGGTCACACCAAGGGTGCACTGAGCACCTGTGCTTGGTTTAAACAGTTATTTTGTGCTGACTCCCTTTAAATAAGTAGGTGCAGTTCTCCTGCCCAAGAATAACATTGTCCCCATTGAAATTAATGTGTTCTGCAACAGCTTACTCTTTTAGAGCAAAATCAGGGGTGAACATATATGTCACGATGATGTAGGGACTATGGGGGCTAAGAAGGTCCCTAGAACTAAGAGCTTTTTAGTCTATCCCTGTCGCCTGGATTACTCCTGAAGGTGGAGACACCGGGTTCACTATGCTCCTATATCAGTGTTTCTCAACTCCAGTCCTCAGGACCCCCCAACAGATCAGGTTTTCAGGATCTCCTTAGTATTGAACAGGTGAGAGAACCTGTGGCATATTTTGGTGCCTTGATCATAATTTCATCACCTGTGCAATACTAAGGAGATCCTGAAAACCTGATCTGTTGGGGGGTCCTGAGGACTGGAGTTGAGAAACACTGTCCTATATCAACCCTTATCTGTCCCCTCCCCCACTCAGGGTAGTGGGAAGCTGAATTCTTTAGTAACACACTAACCAGACAAACAAGGGGAAGACTGACAAGGATAAATGAAAATACCAATCATATAAAATACACTCACCAAACAACAGAGTGGGACACAGGGGAGTTAAAGGAAAGAGAAACCAATTAGGAGAGGATGGGGATGTGCACACAGACGAAACCCCAAGCAACAATCTCCTGAACAATCTCCAAACGTCAACTCCAACTATGAACAACACCTCCAACTCCAGAACCAGGTAGTAAGAACTAACACTGACGATCCCTAAGTGCCAAAGGCGAGCATATATAGCAGAGGGGAGTGGCCAACACTGAACAACTGAGACAATCCAAGTAGGAATGCTTCAGGAGCTTCAACTGAACAGATTAACCATTGCACTGCTAGCAAGGAAAAAAACTGCACTGTTTAATAAGATGGTGAAGTGTTTCTAACCAGTGAAGGAGTTTGTGAAACCAGACACCGCTGTCTTCTGGCCCCTCTCTGTTGCGGTATCCCCTTGACAATATCATTGGTGCAACCTGTGTTGCTGCACAGGTGCCCAAGAGGTAAGGATATTGTAGCGCCCCGAGGGTTCGGCCGCTACAGGGGTATTGCACCTCTGCCAGAGGTGTGGTATTCCACTCCCGGGTAAGGATGGAGTATGGACCAGGGCTCAGTTAGCTACATACAGCACACTCACCCCATTTCCGAGGGACAGCTCAACGGTACTCCCATTAGACAGAAATGCAGGTACGACAGACCATGTCCCTGGCTGGAGTGGGGAGGGGGGAGAAATACCCGGTGATGTAGGAGCAGATAGGGGATGGTTTCTGGGCATAGGTAGGAGCCCATTGGTTGCTGGTCACCTGGGCTCATGGCTAAAGGGAGGTATAAAAGGTGGGCACCATCTTAGGACAGGGTTCAGTCTGTGCAGAGAGAGGAGAAGACAGAGAGTAGAGGCTCTGTAGGAGCTCTACTCCAGAGTGGGCCTAGAGAGAGGCCGAGGAGGAGAGCGGAGAGAGAGAAGAGGTGAAGGAGAGCTGGGATTACTTCTCAGCCCAGCTCCACGAGAAAGGAGAAGAAGGAGGAACAGAGAAGGGAAAAGAAGAGAAAGAAACAGAAGGGCTCAGGAACTAGAAGGAAGAAGGGACCCTAAGAACCCACGAGAATACAGGTTGAAGGGTCAGACAGATTATGGGTGCCGGATCCCAAGTTGGTGGAGGAGAAACTACCCTCAGCCAAAGACCGGACGTCGTGATCATTTATTGGTGCGACACCTCATTAAACCTGCTAGGAAGGCACCATATAGAACAGCGGGGAACGGGATCCACGTTTACCCGCACAAGTTCGTGGCAGCTGGACAAAAGTGGGTCACTGGTGAGGCAGGCCAGAGGAAGGATTGAAGGGGGTCCTGAGCCATACTTCCGAGCTGCCTGGGAGTTAACCGAGCCCCTCACCTGGTGGACGCAGCACGGCTCGGGCAGTCATTGCCAGCTGAAGTGACTTGGATATTAAGTAAAGACCCTGGACTGCAGTACGTTGTCTGTGTGCTTTTTCGCTCCTCCGGCACTACCGGTACTGGGACTCTCACCACCATCACTCCCACCATCCACTACACTGACCTGGGGCTGCACTCTTCCCGTGGGGAGTCACACCACCTCAGCTGCATACACCATCAGCCCCAGCGGTCTGCCCTGCAGCGGCGGTTCCTAGTGACCGCAAATCCACGGGTGGCGTAGTCGGACGTTATCAACAGCACATAGCAGACTACCACTGGCCTGACCACCCTGAGCCACGGAACCGGGTTGCCACTACTACTCCCTACGTTCCCCTATTGCCCGGATCCGAGTGCCCCACGGCCCAGGGGGCGAGTCAATATCACATCCAGCGCAGGTGAAATTGTGCATTTTATTGAAATATTTGACTGCAAAGGACCCATAATATTGTTCTTGCACAGGTGCCCTCTTCTGTCTGTGTCAGCCAGTGAGCATAATACATTCCTTGGAGAGGCGCTCTGCTTTGATGTCAGAATTTCCTTTATGAGCTCCATATGTAGCACCCCGAGGACTCGGCTGCTACAGGGGTATTGCACCTCGATCCAGAGGTGTGGTATTCCACTCCCGGGTAAGGATGGAGTGTGGGGGGACTGAGCTCAGCTAGCTGCATGCACTACACTCATCCCATTTCCGGGGGACAGAACAACGGTACTCCCACCAGATAGATGTGCAGGTACGACAGCGTCTGTCCCTGGCTGGAGTGGGAGGGGGGGAGGAACATCCCAGTAGTGTAGGGGCAGATAGGGGAGGGACTCTGGGCATAGAGGTAGGAGCCCATTGGGTGCTAGTCACCTGGGCTCACACATAGAGGGAGTATATATGGTGGGCACCATCTAGAGACAGGGAGAGCTGAGACAGTCAGAGGGAGAGTTCAGCCAGGAGGGCTGACAGGGAGCTGTGGCTCCGGCTGGGCCCAGCTCCAGGGCCAGGCCTGCAGTGGAGAGGAGGAGGAGGAGGAAGAGAGGCCCAGAGACGCAGGACAAGAGGGAACCCTGAGATCCCACAAGCTAACGGGTGAAGGGTTGGCAGATCAGGGTACCGGATCCCAAACTGGTGGAGGCTAATGATCCTCAGCCAGGAACCGGAGGTCGTGGTCAAGTTTTGGCGCGACCCTCACCACATCCACCAGGAAGGCACACCACGAATAGGGTCAGGAAAGCCAGAGAAGGTTTTACCACCAAGAGGCCCGAGGGAGCCGGACAAAGGTGGATCCCTGGTGGGAACGGCCAGTAGGAAGGAAGAGAGGGGAGCTCAGGACCACGCTCTGGACTGCCTGGGAGTTGGCCGAGTCCCACACCTGGTGGACGCAGCACGGCTCGGGTGGTCACTCAAGGCCGGAGTGACCGGAATAACACCTGTGAGTAAAAACCCTGAAACTGCATCGCATGTCTCTGAGCTTCCTTGCTGCACCATCACAACCACCATCTTCCACATCTGCTGCCCTGAGGCCATACCCCTCCCGTTGGAGGTTATACCATCCTTGCTGCACCATCCTACCACCGGCCTCAGCGGTCTGCTCTGCAGCGGCGGCTTCCTAGCCGCAAATCAACGGGTGGCGTAGTCGACACTTAAACAACATCTACAAAAGACTGCCACACACTTAGTTTGACCACCCTGGGCACGGACCGGGTCACCGCCACAAGGACTACTACCCCTATCCAGATCCGGCTCCGGGTGTCCCTTGAACATGGCCCAGGGGGCGCGTCACATACATATGTTTTCTTATTCTCTAGGACACATTTATCGATGGTGTCTTAGGAATTACACTTTACTGTGCATTTTACCAGTTGTCTCTGCACCAAATTTAATAAAATGGTACGTGTCAAAAAAACAATGTGCGCATCTAGCTACACTTCTCTTCCATATATCAGTTCATTACTGGCTTACACATACACCTATAGAAAAAAAAATTGCAGCAACATTTGCACACACCCAGTTTATGCACCATTTTCTAGAACTGTTGCAGCAGAGAAGTCTCTTAAAGGGAAACTGTAAGGAGATTTTCAGCCACTAAGCTAATTACATTGCCAAGACGAGACAAGTTCAAACATATCTTTTCTGGTTGCAAATTAATTTTCTATCAATGAGATAATCCACTTTGAATCTTTATGTAAATGAGTCTGTAAATGAACCAAGGGTGGGCCGATTCTTGCTGAATATTTCCTAACGTGAGTCTCTGGGTTTGATTGATGTCATGTATGTGCAACAGGCAAGAGACATCAATCAAGCCTATAAGGGTGGAGCTAGGTGGGACTCGATGCACCGCCTTCTGTGCACTTGCAGCCTCATGTGCATAAGAATTAAAAAGAAAATTTATTTTCTCAATTATAGAAATCCATATTTGTGGCCAGGAAGGTAAGTTTGAACTTATCTTTTACCAACTTACCCAGAAATGTGATTTATTTGGTGACCTTAAAGCTTCTAAAAATGGTGCATTTCACTAGTGCATATTATTCCCCATTGTGTGGCTGAGGGTCAACCAAACCAGACATTCCCTTTTAAAGCGATACATTAAAGGGGTTGTGCAGGACTATTTTATGTTTTTTTTTATTATGGACCTAAAAAGTAACAGTTAAAAGCTGACTTCCTGTTTTACCCGGTGCCAGCACAGAACGGTCACGGTCGGTTCCTGCCGGCGATTCAACTGCTCCGCGTCAACATGGCAGCTTTTCTTCTTCCAAGCTGCCCCTGTTGACAGAGCGTGACTGCTGACGTCATGCTGATTGAGAGTCAGCTTTCCGCAGTTAGGCAGCGGGGAGCCGTCTATCAATCAGTATGACATCAGCAGTCACGGCTTGTCAACAGAACAGAGTGGAAGAGAAGCTGTTGCTCTGTCGACGTGACATTAGCGGAAGCCACTGAATCGCCGGCACGAGCAGTCTGTGACCACTCTGTGCCTGGGCACAACAGCCAGGTAGGTCCGTAGTAAAAAAAAAATTGAATAGTTCTGGGCAACCCCTTTAAAGAAAATATCCGTTCTCCTTGTATACAATATCATCTAGTCATTCATCTGTTCTCTTTCCATGAATATATTGTATCTGACTAGTTACTATATTCATTTTTGATTTTGCAATTGCATTAATGAGAGAGGGTAAAAAGCTACGAAAGACGAATGCCTTTATTTAATTGCAAGGCAAATATTTTATGGCGCGATCTGCCCCTCCTCGACAAAAGCTGAATGTCACCCATAAGTGAGCGATGCTGAGTCTACACTTCATCACATCTCACCCCATGTTATTTAAACCTCCATGTGATTTCTTGCAAAGCTGGAAGATAAGTGTTCCTGATTAGGAAGAAATATTTTCTGCATTATGGAACCAGAGAATGAGTCAGGAAAGAGCTGACGAGACCCTTAGAAATGTAATTTATGTAATTCTCTAGATTGTGACTGGGAAATGACAGAGCTTTCTGTAGCTTCATGATAAAAAAAACACCCATCTAGTCGCTGCAAAATTTGTTGAGGGGCATGATCATCATCTACCCATCATCATCATCCCATCATCATCCCATTATCATCCACCCATTATCATCATCATCCACCCATCATCCTCCACCCATCATCCTCCACCCATCATCCCCCACCCATCATCCTCCACCCATCATCATCATCCCATCATCATCATCCCATCATCATCATCACCATCCCATCATCATCATCATCCCATCATCATCATCCATCCATCCATCATCATCCACCCATCAGTCTATAGCTAGTAGCTATTACTTCGCAAGAGGTTCTGTAGCAGCAGTGGTTGTCAAACCACACACTATTTGCAGAAAAATAGCAGATGACGGTTTCCCAATGGACTAGTATTGTTCACACTGTGATATCTAAGGTGCAGCCGTATGCTATGGTTGTACGTACGCATTAACCTGGAAATAGTTTCTACTAACTTTGATCACTGTCATCATGATTAATATTAATTTCAGGTGAAATGCTAAAACTCTTTTAGAGGCTTCGGGGTGTTTGGCTTTGGGAAACTTGAAGCTGTGGTCCATGTGACATTTTAGAAATTTCCTGAAATGTAGGACGTTTAAGGGAATGGTCGTTCATATAATACATGGCCATGTTCCTTTCTGATTGAGAATTCACAAATGGCATGCATCAATACTGTCTATAGGGGTTCACTCTTTAAAGAGGTTTCCCCATATCATGCAGTTATACGATAACAACAGGAGCGGACATATGATTGGTGCAACATGTGTAGCTGAACATGGGCGAGCTGCTCGTGTTCTATGCCCCAGGCCGCTACAGAAAAATGGGGGTCCTGGCTGGGTATTTAGTTGCAGGGGTGCCACACCCTTGCAGACAGTATGATGCCGGTGACTTCGGTTGGCCAGGACCAGGTGTTGTAAAGTTCAATGAGGGAGACCACCACTTAAAAATAAACTATCCTTTACTGAACAGTAAACCAGGGAGGAGTATGGACAGTGGGTGCAAAATTTCATGGACATTTCTCTTAGAACTTATGACATCTTCACACACCTTCCACTCCTTCCTGAGCTCACTCCACTCTGTCCATTAACCTCTCTCTTTGGCTTAACCACCACCTAGCACAATACTTCGGGAGTTTCCCTAGCCTCCAACAACAGCACCACTAGCCAGTAAGCAAGAGTCCTATTTTCCAACCTGCGGTTCAGCCTCCTTTTCCTTATATGGGAGCTACTTTTGAAACTATGGCCGTTACTTAACTTCTCTGCTTGCCAACAATTTGGAACTACTACACGGGGAACTCTTTCTTTATCCCGTTTTCCTTCTCAGCACTGACCAATCATTTGACTGTCAGAATTCTCCATACCGTCCCACTAGGCTTCCTGCCCCAGACCTCACTTCCAGAGAATATCTTATGTCTTCTAACACTTTTCCTTGTCTCCACTCTGGATCACGCTATCCATAGCTTCGGTCTCCGCTCACTTTTGGGACACCTAATTCATGCAGCTCTGCTGACTAATCAAACCAAAGGTCTGCACAAGCTGCAAGTTAGGCCCTATCTGCCTTCCTGACAGGAAACTCTCTCTGTCCCTTCACTTTAACCCCTCCAACTCAGGGTTAACAGTTGGGACTAGCCCAGACTGTCCCTTTTAACAACCTGTGGCTGGGCAGAACACGTCTCTATTACAACAGTAATAAAGCACATCACTAAACGCACTACACAAGACCTCATATTACATTGATGCACATGTCTTCAAGGGAGGACGTGGCCAGAGCTTAAATCTTTTTACACAGGGGCCAGAGAGGTAAAGGGGCCACAATTACTTCCAAAGCAAGTGGAATTATGCATTATGGTGAGCTGTTGAACTGCAAAGGGACCATATATTGTTCTTGCAGAACAATTCTGAAAGTGATCGGGCTATGTCGCCTTAATGTTTTCATTGCACTACAGTGCACCCGTCCACCAGGCTTTGCAGGAAACTGTGGCCAAACCCATTAATTTTTATCAAGCTGTGCAGCCATTTCCAGCAGAACAGCGTCTGCTCTTTTGACAAGTAGGGTTATCCAAAGCTGAAAACTCCTTAAAAGACTCAAAGTTCTCAGAACTAATTAGAACTAGTAACTTATCACAAGGAACCCCTCTATGGAGAACTCTAGAGATCAGTGATCTGGGGAGAAAACTGGTAGAAATGTAATTTCCCTGCAGCACTCCCAGAGGAGAAATTAAACATTACAGTGTCCAGTGGGTTTTCTAAACTAGAAAACTTCTTTAATTTTTCCCAAAAGACGATGCTCACAGCAGCATATTTCCAAAGTGAATCATATAGTTGTGCCACTTTTGCCTGTATTTCATACTGCAATACCCATCCAGTACTGTAAGCCTAATCGTAGTGCCAGCAAAGTAATAATATTCATAGGTATTGGTTTATGCCATTTACAAAGAATTAAAGGGAATCTGTCACCGGGTTTTTACTACCTCATCTGAGAGCAGCATAATGTAGAGAGAGAGACCATGATTCCAGTGATTTATTATATAGCTTACTGAGTACAGCAGTTATGATACTATCAAAGTTTTTAACTATAGCAGAGCTCAGACAGCTAACCCAGACCCCTGATTGGCAGCTTTCTATGTACATGGTATATTGACAGTAAGCTGCTAATCAGTTTTGGGGGTGTGATCGGACCAGGGCTTATGCGGGCACCTGTCCATCAGTGATAATCTCCTGCTGATAAAACACTCATTGTATTGAAACAACAGCACACAGCCTAATAAGTAACACATCACTGAAATCAGCATCTCAGCCCCTACATCGTGCTGCCCTCAGATTACATAGCAAAAACCTGCCAACAGATTCCCTTTGATTATGAAATGAAAGCAAACATACAGCAGTAGCCATACAGTAATCACATAGCAGTGCCCATGAGGTAGGCTGTTCATATGCTTATACAAATGCACCAGATACTTTTACATGGTCCCGCAATGCTGTCTACGGACAGGTTAAATCAGAAGCCGCTTATCGAAAAATTCTTGGGAAAACAGGTAACACACTAAAAACTGCAACTGACCCTGCCAGTTCCTGTACAGACTAGAAATACTGACCCCACAGTCCCTAGTGGTTCCTGCGTGAGCTGAAATAGCCCTAACCACAGACTAGATGATGGGAGCTCAGACCTATGCTGCCTGAAAGGCCATCGAGCGCTTAACGTTCCTCCTAGTGCAAAGCAGAGTGCAAATTACCTACAGAAGGGAAAGTATGTTGAAATAGAAAGAGATCCCAGGGTGACTAAAACAAAACATGAAATACAAAATAAAGGATTCAGTACGTACTGTTAGAGAATATGCCTCCACTTCCTAAAAAGAAACAGAAGATAGGTGCAGGGTAAAGAATAGAAGCAGCAGAGAGATAAACCCTAGCTGGTCTTTCACTGATTGACTTAAACTACAGCAGTGTGGCTAGACATCCAAATGAGACCATCACCAGCAGGAAATACCAGCAGGGGGAAAGAATATAAAGCCACACCCGAAAGGTAATAGAGCAGACAAATGAGTAAATTAAAACAACTGTTACCCTAAAAAGACTGAAGCAAGGATAACAAAAACTAAACACACGGAGAAAAGGTCTATCTGCTGTGGCTCTGCGGACTGAGAGGACGACCACAAAGCACAGACTCAAGGGTTTGAACCCAGATGCATGACAATTCTCTAAAGTTAGAGATCAGAAATGACAAATATTATAGAGCAAAAAGCAACTGATGTTGATTTATGACTTTCTGGAACAGTGCACTGAACACAGATATTAGGAGCCACATAAAAAGTCCCACAAGCTGCAGGTGGCCACTGTGGTACCACTGTGGTTACTACTAGCTGCCACTCTAGTCTTCAATCCAGTAGTATACAATTTCTAGCAATTTGGCTGGGATTACACTGCAACTCTTGGCATGCCATAATAACCACCAATATCAAAGAACATTGGAAGAAGACCTGGTCGGCCGTAGGTTTCTCACCACTGTTTCAGATCATTTCTGAAAAAATGACTTTCAGCTCGTAATTCCGGGCTCAAAACGTAATAACATTAAACCTTAAAATTCTCTATTTTGATTGAGATACAACTAATATAATGACTGGAGGATCTGCCCGGCAAACCTACATAAAATGGTAAGAGAAACACAAAGTACTATTAAACTATAAAACTGCTGCAAGTTAAGATTGTCATAGGAAATAAAAGAAATTCAAAAAAGAAAAACTCCCTCAACGCTGCAAATGGAGAGGAGGAAAAAAATATAAGTTCCCAATAATAGTTAGTGCATGAGGTATGTAACCCAAACTGACAATAAGTGAGCTAGCCACCCAAGGTGTACTCATAGCTGTACTAGCATTTTAGAAAGCAATAGTGGGCAACCTGGGTACCGTATAAATGCAGTCACATGCAAGAAAAATGTATATGCTTAATAAATGCACCATAATTCATGGTTATAGCATGAGCCATATATTCTGTTATGTACCCCGTACTGGTATATTACATTATGCACTAGCCGACCACCCCATGTTTACCCATAGCCATACTGGTGGGTATCAAAAAGCCATCATGCAATGTACCATATAAATACAGTAAGGGAAAAAATGAATATTCTCATTATGTGAGCGTAATGCCTGGGTACTGCATGATGTATAACCCATACTGACATGTGACACTATGAGCTAACAGGGCCACCCAATGTGTACACATACCCGTTCTACTGGGTGTCGACAAGAAATAGCAATCAACCAGGGTGCCATGAAAATACAATATGGAAAAAATGTCCTCATTAAGCAACCATAATCCATGGTTACTGCATGATGTGTATCCCACACTGACAAGTAGACATTATGAGCTAGCTGGTCACACCATGTATACCCTTAGATGTTCTATTGGGTGGCAAAAGCAGGCAACCAGGGTACCATACAACTATAGTATAAGAAAAGAAAAATGTATATCCTCATCACGTGTGCATAGCCATATGTACTGCATACTTTTACCCATATTGGCATGTGACCTTACACCATGCCACCACATGTACCCATAGCTGTTCCAGTAAGTATCAGAAATCAATAGCTGACAACCAGGGTACCATGCATATGCAATATAAAAAAATATATATACCCAATGAGGGTACAGTCAATGGGTACTACATGAGGCAAATGCCACTGGTATGTGCTCAATGCTGCCAAATGACTTGATGATTAAGCCTGCCATTACATATGTACCCATAGCGGTACCAGTCAGTGTCAAAGTAATGTTAAGTAAAGTGCCATGCTTATGCTGTATAATGTATATCCTCTTTATTTAGGCATAATCCTTGCGTACTGAATGAGGCAAATGAATTATATTTATTTTACTCAATTATATAGTGCCATTAATTCCACAGCGCTTTACAGATATCCCCATTCCATATCAGTATGTCTTTGGAGTGTGAGAGGAAATCGAAGAACCTGGAGGAAACCCACGCAAACATGGAGAGAACATACAAACTCCTTGCAGATGTTGCCCTTGGTTGGATTTGAACCCAGGACCCCAGTGCTGCAAAGAAACAGTGCTAACCACTGAGCCACTCTGCAGCCCATAATCCTGTGCTATGCACCTTATGCTGGCATGTGACATGATAGGCAAGCCTTCCACCCCATGTTGGACCCATAGCTATACTAGTGAATATCAAGAAGCAAAAGCAGGCAACCAGGGGACCATAAATATTTAAATTTCCCTAGAAATCTACTATTAGAAATAGTAAAAGCCGGCAACCCAAATAATGTTCATGCGGACAAGAAGAGACAGACAGAAAGAAATATGAAATGAGAAATAAGAGCAAAGAGATATTCAGAAACTTTAATCATGCCCATGATACTATGTATCCTTCTGTGTAGATACAATGTATATGGTGTGTATACAATGTATATATGGAGAGGGGGAAATGTATGGTGCTGCCAGGCAGGAGGGGTTCGATCATACATAGTTTACAGTGCACATGTGTGTAAAAAGAAAAGATTAATAATAATAATTCTATACAAACCTCGTACACACATAATGCCCATAATATGTCAATATTACACACATTACACACAATATACACACACAGTGTTAATATTAAATATGCAAATTGTCTCTTCAGAGAGGAAATATTATACGTATTACACACATATATATATAGGGGGTTATATGGGGAAATCCCATACTAGAGTATGCTGTAAATCAGAGGTGTGTACATGCGGATAGGATGTCCATGATTTGTGCAGCAGCATGCATGCAGTGGGATGTAGCACCATACACCACAGTGTGCACTGTCCAGCCTGCTGGTGCTGAATCTGCCTTATAATAAGAATATTATAGGGAGGATGAGGAGGACCCCGGCTGCACACAGACACACGCCCAGCTCCCGGCTCACCTCTCCTAGGATGAGATCCCAGCCTCAGTCTTGCATTGAGCTTCCCCCGGATCATGTCTGAAGGGACAGAAGTGACAGGGGAGGAGGTCAGCGCTTGTACCCTTGTCTTCTTCACACTGTCTCCCCCAGCCGGGAGCTGACAGCCCCCATGACTCAACACTCCCAGCATGCTCCGGGGCCGGTGACACCAGTCAGCCGCTAGGGGGCAGCAGAGGGACGAAAGCGGGCGGCGCAGGATTTCCCCTCATCCCTCATATCCGAGAGATATAGAAGATGTGACAGAAGTGCGAGAGGGAGAATGCACGAGGGGCAGCATGATGCTCCTGACTGAGGACACAGACAGAATAAGCCCCTGTGCAAGAACAATATATGAGCCCTTTGCAGTCCAATAACTCATCATAATGCACAATTCCATCTGCTTTGGAGGTAGACATGGGCCCCCTTACTTCTTGGGCCCCTGTGTGGCTGCACAGGTTGCACCAATGATATGTCCACCTCTGGGCTTAGTAGAGATGGGTTATAAGGTTCAGCTATGGTGGGATAACATCCATGGTTAGGTGAACTAATAAGGCTCTCCTTGTATGAGGAAGGTCTCTTTCCTGGACCCCCTCAGCAGTGGTAGGTAGACAGTTGTCACTATTGCAGACTGGCTGCTGCAGCTATTACTGGAGAGAGTGTGGAGAGTCGGAGCAGACTGCCTCCCCCAATCATCAGCTGCTGCTCCCTCCTCTGTTCCTGACATGAGTGAAAGAGTTGGGATTCAATGGATGTCCATCGCAATATAAGAGGGCTCCGGAGCGTATCAGGACAATGCCATCAGCAGACAACACCTCCATCTCCCTGCAGTGCTGCTGTGCCTGCCGGCTTACACTGCTGGCATATCATCCTCCACACATAGCGTGCCTTTTATCCCAGTCCCTCCGAGCCCTCCCCCTCACTGCCCTGGGTTCCCGCTCCCCTCAGTACTAGTACACACACGTGCAGCGGTGGAGCTCCAGCATGTAAGAGCAGCAGCAGCCGGGAGTCTGTGCAAGCTGCACAAAGCCCAAACTGTGTAAACTGAAGGATCACAGGCTGGTGGCCAACATAGCAATACGCCTCAGACAAAAACAGCATTAGTGTCAGACGAGCAAAACCCCCTTCAAGGCACCGTCCATGCTCCAGCCAACCCCCAATACTGTCATATTCATCCACAGAAAGGGACCTCACTTGCATCAAGAAGTTCACATTGCAGTCCCCATAGTTGTAGCTAACGAAGTTCTTCAGGTTCCATTTCTCTGAACTTGACTAAATCCCGGTCCTGACACCACTCCGGAGTATCCTGGAGCACGACAAAATACAGATCCTCACGATGCAGGTCTCACACATCTTCCACAGAGGAGTACTCTTTAAGTCATCCCGCTCAAACAGACTAACCCCGAGACGCTATGATAGGTGTGGTCATCCACATTGAGCCACTTCTGGAGGATGAAGCCGTTAGATGGCTGTCGAGGCTTCGCCTCCAGCTAGTCAGGACAACCTGGCTCTAGTTACAGCAACGAGTTTGCCTTCAAGGGACCTTCCACGCTCCAGCCCACTCCCAAGCCCACTGCCATATTCACCCACAGAAAGGGATCTCACATGCTTCACGTAGTGCACATCGCAGTCCCAGTCATTGTAGCTAGCGGAGTTCTTCAGGTTAAATGCCGGTCCTGACACCACTCTGGAGTATCCTAGAGCACGACAAGATCCAGATCCTCAAGATGGAGGTCTCACACATCTTCCACAGAGGAGTACTCCTTTACGTCATCCTGCTCAAACAGCCAAACCTCGAGATGCTATGACAGGTGTGGTCATTTGCGTTGAGTCACTTCTGGAGGATGAAGCAGTTAGATGGTTGTCAAGGCTTTGCCTCCAGCTAGTCAGGGCAATCTGGCTCTAGTTACAGCAACGTCTTTGCCTGCTACACTTGCCATCGGTGACTATGACTATGCTCGGGCTTGGGATACGGAGATGTCAGGCACAGTCATGTTAGTGACAGCCATTGAGTTGTTATTATAAAAATTGGGTTCAAATAACACACCTGTCCCTCCTCACCTGCATAATCATAATGTTTTGATATCTGCAATTTACGGGCTCAACTGACCGTAGTAGTAAAACAAAAAAAATTGGCTGATTGACAATATAGACATTTGGTATCTGGTATCGTTTGACCAACCAACTATAGACAGAGAAAGAAATGCCTTAGAAAGACTCATGTACCAAACCCAAGGTAACAAATCAACAAGCAATTAGTTTTAGGCATTTTTGGTGCTGGGCTGTGTGATGGGCCAAAAACACTCAGAACTGTTTATATACATGGACATAATCTGTAGCACTTACAAAATGCATGGTGGTGTTATCAGGAAGAATTTCAAAGACGCCATGCTCTACAGACCGCTGTAGGCTGGGGGTTAAGGCAACTGACATATGATTATGGATTATGATCGTCCCTCAGATTTACACATTTTCCAAACACCACCATTGGGAAATGTTAGCGTAGTAAATCCAGTGGTTGTTAAGCAACAGGTCACCTGTTGGGTATTTAACGACAGCAATTTCATATTTTATGGTCTATGCCGCTTCAAACATGACTGACCCCGTGTAGCGCTAAAGTGCACAAAAAGGGCAAAATCATCAAATAAGTTGTAAGTACTAGCTGAAACTAAAGACTCCAGTGAAATTCATCACAGTTGATCCATGGCTCGCACGCTCCCCTAGAAGGGAAGACATAGAAGTATTAAGAGTTGGATTCAAGTTTGGTTTCTTTGTCCCATTCCATTTAATTTGGACCCCATGTGAGAGTAAAAAATCTAAAAATCGATGGTGGAGGACCTCCATATCTTGAGAGAAAAGCTTAATAAAGAGTTCAGCTTAGGAACCCCTTTCCAGGATTTCCTGAGTATCCCAAAAAGAGAACCAAGAAATTATCGCCTCATCCACTACCTGTCCCACCCAAGAGACCAGTAGGTTAATGATGGCATTTCAAAGGAAAAAGCGTGGGTTTAAGCCTTCATAGCCTCCTATATACAGTATGAGCCCTTAAATAGGCTCTTAGATACAGTATGAGCCCCACATAGCTCCATAGATACAGTATGAGCCCAACATAGCTCCCTAGATACAGTATGAGCCCCACATAGCACCCTAGATACAGTATGAGCCCCTGCATAGCCTCCTATATACAGTATGAGCCCCCATATAGCCACCTACATACAGTATGAGCCCCCACATAGCCTCCTATATACACACACAGTATGAGCCCGCACATAGCTCCCTATATACAGTATGAGTCCGCACATAGCTTCCTATATACAGTATGAGCCCACACATAGCTCCCTATATACAGTATGAGCCCGCACATAGCTCCCTATATACAGTATGAGCCTGCACATAGCTCCCTATATACAATATGAGCCCACACATAGCTCCCTATATACAGTATGAGCCCGCACATAGCCTCCATATATACAGTATGAGCCCGCACATATCTCCCTTCTCTGATCGACTGTCGGTTCCACAGCCAGCTCAGAGAATGATCGAATCTCACTCTGGGGGCGGTAACATGCACCTGCCCTTGAGACACCTCTGACCACAGCATGAGGTGGCCCGACGGCACCCCCCTGACAGCTGTACCCAGGTCACATGCCCCTCCTTTCCTCCTAGGTACGGCCCTGTATAGTCTATATGAGAATACATGACTGGTATCTATAATATAATCAAAGATGTGTCCGTCTGTCTGAAGCCTCTATAGACTGTACATGCAATGTGCCTGCGCAGTCTGGCCAGAGACAGAAGAACACATCAGCCGTGACAGGTGAGAGGCAGGAGGACGAGGATAAAGGATTGTGATGCGGTATGCGTAAGAGCTGACCACATACCGCTATCTCCGGCGCTATTAGGACACATACCTCGATATCTTTGTTGAAGACACTGTGTGTGTGGCGCCCCTGAGGGTTCGACCGCCACAGGGATGCTGCACTTCTCTAATGGAGTGTAGTGTTCCTCCTCTGAGGTAAGAACAGTGTGATAGTCATGACCCAACCTTTGCATCCAACACCACATTTCTCCACCAGAAGGGGCTAGAATGCACTAGGTGCTGCTCCCCTGGTTACAGGGAGACTGGGGAACCAAGAGTTAGGGGAACCAGTTAGTGGGTGAGGGTGGAGGGCTTACAAGTTAGTTACACTTTAAATTTCATATTTAATAAAAAGCCATCTTGGTTCGTGGTCTTTTCGCTGGTCCTTGCAGTTTAGTTCTTTGACGGTCTTAGTCAAGTTTACTGGCTGTCATGGTACTGTGATCTCCCGCCCAAGCGTGGATCCTGTGTGGGCCCGCATCGGATGGAGACACAGCCCCCGTACCCTGGCCTTGGGTCAAGGGGCAGGTTGTAGACCAGGAATGTCTCAACCCGGCCAAGGACCAGGACCAAGAAGGCCCGGAGCTTAAGGGTGTGGCTCCATAGCAAATGGATCCGAGGCAGGATGCAGACGGAGCAGTGTACGCCACCTGTCCTCGCCATGTTGATATATTCAGAGGGAGTCCGGCTGCAAGAAGGGTACCGGCCCCCGACACCCGACCTTGCTACTCCATGTCCTGGTCGGGAAAGCCCGATAGGCCCTCAGGATCCCACCGGGTATCGAACGGAGGGGAGCTGCCACCTGTGCCCTTGTTCTGAGAGGAGCTCAGAGGGAGACCCGGCCTATTCGCACGCACACGGACAGGAAAGGATTCGGTCTGTAGTTCAGGAACACTCTGGTGTAGGGTCCCGACGGAACGCTGGACTTACTCGGAGGTTGTCGGACCCCCGTCCCTGGTGACTCCAGGACTCCGCGGGGAGCAGGGAGTCGCTTTCCTTTTGCCAACTCTAAAGTGAGTAAAGCCTTGGAAGTTCACCCCTATGGCCTCCGGACTGTTTATTCTGCGCCACACCGCGCGATGCGGCATCCGTACTCCTCTACTACTACCCCCTCCATCCTGTCCCTCTGCCCTGAGGCCTTGCTCCGCCTGTGGGGAGTAGTAATAACTCTGGCCGCCATAACACCATGTCTCAGCGGACTGCGGCGGCGCTGGTGGCCTTCACCAGGTGCCACAGGTGGCGTAGTCGTAAATCAGCCACTCAACCCGGATAAGCCCACACCATCCTTTTTAATGTGATGGCCCTGAGCACGGGTCGGGTCCGGGCCACGGCTGCACCCCATCTCTCCATCACAGGACTCGACTCCGAGTCCCCCATCCCCCAGGGTAAAGAAAAGGGCTTTTCGAGTAAGAGGCATCACATGTGCAAATTTGTCTTCAACAAAATGGCGCCGGAGATCGTGCTATGCTCAGGCGCAAACTCTGGCGCCACACTCCTCCAGCCTCGCCCAACGAACAGCAAAACAGGCAGGATGGGGGAGCATATACCAGGATGGGGGAGCATATACCAGGATGGGGGAGCATATACCAGGATGGGGGAGCATTCGGTTTCAGTCATGGGGTCTGACCCGGCACCGGTTCAGTCATTGCTTTGAGAATACAAAGCAGCCGCTGTAACCCCGGCCCTGACTGACAGCCAGCCTCAATGTAGAGCCAGTGTCAGTCAGTGCTGGGGGCGTGGTTACAGCAGCCGCTCTGTATACTCAAAGTGGTGACCGAACCGACACGGCCCCCATGACTGAAACCGAATACTGGTGAGGAGAATAAAGTTAATTTTCTTCCCTCTGCATTCAGCTGCTGGGCAGCATAATAACGCTGTTAACCTGCCATGTAACCGTTATATATGCAGGTTAATAGCGTTATTTCTGATGACAGGATCCCTTTAATTCTGTAGCACAATAATTGTTTGTGTTTTTAATACATGCAAATAAAATAAATAAAATTGTGATCATGAGACAGATCTGGGGGCGATGAGAGATTGGGGTCGCGCCTACACCTTACACATTCCTGTGTAGCTCCAGCCTTAGTGACTACACACGGCCATCGCTCGGACATGTCGCTCCCCAGCATGCCTGATCGTTTCTCCCATCTCCTGGCGCCGGCAGTGCACGGCGGCTGTGTGTGCGCTCTGCTGGATCTGATAGATACACACACGGGCCATACAATACACTGTACAGACCCTATGACAACACTTCCTGGCACAGCACACAGGTGGGAATAGTTTTGTATTTTCATTGCAAATGACAAAGAAATCGACACTGAAAATAGGATAAAAAAATTGGATTGTGAGATTCTTGCAAAAATTTCACTTTCTTATTGAGCAGAGATATTAAAGTACACCCCTGTCAGTGTCAGCCGCCTCCATTGTGTGAGACCTCTGCTGCTGTCAGTAAATAGACACCACCTGCGCTCAGGTGCAATTAATGACTGCTTCCATTACCTTCCCATAAGCAGAGACCCAGACACCTCAGGTCACGTGACACCATAGTAAAAACAAGAAGTAAATGTGTAAATCACAAGACAGGGTGCACTACAAGCCGCAGCATACTGACACCACAGTGCACACCTACCTCTCAGGGCACTGTACGGCGCCAGCCTCTGGCCGGTCTCCCCTCTGCACACCGCCCGCTCCTGGCTCACACATCCTGGAGGCCGGGCCATCCCTGCTCTGCCTGACATCTTGAGGCAGGGCGGTCCAGCGTCGGTGCGCGATCGTCGTGACAACATGCGGCCGGCTAGGAGCGGCTGCACAGCGTGAGCGTGCACCTTATTTTTTAAATAAGTGCGCCTGGACGCCCGCACTGTGCATGCTGGGTCCGCTCTGCCTGACGTCATGCGGCAGGGCGGGCTCAGCATCATTCAAGCCGCCTGCGGCCACGGCCGCGTCAGTGACAAAAAAAAAGACATGGGATTGCGAATTATAATGAGGGCAATTCATGGCCCCCCCGGAGCCTCGGGCCCCGGGCAGTAGCCCAGATTGCCCTCATTATAATCCGCCTATGGTCGAGCCCCTTGGTAACGGTAAGATAATGGGTTGTGCTAAACAGCGTTACAGGGCAACATTGCACTATATGAACAAGCAAACAAAAGGCTCACCTTCGGTGGTAGCGCAGAAACTCATAGCTGGCATTGACTTCCACTTCCAGCTCTTGGACTGGGAAACCATCGAAATGTTTTTTTGTTCTGAAAAATTCTGTGCGACTGGAGAAAAGGGGCTTTCCAGCCAGTGAGCTGATTGGTCCATAACTATTGAAATACTTGGATGCTTTGGAATCATTCTGCTCATCACAATATGAAGCATTTTTCCTAGGCACAAGGACAAACATACCATTGCCGCACAGGGGCCCATCAGATAAAGGGGCCCACTGCCACCTCCAAATCAGCACACAGCTTCTGTGAGACACCTAAAGAGGCCCATGTACTGTTATTGCACCCGCCACTCTTCAGTCTGTCTACCACTGCCTAGGGATATCTGTTATATTATCTTTCTATGCACCCCTGCAAGTTTGGGAACCAGTACCTTCATCTAGCCTGAGACTAAGTGGTCTTGCTTTAGAAGATGTCATATTCAGCCACGATTCCATCAGACTATGGATCCGTCTCTCAAACACAGACCACTTAGGATGTGAGGCACAGGTACGACTAATGGTCCCGGGCCAGTTTTGCCCAGTCAAGAAAGTTGAGTTTATGCATTTCCGACGATGGCTCTCCTTTAACTTGATTCCAATTCACAGACATCTTCAAAAGCCTCACTACTATAGGGGTCTCCTCGGCTGATTATGGCACACATTATTTTAGGATACCAATGGCGGACATGGACAGAAAAGGGCCTCTGTGAAAGAACAGTATATGGGCCTTTTGCAGTCCAATACTTCTGCTATGACAGAGGTTCCTTACTGTTTTAGAGTTAGAAGCGGACCTGATTGACTCTTGGAACCCTGTGTGGCTACACCAATGCTGACTCTTGGAACCCTGTGTGGCTACACCAATGCTATGTACACCTCTGAAGTTGGGGGCCACAAATGAGGTGGCTAGTGCGAGGTCTTAAGTGGTCTCAAGTCCTCCTGAGATAGTGTCCGTCAGCAGGTGCGCACAGGTTCCAGTTGTGCTGGTGCTCCATGTCGGGAGTAACGATCTCTATTTTGCTCATGATGCGCCCCCTGGGCCGGCAGCCAGGCCGGTCGGTGCTGGGGATGTCACGGTGGCAGTGACCCGGTCCATGACCCAGGGCGGTCAATTAAAGGGAAAGGTGGAAGGGGAATGAAGTTTTTATATATATATTGTTCGTGACGCCACCTGTGGTATGCGGCTATATGGAGCCGCCGCTGCGGTGCAGATCCTCTGGAGCTGATGGTGACGCAGCAGAGTTGGTTCAGCTCTCCACAGTTAGAGCTTAGCTCCAGGGCAGGATGTAGTAATACTAAGAGGTAGCTGTGAATGGTGCAGTGTAGTGCAGGTGATGGCGCAGATAATAATTCTAGGACACAGTGGGGGCGCAGTCTTCAGATTTACTCACAGTTGTCAGACTCCAGGTTACTAGCGCCAGGGTAACCTCCCACGCCGTCCTGTGTTCACCAAGGGAGGGGTTCAGCAATCTCCCAGGTATCTCAGGAATACTTAACGGGATCCCATCCTTTGTGCCTTCCTCGGTCATCTTCCTGCGCTAGCTCTCACCCTCCTGCCCTGCGCCTCGCAACCAGTGTCCCAAGCTGGTAGTTTCAGATTTTGGCGTGCAACGTGCAGTCCCCTGAATCCTATGCGGCCACCTTTTTGGCGATATAGCTGCGGTAGTGAGCAGCTGCACCCTGAAAGTACAGTAGCCTCTGGTTCCTAGCTGAGCCTAGTTGTTGTCCACTAGTTAGGGGCCAGACCCATCTGCGGCCTGATCGCTCCATGTCCTTGTAGATTCGGGTGCACGGGTGGCTTACGCACTCGCCGTGCCCCTGGGATCCCCTCTGTTCCTGGAGCTTTACCTCTGCTCCCATCCTCTTCCAGCCTGTCCCCCTGGGCCTCTCTGTCTAGGCCCGCTCCTCTCTCCTCTCTTTCTGAGCAAAGCTCCTACAGAGCTCCTTCTCCCGCTCTTTCTCCTCTCAGACTCGACTCACTCTTCCAAGATTGTTCCCCTTTTGTACTCCTACTCAAAGTGCTCCCCTGTACTGCTTCCTCCACCCACACCCACTACATGGTTCCCCCTCTCTCTGTTCCCCCCACTTCCAACCAGGGACAGCATAAGCCAGTGCATCTTGCTCCGCCTGCTGGTCTGGAATGGTGTAGTGTTGGATGCAGGTGGGTGGGTCCCAGGCAGTACTCCTTCCTTACCTGAGAGTGGGGCACCACACCTCTGGGTGAGATGCAGTAACTCTGTGGCGACTGAACCCGCAGGGGCGCCACATTCATGTGACAATACAGAGTAAAATCTTAATTATATCAGACATACTTTCTGATGTCAAGAGCAGCATTCCTTCATGTTTATGTTGACTCTTTAATCTCTGTTCTTCTTTAGTTGATTAACACAGACTACTATTTGTATAACCCTGAATGTTATCTACTCTTTGATTCTGAAACAATGATGTGTATTTACAAGAGCCCCTGTGAAACCAACTATGTAAATAGATTATCTCAAGCAATGATAGGTGAGCCCTGCACCTTTACCTCTGACATGTGATATGCACACTTAGCTTTGGGGGAGGAGGGTGAGAGCAGTTTTGCCATTCAGGGGGCTGAGCCCAGAGAAGCCGAAGGGACATGTGTATTTGTAAGAATCAGACTTGAGCCCAGAGAAGCAGTAAGGAGATGTGCTTCTGAGACAGAATGAGACTTGAGACAGAGTCAGAAGGACTTTGGAAGGAGAATGGGAGACATCCTTCAGGAAAGTAGATGAATTGCATGGCATCTAAAGAGACACAGATTTGTATTCTACATGATTCTAGCCTAAGGGTATGGCCCTGACTGGAAAGATTCGGATCTGCTCCATTTAACCATCAGAGAGACCATGGATGCTTTTGGGGAGGCCAGGAGAGGACAAAGATGTTAGAACCTTGCTGTTAGGTTTTTTTTCCTTTGCTGGTCACATGACCTTGTTGGCCTATTTAATCCTGCTCCGCCCTTCTGGCTTTGCTGGACTTCATTGTATATCTACTTTCTAGCTAGCCTGTGCTCTGTATCTAACTCTGTTAGTTTGCTTGGTCTACGGACCTCTATGTTCTATCTATTTTGTTTGTTCGTCTGTCTGCTACTATTTCTGTTAGGAGGTGTCCCATATTCCTCCCAGTCCTTAGTACTTGTAGGGATTCCCTCCCCACATCTATAGGTCTTCGTACAGACTAGATTAGGACTTTAGCAGGTCTGATCGCAGGATCAGGTTCCCTGTTACATCGTAGGGATTCAGCTGAGTCTTATAGTAGGGACAGATCTCCTCTCTTTCCTTAGCTCTGGTAGCAGAACATAACAGTAAGTCCAGCCTGCAAATTCTCTAAGGAAAGATTTTTTTTTTTTTTTTTTTTTTTTTTGTTCCATCATGGTGTCGGTTCAGGATTTGGCTAAACACCTGCAGGGACTCTCTCTGGAAGTGGCCGAGCTCCGTCAGCACGTGAGTAACTGTCCTGGAGCATATTTCTTGGAGCCTAAGGTATGTTTGCCGGATTTATTTTTTGGTGAACATCGAGAATTTTTTTCATTTAAAAATGCTTGCTTATTGTATTTTCGTTTGAGACCCAAGTCCTCTGGGGATGAATCCCAGCGCGTAGGGTTCATAATGTCACTTTTGCGCAAAGAGCCTCAGGAGTGGGCCTTTTCTTTGCAACCTAGTGATACATGCTTCAGATCAGTGGATAGTTTTTTTTCTGCTTTAGGACTATTATATGATGATCCTGACCGTGTGGCATCAGCTGAGACTGAGTTGAGACGTTTAAAACAAGGATCAGGTAATGTCGAAAAATATTGTACTCATTTTCGTCGTTGGTCCACTCAAACAGGGTGGAACGATTCTGCTCTGAAAAGTCTATTTCTTGCTGGGCTCAGTGAAAGGGTTAAAGACCTGCTAATTGCTTATCCTACACCTGAGGATTTGCAACAGGCTATGCAATTAGCTATACGGGTGGATAGAAGACTGCGTGCTAGGGTTAATGAGAGAAAATCCTCTGCTATGTCAGTTTCTGGTTATGATAATGTGTGTACTAACAGTGGTGAACCGATGGAGATTGGATCGGTGGCACCTCGCTCTCAAGAAAAAGACCGTCGTTTTTCGGAAGGCTTGTGTTTCTATTGCGGAAAATCTGGTCATTTGATTAAAGGCTGTGAGCTTCGTATGAAGAAAGAAAAAAAAATGGTCAGTCACGCCCGTATTGCCTGTTTAAATTCCAAGGGTATATTTTTAGCTGCTTCCACGATTGCTCAGGAAAAATTAATGGAATTTCGGGTGTTTGTTGATTGCGGGTCTACACTGAATGTAATTGATGGGGGATTCGTGGAAAAACTCAATTTAAAACCTGAACCTTTATCATCCCCCATTGCTGTGGTTTCTGTGGATGGCTCCCCTTTGAAGAATATTACTCTCAAGGTCAGTGAATTTCCTCTCACTATTAATGGTGTTCACCATGAGAAATTGGATTTGGTAGTGTTGAATAACTTGCCTTCTCCAGTAATATTGGGTTTGCCCTGGTTAAAATTTCACAATCCTGTACTGGATTGGTCTACCAGTGAAATTAAATCCTGGAGCCATAAATGTTATGACAAGTGTTGTAACGGGCGTATTGCAGCTTTGGATAGGGGAGAATTGCCTGTTCCTATTCAGGATTTTTGGAGAGTTTTTTCTGAGAAGGAATCGCAGGTTTTGCCTCCCCATAGAGACTATGATTGTTCTATTGAATTTGTCCCTGGAGCGACTCTTCCTAAAAGTCGTTTATTTAACCTTACTATTCCTGAGAGGAAGGCTTTGGAGGAATACATACAGAAAAGTTTGGCCGCCGGTCACATTAGGCCCTCTAAGTCTCCTGTGGCGGTTGGATTTTTTTTTGTAAAAAAAAAGGACGGCGGTTTACGTCCTTGTCTGGATTTTCGTGAGATTAACAAAATTACGGTACGCAATCCTTACCCACTGCCATTGATTCCTGATCTGTTTAACCAGTTATTGGGGGCCAAGTGGTTCTCTAAAATTGACCTTAAGGGGGCATACAATCTGTTGCGCATGAAGGAGGGTGATGAATGGAAGACTGCTTTTAACACTCCTGTGGGTCATTTTGAGAATCTGGTTATGCCTTTTGGTCTTACTAATGCTCCTGCATTTTTTCAGAATCTGATTAATGACATCCTTAGACGTTTGATCGGTAAAAATGTGGTTGTGTATTTGGATGACATTTTGATTTATTCGCCAGATCTGGAGTCTCATTGGCGGAGCGTGCGTGAGGTATTACAGTTATTAATGGACAATTTGCTTTTTGCTAAGCTGGAGAAATGTGAGTTCGCTGTACAGAGAATTAGTTTTTTGGGCTACATTATCTCCAGCAAAGGTTTTGAGATGGATCCGGTTAAGGTTCAGGCTGTGCAGGAATGGCCTAGGCCTATTGGTTTGAAATCGATACAGAGGTTTTTGGGTTTCGCCAATTACTACAGAAAATTCATAAAAAATTTTTCTAGTATTGTCAAACCTCTGACTGATCTCACCAGGAAAGGTGCTGATGCGGTTCAGTGGTCTTCTGAGGCCATTGAAGCTTTTGTGTATCTCAAGGAGAGGTTCACCTCTGCTCCCATCCTTATGCAGCCTGATGTTACTAGGCCGTTTTTGGTTGAGGTTGATGCTTCCTCTGTGGGGGTTGGCACAGTATTGTCTCAGGATAACGGGGATGGATTACATCCCTGTGCCTTTTTTTTCAAAAAAATTTTCGGAGACTGAACTGAATTACGATATTGGTAATCGGGAATTATTGGCTATTAAACTCGCATTTGAACACTGGCGCCACTTCTTGGAAGGTGCGGAATTTCCCGTTCAGGTTCTTACGGATCATAAAAATCTGATATATCTTGATGCTGCCAAGCGCCTGAATGCCCGTCAGGCTAGGTGGGCACTGTTTTTCTCGCGGTTTAATTTCTCCGTTACTTACATCCCTGGTACTAAGAATGTTAAGGCGGATGCCTTGTCTCGCAGTTTTTCTCCCATAGTCGGTGCTGAGAAAGAGGAAAACATTTTACAAGAAGGTGTTGTGATAGCTGCTTTAGACTCCGTTTTGGAAGATGAGATTCTTAAAGCTCAGGAGAATGCCCCATCTAACACTCCTCATGGGAGGTTGTTTGTGCCTGAGACCTTTAGGAGAGATTTGTTTGTTGAGTGTCACGAATCTCGGTTGGCAGGTCATCCCGGAATCTCTGAGACCAAGAGACTGGTGGGTCGCAGTTTTTGGTGGCCTGGATGGCAGAAGGAAGTCATTAAGTGGGTGCGCCAATGTACTATATGTGCTAGATCTAAGTCCTCACATACTCCTGCTGCGGGGTTGCTTTGTCCTTTGGAGGTCCCCAGTGCTCCTTGGACACATTTGGCTATGGACTTTATAACTGACCTTCCCCCCTCTGAGGGTTTTACTGTCATCTGGGTGATCGTGGACCGTTTTAGCAAGATGTGTCACTTGGTTCCCTTCGTCAAACTGCCCTGCGCTAAAACTCTCGCTAAGGCCTTTGTCAAGGAAATTGTCAGACTTCATGGCGTTCCTACTGACATTGTTTCTGATAGGGGTCCTCAGTTCGTGGCTCGTTTTTGGCGTGCCTTTTGTGACAGGTTGGGAATTCATTTGTCGTTTTCGTCCGGATATCATCCTGAATCTAATGGCCAGACAGAAAGGAAAAACCAGGATGTTGAGCAGTTCTTGCGTTGTTTTGTGGCAGACAATCAAGAGGGGTGGTCTGAGTTTCTGCCACTTGCCGAATTTGCTCTGAACAATCATACATCTTCTTCTGCTGGTTGTTCGCCTTTTTTTTGTTGTTCTGGGAGACATCCGTCGTTTGGGTCGTTCTCCAAGTTGGGATCTGCCGTGCCTGAGGAGGAGAATTTTTCCGGTGATTTGGAAAGAGTTTGGACGGATGTGCGTGGTAATCTTCAGGAGGCCAACAGAAAATCTAAAGACTACTTTGATAGGAAACGACAGGAGGTTTTGTTCGCTGTTGGTGACATGGTTTGGTTGTCCTCTAGGAATCTGCGGTTGAGGATTCCTTCTAAGAAATTGGGTCCCAAGTTTGTAGGGCCCTTTAAGGTGCTTCAGGTTGTCAACCAATCTGCTGTTAGGTTGGAGGTTCCTACCTCCTGGAGAATTAATCCGGTCTTTCATGTCTCTCTGTTAAAAAAAGCTGTTGTGTCGGATGGTGACGCCTCTGCCTCTGTTCCTCCGGTGGTGGAGGACGGGGAATATGAAATTTCTCGCATCCTTGACTCTAGACGGTATAGAGGTAGTTTGCAGTATCTTGTGGCCTGGAAAGGTTTCGGACCCGAGGATAACTCTTGGGTGAGGTCAGATGATGTTTCCGCGTCCAGACTTATCAGAGCGTTTCACAGGAGATTTCCTGATAAGCCTGGTCCTAGGGGATCCGGAGGATCCTCTTAGAAGGGGGGGTACTGTTAGAACCTTGCTGTTAGGTTTTTTTTCCTTTGCTGGTCACATGACCTTGTTGGCCTATTTAATCCTGCTCCGCCCTTCTGGCTTTGCTGGACTTCATTGTATATCTACTTTCTAGCTAGCCTGTGCTCTGTATCTAACTCTGTTAGTTTGCTTGGTCTACGGACCTCTATGTTCTATCTATTTTGTTTGTTCGTCTGTCTGCTACTATTTCTGTTAGGAGGTGTCCCATATTCCTCCCAGTCCTTAGTACTTGTAGGGATTCCCTCCCCACATCTATAGGTCTTCGTACAGACTAGATTAGGACTTTAGCAGGTCTGATCGCAGGATCAGGTTCCCTGTTACATCGTAGGGATTCAGCTGAGTCTTATAGTAGGGACAGATCTCCTCTCTTTCCTTAGCTTTGGTAGCAGAACATAACAAAAGAAGTCACCTGGCCCCATGGATATGTTGTTCTGGGGTTGCTAGGAGGGACCCACTGGTCGCCTAGAACCGACAGAGATATTTGAAGTTGCCAGGAGGGACCCACCGGTCGCCTGGCCCCATGGAAACTCTCGGAGAGGCCAGGTTTGGACCCTCGGGTCTCCTGACCTTGTACCTCAAGGGACTGCTAGCTTCCTAAGTTTGATGCTGCCTTCTTTTTGTGGGGGCCTGCCAGAAGGGGGGTCCACTAGTTCAGGTAGTCGGCCTTGGAAGTCTCCAAAGTCGCAGCTGTTCTATCCCTGGTGGGCGGAGAAGGAAGGGTGAGACTGCGTAATGTTGTACCATCTTGGGCATTTGCTGGGATAGTTCTATGTGTTTATTGTCCGCTTTGTGGGTCAATAAAGTATTGCCACGCTGTTTTACCCTCACCCTGTGTTTTCTGAGTAGCGTTACGCCCACGGAAGACCCCCGGTCTTCACAGCTCATATGGGAGAGTTGCTATGGATAATGACAGATTTAGAATATTTTAGCAGTTTCTTCACAGAAGTCATACTAGTATGGTCAAAAATAATTCCCAGGGTGATACGGCAAGAAGCTAGAATTGTGGAGGCAGTGTTGCCGGCTAGGAGATCATGTATCGCTAGAATTTCCAGACAAATCAGAGTTTCTGGTGGCGTTGAAGTGCTCCAAGGACAATCAGAAGGGGACAACATGCAGCTGTCACAAATAATTTGGGGATTCGTGGCAGCTCTGGTTATGCTGTAATTTAAATGTATTTTTTTCCTTTTGGTACAGCAAGGGTTAATGTTAGTCTCTTGCTGGCAGCCTTTTGAGGACAGTCAGCTGATGTTGGTTGGTGCCACTCCCACCTCCCTTTAAATAGCCACATGATCCATCAGCTGACTGCTGGTTATAGTTCATTCTATTCTGACCTCTTTGAAGGAGCCAGTCTTTGGAGAAGCTGTGGTGTTCATTGCAATTCCAGCCGTGAAGTATCTTGTTGGAAAGCTAAGTGTATTTTATGTTATCTCCCATTGTTTATTTAACCTTCCTTGTGTTGTCCTATTGTAGTGGTGAGACTAGTGTCTCACTTGCCTGCGCACTAGCCAGGTTTAGTCCAGGGCCAGCGAGGGCTTAAGCACGTGATCGTGTACGGGTCGACCTAGGGACCATAGGGAAGCTTAGGGACAGACACAGGTTAGTGTCAGGAGGGGTCCCTTCCCTCCTTCCCTACCGCTAGGGCCCTCCTTCCCTACCGCTAGGGCCCTCCTTCCCCCTCTATTATCCCGTTGTATCCGTGTGTTGTGCTGTCCGCCGGACATCCCCTTGTCGTTCCGTGATAGCGACTTATGCTCCCAAATGTATTTTTAATGATAGTTCTTGACATCTTTTTATTAGGTGTCTGCAATCTGGCATTGTCCTGCTGGGTGGTGGTCATAGTATAGTGAAGTAGATTTGCTTCTCCTAGCAGTAAATCTGGGTTTATTGGAGACCTAGTGGGTCTCTCACACCTCTTAAGTGCACTAGACTGGGTCCTGCAAAGCTGCGGCCAAGGTTGTAATCAGTTCAGTAATTGGGTTATGGCTGAATAAAGGATGCAAAATAATAAATAATCATTTTATTTATATAGCTCCAACATATTCCGATGCACTTTACAATTAAGCGGGGACCTGTACAGACAATAAAAGCAATACAAAGAAACACATAGTTCACCAGTTACCGGAGGATTGAGGACCCTGCTCACGAGTTTACAATCTATAAGGAAATGGATGGATACAATAGGTAAAAAGTGCTTGTCATGTATGGTCCAGCCATCATTATAATAAATAGGGCTTTTCAAATAAAGTTGCATGAATCGGTCATCAGCCAGTATCTTTCTACGTTACCAAGTGCCATTGGGTGCATGGAGGATGTGGAGACAGGTGTATAAAAGATCTAAAAGAAGCAACAACCCTCAAACTCAAACCAGAATTCTGTGCGCACAGAGCGAATGTTAGCACAATCATTCTATGTGACTAGAATATCGTTGTCGGCAGCGCATGTCCTGTTTACATGGGGCAAAGCGATGCCGAGAATGATGATAATAATGCTGGAGTGATCGATAAAATCACCTGAGGTTTACACAAGACGATAACCGGCGAACGAGCGACTTTTCTTCCAACATTTATAGGACTACACAAGTGCGTATTACCAATAGTAAGAGCCAAACTATATGAGAAAAGAAAAAAATAAATAAAATGTAACAATTGGTAGTTGGATACAAATGTATCATTGACCTGTTTCTGGAAAGTGAAGAGTTACACGGCAATTCAATGAAAAAAATTAAGATTTATGTTTAGTCTTGTCATCAATTTTACTATTAAATACATGGATCAGAAGTATAAAAATCTGCTGAACTGTGACATGGCGAGCACAGGAAGAGCCTCCTGCGGGAATTGTGGCCAGCGCTGCCTCCCTTCCGAGAGAAGCTAATGTTCCTTCTTCATTTTCATGACCTGATCCCCTGCACCGCAGCATCACAGATCTGATCATAACTCAGTAGGAGAAATTCTGGCTCCTCCACATCCACCTGTCACTGCGCCTCCATGCCCCACCGTCCATGGATTGATGGGTGCCCTGGAGCTGTGATGGTGCTGATGGTCCTCATCACTTGCACATAGACTTACTAAGCAACAGGCTATAGCAGCCAGAAAGCACTAAGAAAGCATAGACGACAAAGGGGGACACAAATTTAAGTTTTTGGGTTTTTTTGGCATATCCATGTTGTATGCTATAAGTATCTGTCCTATCATGTTCGCCTATATGTCGTCTTCTTATTAAAGATTTACCAAAATTGGCGCCAATGCAGAATCTATAGCGCAGCCCACCCAATTATCATGGACAATTTGGATTCATTGCAACTATAACCTTTGTACCCCCGATAGTTCCATCCCTGCTCATTATGATGACCACAGAGAGCAGATGCCTGCAGGAGACTAATCTGCCAGAGGGAGTAATGTGCCTTAATCTGCAGCTTCTCCCCCATATATAAGGTAAATGCTGGATATATGGAGAGACTGCGCAGGCTCCTTCTCCAGACATTATTTATGCAATAAGTGAGATGTTCCAGGAGATTGAAAATGTATTTTAAAGAGATTAATTCCCATTTTTGTAAATTGTATTGTATCCCTAGGATATGCCATCATATAATGATTGACTTCTGGGGGTCCAACCTTTGGAATGCTCACTGATCCTGAGAATGATAGGGGGCACAGCGCTGCTCCAACAGCTCCTTTCTGCACAGTGGTGGCCACTTGGCTTTGCAGGGAACTGCAACTGGCCCCAATCACTTGAATAAAGCCATGCTGAAGTAGCTGGTCACCAAAAATTCTGAATCGGACACAACTCTGGAGCGTTGCTGCAATCCCTTTATTCTCAGGATCGGTGCAGAGCATTAAAACATTTTTCCTTGTCCACAGGCTGCAGTTTTTTAAAAAAAAAAATACAACGGTTCTTTTCTCACCCTCCCCAGGTCCAGCACTGAGTCTCTGTTGCTTTCAATGTCTCTTATTGTGTGCAGAGTAGTGATGAGCGAACCCGTGACTGTTCGGATCTGGCTGATTCAGCCGAACGCCGAACAGTTTATTAAAAGTTCTGGTTCGGGTACCAGAACAGTACTTGAACCTGAACAAGGACCCCATTCACATGAATTGGGGGCCCAAACATCTGGTGTTTGCAACACTGTCATGTGCATGACAGCGTGGCAAACACTGCCTCTGATCGGCGGTAAGATCATTACCACTGATCAGAGAACTGCGGTTCCCACATTGTCAGATGACAGTGAGCCTGCAGCTGTGATCGGAGGTAAAAAGTTTACCTCCGGTCACAGGCGTCGGCAGATGGGAATATTACACCCATCAGCCTACGCCTGCTGTCACAGATAACAGCAAAAGCAGGCGCAGCTGGGAATATTCATCTGCCGGCGCCTGCGCTATAAATAATAAAAAAATGGCTTGGGTTCCCTGTATTTTTGATAACCAGCCAGGCAAAACTGAGAGCTGTGGGCTGCAACCCTCAGCTGTCAGCTTTGGCAAGGCTGGTTACCAAGAATAGAGGGGTCCCCAAGCCATTTTTTAAATTACTTAAATAATTTAAAAAAACGGCATGGAGTCGTCCCCCCATTTTTGACATCCAGCCAAGCTAAAGAAGACAGCTGGAGCCTGGTATTCTCAGGCTGGTAAGGGGCCATGAATATTGGCCCCCCACAGCCTAAAAATAGCAGTGCGCAGATGCCCAAGAAAAGGAACATCTATTAAATGTGCCAATTCTGGCTCCTTGCCCAACTCTTCCCACTTGCCCTGTAGCAGTGGCAAGTGGGGTAATATTTGTGGGGTTGATGTCGCCTTTGTATTGTCCGGTGATATCAAGCCCACAGGTTAGTAATGGAAAGGCTTCTATAATACGCCTTTCCATTACTAATCCTATAGTTATATTGTTAAATTAAGACACAGCCAGAATAAAGTATTTTATTTGAAATAACGACACAATTTTTTACCAATTTCTAATTTACCAAAAAAATACCTAACACCCATTCCATTGAAGCCCTCGTCTCCTGTAACAAAAATAAAATAATAAACAACAAAAATACTCACCTAATGTCCATTCCATTGAAGCCCCCGTCTCCTGTAAGAAAACAAAAATAAGTGTACATTAGGTGTAAAATAAAGAATTAAAAAAAAAGGCGTGGGCTTCCGAGTAATTTTCATAACCAGCAGAGAGCAAGTCGACCACTGGGGGCTGATATTAGTAGCCAGGGAAGGGGCCATTGTCCCAAAATGTTCCCTGGCTATTAATAACAGCTCACAGCTGTTTGATTAGTCTTTACTGGCTAGATTGCAGGGGGGCCCAGGAAAAAATTGACATGGAGTCCCCCTATAAAATCTAACCAGCAACAGCTAGGCATACAGCTGTGAGCTGATATTAATAGCCAGGGAAGGGGCCTTGGATGCTGGCCCCCTCAGAAGCTAATAATATCAGCCCTCAGCGGTCCCAGAAATGGCGCATCAATAAGATGCGCCAAATCTGGCACTTAGCCTCGCTCTTCCCACTTTCCCTGTAACATTGGCAAGTGGGGTAATAGGGTTGGGATTCATGTCAGCCTTGCATTGGCAGCTGATATGAAGCCTAGGTTAGTAATGGAGAGGTGTCTATAAGACGCCCCCATTACAAACCCCATAGTAAAATTTGAGAAATAAAGACACAGCCAGAAAAAAATCTTTTGTTTGAAATAACAACACAATTTTTTATTAATAATTCTTAATTTACTAAAAAACAAATACTTGCCTAACCCCCATTCCATTGAAATCCTCGTCTCCTGTAAGAAAACAAAAATAAAAAACAACTATATCCCTCACCTGTCTGACGTGATGACATAATCACAAGGGTCCCACAGCAATCGGATTATTTGTAGGACTGTCACATCAGCAGTCACTGATGTGACTGCTCTACAAGACAGCCGGCTATACACCTACACAGGAGTGTAATCACTCCTTTGTCAGTATATAGCACTGAGCTGCCGGGAGTGAGGTCACTGGCTTTCATCAGCTGATGAACTCCAGTGACCTCCCTCCCGGCGACTCAAGCGCTATACACTGACTGTCATTGTATTGCCGGCTGCTGAATAGAGCGGTGACATCTAAGGATGTGGCTGTCCTATTCAGGAGATTGCCATGGGACACTCGGGATTATGGTGGATAGGTGAGGATTGTGGTGATTTATTATTTTTTCTTTATTACAGGTGACATGGGCATCAGGGATTAGGTGTTAAGGTGAGTAGATGGTGTTTTATTATTTTTTTGCAGAGGGCTAGGGCATCGGGGACAAGGTGTAGGTGAGTATAATTCGTTTTTAAACTTGGATATTTTATTATTAATTTTACACTTTTTTTTTTTCTTACTTTTAGCACAGGCGCCGCTGATAAGAGACTACTGCTCCTATCCAGTGGCACCTGCGCTCGCTATTTACAATGACAGCAGGCGTCGGCTGATGGGGGTAGTAGTCAGGGCTGTGGAGTAGGAATCAGAGTCGGTATAAAATGAACCGACTCCAACTCCTAAAATATATAATAAATTGGGTACAGTAGTTCAATGCAGTTTGTGGGGAATATTTTTTCATAAGAATTTGGGAAAGTTATGAAATGTCCTATAAATGTCTGTCCTATTCTTGATCTAAGGGTTTAGACTTTTAGCTGAGATGAATCTGTGCTACAGTAAATGTATCACTTAAACATGAGCCATGTATGAGGGAGTCTGAGTCGTAGTTGGAGTCTGTGTCATGAAAATTGAGGAGTCGGAGGTTTGGCTTTCCGACTCCACAGCCCTGGTAGTAGTCTCATCAGCCGGCGCCTATGACCCAAGGTAAGCTTTTTACCACAAGCCACTGAGAGCTGCGGAGCTCACTGATTGGCTGCAGCACTGTTTATGTGACCACAGCGCTGCAGACAATAACAGATGCTGGGAGCAGTGGCGGAGACTTAGCACTGGACCCGGGAAGGACGAGTAAAACAAAAGTTCTGAACCTAGACTAGAGCTCTATTAAAGGGAATCTGTTAGCAGGTTTTGCTATGTAATCTGAGGGCAGCATGAGGTGGGGGCTGATACACTGATTTCAGGGATGTGTCACTTATTAGGATGTATGCTGTTGTTTCAATACAATGAGTGTTTTATCAGCAGGAGATTTCTGATCGCTGGGGGTCCCTTGTATTCACTCCCCACTTGAATGGAGCAGCGGTCACATATGTCACTGTTTGTAAGACTGACAGATGACGACGCTCGGCCCTATATACAATAGATGGTGCCTGAGTAGCCAATGACGGCCTCGGCAGTGGGTGTCCCCAGGATCAGTTATGTGCATGGGGTCAAAGTTGTGAGATCTACTAGTTCTGTACAAATTTTAAAGCCTCTCCAAGTAAAAAAAAATGTTACTCAATGACAGTAAAGAGACATCCTGAAGAAGGTGACAAATTGAAATACAAAATATGCGAGAACGTTCCCGAATTTTTCATTATGCACTGACTAAGCTGCATTATAGGATCATTGCAGGACACACACAATGCAGCATTATCCAATACCAGTCACTTTATATAATATTTTTCCAGCCTATCCATAATAAAACGTTTGTTGCTAGTCATAATATTCAGAGGATGTTGCATTTTAAGTAGATACTGACAAGCGCTCCATATAAATCCACTAATAAATACAAGATAATACATGGCGAGGAGTCGGCTGCCGCCCGCCACGTCAGTTAATTATTTCGGTCCCTTTCTGACTGCATGCATGGTTTTAATAACTGAGCAGTTCTGTAATAATAAGATTTGGCAGCACATCAAATCTGTGACTTTTCATTCTAAGAACTTCATAATATCCGAAGTTCTGAAAATGTTTGATGTAACTATTTACTGTCATGTTATCCCGGAGAGGGTTTTCTTAATTACAACAGGTGTTAATGAGAAAGCGGCGAGACGGCCGGCCGCATCTCAACTTTTACCACTTCATAAAAACCAACGTAGTGTAAAATTGTCGCTGTCACTAAACATCCTCTTTTATTTCCTGACGGAGAATAATTTAGCGGCTAGTGTGGCCGCAAATATAAAGGTAAGTACTCGGCCCCCGTGCTAGACCTTCATGAAACAGAAGCCTCCGCATTCTGCCAACGAGCGTCCGATGGCACGCAATATCACACACCATTTATTTCATCCTTTCCCATGGAAAAATTTGACAGCTGTCAGATTACATTGGAAGGAAAGCAAAAAGCAATAAGTGAAGGGGAAAAACACAAACAAATACAATTCAGAGTTTTCTTCTCCAGGGTTTCTAGTTTTAACTCTTATGGGGCTATAATATACCTGGTAGTATCATGAATTCCGCCATGTATACAGTAAAATGTCTCCATAAAAGACCACCTCTTTGTGAAGACCATCCTTTTTTTCTTGTTTATATAGTCTCTACCTGCCACGGCCCCATTTTTCGTTTTGTTTTTTTATTTTTCCTCCAAGAATCATAGTTTTTTCTTTTCCTGTCGTCATTGCTTTTTGCAGGACAAATTATAGTTTAGATAAATTTTTAATTTACCATATAAAACAAAGAATTAAATTAGTCTAAATATACTGATTTTAAAAAAAGAACAATCTTTAAATAAAATGGCTTTTTGTGGCCGTATTCTGAGTCCCATATATTTTCTCTCAATGGAGCTACATGAGAGCTTTTTTTTACCCCTCTATCACTTTTTGATTTCTTTTTATTGCTTTTCTTTTTCTTTTTTTTTTTAAGAAGGCAAAGTGAACAGCTCTTTATTTTTATTTTATTATTATTATTTTATTAATTGTATTATTTATGTATTATTATTTATTTTTTCACCTAAAATAAAGTGATATTTTAAAAATTCTGACATTACGTACACCAATTTTTTGTTTCACCTTATATTTACAGGCAACTTGAGTCTGTGATTGCTTGATTGTATGCACAATACATTGCAATACTTCTGTATTGTAGTGCATTGTGATTTTTCTGATCTTCTTTTAAGGCCCTACTTATGACGCGCCCCCTGAGCCTGTGCTGTGCAGGGGGATACCCGGAGCCGGATCGCTGGGGGTTGTAGTCCTCCGTGGCGGTGACCCGGTCCCTGCCCAGGGCGGTCAAACCAGTGGCAGTCTTAATGTATAGCAAATGTCCGACTACGCCATCCGTGGATTGCGGTCAGTGGGGACCGCCGCTGCACTGCCGACCGCTGAGGCTGATGTTGTTTGCGCAGCCGAGTATGGGATAACTTCCCACGGGAGAAGTATTGCCTCAGGGCAGCTAATGTGGATGATGATGATGGGAGTGATGGTGTGAGCGTCCCAGTGCTAACGGTGCTGGTGCGGCGAGGAACCACAGAGACGTGCGGTTGCAGTTTTCAATGCTTTACTCACAGTTGTTGTTCATGTCAATGCTGCAGGCGATGACTGCCCGAGCCGTGCTGCGTCCACCAGGTGAGGGACTCGGTCAACTCCCAGGTAATTCCAGAGTGTGGTTCAGAGCTCCCTTCTCTACCTTTCTCTGGCCGTCCCCACCAGTGACCCACCTTTGTCTAGCTTCCTCGGGCCTTCTGTTGGCGAAACCTCTCCCGATTTCCCTGATCCTATACGGTATGCCTTTCTGGTGGATGTAGTGAGGGGTCGCACCAAGATGTGGTAACAACCTCCGGTCTTTGGCTGAGGAATCTGTTGTCTCCACCAATTTGGGTTCCGGTACCCTGTTCTGCCAACCCTTCACCCTGTATCTCCTCTTGGCATATGGGGTTCCTTCTGTCCTCGTGTCTCTGGGCCTTTCTCTGTGTTCCTTGCTTCCTTTCTCCTCTGTCCCAGTTCCTTTCTTACTTTCCTTTCCGCTCCTTCTCCTCTCTCTCTCTGCTGTTTCTGGCCTCCACTCCAGGCCTGCCTCTGGAGCTGGGCCCAGACTGAGCCACAGCTCCCTGTCAGCCCTCTCTGGCTGAGCTCCTGTCTTCTTCTCCTCCTCTCTGAACTGAACCGGACTGAACTCTGTTCTAAGATGGTGCCCACCTTATATACCTCCTTCTGACACCCGAGCCCAGGTGACTAGCAACCAATGGGCTCCTATCTATGCCCAGAGACCCACCCCTATCTGCTCCTACACCACTGGGTTTTCCTCCCCCTCCCCACTCCAGCCAGGAACAGATGCTGTCGTGCCTGCACTTCTGTCTAGTGGGAGCACCGTTGAGCTGTCCCTCGGAAATGGGGTGTGTGTGGTGCATGCAGCTTACTGAGTCCCGGTCCACTCCATCCTTACCCGGGAGTGGAATATCACACCTCTGGTTTGAGGTGCAATACCCCTGTAGCAGCCGAGTCCTCGGGGTGCTACACTTATATTTGCCTTAAGTCAGTAGGGTGACTGATCACTTAGATGCAGTGGTCTCTAGTGGCCGTGGCATTCAATGGGGTAACTTGCCGTGATCAGAGTTAGCTCTGAGTACAGCAGTTACAGACGAGAGAGAGCTGTAATAGTCGTCACCCACTCTAGTAGTATGACAATGTATGTAGGAGAATCAATAAGGAATGTGGAGTTATTACTGAAGATAAGGAAAAGGAGGCAGCAGATCTAGTCATGTCAAGTTATGGGTGGACATATCATGATGCAACATGGGCAGTCGCACAGGGACCCAAGAGGTAAGGGGGTCCATTTCCACCTCTAAAGCGGTCTGCACAGGTTGCACCAATGAAATATCCACCCCTGTTGATGGGGTTTTCTTAAGATAGGTCCCTAATATCAGATCGATGGGGTGCGACATCTGACACCCCCACCAATCGACGGACGGATGTGATGAGTTGCAGAGCGGAACTACACAACTCCGTCAACAAAATAGTAGCTGCAGCGGAGTACTGCAGATCCACGTCTATTCATCTGAAGTACTGGACAACCCCATTAAATGGGTCTTTCCAGAACTGTTCATTCATTCATAGGACAGATTACTTACTTATCGCTGGGTATGCAACTGCTGGGATACCCAACCATCCTGAGAATGGTTCTCTGGATCCCGAGAACAGAGCTCTGCATGGAACGTTCCTATCTGTAGGATCCGAGCACGGAGACCCTCAACCTAGATCCTGAGAACAGGTTTCTGCAGAGCCCTCACCAGTGAAGGAAGAGGGGACATGTAAAACCAGTGGGGAAAGGGTGCACTGAGCTGCGCTAGGCAGGGAGTACAGCAGGAGGCTGAGGAGTTCGAAGTGCCCCGTCATGTCCCAATGCACCGAAAGACTGATGTAAGTGATTTGTCACTGATGGAGCAGAACTTAGCATTCATAAAGGGAATAAATGTGTTATCCTTTAAAGGGCATAAATGAGTGGGGGTGGGTAGAAGTTTCTGATAGGTTCCCTTTAAACTTTCCAGGCAGGGAGAAGGCTATTTTCAGTCATGAAACAATGAGTAGGGGTGCAAAAGAAAATAGAGACTGTAGAAAAATGCTGGTGCAGGTTGTGGATAGAAGAGGAGTCAAAGGCATAGTTAGGAGTTCAACTGGGGGGGGGGGGGGGGAGATTTGAGCGGCCCCTAACTGGTAACCCTGATTACAACTAGGATGCTGCACTGATATTACCACTCAGGGACGAACTGGTGTGTCTGGAGCCCACAGGAGGAATTGACTCTAGGGGCCCACCCTACATCTATATGCAAATACCTGTTAGGATGTGCAATTACGATAGTTTACATTAGAGATGTTGTTTGGTGAAAAGTAGTTATCACCGATTCACAGGTTAGGCAGATGATAACTCATTGATCGTGGAATCCGACCATTTGAAACCGCACCAATCGGAAGAACTTGGAACTTTTATCCCCATTGTAAAATACAGCGACTGGTCGGATGTCTGACCGCAGCTCCATTCATCCTCTTTGGGGCTTCCAGAAAAAGCTAAGTGCAGCCACTGAGGAAATGAATGGATCAGTGATCAGGTCGTGCATGCCGCTCCAGTCTAATAGGGATAAAAGCTCCACATTCTGCCAATCGGCCAGGTCCGGACACCCACTAATCAATACCTTATCACTTATCCTTAGGCCATGTTCCCACGTTCAATATTTTACATCCCGAGTATGAAAACCAAAATCAGGAGTGGAACAATCAGAGGAAAAGTATAATAGAAACTCGTCACCACTTCTGTATTTTTCACCCACTCCTGGTTTTGGCTTACAAATACTGATGTAAAATGCTGACCAAATACTGAATGTGTGAACGTGGCCTTAGGATAGGCGATTACTTGTTTTCACAGGATAACTTCTGTAAGTTCATATTTGCTACTGTGTAATAGACACAGGACAGAGAGGAGTTAAACGTCCAAGTAATTAATCTCTATTGGAAATAAAGAATCTTCCCCTTATTGATATCAGATAGGACAAAGGACCTTCATACACAACATAATCCCCTATACCAAGACCAATAATACCACATACAAGGGACAAATATCTCCACACCATGACCAGATCACATATTACCACCACATAGTGACTGAATAATACCACATACAAGGGATAAATACCGACACACTATGACAAGACCACATATTACCACAACATGGTAACCGAATAATGCCACTTACAAGGAGAAGGTTCGCCACATCGTGACCAGATCACATATTACCATCTCATAGTGAGCGAATAATACCACATAAAAGGGACAACTAAAGCCATACCATGACCAGACCACATATTACCCCCACATAGTGACCGAAATATACTACAATAATGATCATGCATAAAAACCACAATACTAATAACACAAATATTACCTGTGGTAACATTATACACAGAAACTCTGTTTATAGTATCAGTGTACAGGTAATACAGTGATAACCAGTGACATTATACACAGGAGATCTGTGTATAGTGTACAGGTAATACAGTGATCACCAGTGACTTTATACACAGGAGATCTGTATATAGTGTACAGGTAATACAGTGATCACCAGTGACATTATACACAGGAGATCTGTATATAGTGTACAGGTAATACAGTGATCACCAGTGACATTATACACAGGAGATCTGTATATAGTGTCAGTGTACAGGTAATACAGGGATTACCAGTGACATTAGTATTGTAAGGCAGCGCTAGTCATCATACTGGGGGACACTCGCTGCACCGGGTCAATTAAAGCACACCAGCCACGTTTTCCAGTATTTCACAAACCAGCAGTTTATTTTACTTCATAACTGCTATAACCGAGTCCAACTCAGTGGCTCGCCGACATATTACATATAATGTCCAGGAGCCTTTCAAGTGGCAGACAGGCCCACTTGGCTCCAGTTACAGCCTCCAGCAAAGTCACTTATATCAATGTCCATATAGCGCAGTGTTTTACCTTTGCCGGGTTTTAGCTGCTTCAGACTTGTTCTGCCACCATTGTGGCTATACGGCTTCCCAGATGGGGGTCTCCAGCCCTTGTTCCTTCAAAGGCTACTGGTATGTTGTCTCACCTCACATCCAGCCTCTGCCTTCCAGGACTCTTGCCTTCCAAGCCTCTGGCCCTCCAAGGCTAACGGTGTCCCACACAGGAACAGGCCTCACGCCTTACACACCCTGTCTCAAATCTACCAGGGTTTATATATCTTCCAATGCACACAGGACCTGTGCTGATGTCAGTCATGTGATCAGACCTTCTGTGTGCACAGGACCTTTGCTATGTCACAGTCATGTGACCAGTCACCTGAGGGGGAGGTACATGGTCAGCCAAAACACACCCTGGACCATTACAGTAATGCCGCAAGCCCCTGCATTACAGTATATACAGAACTTCTGTGTATAATGTCACTGGTAATCCCTGTATTACCTGTACACTGACACTATATACAGATCTCCTGTGTATAATGTCACCTGTGATCATCTATTACCTGTACACTATATAGTATATTCAGAACTTCTGTGTATATATGGTGTATAGGTAATAGATGATCACAGGTGACATTATACACAGGAGCTCTGTATATAGTGTATGTGTACAGGTAATACAGGGATCACCAGTGACATACACAGGAGCCATGTATATACTATATATAGTAATAGTGTGCGTGTACATGCAATACACTGACTCACCAGTGACGTCTCTAGTTGAAGTCCTTCATCTTCGCTTTTCTTATTCATCTGGCACAGACCACTATCACTTCTTCCATCCAGGATGTGTCTTTGCAGAAAATAAGATGCAATTATAAATAGCTGATCACTTCTAGAGCACATTTCCCACTTTTGCCGCAATTTCTACACTACATCAGATGAAGAAAAAAAGCGACATAGTGCCACCCTGCACAGTAACATGGCCTTCGTTTTGTTCCTCCATAGAAGACAGTATCCTCAAAAGCAAATTATATTACACCAGTAATGTCCCCTCATTGGCCCGTACTATAATTATGTTCCCACTTGCCACCATAAACTAATAATGTACGTACCTCATTCTGACCCCCATACTGTAATTGTCACCCATTCTGGCCCTCTTTATTTAATAATATCCCCCATCCTAGGCCCCCATGTATCCATGTATCCCCCCATCCTGGGTCTCTATGTATCCCCCTAATATCCTGGGCTCCTATTTATCCACACCCATCCTGGGCCCCTATGCTGCCCCATCCTAGGTCCCTATGTCCACTACCTTGTCCATTCACATAGGAAAAAAATTCTTCTCACCTTCCAGCGTCCTCTTCCGGCTTCATATTGGCGTGGTCTTTAACATGGCCGCGTGCTGATGTCGGTGTGCGGTGCATAGCAGTGACATATAAAGGCAACCGGCCAGAGGCCATTTGATAACACTGCTATGCGCTGTGCACTGATGTCAGCGCCCAGCGCATAGCAATGATGTTACATGCCCGCCGGCCTATCAGAGGCCCATGGTCTTTAGAAAGTAGACTGGTATCTACCACTATATGTCACCATATGGTGGTAACAGCGTCGGACTGGCCTGCCGGGACACCAGACGATCCACCGTGTCCTCGGTGGGCCCTCATGTCGGATATAGTGGGGGCCCGCCGGTAACTGTGTGTAGCATCGGCGTCTCTGCCTCCTGCCGGGCAGAGACTCCGTTCCCCTTACTGCCGCGGTCCAGGTCCGGCATCCTCCCGCTCCCCTGGTGCTGTGGCGCGCACCGCGATCAGCTTCCCGGCCTCTGTTCTTAGAGCGCGAGTGCGCTCCCTCCCTCCCTCTTGGAGGGGCAGCGCGCGCCGTCCTATAGAGTCCCCGGCCTATGGCCGAACGACTGCTCCTGTATAAGGCACCTCCTCCAAAATGGAGGTGCCTGTACAAGGTTGTTGTTCTGTGTGCTAACACTTGCTTCAGCCCTCAGGTCCCGCTGACTGTCAGTCCTGCTCGCCAGTCTGTCTACAGTCCAGCCCGCCAGCCTGTCTATAGTTCTGCCCGCCAGCCTGCTTACCTGGAAGCACCTGCCAATTACCTGCCGTGCCTACCAGCCTGCTTACCTGGAAGCACCTGTCTGTTACCTGTAGTGCCCGAAAGCCTGCCTACCTGGAGCATCTGCCAGTTACCTCTCGTGCTCGCCAGCCAGCCTACCTGGAGGACCTACCTGTTACCTGTCGTGCCCACCAGCTCGCCTACCCGGAGCACTCGTCTGGCTATCTGCCGAACCAGCCTGCTTATCTACCCGGACCACCCGTCAGCCTTCCTACCGTGCTCATCCGCTGTGCCGGTCAGTTCCTGCCATCTGACCTGTGGGAGTCACCTGCTCTCACACAAGGTCGGTCCCAGAGTGGCACCTGGTCCCCCTGCGCAGTCCCTCCCTGGTTCACGGAGTCGATTGAGCCGCCGTGCGACCTTGGTCAGGCCAAGTAGGCACTTAGTCACGCCCCTCTGGTCCCTCCTTCACCGAAGCTCAGAGGTTCCACCACCCAGACCCGCAACAGTTTGCACAGGCCATAGAACCCAGTGGCCCCCAGGCTCCTTCACTCTCTGACCTGTACCAGAACGTCTCACGCCAGAGATTCCAACAGGACACTATCCTGTCCTATCTGCGGTCTATCAACAATCGCCTGGACACGCGTCCGTCTCTAGCCAAGCGGCAACTGCTCCGGCGGCACCTCAACCTACTGGCGCTATGGCACCCGGCTCTGGTCCCCGGCTCTTTGCATGTCCACATTTTGGTGGTGACCCCGTCTTATGTCGGAGCTTCCTAAATCAGTGCACGCTGCATTTTGAACTCCTGGCACATCAGTTCCCTTCCGACCGGGCCAAGGTGGCGTTCATCATGTCTCACCTCACCGGTAAGGCATTGGCATGGTTAAACCCGCTGTGGGAAAGAGATGATTCCCTGGTATCCGATCTTCTGGCTTTCCTTGCTGCCTTCCGGAAGGTTTCGATGAACCAAGGCGAACATCTTCTACTGCCTCCTCACTTCTCCGTCTCCGCCAAGGGAGTCTCTCCGTGGGCCAGTGTACCATACGTTTCCGAACTCTCGCATCTGAGCTTGCCTGGAACAATGAGGCCCTGGTGTCCACCTTCTGGGAGGGTCTTTCCAGTCGGATCAAGGATGAGCTAGCCGGTCGCAACATCCCTACCACCTTGGATGACCTGGTGTCATTAGCTATCCGGATTAACATCCATTTTCTGGAACGTGCCAAGGAGACTACCAAGGGAGAAAAGATTTCCGCGTCACTCTCCTGTATTCCAAAAGCCTGCCTCTCAACCAGCAATTCCCCGGGCATGTTCGTCTGAGCTCATGCAAATTGACCAAACCAAGATGGTCAAGTCTCGCCAGGAGATGCGCCGAGCCGAGAGGAGTTGATTCTACTGTGGCAGTAAAGAGCATCAGATCCGTTCCTGCCCGGTGAAGCCGGGAAACTCCAGTGTCTAGGACCGCTCGGAGAGGTCGTCCTAGGCAAGAGTAAATCTTCTCCGTCCTTAACTCTGTCTGTTTCTTTTCCAGTGGTGAGACCCACTTCTTCGAGATTGCCCATCTGGATTCCAGAGCCGCTGGGAATCTCCTTCAACAGGCTGTTGTGGAGCAGTATCAGATTCCTACTGTACATCTGGCTGAACCGTTGGCGGTTACCTCCGTGGATGGGAGGCTTCTTCCGGAGACCATCTTGCTCATCACAGAGCCTGTAACCCTTCAGGTGGGAATGCTGCACTCGGAGAAGATCTCCTTTCATGTGCTGTCCGATCTACCCTGGTTACAAAGACATGAGCCCGTCCTGAACTGGAGATCTGGTGAAGTGCTCCGTTGGGGTCAGGAGTGCCATGAGTCCTGTCTGGTTCCGGTTCGTCCTGCTCGACCCCCGTCTACTCCGGCTAATCTACCTGGTCTGCCGGCACCCTACTGGTCCTATGCGGACGTCTTAGGCAAGAAGGAAGCTGAGACACTACCACCTCATAGGCCGTATGATTGCTCCATCGACCTGGTACCTGGTGCTTCTCCTCCCCGCGGGCGTATCTACCCCTTGTCGCTGGCTGAGACCTGGGCCATGTCTGAGTATATAGAGGAGAATCATGCTAGGGGATTTATCCAGAAATCCACCTCTCCGGCTGGAGCAGGATTCTTCTTCATCAAGAAGAAAGACTGCTCTCTACGTCCCTGTATCGATTACAGGGGTCTTAACCAGATTACCATCAAAAATAAGTACCCCCTACCTCTCATCTCGGAAATGTTCGACCGCCTCAAAGGCGTGAAGATCTTCACCAAGCTCGATCTTCGTGGGGTGTACAATTTGCTCCGGATCTGCCAGGGAGACGAGTGGAAGACCGCATTCAACACCAGGGACAGTCACTACGAATACCGCGTATTGCCCTTTGGTCTCTGTAATGCTCCAGCCGTCTTCCAGGAGCTGGTTAACGACATCTTCCGTGATCTCCTGTATTCTTCCGTGGTGGTATACCTGGACGATATCTCGGTCTTCTCTCCGGATCTACCCTCACACCGGAGGGATGTTCGTCAGGTTTTGCTAAGGCTCCGGCAGAATCGCCTATACGCTAAGTTCGAGAAATGCCTCTTTGAGCAGACCTCTCTACCGTTCCTGGGCTATATTATCTCTGAGACGGGTCTGCGGATGGATCCTGATAAGGTCTCTGCCGTCTTAAAGTGCCCCGACCGGAGGGGTTAAAGGCGATTCCTGGGCTTCGCAAATTACTACCGCCTCTTCATTCCTCATTTCTCCTCCCGGACTGCTCCCATCTCCACGCTCACCCATAAACGAGCAAATCCCAGGGAATGGACTTCCAAAGCGGAGGAAGCCTTCGTCTCCCTAAAACAAGCCTTCTCCTCTGCTCCTGTGCTACACCGTCCAGATTGCAATAGGCAGTTCTTCCTGGAGGTTGATGCTTCCTCCACCGGAGCAGTGCTCACCTAGAAATCCTCGTCCGGCAGAATGGTTACCTGCGGCTTCTTCTCCAAACTGTTCTCCTCGTCCGAGCGCAACTACTCCATAGGAGATCGTGAGCTGCTGGCCATCAAATTAGCGCTGGAGGAGTGGTGCTACTTGCTGGAGGGGGCTCTGCACCCGGTGGTTATCTACATTGACCACAAAAACCTGGCTTATTTTCAGAACACCCAAAGATTAAATCCGCGTCAGGCCAGGTGGTCTCTATTCTTTGCCCAATTCTGATTCACTCTGCATTACCTCCCGGCGGACAAGAACAATAAAGCTGACGTTCTTTCCCGCTCATTCCTGTCTTCCGACCAAGAGGAGGAGCCTCTAATATCATCGACCACTCCAAAGTAATGACTGTGGCTCCGTTTCACCTGTCTCATCTTCCACCCGGTAAGACCTTTGTAGCGGTTCCAGATCATAAGAAGGTTCTACTCTGGGGCCATTCATCCAAACTTAGCTGGTCATGCTGGCCAGAGGAAGACCTTTCTGCTCATCCCCCGACATTACTGGTAGCCTTCTCTACGCAAGGATGTTGCGGACTTCGTCGCGGCTTGTTCCTCCTGTGCCGTAACAAGGTTCCCAGGCACCTTCCATCCGGCCGTCTTTTTCCTCTTCCCGTACCTTCCGCTCTGTGGCAACACATTGCAATGGACTTCATTACGGATCTCCCTGTTTCTGCTGGTTGTACTGTCATTTGGGTGGTCGCTGACCGCTTTTCTAAAATGGCCCACTTCATCCCTCTGCCTGGTCTCCCATCTGCATCGGTGCCGGCTAAGGACTTCATCCATCACATTTTTCGTCTCCAAGGCCTACCCCTCCACATTGTGTCTGATCGCGGGGTTCAGTTCACTTCGCACTTCTGGAGAGCTACGTGTAAGCTGCTGGATGTCTAGTTGGATTTCTCCTCTGCTTATCATCCTCAGTCCAATGGTCAAGTGGAACGTATCAACCAGGTCCTTACCAGCTTTCTTCGGCACTTTGTCAACATTCACCATAACGATTGGGTTGAGCTCCTGCCCTGGGCCGAGTTCTCCTATAATAACCATGAGAGCGAGTCTTCTTCTAAATCCTCGTTCTTTGTGGTCTAGGGTCAACACCCCCGGATTCCGTTTCCCGTCTCCTCTTCTATGGACAATCCTGCCGCCGAGTCTCTGGTGAGCGAATTTTCCGCTATTTGGGAAGACACTAGATCTGCACTTCTTCAGTCGTCCAAGCGACTGAAGAAACATGCTGATAAGAGACGTCTGGATCCGCCTCATTTCCGTCTGGGAGACAAGGTCTGGCTTTCCTCCAAATATGCTTGTCTCAAGATACCTTCCTATAAGTTGGGTCCGCGGATCATCGGTCCGTTCGAGGTTCTTAACCAAATCAATCCCGTGGCTTACAAGCTGAAACTCCCGGCCTCCTTACGGATTCCCAACTCCTTTCATGTATCCCTCCTCAAACCTGTTGTCCTTAATTCTTTCTCTGACGATCCAGGTACCGCTCCAGCTTCAGTCTCTGCTGAGGACGTCTTTGAGGTAGAAAACATTGTGGCCACCAAGAGGGTGGATTGGAAGGGGTTTGATCCGGAGGAGAGGTCTTGGGAACCCAGGGAGAACATTCATGCCCCTCATCTTCATAAAAAAATTTATTGTGGACCTTAAGAAGAGGGGGTGTAAAGGGGGGGGACTGTAGCATCGGCGTGTCTGCCTCCTGCCGGGCAGAGACGCCGTTCCCCTCATCGCCGCGGTCCAGGTCCGGTGTCCTCCCGCACCCCTGCTGCTGTGGCACTCACCGCGTGCAGCTTCCTGGGCTCTGTGCTTAGAGCGCACGCGCTCCCTCCCTCTTAAAGGGGCCGCGCAGTGTCCTATAGAGTCCCTGGCCAATGGCCGGAGGACTGCCCCTATATAAGGCACCTCCTCCAAAATGGAGGTGCCTGTGCAAGGTTGTTGTTCTGTGTGCTAACACTTGCTTCAGCCCTCAGGTCCCACTGCCTGTCAGTCCTGCTCGCCAGTCTGTCTACAGTCCAGCCCGCCAGCCTGTCTATAGTTCTGCCCGCCAGCCTGCTTACCTAGAAGCACCTGTCTGTTACCTGTAGTGCTGCCAGCCTGCCTACCTGTAGCACCTACCTGTTACCTGTCGTGCCCGCCAGCTCGCCTACCCGGAGCACCCGTCTGGCTAACTGCCGAACCAGCCTGCTTATCTACCCAGACCACCTATCAGCCTTCCTGCCGTGCTCATCCACTGTACCGGTCAGTTCCTGCCATCTGACCCGTGGGAGTCACCTGCTCTCACACAAGGTCGGTCCCAGAGTGGCACCTGGTCCCCCTGTTCGGTCCCTCCCTGGTTCATGGAGTCGATTGAGTCGTGCAACCTTTGTCAGGCCGAGTAGGCACTTAGTCACGCCCCTCTGGTCCCTCCTTGCACCGAAGCACAGAGGTTCCACCACCCGGACCCATAACACCGTGGTCTTTAGAAAGCCTGTTCGACGCTGTTACCACCATATAGTGACAATAGTGGTTAATACAGCTGTGTTGCACTCCTTTCCATTTGCATTCTGGGGAAGGAGGTAAGGGAACCTGGAGGCTGATATCCATGTGAAGGTGGTTGCTGGGGTTGAGGACGATTCCTCCACTGGATGGCTGGGCATGTGGCCTGCAGATGCCTAAGATGTCCACAACTATAACACCTGCACTCTGCTGCTTTCTCTTCTTGTTGCATTCCAGAGGATAAGGTAGGACTAGCTGGAAGATGATTCACATGGGTATCAACATGAGGTGGTGGTCTAGTGGGACAGCAAACCTTAGGGACTGAAGGACAAGGGACCACCGGTAGTGGGGTGTTGGAATCGTTTTCTCCATCCACCAGTAACTTTTTCCACTGGGGCTTGATGGTCAGAACCTCATCAGCTAAAGCGGCAGCTTGTTCTACTGTCACTGGTTTTCTTTCACGCACCCATTCCCGGATCTCAGCGGGGCATTTGACAAAGGATTGTTCTTTGAGGATGACCTGGAGCATGGTCTCCCAAGTTAAGGCACCCCATCCCTCCAGCCAGCGATGACATGCCTGTTTGATGCTTTGGGTGTACATTTTAAAAGAGCCTTCCCCATTACAGGCTAACGAGCGGAACTGAGTCCTGTAAGTGTCTGGAGTAACCGCATAATGTTCCAAGATAGTTTCTTTTAATGTCCTCATACTCACTGTTCCAACGAGGGTCCATAGATCGATATGTTTCCGCAGCTCCACCCTCTAAGAGCCCCACCAGATGTCTGACCCACTCCATTTCTGTAACTTCCATTAACTGACATTGATGTTCAAAGTCTTGGAAGAATCCCTCAATGTCCCTTGAAGCCTCATTAAATGGCTTAAAGTCCTTGCTGGACACTCTTGGGGCTTACCTCATGGTGGGTGTTGTGATTAATGTCTGCATGGGGCTACTAGCTGCTTCCACAGCGAGATATCTTTCTTGAGCTCTGCGAATGGCCTCCCATTTATCTTCTGTGGTGGCTTCATCCCCAAGCAATGCCATCTCCTTCTCTTACCACACAACCCACTGACTTTTCCGAGTATTTACCTCCAGGTCCCATCTTTCCTCCAATTGCTCTGGGAATCCATCTCCAGTGCTATCTTGAAGGCTGGCTCCTTCCAAAATTCCAATTAGTTGCTCTTTGGACTGTCTTTTGTAACTGACCCCTAATTCATGGCCTTTGTTTGTAAGTTCCCCACAGTCCAATTCCTGTATCCTGAGGCTCTGGCTCCATTCATTGCTGGGCCACTGTTCCTGTTCCCTCTGCTCTGATCCCCTCGCTGCCAACCAGTTTGTGACGAGGTGTGAGAAGGAGCAGGCAGAGACAGCAGGCCGATAAACAATCCAACAACCTTTATTGAGACTGGGAGAATATAACATTAAGCAAAGATATGGTTCCTTGGAGTCTTCAAGGTGGCCACACAAAAAAGGACGAATCCGGGGGCGCCACTCGGTAATCTGACGCCAAGGACAATGCAACAACAGTCTTAGACTAAGTCCTCAAATCCAGTAGGGTGGCAAGACACCATAATCCCAAGTGGCAACTGATCTCCAATAGTCCATACACGGCACAGGATCCGGCCTCAGCAACAGATCCTAGCCCTTCACACAGCACAGCACCAACTAACAAAACATTTGTCTTATGGGTTCTTCTCTTGGGATCAGCCCCCAGGTTGGGCAGAGATACTCACACCCCACCCCCTTAAACATGTACTACAGGTAATGCCAAGAATGAAAAATCTTCTAGAACTCCAGCCTCAAGCTGGTCTGCAAGGTTGTGTATTTAAGGGAAGCCCCATGCAGAGAGGAATAGAGACACACAGGCCCCCACCAGATGCAAGACAGAAAATGCTAATATAGGCCTGAGTCCAGTATGGTCCATGAAAACAGGCTGAGGGGGGGGGGGCACTCTGTCACAGTCCCTACAATGTATGATAGACCCCCCTGTATTAGGGCCTGCCACAGTAGTCCCCACACTGCATAATTTTCCCCACGGTAGACCCAAAACTGTATAATTGCCCCCGCATTAGCCCCCAAACACTATAATGGCCACTGCATTAGCCCAAACTATTTAATTTCCCCCTACACTTTATAAGGTTCCACAGAGTAACCCCTATAATGTATGAGCCCTCCCCCCTGTATCAGGGTCCACCAATGTTTATGATGCCTCCACAAGTTTTAAGCAAAATAAAAAACATCATATACTCACCTAATCCAGGATCCTGACGAGTCCTCCGGCGAGGCTCGGACAGACCAACGTGCTGTGATAGCAGTGGCACACACACAGGACGTCAGAGTCCTGGTGCGGCGCGATGACATCACTGCACCGGGACTCTGGTATCCGGCCCATGCGTCCGCGCCTTGGCCGTTCTGTAGACCACAGGCTAAAAGTGACCTGTGGTCTATAAAACAGAAAGCGCATAGTGCAGGGAGACTGTGTCTCTCTGCTCTAACGTGGGGATTAACTGTATCGGCGAGCTACGCACCCCGATATAGGTAAGGGACGCGTAGCTCCGGGTGGGTCTCTCTGAGCGCAGGGCCCAGGGCTACGCTACTGGAAGGGGTATATTTTAGTGTCAAAGGCCAAAAATAGAGGGGTTTTGATGTGGATGATAAACTGAGTGGTTTCACAGAATATTATAGAAGGAGGCACCATGCATAATGGAAAAGTGATTTGCAAAACTGCACACATGCTTGCTAAAATTCCAGAAAAAAAATCCTTTAAAAATTACACTACTGTCATTAGTGACTTTTGTAGCAAGAAGTTTCAAAGGGACCATATAGTAAACCACTATCCGGTAACAGTAGACATGGTACTATTCACAAAAGCATTGTGTACCCCATCCTGAGTAACTAAGCTTTCTAGTTAAGCAGATGAAGGCATAAATACGTTGCCTAATTTGGCATTCTGTCACATTGCCTGAGCCAAAGCCGTCATTGCTGAAGCCAGGAAAGCTGCTTCTGTCTCTAAACCCTCATTCATTTTTATACACACACTCCTGGTCTGCCAATATGAATAGTGATAATAACCAGAACAGAAATCATCTATAAATCCTACACAGGACAGAAGACCAGAAAGATCCCAAATAAGATGAACAGGGGCGTATGTTACACGCACGCCGCTAGGTTCAGATAGGGGGGAGACAGGTTACATGAATTCTTTGGAATCCTGGGGGAACCGTTACTCAGGGAGACCATAGACCATGTGCTGCAGCTTCTCTCAGGCACACAGGGTTATTGACCCTCAGGCACAGACACGTAGGTTGTTTCACTTGCTGACCAGACACACTTGACATGAGTCCTCATAAATGGTAGAACAGTAGCATTTAATAAGAAGCCGCACAGCCAGTGCAAGTTAAGTCTTTTGAGCAACAGGCTCCAGTGACAAACAGTACAGTTTCCTTAGCAGCAGAGCAGTTCACAGTCTTCCCAGTAGTACAGGACAGAACAATTCTAATGCAAAGGCACATTAATGAACACAGCATTCTTTACAGCACAGTGAGATGAGGAGTGGGGGAGGGTTTGCTGAGGGAGATGATCCCTGTGGCACCATTTCTTCCAGTCCTTATCTTTCTGCCTGACAATACTCTGCACTGTTAGTTCAGGAACTCTACCTGACTTGTCCTTAGCTTCACTCCTGACTTGAATCCTTTTCACTTGGAGGGGCGCTTCTGTGAGATACAGAACACACACACCATCTTTCTCTTCGGCTCCAGCCAGACAGAAAACAACTTCCCCACAATCCCCCTAGGGCTCTGCTAAAACACTTCCCTCCTCCTGTGACTGTGTTAGCCCCTGTAGTTGCTGGATGCTTCTGGAGCACAACACTTCCTGTCTCATGTGCCTGTGTTACTTCTAATAGTTGCTGAATGCTTTTAAAGCAACAGCACTACTTCTGCATGTCACACTCTGCAACAGCACTACTTCTGCATGTCACACTCTGCGACAGCACTACTTCTGCATGTCACACGTACATAGAAATCATAGCAAAAGTCTAAATTGTACCCCCCCATAAAAAAATCCCCCCCACACACAGTAAAATTGGACCCCACAGTAGTCACCATCACAGTATAAGGCGCCACAAATCTCTACAAGTCCTGACTTAAGAAAAATATAAAAATTTATCACCCAGCCCTGTTTCCCCAATGAGCTGCTCTATGCACCATGTGAACTGAGGCTCTGCACAGCAGACGCAATATAGTGACGTCATCATGCTGCTGGGCTCAGACACAGACTCACGGCTCAATGGTACAGCAGCACCTTTTAGCACCGGGTGTCCTCAACTCACGGCTCAAAAGTGGCCACGTGCTCTGTCACTGGTACTATAGTAAGAGCCATTTTGCACGGTCACATTTTTATGTATATACATATATAGTGAAGTCCATGTTACTACAATCATTCAATGATATATGCATGGTATAGCGTTTCACTCATACAGACAACTTTTGTCCATTTGCCCAAATATCAACATCGTGGACAAATCCCCTGATCAGAAAATGGGCTTTACGGATTTGTAACCTGTGAGGTACAAAGTGCATCTCTCTCCTACTCCACTGTTATAGCACTCCGCACATCAGCTGACTGTGAAGACTGGCCTGACAAAAATGTATGGTTTATATAGAAGAATGCAGCCGCCTCTTTAAGTGCTGAGATGTGCACTTGGTCAAGGGTGCTTTGGCAGTTTTTTTCATCACTCCGTGTGCTAATGTAGCACCCTGAGGATTCGGCTGCTACAGGGGTATTACACCTCAAGCCAGAGGTGTGGTATTCCACTCCCGGGTAAGGATGGAGTGTGGGACTGAGCTCAGAAAGCTGCATACACTACATACATCCCATTTCCGGGGGACAGACCGACGGTACTCCCACCAGTATATGTGCAGGTACGACTGCCTCTGTCCCTGGCTGGAGTGGGAGGGGGGTGGAACATCCCAGTAGTGTAGGGGCAGATAGGGGGAGTAGTCTGGGTAAAGATAGGAGCTCATTGGGTGCTGGTCACCTGAGCTCACACATAGAGGGAGTATATAAGGTGGGCACCATCTTAGATCAGGGTCAGTCTTCTGTAGAGGGTCAGTCAGTCCTGAGAGAGGTCCAGGAGCGCCTGCAGAGAGAAGAGAGAGAGGAGAAGAGAAGGACCCAGAGGGGGAGAAGAAGGAACCCCAAGAACCCAGTATACAACCAGAAGGGTGAAGGGTTGGCACGCAAGGGAACCGGATCCCAAATTAGTGGAGGAGAGAAACTACCCTCAACTAAGAACCGGAGGCTGCGACATTACATGTGGAGCAGCCCCTCACCAAGTCCACTAAGAAGGCACACCGAGCATAGGGTCAGGGAAGCCAAAGAAGGTTCACCCAACAGGAGACCCGAGGGAGCCGGACATAAGTGGACCCCTGGTGGGAACGGTCAGTAGAGAGGACAGTCAGAAAGGGAGCTCAGGACCACGCTCCAGAATTGCTTGGGGGTTGGCCGAGTCCAGGACCTGGTGGACGCAGCATGGCTCGGGCGGTCACTCAAGGCCAGAGTGACCAACAGAACAGCAGTAAGTAAAAACCCTGAACTGCACAGCCCGACTCTGAGTCTTCTTACCATCCACACTGCACCACCACTACCACCATCCTCTACACCTGACCCCCTGAGGCTATACCCCTCCCGTTGGGGGTTATACTACCACAGCTGCACATATACCACCAGCCTCAGCGGACCCTGCTGCAGCGGCGGCCTTTTGACCGCAAATCAACGGGTGGCGTAGTCGACACTAAGAACAACTAATAACATCTGTAAAGACTGCCACACACTGAGTTTGACACCCTGGGCACGGACCGGGTCGCCGCCACTCGGAGACTACAACCCCCATCTGATCCGGCTCCGGGTAATCCCCAAACAGCACTGGCCCAGGGGGCGCGTCAACTTTGGCGTAGTCGGCAGGATTTCGTGCCCGCAACCACCGGGTACTGCGTGCCTGAAGAAAAGTTCAAATTTACCTCAAGAAGAAGTCTCCCGCCGGTTCCAGAGGATCCCCGCCATGGGACGCCATCACGGATCGTTTCCCGCCGGTTGCCCGCCATCTGCAGCTTTTTCCCGCCATCCACGGAGTTTCCCGCCACTGGGAGACGATTCCCGCCATTTCCAGAAGATTTCCCGCCTTGGAAGAGCGGACGCCATTATGGGCGTGCCAGAGGGTGGCAAGAGGTCACCTCCCATCGTGGGCCAGGTAAAGGAATGGCGCCAAAAGTGGAAACCGCCCCCACCAGCAGAGACTGTGATGATTGATATGTCCATCAGCGTGAAGGAACTGCCCCTGGAGCTGGCAATCACAAAGTTGCCCCAGGACCACCCCCAATGTGGGCGGAGACGGAACAAGAGAGCGAAGATGGGTGCAGCCTGGAGGAGTCTGGAGAGAGCGCACCCGGAGATGAGGAGTCTGGAGAGGAGTCCAGAGAGAACGCACCCGGAGATGGAGGGAGAGTCAGGCAGCACCGACCCTGTGGTCAGGAGCCTGTTGCAAGCCGCCACTCCGGAGGGCCTGCTGGAGATCCTGGCACAGCTCCCCCGAGACCGGGAGCGTGCACAGACCGCGCTGGAGGGCCTCGCACGAAGGATGACCCGGGTGCAGCAGGAAACGCTGGCGGAGTGGACCCGAGAGATGGCCCTGCAGGCTGGAGCCTGCCAGCGAAGCATGCCACCCGCAGCGAGGAGCAAGTCCACCTCTGAGGATGGCGAAGGAGGGACGACGGCCGGAGACGACGCCGAGGAAGGAGCTAAAGAAACGGAGGCAGGTAAAGGGGACGTCACTACCCCGAGCCGAGAAACCGCATGCCTGCCCCAGCTCCCCGTCGCAGAGCCCGAAATTCCCCCTGCCGTGCCCGTCGCTGCATCGTCACCGCTCCAGACAAGGCCTCAAGCAGAAGCCGCGGCCGCGACCCCTGTGACGTCACGCGCCTCAACCATGAGCGCGGCAAAGCAGGAAACACCACAGGCCTGGTCGCAAGGTCCAGTACCCCCGGGTGCCGCAGTACCAACAGCGCCCTCTACCTCCACTGAGCCACCGGCCTGGTCGCTGGGCCAAGTAACCCCGGGCGCCGCCGTCTTCACGGTGCCCTTTACGTTCAGGGTACCCCAGGCCTGGTCGCAAGGCCTGGCGAACCCGGGCGCCGCTACCACCACCGCGCCCTCAACATCCACAGCGCCACACCTGGGTGAAGACCTATTTGCCCAGCATACGTGCCCGGATGGGCAGCCCTTTAGATGGCCACCGGAGTACTACCAACTGGAACTCCAAAAAGCAAGGCCCCTGTGCGAGCCCCTGATTCCGGCTCCGAAGCCCGTTAAGAGGACCCCGCTCCCGCTGGAAGAAGCGCAGTTCGAGTGGGACCCCACCGGAGGAGACCTCATGGGGTTCACTCAGGAAACTCGGGCAGCCGCAGCGGAGCGTGTGGAGTGCTGCCGCCAGCAGTTGGCAGTCTTCGAGCAAGAACGGAGAGAGAGGCGGGTCCGTGAGCAGCGGCTGCAGGAACAGAGCGCAGGGCAGAAGAGCAGGACCAGGAGAGACCCCCGTGCAGCTCATGGTCCCCGTACCACCGGGACTGTGATTAAGTTTCAATTGCAGCACGGGTGGGGCTTCATCAGGGATCACCACACCCCCGGCGACGTCTTTGTGACCAGAAGAGACGTGGAGTCCCATCTGCCGGAGGGACACAGAGGTCGTGACCTATATGTAGGGGACGAGGTCACGTTCACCCGGCACAAGTGTGCCAAAGGACCCTACGCCCTCCATGTACACCGGCTGACGGAGGAGGAGCTACGGTGTGAAGGAGGAGCAGGAGTACGCCGTCATTAAAGTACGGTAAAGAGACTATTCATAGTTACCCGTCAGGGTATAAGAACTGTTACTGCTGCTAGTTAAAATATAGTCCCCGTTGGGACCAGCAAATTGAACTGAAACCCGTGTGTCCCTATTCCCATCTCCCCACAGGCTGAGGACTGTGAACAGCCATTCCTTTTCCCCACTGGCCGAGGACTGAGAGCGGCCATATTCCCCTTGTATATAGTTGCGCTTCTTAAAGTGCCCCCTGCTGTTTTTATAGGAAAGCTGTGTTAGTCTACAAGAGACTGTTGCACTTTACCCGGTCACAAGTTGCACCGTGGCCGGAGGAACAAGAAAGTTTACAAGAATGTTTTATGTGAAAAGTTTTATGATATATATAATGTTTTATATGTTTATGTTGTTATGAAAAAAAAAAAAAAAAAAATTGTATGTTTATGGATGTTTTATTCTCTTACAGCCCGAGGACGTGCTGTGATTTACCAGGGGGGAATGTAGCACCCTGAGGATTCGGCTGCTACAGGGGTATTACACCTCAAGCCAGAGGAGTGGTATTCCACTCCCGGGTAAGGATGGAGTGTGGGACTGAGCTCAGAAAGCTGCATACACTACATACATCCCATTTCCGGGGGACAGACCGACGGTACTCCCACCAGTATATGTGCAGGTACGACTGCGTCTGTCCCTGGCTGGAGTGGGAGGGGGGTGGAACATCCCAGTAGTGTAGGGGCAGATAGGGGGAGTAGTCTGGGTAAAGATAGGAGCTCATTGGGTGCTGGTCACCTGAGCTCACACATAGAGGGAGTATATAAGGTGGGCACCATCTTAGATCAGGGTCAGTCTTCTGTAGAGGGTCAGTCAGTCCTGAGAGAGGTCCAGGAGCGCCTGCAGAGAGAAGAGAGAGAGGAGAAGAGAAGGACCCAGAGGGGGAGAAGAAGGAACCCCAAGAACCCAGTATACAACCAGAAGGGTGAAGGGTTGGCACGCAAGGGAACCGGATCCCAAATTAGTGGAGGAGAGAAACTACCCTCAACTAAGAACCGGAGGCTGCGACATTACATGTGGAGCAGCCCCTCACCAAGTCCACTAAGAAGGCACACCGAGCATAGGGTCAGGGAAGCCAAAGAAGGTTCACCCAACAGGAGACCCGAGGGAGCCGGACATAAGTGGACCCCTGGTGGGAACGGTCAGTAGAGAGGACAGTCAGAAAGGGAGCTCAGGACCACGCTCCAGAATTGCTTGGGGGTTGGCCGAGTCCAGGACCTGGTGGACGCAGCACGGCTCGGGCGGTCACTCAAGGCCAGAGTGACCAACAGAACAGCAGTAAGTAAAAACCCTGAACTGCACAGCCCGACTCTGAGTCTTCTTACCATCCACACTGCACCACCACTACCACCATCCTCTACACCTGACCCCCTGAGGCTATACCCCTCCCGTTGGGGGTTATACTACCACAGCTGCACATATACCACCAGCCTCAGCGGACCCTGCTGCAGCGGCGGCCTTTTGACCGCAAATCAACGGGTGGCGTAGTCGACACTAAGAACAACTAATAACATCTGTAAAGACTGCCACACACTGAGTTTGACACCCTGGGCACGGACCGGGTCGCCGCCACTCGGAGACTACAACCCCCATCTGATCCGGCTCCGGGTAATCCCCAAACAGCACTGGCCCAGGGGGCGCGTCACTAGCATGTGTGTATTTATACCTTCCATGTTGTAACAAGTAGCAGCTATGCACCTGAAGAAGTGGACGGGACGTCCACGAAACGCGTAGTCTTTTATAGCTTTTACAGTCTCCAATAAATGCTGGGAATATTATCCATGTCTGGCATATATATATATTTCTTCATGGAGGAGCGCAGTTATTAATGGCACCTTTTTCATCTGTATACTAAACTACTCGAAGATCTCAAGGGACCTGTGCCTGCTGCAGCACCTTAGCATACACTTTCTCATGAATTGGAGAAAGGCATTGGCTCAGAAAGAAGTAAAATGGATAACTACTCTTGATACGATGGTCCCTAACGGGTTAATTGAGTCTAACAGTTTTGCTCCATTCCTATAATCTCTCTTTGTCATGGATGTATTTACTGGTCAATTATGTTTTTAAATGTATAGAATTGATATTTTAACTATTTTATTTATTTTTTGTGTTTCTTTGTATTTATTGTATCCCTTTTATCCTCTTCTTTGTAGTTCTTTCGCCTATTTCATATGGGACCCATGTGTGAGAAATTTGAAGTCTTCTTCCATATTTTGGTTGGATGTACCAGCGAGCTATATTTAGGCCACATCTCCAGCGTCAGATTGTTCATGACACACGTTTGTGTGTTTGTCATTGTAATGTAGTATCACTATATATTATATATTTTTTTATTCTTTTATTATTTTTATGTTTATGCATAATACATTTGGCTCTAATATTGGATTGGTGTCCCACACCAATATATTATATCTTCCATATTGAGCTATATATATATTGCGGCTAGGGTGTCACATATTGCTTAGATATATACTTTTTCAACATTCTTTTTACACGTTATACAATAATCATGAGCTCTATATATATTTATTTTTCTCCTTGTACACTGTGCACTCTAGGATCTGTGTGACGAAATATGTATCACTGTATTTATTACTCATCTGTAATTATTATCTTTATTAATTATTATCTTCTATAGTATATGTGTCCTTTTCTTTGGTAAATAGCATTTTTTACACCATTTTCACTTGTATTCATGTGTACACTATACTTACCTATGTACAATAGGATCTGCGTTTCACCGTGACACGCAATGAGCGTTGTTTCACTGGATTTATCACTTACGTCACTTCCGCTTTTTGCGGCTCAACCTTACACCGGATGCGCGACATACGTCACTTCCGCGGTTTGCGGTCCAACATGACATGCACGCTCCATGGAGACGCGGCCCCCCTGATGCGACCGCGATTGGCTTACTAAAGCATAGCGCTATGCTTGCACACGTGCATCTTACTTATCAATTATGATGATCGTCTCCCTATTGGTTGGTCCTCCTTTATATACTTTACCTTTATGTCTGACACTATATCCTTGTTAAAGCCATCGGCGAAACGTGCGTCAGATTTCTGTGGACTCTGTGGGACTGGCGGGTATCTCATTGTATTATTATTTTACTATGGTGACACTTTTGATCCATATGATATACTGAACTACACATGTGGACTCACAGCCACCGTTGCAATCTACTCTTCTTCTCAACATCTTATCATGTATTGTAACCAGGGGTGGATTAAGAGTAGCAAGGGCCCCGGGCAGTTTAGAAGGCATGGCCCCCCCCACCACACACACACACACACCCACACCTGATGTATCATGTGACATGTCACATGATCCCCTGTGATAGATCATGTGATAGTTCACGTGAAATTAATTTGGCACAATATTAATTATAATTTTTTTTTTTTTAGGCTGTGTGCCCACTATGCCCAATGATAATCCACATGTGCTGTGCACATGCTGCGGAAATTTCCGCTGCGGATTATCATTGCGGAAAAGTCTGCAGCACTACCAATTATTTTGCGAAAGCGCGGCGTTTTCGCTGCCATTGACTTGCATTGGAACACATGGAATCCGCATCACTGCATCTGTAGATGCGGAATCCATGCGTTTCAATGTGCGGATTGTACCCGGGTTTGGAGAAGAGGAGACTCTCCTCAGGACCCGGGTACCATAGAACCTGTAAAAATAGAATAAAATAAAAAATAAATATTATACTTACCTTCTGATGGCCCCCGGTGTCTTTATCCGATGCGTCCTGGCTTGCCGGCAGCTCGCGATAGTCTGAAAATGACCTGCCGTGACGTCATTTAGTCATGTGACGGGCCACGCGACCGCTGATGTCGGCAGGCCATCAGAAGGTAATTATATATTTATTTTTTATTTTTTACCATTCTTTTATGGTCACACTATATAAATCCATGCTGGTTGCATGGATTTATATAATGTGACCAAGTTGTCAAGCACTTTCCAAGTGATGCTAAAATCGCTCGGAAAGCGCTTGTCAAACCGCATGCGGAAATGCATGTGAAGAATGCTTCACATCCACTTGTCCATGGCAGGAAAAACACATGTAAAATCCACATGTACAATCCGCATGCGTTTTTTCTGCCAGGGAGATGCAGAAACGCTCAAAAAAAATCCGGAGCATTTCTGCATCGTGGGCACATAGCCTTACATTAATTGTATGACTCAATATTGAGCACACGTAGCCATCTATACACAGCGGGAGGCCGCACGGCGCCATCTATATACAGCGGGAGGCCACACGGTGCCATCTATACACAGCAGGGGGCCGCACGGTGCCATCTATACACAGCGGGAGGCCGCACGGTGCCATCTATATACAGTGGGAGGCCGCACGGCGCCATCTATACACAGCGGGAGGCCACACGGCGCCACCCCCAGAGACAGCAGGAGGCCGCATGGCACCATCTATACTCAGCAGGAGGCCGCACGCAGTCACGCACACACACAAACATATACAGACATATACATACACACCTAAACACATTTGAAACACAAAAATACATATAAACAGACATCACACAATGATATCTGCCTGCACACACACACACATACACACACTCACACTCTCACACACACACTCTCACACACTCACACACACACTCACACACACACACACACACACACAGACACACACAGACTCACCATCTCCCGACTTGGCTCCAGTCCTCCTACTCTTCTCCGGTGCAGCAGTGCAGGCCGGGCGCGCACTGCGTGACGTCACAGCTAGGAGACATGGCCGCACACAGGGCCGTGTCTCCTAGCAGTGACGTGGCCGGGCCAGCACAGAGAAGTTAACTGCTGCAGTGCTGTCCTGGCCGAAGAAGAAGTAGCAGCCGTGCGCCGCTGCTGGGGGAGCGGTCCGGGGGCCCCCCGCCACTGTCTGCCGGTATGTGCCGCGGCGCCGCACATAAAATGAGGGCAATCTGGCCATAGACACCCCAGAGCCCCGGGCCCCCTGGAGCCTCGGGTCCCCGGGTGGTAGCCCAGATTGCCCTCATTATAATCCGCCTATGATTGTAACATATATACATAGGGAAGATATAATAATAATTCTGCACTGTATTGTTTGCTAGTGTATTTACACCCACTTAGGTTAATATTTATTGCACTATGCACTTTACCTTATGCACTTTTAATTTGAGTAATATATGATTGGTGAACCCTGTGGTTGTTTATTTGAGATCAGTGGCCTTTGTAATTTTACCTGCTGACCCAGTCACAGGCCGGCACTGATGTCGAACGCCAGCGATGAGCACGTGACTTCAGCTGCCGGACTGTGAATGACTGGCAGGCGTTAACTATTGCCGTGTGGGAAGATTCCCGCAAGGCAATAGATTTAAAGTGAACCTGCGTCCGAGCAAGGACACAAGTTTAGTTCCCTTCTGCTCACAGGACCCCAGGGAACTAAACTTGCGTCCTTGCTCAGACGCAGGTTCGCTTTAAATCTATTGCCTTGGGGGAATCTTCCCACATGGCAATAGTTAACGCCCGCCAGCCATTCACAGTCCGGCAGCTGAAGTCACGTGCTCGTCGCTGGCGTTTGACATCAGTGCCGACCTGTGACTGGCTGGCGTCCGCGCTTCAAATCAACGAAGGAGCATCGCCGCTGGAGCGGCAGCAAGGTAAGGAGGAACTTCTTTTTTTTTTTTGAGACTTTGGGGGCAGAGATGAGACATTGGGGGGCAGAGATAAGCCATGGGGGGCAGAGATGAGACATGAGGGGAGAGCAGAGAAAAATTAGGGCAGGATGAAGTCACATGGGGTGCAGAATGGAGTACATATGGGGCCTGGATGTGGGACATTATTACTGTACAGGCTAATTATGGATACTATTACTGGTGTGATGTATTTTATTTTTGAAGATACTGTTTTCAGTGTGGGGGGGGGCGTCCTGTTACTGTGCAGGGTGACACAGTAACAGAGACTAGTCCTGGCTGGAAGAAGTGATGGCGGTCTGTGGTAGGTGAAGGAGAAAAGCTAAGATGAAGGACTTCATCTAGAAACGTCACCGGTGAGTCAGTGTGTTTTCTGTTCACTGACACTTTACACTACATACTATATACAGGGCTCCTGTGTATAATGTCACTGGTGCTCCCTATATTACCTGTACACTATTTACAGGGCTCCTGTGTATAATGTCACTGGTGATCACTGTATTACCTGTACACTGACACTATATACAGAGCTCCTGTGTATAATGTCACTGGTGATCACTTTATTACCTGTACACTATTTACAGATCTCCTATATATAATGTTACCGGTGATCACTTTATTACCTGTACACTATTTACAGGGCTCCTGTGTATAATGTCACTAGTGATCATTGTATTACCTGTACACTGACACTATACACTGTATATTATGTGCAGAGCTCCTGTGCATAATGGCACTTATAGTAATATTAGTATTGTTTTTTTATTAATGATCAGTATTGTAGTAGTCAGTCACTATGTCATGGTAATATGTGGTCCGGCCATGGTGTGGCGGTATTTATTCCTTGTATGTGGTATTATTTGGTCACTATGTGATGGTAATATGTAGTATGGTCATGATGCAACTGTATTTGTTCCTTGTATATGGTACTATTCGGTCACTATGTGGTGATAATATGTGGTCTAGTCATGGTGTGGCGGTATTTGTTCCTTGTATGTGACACTATTCAGTCACTATGCGGTGGTAATATATGGTCTGGTTATGGAGTGGCGGTATTCCTTGTATGTGGTATTATATGGTCACTTCGGTCACTATGTGGTGGTAATATGTGGTCTGGTAATGGTGTGGCAGTATTTGTCCCTTGTACGTGGTATTATTGGTCATTTTTTTTAAAAATGTATGTGACACATTCCATTAAAGAAAAATATACTTAAAAAGAGTATTGGGTTTTATAAGAAATGTTTAATAGGTTAGCGTAGAGTAGGGTCCGACCAGAAGAGTTTTCTTGTCCTGGTAGCAGCTTAAGAAATCTTTTGGCCAAAACAAAAGGTGCTGGCTATGTGTGTGATCTGGTGTTCAATGGGAACTGTTAATGTGTGATTGGTCGGGATGTGGTGCAGAAGTAGAGTTTTTCCAAGAGTGGGCGGTTGGATTGTGGGAGGTTCGAAGGATGTAGGTGGAGCTGGGGGAAGCCTGGGGTGGAGTCTCAGGGGGCCCGAAAATTTTGCCAGTATGGGGCCCTGAAATTTCTGGTGGCAGCCCTGTATATGGCAATGCAGTTTTGCTTTATCGCATTTTATTGGAACTGTGTTTTAAAGGCAACCGTTATCCAAAACAAATAGGGTTTAAACATAGCTAGATAAGCATTACATTTATTATTATTTCCATGCCATATTCCTAAAAAAAATTAAGTTATCCCTTAACCTTATGATAGGGAATAACTTGTTGATCGCTGGAGGTCTGACCACTGAGACCACCCAGAGATCCCAAAAATGAGGTTTTGGAACCCCAAGTATGTGACTCTGCAGCCCCATCCTGAATGGAGGAGAGGTGCAATCTGCTCTATTTATTATCTATGGGACTGCTGAGTACAGCGCTCGGCTATTTCCTGCAGTCCCATAGACAATGAATGAAAGGAATGGAGGCTGCTCATGCGCATTTCTGCCCCGCTCTTGGGATCCGGCCACTGGGACCCCCAGCGATCAGCAAGTTATCTTCTATCCTGTGGATAGGGGATAACTTGACTTATTTTTTATCATTAGAATATTGTAGAAGCTTTTTGGAAGACATAACAGTTTCTCCGATTGACTATATTAGTTGACGCTTAATCTTTTCCCTGGGTAAGACTTCTTACTCATAAGCTAATAATCAGAAACATGATTATGCTAAATTAAGAGTGGGGACCGCTAAATCGCATTGATGACCCAGTTATTGGTTCGTGTCAGTGCACACACTTTGACAGGACTCATTGGGAGGAATGAGCGCTGCTTATTAAAGAGGATGTGACAGGTCTCCTGACATGTCTGTTTTTTTTTGTAAATGCTTGTGTTCATTATAAAAATCCTAAGTCATGTGACAAGTTCATTAAAAGGTCGATATTGACTTTAGGATTGCTACTTCCAATAGGTGGCGCTAGATTTCCCATCCTCTTCCTCCCTGAAGAGGCAATTTGCATATTTAATTTCCCAGAGGAGCATTGCATGGCCTTTAAGTCTTCTTACATGGTATGCTAAACTGTGCATGTCACTCTCCACAAGAGATGCCCTCCCCCACAAAAAAAATAATAAATGAACATTGTGCTATCCCTCTGCTATTCCTCCTGGAGGGAGTGAATACCCCGAAATATGAGTGGCACAATTGTATTGTCTGTTGGGCATGCAGCAACAGATAGAAGAAGTAAAGGTGTCAATGGTTTGTAGATTTTATAGTTTGTGGATTTTACGTTACTGACAGATTCCCTTTAAAACTATAAAACTTTGAAGTAATTTCTTCTTGCTGCATTATGAGCCCTTGCCCTATTTAGTCTGAACATCAATGCCACAGACAAACCCAGTGTGCGCCTCGGTGACTCATTGTAACCCACCGGTGCTCCTGTATTCATTGTACAACAATACGTTACAGAATGAAACGTTACAGTGATTAGCGGTAATAACCAGATTCATAATCTTATGGTTCTGTTATTGAGGTCGTCATTCTGTGCACCGCGGCTCCTTTTTTTTCTTTCCTTTTTGTTGGTCAGTTCAAAGAGATGCCACAATACAATGACAATGGCAAATGGAGGTCCAGCTGCACAGACGAGATATTATAAGACGTGCAAATATATATTGCACATGACAGACCGGACGCCCACGACAGAGAAAAAGGCCTTCAGAGGGCAGAGTGGGCAATCTATTGTATTTTGTACAGAAAGGCACGCACGCCCCTTTCCTACAATTTATTTCAATTGCTGTACAGAAATTTATTGTGATGCTTCTCATTGGTAAAGAAAGACCATTCTGCAGCACGTTCCAGGCCCACACCCTTTACCATACGTGTACGCCGGAAGTAACAGCCAGGTCACTCTTGCCTCCTGATCACCACGGCAGACGTCCGGTCTCGTACGATGGTCCGCATTTGGTCTTCGGGATTGACCTGCAGGAGCCGGATATCGAGTCTCTGCTGATGAAGACTGGACTTCGGGTCTTGACCAACCGAGTCTGGGTCCTGGGTCTTGACTGGTGCAGTCTGAACTTTGGTGCTTGACCCACGATATCCCGCCCATTTCGATCTACAACCACACTTCAGAGATTCTGCCTCTGTGCTAAACCGTTCAAACTGTCCTCTCTTTTTCTCTTGTTAGTGCCAACTGACTTCCCACCTTGTCACTCCGGCCTTTTATATTTGATGACTGCGACACAGCTACCACCTGACCCATTTTTCTGCCCAGATCCATCCCTCCAGAAACGCTCCCTCCATTTTTCAGTTCCACTTTACTTGATCTACTCAGCAGATGGCAACATTTGGTCACAAGAGCCATGGAACGTGGAGGAACCACATCTTCCACTGCACACCTGTGGCGCCCCTGAGGGTTCAGTCGCCACAGAGGTACTGCACCTCACCCAGAGGTGTGGTGTCTCCTTCTCTCAGGTAAGGAGGGAGTGCTGCCCGGGACCCCAACACCTGCATCCAATACTACACTGCTCCAGGCCGGCAGGAAGGGCAAGACGCAATGTATGTTTCTGCTGAGCCCTGACCCTGGCTGGAGTGGGGGGAACCCAGAGGTAGGGGGAACCAGTAGTGGGTGTGGGTGGAGGAAGTAGTTAGGGGGAGCACTTTGGTAGGAGTATATATAGGGAAGCCATCTTAGGGTGGAAGTCAGAGGTTGAGTAGAGACGAACAGTTCAGAAGAACAGCTCAGGACAGTCAGTCCGGGAGCAGAGTCTCATTAGGAGCTCTGCTCCACAAGTAGGGCCTAGTCTGGAGGCCCAGGAGGGGAGCAGGGAGTAAGCTCCATTCTACGAAGGGATCCTAGGGGGTACTGCGAGTGCAGGACGGCACCCGTATGCCTCCATTTGTCAGAAGACAGAGGGATCGTAGGCCACAAGAAGGGGACCAGTCCCTGGCCCAGTCGTGTACTCCAGGTCTCTGCTGGAAAAACCGGAGGCTTCTGACTTATGTAGTCAGTTGCTGAAGCCCCTCTCTAATCCCAATAAGGGGTCAATCAGGTCTGTGAACTCCGACGGACAGGAGGGACTTCAGAGCACCCGAGCAGGATTGAGAGTGGGGAGGCGCAGGGCAGGAGGGAGAAAGACCCAGCGTGAAGTCGGTCTAGAGAGGAACACAAGAAAGTTGGGTTCTGCCAGGTACCCCTAAACTGCCTGAGGAAGTGCTGAACCCCTGCCTGGTGAACGCAGCATGATGTGGGAGGCCGATAACTGTACGGTGCACCAGTGGAACTGTCTTAACAACTGTGAGTAAAAACTCGAGCTCTACCTGTGGAGAGCCACACCACCCCTGCCGCCATAATACCAGCTCCATAGGACTGCTCCGCAGCGGCGGCTCCCTTTTGCCGCATTCCACAGGTGGGGTCATGAACTTTCCAAATCCCATATAATAATCCCCCTTTTTACTGACCGCCCTGGGTCACGGACCGGGCCAGCCACCGCGATACTCCCCTACAAGCAGCCAAAGGCCCAGCTGCCGAGTACCCCACGGCCCTGGGGGCGCGTCACACCCCCTTACACAACCTCCATGGTTTTATATCATGGCAGTCTGCTGTGTCCTGCAGTATAGTGATGGAACCAGGTATTGGTAAGTGTGGCTGCTTCTTTTTCTTGCTTTTGGATTTGATGTCCTTTTCAGTAAAATGCTTTTGAATACAGTTCAGCGAAGTCACCAGTTTTCTCATATCTGTCTATACACTATATGGACAAAATATTATGTCCCCCTCCTTGTTACAACTATGACCTCTCACTTTAGATCCCTTAATATGGAGTCAGCCTCTTTGTAACAGTGGCCACATTCTTCAAGAGTTTGGAGGTGTCTGGGAATTTTTACTCATTAATCCAGAAGAGCATTTTTGAGGTCAGACACTGACTGATGTTGGAGGAGGCCGGGGTCATAGTCTCCATTCTAGTTCAGCCCAAAAGATGTTGGATGGGGCTGAGGTCGGGTCTCTGGGTGACCGGTCATGTTCTTCCCCTCCATGTCTGTATGGACCTCGTGGGCTGAGCGCAGTCATGGGGAACACAAAAGGGAATTCTCCAAACTGTTCCCACAAAGTCTGAAACAATTTTCCAAAATATCTTGGGCTAAATCATTAAGATTTCCCTTCACTGGAACTAAGGGACCTAGACCAACCCCTAAAAACATTCCCATAGTATTATCCCTCCTCTACCAAACTGTACAGCGGGCACAATGCAGTCAGGTAGGTAACGTTCTCCTGGCATTAACCAAACCTAGACTCGTCCATCAGATGCCAGATAGAGAAGTGTGATTCATCACTGCACAGAACACATCTCCTCCAGAGTCCAGTGGTGACGACTTTACACCACTCCATCCGACGCTCGGCATCATACTTGGTGATGTAAGGCTGCATGCAGGTGCTCAGCCATGAAGCTCCCGGCGGGGGCACAGTATTTGTGCTGATGTTATACCAGAGGAGGTCTGGACTCTACAGTTACGGAGTCAGATGAGTGTTGGTGACTTTTCAGTATTCTACTGAATTTTTTACACCTCTGACAATGGGACTAAGTGTAAAACCTGAGCTCAATTAAGACGTCCCAGTACTTTTGTCCATATAGTATATTTATTGTTTTTTATCTATCTATCTATCTATCTATCTATCTATCTATGTATGTATCTATCTATGTATCTATCTATCTATCTATCTATCTATCTATCTATCTATCTATCTATCTATCTATCTATCTATCTATCTATCTATCGTAGTATAGCTCAAAATAGCCATCCATTACCATACCTGGTTTTGTTAGCTAGGACAGATGGGCCTGTGGTTTGTTTTTCCCTTTCGATTACCCTTAAGGGGTTGACTAATGTCTTTGTATGATAACAATGCATTCATTTGTTTTGTGGGGAAAGGGGTGGGATCCTCAACAAACTTCAAGCTGTGAACCTTCCCTTTAAGGACCCAGCCGTACGGGTTGCCTTTGTGCTTCGTGTGTCCTTGAGATGGATACTGAAAAGTCCTGTTCAGCGTCTAAACCTGTTATGGATGAAATTTACTTATTAGGGACAAGCAATTACACTAAAAATACTGTTACGACACAGAAGAATAAGTCATGTCGGAGACGCTGGCCGTGCAAGTGCAAGATTAGATTCTTCAGCTGCTACTTAGAAATAATATCAGGAGCAAACCGAGGACAAAAGGTTTATTTCCGCTGTCGCATTGTGCACTTTAACGCTAACGCCGAGCTCTGCTGATTTGAAATTTACACCCACACCAATCTTCACAATTCTTCAAGTGTAACATAACAGGGCATTCACTTTTCTCACACTGTAGAAGACGCTGCAGACAAGATATATCCTGATTAGTCATCTCTTAAAAGCAGAATTTCGCTCTTTCTTCACAGTCGAATAAAGAAATATTATCCTTTAAATAAAATGTAAGAAATGGCTTTTTCTCCATGTACCTGTGTTAAAGCAACACATATGGGATTGTTGTGTAGAGGGCTTCGCCTGGACCTTGGGATATTTACTTGCACTTCACGGTGTTGAAATGTTTGTAATGTATTAAGACACATACAGTACATTACCTGTTCTTTAGTGCAAAAATGCAGTTTGAGCCAGCGACTCCTGGCCAGATGACCCCTTTATATTATGTATTACCTGTAAGAAGCCCCTATAAAAGTCAGCAACAATTTTAGCAGCGCCATGGCAGGGAGGGATTCTCCATGTCACATGTTCCCTCACTCACTTTCCTGGATGGCACATAGAATAAAAAAGGTGGAGTTCCCATTGGTGAGGTGCTGTGAAACTTGAAAAGTACTGAGAGGTCATTGCGCTGTTCCAATACATTTAAAGTGGTATTGCCATACAGTACATTTATAGCATATCCATGGATATGTCACATATCTATTATAGATGGGAGTCCCACTAACGGAATGTATATTAAGAACGATGTCCTGTTGCTCTCTGCTGTCAGTGGAGAAGATAGCAAGGAATTCTGACTTCCTCTTTACTTAAAGGGGTATTCCCATCTCTAAGATCATACCCCAATATATAATAGGTGTAATAATCATAATATTAGCAATTTTTCATCAATTAGAAATGTAAGATATTTTTTTAATTCGCTATGTCTCTCCTCATGTACAGGGCATTGCAGGACCTTAGGTATCCATGGTTACGACCACCGATATAGTGACTGACAGTTAGCTAGTTGCTAGTGGTCATAACCATGGATACCTAAGGTCTTGCAATGCCTCCACAAGAGGAAAGAGACATAGCGAAACAGAAAAACAATACTACATTTCTAATTGGAGGTATTTGCTAATATTATTATTATTACTCCTACACTTACTACATTTTGGGATAGGATCTTAAAGATGGGAATACCCCTTTAAGTGTATCATCTGTGCCAGTCTGTTCTTCAGCAGCTAGGCGGCGTCGCACCTTTATTGTGGGGTATGCTTGATAGCATCAATCTCATATTATTCTTGGGATTTATGGCTGTGGCCAGTCCACAAGTTAAAAAGGTTAATCCTGTTCTTTTGGGTTTCTATCAGCTGTCAGCACTGAGTGGGGCTATTCACTATATAAACCCCTGAGAGCCAGTTCCCACTGCCAGTCAATGCTTGTGCTACCTGGTTTTAACTGAGTTTGTGCATGTGTTGTTTCATCCTGATTCATCCTGTTCCCTGACATCGGCTAGTTTATTGATGTTTCTCCTATCTGACAATTTTGTGCCTCCCATTCTTCCTGGATCTGACCTGGCTACATGACTATCCTACTTGCCAGCTTCCACCACCGAATAGCTACTGACTCCGTGGCCATAGCCCAGGGACCCCTGTTTAAGTCTAAATCCCTGTACAGCAGTTAAAGAGTGAAGACCAGGTAAACCCCTATGTTCTGGGAAATGGAGTAGCTTGCACTAAGCCTGTTCTTGGTAGCCATTTTGGATCTGCCAGGTGACTACGAACAGTGCTCCCATGACATGAAGTCAGGACCCAGTCTGGAGAATACAAAAAAAACTGAACATTACATTTATATAGCTTCCCAAGGCTGAGGTGTCCAGCGTTCTGGACCTAGTCCTTTGTCTGCCCTTAATCACACTGAGGTCACTTCTGACACATGGTAAGGTTTTAATATTAGACAGTGTAGGACCATCCTGAATAGGGTCACCTTGACGCTGGTGGGATGGCTTTTATGCTTTTTTTTTAATCAAAAACAGTGTTTACTAAGTACCCTATGTTATTTAAATGCACTTTTGTGACGCACCCCCTGGGCCAGTGTTGTTTGGGGGATACCCGGAGCCGGATCAGATGGGGGTTGTAGTCTCCGAGTGGCGGTGACCCGGTCCGTGCCCAGGGTGTCAAGCTCAGTGTGTGGCAGTCCTACAGATGTTGCTGGATGTTCTTTAGTGTCGACTACGCCACCCGTTGATTTGCGGTCACTACGGCCGCCGCTGCAGCAGGGTCCGCTGAGGCTGGTGGTGTGTGTGCAGCTCAGGTAGTATAACCCCCAACGGGAGGGGTATAGCCTCAGGGGGTCAGGTGTAGAGGATGGTGGTTGTGGAGGTGCAGTGAGGATGGTAATGAGACTCAGAGTCGGGCTGTGCAGTTCAGGGTCTTTACTTACTGCTGTTGTTCTGGTCACTCCGGCCTTGAGTGACCGCCCGAGCCGTGCTGCGTCCACCAGGTCCTGGACTCGGCCAACTCCCAAGTAATTCTGGAGCGTGATCCTGAGCTCCCTTTCTGACGTTCCTTCTCTCTGGCCTTCCCCACCAGGGATCCACCTAAGTCCGGCTCCCTCGGGCCTCTTGTTGGTAAACCCTTGTCTCTGGGTTCCCTGACCCTATTCCTGGTCTGCCTTCCGGGTGGATTTAGTGGGTGGTCGTGGCAGATCCTGCCCACGACCTCCGGTCTCTGGCTAAGGATTAGGGCCCTCCACCAGCTTGGGATCCGGTACCCTTGTGCCAACTCTTCACCCGCTGATCTAATCTTGGGTTCTTGGAGTTCTCTCTTCTCCCCCTCTGGGTCCTTCTTTCTCCTCTCTCTCTCTCTGGGCCTTGGAGCTGCTCTTCTCCTCTGCTCTCTTCCTCTGACTCACTCTACAAAAGACTGACAGACTGACTGACCCTGATCTAAGATGGTTCCCACCTTATATACTCCCTCTATGTGTGAGCTCAGGTGACCAGCACCCAATGAGCTCCTAGCATTACCCAGACTGCTCCCCCTATCTGCCCCTACACTACTGGGATGTTCCACCCCCCTCCCACTCCAGCCAGGGACAGACACTGTCGTACCTGCACATTTCTCTAGTGGGAGTACCATTGATCTGTCCCCCGGAAATGGGATGTATGTAGTGCATGCAGCCTACCGAGCTCAGATCCACACTCCATCCTTACCCGGGAGTGGAATACCACACCTCTGGCTTGAGGTGTAATACCCCTGTAGCAGCCGAGTCCTCAGGGTGCTACATTTGCTTTTTACTTATTTAGTTACAGCAGGGTATATGCTCGTTTTGTTTCTTTTAGATTTTGGATACTCCATAAATGTACAAGACACATATACTTCCTTATGTGTTATGCAAATTGTCTCCTCACAGAGGAAGAGGACTATTTTCCTCACTCTGACATGCCAGGCTTGACATGTTACTCACCATACAAGGAGAAACACTACCCCTTAGACCTGACTTGAAATTGGACCATCCTAGAGTCTACATAATAAGAGAAATAAGAGAAATGTGAAGGTTTCTGATTCCCGACTTGTGGAAGGACAAAGGACAGGAAATCTTTCTTCCTCTCACTGTTGAGTAAGTTGGAAGTGGTCTGTTCCCAGGGCCAGTAACCTCACTAGTTTCCCGTGACCGTGAAACGTCCGTTGCGCTGCTCTGGTTTTCTAACCATTAGGCTATGTGTCCACTAGCGTTTTTTAAGCGTTTCTGCAGCGGCAATTCCGCTGCAGAAACACTAAAAAACGCTTGGCAGAAGGTCTGCCATGTTCCCCAATGATAATCCGCATGTGCTGTGCACATGCTGCAGAAATTTCCTCTGCGGATTGTCATTGCGGAAAAATCTGCAGCACTACCAATTATTTTGTGGAATCACAGCGTTTTCGCCGACATTGACTTGCATTGAATCGCATAATATTCGCATCACTACATGTGCACATGCGGATATCATGCGGTTCAATGTGTGAATGGTACCCGCGTCTGGAGAAGAGGAGACTCTCCTCCGGACCGGGTACCATAGTACCTGTAAAAAAAAAAAGAAAATAAAAAATATACATTATACTTGACGCGCCCCCTGGGCCGTGGGGTACCCGGGGCCGGGCCTGTAGATGCTGGGGGTTGTAGTCACCGTGCCGGTGACCCGGTCCGTGACCCAGGTGGTCAATCCAAGGGCAGTAGATGTATATAGGTTATATAATGTCCGACTACGCCACCTGTGGAGTGCGGTTAATAGAGGCCGCCGCTGCGGAACAGTCCTCTGAAGCTGATGGGTTGGCAGCAAGGGTGGTATAACTCCCCACAGGAAGAGTGTAGCTTCAGGGCAGTGTGTGTGGATGATGGTGGTTGTGCAGGGTGTCGTGGTGCAGAAATAACCACAGAGTCCGTATGGTGCAGTCCCAGGGTCTTTACTGGTGGCAATTAGACAGGCCTGGACGGGAGTACTGGCTAGAGATAAGAGTCCGGTCAGTCTGGGAGCAAGCATAGAGTCCTCCTGGCCAGGTGGAGTTGTAGGCCTGCCGTGCTCACTATTCTCTTTGGCTATTCTGCTTTTAGCTGTGTTGTAGCCCACGTCCCTGAGTGTAACGTGCGGTGCTCACCCGTATGGCTGACAGCTCGGGCCTTGTGGATGCCTCGCTCCTCCTTGGCGGTACTGGTCCCTCGGTGCTGCTGAGCCTCCGGGCGTCTGATGGGGCCAAGAGACCTGCAATCTCCTGCCCTCCGGTATCTGCTGCTGGGCCTGAAGGGTCCCACAGCCTCGGACTCCGGTGTCCGGTTCCTTGTGTAGTCCAGCTAGGACGAGCTATCTCCAGCTCCAGTCCCTAGCTCCTCTCTCTTCAGTGTCCTAGACTCAACTCCTTGCACTGACTAAAACTAACCCCGCTCCCAGATACCAGTTGCCAAGGGGAGGAACTCCCCTTGCTGGCCTGGAGCCAGGAAAGTGTTGCATGTATAGTGTACCTGACCAGAGGTTTTGAGGGAAGCAATACCACTGTGGCAACCAGACCCTCTGGGGTGCCACTTACTTACCTTCCGATGGCCCCCGGTCTCCATAGCGATCCGTCCTGGCTCGCCGGCAGCTCGCGATGGTCTAAAAGGACCTGCCATAACGTCATTTAGTCATGTGACGGGTCATGCGACCGCTGACCTCGGCGGTCGCGTGACCCGTCACATGACTAAATGACGTCAGGACAGGTCCTTTTACACAACTGCCAGACACCGGGGAGATCGGACGCATCGGATAAGGACACCAGGGGCCATCAGAAGGTGAGTATAATATTTATTTTTTATTTTTTACCATTCTTTTACGGTTACACTATATAAATCCATGCCGGTTGCATGGATTTATATAGTGTGACCAAGTTGTCAAGCACTTTCCAAGTGATGCTAAAATCGCTTGGAAAGCGCTTGACAACCCGCATGCGGAAATGCATGCAAAAAATGCTTCACTTACGCTTGTCCCTGGCAGGAAAAATGCATGTATATTCTGCATACGTTTTTTCTGCCAGGGAGATGTAGAAATGCTCAGGAAAAATCCGGAGCATTTCTGCATCGTGGGCACATAGCCTTACAATTCCAAATTCAGACTGTTGCCTCCTAAACAGTATTTCTGTTCCCCATTTTTTTAGCCTATGTAGCGCCCCTGCAGGTTCAGTCGCCACAGAGGTACTGCATCTCACCCAGAGGTATCTCACTCTCAGGTAAGGAAGGAGTACTGCCCTAACACCTGCATCCAACACTACCCTACTCCAGACCAGCAGGAGGGGCAAGATGCGCTGCTCCTCTGCTGAGCCCTGTCCCTGGCTGGAGTGGGGGGAACCAAGAGATGGGGAACCATGTAGTGGGTGTAGGTGGAGGAAGAAGATCAGGGGAGCATTGAAAGAAGTGATATAAAAAGAGGGTGGAACATTCTAGAAAGCAGTCAGTTCCAGTCAGACAGTCTGAGAGGAGAAGTAGAGGGAGCAGGAGCTCTGTAGGAACTCTGCTCAGGAGGAGGAGTGTCTAGCCAGAGAGGCCCAGGACTGAAGAGAGGAGCAGGAAAGGCTCCAGGAACGAGGAAGGGACCCCAGGGGTACGGGTAGTGCTGGAGGCCACCCGTACGCTCGAATCTACCAGGAGGTGGAGAGGTCAGGTCGCACAGAGGGGACAGGTCCCTAAGCTAGCAGAGTTCTTTAAGCCTCAACTAGGAAACCGGAGGCTGCAGTATTTCAGATACTGCAGCCACAAGCCACATCTGTCTCACCAAAAAGGTGGCCATAGAGGACCCAGGGGACAGAGAAGACGTCGCTCAGCATGGTCCGCGGTCACTGGGTTGGGACACTAGGTGTGAGGTGCAGGGAGACGGCCAGAGGGAATACACAGAAGGGGGTCCCGTTATGTACTCCGGAGAGACCTGGGAGTTTGCTGAACCTCTCTCCCTGAGTAAGTATGGCGCCCCTGAGGGTCCGACCGCCACAGGAATGCTGCACTTCTTTAATGGAGTGTGGTGTTCCTCCTCTGAGGTAAGTCCGGTGCGATGGTAGTTACCTAGCTTTTTGCATCCAACACCACATTTCCACCAGAGGGAGCTAGTATGCACTAGGTGCTGCTCCCCTGGTTACAGGGAGACTGGGGAACACAAAGTGGTAGGAACCAGTTAGTGGGTGTGGGTGGAGGAACAGTTAGTTTGTGACACTTCTAATTTCATATTTAATAGTATGCCATCTTAGATCTTGGTCCTTCTGTCCTTTGATCTTGGTTCTGCTCTGGTCCTGTGTGGACCTGTCCAGCCCTTCAGACCTGTGTGGTCTCTGACAGTGTGTCTGTCAAGTGGTCGCACTGTGCTGTCAAAATACTGTGTGTTAAGTGACTTCCCTCCGGGAGCGCAGATCCTGTGTGGGCCTGCACCGGCATGGGACACAGCCCTCGTACCCCGATCTATGGGACGAGAGGGAGGTTGCAGACAAGGAATGTCTCAACCCGACCAAGGACCAGGATCAAGAAGGCCTGGGAGCTTTAGAGTGTGGCTCCCTAGCAAATGGGTCCCGGGGAGGATGCAGACTGAGCGGAGTACGCCACCTGTCCTCGCCTACCTGATCTATTCAGAGAGATTCCGGCTGCAAGAGGGGTACCGGCCCCCGACACCCGACCTCGTACTCTATGTCCAGGACGGGAAAGCCCGGTTAGGCCCTGAGGATCCCGCCGGGCGTCAGATGGAGAGGAATTGCCACCCGAGCCATACACCTAAGAGGAGCTCAGAGGGAGACCCGGCCTATCTACACACGCACAGACGGGAAGGGGTAAAGTCTGTAGTGCAGGAACACTCTGGTGTAGGGACGCTGCCTCACACTGGACTTCCTCGGAGGTAGTCGGACCCCCATCCCTGGTGGCCACAGGACTCCACGAGGAGCAGGGAGAAGCCTTGCGCTGCTTATGAGAACTGTGAGTAAAGCCTTGGAAATTCATCCCTATGGCCTCCGGACTGTTCATTACGCGCCATACCACGCGACACGGTGCCCACACTCCCACACTACTACCCCCCTTTATCCTGCCTTGCCTGCCCTGAGGCCGCGCTCTGCCTGTGGGGAGCAGCGAGAACTTTAACCGCCATGACATCGGGCCTCAGCGGACTGTTAGCGGCGCTGGTGGCGCATCACCAGACACCACAGGTGGCGTAGTCGACAATTACCACTCAACCCAGAAAGCCCTAACATCATTTTTAATGTGACGTCCCTGGGCACGGAACGGGTCCAGGCCACGACTGCATCCCCCTCAACATCTGACCCGGTTCCGAGTACCCCATCTTCCCAGGGCAGGGCTTGCGAGCGTCACATAAGCACAGGACGCCATGGGAAGTTACTCTAGTACTGGTAACTGGAAGTCTAAGAAACCGTGAGTAAACCCTGAGGACTGTCTCTGTGATCATTATCTGCGCCATCCTCTGCACTACACCATAGCAGCAACATCTACACTGCCCTGGAGCTAAGCTCTACCTGTGGAGAGCGAAACCAACTCTGCTGCATTCACACCAGCTCCAGAGGACTGCTCCGCAGCGGTGGCTCCCTTTAGCCACATACCACAGGTGGCGTCACGAACTGTATATAAAAACTATAAATCCCCTGTAAATATACCCCCTTTGATTGATCGCCCTGGGTCACGGACCCAGACACCGCCTCTGTGACATCTCCCCTAGCAACGACCAGCCCGGCACCGAGTACCCCATGGCCCAGGGGGCCGTCGCCTACATACAGTAAAATGTAAGTTACACAAACCTCTTCTGTGACTTGCTTCTTTCTCATTGCTCCACATCAGCTACCCCACTACCAGTGTTGCAACATCCTCTCCCAAGAAAGTGATGTAGTATCATTGACCATGCAAAGTTCTGTGACAACAGGCAGGTAGCACCACCCTACAGAAACACTGGCGAACCGACCAGGAAAACTGGTAAGATTGTGCTATTTCAGTGATACCTTTCTTCAGATTTAGACTGTTGCACTATTTCGTCTATGCTAAGGCTAAGTGCCCACGATGCAGAAATGCTGCATATTTTTTCCGTTTCTCCCTGGCAGGAAAAATGCATGCGGTTTTTACATGCGTTTTTCCCGCCAGGTAGAAGCGTTTGTCAAGCGTTTTTGCATGTGACCAGCCCAGGGGAATGGGGATAACTCGGTACCCAGGCCTTTAGCCTGGCCTTTAGGGATGTCGCGGTGGTCGGCTCCCGGGCCCGTACCCTGGGGTCGCTCTTTAAAAAGGGGGTTGATATTTGTAAAGTTTATAAAAGAAAGAGTTCGTGACGCCACCTGTGGCTTCTGGTGAGGATCACCAGCGCTGCGCAGTCCACTGAGGCCGGTGACAAGGCAGCTTGATGGTATAGCTCCCCACAGGTGGAGCTGGGCCTCAGGGCAGTATAGAAACGGGGATGCAGGACAAAGAGACTCCGCCGGGCCAGAGCAAGAACAGGGACGGACACAATAGTCACTTCAATACCTTTTACTGGTGGAATTTCAGGCACTCCCTGGAGCACTGTAGGGTGAAGGGTGTATGTCCGGATCCTCCCCAATGAGCAGGTTTTGGGCCTCCTGGTTCTGGCTTCTGTGTAGTAAGTTTCTGACCTGCCTGGAGCTAGGCGTAACTTTGTCTCTGTCCTGCACTGGCTGACCTTGTGGTAGGGTCTTCTCTTGGAGGGTATGCTCCCGACCTACGGGGCCTATGTGTCTCCTGGCTCTGGTACGTATCAGCACTTTAGCGATCCTGGGACCTGTAGTTCTCCAGGGATTCCGGTTTATCTTACTGGGTCGTGGAGATCACTGCAAGCTTCGGACCCGGTGTCCGGTAACTACTTCTTCTTCGGGGTGAGCTAATTAAGCTCCTCTGCCCCCTACGAGCTAACTCTCTACTCTTTTGCCTTCGGCCTACTCGGACCCTCAATAGGCTACTCACACTAACGGCAGTGTGCCGCACTTCACCGATCTTATGGCGCCGGCACACCCGAAGCTCACCTCTCTGAGCAACACCGAGTCTTAATCTGGATAGGCTCCACTGCAGGATAGCAATTGCAGGAGCTGGAACAGGCTTTTGTCCTCTGAGGTAACTCGTCTCAGACTGCACTGGACTCACTGCTAAACCAGAATAGACTAGACTCTGACTGACTGCTGCCTGGCTCCACCTTCCCCTATATATCTCCCTAACGGACTCCTTCTGGTGGTCTGAGGTGGAAGGTGGAGATGTGTTAATGGTTATGAGGGCCTCTTGTGGAGGAATCCTTCAATACACCCTTCTAGGATCTGTGATACCAAGCACAGCTGGGCTTCACATTCCCCCCTAGTTAAAGTCAGCACTCCCGGGCTGAAGTACATTTTATATAACAATATGAAACATAAGCAATACAAGAACAATCTTCCCTTTATGGGAGGCACAAATCTTAAACGTTACATAACCAAAACAAATACAAAGCTTCCTCAGAATCCAAGTCTCCTGTGGTGAGGTTCCCAAGAAGGATGTCCATCTCACAAGGTAGAGTACTTTGGTGGTTTTGAGGGACCTGTCCTAAACCTTCTACATAGGCCCTGGGGTGGCTGCAAGGCATGAAGATCTCGAGTTGGACCTCCAAACGAGCCACTCCAGACAGGTTTTTCTTCTGAGGTCACCTGAAAGGGGCACTCCAGGGAGCGCAATTATATACATCAAGAGTTTTTGGGCTGCAGACAGTCCTCAGCCACGCAGTTCTTTGGTAAATAAAGAAGTAAATAGGCAAAGTGTCCATATCACTTAAACTGTTCAAAAATAAGCAAAACACAAAATAATGTACATATGCATGAAAAATACACAATTATGCAGTACATTACAATTTAACACACAATACCCCAGGGGTAACTATATATATTTTCAGAAACTTTGACTATTTACTGAGTGTACCTAACAGGCGGTTTACCTCTTGTGCTGAGTACTGATCTGCGTAGTGCAATAGGTGGTGGGGTGTCAGTGTCTATATCCTCAGTTACTCTACCAGTTCTACGTGTAACCATGTTGTAAAACTGCCTTAACCTCTCTCTTGGACTGGCAAGTCTACCATTGGCTGGGCCCTCTTGCTCTGCTCCTGCCGGGGATCCTTCATCCGGGGATACTTCTTGAGCTGGCTCTTCTGCAGCACTTACAGGTTCAACTTGCTGTGGAGGGTTCTCTGGCTGTTCATAGAATTGGAGTACTGGAATGATTACTGCACCTCCTATTTGAGGCCAATCCGCTGGGAAGTCTCCTAGGTCAGTGTGGATCACTGTTTCTTTAGGTTCTTCCTGAGTTGTGAGGGACACTTCTTCCTGAGTCTTTAGTAGATGTGGACACAATTTTAGATGGTCCCTGGACACTGTAGCAGATGTTCTTCCTCCATCACGACTAATTACGCAGGTCTTTTTGTTGTCAAACCTTGATGGTAACACAGTGTGGTTGCGTCTTTTCCTTTTTAGTACTGTTTCACCAGGTGTGAAAGGTTGTGCGGGTGCATTCTTGTTGTATTGAATTTCCTGTTTTTCTCTCACCCAAGTAAGACTGTCCTTGACACAAGCTTGTACTCTTCTGTACTGCTCTTGTCTGGTGGTGTCCCAGTCCTCAGTGGTCATATCAGCTTCAGGTTCAACAACACCAAGCTCCAGATCCATGGGCAGCTTTCCTGGCCTTGCCCGCATGAGATATGCCGGAGTGCAATTGGTGGAACTTACTGGTATGTGATTATACAGATCCACTAGGTCAGGTAGTAGGTCTGGCCACTGGTTTCTCTCTTCAAGTGGTATGGTCTTCAGTAGGTCGATGATGATGTTGTTCATCTTTTCACAGAGACCATTAGTTTGTGGGTGGTACGGTGTAGTCCTGATTTTTTTACACCCGTACAGATGGCAGAACTCTTTGAACAATTCAGCCTCAAAGGCCGGGCCCTGGTCCGTCAGTACCTGCTCAGGGTATCCATGGGGTCTGCAGAAGTACACTTGGAACGTCTTCGCTGCTGTCTCTGCTGTCAGGTCTTTGACAGGGGTGACCACCAGGAAACGTGAGTAATGATCCACCATAGTCAGAGCATAGGTGTACCCTGACCTGCTGGGGGAGAGCTTGACATGGTCCAGGGCCACGATCTCCAGAGGTCGAGTCGTCTTGATAGGTTGTAGGGGTGCCTTCTGGCTGCTGAAGTCCTTTCTTCTTAGGCCGCAGGGCCCACAGTCCCGGCACCACCTTTCAATGGAGCTGCGCATTCCTACTCAGTAGAATCGACACTTCAGCAGGGTCTCTAGCTTTTTCCAGCCAAAGTGCCCCGCCTGATCGTGGTAAGCTTCCAATACCATCTGGATGTCTGTCTTAGGGACTACTATCTGCCATACCATCTCATGAGTTTTTGGATTGACGTACCTCCGGAACAGCTTCTCACGGTAAATAAACAGCCGGCTTCTCTCGTTCCACAGCTGCTTTGCTTGCAGAGACGCATCCTTCTCCACCTTCTTGGGTTATCAGCTGTTTAATGCGGCTGACAACCGGGTCGCTGTCCTGGGTCTCTTTCCAGCTGTGGTGAGGCAGGGGGTTTAACATCTTTCCACGCTGCTTGTTGGAGACTCTCTGCTCATGGATCATCCCATTCCGATGAAAGGCAGGTAGCTCAATCTCTTCCAGGTCATCCACTTCTTCTTCTGTGTCTGACTGGTGAGGCATCCTTAACAGGGCATCAGCGTTGGCGTTCTTGCGGCCCGCCCGGTACTTTATGGTGAATTGGTAATTTGACAGCCGAGCCATCCATCGTTGTTCCATGGCTCCCAGCTTGGCTGTTTCAAGATGAGTTAAGGGGTTATTGTCAGTGTAGGCAGTGAACTTGCTGGAGGCTAAGTAGTGCTTGAACCTTTCTGTGATGGCCCAGACCAAGGCCAGGAACTCTAACTTAAAACTGCTATAGTTCTCTGGGTTCCTCTCAGTCGGGCGGAGTTTCCTGCTTGCGTATGCGATGACTTTCTCTTGCCCATTCTGCTTCTGACTCAAGACAGCTCCCAGTCCTTCGTTGCTGGCATCTGTATACCGCAGGAACGGTTGACTGTAGTCAGGGTAGGCTAGGATTTCATCACCTGTCAGGATCTCCTTCATTTCTTGAAATGATTCAGCCTGTTCTTTACCCCAGCGGAATAGAGGGTTTTTGCCTTTGGGAGACTGCCCTACCAGGAGGTCTTGCAGAGGAGCTGCTTTCTTTGTGTAGTCCTTTACGAACCTCCGGTAGTATCCTACTAGTCCCAAGAACTGACGCACCTCCTTGAGGTTCTTCGGCTCCGGCCACTTCTGGATGGCAGTAACTTTCTCCGGGTCTGGTGCTACCCCTTCCGGACTGACAATGTGCCCCAGGTACTGTACCTTCCTCTTGAGCAGGTGGCACTTTGAGGGCTTCAACTTCATCCCGTACCGGGACAGTGACTCAAATACCTCTGCCAGGTGTTTCAGGTGGTCCTCGTATGTTCTGGAGTACACAATTACATTGTCCAGATAAAGTAACACAGTCTCGAAGTTGTGGTGTCCCAGGCAGCACTCCATCAGTCTCTGGAACGTTCCGGGGGCATTGCAGAGTCCAAACGGCATGCTGTTGAACTCGCAGAGCCCCATCGGGGTGGTGAAGGCCGTCTTCTCCCGATCCTCCTCAGCCACAGCGACTTGCCAGTACCCACTAGTGAGGTCAAGGGTAGAAAAGTAATTTGCAGACTTTAAGGCAGCTAGGGATTCCTCTATGCATGGTAAAGGGTATGCATCTTTATGTGTAATGCGATTTACTTGACGGTAATCTACACACATTCTCATGCTCCCGTCCTTTTTCCTAACCAGCACTAGGGGAGCCGCCCAGGGACTACAACTATCTCTAATTACTCCCGCCTTCCTCATGTCATGCAGCATTTCTTTTGCCTTCTGGTAGTGAGCTGGGGGTATAGGCCTATAACGTTCTTTAATTGGGGAATGGTTGCCTGTGGGGATATGATGTTGAATCCCCTTAACCCTCCCGGAGTCAAGTGGATGCTTACTGAACACCTGCAAGTATTCTTGTACCACCCGGTGTACACCCTGTTTTTGATGGGCAGGAGTGGTGTCTGTCCCAACATGGAGATGTTGACACCAATCCTCCACCTGGGTTGCAGGGTCATTATCCTCTACTTCATCTGGTGAGGTTAAGGACTCCGCCTCATGGATACAGTTGTTGTTGACAGCATGTAACTTGGCAACAGTGGCATAACGTGGCAGTTTAACCTCATCTTCCCCTAAATTGAGAAGACGGACGGGCACCCTCCCATTACGTACATCTACCACTCCCCTGGCAGTTAAGAGCGTGGGTCTATGCTTGGAGCAAAGGGGTTCTACTACCGCCTGGTAGCTCTGTCCTCTAAGACCTATGGCAGCTCTACACCAGATGAGCATTTCACTCATTGGGGGGACGACAATGGGGATAGGGTCTGTTACCCGCACGTTACCGATTTCACCATCTGTTAACTTTACTTGCTGTTGATACATCAGGACGCGGATCTCTCTCTGCAGCGCCCTCCTCTGTCTCGGTCTGGCATTGTCAGCGATCTGTTGGAGCAAGAACACAACCTCTCCCAAACAGTTACCAACAACATTAGTGCCTAGTACCATATATGGGTTGCTGTCATCAGGGTTAGTCTCCACTACAATTAGTCCCTGGTCCTTCAGCTCCACTCTCCCCACCTTTACAGTCACATTCTTAACCCCGAGTAGGTTAAGGGGGAGTCCATTTGAAGCATATACAGACAAATTTGGAGCTGGCGGACGTAGATCGTCCATGGACCAGAACCTCTTGTAGAGGACTTCAGGCATGATGGTTACCTGAGATCCTGTGTCCAGCAGGGCATGCGTCGGGATCCCGTCCAGTACAATGGACAGGAAAGGTCTTCCTCCGACGAACCTGTTGTACCAGTCTGATGGGCCTGGTGAGTCTATTCCTCGGTGTCGGCCCTCGGACCCAGGGTTTTCTTGTTTAAAGGACACTTCTGGGCGAGGTGTCCAGGCTTGCGGCAGCGGTAGCAGGTAGGTTCCCTCGGTGGTCGGCGCTGGTCACTGGTCCTCGGCGAGGGTGGTGTTGGCCTCCTCCTCCTCCGCATCCTGGGGACATCCTCAGGGCTGTCGGCTAGCAGGATTTTCCCTCCTTCCTCAGGCTCCGTCCGCAGCTGCAGAGCACAAACTGTCCAGCTCTTTAGGGGACGTTGCTGGAACCTTAACTTCAGCAGTCACTGGGGAAAAGGTGGGTGTTGCAGGCTCTGGAGTAGTCCCACCCTGGTAACGTTGGATGGCATTTGTTTCCAGGGGCTACAGTCCTTTTATAGCCATGTCCTTGAGATTGTCAAAGGTGGCATCTGGATGATCCAGGGACCACCAACGCACAGTCCTGCTCTCCTCTGGAGACCTCAGTCCCCAGACAAACTGTCCCTTCAGCATTTTGTTCTCACTCTCAACGCTGGCTGAGCTAACCAGGTTCAGAGCCCGCAGGGCCCCTTGAAGACGCCAGGCGTAGTCTCGAACATTGTCCTCTGGTTGTTGGGAGCAGCTGTAGAACCTCATTCGGAGGACCGCCTCAGTAAGGTCCTCAAAGACAGTCTGTAATTTTTGAAATATCGCGGACACTGTCTCCCGGTCTGCTGCCGACCATGTCTCCACTTCCCGCTCCGCAGCACTGGTCAGTTGTCCTAATACAACGGCGGCTCTTTGTTTGCCGGTGATAGAGTACATGTCCAAAATACCACATATCTTCCGCTTGAATCCAGACAGGGTATCTGGTTTGCCGTTGTACTGGGGAAGCCACTTTGCTCCAGGAATGTACGGTAAAGTCATAGGAATAACAGGTGTTACAGGTGCTGCTGGTGGAGCGGCGGCTTCGGCCTTCCCATTATCGGGCGCGGGCTGAACTTCAGGGACGTGGACCGGTAGGTCGGCGTTCTGCTGTTCGACGGACATCTTAGCACCTCCCCTAGTTAACCATGGCCTACCTTCTGGTTTTTCTTCCGGTAGGCCGCAGCCCCGCAGGTGACGGTTGTCTTCAGGACCTTGCGTCGCTTGCGTCCTACGTCAGAGCGTTCAGCGATGCTCCTTTCAGGACCTGGCGCTTCCTGATTTGACTTCGAGGCGTGGGGCGTGTCCGGGACTTCGCGCTCTTTTGCAGGTATGCCCCTTATTTTCCCGCGGTTACGCCCTTCTTCTCGCTCAACGGCCCAACAATGGCGGCTATCTTCACCACAACTTTACGTACACAGTTCAAAATAAAGGCGCACAGTACCCGGTGGCAACGGGCAAAACACTTCGTCGTTGCAGCGGGCACGCAATCCTGTTCGTGACACCAGGAAAGAGATGACCAGCCAAGGGGAATGGGGATAACTCGGTACCCGGGCCTTTAGCCAGGCCTTTAGGGATGTCGCGGTGGTCGGTTTCCTGGCCCATACCCTGGGGTCGCTCTTTAAAGAGGGGGTTGATATTTGTAAAGTTTATAAAAGAAAGAGTTCGTGACGCCACCTGTGGCTTCTGGTGAGGATCACCAGCGCTGCGCAGTCCACTGAGGCCGGTGATAAGGCAGCTTGATGGTATAGCTCCCCACAGGTGGAGCTGGGCCTCAGGGCAGTATAGAAACGGGGATGCAGGACAAAGAGACTCCGCCGGGCCAGAGCAAGAACAAGGACGGACACAATAGTCACTTCAATACCTTTTACTGGTGGAATTTCAGGCACTCGCCGGAACACTGTAGGGTGAAGGGTGTATGTCCGGATCCTCCCCAATGAGCAGGTTTTGGGCCTCCTGGTTCTGGCTTCTACGTAGTAAGTTTCTGACCTGCCTGGAGCTAGGCGTAACTTTGTCTCTGTCCTGCGCTGGCTGACCTTGTGGTAGGGTCTTCTCTTGGAGTGCACGCTCCCGACCTAGAGGGCCTATGTGTCTCCTGGCTCTGGTACGTATCAGCACTTTAGCGATCCTGGGACCTGTAGTTCTCCAGGGATTCCGGTTTATCTTACTGGGTCGTGGAGATCCCGGCAAGCTTCGGACCCGGTGTCCGGTAACTACTTCTTCTTCGGGGTGAGCTAATTAAGCTCCTCTGCCCCCTACGAGCTAACTCTCTACTCTTTTGCCTTCGGCCTACTCGGACGCTCAATAGGCTACTCACACTAACGGCAGCGTGCCGCACTTCACCGATCTTATGGCGCCGGCACACCCGAAGCTCACCTCTCTGAGCAACACCGAGTCTTAATCTGGATAAGCTCCACTGCAGGATAGCAATTGCAGGAGCTGGAACAGGCTTTTGTCCTCTGAGGTAACTCGTCTCAGACTGCACTGGACTCACTGCTAAACCAGAATAGACTAGACTCTGACTGACTGCTGCCTGGCTCCACCTTCCCTTATATATCTCCCTAACGGGCTCCCTCTGGTGGTCTAAGGTGGAAGGTGGAGATGTGTGAATGGTTATGGGGGCCTCTTGTGGAGGAATCCTTCAATACACCCTTCTAGGATCTGTGATACCAAGCACAGCTGGGCTTCACACATGCATTTCCGCATGTGGGTTATCAAGCGCTTTCCAAGCAATTTTAGCATCGCTTGGAAAAGTGCTTGACAACTTGTTCACACTATATAAATCCATGCAACCGGCTACACCACTAACTGGAAGCTTTCTATGTACTAGTGACGCGCCCCTGGGCCTGTGTCGCGCTGCGTTGCGCACGCGGGAGCTTACCCGGAGCCGGATCTGTTGAGGGTTGTAGTCTCGTGGCGGTGACCCGGTCCGTGCCCAGGGAGTCAAACTGGACGGCAGTAGATGTAGTACGACTACGCCACCCGTTGAATGCAGCTTATGGAGCTGCCGCTGCAGGACAGTCCGCTGAGGCCGGTGGATGGATGGTGCAGCGGGGATGGTATAACCCCCAACGGGAGGGGTATGGCCTCAGGGCAGCCGACGTGGATGATGGGGGTAGCAGGAACCACTCAGAGACGGTGCGGTGTAATTCAGGGTCTTTACTGGTAACAACGATAGACCCTCCCGGAGTACTTGCTAGCGAACGGGGCCTGGTCAGTCCTTGAGCAGATGGGATCTCCCCTGGCCAGGCGGAGTTGTAGGCCTCCCAAACTGACTGTACTCTTCTGGCTACCTTGCTAGAAGCGGATATAAGTAGCCCACGTCCCTGAGTGTACCGTGTGGTGCTCACCCGTATGGCCGGTGACTCGGGGCCTTCTAATGGCTTCCGCTCCATGATGGCGGTGCTGGTCCCACGCGTGTGACCGTGCCTTCGGGCTTCTTGGCCAGAGGACCTGAAATCCCCTGCCTGACGGATTCTGCTGCTGGGTAGGAATTAGTCCCCACAGCCTCGGACTCCGGGTCCGGTAAGAAATCTTCTCAGTCAGGGCGAGCTCTGCAGCTGCCAGCCCCTGACTCGTAGTAGTATTGCTCCCACTGAGCTTCTGCTGTTTCTTCCTATGCTGCTTCTTGTCTCTACTCTCCTTGACTGCTCACCCTGCTTCAGCCCCGGGTTTATATAGGGGAAGTTCTTCCCCTCCCAAGACTGGGCAGGAGGTGTGGCATGCACAGGATCCCTGACCAAAGGACCTCCCACCTGCTCTCAGACATAATATCTCTATCACTGTGGCAACCAGACCCCTGGGGTGTCACACTAGGACTAGGAGGCAGGAGACACTTAGTCCTCTAGTGATAATCTCCTGCTGGTAAAACACTGATTTTATTGAAACCGAAAAATACAGCCAAGTAAGTGACATAACCTTGGAATCAATGTCTCTGCCCCTGCATCTTGCTGCTGTCAGATTACATAGCAAGACAGATTCCCTTTAATGATTTTAATCAGTCTGCTCTATGCAGAATAACTAATGGTGGTTGTCATTTAAACACGCTCAAGCAATTTGGGGTTGAAATGTAGGCGGTGTTATTTTTTCTTTCTAAAGCAATAATATACTGTAACTCACTTAAACAAAAATGGTAGTTTTGCCCCTGGCACTTGTCTTCTGAGGACTGGAAACATACCTACCATCTGTTGGAGCCCACAATGCAGAACAATGGCTATAAATTGTAGGAGAGCACAAACAGCAATATAAAAATGATGGTCTTGTTTTAACATAGTTGCACTGAAATTATCAATAGACCTGTCTTACCTGCAGGGATAGAAATAATGTATGTAGATGGGCTGATGACTTGTGTTTGTACACATACGTTAGCAATGCATTTGGAATCGGGATTCATGTTTAGTGATCCTTTATTAGGGCATCTAATTGGTGTCTTAGTGTATAGAGATCATTCTGGTAACAGATTCTGCACAAAATGTCTTCTGCTTCCAGCAATCTTCTCACATAGTATTACATAATCAGGTGCAAGGAATTTATTTTTATAATTGATGTGAAAAGGGTTTCTCAGCTGCAAAATGACTCAGCCTAAGGAACTACCAACAGGTCCATTACAGGGGTTTTCTTGACATTATTTGATACTGAGTTTCTGGAATCAGCTAATAAACATCTATCAAAAGAACAACCTTGGTGCCAAGATTCCACCACTTACAGTGTCCTAAGGATGCTGTGAGTTACAGCTCATCTGCCCTATAGGATTAGGGGCGGGCTGAGCTGTCAGGATTGTGAGTGACAGCTCGGCCATCCAATCTGAGGCAGGTACGTGCTGAGCTGAGCTGTCAATATTGGGAATGACAGCTCTGCTGTCTAATCTGGGTCTGTGGGGTTTCCTCCAGGTGCCGCCCGTTCTGGGTATTACCCGGCTATTTAACTGACTGGCAATAATAGGAACATAGCCAGTTGTAGCTTAGCTCAAGTGGTGTGTGTTTGCTCTGTGCTCTGAGTTCTTATTTTCTGATCTTTGTTACCCGACCTTGGATTTGCCTTTGACCATCCATTTACCTAGCCCTTTTGTCTTGATCCGCTACCTTCTTGTAATTCTGACTCCAGACAGTGACCTGACTACGCCTTTGTCTCTCCTCTCTGTTTATTATGTACTCTCCTGACTCTTGACCTCTGACTCTTTGACTTCCCCGACTCACAGCTTGTCCGGGAGAAGTGACTCAGCGTCACACTTGGAACAGCTCATTTAGACATCAGAGGTGCATGATGCTGATGACATTATGACCACACATACCTACAAGATGCAGGCAGGTGTTGTGCACGTTTCCTGTTAATTAGAAAAGTTTATTTGCATGATACCTGCCAATCGTGCATGTGTCTTGGCAATTATGTGCAGTTGTAGCGTCATCTGCACCGCTCACTAGTGATGAGAGAGCATGCTCGTTGCTCGAGATTTACGAGCATGCTCGGGCGAGCACATATTATCTTCAGCATGCTCTGGCGTTAAGTTTTCGTCGCGCTGTGTGCATGATTTGCGACTGTTTGATAGCTTTAATACATGTGAGGAATGCCTGTTTTTCCAGCATTCCCCACATGTATTAAAGCTGTCAAACAGTCGCAAATGATGTTCACGGAGCGACGAAAACTTAAAGCCCGGGCATGCTGAAGATAATAGGTGCTCGTCCGAGCATGCTTGTAAATCTCGAGCAACGAGCATGCTCGATCATCACTACCGCTCACCTCTGATGCGGAAGTGAGCGGCCCCTGACAACACTTTTAAGGTGAAACCCCAACCACAGTCTCCAGGTGCCATTAATAAATGATCCCTAAGCAGAAGTCCAACATGGAAGATGTGTTGAGATGCATTGTGGTCACTTGGTATACTAGTACAGAGATGATGACAATTATTAGCATCTCCAGACATTGGAAACCCAGAGAGATAAGTGAAGTGTGAACAATTAATTTTGCAATAATCCCCCATCTTTATTGTTCTTTGGCAAGAACCTGTGCAGGACTTTCCTTCTAAGGCTGCATTCACACATCTATGTGAAATGTCTGAGTGCTGCCTGATTTTTTTTCGGGCAGCACACGGACCCATTGAGGCAAATGGATCTACTCAGACATCCATTAAAATGACAGCTAAGAATAAGATCCTTGAAACTTAGTGACTTGCCCCCTGGGCTGTGGGGTACCCGGAACCGGGCCTTCTTGTGTACGGTGCTGATGGGGGTAGTAGTGGCAACCCGATCCCGTGACTCAGGGTGGTCAGACCAAATGGCAGCAGTCTATTTATCAGTGTTTTTGGAATGTCCGACTACGCCACCCGTGGATTGCGGTCAGGGATGACCGCCGCTGCAAGGCAGACCGTTGAGGCTGATGGTGTGCAGCACAGGGATAGGATAACTCCCCACGAGAAGAGTGTAGCCTCAGGGCAATGTAGGTGGATGCTGGGGGTGATGGTGCAGGCGCAGCATAAATCACACAGAGTCCAATGGTGCAGTTCAGGCCTTTTACTCACAGTTGTTATCCAAGTCACTTCCGTCGGCAAGGACTGCCTGAGCCGTGCTGCGTCCACCAGGTGAGGGGCTCTGTCAACCCCCAGGCAATTCAGGAGTATGGCACAGGACCCCCTTCTATCCTTTTTCTGGCCTCTCGTGCCCCACCAGTGACCACGCTTCTGTCCAGCTGCCTCGGGCCTTCTCTGGTAAAACTTGGCGCCAGTTTCCCTGACCCTATGTGGTGCCTTCCTAGCGGGTGTAGCAAGGGGTCGCACCAATAAATGATCACGACCTCCGGTTCTTGTCTGAGGGATGATTTACCTCCACCAACTTGGGAATCCGGTACCCTTCTGCGGCCTGACCCTTCTCCCGATATAACGCGGGCTTGCAACTTTTGCTGTCCGTTCTGCTCTCTTAGGGTCCCTTCTGCCTTCTTGTTTCTAGAGCCTTTCTACTCCTCTGTCTCTCCCCTTTCCTTCCTTCTCCTTCTTCTCTCTTCCGTCAGGCTCCGTCCTCTGTGCTAGGCCTGCCCAGGGAGCAGAGCCCATGCAGCAGCTCTGCTCCCTGCCTTCTCCTCTCACAGAACTGGACTGAACACTGACTAAAGATGGCTCCCACCATTTATCTACTTCTCTGTGTCTGAGCCCAGGTGACCTGCACCCAATGAGCTCCTTCCTATGCTCCAGAAACCGTCCCCTACTGCTCATACATCACTGGGTTCTCTCCCCCCTCCCCACTCCAGCCAGGGACATGGTCAGTTGTGCCTGCATAAATGGGAGCACCGTCGAGCTGTCCCCCGGAAATGGGGTGAGTGTGTGTATGCAGCTAACTGAGCCCTGGTCCACACTCCATCCTTACCTGGGAGTGGAATATCACACCTCTGGTTGAGGTGCAATACCCCTGTAGCAACCGAACCCTCGGGGCGTTACATTCCCCCCTGGTAAACCACAGCACGTCCTCGGGCTGGAACAAAGCAAAAGACCATTCAGAAACATGCAAGTTTTTTTAATGCATTCACAAATAAGATTATAAACCATTATAACTCATCCCTTTATGGGAGGCAATTCTTCTCTTTTAACGTTACTAGCACATTTTCTCTTTCAGCAGTTATTTTAAGACTTTCTTCACATATATAAAACAGTATAAAACTCTTTCCACTTTTACAATCACATCTATCACATATAAAACATTTTTATTGTAAACATTTTTCATGTAAAACTTTTGTTAACTGGTCACAGTGCGCTTTGCAACCAGGTGTCCATCTTTCTACAAAATGCAAACTTATAAACACAAACATGAGGGACCCGTTCGTAAACCCTCAACGTAGGCCCTGGGGTGGCTGCAGGGCGTAGCTGATCCAGCTGCTGGACCTCGTCTTCTGCCACCTCTAACGGGTTTTTGTTCTGAGGTCAGTTGTTGTTGTGGTCTCTTATAAAACCAGTAGGGGGCACTTGAAGAAGTGCAATTATGTACAAGATTGACCGCTCCCAGTCCTCGGCCGGATAGTTCAATAAGTTGGCTGCTCCCAGTCCTCAGCCAGGTGGGAAAGGGGAATGGCTGCTCTCAGTCCTCAGCCAGGTAACAGTTCAATCTGGATCAACTTTGTATCAGACAAACAGTTCCTTTTACCCTGTCGGGCAACTATGTACACGTGCACGCTGCTACTCCTCAGTAGCGGTGTCCTCCCTGCGCACCTTCTTCCTCCTCGCCATATTCTTCAGACCCGTCCGGGTCCTCTGAAGTGTGACTCTCTGCGCCCACCCGGTGGATGTTGAGGGCATACCAGCCCCTTGCGCCGCGGTGCAGTGGGCCTTGCGGCGGGGCCTGGAGAGGGCCGCTGTTGATGACGCCCGGGATCGGCGGCTCCACCAGGGGGCCCGGGAGCAGGCTGACGCTGGCAGCGTCCGGGACAGGGAGACTCCTCTTACCTGCTCCCGCGACCGCTCCTGTGTTACGCGTCTTCTCCTGGCGCTGGTCGGGATCTGCGACGGCTGGGGCACTGCCGATGCTCGGCAGTTTAATCTGCTGCCGGTCCGCCATCTTGCCCTCCATTCCTGATGTCTTCCTCCCCCCCTGGTTAACCGTGGCCTACCTTCCGGCGATCCTCTTCTGTAGGCCGTGGCTCCGCTGGTGATGGTCTGCGTTGAGGACCTGGCGTCGCGCGCTGCTGACGTCAGCGCTCGCTGGGCTCCTTCCAGGACCTTGTGCGGCGTCAGCGCGTGGGGCGGGGCTTCGGACTTCGTGCGTTTTTGACGTCCACGCCCCTCTTCTTCCCGCGTGGCGTCCCAAAGATGGCGCCCGATGGCGGGAAAATGGCCGCGGATGGTGGGAAACGACTGAAGATGGCGGGAAACGGCTCCGAATGGCGGGAAACTTCCTTTTAAGGTACGTATACAGTCTTTTTCAGGCACGCAATACCCGTTTGTGGCGGGTTGGTCACAATCCTGCCGACTACGCCAAAGCTGACTCGCCCCCTGGGCCGTGGGGTACCCGGAACCGGGCCTTCTTGTGTACGGTGCTGATGGGGGTAGTAGTGGCAACCCGATCCCGTGGCTCAGGGTGGTCAGACCAAATGGCGGCAGTCTATTTATCAGTGTTTTTGGAATGTCCGACTACGCCACCCGTGGATTGCGGTCAGGGATGACCGCAGCTGCAAGGCAGACCGCTGAGGCTGATGTTGGTGTGCAGCACAGGGATAGGATAACTCCGCTCGGGAAGAGTGTAGCCTCAGGGCAATGTAGGTGGATGCTGGGGGCAGGGCCGGCGTCAGCACCCGGGCAAATGCCGGGGCCCTGAGCAGGCAGAGGGGCCCACTGGCGGTCGCGCACCCCGCTGGGCTATGGGCGGAGGAGAGCGGTGTCAGCACCCGCCCTTCTCCGCCGCTTGCTCAGGGCCCCGGCAGCCGGATACTTACCTCTCCCCGTGCCTTCGCAGATCCGCTGTCTTCCTGCTCTGCGCTCCCTGTGACGTCTCAGGTCAGAGGGCGTGGTGACATCTTTACACCGCGCCCTCCCCTGAGCCGTCACAGGGAGCGCTGAGCGGGACAACGCCGACATCGCTGGAGTTCGGACCCGAGCAGCAGGTAGCAGGTGAGGAGAAGGGAGGTGAGTATTTGATTTTTTTTTTTTTAATGTATGGAGGCATGGGGCAGTATAAAGAGAAGGGGGGGTGGCATCCTCCATGGAGCATTATAAAGAGAGGGGGGGGGCATCCTGCATGGGGCATTATAAAGAGGGGGGGGGTGACATCCTGCATGGGGCATTATAAGGTGGGGAACAGCCTGCATGGGGCATTATAAAGGGGGGGGGGCAGCCTGCATAGTGCATTATGTGGGGGGGAACAGCCTGCATGGAGCATTATAAGGGGGGGGCAGCCTGTATGGGGCATTATGTGGGGGGTAACAGCCTGCATGGAGCATTAAAAGGGGGGGGGCTGTATGGGGCATTATGTGGGGGGTAACAGCCTGCTTGGAGCATTATAAGGGGGGGGCAGCCTGTATGGGGCATTATGTGGGGGGTAACAGCCTGCATGCAGCATTATATGGGGGCCAGTATCCTGTATGGAGCGTTATAAGGGGACCAGTATCCTGTATGGAGCGTTATATGGGGGCCAGTATCCTGTATGGAGCTTTATAAGCGGACCAGTATCCTGTATGGAGCGTTATATGGGGGCCAGTATTCTGTATGGAGCCTTATATGGGGGCCAGTATTCCGTATGGAGCCTTATATGGAGGCCAGTATTCCGTATGGAGCCTTATATGGAGGCCAGTATTCCGTATGGAGCCTTATATGGGGGCTAGTATTCCGTATGGAGCCTTATATGTTGGCCAGTATTCCGTATGGAGCCTTATATGGGGGCCAGTATTCCGTATGGAGCCTTATATGGGGGCCAGTATTCCGTATGGAGCCTTATATGGGGGCCAGTATTCCGCATGGGGCCTTATATGGGGGCCAGTATTCCGTATGGAGCCTTATATGGGGGCCAGTATTCCGCATGGAGCCTTATATGGGGGCCAGTATTCCGCATGGAGCCTTATATGGGGGCCAGTATTCCGTATGGAGCCTTATATGGGGGCCAGTATTCCGTATGGAGCCTTATATGGGGGCCAGTATTCCGTATGGAGCCTTATATGGGGACCAGTATTCCGTATGGAGCCTTATATGGGGGCCAGTATTCCGTATGGAGCCTTATATGGGGGCCAGTATTCCGTATGGTGCCTTATATGGAGGCCAGTATTCCGTATGGGGCCTTATATGGGGGCCAGTATTCCGTATGGGGCCTTATGTGGGGGCCAGTATTCCGTATGGGGCCTTATATGGGGGCCAGTATTTCGTATGGAGCCTTATATGGGGGTCAGTATTCCACATGGAGCCTTATATGGGGGCCAGTATTCCGTATGGGGCCTTATATGGGGGCCAGTATTCCGTATGGGGCCTTATATGGGGGCCAGTATTCCGTATGAAGCGTTATATGGGGGCCAGTATTCCGTATGGAGCCTTATATGGGGGCCAGTATTCCGTATGGGGCCTTATATGGGGGCCAGTATTCCGTATGGGGCCTTATATGGGGGCCAGTATTCCGTATGAAGCGTTATATGGGGGCCAGTATTCCGTATGGAGCCTTATATGGGGGCCAGTATTCCGTATGAAGCGTTATATGGGGGCCAGTATTCCGTATGGAGCCTTATATGGGGGCCAGTATTCTGTATGGAGCGTTTTATGGGGGCCAGTATTCCGTATGAAGCATTATATGGGGGCCAGTATTCTGTATGGAGCATTTTATGGGGCCAGTATTCCGTGTGGAGCGATTCACCGGTTTCTGAGCTATTGTGGAATTTACAATAGATATCACTCATGTAATGTAAGAAGTGAAATCTTTGCATTGTACTATATATATATTTCTCTGCGGTATCCGTGCATCATGAATCGTGGTATGTGTTAAAGGGGCCCACTGAGACTCTTTCGCCCGGGGCCCAGAAAAACCTGGAGCCGGCCCTGGCTGGGGGTGATGGTGCAGGCGCAGCATAAATCAGAGAGTCCAATGGTGCAGTTCAGGCCTTTTACTCACAGTTGTTATCCAAGTCACTTCCGTCAGCAAGGACTGCCTGAGCCGTGCTGCGTCCACCAGGTGAGGGGCTCGGTCAACCCCCAGGCAATTCAGGAGTATGGCACAGGACCCCCTTCTATCCTTTCTCTGGCCTCTCGTGCCCCACCAGTGACCACGCTCCTGTCCAGCTGCCTCGGGCCTTCTCTGGTAAAACTTGGCGCCAGTTTCCCTGACCCTATGTGGTGCTTTCCTAGCGGGTGTAGCAAGGGGTCGCACCAATAAATGATCACGACCTCCAGTTCTTGGCTGAGGGATGATTTACCTCCAGCAACTTGGGAATCCGGTACCCTTCTGCGGCCTGACCCTTCACCCGATATAACGCAGGCTTGCAACGGTTGCTGTCCGTTCTGCTCTCTTAGGGTCCCTTCTGCCTTCTTGTTTCTGGAGCCTTTCTACTCCTCTGTCTCTCCTCTTTCCTTCCTTCTCCTTCTTCTCTCTTCCCTCAGGCTCCGGAAACTGTGCTAGGCCTGCCCAGGGAGCAGAGCCCACGCAGCAGCTCTGCTCCCTGCCTTCTCCTCTCACAGAACTGGACTGAACACTGACTAAAGATGGCTCCCACCTTTTATCTACTTCTCTGTGTCTGAGCCCAGGTGACCTGCACCCAATGAGCTCCTTCCTATGCTCCAGAAACCGTCCCCTTCTGCTCCTACATCACTGGGTTCTCTCCCCCCTCCCCACTCCAGCCAGGGACATGGTCAGTTGTGCCTGCATAAATGGGAGCACCGTCGAGCTGTCCCCCGGAAATGGGGTGAGTGTGTGTATGCAGCTAACTGAGCCCTGGTCCACACTCCATCCTTACCTGGGAGTGGAATATCACACCTCTGGTTGAGGTGCAATACCCCTGTAGCAACCGAACCCTCGGGGCACTACATTATCATGTCCTATACTGATCTGATTTTGAGGATCAGAATAGGACATACGCAATGGGTTTGTGATATAGAATCGGGCAGCACACCGGCACGTCACACAGATGTGCAAATGCAGCCAAAGAGGGAGGATATTGGCCAAAGGGCCTTGGAAAAGGTGTACTAGGTGAAATGGACACCAGGCCCTTCTATCTTTGGTGGTATATCTTAGGGATCCCAATTTGAACCCTGATTGTGAGGTCCCAGCCTCCTATGTACACCACTGTCCTAATGGGCTACTGTTTCACCTTGTGGAGACTGCCCAACTGGCTTAGAGAAACTTAAAGACCAGGCAATGCTCCTTGGGACAAATTTTATGCAAAAATCGTTCCTCCAACAGAAAGATACTTGCCACCCATTGGAAGTAACTACCCTATTAGTCAATGTCTGACACTTTCAGGAGCAGATGGCAGTGCAATTTAGGAAATATGTTTTGTATGCAGGGAATTTTTTCTGTATGGGGGTCAGTTGGGGTTTTGGGGTTTGTATTGTCTGTATTTTTGTAAAATGTGTCCAGAACTAGAAACACTAGAGCGACAGCTATCTTCCACTTGGAGGGGAGCTAATCTGCACCCCTGTCTTAAGTCAACAATTCTCATCCCCTACATCCTCCATTGTGTCTCTCGTCATCTCTTTTCAACCAATCGACATATCTACTTTACCAAGACACTCTTTTTTTCCATTCCCTAACCCCAGGAAGAGAAGAGCACACAATCTGTCACCTGTGACTCTCACCTGTTTCATTCATTTCTGACATTTTCCTTCCCTCCTTTCTTCTTGTCATTCAATATTGAAAAAATTATAACTTATATTAACAATAAATAAATAAATAATATATATATATATATATATATATATATATATATATATATATACAGTACAGACCAAAAGTTTGGACACTCCTTCTCATTTAAAGATTTTTCTGTAGTTTCATGACTATGAAAATTGTACATTCACACTGAAGGCATCAAAACTATGAATTAACACATGTGGAATTATATATTTAACAAAAAAGTGTGAAACAACTGAAAATATGTCTTATATTCTGGGTTCTTCAAAGTAGCCACCTTTTTTTTTTTTTAAACCAATTATTTTTATTTAGGTTTCAAAAATTTACAGCAAACAGTTATCAATATACATATAACAATTCACATAACGTGTAGTAATACAGTCAAAACCCTCTCCCCCCTCCCCCCTCCCGCCAATACTCCTTATGCCGGGCATACCTGGGAACATTGACAATCATATTACCGCCATCCATGCGGACCATATTTTCCCAAAAGTTCTCTCTCCATGCCTCCGCCTGTAAATGCTTTCCTCTAAATGCATCACCGTACGTGTCTGAGCAATAAATTCCCTCCTAGTGGGGGGTTCCGAATCTGTCCATTTTCGTGCTATTAGTTTGCGTGCCACATATAGCAATCGCGCTATCGCCACTTTGTAATGTTCTGAGACAGGTATTCCATCCACCTCCCCCAAAACACACAGCACCGGGTTTCTGTCAATTGTACATGTATAAGCCCTCTCAATTTTGTTAACAACGACCAACCAATAAGCCACTAGCCGTGGGCATGACCATAGCATGTGTAGCAGTCCGGCCTGGTCCGTGCCACATCTAGGGCAACTGGAATCTCCCCTCAAGCCCGCCTTGTACAGGCGCAGCGGTGTTTTGTATGTCCTATGTATTATGTATAATTGGGAGATCCGTGCCTGCTCGCTTAGAGAGATCTTCGGGACATATTCTAGAATTGCCTCCCATTGTTCTGTTGTGAGGGTACCCACCTCCCTTTCCCATTTACTCTTTGCAATGAAGTGATTTCCCCCCAGATAGGAGTGCAGTAGGTCATGATATAAGCTCGATATGACTCCCCTCGTCCCTCCCTTCATACATACAGAGTCTAGTACAATGTCACCCTGAACCGTCATGGCTCCCAATCCACACTGTGCCCTCCAAGCATGTCGAAGCCTATAGTATTGAAATCCCCATACCAAAGGCAAATCAAATTCTTCTCTCAATTTCTCAAAGGTCTTCAGGTCCGTTCCACTCTGCAGCTGGCACACATATCTCACTCCTTGCGCCTTCCAATTGCCCATTTGACACAGCTTATTAAGTTCCGGCAGATGTTCATTTCCCAACACCGGTGAGTACTTAGTCAGCCCGTCCACCCCCCTGATCTTTTTAATAGTGTCCCATACCTTCTGAGTCAAGCCTAAGGTAGGATATATTGCTCCCAATTTCTTAAAGGTACCATCCTCTAACACCTGGACCAGTGGGCGTCTCCCCGACACATGTACTAGCACCCGGCAAGCTGCCCCTCCACAATCGGGTTCTCTCCATCCCCTGACATGCTGGCCCTGTACTGCCAAGAAATAGACCCAGGGATTGGGTGCGGCCAATCCTCCCTCCTCCTTCCCATTTTGCAGCGTTCCCAATTTAATCCTTGCCTGCCTCTTGCCCCATATCAAGGATCTGAAGATAGAATCAATACCCTGAAACCGTTTTTTTGGTAGCCATATCGGTGAGTTGTGCAAAACGTACATTAGTTGTGGCATAAGGACCATCTTAATCAGGTTAGTTCTACCCGTCACCGTCAAAGCCAATTGGCACCATGCGCCTATTTTCTTTTTAAATTTCTCTAGCAGAGGAACTAAATTCAGATCCGTGAATCGTGTCAATGGAAGCGCCACCCATATCCCAAGGTATTTAAATTGTGAAACCAGCTGGAGCTGCTTCCCCCTCTCATCTATCTCCTCCGCTTTTATTGGTCTATCTACAGCCATGACATAAGACTTGTGCCAGTTTATCTCCAGTCCCGAAATGCTCCCAAAGTGTTTAATTACATCCATCGTGCACCCCAATGCCTCTCCTGCATTTTCCAGAAATAACAGGATGTCATCGGCATACAGTGATATTTTTTCTTCCAGCCTCCCAAATTTAAATCCGACCACTCCTCTCTCAGCTCTTATTTTGGCCGCCAGGGGCTCCACTGCCACCGCAAACAATAGCGGGGACAGCGGGCACCCCTGCCTTGTGCCCCTATGTAAGTCAAACATCCCGGACCGTTCACCATTCACCTTAACTACCGCCCTTGGGGATGAGTACAATAACTTCACCCAGGCCATGAATGCGGGGCCAAATCCCATTATTTCCATGATTTTCCATAAATATTTCCATTCCACGCTATCAAATGCTTTTCTAGCTTCCAATGACATCACTATTCTCCCGCCACCATTATCAGCAGGCAGCTGCATATTAAGAAATAATCTTCTCAAGTTAACAGCCGTGGAGCGGTTGGGCATAAAGCCCGACTGGTCCTCGTGAATAACAGTATGCGCAACCCCGGTGAGCCGGGTGGCCAGGATCTTAGCGAGTATTTTGACATCCGTTGTCAACAACGATATGGGCCTATACGACTCCGCATCCATGGGGTCTTTCCCCTCCTTTGGCAGAACCACTATCACCGCTTCCTCCATTGATCTCGGTAACGCCCCCTTCACCAAAGCCTCATCAAACACAGATTTCAATTTTGGAGCTAGCAGTTCCACCAGCTCCCTGTACACCTCCCCAGGTAGACCATCAGCACCCGGTGATTTGTTATTGGGCATAGACAGAATTGCACATTCCACCTCCTCCACACTCACAGGTTCATCCAACCTCATCCTATCTTCCTCAGACAATTTAGACAGTGAGATGCCTTCCAAAAATTCCTCTACAGCCCCCTCCGTGTCCCGTACTCTTGAATTGTACAGTGCCATGTAATATTCCTTGAAGACCTCCAATATGTCCTTTGTGTCTATCAGAGTCGTCCCCGTTTGGTCTCTCAACCTGTACACCCTGAAAGACTCCCTCTGTGCCGCAGATATCACCGCCAACAAGTGACCCACTCTCTCTCCTTCCTCAAAGAATTGGGCTTGCTGAAATGCCCTTTTCCTCTCAGCTTGCATCATGTGCAGTTTATTAACTGCCTCCTGTGCCAATTTTAGTCTATTGTGAGCTACACTCGTTGGCGCCAAAATCATGTCTGCCTCTGCCCTTGTCAAGTCATCCTTTATTTGTTGATCTGCCAATTTAGTTTTGGTCTTACACCGTGAGATCTCACTTATAAAGAGTCCCCTCGTAAATGCCTTCATAGCCTCCCACACCACTGTGGCCTCAGCACTCCCTTCATTCACTTGGAAGAAGTGCTCTAGTTCTTTGGTTATGCCACCCATATCCACCACTTTAAGCCACGTCGGGTGAAGACGCCAACCTCCCCTCTGACCCTGAGCTGATCCCACTAGAAGCGTGACAACCATAGGACTATGATCCGATAGAGTCCTCTGTAGGTATTCCACCTCCCCAACCATCCCATCCATAGCAGTATCCCCAAAAGCCAGGTCTATCCTTGACAGTGTTCCGTGTGTAGCCGAATGACACGAGAAGGTCCTCTTACCCTCATTTCGTACTCTCCACAGATCCACCAGCCCCAGCTCCCCCACGTAGGTGCCAAATGCAGTCATTCCGTCCCGTCCAGCTTCCATACCTGCCGGACGTACTTTATCCCAGTAATCATTCATGGTGTTGTTAACATCTCCCATAATCAACATCGGAGCCTCCCCCCATCTGGCCGTCAAGTCCATTACTGCTTGAAGTTCCTTTTTAGAATAAGGTGGAGGGATATATAAAGCCATTAAAATCATTTTGTGTCCATACAATCTGCACGCAATCCATACATACTGCCCTTCACTGTCTACTTGCACTGCCAGCTCTTCATAATGTGCGTTTTTGTGTATTAGGACTGACACCCCCCTGGAGTACGAGGAATAAGTGGAATGATATGTCTTTAACATCCACCCTCTCGATAGCCAGTGCCTAGTATCTCTAGTGAGATGGGTCTCCTGTAAGCACGCAATCATAGGATCACAAGATCTGATGTGATTCAGAACTGCTGCCCTCTTAATCCTGTCAGATATACCACGTACATTCCAACTTAAAATCCGAACCGTACGGTTACTCATTGTGCATTAGAAAAAACAATCCACCATCATCAAGTAACATCTTTCCATTTTGTTCCCAAGCATACCAGATCAAATAGCATAAGCAACCCCATTTTCCCGCAAATCCAACCCATCCAACTCCCCCCCTCCCTCCTGGTTATAAAAAGTCCATAACCTTTGAGTCCTTACAGTAGCTGCAAGAAACTGAAACATAGAATTACCAAACATGCATGTAACTTTGCAAACATTTCAACATTTGATAACAGGGTTATTTACAATTTTAGTACACTCTATATTCTCCAGCGAGCGGGTATCTGCCCCTTTGTGCTCCTGGTTGACCTCCTTAACCCACTGTCTGGTGGTGGACTGACTTGACTTTCCCCACTAGCGTTAGGGGTGCAGCTACCAGCTGGGTGTCCAGGTAGGGCAGGCAGCTGTCTGCGGGTCCTTTGGCTTACCGCAGGCATGGCAGGCTCACTGTCAGCAGAGGGTTGACTCTCCTGGGCTGCTGGTACAGGCTCTTCTGCCTCTGGAACCGCTTGCTACTCTTCACCTTCCGGCTCTGGTGTTGGTTGTTGCTGTGCCGGTTGCAGGAAATGCAGGACGGGTACCACTATGGCATCATTTATGCGAGTCCAGGACTGAGGGAACTCTCCGAGAACAGTGCTGATCATTTCTTCCTTGTCCTCTGCGGGTTCAAGGTCACTCTGATCTTCTTCTGCACTATGGAGTTGCTCGGGGCACCTCTTGAGGTGGTCTCTGGAGACGGTACTAGTGGTTTCTCCTCCGTCCTTGGTGATCACGCACACCTTCGGGTTGTCGTGATCAGACTGCAGTACTGTGTAGGGTTCCCTTTCCCACTGGTCGTCCAACTTATGTAGCCTTCTCTTCTGCTTCAGGACCTGCTCACCAGGTTCCAGGGGACCAGCAGGGGCGTGTTGGTTGAAGAGTTTTTCTTGCCTCTCTCTCACCTGGGCCAGGCTCTTCTCCACACTCTCCTGTACCTTCTTGTACTGCAGTTGCCTTTCCGTATCCCAGTCCGCATCCGGGGAGGTGTCCTCAGGCGTTAGGACTCCCATCTCCAGGTCTACGGGCAGCTTACCCGGTCTGGCTCGCATCCGGTTTGTTGGTTTGTGGATGGTAAGGTGTTGTCCGAATCTTCTTACAGCCATAGAGGTTGCAGAACTCTTGGAAGATTTCAGCCTCGAACGCTGGGCCCTGGTCTGCCAGGACCTGTTCCGGATACCCGTGTGGACGACAGAAGTATTGCTGGAAGGCTCTGGCCGCTGTTTGGGCTGTCAAGTCCTTTACCGGGACCACCACTAAAAAACGGGAATAGTGGTCCACGATTGTCAGGGCATAGATGTATCCTGATCAGCTGGGAGCCAATTTGACATGGTCCAGAGCTACCAGCTCAAGAGGCTGCGTGGTGACGATGGGCCTCAAGGGTGTCTTCTGGCTGGCACGGTCCTTCCTCCTTAGGTGACAAGGGCCACAGTCTCTGCACTATTTTTCTACAGTTCCTCACATGCCGACCCAAAAGAACCTCCCTCTTAGCAGGAACTCCAGTTTCTTCCAACCGAAGTGTCCCGCTCTGTCATGGTAAGCCCCCAGGACCATAGCTGCATCCCGCCTTGGGACCACGACTTGCCAGGTCAGCTCGTGCGTCCGGTGGTTAACAATCCTTCTGCACAACTTGCCTTCGTAGAGGAACAGCTTGCTCTTCTCCTTCCATAGCTGCTTGGCTTCCTCTGCGGCATCTGGATCTAAGCGGGCGTCTTCCCGGGTCAGCAGATCTTTCACCAGGCGGACTGCAGGGTCACTATCTTGGGTCTCGGCCCAGCTGTGGTGAGGTAGGGGATTGATCATCACAGTTGTTAGATCCTCCTCCTTCACGCGGTGAGAGTGTTGAGCGGCTCCATACCGGTGAAACGCGGGGAGTTCTACCTCCTCCAGCTCTTCTGGGTCTTCGTCACCTTCAGGTAAGTGAGGCATTCTTGATAGGGGGTCCGCGTTGGCATTGGTTTTGCCTGCCCGGTACTTGATCACGAAGTCATAGTTGGAGAGACGGGCCATCCACCGCTGTTCCAGGGCACCCAGTCTTGCATTGTCAAGGTGTGTCAACGGGTTGTTGTCCGTGTACACGGTGAACTTCGCGGAGGCCAGGTAATGCTTGAAGCGTTCCGTCACGGCCCACACCACTGCCAAGAATTCTAGCTTGAAGGAGCTGTAATTCTCCGGGTTCCTCTCGGTGGGCCTCAGCTTCCGGCTGGCGTATGCGATCACCCGTTCTCTGCCCTGTTGGTTTTGGGACAGCACGGCTCCCAGTCCCACATTACTGGCGTCTGTGTGGAGAATGAAAGGCTGGCCATAATCAGGGTAGGCCAGGATCTCATCCCCCGTGAGGGCCATCTTTAGCTGGCGGAAGGACTCCTCTTCCGGTCTATCCCACTTGAAGGGTGGCTTTTGACTTCTGGACTTAGACTGTCTGATCAGGAGGTCCTGCATAGGAGCTGCCATCTTGGTGAACCCGGGGATGAACCTTCGGTAGTAGCTGTAGCGTCGGCGTCCCTGCCGTTCCCCTCACCTCTCCGCTCCGTGCCCGGCGGCTTCCTCCCGCTCTGCTGGCAGCGCGCGCTGCTTCCCGGCCTCTGTGCTTAGGGCGCGCGCTTCCCCTCTCTTAAAGGGGCCGCGCGCGCCGTCCTAAGGAGTCCCCGGCCAATGGCTGGAGGACCTCACCATATATAAGGCACCTCCTCCAAAATGGAGGTGCCCGAGCAATGTTGTTGTAAAGCCTTTCAACTCTGCTTCAGCCCTCAGGTCCCGTTACCAGTTACCTGCCAGTTACCTGCCAGTCATCTGCCAGTCACCTGCCAGATTCCTGCCTGTTACTTATCGATCTGCGGTCCGACAGTCTGCCTACCAGCCCTGCCAGTCTGTCTATGGATCAGTCTGCCTGCTCACCTGGGAGCGCTCACCTACTACCTGCCGTCACGTGCCGTGACCACCTGCCTGTCCAGAGACTCTTGCCCGCTCACCTGGGAGCGTCCACCTGCTACCTGCCTGCTAGCCTACCTGGAGGCTCTGCCGTCACTTGCCGTGACCACCCGCCTGTCAAGAGACTGTCCCCGTCACTTGCCGTGACCTCCTGCCCTTCTACCCAGAGACTGTCCCCGTCACTAGCCGTGACTACCTGCCCGCCTTCCCTGGGAGCCACCCGCTTCCTTACAAGGACTGCCCCCTTGTATAGTTGCTCAGAGGTTCCACCTCCCAGACCCGTTACAGTTTGCTCGGGCCATGGAACCTGGTGGCACCCAAACTCCCTCGCTCTCGGACCTATGCCATGAACTGTCCCGTCAGAGGTCCCAACAGGAGTCCATCCTGAGCCACCTGCGGAACCTCAACTCTCGCCTGGACACTCTGACTGCTCCACCAGCAACCACCGCTAGTGTCTTGATTCGCAACCCCGCAGCGCCGCTGCCCACCAATACCATGGCATCCTGCCCCGGTCCCCGGCTTTCTGCACCTCCTCGCTTCGGGGCTTCATAAACCAGTGCACCCTGCACTTTGAACTCCTGGCCCACCAGTTTATCTCCGACCGAGCCAAAGTGGCATTCATCATGTCCCATCTCACTGGGGAGGCACTGGCATGGCTTAACCCTCTGTGGGAGAGAGGGGATCCCCTGGTATCCGACCTGTCGTCTTTCCTCGCTGCTTTCCGAAGGGTCTTCGATGAACCGGGACGAAAGACCTCATCTGCCTCCTCTTTGCTACGTCTCCGCCAAGGGAGTCTCACCGTGGGCCAATATGCCTTACGATTCCGCACCCTCGCTTCTTAGCTTGCCTGGGATAATGAGGCCCTGGTGTCCGTCTTCTGGGAGGGCCTTTCCGGTCGGATTAAAGATGAGCTCGCCGGTCGGGACATTCCTACCACCCTGGATGACCTGGTGTCTCTGGCTACCTGGATTGACATCCGGTTTCTAGAACGTACCAAAGAGACCACCCGTGAGAGAAGGTTTCCCCGCCTAGCTCCTACTTTCCAGAAACCTGTCTCCTCTTCTGTCACTCCCCGGGCGCACTCACCCGAGTCCATGCAGATCGACCAGACCAAGTTGGTCAAATCTCGCCAAGAGTCACGCCGAGCCGAGGGGAGCTGCTTCTATTGTGGCAGTAAGGAGCACCTGATTCGTTCCTGCCCGGAGAGGCCGGGAAACTCCAGTGTCTAGGACCGCTCGGAGAGGTCGCCCTAGACAAAAATAAGTCCTCTCCAACCCTAACTTTGTCTGTATCTATCTTCTGGGGAGAGAACCGTTACTTTGAACTCGCCCACCTGGACTCTGGATCCGCTGGAAACCTCATCTCTCAGTCCCTGGTTGAGAAATACCGTATTCCCACCAAGTCTCTGGCTGAACCTTTGTCAGTCGCCTCCGTGGATGGAAGACTCCTTCCGGTGAACATCCTGCTCGTCACGGAACCCATAACCCTGCAGGTGGGAATGCTGCACTCTGAGGTAATCTCCTTCCATGTGTTGTCCGGACTCTCCCACTCCCTATTGCTAGGTCTACCTTGGCTCCAGACACATGAACCCGTGTTGAACTGGTGGGGGCCGGCCTGCCATAAGACCTGCCTGGTTCCGGTTCGTCCGGTTTGTCCTCCACCTATCCCAGCTAATTTACCCGGTCTTCCGGCTCCTTACTGGCCCTATGCTGACGTCTTCGGTAAGAAGGAAGCAGAGACATTGCCACCTCATAGGCGATATGATTGCCCGATCGACCTGGTACCCGGCGCCACTCCACCCCGTGGGCGTATTTATCCGTTGTCTGTGGCAGAAACCCGGGCCATGTCTGAGTACATAGAGGAGAATCTGGCCAGGGGATTCATCCGGAAGTCTACTTCCCCGGCTGGAGCCGGATTCTTCTTTGTCAAAAAAAAAGATGGCTCGCTTCGCCCCTGTATTGACTATAGAGGACTCAATCAGATCATGGTTAAAAATAAATACCTCCTCCCGCTCATCTCTGAGTTATTTGATCGCCTTAAAGGCGCCAGGATCTTTTCCAAGCTGGATCTACGTGGAGCATATAACCTGGTGCGCATCCGTCAGGGAGACGAGTGGAAAACAGCATTTAATACCCGGGACGGACACTATGAGTACCGTGTGATGCCCTTCGGTCTCTGCAATGCTCCCGCCGTCTTCCAAGAACTGGTCAACAACATCTTCCGTGACCTTCTTTACTCCTGCGTGGTGGTATACCTGGACGACATCTTGGTCTTCTCTCCGGATCTTCCCACACACCGGAGGGATGTTCGTCAGGTCCTGCTTAGGCTCAGGCAGAACCACCTCTATGCTAAATACGAGAAGTGCCTTTTTGAGCAGACCTCTCTTCCTTTCCTGGGCTATGTTATCTCCCAGACAGGCTTGCGAATGGATCCCGAGAATCTCTCTGCTGTCCTAAAGTGGCCCCGCCCGGAGGGCTTGAAGGCGATACAGCGATTCCTGGGCTTCGCTAATTACTATCGTCTCTTCATTCCTCACTTCTCGTCATGGACTGCGCCCATATCTGCGCTCACCCGTAAGGGAGCAAATCCCAAGGTATGGTCATCCGAAGCTGAGGAGGCCTTCCTTTTCCTAAAGCAAGCCTTCTCCTCTGCCCCTGTGCTGCACTGTCCGGACTGCAACAAACAGTTCTACCTGGAGGTTGATGCCTCCTCCTCTGGAGCCGGAGCGGTGCTCACCCAAAAGTCTTCCTCCGGGAGAATGGTAACCTGCGTCTTTTTCTCTAAAATCTTTTCCTCCTCTGAGCGCAATTACTCCATAGGAGACCAAGAACTGCTAGCCGTTAAATTGGCGCTGGAGGAGTGGCGTTACCTGCTTGAAGGGGCTCTATACCCGGTGATCATCTACACGGATCACAAGAACCTGGCATATCTCCAAAATGCCCAGAGACTTAATCCACGTCAGGCCCGGTGGTCTTTGTTTTTTGCCCGCTTCGATTTCATCCTTCATTTCCGCCCGGCGGACAAAAATGTCAAAGCTGATGCCTTGTCCCGATCCTTCCTGTCCTCCGACCAAGAGGAGGTGACTATGCACATTATCGACCCCTCCAAGGTGATGAATGTGGCCCCCTTGGATTTGACTCGTCTTCCACCCGGCAAGACGTTCGTGGCGCCTCCAGACCGTGAGAGGGTTCTTCGCTGGGGTCATTCTTCTAAACTAGCTGGCAATGCCGGCCAAAAATAGACCTTCCTACTCATTTCCCGGCATTACTGGTGGTCTGCCCTGCGTAAGGATGTGGTAGACTTCGTCTCTGCCTGTTCATCTTGTGGCCGCAACAAAGTTCCCAGACACTTACCAGCTGGTCATCTCCTGCCGCTTCCCATACCTGTTGCCCCGTGGCAACACATCGCTATGGACTTCATTACCGATCATCCTGTCTCTGCCGAGTGTACTGTCATTTGGGTGGTCGCGGACCGCTTCTCTAAAATGGCCCACTTCATTCCCCTGCCTGGTCTTCCGTCTGCACCTGAGCTGGCTAAGGACTTTATCCGCCATATCTTCCGTCTCCATGGCCTACCCCTCCACATCGTGTCGGATCGAGGGGTTCAGTTTACCTCTCGCTTCTGGAGAGCCACATGTAAACTGCTGGACGTCACCCTGGACTTCTCCTCCGCTTACCACCCTCAGTCCAATGGTCAAGTGGAGCGGATCAATCAGATCCTTACCAGCTATCTCCGGCACTTTGTTAATGCCCACCATTCTGATTGGGTGGACCTCCTTCCTTGGGCCGAGTTCTCTTATAATAACCACGAGAGCGAATCCTCTTCCAAGTCCCCGTTCTTTATTGTCTATGGCCAGCACCCCCGGATTCCGTTTCCCGTCTCCGCCTCTGTGGACAACCCTGCCGCACAGTCTCTTGTCTGCGAGTTTTCTACCATTTGGGAGAGTACTAGGTCTGCACTTCTTCAGTCCTCCGAGCGGATGAAGCGATATGCTGATAAGAGACGTCTGGATCCGCCTCAATTCCGTCCGGGAGACAAGGTTTGGCTCTCTTCCAAACATGTACGGCTCAAGATACCCTCCTACAAGTTAGGTCCTCGCTTCATCGGTCCTTTCGAAATCCTTAGGCAAATTAATCCAGTGGCCTACAAATTAAAACTCCCGGCCACCTTACGGATTCCCAACTCCTTCCACATATCTCTCCTCAAACCCGTTGTCTTTAACTCTTTTTCCAACAATCCAGGTACTCCTCCTGCTCCGGTTTCCACTGAAGACGTCTTTGAGGTAGAGAGTATTCTGGCCACTAAGAGGGTAAGAGGAAAGACTTTTTTTTGGTAGATTGGAAGGGGTTTGGTCCTGAGGAGAGAACATGGGAGCCACGGGAGAACATCCATGCCCCTCTCATCCTTGCTAAATTTCTCTCTGGCCTAAAAAAGGGGGGGCCTAAAGGGGGGGGTACTGTAGCGTTGGCGTCCCTGCCTCCTGCTAGGCAGGGACGCCGTTCCCCTCACCTCTCCGCTCCGTGCCCGGCGGCTTCCTCCCGCTCTGCTGGCAGCGCGCGCTGCTTCCCGGCCTCTGTGCTTAGGGCGCGCGCGCGCTCCCCCTCTCTTAAAGGGGCCGCACGCGCCATCCTAAGGAGTCCCCGGCCAATGGCCGGAGGACCTCACCATATATAAGGCACCTCCTCCAAAATGGAGGTGCCCGAGCAATGTTGTTGTAAAGCCTTTCAACTCTGCTTCAGCCCTCAGGTCCCGTTACCAGTTACCTGCCAGTTACCTGCCAGTCATCTGCCAGTCACCTGCCAGATTCCTGCCTGTTACTTATCTATCTGCGGTCCGACAGTCTGCCTACCAGCCCTGCCAGTCTGTCTATGGATCAGGCTTGCCGCTCACCTGGGAGCGCTCACCTACTACCTGTCTGCTAGCCTACCTGGAGGCTCCGCCGTCACGTTCTGTGACCACCTGCCTGTCCAGAGACTCTTGCCCGCTCACCTGGGAGCGCTCACCTGCTACCTGCCTGTTCGTCTACCTGGAGGCTCCGCCGTCACATGCTGTGACCACCTGCCCGTCCAGAGACTCTTGCCCGCTCACCTGGGAGCGCTCACCTGCTACCTGCCTGCTAGCCTACCTTGAGGCTCTGCCGTCACGTGCCGTGACCACCTGCCTGTCCAGAGACTCTTGCCCGCTCTCCTGGGAGCGTCCACCTTCTACCTGCCTGCTAGCCTACCTGGAGGCTCTGCTGTCACTTGCCGTGACCACCCGCCTGTCAAGAGACTGTCCCCGTCACTTGCCGTGACATCCTGCCCTTCTACCCAGAGACTGTCCCCGTCACTAGCTGTGACTACCTGCCCACCTTCCCTGGGAGCCACCCGCTTCCTTACAAGGACTGCCCCCTTGTATAGTTGCTCAGAGGTTCCACCTCCCAGACCCGTTACAGTAGCCTACCAACCCGAGAAACTGTCTCATCTCTTTGATGTTCGAGGGGCTTGGCCAGCTCTTGATTGCCGTGACCTTGTCAGGGTCGGGGGCCACTCCTTCCGCGCTTACCACGTGCCCTAGGTACTGGACCTTTGGTTTCAGCAGGTGACACTTCGATGGTTTCACCTTCAGGCCATAGCCTGCCAGGGCTTCGAACACCTTGGCCAGGTGCTTTAGTTGGTCCTCGTAGGTCTTCGAATAGACGATCACGTCGTCCAGGTAAAGTAGGACCGTCTCGAAGTTTCGGTGCCCTAGACAGCATTCCATCAGCCGCTGGAAGGTCCCTGGTGCGTTGTAGAGCCCGAAAGGCATACAGTTGAATTCGTTCAGTCCCATCGGGGTGGTGAAGGCGGTCTTCTCCTTGTCAGCCTCTGCCACAGGAACCTGCCAGTACCCGCTAGTAAGGTCCAAAGTAGAAAAGAAGTTAGCAGATTTTAGTGCGGCTAAAGACTCCTCTATTCTAGGCAGCGGATATGGGTCTTTGTGGGTGATACGGTTGATTTGTCTATAGTCCACGCACATTCTCATGGTGCCGTCTTTCTTTTTCACCAGAACCAAGGGGGCTGCCCAGGGGCTACAGCTATCTCTAATGACCCCAGCTTCCTTCATTTCTCTTAGCATGCCCTTTGCGTTCTGATAATGTGCAGGGGGTACAGGTCGGTGTCTTTCTTTTATCGGTGGGTAGCTCCCTGTGGGGATGTGGTGTTCTATCCCTTTTACACTGCCGAAGTCTAGCGGGTGCTTACTAAAGACTCTCTCGTACTCCTGTACCACCTGGTAGACTCCTTGTTTTTGGTGCAGGGGAGTGGAGTCAGCACCCACGTGGAGTTTCTGGCACCAGTCCTCCTTTTGTTTCTGGGAGCCATTACCCTCCGCCTGAGGAGATGGAGGCAAGGGTTCCACGGCCCTGATAGCTTTGTGTTCGACAACAGTTTGGCGAGTGTAGCGTACCTGGGTAAGTGTACTTCCCTCTCCCCAATGTTGAGGACGCGGACGGGCACCCTCCCATGACGGACATCAACCGCCCCCCGGGCTGTCAAAATGGTGAGCCTGCTGTCTGAGTACACGGGTTCTACCATGGCTTGGTAGTCTCTACCTCTCAACCTGATTGCAGTCCGACATCAGATCATCATTTCACTTTTGGGAGGCATGGAAATGGGGAATGGGTCACTCAGTCTTACGCTACCGATCTCACCACCAGACAGTTCTACCTGCTGCCGTCTCAACAGGGCTTTTATCTCCTTGTTGAGGACTCTCTGTTGGCTGGAACTAGCATTCACCGCCACCTGTTGTAGAATTACAATTACCTCTGAAAGACAATTTTCAATTACGTTAGTACCCACAGTTATTTTAGGGTGACTTTCATGACGGTCAATGTCCACAACAATCACTCCCTGTGGCGGTAGTTCAACTTTACCAATTTTAATGGTCATCTCCTTGAACCCCATCTGCGGCACGGGTAAGCCATTACTGGCAATGATGCTCAAGTTACTGTCTGGATACCGTGTGATATCAGCATCAGTCCAATACTGCTTAAAAAGTACATAAGGGATAGTGGTTACTTGCGACCCAGTATCCAGCAAGGCGCTCATGGGGATACCGTCCAGCACCACGGGTAAAACCGGGCGCCCCCCAACGTACTTATCACGCCAATTATAAGGGCCTGGTGATCTTATGCCTGGGGGTTGGCCCTCTGCCCCAGGTTGGACCCGTTTAAATTACAGTACCTGGAAATGTGTCCGGGCTGGTTGCATCGACGGCAAATGGGCTGTCCATCCTCTGCATAGCGGTCTGTGGGCCTCCCTCGGAACGACGGGATCCTCCTCTGTCGACGCCACGGGACATCCTCCGGACTTGAAGCCAGCTCGATGGGTCTTGACGGGTCCACTTGCAAAGCCTGGACGGTCCTGGTCAATGCCGCGACGCTCCTGGTCAGCTCCTGGACTTGGTGGTGCAGGTCTTTCGACGGGGCTTGGTTCAGGGCCTGTGCATCAGCCCCCACGGGGTCCATAGAGGAGGGCGCCGCCTCCTGGTGGTAGGTGAGAGCAGGGCGCCGGGGGTTTATAGTGCCACTGGTTGCAGATTCACGGAGCACCCTTATGGCCCTGTCCTTAAATTGGGCAAAGGTCAGGTCGGGGTTCTGAAAGAACATGAGGCGCAGCTGGGCTCTGTGGGCGCTGGACAGCAGACCTTCTATGAATTGTTCTGTTAGCAGTTTATCCGTTTCCAGCACACTGCCAGGGTCAGTTTGTTGGATAGCCCTCAAGGCTTCCTGCAAATTTAGGGCATAGTCTCTGATGCTGTCCTGTGCCCGCTGCTTACATCCATAGAACCTCATTTTAATTTCAGCGGAGGTACGCGTGTCAAAGGTACCCCGCAGCCGGGCCAGAATACCCTTCACGGTTCTTTTCTCCTCAGTGGGCCATGATTTTACCTCCCTCTGGGCTGCGCCAGTTAACTGCCCTGTTAATATGCTGACCTTCTGTTCCTCTGTCAGGGGGTAGACTTGGAACAAACTGTACAGCCTTTCCTTAAAGTCAGTAAGGGCATGGGGCTCCCCTGAGTACTTGGGCAGCCAGGCCGCTCCAGGGATGTAGGGCAGGGAAAAGGGCATCACCGCTGCTGCAGCCGCGTTGGTGGTAGTGGGCGCCTCCGTGTCCGACATCTTCCTCCCCCCTAGTTAAACGTGGCCTACCTTCCGACGATCCTCTTCTGTAGGCCGCGGCTCCGCTGCTGCTGCTCTGGACGAGGACCTTGCGTCGCGTCCTGATGACGTCAGCGTCGCTCTCTCTCCCTTCCAGGACCTTGCGCAGCGTCGGTGCGTGGGGCGGAGCTTCGGGTCTCACGCGGTTTGGACGTCCACACCCCTCTTCTTCCCGCGCGGCGTCCTGAAGATGGCGTCCGATGGCGGGAAAACGGCTGAAGATGGCGGGAACCGATGGAAGATGGCGGGAGACGGCTCCGGATGGCGGGAAACCTCTCTTCAGGTAAGTGCAAAGTCTTTTCTAGGCACGCAATACCCGTTTGTGGCGGGTTGGTTACAATCCTGCCGACTACGCCAAAGCTGACTCGCCCCCTGGGCCATGGGGCACTCGGATCCGGGCAATAGGGGAACGATGGGGGTAGTAGTGGCTGCCCGGTCCGTGGCTCAGGGTGGTCAGGCCAGTGGTAGTCTGCTACGTGCTGTTAACAATGTCTGACTACGCCACCCGTGGATTTGCGGTCATTAGGAACCGCCGCTGCAAGGCAGACCGCTGGGGCTGATGATGTATGCAGCTGGGATGGTGTGACTCCCCACGGGAAGAGTGCGGCCCCAGGGCAGTGTAGTGGATGGTGGGAGTGATGGTAGTGAGAGTCCCAGTGCTGATAGTGCTGGAGGAGCAAGGAGCACGCAGACAACAGGTTGCAGTCCAGGGTCTTTACTAGAACAGGTAAACTGACCCACAAACAGTCCCGGCTAGGAGGGGACCTGGATGTCTGAGAGCAATGGGGAAATTGGCCCTGGTCAGGGTGAGGGTGTAGGCCTACCGTGCTTTCTGCACTCCTTCTGGCTATCTCCTCCTTATAGGGTAACAGCCCACGTTTCCGAGCTCTCCGTGTATTCTCGCCTGTATGACCTGCGACGTGGGTTCCTTTCTGCTCCCAGCCTTGCACGGCTTTGCTGGTCCCTTCTGTTGTGGCAGGGCCTCCAGGCTTCTTAGGCCAAGGAATATACAGTCCCTTGTGGACTGGTTATCTGCTGGGGGATGTGGAATCCTTCCAGCCTCAGACACCAAAGTCTGGTAAATTAAGTCCGTTATCTGCCAAGACAGGCTCTCTTCGCCTCTTGTCTCTGGCTTGTGGCTCTCCTCCTGCCACACTTCCTCTTAGGTGCAATACAGCTTTCTGTCCCTGCTCTGCTCCGGGACACGTCTCAGTGCTGAGACAGGTCATCCAGTTCTCCCTAACCCTGCCCCCAGTACCAGCTTTTATAGGGGCAGCCAGCTCCCCCTACTGGCCTGAGACAGGAGGCATTGCATGCTAATGTTCCCCTGACTAGAGAACCTCCCCCTTGCTCTCAGACACAGCTTTATTACACTTGTGGCATCCAGGCCAGGGTGACACAAGTGCATTTACTGAACATACATTTCAGTAGGACAACATTTCGGATTTTAAAATCATTTTTCAAGCTGTTGTTATAAAGTATTCTAATTTACTGAGATAATGGCTTTTGTGTTTTCATTGGCTGTAAGCCATAATCATCAACATTAACAGAAATAAACACTTGAAATAGATCACTCTGTTTGTAATGACTCTATATAATATAGGAGTTTCACTTTTTGTATTGAAGAACTAAAGTAAATTAACTTTTTGATGATATTCTAATTTAGTGAGATGCACCTGTATATTACAAAATTCCCTATATTATCTTGTAATATTGTATTCAAAGTTTGTTAAAACAAAAGTGATCATTTTTAAATTGTACCATTCCGCTATTATAAGGAAGAGCTTAGCGTTCTCCATTCACTGGTAAGGAAGTTTCAAATTTGTTAAAATTTCTATAAAAGTGAATGAGGAGAGCAGTGCATTCGTGGCCATTGTTCTGTTCACAGAGGTTGAAAGACATTTCTGTTGCAAGTAATTTAAGATAGAAAATCTGCTGTTTATCTGACTTATGTGAACATACACTTAAAGCGGACCTGTCACTTGCTCCAAAAATTGAGTTAAATACCTTGTAGAAATCCCTCAGCTCCATTTTGCATTGCATCACTTCTTTGCAGAGATTTTCACATATATTACTTTTGCAGTGCATTATGTGAAATCTCTGCTTGCGGTGCAACTAGGCATTTCTTCAGAGCCTTTGTCGGGGGCTTGAGCTTTCGAACCTCCCCCCAGACACTGCCAATCACAGCTTGGCAGCACCTGGGACTGGTAGACCATAAATTCAACCTGCATCCATTTTGAGGACAGGGCCCCCTCACACACTAATGTCAATGGTGAGTTAGACAGAATTCTGGCCATCTCTCCACTAACAGTGAAACAGATGAATGTCTTATTTGTAGGACCCATGCTGTGATTGGCAGCATCTGGAAGGGTGCTCTCAAAGCGCACGCCCCTGAGGAAGGCTCTGCAGAGACGACCAGTTGCATTACAATCAGAGATTTCACATACTGAGCTCCAAAATCAACAAATGTGAATATTTCTGCAAAGGAGTGACGCAGCTCAAATCGGAAAAAAGTGGCAGAATCACGCAAGCTCAAGGATTTTCAGAAGTTATTTAGCCAAATTCTTTTGTACAAATGACAGGTTCTCTTTAAAGGGGTTTAAAAGTTTAAAAAAATTTTGTTCAAGAAAACAAACTGTTCTTTGTTCACTCTCCCTGGATTCAGCGTGGAGTTGTTGCCACTGTGCCCAGTGTCTGTCATTGTCTGCTGCACGGACATCACGTCAATACCGCTGCAGCTAATCTGCTGTCTCAGGGGCGCTGACTGACTTGTGACAGACAATAATAGACACCAAATGTAGTGGCGAAGACTTAGCACTGGACCCAGGGAGGGTGAGTAAAGCACAGTTTGTTTGTTTGTTTTTTCAAATCGATCTGCGCCTGTGAACAGGGGTTTTGGGAAAACTAATTTAAACTGTATTTTCTCTAGTTCAGAGATGACATATAAAATGGCAATAATATTACAGTAGTACTGTATTTTAAAAAAATAATAATAACATAAAATACTAATATTTGGCTCCTACTATGCATGAATGCAAATATTTTTTTTAAACTTCTAAAAATGTACCAAAATAATTAACATGAACTATTTGTCATTCTTTCCCACACCATAGTTTCAGATAGTAACTTATCAAATATTGTAATCTTTTTCTTCTTTATCAATTAAATAGAGAAACATTTTGGCAGCTAAGAACGGTTAACGGAGATGCTTAAAACCAACAATTAACTAACGTAGATAGCATTTCTGCTGTTCGCCAAGTGCAATTTCATTACATTCTCTAGAAACATTGATTTGCTGTTATTCACTGCCATCAATTTCTCTTTTTTTCCAGTCGTAGCTTTTTCAAAGCTTTGAATACAAGAGAGAATTAATACTTTCCCGGGGCACAAAAATATACTTTTGTAAGAATAAGTATAGAACAATTTACAAAATGTTCCTTTTTTATAATGGGCTGACGACTATTAAGCAGGGAAGCGTAGAATGATGACAGCTCCTTTTTTAAAGGTATATCCCTGTTTTTTTCTTTTGGGCTAACATGACTTAAAAAGAAAAAAAAAAACTTGATTAATTGGGGCATAGTATAGGAAAAGACTTGGAGACCGATTCATTATTTGTGTATTTTTTTTCAATGTCACTTTTGTTTTTTTTTGTCTTATGTATTCGCTGATGTTTTTGGCTACAAGTTCTTCAAAGCGGCATAAGTGATTCATAAATTTTCCGCAGATTAAAAAATGCTCTTTATAATTGCATTTAAGCTCTTTTGTGACTTTTTTTTGCACAAAAAAGTTTCACGTTATCCTAAAATGTCACAAAATTTGCTCGAAAAAATTCGTTCATATGTAAAATCACTCTAAAGAATTGGTGAAGTAAATTTGGGCAAAAAATTAAATTTTTTTAAAAAAAGTTGCAATTGATGAATCGGACAAAAACATTTTGAAATCCCAAACCCATTGATTGGCCGCTGGGATTGTGTAACATAATGTCATGCAAGCCCCAGGAGAGCCAGTGCCGACACCACTAGAATGTCACCCGCATCAGAACAAAGGTGAGTATAATCTTATTATTTTAGGTTGGAAAACATAGAGATTCAGAAGGCATTGTCCAAGTAGTGGACAACTCCTTTAATGGACGACTATAAAGTCGTCCATAGCAGGAAGTGTGTTTGTATAGGGTCTCTAGTAAGGGAGCACTCTTTATGACATGCCTAAGGAGTATCTTTCTTTTTTTTAACCCCGATAAAATAGCTGTGCCTGCATTGCTTCTGGATCCATTTGTTAAATCATTGAAGTCAGTGTGAAAAGAACAGTTTTAAAAGTTCATCAGTTTTCCATCAGTTTGAAACTGATTCCTTTTTTTTCTATTTTACTTGATCCATTTCAAACAGGTGATTACTGGACATTTGAGCTCAGCCTTATTGAAAGTGGGCACTTGGGGCATTATAATCTTCAAAAGCGAACACGGCACATTATGACTTTTAAGGGGGCACTATCACTGCCTAAGGGCAAAAAAGGTGGCCTTATAACTTTTAAGGTAGCACAATGGGGCATTATTACTTTCTATAGGTCACATAGGGGGCACAGGTAATAACTTTGGCACTTTTACTGTGTGGTGCACTATTATCTTTTGTTTGCCAATATTATTTTCAGGGGCACCATCTATCTAGAATTATAACTTTCAGGGGCACTATCTGTGTAGCACATTTTTTTGGGGAGGGGGTCATTATAGTAATGATACATTTTTATAACTACTGGGTCACTGTGCCTGCACAACACTTAACTAATAGAGATGAGCGAACCCAAACTTAAAAGTTCAGTGCTCGTACCAGACAGTTAGTGTCCAGTGCTAAAAGCCAAACACGGACTTTCGAGAGAGAGAGTTTATTTCTTACTCAAAGTTTGGGCTCTCTATAGTTTTCAATGGGGTTTTGGTTCAAGTTCAGGTGCCCGAACCAAACTTTGGAATAAAGTTCGGGTCGGGTACCAGAATGCCAAGAGTGTGCAAAGCAGTCATCAAAGCAAAAGGTGGCTACTTTGAAGAACCTAGAATATAAGACATATTTTCAGTTGTTTCACACTTTTTTGTTAAGTATATAATTCCACATGTGTTAATTCATAGTTTTGATGCCTTCAGTGTGAATGTACAATTTTCATAGTCATGAAAATACAGAAAAATCTATAAATGAGAAGGTGTGTCCAAACTTTTGGTCTGTACTGTATCTTCGCCCATACAGGGTGCTGCTGTGTTCTCTTTTTGTACGCTCATGTATTCTGTGAGAAAACCTCAGACAGACATCTCTGGCAGCAGCTTATCTCCGGGATAACAAAGTGATCGTCAATCCGAAATCAGACATGCCTGATCAACATCTCACCCGACAATCAGTTGGTCGGCGCCCCGACACACATTACAGTGTCGCTGAACTCCTCAATATCAGTGGATTTGGCCATTATGTGTATGGGAGATTTAACAATTGTCAACTATCCAGTGAATAGGGTATAACTTGTTTAGACAGAAATACACCTAAGTAGTGAATGGTTCTAAGCTACAATACCATAATCAACCTGTGGTCAGCTGGAAGAAAACAACTATGTTTTATCATTTTGGAAAACCACTTCATAGTGAACCTAGTGATATGGACTCTTATTGTTATTGTCAACTAGAACGTACGGGACTTTGTGTCAATAAAACCCACAATGTCTTGGGGGTGGTCACCTTCACATAAGGCAGCAGTTATATAGTTTCCTGTATGTGCCTCCTCTCTGTACTAACATACCTACATCATTACCATTTGTGTGTGTGGTTCCACCTTAACTCCCAAGCAATACGCTTGCTGTTTTCCGGTTAAATTTGTCTCGGCTCTTGTCTTCACTCCGCAAATCTAATCTCTTATTCACTCATGTCACCTGCACCTCAATAACATTTTAAGAATCCACTCTTTGCTTAACTTGACTCTGCATAAACTCTTATTGTTGCTCTGATTCATTCTCACCTAATCTACTGCAACTCTTTACTAATCGGTCTCCCTCTTACCAAATTCTCCACTCTCTAATCTATCCTGAATGCGGCAGCCAGGGTCATATTATCTATCCAGTCACTACATTGATGCCTTCACCCTGTGCCAGTCATTGCACTGGTTGCCCACCTTCTATAGAATGCAACATGAACTTATCACTCACTCACAAAGCTCTCCACAGTTCTGCACCACCCTACATCGCCTCTCTCATCTCTGTCTATCACCCTACCCATGCTCTCCATTTTGCTAATGACTTAAGAATAACTTTTTTTATAATCTGAACTTCACACTTCCGTCTCCAGCACTTCTCTCGTGCTGCACCAATTCTCTGGAATGCTCTACCCCAGACAATCCAGTTAAATCCCAGTATCTACAGTTTTAAGAGTACTCCTAATATCTCTTTAGACTGGGTTATTAGTTCTCACGAATCTAACTATCCCTGTTCTCCCTTCCTAACTTTTTCTTAAAATCTGGTCCCTTCTATCATCTGTCTCCACTCACTTATGGATTTGTCCCCTCTAATTTGTAAAATATGTTGACGCTGTAGAAGTGAAATTATTATTATCCTATAAGGTGTGAGGTTATTGCATCCATGCACATGATATCCGTGGCAGATTATAGTGGACTTGTACGGTAGAAATTACACGGAAGCTTAGGGGCATCACATACATTTCAGCAAATAAACAAGTTCCAGATTATATGTAATTTATAGACATGTTTTTTTCCACAAGCTAAAAGAATAAAATGAAACCTTGCTCTCCCTTCTTATTAATAAAGAAAATAGATTTCCGCGGTGCTGCACTGCGGGGATGATTGACTTCTGTCTCTTGTATGAGCACAACATTCAGTATAATTTTACCAAAGAACTGAACACTGACAATTTTCTCATGATCCGAATGTTCTCGAGAAACAAAAGATGAGGCGTCTCCACACATTGAATTCATTGCCGGGAAATCTTCAGCTATTGCATGTGCGTTTCAAATGATGCTGGATGGGTAAAGGCTCGACGATAGACTGGAAAACAAATAATGTATCTGCAGTCAGTGCTGAGCGAATGTCATAGACTGTGATCAATACGGACTCCAGAACACAACAATGGTCTAAAAGAGGGTTACTTAAAGAGAATGTGTCATTAGGAAATAACTTATTTTTTACATTATTTTTTTTTAAAAAGTTTTGGTAGTATTTCTTTTTTTCACATTACAATTTTTATTAAACCCTTCATGCTGCAGCCAATTTCCATTTTTTTATGTTTGTTTTTTCTTCCCCTTCTTCCAAGAGCCATAACTTTTTTTTATTCTTCCGTCCACATAATGTGTGAGGACATGTTTTTTTGCGAGACGAGTTGTATTTTTGAATGAAATCATTCATTTTATTACATGATGTACTGAAAAGAAGGAAAAAATCCAAGAACAATTAAATTGCAAAAAAAAGAGTGCCATCCCACAATTGTTTTTATGTTGTTTTTTTTTAATTTACAGTGTTCGCTATTTGGTAACACTGACCTGGCAATATGATTCTCCAGGTCGGTACGATGATGCAGATACCAAACATGTAAAGTTGTTTTTTTTTTTTAAATGGTGAAAAAAAATTCAGAAATTTGTGAGGAAAAAAAAACTTTGCTTGTGTCACCATTTTCTGAGACCCGTAATGTTTTAAATTTTCGGGATCTGGGGCCAGGTGAGGGCTTATTTTTTGCGCCCTGAGCTGACGGTTTTGTTGATACCATTTTGAGGTAGATATGATGTTTTAATCGCCTCTTATTGCATTTTATTGCAATGATGAGGCTGCCAATTCTGGCATTTCTGTTTTTTTCTCGTTACACTGTTTACCAATCAGATTAGTTTTTTATATTTTGATCAGACTTTTACAAATGCAGCAATATTACATTTTTTTTATTGTTTTATTTTTAATGAAGCAAAGAGGGGGTGATTTGAATTTTTAGATTTTTTTATTTTTTTTAAAAAATGTTTTCTCTTTTTATTGTATTCAATAGTCCCCTTAGGGGACTTGAAACTGCAATCATCTCAACACTACTATATATAGTGAAAATCACAATCTCCTATGAACGCCAGCTAAACACTGGTTTTCACAAAAGGGTCCTAATGACAGCAGACCTCCAGCTATTATGACAACCAATCCCCTCCCCCCCCCCGCTATCACATCACTGACACATCGATGGCAGTGTGGAATGACCACCCCCTGCCAGTGCATGTTAAATGCCAGTGTCAGAGATTGACAGCGGAATTTAACAAGTTAACAGCCGGGAACACAGCTCCGATCCACCTGCCGCTGTTAAAGGCACATGATGCCGGTAAAAATGTGGACTCACGCATCGAATTCAAGGACACAACATATGACTTAAAGGTACGTCATGTCGTTAAGGGATTAAAAAGCCAAATTAGTGAACTTGCAATTTTCACACTGGCCACTGGGGCTTTTTTAGACTCGCACTTCCTGTTCTTTCAGGAAGAGTTTTCGGCATTATCAATAGAGGCAATATTACAGTGACCAGTAATAGTACTACATAGACCTGATAACACAGGATCCACCAAACACAATAGGTGATGTCACAGCATAACTCCTGCCCCTGACTTCACAGTGACACCCGCTCATTAGATGCTTCAGTATAAAAGATAGGGTTGGATCCTGTTCATGGCTGCTTACATACGTGTGCATTTCCTGAAACCACAGGAAGTTAAAGGCTAAATATTAAAAAATATACATTTAACGCAAAAAAGCTGATTTAAACAATAGGTCATTCTCTGATGAAGTAAGGAGATTGACATACTGGCCATGTTCCCTCTTGAAGACATTAGTACTGGTACGATGTATAATGTGTATTGTTGCAGTGTGTAATGTGAATTGGGATGTGCGTTAGTAGTGACAGTGTTGTATTTCACCCGACAGTAGGGGAGAGTTAGGGTTAATGTTTGGGACTAGCCCAGAGTGGGAGGGGTTACATTGAAAGGACAGAGACAGTTTCCTCTTTGGGAGACAGATAGGGTCCAGAAGCAGACATATGGTCTGAATAGTGGGCAGAGCCATACAGTCCTGGCCAGCCGAAGTCACTGGCATCATGCAGCCGCCTGCAAGGGCATCGTGTCTCAGCAGACAAAGCCCACACACCCAGCCAGGACCCCTCTCTTCATGTAGAGTTCTGGGGCATGGATGATGAGTACCTCGCCTATGGCTACAATCTCGCGCCACTCTACAATGACACATTTTTTACTTTAAAGAGAACATGTAAACTGCTAAATTAGACCTTAGACCAGACTGCTAAACTAATTAAGACCCCATAAATTAATCAAATCAGTCTACTAAATGCATCAGATCCAAATCAACCCCCAAAATTAATTCAGACCCCAGGCCGGACCACTAAATTAATCAGACTGCAGAACACATAAATGAATCTTGACTCGCCCCCTGGGCCGTGCGGCACTCGGAACCGGGCAATAGGGAGACGATGGGGGTAGTAGTGGCGACCCGGTCCCGTGGCTCAGGGTGGTCAGACCGGTGGCAGTCTTTTAGATGTTTTAGATTATGTCCGACTACGCCACCCATGGATTGCGGTTATTAGGAACCGCCGCTGCAGGGCAGACCGCTGGGGCCGATGATGTGTGCAGCTGGGATGGTGTGACTCCCCAAGGGAAGAGTGCGGCCCCAGGGCAGTGTAGTGGATGGTGGGAGTGATGGTGGTGAGAGTCCCAGTACCGGTAATGCCGGAGGAGCGAAAAAGCACACAGACAACGTACTGCAGTCCAGGGTCTTTACTCACGGTTAATATCCAAGTCACTTCTGCAGGGAATGACTGCCCGAGCCGTGCTGCGTCCACCAGGTGAGGGGCTAGGTCAACTCCCAGGCAGCTCAGGAGTATGGCTCAGGACCCCCTTTAATCCTTCCTCTGGCCTGCCTCACCAGTGACCCACTTTTGTCCAGCTACCGCGGACTTGTGCGGTTAAACGTGGGCCCCGTCCTCCGCTGTCCTATATGGTGCCTTCCTAGCAGGTTTGATGAGGTGTCGCACCAATAAATGGTCACGACGTCCGGTCTTTGGCTGAGGGTAGTTTCTCCTCCACTAACTTGGGATCCGGCACCCTTAATCTGCCTGACCCTTCACCCTGTATTCTCATGGGTTCTTAGGGTCCCTTCTTCCTTCTTGTTCCTGAGCCCTTCTGTTTCTCTGTCTCTCCTCCTTCTTTCCTGTTCCTTCTTCTCCTCCCTTCTCGTGGAGCTGGGCTGAGGTGACACCACAGCTCCCCTTCACCTCCTCCTCGGCCTCTCACTAGGCCCTGCTGGAGTAGAGCTCCTACAGAGCCTCTACTCCCTGTCTTCTCCTCTCTGGACAGAGCGAACCCAGATCTAAGATGGTGCCCACCTTTTATACCTCCCTCTGACCATGAGCCCAGGTGACCAGCAACCAATGGGCTCCTACCTACGCTCAGGAACCAACTCCTATCTGCCCCTACAGCACTGGGTGTTCCACCCCCCTCCCCACTCCAGACAGGGACATAGTCGGTCGTGCCTGCACTTCTGTCTAGTGGGAGCACCGTTGAGCTGTCCCTCGGAAATGAGGTGTGTGTGCTGTATGCAGCTAACTGAGCCCTGGTCCATACTCCATCCTTACCTGGGAGTGGAATACCACACCTCTGGAAGAGGTGCAATACCCCTGTAGCGGCCGAACCCTCGGGGCGCTACATTCCCCCCTGGTAAACCACAGCACGTCCTCGGGTTGGAAAAGAGCAAAAACAATTAAATACAGGACATGCAAACTTTTTCAAAACTTTTCACATCAGAAAACAGGCAATACGGTTCAATTCCCTTTATGGGACACACTTTTCTTTTCTTGTCACACTATTATAAAACACATACTAATACTTCTGGAGCTCTTTTGACATATAAACATTATAGAAAACAATCACATTACTATTTAGCAGCATATAAAACTTATTCATATAAAACATTTGCAAGAAAACACTTTTACAACACATTCTTGGATCCTGGCGGCGGTGCAACTTGCGACCAGGTATGCACTCTTCTTGTAAGTGCAGGAACTTTGGCAACCTTGTAAACATGAGGGACTTGCTGTCCCGAGGTAGACGTGGTAGTCTTTTATAAAACCAGTAGGGGGCGCTTTAGGAAGCGCAACTATTTACAGGGGATTGGCCGCTCTCAGTCCTCGGCCAGTTTTGGGAAGGGGAATGGCTGCTCACAGTCCTCAGCCTGGTAGGGGGTGAGGGGATAACGTTCACACAGTTCCATAACAGCAATCAGTTCTCTGTACCCTGACGGGTAACTATTTACACAGGTACGTGGCTACTTACTAGTAGCGGTGTCCTCCATGCTCCTTCTTCCTCCTCATATGGTTCTTCAGACCCGTCCGGGTCCTCTTGGCTGCGCTAGGTGGCAGTCCCGTCCGCGACAGGGACGCAGGCTTAGCAATGGCGCCCGGGTCATCCAGGCCTTGCGACCGGGCCGATGACGCTTCTCGCTTTACGGCGCCCGGGGTCAAGGGGCGTGGCGCCGGGCGGGGTGTGGCCGCGGCGCTCGCCGCTTGAGGCCTAGCTGGGAGCAGTGGCGGCGCGGCAACAGGTGCGGTGAGTGGGGCTTCGGGTGCTGCGACGGGAGGCTGGGGCAGGCTTGCGGTTCCTGGGCCTGGGGTGGTGACGTCCCCTTCACTTGCCTCAGTCCTCGTGGCTCCCTCCGCGGCGTCGCCTCCGGTCCTCTCTCCTTCTGCGCCATCCTCAGAGGCAGGCAAACTCCGGGGTGCGGTTCAGGCTTGTCGCTGGTCGATGCCAGCCTGCCGGGCCAGTTCTTCTCTCCACTCGCTGAGCGCACCCCGCTGCGCTTGGACCATCCTCCTCTCCAGGTCCTCCAGTGCAGCTTGCGCACGCTCCGGTTCCCGGGGGAGCTGCGCTAAGACCTCTGCTAAGCTGCAGGGCGGTTTGGCCCGCAGCAGGCTTCGGGCCAGGAGGCTGGTGCTGCTGAAGGCGTCCATTCCCGGGTGCGGTCTGTCTGGACTGATCCAGACCGCGCCCTGCCCCACTGTTTTCTTCTCTTCCCACCCCCATTGGGGGTGGTCCCGGGGCAACTTGGTGACAATCACTTTCAGGGGCAGCCCCCCCACTTTGATGGACATCTCCACAGCCGCGCTCATGGCTGTTGGGGGTGGGCTCCTTCTTTGGCGCCATTTTGGGACCTGGCCCACGATGGGAGGCGGCCTCCTGTGGTCTTTTGGCGCGCACATTATGACGCTCATTCTTCTAGGGCGGGCGCCATTTTTCAACACTGTCAATTTCAATAAAACAGTCTCTTTCTCTTCAGGCGCGCAGTACCCGTTGTTAGCGGGCCCGTAATCCTGCCGACTACGCCAAAGCTGACTTACCCCCTGGGCCGTGGGGCACTCGGAACCGGGCAATAGGGAGACGATGGGGGTAGTAGTGGCGACCCGGTCCCGTGGTTCAGGGTGGTCAGACCGGTGGCAGTCTTTTAGATGTTTTAGATTATGTCCGACTACGCCACCCGTGGATTGCGGTTATTAGGAACCGCCGCTGCAGGGCAGACCGCTGGGGCCGATGACGTGTGCAGCTGGGATGGTGTGACTCCCCAAGGGAAGAGTGCGGCCCCAGGGCAGTGTAGTGGATGGTGGGAGTGATGGTGGTGAGAGTCCCAGTACCGGTAATGCTGGAGGAGCGAAAAAGCACACAGACAACGTACTGCAGTCCAGGGTCTTTACTTACGGTTAATATCCAAGTCACTTCTGCAGGGAATGACTGCTCGAGCCGTGCTGCGTCCACCAGGCGAGGGGCTCGGTCAACTCCCAGGCAGCTCAGGAGTATGGCTCAGGACCCCCTTTAATCCTTCCTCTGGCCTGCCTCATCAGTGACCCACTTTTGTCCAGCTACCGCGGACTTGTGCGGTTAAACGTGGGCCCCGTCCTACGCTGTCCTATATGGTGCCTTCCTAGCAGGTTTGATGAGGTGTCGCACCAATAAATGGTCACGACGTCCGGTCTTTGGCTGAGGGTAGTTTCTCCTCCAACAACTTGGGATCCGGCACCCTTAATCTGCCTGACCCTTCACCCTGTATTCTCGTGGGTTCTTAGGGTCCCTTCTGCCTTCTTGTTCCTGAGCCCTTCTGTTTCTCTGTCTCTCCTCCTTCTTTCCTGTTCCTTCTTCTCCTCCCCTCTCGTAGAGCTGGGCTGAGGTGACACCACAGCTGCCCTTCACCTCCTCCTCGGCCTCTCACTAGGCCCTCCTGGAGTAGAGCTCCTACAGAGCCTCTACTCCCTGTCTTCTCCTCTCTGGACAGAACGAACCCAGATCTAAGATGGTGCCCACCTTTTATACCTCCCTCTGACCATGAGCCCAGGTGACCAGCAACCAATGGGCTCCTACCTACGCTCAGGAACCAACCCCTATCTGCCCCTACAGCACTGGGTGTTCCACCCCCCTCCCCACTCCAGACAGGGACATAGTCGGTCGTGCCTGCACTTCTGTCTAGTGGGAGCACCATTGAGCTGTCCCTCGGAAATGGGGTGTGTGTGCTGTATGCAGCTAACTGAGCCCTGGTCCATACTCCATCCTTACCCGGGAGTGGAATACCACACTTCTGGAAGAGTTGCAATACCCCTGTAGCGGCCAAACCCTCGGGGCGCTACAATCTAAACACTCTAAATGCAACCAAATCCAAGACAAAAAAAAATTCAACATATGACCTGATTGTATTAAATAAACCAAAGACTCACATTACCCTTTGTGAAGGCTCGGAAGCAAGTGCATTACTTCATCCTCTCTGGAGCTATTAGGATGGGTGTTAATCTCTCTGAAGTCGACTAAAGCTAAGCTATCTTCCCTTGTTTGTTCCCCCTTGTTGTCTTTAGTGGTCAGTATGGATTGACTAGCGCTCATCTCCCTCCTTTCCCTAGCCAGGACCTACCGCCAGGGAAAGACACAGCGAGGTTCACGTGTGGCGAATGGTGAAGAACCAGTATAGGGACTTTAGTGGAGACAGGGTGATAATAGACCAGCCTACGAGGTCTCCACTCCCCCCTTTTCCCTAGAGTATGGGCTCCCTTTCCCTCTTACCTTTGTGTTGCACACACCTTGCGTGACACGAGACCAGAACAAAGAGAAAAACCCAGACCCCAGAATGGACCACTAAACTTATGCAGACCTCAGACCACATCCCTAAATGAATCAAACTTCTAAACTTCTAAATTAATTAGACAATAAACCAGATCCCTACACTTTTACACACTGGACCACTAAATTATCAGATATCAGACCATTGTGATGTTACTGCTAACCTGGTTAGTTTTTCCCCCTACTTTTACTATAGCAAGTATATTTATAATTTAGGGTATGTAAGTGATTTTGTTAATCACTGTTTAATCCCCTCTGAATTGCACATTTCAGTATTTAATTTTATTTGCATCTGCATAATGAAGCCTGAGTATTAATACTTGTATTCCACTAACGATAATCATAATTACATCGAGAAATTGGTGTGCGCTGGGAAATACTTTTTTAAGATTTGTGTTTTTTATACTGTATGTGATCTTTCTGTTGTATATAAATGTTTTACTTTTTTTTCAGTGCTAATCAAGTCCACTTAATTTGTTTTGTTTTGTTTTTTTGAAATTTTAACATCAAATTTGTATTTGGGCTGTATATGATATTATAGGCTAGGGTCACACTATTGTTTTTTTCTCATTCAAGAAAATCGGCCCGATTATGCTAAACCAACTGTGATCAGAGTTTGATCAGAGATTGATCAGCGTTTGATCACAGTGTAAATCGATTTTCTCGAAGATGGAGGGAAAAAAAAAAAGTTTTTCCACCATCTCCATTCAGTCTGACCATGAGCAAAACCACCAACCTGACTCTTAAACCCAGAATGTGCAGGAAATAAATTGAAAAAGTAACCAAATAATATATCAATTTGTTCAGTGTAGCATCGGCGTCTCTGCTTCCTACCGGGCAAAAATGCCGTTCCCCTCACCACCGCGGTCCAGGTCTGGTGTCCTCCCGCTCCCCTGCTGTTGTGGCACACTCTGCGCGCAGCTTCCCGGGCTCTGTGCTTATGGCGCGCGCACGCTCCCTCCCTCTTAAAGGGGCCGCCGTCCTATAGAGTCCCTGGCCAATGGCCGGAGGACTTCCCCTATATTAGACACCTCCTCCAATATGGAGGTGCCTGTGCAAGGTTGTTGTTCCGTGTGCTAAACACTTGCTCCAGCCTTCAGGTCCCATTGCCAGTCAGTCCAGCCCGCCAGCCTATCTAACAGTTCTGTTCTCCAGTCTGTCTACAGTTGTGCCTGCCAGCCTGTTTACCTGGAGCACCTGTCTGTAACCTGCCGTGCCAGCCAGTCTGCCTACCTGGAGCACCTGTCTCTTACCTGTCGTTCCCACCAACCAGTCTACCCGGAGCACCCGCCAGTTACCTGCCATGCCCGCCAGCTTACCTACCCGGAGCACCTGCCAGTTACCTGCCGTGCCCGCCTGCTCGCCTACCCGGAGCACCCGTCTGGCTACCTGCCGAACCAGCCTGCTTATCTACCCAGACCACCCGCCAGCCTTCCTGCCGTTCTCAACCGCTGTATCGGTCAGTTCTTGCCATCTGACCCGTGGGAGTCACCTGCTCTCACACAAGGTCGGTCCCAGAGTGGCACCTGGTCCACCTGCCCGGTCCCTCCCTGGTTCACGGAGTTGACTAAGCCACCGTGTGACCTTGGTCAGGCCATGTAGGCACTGAGTTACGCCCCTCTGGTCCCTCCTTGCACCGAAGCACAGAGGTTCCACCACCCGGACCCGTAACATTCAGCTCCTCCTGTTACCAACAGACCAAACTTTATGTGACTGTAAATGTGACATGTCACTTGTCATAAATATGGGGGAGGAACCTTATAAGGTTATGGCTTGTATAACCATATGACCTGTAAACATTCCCAGCTTGTCCCAGGAAGAAGCCGACAGGCGAAACCCAAGGTTGGGTAGAAGCTGATGTGTCATATGTCTGAATTTTTTTTATATGGTTTGAACTTATTTATTCTTGAGTGTATAATAAAAATCCTCAATTGTAAGCTAATTGGCCAGCAGTTGTCATTTAAGGGAAACTCATGACAGTATTCTTGGGAATGTTTACTTATGCAACTACTGGTCTCAGCAGGATCAATAGAAATACACTCATACTGAAGGTATGGTGACGAAGGAGGATTCAGGATGATGTTGATTCTGCTTTAATGATCGTAGATGGTGTAAAGTTGTATTTGATCTGTTTTTCCGGGGACATGTGTTGAACCGCTTTACTGGACTGGATGGAAAGGGGGCCCAGCTACATAATAAGGCCACGTTCACACATTTAGTATTTGGTCAGTATTTTCCATCCATATTTGCAAGCCAAAACCAGGAGTAGAACATTCAGAGGAAAAGTATAATAGAAACACGTCACCACTTCTGTATTTTTCACCCACTCCTGGATTTGACTTTGGCTTTAAAGTAATATCCTTTTTTCCCTTGATGTGAACACCAGTGTATTCCCGAATCTGGTGATGTTTTTCTTTTGTTCCTGCTACTCTCTTTTCCTGAGATATGGCCTCCTCATCCTGATATGTAATTTTATTCTTTTTAGCCAAGTGGGTTTGTTCATTAACACATGTTTTGTTAAGGACCATGCCCAGTTGACTAAGAGGTTAGATTTATGTAGGGGCTATATCTCAGGAATGGAGAGGTGCAGGAACAAAAGGAAAACATCGCCGGATTCAGGAGAAAAGCGGCATTTACACCAGGTAAAAAAAATATGTATTTGTTTCACTTGACTGGTTCTCTTTAAGGGGGTGTTACCACTGAATAGCCAGTCTCATATTATAGTCTTCTATTCTGCTCGACACTGTGTATTTTGACTTTTCTACTCATTGGTTTTACTGCTTCTCAAAGTTTTCTTTTTGGCTCTTTTATACCCCAGCCAAAGCATTACAGAACTCCGACTGCAGAAGATAATGTGCAAAATTCCCCCCAAAATGGACACAATCTTGCAATAACACGGGCAGATTAGCAATTTAACTAAAATTAAGGACTTTTTAACTAACCAATTCTAATTATTCCCAGAAAATGTCCTATAAATGGATCAATCAGGGCCGTCTGGCTTCAGAATTTAGTTGCAACAATTGTTTCCGTTGTCATGGCGACTGAGATACATTGTATCCATTATTTTTATGCAGATTAGAGATGAAGAATATCAACCAGATCATTTGGTTTGTAACGACCGTCAAATATTATTGTTTCCATCGTAATGAAAAGCCACATACGGCATTAGTATGACACGTGGGTTATGTCCTATCTATCCTGGGAACAGCTCTTCTTATTTATTGAAGCACAAAGCAGAATCTCCAGTGTTCAGACACGATAATGCTGGGGATAGAAACAGCTGTCAGAGCATCTCATCTGTGGCACAATAAACAGCTGACACAATGGGGAAAGGGACTTAAACGGTGTAAATAGATGCCAGCCCGCAAAACGTTTCAGCATTTAAAGGAACAATACACGGTGATTCAATTTGGTTGATTGTCTGCATTTTATTTTATATGAAAAATGAATTACAGTCTACAGTGTAAATTAAAGGGATTGTCCACTACTGGACAGTCCGTTTTGAATATCTCCAATGTGCTGAATAAAATATGAAAAAAAGTAAACCATACCAGGTGCAGCTCCTCTGCTCCAAGCAATGTGTTCTTGGCTGCTGATTGGCTGCAGCCTTCAAAGTTCCGTCAAGACTGATGTCCACTCTGATGGAACAGTGAAGGCTGCAGCTGATTGGCAGCTCATAAACAATGTCACGAGATTGCTGGATGACTGTCATGCATCTGGGTTTGAATCTTTGAGCCTGCGCTTTGTGGTCGTCTTCTCAATCCACAGAGCTGCAGCAGATACATTTTTTCTATGGGTGTTTAGTTTCTGCTATCCTTGCTTCAGTCTTTTTAGGATAACAGGTGTCTTCATTTACTCATTTGTCTGCTCTATCACGTTTCAGGTGCGGCTTTAAAAACTTTCCCCCTGCTGGTATTTCCTGCTGGTGATAGTCTCATTTGGATGTCCAGCCATACTGCTGTAGTTGAAGCCAGTCAGTGGAAGACCAGCTAGGGTTTCTCTCTCTGCTATTTATGTTCTTAGTCCTGCACTTATGTTCTGTTTCTTTTTAGGAAGTAGGTGGCATATTCTCTAAAAGTACGTACTTAATCCGTTATTTTGTATTTCGTGGTTTGTTTTACTCACTCTGGGATCTCTTTCTATTTCAGCACACTTTCCCTTCTGTAGGTAATTTGCACTCTGCTCTGCCCTCCGGTTCTTTAGGAGGAAAGCAAAGTGCTTGACGACTTTTCAGGCAGCATAAGTCCAAGATGCCATCATCTAGTCTGTGGTTAGGGCTATCTGAGCTCACATAGGAACCACTAGGGACTGCAGAGCCAGGATCTCCAGTCTGTACAGGAACCAGCAGAGTCAGTTGCAATTTTTAGTGTGTTACCTATTTTCCTAAGTGAGTTGCTACACTATCATAATAATGACATGTAAGTAGAATTTCTCTTCCTTTTATTTTATTCAGTACATTAAGAAAATTTAAAAAGGGGATATCCAGTAGTGGACAACCCCTCCAATTATGATTATAAAATCTAAGAACAGAATAATTTATTTAAAGTGACCGTCCACCTCGCAATAAAAATGTAGCAACAAATGCCCAATACATAATTAAAGTATCCGGTGCCCTCTTTTTCATTTTCTCTCCTGTAGTTCCTCTGTTTCCCAGTCTTCTGTTTGTCTATATAAATGGCTGCCAGCATCCTCTATGCACAGTGTGATTTGAAAGTCTGAGACACTCCCCCTGCTCTGGACTGATATATTTAAAAAGGGGGGAGTGTCTCAGGTTTGTCTATACAAAACTGGTCTTTGGTAGTCTAAGTCACGCCCCCTGCTATTAGATGGATCAACCAGGGTGAAGGGAGGGGCTTCCAAAGCACGCTGTGCATAAGGAATGCTTTCAGCTATTTTATATATACTAAGGGAGTATTGGAAATCAGCGGAATCACGTCAGAATAAAAATAAAATGGAGGGAACTAGATATTTTATCTGTGCGTTGTGTATTTATTGTGAAGTTTTAATTGTGAGGTGGAAGAACATTGTAATATTCAGAGCTAAAGAAGTTGATTTTCCAGGTGCACATAGTATGACAGTCTATGATTCTTTATATATACTGTATTTCTTTATATAGTCCATGGTCAATATGCTAAAAACCCTTCTGGCTGTTGATTTTATGCACTAAAATCCTGATTCATGATTGCATTTGCACCTTTTTTTGTTTTGTTTTTGGTGTTTTCACCTATTTTTCATTTGTGCCTTTTTCTTCTTTTAATTTGACTCTTTTTTTTTAATTCACCTTTTATGCTTTCCTTTGTTTTGTTTTATTTTTTTAAATGTTGGTCATGCTGGGCGGGTTTGGGGGTTAAAATGTTGCAACATTCTTATGCAAATGTACTCCAGTCCTCCCCCTGAAGTGATTTTATGCATGTCTAAAATTTTTGGACAAATTTTGGGACATTTTAGAAGGACATGTGTTTTTACTAAAAAGTTGCAAAACAAGTGCAAGACAAAATAAAGAAGGTAATTTTGATGGTGTGCAAAATTCATGAATCGGCCAAAAATAAGAAAAGTGACTTTAAAAAAATATCACAAGTGTTTAATCAGGCGGCAAGTTTCAAAGTAATCATGGGTAAATACTAGCTGCAAAATATAGATTCGTGCCATAATCATAAATTGTCTAGATCCGTCAAGCGTTAGATACGAAGATTATTTTTTTGTTTGATAGGATTGTAGCATTGCATTGCATTGACCCACATGTATTATTCTTGAGCAATAGTGAATCTTGGTGGTAGTTCGCACCAGGTGAGGTGGATCCTCTAAGCCTCACGTCCGAGTGGGCAAATGGATCCCTGGCGTTGATGCAGCAAGCTGGAAGGTACATGGGCATACTCAGAAAACTCAGGAGCAGCAGGACGGATGAAGTGGACCCCAGCAAGGAAGGAAGAAAGTAAAAAAGAAAGAAAAAAACACAAATGATGCAGCCACCCAAATATAGGACTAGAGTCTTAGCTTTAGACGACTCCAGACAAATATGCACACGGCCTCAAGCTCCAGAGAGGACGAAGTACTGCTCTTGCTAAAGCCTCACAAGTAGTAATGAATATCGCCGGCACCTCTCTCTCAGACACACCAGGTATTTATTCACCCAGGCCAGGGAGCTAATTAGCCAGAGGGAGGTGGCCGCTGGCTCCTAGAGACAACCAGCCTCTAGGAAGATGTTTGTAATGCCAAACGCAGAGATCTCCTGCAACCAACTGCAGGTCGACTGTCACCTCTAACACACCCGTGACAGCCTGTTTGCTGCAAGTAGAAAGAACACAGTTCACCTTTACAGACTGTTTTTTTCCCATTTAGCCAAAATGCTTTTTGCATTTTTTTACCATGTTAGCTTTCTTTCTTTCCATAGAGCAACAATATTCTCCAGTGAGCACAATATGGTAAAAAAATGCTAACGCAAACAAATTAGACTGGTTGCCTTAAAAACACAAAGTGGAGAAATAATAGAAGTTTTATATGTAAGAGAATTAATGTCAATAATTTACATATCAGTAAATAAAATTGCATTTCTTAATTCTTTTTACTGTAAAGTTTCCAGTAATTGGGTGAAACCTAAATGGCCCTCGCGCTGTGTTTTACAGAGGAGAGAGAGAATAACAAATAATGGAACATGGAATAATTAGCAGCTAAACCCAAGTGGACATATGGATGCACAGACAAAGCCTCGGGGATGTAATACTGGTTTGCTGCACAGAACATACTGCATACTTGGCTTTTTCTGTAATGTGTCTATATCACTGTTATGTTGTGTAATTTGGGGAATTACAGTCCAAGCTCCTATTAATGAAGAAAGCACAGAGGTGTACACTTTTTAGCTTTTTTTTCTGGGTTTACATGAGGCGAAAGACAATTTTAGTTGTAAAAAAACGAATAAAGTCGACAGTAGCATGTTTTGTGGTGGTCACGAGAAGTAATGCTGTGGATTTTACTCAAAAGGGTTGTTAAAAAGTTTCCCCAAAAATATGCTCATCACAGTGTATTCTGCTGCTGTGACCGCCAGCAATCAGTTGTAATGTGAAAGACACCACGTCAGCAATTGTTCAATTTTCCTCTGCATCTGCACATGCGGATATCACACGGTTCAATGTGCGGATGGCACCCAGGTCTGGAGGAGAGGAGACTCTCCTCCAGACCTGGGTACCATAGAACCTGTTAAAAAAAGAATTTAAAATAAAAAATAAAGATTATACTCACCTTCCGATGTCCTCCTGGTGTTTTCTCCCCTCCGTCTAGTCTGCTGTATGGGTCGCAGTGTTGTGAAGGACCTGCCATGACGTTATTGAGTCATGTGACCTATCACATGACTTAATGACGTCACCACAGGTCCTTCACACTACTGCGAGCCACCCAAGACACCGGACGCAGCGGAGAAAACACCGGGAGGACATCGGAAGGTGAGTATAATCTTTATTTTTTATTTTTTACCATTCTTATTCTTTTTTTTTAACTAACTTGGTCACACTACTATAAATCCATTCCGGTTGCATGGATTAATATAGTGTGAACAAGTTGTCAAGCACTTTTCCAAGTGATGCTGAAATCGCTTGGAAATGTGCTTGATAACCCGCATGCATTAATGCATGCAAAAACGCTTGACAAACGCTTCTACCTGGCGGGAAAACGCATGTAAAAACTGCATGCGTTTTTCCTGCCAGGGAGAAGCGGAAAAAATATGCAGCATTTCTGCATTGTGGGCACATAGCCTAATTCAGCCCAGACTAGCTTAGATGGAGCCGGCCATACAGGAAGCAAGCAAAGCCCAGCGCTGGAGCCGGGACAAGAGAGTAACACCAACATTCCCTGTCTGTGATACTTTGTACTGTCCACCTGTCCACCTCTCTGGGTAAGACATAACATATATAGATTTTGTACAGAGCCAGTTAAAGCTATTGGATAGAGGCATGATTGTGGTTGGCGAAAAGTGTGATGCACTGGGTTAACTCAACAATCGCTATTCATACTGGGGAACTTTGTCGGCTTATTGTGGAGTAAGGGGTGTATTTGTAAGGGTGTGACAGAGACTGTCATAAATCTTCCCCTGAAAACAACAATTGTAGTGTGAATACTAACATGCGGTTGTATTGTGTTTTGATAGTGTAATGTAAAATGTGAAACGCATAGAGTGTTATAAGTACTGATGCTGCTGTGTGGGTACTGTATTGGTAATGCCTAAGGTAACTCTGTACACTCAGCTCAAGTTTAGAGAAAGAACAGGATATAAGTTAGTATTTAGGTAGTGATAGATAGGAACTTTAGGACCCAGAGTAGTTACAGATAGATTAAGATAGATTAAGACAGTGGTGGGCCTATTAGTGTGTTAGTATAAGTATTGTTAGTATAGTGTTAATGCAGGAAAGTAATGCAAGCTGTGTGCTGAAATGTAGGTGAAAGGTTAGATTGTTCCAGCAACAGATTGCAGAAACAGATACAGTTAAAGTTTGGGATGAGCCCAGCATGGGAGGGGTGTGGTCAAACAAGAAGGGGAATCATTTCCTGGTTTAATCAGTCTGAGTTAGTGAAAGGTTCCTGTGAAGTTCAGGTTCAGTGTGCAGTAGGCTGGACGCACGGGGAGTAAATATCGTTCTGGCAGCATGAGGTCTTATCAAATTTCCTGCCCACCTACCTGTAACGTCTAGACGTCTGGAGCCTATGGCCCAAACTAGGCACTGAGGAGTGTGCCTTAATCGTTTCCATACAAAGGAAGCTCAATGGGGAACCACGAGAGGGAGATGTAACGGATCTTGAGAGTGGGGCCGGACGGGAAACCCCTGGGGCTGACAAGAGGATAATGCATAGCTGAATGTAAGCAAAAGCTTGAAATGTACCATGTTGATGAAACTGGAACTTGAAGGTGCTGTGTCTGATACTGCGTGTTAAAGACTGATGTAACTTGAGCTGTCCAGTAAAGTTGAACTTCTTAAAGTGAACCGGGTGTCCCCTGATGTGTGTGCGGCTGATCATGGACCCAACAACGTGGATGCAGCAGAGACCTCCAGTCTACAAGTGAGTGCTGTGCAAATTTCACAGCACAACACATATGGACTGGGACACTGTTCATTTGTAAAGTTCCAGGTTGCGGAGAAGCAGGAGTTCACCCACAGCTCGTACCCCTGGGTACCTTACATATTGCTACAGTAAGTGCTGAAAGCCAAAATGGCCAAAACGGACTCCCTTGCAACATCTCACAACATGAGTTCTATAATTAGGGTGGGAAATGTCGCGTTCTTCACAATTGGAACTATTACACAATGCTGGAGATGTCAACAGACAGTTCATGTGTTTTCCTTTTTATATATACTGCAGTTTTTGCTAACTCAATCAACACATCTTTTTTCACTTGCCAGGAATATTAACAGTACAAAGTGAAGAAAACACCTACCGTACCTGATAAAATCTGATGAAGTATCTAAGAGAATTTCAAGAAAATGTGTATTCGGATCATTGTCTTAGTTCTTTCCCGTTAATTTCTCACTTTTTTTTTAGTTTTTTTTTCCCTCTGATTCTAAGATGATTTGTATTTGGTGATGTTTAAGCTAGCCAGACGGGTGTTGATGACCTATCCTAGACTCTTGACCTTGGATATCTCCCTTTCTGATAATTGTACATAAGTGTTGAGGATGAACATGCCAAACCTGGCTGAATGCATATAAGAATTATTCCTGGTTTTATTCCTGGTTTTATAAGCGGTGGTAAGTTTATCATTAGTGATGAGCGAGCACTAAAATGCTCGGGTACTCATTGCTCGGGTCGAGCAAATTGGAATACTCGGGTGCTCGACCCGCGCAACGAGCCCAATGTAAGTCTATGGGAAACTCAAGCATTTTTCAGGCGGCTCCCCCCGGCGGTCTGCAGAGGGCCTAAGAATTGCCCAAATTGACGGGAACAGTGCTCAAATGACATGGGGACAGAATGGAGAAGACCCTTGGAAGCATTTCTGACTCCCAGGTCACTGCTGTCAACAACGTTGTCAGAGGTATTACGCCACTTTTACAGACTCACAATAAAACATATAAAAACGAAACCAAAATGGATTTTCCTGGGAAATATGTTAAGGAACATCCTTTCCAGGGTAATGACTTGTATATAAAGCAAAATAAATAGCTAAAAACAAAAATGCTCCTCCACATCTTGGGCTATGTTCACACGTAGTGTTTTTGATGCGTTTTTTCACTTTTGCATTGCTTTCAACCGTGACAAAAGCATTCACCAGGAAATGTCATTTCAACATTTTACAACCTTATCTGGCCATGTGGTGTGTGAGATATCATCAGACACATCGTGTTTCATTTATGAAGGAGGGACTCTGAAAGTCACAAAGCCTATTTTTATAGGGCCATCAGGCGATCTTTACTATTCTTAAAGAGTCAGCAGTTGGCCCTCACTATTCTTAGAGAGCCATCAGCTGCCTATGTTTTATTGTTCCCATTACTAAAGATTGGGTCTCCTATACTGTTATTGCGTATGCAGTGAGTGGAAGGGCTGCCCAAAATTTGGACGCACCCCAATACCACTTTGAAAATTTGGATGCACCCCAATACCCCTTTAAAGAGACTTAGAGGAGGGCCTCCTGAAAACAATGTTCCCATTATTAGGAAGTAGGTCTCCCAATTGTGTTTGCCTATGCAGTGAATGCAAGGGTTGCCAAAATTTGGAGGCACTCCAATGCCCCTTGGAAGAGACGTGTAGGTCAGAGGGCCCCCTGAAAACAATGTTCCCATTATTAGGAAGTGGGTCTCCCATTGTGTTTGCCTATGCAGTGAATGCAAGGGTTGCCAAAAATTTGGAGGCACTCCAATGCCCCTTGGAATAGACGTGGAGGTCAGAGGGCCTCCTTAAAACAATGTTCCCATTATTAGGAAGTAAGTCTCCCATTGTGTTTGCCTATGCAGTGAATGCAAGGGTTGCCAAAAATTTGGAGGCACTCCAATGCCCTTTGGAATAGACGTGGAGGTCAGAGGGCCTCCTTAAAACAATGTTCCCATTATTAGGAAGTGGGTCTCCCATTGTGTTTGCCTATGCAGTGAATGCAAGGGTTGCCAAAAATTTGGAGGCACTCCAATGCCCCTTGGAATAGACGTGGAGGTCAGAGGGCCTCCTTAAAACAATGTTCCCATTATTAGGAAGTGGGTCTCCCATTGTGTTTGCCTATGCAGTAAATGCAAGGGTTGCCAAAAATTTGAAGGTACTCCAATGCCCCTTGCAAGAGACGTGGTGGTCAGAGGGCCTCCTTAAAACAATGTTCCCATTATTAGGAAGTAGGTCTCCCATTGTGTTTGCCTATGCAGTGAATGCAAGGGCTGACAAAAATTGGGAGGCACTTCAATGCCCCTTGGAAGATACGCAGAGGAGGGCCTCCTAAAAAAATGTTCCCATTAGAAAGGAGTGGGCCTCCTATACTTGTAATGCCCATGCACTATGGGCTGACAAACATTTACCCCTGGGGGGTATACATGAACATACTGTATAAAAAATTTAAAAAAATCATGTGGGTGTTGCATCACGGACCACGATCACCCTGGTGATATGGTGGTGGAGGATGAGGAGAAGGAGGAGGACAAGAGCAAATAGACAAAATCAGGAAGCATATACCTATCTGTAGGTGTGAAGAGGTGCATGGGAATACACCTCACAAAAAAATCCAATGGATTTGCGTTTATGTTACGCTGCTATCATTCGGTGGTATTGAGAAGTCTGGCCCAATCCAGCCCTTGTTCATTTTTATAAGAGTCAGCCTGTCAGCATTTTCAGTTGACAGGCGGATGCGCTTATCAGTTATAATTCCACCATCGGCACTAAAAACCCGCTCTTATAAAACACTGGTGGCAGGGCAGACCAGGACCTCCAAGGCATAGAGAGCCAGTTCATTCCACGTATCCAGCTTGGAACCCAATAATTATAAGGTGTTACGCTCACACCCGGACTGTTTGGCGTGAGCGTGGTTAGTGGTCCCACTGGGCCACGAACCGAGGAGTGCCTGGAGGGGCGTGACTAGGGGCCTCGCCAGATCCAACCACGAACACACGGCAGCTTAATCGACTCCGTGGTCCAAGGAGGGACGTGGGAGGTAGCCCAGGTGCTACTCCAGGTCAGACCCCGGTCACAGCTGTTGACCCACACCGGGGAATGCAGGAACGGGCAGGTTTGGCTGGTATGCAGACAGGCAGGTACTGGCAGGCACGGCTGGTATGCAGACAGGCGGGTACTGGCAGGCACGGCTGGTATACAGACCGGCAAGTAGGAAAACAGGCTGGATAGGGATACAGGAACAGAGCCGCAGGTGCGGAGGACAAGCGGAGCAGAGCAGAGCCGCAGGTGCGGAGGACAAGCTGAGCAGAGCAGAGCCACAGGTGCGGAGGACAAGCGGAGCAGAGTCGCAGGTGCGGAGGACCAGAGGAGCAGAGAAGAGCTGCAGGTGCGGAGGAAAAGCGGAGCAGAGCTGCAGGTGCAGAGGACAAGCAGAGCAGAGCAGAGCCACATATGCGGAGGACAAGTGGAGCAGAGCCGAGCCACAGGTGCGGAGGACAAGCGGAGCAGAACAGAGCCGCAGGTGCGGAGGACAAGCGGAGCAGAGCAGAGCCGCAGGTGCGGAGGACAAACGGAGCAGAGCAGAGCCGCTGGTGCGGGGGACAAGCAAAGCAGAGCAGAGCCGCAGGTGCGGAGCAGACAGGACAGGGCTCTGTTCACATGGAACAGACAGGGAAACACCAGAAGATAGCTTGAACACAGGAGGTAGATACGGAGGCAGAGAAACGGGATAAGCAGAACCAGATACACACAAGGTACTTACTATGAAGTAGCGAGTGGACACAAAACTCACAAACAGAAGTACAGAGACAACGAGTAGGAGTTAGGTACTGGTTCAGACACTGCAGGAAAAGGGATGGATCGGACATAGAGATAAACACGTAACGGGCTAGGACACAGTTCAGACAGGAACTGACACAGGAACGAGATACAGGAACAAGCCTGGGCATTCAGCCCCCAGGGTTGCGGAAATAGACTAGAAGTCACAGATACAGGTAACGGGCCTGGGTACTCAGCCCCCAGGGTGGCGGAAACAGACAAGATTCAGGACAGGACCTGGCAACTCACAGTTGCACAGAACACAGCTGCTCAGGCACCTCCCACTGGGTGGAGGAGGTTTAAGTATCCAGTGACTCACAGCAATAGGCTGGGGACACATTAGGACTGCGCACACTGTAACTTTAAGAATCAGGAAGTACCAGCGCCGCTGCCAGCCAGCAGACAAGAGACATGCACTCAGCAAGCAGAGGAGTACAGTGCACAGCTTGGACTGGTAGGTAAGTTGGCAGTCTTGCATGGTGGGAGATGGTAAGCCATGCCAGCACACTGCCAGGGATGTTACAGTACCCCCCCTTTACGCCCCCTCTTCTTCAACCCTGCAAGGATTTTCTGCAGAGAAGTTGGAGGCCGATCCTTCTCAATGGACTCCCAAGACTTCTCTTCAAGAAGACTACCTCTTCTGTCCACTAGAGGGAACGAGACTTGTCTCACCATCTTGGTGACTAGGATGCTTCCTCCCATCGAGCCATCCTCACCATCAGATGAAGTGGACGAAGTACTAGGAATAGGACACAGGAAAGTCTCTCTCCATTTGTTAATATCGGGTAGCACCCCAAAGGATTCAAGGGACAACTGGAGATCCTCCACCGGGTTAGAGGGGTGCAGAGACTAGGGAGTAACCACCGGCCTGACGTACACTTTGCTAAGCTTACTGGATGTGTGGCACCCCAGGGGTCTGGTTGCCACAGTGATAGAAATATTACATCTGAGAGCAAGTGGGAGGTTTCCTGGTCAGGAGCCCTTAAACATGCAACACCTCCTGCCCAGTCCTGGGAGGGGAGGAATCTGCCCTTATAAACTGGGTCTGGGGCGGGGTTAGAGGAGAACAAGCAGACACAGGGAAAGAAACAGCAGGAGCTCTGTAGGAGCAGGAGCTGAAGACCAGGGGCCGGAGTCCGAGGCTGTAAGGATCTCTAAGTCCAACAGCAGAAACCAGCCGGCAGGGGATTTCAGGTCCTCTGGCCATAGAAGCCCGGAGGCTCAGTCACAAGCAAGGGACCAGCACCGCCATCGAGGAGCGGAGGCTAACAGAAGGCCCCAAGTCACCAGCCATACGGGTGAGCACTACACGGTACACTCAGGGACGTGGGCTACTATCACCCACTTATAGCAAGGTAGCCAGGAAGAGTGCTGACAGACGGGGAGGCCTACAACTCCACCTGGCCACGGGAGCTCCTGCTTGCTCACAGACTGACCAGGCTTCTTATGCTAGCCAGTACTCCCGGGAGAGTCTGCCTTGTTATCATCAGTAAAGACCCTGAACTGCACTGCAAAGACTCTGAGTCGTTCCTGTTGCGCTCGTGCACCATCACTCCCATCATCCACATTCATTGCCCTGAGGCTATACTCTTCCCGTGGGGAGTCATCCCATTCTCTGCTGCGCATACAACACCAGCCTCAGCGGTCTGCCTCGCAGCGGCGGTACACCCTGACCGCAATCCACGGGTGGCGTAGTCGGACAATTAACCTAAAACCTATAAAGGACTGCCACTGGTTTGACCACCCTGAGCCACGGGATCGGGTCGCCGCCACGGAGACTAAAACCCCCAGAGACGCGGCTCCGGGTAACCCACACGCATGTACACTCGGCCCAGGGGGCGCGTCAGATGAAGTGGGCGAAGTACCAGGTACAGGGTGTAGGAAAGTCTATCTCCATTTTTTAACATCAGGTAGCACCCCGGAGGATTCAAGAGACAACTGGAGGTCCTCCGTCTGTTGGAGGGGTGCAGAGACTTGGGGGTAGCCACCGCCTTGATGGACTTATTGCCAGACTTATTAGGGATGGAAGATCCTTGCTTCGGGACCAACTTCAGTCTGGTCTCTGAGATGACAAGTCTACGAGGCAGGGCGGTACCTGAAGCCAGATCATTGGTACAATCGTCGAGACTGTGTGGGGACATCGCCTTCGCTTCCCTTCCTTCGGAAACTGCAGCGCACAGCGAGTCAGCGACTAGCAGATCTGGTGTAGAAGAAGAAGACATTGCTGACTGTCCTGAAGGTATGGGGACTCGACACCCCTTGTACCTCAGCAGTCCTCCAGGAAACACCATGCAGGATCTCCAGACCTGAGTGGACACTAGATCTCTCGGCTCTGGACAACCTGTGGGTAAACCAGACAGCACCTGGAATGTGAACTTCTTCATGTGTAATGCTCCAATCTGGAGCTTAATTTGTACAGATGACTCGCCCCCTGGGCCGTGGGGCACTCGGGACCGGTCTTCAGGGCAATGCTGGGAGTAGTAGTGGCGACCCAGTCCCGTGGCTCAGGGTGGTCAGACCGGTGGTAGTCTATGATGTGATTTAGGTAATGTCCGACTACGCCACCCATGGATTGCAGTCAGGGAGGACTGCCGCTGCAAGGCAGACCGCTGAGGCTGGTGTTGGGGATGCAGCAGGGAATGGTACAACTCCCCACGGGAGGAGTGTAGCCTCAGGGCAGTGTGATAGGATGCTGGGGGTGATGGTGCAGGCGCAGCAGTAACCACACAGAGTCCAATAATGCAGTCCAGGGTCTTTTACTGATCTTATCATAGACCCAACAGGAGTACAGGGTAGGAATGGACCTGGGTGTCTGAGGGCATTCGGGCGAGCTCCGCTGGTCAGGGTGAGTGGGTAGGCCTACCGTTCTCTCTCTGCCCTTGCTGACTATCTCCCCCTTTAGTGGTATGATAGCCCACGTCCCTAAGCTTGCCGTGTACTAGGCCTGTATGGCTTGCGACTCGGGCCTTAGGTACCTGTAGCTTCTCCGTGCTGTACCGGTCCCTCTGTGTGGCGGAACCTCCAGGCTTCTTGGCCAAGGGACCTGAAATCCCTTGCGGGTTGGTTTTCTGCTGCAGGGCTTGCAACCCTGACAGCCTCGGACCCCAGTGTCCGGTATGTAGTTTCTCTCTGCCAGGACCGGCTCTCGTCGCTTCTGTCCCTGGCTTTCTGCTCCTACTTTGCCTCCCGGACTCCTCAGCTGCGGCTCACCTGTCCCTCGCTTCTTGGAACCCTTCTGGATACTTCAGAAGTGGGTCCTGGTCTCCCTAACCCTGCCCTCAGTACCAGTTTTTATAGTGGCAGCCTGCTCCCCCTACTGGCCCGGGACAGGAGGTGCGGCATGCAAATGGTCCATGACCAGAGAACCTCCCTCCTGCTCTCAGACACAGCCTTACAAGTTTGTGGCATCCAGGCCTGGGGTGACACACAGACATATTTTGACTGTTTCTGAGTAGGGCTCGTCCTTCCGCTGACAATGCCCAAACCGGATTCTGGAGTTGTCGGATGGGAATCAGACACCGACTCTTCAAGGCTTTAAGCCGGAAACTTCCGGTTAATCTGAAGCCTTCACTTGCCATGGAGACAGTCACAGTCATCTGTGGAGAGGAAACTCTAATGCCAAGGGCAGCCTCTCCTACAGGCCTAATGTCTTGGGACTCTCCAAGCTTCGCTGGACAAAGACCGTCAGGGTGTTCCAAACAACCGCAACGGGTCTGCAATCCGATTTTATGACTGAGTTCCGGCCTCTGCTTTGCCTGACGAACATGGTCAACCATCATGGATTCTGTGCGGGTATCTGCCTCTACAACCTGGGGAACAGGAGGTCTTTGGGAGGGCAGAACCTGACGTGACAGTTTACCTCTACGCTTTGCTCGTCTGGACTGCCGCTTGAGGTTGGGAAGGGAAATATTCTGCGGAGCATTGTCATCCTCTGTGGATTCTGCGTGGGCAGCAGCCTCTTCAGGCTGGGGAACTGGTAGGCTACCTACACGCATCACCCATCTGGACTGCTCCAGGATATTGGGAAGGGAAGCTTTAGTAGAAGATTCAGGGTTAGGATCATCGAAACCCATTAGAAAGGCCACCTGGAAGGCTTGCAGGTCAGAGACGATTGGATCCCTTGCTTCCCATAGGGGGGTGACCCAATTTAAGGCATCATCTGCTTGGTAGGACATCAGAAATGCCACTTTAACCCGATCGGTGGGAAAATAGTGAGCATAGAATTTGAAATGTAGCATGCATTGCTCCACAAACGCACGGCTTTGTTTTGGATCCCCATAGTACCGTGGTGGATCCGCAGGAACGAGTGCTGATAGCTCCATTTGGGCTGGTGTGAAAATCGCCTGGACCTCAGCTTGAGAAAAAATTTTTCCTTGGTGCACGTATTCGCCAGACAAGGATTCAAATGTCCCCGAGAGCAACGGGCCGCGGGACTCAACAGGGACCATGGCCTGAGCAAACTGTTACGCTCACAACCGGACTGTCTGGCGTGAGAGTGGTTAGTGACCCCACTGGGCCACGAACCGAGGAGTGCCTGGAGGGGGTGACTAGGGGCCTCGCCAGATCTGACCACGAACACACGGCGGCTTAATCGACTCCGTGGTCCGAGGAGGTACGTGGGAGGTGGCCCAGGTGCTACTCCAGGTCAGACTCCGGTCACAGCTGTTGACCCACACCGGGGAATGCAGGATCGGGCAGGTTTGGCTGGTATGCAGACAGGCGGGCACTGGCAGGCACGGCTGGTATGCAGACAGGCAGGTAGGAAAACAGGCTGGATAGGGACCAGTACAGACTGGGATACAGGAACAGAGCCGCAGGTGCAGAGGACTAGCGGGGCAGAGCAGAGCCGCAGGTGCGGAGGACAAGCGGAGCAGAACAGAGCCGCAGGTGCGGAGTACAAGCGGAACAGAGCAGAGCCGCAGGTGCGGAGGACAAGCGGAGCAGAGCAGAACCGCAGGTGTGGAGGACAAGCGGAGCAGAGCAGAGCCACAGGTGCGGAGAACAAGCGGAGCAGAGCAGAGCCGCAGGTGTGGAGGACAAGTGGAGCAGAGCCACAGGTGAGCAGGACAAGCAGAGCCGCAAGTGCGGAGGACAAGCGGAGCAGAGCAGAGCCGAGCCACAGGTGCGGAGGACAAGTGGAGCAGAGCAAAGCTGCAGGTTCGGAGGACAAGCGGAGCAGAGCAAAGCCGCAGGTGCGGAGGACAAGCGGAGCAGAGCAGAGCCGCAGGTGCAGAGGACAAGCGGAGCAGAGCAGAGCCGCAGGTGCGGAGCAGACAGGACAGGGCTCTTTTCACATGGAACAGACAGGGAAACACCAGAAGATAGCTAGAACACAGGAGGTATGTACGGAGGCAGAGAAACGGGACAAGCAGAACCAGATACACACAAGGTACTTACTATGAAGTAGCGAGTGGACACAAAACTCACAAACAGAAGTACAGAGACAATGAGTAGGAGTTAGGTACTGGTTCAGACACTGCAGGAAAAGGGATGGATCGGACATAGAGACAATCAGGTAACCGGCTAGGACACAGTTCAGACAGGAACTGACACAGGAACGAGATACAGGAACAAGCCTGGGCATTCAGCTCCCAGGGTGGCGGAAATAGACTAGAAGTCATAGATACAGGTAACGGGCCTGGGTACTCAGCCCCCAGGGTGGCGGAAACAGACAAGATTCAGGACAGGACCTGGCTACTCACAGTTGCACAGAACACACTGAAAGAAAGTGTTGCTCAGGCACCTCCCACTGGGTGGAGGAGGTTTAAGTATCCAGTGACTCACAGCAATAGGCTGGGGACACATTAGGACTGCGCACACTGTAACTTTAAGAATCAGGAAGAACCAGCGCCGCCGCCCTAAGCCAGCAGACAAGAGACATGCACACAGCAAGCAGAGGAGTACAGTGAACAGCCTGGACTGGTAGGTAAGTTGGCGGTCTTGCATGGTGGGAGATGGTAAGCCATGCCAGCACGCTGCCAGGGATGTTACATAAGGCACAGAGGAATCACGGAGGACGTTGGTACGGTCAGCAAGGTACTCCCTCAGCATTTTCCCAAACTTTTCACTCCTTGTGAGAGTACCCCGCGCTTTAGGGCTTGTGCGATGGGAGGGGCTGAGAAAATTCTCCCAGAACTTTGATAGTGTTCCCCTGCCTCTGCTGGATTGAAGTTGTGTCTCTCTCGCCTGTGCTCCTTGGTTGTCCAACGAAGTGTGACCTCTGCCGCCAGCGTTTTCAGATGGGAATTTTTTTAATAGTTCCGCAACAAGGGTCTTCTGGTACAGCCCCAGTTTTGTAGACCTGTCCGCTTCAGGAATAAGAGATATAAAGTTCACCTTGTAGCGTGGGTCTAGAAGTGTCACTAACCAGTAATGACTGTCACCCAAAATTTTGAGAACGCGAGGGTCATGGGAAAGGCAGCGTAACATAACCTCAGCCATGCATGCCAGACTACTAACAGGCAAGACGTCTGTGTTCTCACCAAGAGGATGACTGACTCTCCCTCCTCCTCTCTGTCCTCTGGCCATCCACGCTGAACAGACGGTATGCCAGCTGTGCAGGTAGTACCATCTATAACGCATGAAACTAGCTTCTGTTCTTCCTCCTCCTCTTCCTCATTGTCCCCCAATCCACTTTGGGTTGAGATGAGGCTGGGCTGTGTGTAATCACCCTGTATGGTTCCTTGCGCCATCTCATCGTGGTCCGCCTGCAATGCATCCTCTTTTATTGTGAGCAGAGAGCATTTCAGAAGACACAGAAACAGGATGGTGCATCTGCAGTGTAGAGTTCCAACGCGTGGGGACATCACACACCAGTCTGTGAGCCAGAAGCTGCAAACGCTGCTGAAACACGGCAAGGGCGGCGGAAACTGTAGGTGACGCGTACTTTAAAAAGCAGATCTGGCAGCTTTGGGTAGGATTTGAGAAAGCGCTGAACCACGAAGTTAAGCACATGGGCCAGGCATGGGGTACGTGTGTGAGCTCGCCTCAGAGCCGCCACCAGGTTCCGGCCATTGTCACACATGACCATGCCTGGCTGTAGGTTGAGCGGTGTGAGACACATATCTGCCTGCTCTTTCAGAGCTGTCCACAACTCTTCAGCATTGTGCGGTTTGTCACCTAAGCATATTAGCTTCAGCACTGCCTTTTGCCGCTTGGCCGAGGCAGTGCTGCAGTGCTTCCAGCTTGTAACTGATGTGGTCATTTCAGAGATGGAGGTTGAAGAGGAGGAGGAGACTGAGGAGGATGAGGTGCAGGAGCTGTAGATTGTGGGGGCAACCCTGATTGACCTAGGGCCCGCAATCCTTGGTGTCGGGAGGGCGTGTTCCGTCCCAAGGTCTGACTGGGTCCCGGCTTCCACTGTGTTGACCCAGTGTGCCGTCAGCGAGATGTACCGTCCCTACCCACAAGCAATTGTCCACGTGTCCGTGGTTAGGTGGACTTTCCCAGTAGCTGCGTTGTTGAGGGCACGGCTAATGTTTTGGGACACGTGCTTGTGTAATGCGGGGATGGCACAACAGGAGAAATAGTGGCAACTGGGGACCGAGTACCGAAGGACGGCCGCCGCCATCAGATTGCGGAATTCTTCCGTCTCCACAAGCCTAAAAGGCAACATTTTGAGCGCAAGCAGTCGTGAAATGTGGGAATTTAGTAGTGTGTCCTGTGGGGCGTTGGCTGCGTATTTGCGCTTGCGTTCCAAGGACTGGGGTATGGACAACTGAACGCTGCGCTAGGACAAGGACGTGGACGTGCTTTCTGATGTTGCTACTTCAGAGTATGCAAAGACAGGTGCAGGGCAGGAGGCATCTTCACATGCACCATGGACAGGGGATTGGCTTGCATGCACAACAGCGGAAGAAGCAATGGTGCCACCCGCAGACACTGTTCCTGGACCCTGGGGTTCGGCCCACAAAGTCGGGTGCTTTGCTGCCATGTGCCTGATCATGCTGGTGGTGTCAGGCTGGTCGTTTTGCCACCCCTGCTGATGAAGGCCTGGCAGGTGGTGCAAATGGCCTTTTTGGGGTGATCGGCAGAGTCTTTAAAAAACAACCAGACTCGGGAAGACCTAACAGTTGTACTGGCAACTTCCTTCGTGTTGGTGTTACGGGGAACGGTTGTCTGCCTTTTGTCTGCGGCCACCACACTGCTTCTTCCTGCCTGTTGGCGTGCTCTGCCTCCCTCACACTGTGTGCTGCTGTCCTCGCTCTGCATGTCCTCCTGTCAGGTTGGGTCAGTTACTATATCATCCACCACCTCGTCTTCCTCTTCAGCACCCTGGTCCTCCTCCTGACTTTCTGGCAATTGTGCCTCATCATCGTCCACCTCTTGTGACACTTTCCCACCGTCGCCTTCATGTGACCGTAGCTGCTCAAATATTTGGGCATCGCTGCATGCGATCTCCTCTTGCCCCGCTTCAAGTGGAACGGGCGAAAGGCCCGAATCTATAAATGGAAAAGTGAACAGCTCTTCAGAGTGTCCAAGTGTGGGATCAGTTTTCTCCAGGCACTCGGCATGGTGGGAGGAAGGAGGATCAGGGTGAGGAATATGCGGTCCAGACTCACGGCTACTGAGACTTGACCGTGTGGAAGACAGGGTGGTGGCTAAGTGACTGGAAGCATTATCCGCTATCCAACCAACAACCTTTTGACACTGCTCTGGGTTCAATAGTGGTGTGCTGCAGTCCCCTAGGAATTGGGACAGGAAGATCGGGCGAGAAGATGTGGGTGTTTGTTTTGGCACAATTTCAGCTTTCCCATGGCCTTGGCCTCGGCCTCTGCATGCACCATTACCATCACGTCCAGTTCCCCGTCCCTTGCCACGCGCCTTGCCCATTTTAAATGGAGGACAATATCTTCCACGCTCACTACAAATGGCTGAATTTGGAGCGAAGTTATATGTGATCCGTGTGATGGAGAAACCACAGTTTTAAATACCTGGCCTGTAGGTAACTATTTTGAACAGCAAACCGGTGCCAAAAACTTTGCTGACGCAAATCTCTCCCTAGCTCAGCAGCACCTCTCCCTACACTGCCTGATTGCTGAGTAGACTGACGAGCACAGCGGCGCCAGGTCTGATATAGACCTGGTGACGCTGTGCCGCCAGCCAATCACTGTAATGCCACAACCACCATGGCTGCACCAAACATGCAGGGAGGGGACTTGAGCATCCGCCCGAGCATCTCGCAAGTACTCGGCGAGCTCCGAGCATCTCGAGTACTGAGATGCTCGGCGAGTACCGAGTACTTGAGAGTATGCTCGCTCATCACTATTTATCATCACTTCACTGACCTTCAACGTACCCTGGTGTTGGAACTCTTCGTATTTACATGCGTTCTCTGTTGTTTCATCTTGGGATTTTGGTAATTACCCTGTTTATTTGTGCCTAAATCGATGGGAACAGTGCTCAAATGACATGGGAACAGCATGGGGAAGACCCCAGGAAGCATTTCTGACTCCCAGATCACTGCTGTCAACAACGTTGTCAGAGATATTACGCCACTTTTATGGACTCACAATAAAACGTACAAAATCGAAACCAAAATGGATTTTCCTGGGAAAAATGTTAAGGAACATCCTTTCCAGGGTAATGTCTTGCATATAAGGCAAAATAAATATACGAAAACAAAAATGCTCCTCCACACCTTGGGCTATGTTGACACGTTGTGTTTTTGATGCGTTTTTGCACTTTTGTATTGCTTTCAACCGTGACAAATGCATTCACTGGGAAATGTAATTTTAACATTTTACAACCTTATCTGGCCATGTGGTGTGTGACACATCATCAGACACATGCATATGTAGCACCCTGAGGATTCGGCTGCTACAGGGGTATTGCACCTCAACCCAGAGGTGTGATATTCCACTCCCGGGTAAGGAAGGAGTGTGGATCTGAGCTCGGTAGGCTGCATGCACTACACACATCCCATTTCCGAGGAGCAGACCGACGGTACTCCCACTTAGAAATGTGCAGGTACGACCGAGTCTGTTCCTGGCTGGAGTGGGAGGGGGGTGGTACATCCCAAGTAGTGTAGGGGCAGATAGGGGGAGCAGCCTGGGTAAAGATAGGAGCTCATTGGGTGCTGGTCACCTGAGCTCACACATAGAGGGTGTATATAAGGTGGGCACCAACTAAGAACAGAGTCAGTTGCAGAGAGAAAGTCAGGAGCAGAGGAGAAGAAAGACCCAGAGTGAGAGAGGAGAAGAGAGAGAGACCCAGAGGGGGAAACAGCAGAAAAGGACTCCAAGATCCCAACTTAAATCCCCGGGTGAAGAGTCGGCACTAGGGTACCGGAACCCAAGCTGGTGGGGGTAAAAACACTCCCCAGCCAGAGACCGGAGACCGTGGGCAGCGTTTGCCACGGTCACCCACCACATCCACCACGAAGGCATACCACGAGGAGGGTCAGGGAACCCAAGGCCAAGGGTGTCCCAACAGAAGGCCCGAGGGAGCTGGACCTGGGTGGATCAATAGTGGGGACGGCCAGAGAAAGGACTTAAGGAGAGCTCAGGGTCACGCTCCGGACTTATTTGGGAGTTGGCTGGATCCAGAACCTGGTGGACGCAGCACGGCTCGGGAGGTCACTCGAAGCTGGAGTGACCAGAACATCAGCAGTGAGTAAAACATCCTAAACTGCATAACCCGACTCTGTCTCTGATTGCCGTCTACACTGCATCACCACAACTCCCATCCTCTGCACCTGATCCCCCTGAGGCTATACCCCACCCGTTGGGGGTTATATCACCAAAGCTGCACCTACACCACCAGCCTCAGCGGACCCTGCTGCAGCGGCGGCCACAGTGACCGCAACACAACGGGTGGCGTAGTCGACAATAAAGAACTTATAACATCTGTATGACTGCCACATACAACTGAGTTTGACACCCTGGGCACGGACCGGGTCACAGCCACTCGGAAGACTACAACCCCCATCTGATCCGGCTCCGGATATTCCCCCTAAAAGAATATGGCCCAGGGGGCGCGTCAACTTTGGCGTAGTCGGCAGGATTACGTGCCCGCAACACCCGGGTACTGCGTGCCTGAAGAAAAGTGCAAGTTTACCTCAGAAAGAAGTCTCCTGCCGGTTCCGGAGGGTCCCCGCCATCGGACCCCATCACCAGTCGATTCCAGCCGGTTGTCCGCCATTAACAACTTTTTCCCGCCATCTGCAGAGTTTCCCGCCACTGGGAAGCGATTCCCGCCATTTCCAAAGGTTTCCCGCCTTGGAAGAGCGGACGCCATTATGGGCGTGCCAGAGGGTGGCGAGAGGCCACCTCCCATCGTGGGCCAGGACCGAAAATGGCGCCAAAAGTGGAAACCGCCCCCACCAACAGAGACTGTGATGCTTGAGGTGTCTGTCAGCGTGAAAGAACCGCCCCTGGAGCTGACAGTCACCCAGTGGCCCCGGGACCGCCCTCGAAGGGGGAGGAGACGAAAGGAAAGAACGAAGATGGGTGCCGCCTGGAGCAGTCTGGAGCGAGCGCACCCGGAGGCAGGAAGCCTGGAGAGGAGTAGCAGAGAAGCTCACCCGGAGATGGCCAGAGAGCAGAGCAGCACCGGCCCGCTGGCCAGGAGCCTGCTGGAAGAAGAGCAGAGCAGCACCGACCCGTTGGTCAGGAGCCTGCTGGAAACCACGACCCCACTAGGCCTAGTGGAGGTCCTCGCACAGCTCCCCCGAGATCGGGAGTGTGCACAGACTGCCCTGGAGGGCCTCGCACGGAGGATGGCCCGGGTACAGCGAGAGACATTGGCGGAGTGGAGCCGAGAGATGGCCCAGCAAACCAAGACCCGGAGCACGCCAGCCAAGATGAGGAGACAGACCGCCTCTGAGGATGGCGCGGGAGGACCCAAGGCCGGAGACGGCGCCGAGAAGGGAGCCGAACGCATGGAGACAGGTAAAGGGGACGTCTATACCCCAAGCCGGGACGCCGCTTACCTGCCCCAGCTCCCCGTCGCAGAGCCCGAAAGTCCCCCTGCTGTGCCCGAAAACGCCATGTCACCGACGCAGACTAGGCCCCAACCGGAAGCCGCCGCCGCGACCCCTGTGACGTCACACGCCTCGACCCCGAGCGTGACCAAGCAGGAAGTACCACCAGCCTGGTCGCAAGGCCTAGTACCCCCGGGCGTCGCATCACCAACAGCGCCCCCTACCTCCGCGGAGCCTCCGGCCTGGCCGCAAGGCCAGGTAGCCCAGGGTGCCGCCGTCCTAACGGTGCCCTTCACCTTCCAGGTGCCCCAGGCCTGGCCGCAAGGCCTGGGCAACCCGGGCGCCACCACCACCGCGCCCGCACCCGTAAAACCAAGGGTGCCGCGTCTGGGAGAGGACTTGTTTGCCCAGCACACGTGGCCGGACGGGCAGCCTTTCATCTGGCCCCAGAAATATTATGAACTGGAGCACCAGAGGAGAGTTGGGGCCATGTGTGCACCCCTGATTCCGGCTCCGAAGCCCGTGATAAGGATCTCGCCCCCGCTTGAAGAGACCCAATTTGAGTGGGACCCCACCGGAGAAGACCTAATGGGGTTCACTCAAGAAACCAGGGCAGCTGCAACGGAGCGTGCTGAGTGCTGCCGACAGCAGCTCGAGGAGTTTGCGAGGGAGCGGAGAGAGAGGCGGGTCCGGGAACAACAGGCCCAAGTAAGGAGCGCCGAGCAGAAGAGCCGAACCAGGAGGGACCCCCGTGCAGCGCACAGTCCCCGCACCACCGGGACTGTAATTAAGTTCAACATGCAGCATGGGTGGGGCTTCATCCGAGACCACCACACCCTAGGCGACGTCTTCGTAACCAGGAGAGACGTTGAGTCCCACCTACCGGAGGGACACAGAGGTCGTGACCTTTACATCGGGGACGAGGTCACCTTCACCCGGCACAAGTGTGCCAAAGGACCTTACGCCCTCCATGTGCATCGCCTGACAGAGGAGGAGCTGCGATGTGAGGAGGAAGAGCAAGAGGATCCGGACGGGTCTGAAGCTGAGATCCCCAAAGAAGGAGCAGGAGGAAGACGTTGTTGAGTACAGCGGAGCAGGTGCTGTAAATAGTTACCCGATCGGGGTATAAAGAAACTGTTACTGCAAATATAGTCCCCGTTGGGACCAGCTGAGTGAACTGTTTACCCGTTTACCCTTAATCCCACAGGCTGAGGACTGTGAGCAGCCATTCCCTTTCCCTCCTTACCTGGCCGAGGACTGAGAGCGGCCACTATCCCTGTATATAGTTGCGCGTCCTAAAGCGCCCCCTACCGGTTTTATAGGAAAACCAGTTTTTCTAAGAGACTGTCGCACTTTTCCCGGACACACGTTGCACAGTGTCCGGAGGAGGAACCAGAAACAAGAGACGACGAGAATGTTATATGAAAAGTTTTATATATATATAATGTTTTATATGTTTTATATGTTTATATGAAAATTTTGTATGTTTTGGTGTTGTTTTTGTTTTACTGCCCGAGGACGTGCTGTGATTTACCAGGGGGGAATGTAGCACCCTGAGGATTCGGCTGCTACAGGGGTATTGCACCTCAACCCAGAGGTGTGATATTCCACTCCCGGGTAAGGAAGGAGTGTGGATCTGAGCTCGGTAGGCTGCATGCACTACACACATCCCATTTCCGAGGAGCAGACCGACGGTACTCCCACTTAGAAATGTGCAGGTACGACCGAGTCTGTTCCTGGCTGGAGTGGGAGGGGGGTGGTACATCCCAAGTAGTGTAGGGGCAGATAGGGGGAGCAGCCTGGGTAAAGATAGGAGCTCATTGGGTGCTGGTCACCTGAGCTCACACATAGAGGGTGTATATAAGGTGGGCACCAACTAAGAACAGAGTCAGTTGCAGAGAGAAAGTCAGGAGCAGAGGAGAAGAAAGACCCAGAGTGAGAGAGGAGAAGAGAGAGAGACCCAGAGGGGGAAACAGCAGAAAAGGACTCCAAGATCCCAACTTAAATCCCCGGGTGAAGAGTCGGCACTAGGGTACCGGAACCCAAGCTGGTGGGGGTAAAAACACTCCCCAGCCAGAGACCGGAGACCGTGGGCAGCGTTTGCCACGGTCACCCACCACATCCACCACGAAGGCATACCACGAGGAGGGTCAGGGAACCCAAGGCCAAGGGTGTCCCAACAGAAGGCCCGAGGGAGCTGGACCTGGGTGGATCAATAGTGGGGACGGCCAGAGAAAGGACTGAAGGAGAGCTCAGGGTCACGCTCCGGACTTATTTGGGAGTTGGCTGGATCCAGAACCTGGTGGACGCAGCACGGCTCGGGAGGTCACTCGAAGCTGGAGTGACCAGAACATCAGCAGTGAGTAAAACATCCTAAACTGCATAACCCGACTCTGTCTCTGATTGCCGTCTACACTGCATCACCACAACTCCCATCCTCTGCACCTGATCCCCCTGAGGCTATACCCCACCCGTTGGGGGTTATATCACCAAAGCTGCACCTACACCACCAGCCTCAGCGGACCCTGCTGCAGCGGCGGCCACAGTGACCGCAACACAACGGGTGGCGTAGTCGACAATAAAGAACTTATAACATCTGTATGACTGCCACATACAACTGAGTTTGACACCCTGGGCACGGACCGGGTCACAGCCACTCGGAAGACTACAACCCCCATCTGATCCGGCTCCGGATATTCCCCCTAAAAGAATATGGCCCAGGGGGCGCGTCACATACAGTGCTGAAAAGACATGGGAACAGCATGGGGAAGACCTCTGGAAGCATCTCTGACTCCCAGGGCACTGCCTAAAACTCTGGTCATCTCATCAGACGTGATCCTATATTACTGCGGTAATAATACAGACATTTTTGGCAACGTGACAAATCTTTAAATCCATTTAAAATGGGCAAGGTGTGTGTCAAGGGACTGGGAAGTGGACGTTATGGTGATGGTGATAGTGCACTCAGAGGCCGTGGGCAAGATGAAACTGTGCCTGCTGTGGGAACACAATAAACACCCACGTCTAGTGTTGAGTGAACATGCTCGACACTGCTCGGTACTCGCCCGAGCATCTCACTACTCGGGATGTTCGGCGAGCACCGAGCATTTTCGGGTTACTCGGGCGGGAGCTCGGGTCTCCGCCCTGCATGTTTGGTGCTCTTTACAGAGCCAATGAACATGCAGGGATTGCCAGCCAGTCACTGTAATGCCGCAGCCATGTTAGTTGTGGGCATTACAGTGATTGGCTGGCCACACAGCATCACCTCGAGTATTTAAAACCGGGCACCGCCATCTTGGACACAGTCGCTCCGGATCAGACAGTGTAGGGAGAGTGCTGCTGAGCTAGGGAGAGATTTATACTGCGAAATAGGTAGTGTAGGGTCTCTAAAGCCTGCAAAATCAAACAAATAGTCCTTCTGAGGACTAATATCCATCCCAGATATCAGGCAGGAAGGCAGGCAGGCTGTATAGGAGATGCAGTGGTTATCCCAACAAACACTGCATTGCAGTCCTGTGTGCTGCCACTGCTCAAATTAATAGACTTAGCCCCAGGTCTCAGGGGCCAGGAAAAATCCTTTTTTTTTCATCTAAATCCTCTTCTTTTTTTTTTCCACAGTCAGACTGTACAAATACCCGTCCTTTTGGTATTCCCCCCCCCCAAAAAACAAAATGGAGTGTGTCTGTGAGTGTTCAGACACAAATATATCTGTTTAAAAGAGTCTGGTTTCGGCCAGATAACTAGAACTGTGGTTTTGTAGTTACACGGTTCAAATCTCTGTATTATCCACTTTTTTGCCTTTTTTCCATAAAAAAAAGCTGTTTGAGTGTCTCGCTGACTGTTCAGACACAAATATATCTATTTAAAAAGTCTGGTATACGCCAGAGAACTAGAACTGTGGTTTTCCTCTTCCACGGTTCAAATCTGGGTGTTATCCGCCTTTTTTACATAAAAAAAAAACAGTTTGAGTGTCTCGCTGACTGCTCAGACACAAATATATCTGTTTAAAAGATTCTGGTGTAGGCCAGAGAACTAGAACTGTGGTTTTCCTCTTCCACAGTTCAAATCAGGGTGTAATCCACCTTTTTTACATAAAAAAATACAGTTTGAGTGTCTCGCTGTCTGTTCAGACACAAATATATCTGTTTAAAAGATTCTGGTGTAGGCCAGAGAAATAGAACTGTGGTTTTCCTCTTCCACGGTTCAAATCTGGGTGTAATCCACCTTTTTGCCTTTTCTACATAAAAAAACAGTTTGAGTGTCTCGCTGACTGTTCAGACACAAATATATCTGTTTAAAAGATTCTGGTGTAGGCCAGAGAACTAGAACTGTGGTTTTCCTCTTCCACGGTTCAAATCAGGGTGTAATCCACCTTTTTGCCTTTTTTACATAAAAAAAACAGTTTGAGTGTCTCGCTGACTGTTCAGACACAAAGATATCTGTTTAAAAGATTCTGGTGTAGGCCAGAGAAATAGAACTGTGGTTCTCCTCTTCCACGGTTCAAATCTGGGTGTAATTCACCTTTTTGCCTTTTTTACATAAAAAAAACTGTTTGAGTGTCTCGCTGACTGTTCAGACACAAATATATCTGTTTAAAAGATTCTGGTGTAGGCCAGAGAACTAGAACTGTGGTTTCCCTCTTCCACGGTTCAAATCTGGGTGTTATCCACCTTTTTGCCTTTTTTACATAAAAAAAAAAACAGTTTGAGAGTCTCGCTGACTGCTCAGACACAAATATATCTGTTTAAAAGATTCTGGTGTAGGCCAGAGAAATAGAACTGTGGTTTTCCTCTTCCATGGTTCAAATCTGGGTGTTATCCACCTTTTTTCCATAAAAAAAAACAGTTTGAGTGTCTCGCTGACTGTTCAGACACAAATATATCTGTTTAAAAGATTCTGCTGTAGGCCAGAGAAATAGAACTGTGGTTTTCCTCTTCCACGGTTCAAATCTGGGTGTAATCCACCTTTTTGCCTTTTTTCCATAAAAAAACAGTTTGAGTGTCTCGCTGACTGTTCAGACACAAATATATCTGTTTAAAAGAGTCTGGTGTAGGCCAGAGAACTAGAACTGTGGTTTTCCTCTTCCACGGTTCAAATCGCCTTTTTATTACCCTTTTGCCATTGATAGTGTGAGTGTAAGCTATTTAACTGCATTTACAATGGGCAAGGCGCGTGGCAAGGGACGTGGAACTGGACGTTCTGGTGATGGTGCGTGCAGAGGACAGGGCCGTGGCCAAGGTGAAAATGTGCCACAACCAACAGCCACATCTTCTCGCTCCCAGTTCTTGACCGAATTGCTATGGAAGCACACAACAACACCACTATTGCGAACTGATCAGTGTGAACAGGTTATTAATTGGATATCAGATAATACTTCCAGTCACCTGGGCACCACCACCTCCGGTCTGTCTTCCACACGGTCAAGTCTTAGTAGCCGTGAGTCTCGACTGCATACTCCTCCTCACCCTGATGCTCCTTCCTCCCACCATGCCGAGTGTCGTCAGACAGCAACTGATCCCACAGTTGGACACTCTGAAGGGCTGTTCACTGGTCCATTTCCATATTTGGGCCCCTCGCCTGCTCCGCTTGAAGTAGTGGAAGAGGAGATCCCATGTAGCGATGGCCAAATATTTGAACAGCCACGGCCACAGGAAGGCGATGCTGGCAATTTGTCACAAGAGGTGGACGATGACGAGACACAATTGCCACGAAGTGAGGAGGAGGACCGTGGTGTGGAAGTGGAAGAGGAGGAGGTGGTGGATGATCTAGTAACTGACCCAACGTGGCAGGAGGACAAGCAGAGCGAGGCTAGCAGCACACAGAGGGAGGGAGGCAGAGTACCCCAACAGGCAAGAAGAAGCAGTGTGGTGGCCGCAGACAGAAGGCGGGCAACCATTCCCCGTAACACCAACACGAGGGACGTTGCCAGTACAACCGGTAGGTCTTCCAGAGTCTGGAATTTTTTTAAAGACTCTGCTGATAACCCCAAAAAGGCCATTTGTACCACCTGCCAGGCCAGCATCAGCAAGGGTGACAAAACTACCAGCCTGACCACCACCAGCATGATCAGGCACATGTCAGCAAAGCACCCGACCTTGTGGGGCGAACCCCAGGGTCCACGACCAGTGTCAGCAGGTGTCACCACTGCTTCTTCCACTGTTGTGCGTGTAAGAGAACCCCCTGTTGTGCGTGCAAGGAAATCCCCTGTCCATACTGCATGCATACTCCTCTCAGTCTTCACTTGTTATGGCAGTTTCTCAAGAAACAGCATCAACATCCACGTCCACGTCCCACCGCAGCGTTCAATTGTCCATATCCCAGACCTTTGAAAGAAAGCGCAAATTTGCAGCCAATGCCCTACAGGCCACAGTCCTAAATTCGCACATTTCACGACTGCGTTGGAAATGCTGCCTTTTAGGCTGGTGGAGACGGAGTCCTTCCGCAACCTTATGGCGGTGGCCGTCCCTCGGTACTCGGTCCCCAGCCGACACTATTTTGCCCGGTGTGCCATCCCCGCACTACTCAAGCACGTGTCCCAAAACATCTGCCGTGCCCTCAACAACGCAGCTACTGGGAGAGTTCACCTGACAACGGACACGTGGACAAGTGCTTGTGGCCAGGGATGGTACACCTCCCTGATGGCACACTGGGTAAACATAGTGGAAGCCGGGACCCAGTCGGACCTTGGGACGGAACACATCCTCCCCACACCGAGGATTGCGGGCCCTATGTCAGTCAGAGTTGCCCCCACAGTGTACAGCTCCTGCGCATCCTCCTCCTCCTCCTCATGTTCAGCCTCCATCTCAGATATCACCACATTAGTTACAAGCTGGAAGCACTGCAGTACTGCCTCAGCCAAGCGGCAACAGGCTGTGCTGAAACTCATAAGCTTAGGTGATAAACCTCACACTGCTTGTGAGTTGTGGACAGCTGTGAAAGAGCAGGCAGATCTGTGACTGAGACTGCTGAACCTACATCCAGGCATGGTTGTGTGTAACAATGGCCGTAACTTGGTGGCGGCTCTGAGGCGAAGCGAGATCACACATGTACCATGCCTGGCTCATGTGCTTAACCTCGTGGTTCAGCGGTTTATTAAATCGTACCCTGAGTTGCCAGATCTGCTCGTCAAAGTACGCCGCCTGTCAGCTCATTTTCGGTAGTCGGCTACAGCTTCCGCCGCCCTTGCTGTGTTGCAGCAGCATTTACAGCTTCCGGCACACCGACTGTTGTGTGATGTCTCCACACGTTGGAACTCTACCCTCCACATGTTGCAAAGGATTTGTGAGCAGAAGAGAGCAGTTGTGGAGTACCAGCTGCAACAAGGCCGTGGATATTCAGGTCAGACTCCACACATAAGACCTCAGGAGTGGACTTGGATGTCTGACATACTGTATGTGTGTCACCCTGACCTGGATGCCACAAGTGTAATTAAAGCTGTGTCTGAGAGCAAGGGGGAGGTTCTCTAGTCAGGGGAACATTAGCATGCAATGCCTCCTGTCTCAGGCCAGTAGGGGGAGCTGGCTGCCCCTATAAAAGCTGGTACTGAGAGCAGGGTTAGGGAGAACTGGAAAGCCTGTCTCAGCACTGAGACGTGTCCCAGAGTGGAGCAGGGACAGAAAGTTGTATTGCACCTAAGAGGAAGTGTGGCAGGAGGAGAGCCACAAGCCAGAGACAAGAGGCGAAGCAAGCCTGTCTTGGCAGATAACAGACTTAATCTACCAGACTTTGGTGTCTGAGGCTGGAAGGATTCCACATCCCCCAGCAGAGAACCAGTCCGCAAGGGACTGTATATTCCTTGGCCTAAGAAGCCTGGAGGCCCTGCCACAACCGAAGGGACCAGTAAAGCCGTACAAGGCTGGGAGCAGAAAGGAACCCACGTCGCAGGCCATACAGGCGAGAATACACAGAAAGCTCGGAAACGTGGGCTGTTACCCTATCAGGAGGAGATAGCCAGAAGGAGCGCAGAAAGCACGGTAGGCCTACACCCTCACCCTGACCAGGGCCAATTTCCCCGTTGCTCTCAGACATCCAGGTCCCCTCCTAGCTGGGACTGTTTATGGGTCAGTTTACCTGTTTCAGTAAAGACTCTGGACTGCAACCTGTTGTCTGTATGCTCCTTGCTCCTCCAGCACTATCAGCACTGGGACTCTCACTACCATCACTCCCACCACCCACTATACTGCCCTGGGGCCGCACTCTTCCCGTGGGGAGTCACACTACCCTAGCTGCACACCTCATCAGCCCCAGCGGTCTGCATGCAGCGGCGGTTCCTAATAACCGCAATCCACGGGTGGCGTAGTCGGACATAAACATCAGCACATAACGGACTACCACTGGCCTGACCACCCTGAGCCACGGAACCGGGTTGCCACTACTACTCCCACCGTCTCCCTATTGCCCGGATCCGAGTGCCCCACGGCCCAGGGGGCGAGTCAGCTTTGGCGTAGTCGGCAGGATTTCGTGTCCGCAACCACCGGGTACTGCGTGCCTGAAAAAGACTTTTGTAACTTACCTGTGGCGAAGTTTCCCGCCGTCCGGAGTCGTTTCCCGCCATCCGGAGCCGATTCCCGCCATCAGACGCCATCTTGGACCATTTCCCGCCGTCTTCTGCCGTCTTCCCGCCATCCGCAGCTGCTTCCCGCCATCGGACGCCATCTTCAGGACGCCGCGCGGGAAGAAGAGGGGCGTGGACGTCAAAACCGCGCGAGATCCGAAGCTACGCCCCACGCACCGACGCTGCGCAAGGTCCTGGAAAGGAGAGATAGCGACGCTGACGTCATCAGGACGCGACGCCAGGTCCTCGTCCATAGCAGCAGCAGTGGAGCCGCGGCCTACAGAAGAGGATCGTCGGAAGGTAGGCCACGCTTAACTAGGGGGGAGGAAGATGTCGGACACAGAGGCGCCCACTACCACCAACGCAGCTGCAGCAGCGGTGATGCCCTTTTCCCTGCCCTACATCCCTGGAGCGGCCTGGCTGCCCAAGTACTCAGGGGAGCCCCATGCCCTAACTGACTTTAAGGAAAGGCTGTACAGTTTGTTCCAGGTTTACCCCCTGACAGAGGAACAGAAGGTCAGCATATTGACAGGGCAGTTAACTGGCGCAGCCCAAAGGGAGGTAAAATCATGGCCCACTGAGGAGAAAAGGACTGTGAAGGGTATTCTGGCCCGGCTGCGGGGTACCTTTGACACACGTACCTCCGCTGAAATTAAAATGAGGTTCTATGGCACAGGACAGCATCAGAGACTATGCCCTAAATTTGCAGGAAGCCCTGAGGGCCATCCAACAAACTGACCCTGGCAGCGTGCAGGAAAAGGATAAACTACTGACAGAGCAATTCATAGAAGGCCTGCTGTCTAGCTCCCACAGGGCCCAACTGCGCCTCATGTTCTTTCAGAACCCCGACCTGACCTTTGCCCAGTTTAAGGACAGGGCCATAAGGGTGCTCCGTGAATCTGCAACCAGTGGCGCTATAAACCCCCGGCGCCCTACTCTCACCTACCACCAGGAGGCGGCACCCTCCTCTATGGACCCCGTGGGGGCTGATGCACAGGCCCTGAACCAAGCCCCGTCGAAAGGCCTGCACCACCATGTCCAGGAGCTGACCAGGAGCGTCGCGGCGTTGACCAGGACCGTCCAGGCGTTACAAGTGGACCCGTCATGACCCATCGAGCTGGCTTCAAGTCCGGAGGATGTCCCGTGGCGTCGACAGAGGAGGATCCCGTCGTTCCGAGGGAGGCCCACAGACCGCTACGCAGAGGATGGACAGCCCATTTGCCGTCGATGCAACCAGCCCGGACACATTTCCAGGTACTGTAATTTAAACGGGTCCAACCTGGGGCAGAGGGCCAACCCCCAGGCATAAGATCACCAGGCCCTTATAATTGGCGTGATAAGTACGTTGGGGGGCGCCCGGTTTTACCCGTGGTGCTGGACGGTATCCCCATGAGCGCCTTGCTGGATACTGGGTCACAAGTAACCACTATCCCTTATGTACTTTTTAAGCAGTATTGGACTGATGCTGATATCACACGGTATCCAGACAGTAACTTGAGCATCATCGCCAGTAATGGCTTACCCGTGCCGCAGATGGGGTTCAAGGAGATGACCATAAAAATTGGTAAAGTTGAACTGCCGGCACAGGGAGTGATTATTGTGGACATTGACCGTCGTGAAAGTCACCCTAAAATAACTGTGGGTACTAACGTAATTGAAAATTGTCTTTCAGAGGTAATTGTAATTCTAAAACAGGTGGCGGTGAATGCTAGTTCCAGCCAACAGAGAGTCCTCAACAAGGAGATAAAAGCCCTGATGAGACGGCAGCAGGTAGAACTGTCTGGTGGTGAGATCGGTAGCGTAAGACTGAGTGACCCATTCCCCATTTCCATGCCTCCCAAAAGTGAAATGATGATCTGGTGTCGGACTGCAATCGGGTTGAGAGGTAGATACTACCAAGCCATGGTAGAACCCGTGTACTCAGACAGCAGGCCCACCATTTTGACAGCCCGGGGGGTGGTTGATGTCCGTCATGGGAGGGTGCCCGTCCGCATCCTCAACATTGGGGAGAGGGAAGTACACTTACCCAGGTACGCTACACTCGCCAAACTGTTTGTTGTCGAACACCAAGCTATCAGGGCCGTGGAACCCTTGCCTCCATCTCCTCAAGCGGAGGGTAATGGCTCCCAGAAACAAAAAGAGGACTGGTGCCAGAAACTCCACGTGGGTGCTGACTCCACTCCCCTGCACCAAAAACAAGGAGTCTACCGGGTGGTACAGGAGTACGAGAGAGTCTTTAGTAAGCACTCGCTAGACTTCGGCAGAGTAAAAGGGATAGAACACCACATCCCCACAGGGAGACACCCACCGATAAAGGAAAGACACCGACCTGTACCCCCTGCACATTATCAGAACGCAAAGGGCATGCTAAGAGAGATGAAGGAAGCTGGGGTCATTAGAGACAGCTGTAGCCCCTGGGCAGCCCCCTTGGTTCTGGTCAAAAAGAAAGACGGCACCATGAGAATGTGCGTGGACTATAGACAAATCAACCGTATTACCCACAAAGACGCATATCCGCTGCCTAGAATAGAAGAGTCTTTAGCCGCACTAAAATCTGCTAACTTCTTTTCTACTTTGGACCTTACTAGCGGGTACTGGCAGGTTCCTGTGGCAGAGGCTGACAAGGAGAAGACCGCCTTCACCACCCCGATGGGACTGAGTGAGTTCAACTGTATGCCTTTCGGGCTCTGCAACGCACCAGGGACCTTCCAGCGGCTGATGGAATGCTGTCTAGGGCACCGAAACTTCGAGACGGTCCTCCTTTACCTGGACGACGTGATCGTCTATTCGAAAACCTACGAGGACCATCTAAAGCACCTGGCCGAGGTGTTCGAAGCCCTGGCAGGCTATGGCCTGAAGGTGAAACCATCGAAGTGTCACCTGCTGAAACCAAAGGTCCAGTACCTAGGGCACGTGGTAAGCGTGGAAGGAGTGGCCCCCGACCCTGACAAGGTCACGGCAATCAAGAGCTGGCCAAGCCCCTCGAACATCAAAGAGGTGAGACAGTTTCTCGGGTTGGTAGGCTACTACCGAAGGTTCATCCCCGGGTTCACTAAGATGGCAGCTCCTATGCAGGACCTCCTGATCGGACAGTCTAAGTCCAGAAGTCAAAAGCCACCCTTCAAGTGTGATAAACCGGAAGAGGAGTCCTTCCGCCAGCTAAAGATGGCCCTCACAGGGGATGAGATCCTGGTCTACCCTGATTATGGCCAACCTTTTATTCTCCACACGGACGCTAGTAATGTGGGACTGGGAGCCGTACTGTCCCAAAACCAACAGGGCAGAGAACGGGTGATCGCATACGCCAGCCGGAAGCTGAGGCCCACCGAGAGGAACCCGGAGAATTACAGCTCCTTCAAGCTAGAATTCTTGGCGGTGGTGTGGGCCGTGACGGAACGCTTCAAGCATTACCTGGCCTCCGCAAAGTTCACCGTGTACACGGACAACAACCCGTTGACACACCTGGACAATGCAAGACTGGGTGCCCTGGAACAGCGGTGGATGGCCCGTCTCTCCAACTATGACTTCGTGATCAAGTACCGGGCAGGCAAAACCAACGTCAACGCGGACGCCCTATCAAGGATGCCTCACTTACCTGAAGGTGATGAAGACCCAGAAGAGCTGGAGGAGGTAGAACTCCCTGCGTTTCACCGGTATGGAGCCGCTCAACACTCTCACCGCGTGAAGGAGGAGGATCTAACAACTGTGATGATGAATCCCCTACCTCACCACAGCTGGGCCGAGACCCAAGATAGTGACCCTGCAGTCCGCCTGGTGAAAGATCTGCTGACCCGGGAAGACGCCCGCCTAGATCCAGATGCCCCAGAGGAAGCCAAGCAGCTATGGAAGGAGAAGAGCAAGCTGTTCCTCTACGAAGGCAAGTTGTGCAGAAGGATTGTTAACCACCGGACGCACGAGCTGACCTGGCAAGTCATGGTCCTAAGGCGGGATGCAGCTATGGTCCCGGGGGCTTACCATGACAGAGCGGGACACTTCGGTTGGAAGAAACTGGAGTTCCTGCTAAGAGGAAGGTTCTTTTGGGTCGGCATGAGAGGAGCTGTAGAAAAGTGGTGCAGAGACTGTGGCCCTTGTCACCTGAGGAGGAAGGACCGCACCAGCCAGAAGACACCCTTGAGGCCCATCGTCACCACGCAGCCTCTTCAGCTGGTAGCTCTGGACCACGTCAAATTGGCTCCAAGCCGGTCTGGATACATCTATGCCCTGACAATCGTGGACCACTATTCCCGTTTTCTAGTGGTGGTCCCGGTAAAGGACTTGACAGCCCAAACAGCGGCCAGAGCCTTCCAGCAATATTTCTGCCGTCCACACGGGTATCCGGAACAGGTCCTGACAGACCAGGGTCCAGCGTTCGAGGCTGAAATCTTCCAGGAGTTCTGCAACCTCTATGGCTGTAAGAAAATACGGACAACGCTTTGCCACCCCCAAACCAACGGGATGTGTGAGAAGATGAACAATATAGTCATTGATCTCCTGAAGACGTTGCCCCTGGAGGAACGCAGCCTGTGGCCAGAAAAATTGCCGGACCTGGTAGACATGTACAACAACATCCCGGTGAACGCTACAAACTGCACCCCGGCTTACCTGATGCGAGCTAGACCAGGTAAGCTGCCCGTAGACCTGGAGATGGGAGTCCTAATACCTGAGTACACCTCCCCGGATGCGGACTGGGATACGGAAAGGCAACTGCAGTACAAGAAGGTACAGGAGAGTTTGGAGAAGAGCCTGGCCCAGGTGAGAGAGAAGCAAGAAAGACTCTTCAATCAACACGACCCTGCTGGTCCCCTAGAACCTGGTGAGCAAGTCCTAAAGCGAAAAAGAAGGCTACATAAGTTGGACGACCAGTGGGAAAGGGAACCCTACACCGTACTGCAGTCTGACCACGACAACCCAAAGGTGTGCGTAATCACCAAGGACGGAGGAGAAACCACTAGTGTCGTCTCCAGAGACCACCTCAAAAGGTGCCCCGAGCAACTCCGTAGTGCAGAAGAGGATCAGAGTGACCTTGAACCCGCAGAGGACAAGGAAGAAATGATCAGCACCGTCCTCGGAGAGTTCCCTTAGTCCTGGACTCGCATAAATGATGCCATAGTGGTACCTGTCCTGCATTTCCTGCAACCGGCACAGCAACAACCAACACCAGAGCCGGAAGGTGAAGAGGAGCAAGTGGTTCCAGAGGCAGAAGAGCCTGTACCAGCAGCCCAGGAGAGTCAACCCTCTGCTGACAGTGAGCCTGCCATGCCTGCGGTAAGCCAAAGAACCCGCAGACAGCTGCCTGCCCTACCTGTACACCCAGCTGGTAGCTGTACCCCTAACGCTAGTGGGGAAAGTCAGGTTGGTCCACCACCAGACAGTGGGCTACGTAGATCAACCAGGAGCACAAAGGGGCAGATACCCGCTCGCTGGAGAATATAGAGCGCGCTAAAATTGTAAATAACCCTGTTGCCAAATGTTGAAATGTTTGCCAAGTTACCTGCGTGATTATTAATAGCGTGTTTCAGTTTCTTGCAGCTACCGTAAGGACTCACAGGTTATGGACTTTTTATAACCGGGACCTTGTATGGACTGCATTCGGAGCCTAACCCAGGAATGAACTAAGACTGTGAAGGACTTGGGGTAGGACAGACCCCCCACCTGGTTAAGGCTCCCCGTTGTGCTGGTGATATGGACACCCGGTCACAGACCACACTGTGACCTTAAGAACTCAATTTGTGCGTCGTCTGTCTATTAATGTTTTATTGTTATGTATATTATCTTTGTTTACTGTTTAGTCCCGGAGTACTAAATTTCACTAGGGGGGAATGTGTCACCCTGACCTGGATGCCACAAGTGTAATTAAAGCTGTGTCTGAGAGCAAGGGGGAGGTTCTCTAGTCAGGGGAACATTAGCATGCAATGCCTCCTGTCTCAGGCCAGTAGGGGGAGCTGGCTGCCCCTATAAAAGCTGGTACTGAGAGCAGGGTTAGGGAGAACTGGAAAGCCTGTCTCAGCACTGAGACGTGTCCCAGAGTGGAGCAGGGACAGAAAGTTGTATTGCACCTAAGAGGAAGTGTGGCATGAGGAGAGCCACAAGCCAGAGACAAGAGGCGAAGCAAGCCTGTCTTGGCAGATAACAGACTTAATCTACCAGACTTTGGTGTCTGAGGCTGGAAGGATTCCACATCCCCCAGCAGAGAACCAGTCCGCAAGGGACTGTATATTCCTTGGTCTAAGAAGCCTGGAGGCCCTGCCACAACCGAAGGGACCAGTAAAGCCGTACAAGGCTGGGAGCAGAAAGGAACCCACGTCGCAGGCCATACAGGCGAGAATACACGGAAAGCTCGGAAACGTGGGCTGTTACCCTATCAGGAGGAGATAGCCAGAAGGAGCGCAGAAAGCACGGTAGGCCTACACCCTCACCCTGACCAGGGCCAATTTCCCCGTTGCTCTCAGACATGCAGGTCCCCTCCTAGCTGGGACTGTTTATGGGTCAGTTTACCTGTTTCAGTAAAGACCCTGGACTGCAACCTGTTGTCTGTAGGCTCCTTGCTCCTCCAGCAGTATCAGCACTGGGACTCTCACTACCATCACTCCCACCATCCACTATACTGCCCTGGGGCCGCACTCTTCCCGTGGGGAGTCACACTACCCTAGCTGCACACCTCATCAGCCCCAGCGGTCTGCATGCAGCGGCGGTTCCTAATAACCGCAATCCACGGGTGGCGTAGTCGGACATAAACATCAGCACATAACGGACTACCACTGGCCTGACCACCCTGAGCCACGGAACCGGGTTGCCACTACTACTCCCACCGTCTCCCTATTGCCCGGATCCGAGTGCCCCACGGCCCAGGGGGCGAGTCATATGTACCATCCTGACAAACTTTGAGGAGGCCACCAAGATGGTGAGTGGTGATGACGCCATAATTAGGGTCAGCATCCCACTTGTCTGTCTTTTGCAACGCTCTCTGCAGAGAATTAAAGAGGAGGAATTGCAGCCAGAGTATGATGAGATGGATCAAGAAGCCGTAGCGGGCGATTACACACAGCCCAGCCTCATCTCATCCCATCGTGCATTGGGGGACAATGAGGGAGAGGAGGGGGAGGAGGTGGAGGAAGAACAGGAGCTGGTATCATGCGCTGTAGACGGTAGTACCTGTACAACTGTCATACCATCGGTTCAGCGTGGGTGGCCTGAGGACAGGGGGGAGGAGGAGGAGGAGAGCATGGTCAGTCATCATCTTGGTGAGGACACGGAAGTCTTGCCCGTTACCAGTCTGGCACGCATGGCTGACTTTATGATACGCTGCCTTAACCTTGTCCCTTGCGTTGTCAAAATGTTGGGTGACAGTCATTACTGGTTGGTGACACTTTTAGACCCCTGCTACAAGGAGAACTTTCACTCTCTTATTCCTGAGGTGGAGAGGTCTACAAAAATGGGGCAGTACCAGAAGGCCCTTGCTGCAGAACTGTTAAAAAAAAATCCCATCTGAACACGCTAGCAGCAGAGGTCACAGTTCGTTGCCCAACCAAGGCGTACAGGCGAGAGAGACGCAACTCCAATCCAGCAGAGGCAGGGGATTACTGTCAACGTTCTGGGACAGTTTTCTGAGACGCGCCCAGCTTACAGGCCCTGAGGCGCGGGGTACTCTCACAAGGAGTGGAAAGTTTCAAAAGATGGTGAGGGAATACCTTGCCGACAGTACCAGCGTCCTCCTTGATTCCTCTGTGCCTTTTAATTATTGGGTATCCAAGCTGGACACTTGGAATTAACTCGCTCTGTACGCCTTGGAGGTACTGGCCTGCCCTGCCGCTAGCTAGCGTGTTATCGGAGCGTGTTTTTAGTGCCGCTGGGGGAATTATAACTGATAAGTAGAGATGAGCGTTGTTCGACTCGAACTGTTCGCCAATCTCAAATTCGAGCTGTTTTGGGCGGTGTTCGAGCCGTTCGGCGAACAGGAACGATTTGAAAAAATTCGGCTGTTCGAGGTTATGTTCGATAACTGTTCGTGCACCAAAATCATAACTGGATTTTTTCTCAGTAATGATGAAAATTAATGTTAATACGCAGTTTGAGTGTACAGCGGGGCGGGGGGAGGGGCAGGGGATGGATCTCTGCAGGAATAATGAAGATCTCCATTTTTTTTTTCTCTTTCCCGCATTTACAGTGGGGAGGTGCAATCTGTCAGCCTATCAGCAGCGCACACACGGAGCGAAGTGCTTTTTTTCACACAAGCAAGGGCATGTGTCATTGGCAGTGTATGTCACATGTCCTTGCCCTATAAGACCCAGCCATTTTCCCCATCGCCACTATTTTCTCACTGCTGCAGCTGCATATTAGACGGCACCGCTGTTGCTGTGTGCGATATACCTTGTTAATTTCAAGCCAATTTTCGCACAAATCTACAGATAGCTTGGGAGTAGGGAATAGTTGTGATTGCAGTCCTTTTAAGGACTAGGTTACAGCATTTCCTACGACTTTTATCAGGCAGGTCTGTGCTCTTAAATAGATAGGTTGTGGGAGTAAAGACTAATTGTAATTGCAGTCCTTTTCAGGGCTAGGTTACATCAGTTCCTATCAGTTCTTGCCAGGCAGGTCTGTGCCAGTGCTGTGCAAGTTTTTTTCACAGCATTTGGCTAAATCTAGCAAAGCTAATCCTTTTTGGCCTATTGCAGAGTGTGTTAGTCAGTGGAGTAGCCTATCTGTGTTGCAAGCTACACCACCTGTGTATAGAATACCAATTTTTTTACTGCACCTAGTGAAGTAAAACCTTTTGGGCATAGCATCATTCTATTAGTCCATCTATACTGACCTCCATAAGGTTGCAAATTGAATATAATATTTTTCTGCATCTTGCTCAGAAAAAATATTTGGGCTTCTAGCTGTGTGTGGGACTTGTTCTATTAGTCCATCTATACTGACCTCCATCAGGTTGCAAATTGAATATAATATTTTTCTGCATCTTGCTCTGAAAAAATATTTGGCCTTCTAGCAGTGTGTGGGACTTGTTCTATTAGTCCATCTATACTGACCTCCATCAGGTTGCAAATTGAATATAATATTTTTCTGCATCTAGCTCTGAAAAAATATTTGGCCTTCTAGCAGTGTGTGGGACTTGATCTATTAGTCCATCTATACTGACCTCTATCAGGTTGCAAACTGAATATAATTTTTTTCTGCATCTACCTCTGAAAAAATATTTGGACTTCTAGCTGTGTGTGGGACTTGTTCTATTAGTCCATCTATACTGACCTCCATCAGGTTGCAAATGGAATATAATTTTTTTCTGCATCTTGCTCTGAAAAAATATTTGGCCTTCTAGCAGTGTGTGGGACTTGTTCTATTAGTACATCTATACTGACCTCCATCAGGTTGCAAATTGAAAATAATATTTTTCTGCATCTAGCTCTGAAAAAATATTTGGCCTTCTAGCAGTGTGTGGGACTTGATCTATTAGTCCATCTATACTGACCTCCATCAGGTTGCAAACTGAATATAATTTTTTTCTGCATCTACCTCTGAAAAAATATTTGGGCTTCTAGCTGTGTGTAGGACTTGTTCTATTAGTCCATCTATACTGACCTCCATCAGGTTGCAAATTGAATATAATATTTTTCTGCATCTTGCTCAGAAAAAATATTTGGGCTTCTAGCTGTGTGTGGGACTTGTTCTATTAGTCCATCTATACTGACCTCCATCAGGTTGCAAATTGAATATAATATTTTTCTGCATCTTGCTCTGAAAAAATATTTGGCCTTCTAGCAGTGTGTGGGACTTGTTCTATTAGTCCATCTATACTGACCTCCATCAGGTTGCAAATTGAATATAATATTTTTCTGCATCTAGCTCTGAAAAAATATTTGGCCTTCTAGCAGTGTGTGGGACTTGATCTATTAGTCCATCTATACTGACCTCTATCAGGTTGCAAACTGAATATAATTTTTTTCTGCATCTACCTCTGAAAAAATATTTGGACTTCTAGCTGTGTGTGGGACTTGTTCTATTAGTCCATCTATACTGACCTCCATCAGGTTGCAAATGGAATATAATTTTTTTCTGCATCTAGCTCTGAAAAAATATTTGGCCTTCTAGCAGTGTGAGGGACTTGTTCTATTAGTCCATCTATACTGACCTCCATCAGGTTGCAAATTCAAAATAATTTTTTGTCTGCATCTAGCTCTGAAAAAATATTTGGCCTTCTAGCAGTGTGTGGGACTTTTTCTATTAGTCCATCTATACTGACCTCCATCAGGTTGCAAATTGAATATAATATTTTTCTGCATCTAGCTCTGAAAAAATATTTGGGCTTCTAGCAGTGTGTGGGGCTTGTTCTATTAGTCCATCTATACTGACCTCCATCAGGTTACAAATGAAAAATAATTTTTATCTGTATCTAGCTCTGAAAAAATATTTGGCCTTCTAGCAGTGTGTGGGACTTGTTCTATTAGTCCATCTATACTGACCTCCATCAGGTTGCAAACTGAATATAATTTTTTTCTGCATCTACCTCTGAAAAAAATATTTGGCCTTCTTGCTGTGTGTGGGACTTGTTCTATTAGTCCATCTATACTGACCTCCATCAGGTTGCAAATTGAATATAATATTTTTCTGCATCTTGCTCTGAAAAAATATTTGGCCTTCTAGCAGTGTGTGGGACTTGTTCTATTAGTCCATCTATACTGACCTCCATCAGGTTGCAAATTGAATATAATATTTTTCTGCATCTAGCTCTGAAAAAATATTTGGCCTTCTAGCAGTGTGTGGGACTTGATCTATTAGTCCATCTATACTGACCTCCATCAGGTTGCAAATTCAAAATAATTTTTTGTCTGCATCTAGCTCTGAAAAAATATTTGGCCTTCTAGCAGTGTGTGGGACTTGTTCTATTAGTCCATCTATACTGACCTCCATCAGGTTGCAAATTAAAAATAATTTTTATCTGCATCTAGCTCTGAAAAAATATTTGGCCTTCTAGCAGTGTGTGGGACTTGTTCTATTAGTCCATCTATACTGACCTCCATCAGGTTGCAAATTAAAAATAATTTTTATCTGCATCTTGCTCTGAAAAAATATTTGGCCTTCTAGCAGTGTGTGTGACTTGTTCTATTAGTCCATCTATACTGACCTCCATCAGGTTGCAAACTGAATATAATTTTTTTCTGCATCTACCTCTGAAAAAATATTTGGGCTTCTAGCTGTGTGTGGGACTTGCTCTATTAGTCCATCTTTACTGACTTCCATCAGGTTGCAAATTAAAAATAATTTTTATCTGCATCTAGCTCTGAAAAAATATTTGGCCTTCTAGCAGTGTGTGTGACTTGTTCTATTAGTCCATCTATACTGACCTCCATCAGGTTGCAAACTGAATATAATTTTTTTCTGCATCTACCTCTGAAAAAATATTTGGGCTTCTAGCTGTGTGTGGGACTTGTTCTATTAGTCCATCTATACTGACCTCCATCAGGTTGCAAATTGAATATAATATTTTTCTGCATCTAGCTCTGAAAAAATATTTGGCCTTCTAGCAGTGTGTGGGACTTGTTCTATTAGTCCATCTATACTGACCTCCATCAGGTTGCAAAGTGAATATAATTTTTTTCTGCATCTACCTCTGAAAAAATATTTGGGCTTCTAGCTGTGTGTGGGACTTGTTCTATTAGTCCATCTGTACTGACCTCCATCAGGTTGCAAATTGAATATAATTTTTTTCTGCATCTAGCTCTGAAAAAATATTTGGGCTTCTAGCTGTGTGTGGGACTTGTTCTATTAGTCCATCTTTACTGACCTCCATCAGGTTGCAAATTGAATATAATATTTTTCTGCATCTAGCTCTGAAAAAATATTTGGGCTTCTAGCTGTGTGTGGGACTAGTTCTATTAGTCCATCTATACTGATCTCCATCAGGTTGCAAATTGAATATAATATTTTTCTGCATCTAGCTCTGAAAAAATATTTGGCCTTCTAGCAGTGTGTGGGACTTGTTCTATTAGTCCATCTACACTGACCTCCATCAGGTTGCAAATTCAAAATAATTTTTTGTGTGCATCTAGCTCTGAAAAAAATATTTGGCCTTCTAGCAGTGTGTGGGACTTGTTCTATTAGTCCATCTATACTGACCTCCATCAGGTTGCAAATTGAATATAATATTTTTCTGCATTTTGCTCTGAAAAAATATTTGGGCTTCTAGCTGTGTGTGGGACTTGTTCTATTAGTCCATCTATACTGACCTCCATCAGGTTGCAAATTGAATATAATATTTTTCTGCATCTTGCTCTGAAAAAATATTTGGCCTTCTAGCAGTGTGTGGGACTTGTTCTATTAGTCCATGTATACTGACCTCCATCAGGTTGCAAATTGAATATAATATTTTTCTGCATCTATCTCTGAAAAAATATTTGGCCTTCTAGCAGTGTGTGGGACTTGATCTATTAGTCCATCTATACTGACCTCCATCAGGTTGCAAACTGAATATAATTTTTTTCTGCATCTACCTCTGAAAAAATATTTGGGCTTCTAGCTGTGTGTGGGACTTGTTCTATTAGTCCATCTATACTGACCTCCATCAGGTTGCAAATTGAATATAATATTTTTCTGCATCTTGCTCTGAAAAAATATTTGGCCTTCTAGCAGTGTGTGGGACTTGTTCTATTAGTCCATCTATACTGACCTCCATCAGGTTGCAAATTGAATATAATATTTTTCTGCATCTATCTCTGAAAAAATATTTGGCCTTCTAGCAGTGTGTGGGACTTGATCTATTAGTCCATCTATACTGACCTCCATCAGGTTGCAAACTGAATATAATTTTTTTCTGCATCTACCTCTGAAAAAATATTTGGCCTTCTAGCAGTGTGTGGGACTCATTGTATTAGGCCATCTATACCAAGCTCCACCAGCTTTTAAATTAATAATTATTTTTAGCTGCATCTAGCCCTGAAAATAATTTTTCTTCCCAATAGTGGTAGCAATAGAAATATGGGGCGCGCTCCTGGCTTACAAAAATATACGCTTCATAACAAAAAACACCAGCCTAGCGCACTGCATTAATAAGATGGCATCATCGTCTCTCCCAGTGCTAGGCCTACTACACAGGCTAGCATTCCTGTGCCTAAAACACAATGTATGGGTCCGCGCTAGCCACTATGCTGAGGGGTCTAAAGCTGCTGCTAACGCTTTATAACAATTCAATTGGCAGATTTTCACAGAGCTCTTCCACAACGCCCACCCATCGGGCAACAGTTGCCCACCTTCCCTATGGGATCTAGTGGCGAATAGTTGATGCCATTAATCAGAGCGTCAATTGCCCCGTCGACGTGGCAAGCATACGGTAAGGCATGGGAAGAGTGGACATGACTAGTAGCAGGCAGACGGGTTGACCAATGTGAACAAGCCAGATCACAAGTCACCATAGAATTTCTCCACCAGCTAATGATGAGGGGCATATCAGGGGCGTCAGCGCAGCGGTGTCTGACCGGAGTAGCATTTCACTTCCAACTACTGAATTGGGGAGATGTGACAAAGAGATTCATCATCAGACAATCCATAAAAGGGTGGAAAAGGGGTCAGCCAAGTCAGGAGTGTAGACGTCCCGTCCCGTGTCACTAAAACTGATTTCTAACATCATATCCCTAACACCATTAACATGACACTCACAATTTAAAGCAACACTACTGTCTACTGCATTTGTGATCGCCTTCTTCGGGGCGCTATGCATAAGCGAATTAGTCCCTCAATCCAAAATTACCACCAGTGCAGGCTTATTACACCAGGACGTAGTCATAGCCAATAATGCAATACGTCTACGCATACACAAATCGAAAATGGTTCCAGCGGGCAGGGGCACTTGGGTACTTCTACAACCCACAAACGGTACACTGAGTCGGGTAACAATAGTAAAAACATATCTAACCATCAGATCACAAAGTAATTTCTTCCTATCACACATTGATGGAACGCCATTATCAAGATACCAGTTCCAAGCTATATTTAATAAATGCATAACATCGGCAGGGAACCACCCCAAAGATTACGGGACACACTCATTCCGCATAGGCGCGGCCACGGAAGCAGCAAGAGCAGGACTGTCAGAAACGGAAGTTCAGAGGATAGGGAGATGGCGATCCACGTGTTTGGCAAGATACATAAGACCGGACTTGGTATCCTAACGTGGTTTGTTTCTTTTACAGGTGACGCTAAACCAACAGTGTGGGTGATAGGCCACTCGTATATATATTGGGCAGAAAAAAGGGCGAAAGTCCGCCCAGGCGGGAGGAAATTAGAGTTTCATAACACATATTTCAACTGGAGAGGTATTAGAGGCCTGCTATGGCCACAGGTACTAATGGAGGTAATCAAGGTAGGGAAAGAGGCAAGATGTCCGGTCATCTTAGTTATACAGGCCGGGGGAAACAACCTAGGTCATCACAAGAGCGCGTAACTAATGGCAATAATGAAACTAGACACTGAGCGCTTCAGAGAATTTTTCACAAAACTAGCTATAGTATGGTCAGAGATTGTGCCGATAGCGGTATGGCAAGGTGCGCGAGATATCACGGCCATCGAATGGACAAGGCGGGTAATAAATATTCGGATGGCAAAATTTAGAAGAGACAGAGGCGGTGTAGTGGTACGACACCGACAACTGGAAGGAGATAAAGCAGGCCTCATACGGCCCGACGGTGTTCACTTAATGGATATTGGACTGGACATATTCCTGTCAGGACTCCAGGACGGAGTGGAACAAGCGTTAAGAGTGATGGGTGGGGGTCAAAGTCCTGCATACGAGTACACAGGATCCTCCGTGGCCTGGAAATAGAAAGGACATGTTGGAGAGTTACACTTGTTGACCAAGTTGCCGGAGTGGAGACCCAGGGCATGCTGCAACAAGCTGAATTATTTTAGAAATAAAATGCCTTTCTAATGGAATGAGTATAAAGAGTTAATAAAGCTGTGACCGATCCTCAACCATCCAGTTGTAAGAGTTACATTATTGTATTGTCAAGGAAAGGGGGGCGGTAGGGGGGCTGAGCGTCTGGGTTTGGTTGGGGGTCCCCACAGTCTGCCTAGCCTAGATGCATTTAAAAATTCTTATTAGATACACAGGCGGTGCAGCTTGCTTCGCAGCTGGGCTACTACGCCCAAAGTATTTCCTAGGCTAGATGCAGTTAAAAATTCTACGCTGACTAGCAGACACTGAAGATTTGGAGCAGACCTCTGAGTAAACAGCTCTTCAGACTCAACCATCTGTGTTACCCCAAGCCATAGTGTATGTAGTTTCTTATAGTTAAAGGGGGGGGGGGCGACCCAACCCACCTGGAATTGACGATGCCAACGTCACGTAAGACACAGCAAGGGGACTCCAAAAAGAGTCTCCATTTTTTCCCAAAATTGTGGCACAGACACCACTTAACCCTAGAACGCATACCTGGGGCCTCGCAGTCCCGCCCTGTTAATTGTTTTCTATTTTCTGCAAGATTACTTTAGTTAGAATTTTGAAACTCTAGGTATTCTTCATGTATATAGTTGTTTGTCATTGGAGTTTGAGTTATTCCATGTTATTTGCACACGGGCCTAAAAGGCCCCAGGTATATGAAAGTGTAGATTTTTATGGTCATGTGTTCTAGGGTTAAGTGGCATCAATTGCCCCACAGTTGCTTAAAACGGTTGGTGAGGTGATATTACCAAATCCTCAAGCTTTTAGTCTCCCAAGGATAACACAGGGTTAGAAAAGTCCTTGCGAATCCATGATTTGTTCATCTTTATGAACGTGAGTCTGTCTACATTCTCAGTGGACAGCCGCGTGCGCTTATCTGTCAGCACACCATCAGCAGCGCTGAACACACGTTCAGAGAGAACACTGGCTGCAGGGCATGACAAGATCTCCAAGGCGTGAGTGGCGAGCTCCAGCCATTTTTCCAGATTGGAATACCAAAATGAGCAAGGGTCCAGTGACACAGTCATGGCTTCGATGTTCACTTGGAGATACTCCTGCACCATCCTCTCTAGGCATTGACTATGTGTCAGACTTCTTGTCTCCTGTGGCCTTGCAAAGGATGGTCTAAAAAAGTGGTGAAACGATTCCACAAAATTGCTGTTACCAGCAGATACTGTGTTACTGTTACGGTTTGAGTGATGAAGACTCGACAGTCCCACGGTTGGCAAGTTAGAACTGTGAGATTCACTTCGTGCACCACTGGTGTTTTGTGGAAAAGCATATGTAAGATTCTGCAACAGCATCTGCAGATACTCCTGCATGCGTCAATCCCTTTTTATGGCAGGAATTATTTCGGCAAATTTACTTTTGTACCGGGGATCTAAGAGTGTGGCAACCCAGTAGTCGGGATTACTTCGAATTCTGCAATCTGAGGGTCATGTTGCAGGTAGTGCAGCAAGAAGGCACTCATGTGTCTTGCGCATCCAGGAGGACCAAGTCCTTGTTGTGTTGGTAGCGAGGTAAGAATTAGAGATGAGCGTTGTTCTACTCGAACTGTTCGCCAATCTCAAATTCGAGCTGTTTTGGGCGGTGTTCGAGCCGTTCGGCGAACACGAACAATTTGAGAAAAATTCGGCTGTTCGAGGTTATGTTCGATAACTGTTCGTGCACCAAAATCATAACTGGATTTTTTCTCAGTAATGATGAAAATTAATGTTAATACGCAGTTTGAGTGTACAGCGGGGTGGGGGGAGGGGCAGGGGATGGATCTCTGCAGGAACAATGAAGATCTCCATTTTTTTTTTCTCTTTCCCGCATTTACAGTGGGGAGATGCAATCTGTCAGCCTATCAGCAGCGCACACACGGAGCGAAGTGCTTTTTTTCACACAAGCAAGGGCATGTGTCATTGGCAGTGTATGTCACATGTCCTTGCCCTATAAGACCAAGCCATTTTCCCCGTCGCCACCATTTTCTCACTGCTGCAGCTGCGTGTTAGACGGCACCGCTGTTGCTGTGTGCGCTATACCTTGTTAATTTCAAGCCAATTTTCGCACAAATCTAGAGATAGCTTGGGAGTAGGGAATAGTTGTGATTGCAGTCCTTTTAAGGACTAGGTTACAGCATTTCCTATGACTTTTATCAGGCAGGTTTGTGCTCTTAAATAGATAGATTGTGGGAGTAAAGACTAATTGTAATTGGAGTCCTTTTCAGGACTAGGTTACATCAGTTCCTATCAGTTTTTGCCAGGCAGGTCTGTGCCAGTGCTGTGCAAGTTTTTTTCACAGCATTTGGCTGAATCTAGCAAAGCTAATCCTTTTTGGCCTATTGCAGAGTGTGTTAGTCAGTGGAGTAGCCTATCTGTGCTGCAAGATATACCACCTGTGTATAGAATACCAATTTTTTTACTGCACCTAGTGAAGTAAAATCTTTTGGGCATAGCATCATTCTATTAGTCCATCTATACTGACCTCCATCAGGTTGCAAATTGAATATAATTTTTATCTGCATCTAGCTCTGAAAAAATATTTGGCCTTCTAGCAGTGTGTGGGACTTTCTCTATTAGTCCATCTATACTGACCTCCATCAGGTTGCAACTTAAAAATAATATTTTTCTGCATCTTGCTCTGAAAAAATATTTGGCCTTCTAGCAGTGTGTGGGACTTGTTCTATTAGTCCATCTATACTGACCTCCATCCGGTTGCAAATTGAATATAATATTTTTCTGCATCTAGCTCTGAAAAAATATTTGGCCTTCTAGCAGTGTGTGGGACTTGATCTATTAGTTCATCTATACTGACCTCCATCAGGTTGCAAATTCAAAATAATTTTTTGTCTGCATCTAGCTCTGAAAAAATATTTGGCCTTCTAGCAGTGTGTGGGACTTGTTCTATTAGTCCATCTATACTGACCTCCATCAGGTTGCAAATTAAAAATAATTTTTATCTGCATCTAGCTCTGAAAAAATATTTGGCCTTCTAGCAGTGTGTGGGACTTGTTCTATTAGTCCATCTATACTGACCTCCATCAGGTTGCAAACTGAATATAATTTTTTTCTGCATCTACCTCTGAAAAAATATTTGGGCTTCTAGCTGTGTGTGGGACTTGTTCTATTAGTCCATCTATACTGACCTCCATCAGGTTGCAAATTGAATATAATATTTTTCTGCATCTAGCTCTGAAAAAATATTTGGCCTTCTAGCAGTGTGTGGGACTTGTTCTATTAGTCCATCTATACTGACCTCCATCAGGTTGCAAACTGAATATAATTTTTTTCTGCATCTACCTCTGAAAAAATATTTGGGCTTCTAGCTGTGTGTGGGACTTGTTCTATTAGTCCATCTATACTGACCTCCATCAGGTTGCAAATTGAATATAATTTTTTTCTGCATCTAGCTCTGAATAAATATTTGGGCTTCTAGCTGTGTGTGGGACTTGTTCTATTAGTCCATCTATACTGACCTCCATCAGGTTGCAAATTGAATATAATATTTTTCTGCATCTACCTCTGAAAAAATATTTGGGCTTCTAGCTGTGTGTGGGACTTGTTCTATTAGTCCATCTATACTGACCTCCATCAGGTTGCAAACTGAATATAATATTTTTCTGCATCTAGCTCTGAAAAAATATTTGGCCTTCTAGCAGTGTGTGGGACTTGTTCTATTAATCCATCTATACTGACCTCCATCAGGTTGCAAACTGAATATAATTTTTTTCTGCATCTACCTCTGAAAAAATATTTGGGCTTCTAGCTGTGTGTGGGACTTGTTCTATTAGTCCATCTATACTGACCTCCATCAGGTTGCAAATTGAATATAATTTTTTTCTGCATCTAGCTCTGAAAAAATATTTGGCCTTCTAGCAGTGTGTGTGACTTGTTCTATTAGTCCATCTATACTGACCTCCATCAGGTTGCAAATTCAAAATAATTTTTTGTGTGCATCTAGCTCTGAAAAAAATATTTGGCCTTCTAGCAGTGTGTGGGACTTGTTCTATTAGTCCATCTATACTGACCTCCATCAGGTTGCAAATTAAAAATAATTTTTATCTGCATCTAGCTCTGAAAAAATATTTGGCCTTCTAGCAGTGTGTGGGACTTGTTCTATTAGTCCATCTATACTGACCTCCATCAGGTTGCAAATGAAAAATAATTTTTATCTGCATCTAGCTCTGAAAAAATATTTGGCCTTCTAGCTGTGTGTGGGACTTGTTCTATTAGTCCATCTATACTGACCTCCATCAGGTTGCAAACTGAATATAATTTTTTTCTGTATCTACTTCTGAAAAAATATTTGGGCTTCTAGCTGTGTGTGGGATTTGTTCTATTAGTCCATCTATACTGACCTCCATCAGGTTGCAAATTGAATATAATTTTTTTCTGCATCTAGCTCTGAAAAAATATTTGGCCTTCTAGCAGTGTGTGGGACTTGTTCTATTAGTCCATCTATACTGACCTCCATCAGATTGCAAATTCAAAATAATTTTTTGTCTGCATCTAGCTCTGAAAAAATATTTGGCCTTCTAGCAGTGTGTGGGACTTGTTCTATTAGTCCATCTATACTGACCTCCATCAGGTTGCAAATTAAAAATAATTTTTATCTGCATCTAGCTCTGAAAAAATATTTGGCCTTCTAGCTGTGTGTGGGACTTGTTCTATTAGTCCATCTATACTGACCTCCATCAGGTTGCAAACTGAATATAATTTTTTTCTGCATCTAGCTCTGAAAAAATATTTGGCCTTCTTGCAGTGTGTGGGACTTTCTCTATTAGTCCATCTATACTGACCTCCATCAGGTTGCAAATTAAAAATAATTTTTATCTGCATCTACAGTACCTCTGAAAAAATATTTGGGCTTCTAGCTGTGTGTGGGACTTGTTCTATTAGTCCATCTATACTGACCTCCATCAGGTTGCAAATTGAATATAATTTTTATCTGCATCTAGCTCTGAAAAAATATTTGGCCTTCTAGCAGTGTGTGGGACTTGTTCTATTAGTCCACCTATACTGACCTCCATCAGGTTGCAAATTCAAAATATTTTTTTGTCTGCATCTAGCTCTGAAAAAATATTTGGCCTTCTAGCAGTGTGTGGGACTTTCTCTATTAGTCCATCTATACTGACCTCCATCAGGTTGCAAACTGAATATATTTTTTTTCTGCATCTACCTCTGAAAAAATATTGGGCTTGTAGCTGTGTGTGGGACTTGTTCTATTAATCCATCTATACAGACCTCCATCAGGTTGCAAACTGAATAAAAAATTTTTCTGCATCTACCTCTGAAAAAATATTTGGGCTTCTAGCTGTGTGTGGGACTTATTCTATTAGTCCATCTATACTGACCTCCATCAGGTTGCAAATTGAATATATTTTTTTTCTGCATCTAACCCAGCCAATAGTTTTGGCCTAATACCACAGTTTGGCCACTCAGCTCTGCTCGGTTCCCATCCATTGTTTTTTTGTACAAACAACTCCAGAGTTGTGAATTAGTTAACCACCAAAATGAGTGGAAAAAGGCCTGCTGCTGGTGGAAAGGGGAATAGGCGTGTTGGGAAGGGGAAAAAAGGTTGTGTCCGTGGGGTAGGTGTTAAAGCAACAGTAACATCTGCAGAAGAAAGACCATCTTCCAGCCAAACTAAAATGTCTACTTCTTTTAGCGGACAATGTGATAAGATCCCTTTCTTACGGCCACGCCAATCGCTACAAATTCCAGATGAGGCACAAAAACAGCAGGTGCTTCAACGGATATCAAGTGCTCCTTTAAGTGGGCTCTCCTCCACATCAACTTCAACGTCACAAATACTCCAGTCCTCAAAGGTGTCACCCCAATCGCACTTGCTTCCTCACAGCTCACAAATCTCCAGCTGCCCATCTGAGTATGAGGTAGAACAGATGGTTGAGTCTGCAGAGCTGTTTACTCATACTATAGCCTGGGAATCAGAGGTCGACTCCAGCGCTTCTGTGAATCCAGACGAGGAAATGATCTGCACTGATGCCCAGAATCTTTATGAGTCGGATCCAGGACCAGACGCAGAAGGTTCTGACCATAATGTAGACCCTCATTCCCAAACTGTAACTCCTGTTGGTGGAGACAATGAGGAAGACGATGATAAGACTCAAATACCTGATTGGAGCGACAACTTTAGTTTTTTGTCAGGGCAGGAACAGGTTGGCTCTGAGGACGACGGGTGTGATAACGCACAGGGTGATGATGATGAGGTTGGAGATCCCACTTACTGTCAACCCACAGTCAGCCAAGAGATGAGGTCAGCAGAGGAGGTGGAGGAAGATGCTAGTGACGACGAGGTCAGGTTGCGCCTTCCTGGACAGAGACGTAGTACTGGAAGCACGTCAACAACTGCATCCTCAAACACAACTCTGCCTCTCACCACAAGTCGTGGTGGCTCTTCAGGTCGCATGGGTGCTAAGCCTTGCATAGCCTGGGCATTTTTTCAGATCGATAAAGATGACCCAACTCGTGTTATCTGTAACATTTGTCAGCAAAAGCTAAGTAGAGGCCAAAAAATACATAGTTTGAGTACTTCATGCATGAACCGGCACATGGACATGAAGCATAAGTTGCAGTGGGAAGCTCAGTGTGCTACAATGCGGCCTAGCCGGCCGGGCCAACCACCGTCTGCCATATCTTGTGCATCCGCGGCCTCTTCATCCTCTGTGACTGGGGGGACAGCAGTCACACCTGTTTTGGGGCGCAGACCTGCCACCTCTTTACCCGCAACAGCCAGCGTGATTGGCAGGTCATCATTTTCTTTGGAGGTGGTAACACCAGCTGGTGTTGAGCGTTGTCCGACATCGATAGCACCACCTTTGGATCAAGGCAACCTAACATGTCCGCCTGCATCTTCCTCACAGACCGGCAGTTTGCCGGGGACACCCTTATCAACCCCGTCTAAGCACAATAGCCAGCCCTCGGTCCCTCAGATGTGGACAAGTAAAAGACCATTTCCTCCTAGCCATGAGAAAGCTAAGAGGTTGAATTTCACCATCTGCAAGCTCTTGGCTACAGAAATGCTGCCTTTCCGCCTGGTGGACACAGAGGATTTTCGAGACCTTATGTCCGTCGCAGTGCCCCAGTACCAGATGCCCAGTCGGCACTACTTCTCAAAGAAAGGTGTGCCTGCGCTCCACCAGCATGTCGCACACAACATCACCGCTTCTTTGAGAAACTCTGTGTGTGACAGGGTGCATTTCACCACAGACACTTGGACGAGTAGGCATGGACAGGGGCGTTACATGTCGCTGACTGGGCACTGGGCAACTATGGTGACAGCAGGACAAGGGGCTGCTGTCCAAGTCTTGCCGTCCCCACGAGTTGTGCGTCAATCCTCTTTATGTCAAAGTTCCTCCACTGCTTCTGCCTCCTCAACCTCCTCTCGGTCTTCCACCTGCACCCAAAGCCTGTCTGGTCATGCCACAAGCTTTCTAACTGCGCAGAAGGGATCCTGCACACCTCCTTACTATGCTGGCAGTAGGGCTCAACGTCATCAGGCGGTTTTTACATTGAAATGTCTGGGAAATGTGAGTCACACAGCTGAGGAGTTGTGGTCAGCTCTGGAGAACCAATTTCATGAATGGTTGTCTCCACTGGACCTGAAACCAGGGAAGGCCGTGTGCGACAATGCTGCAAACCTGGGTGCGGCCCTTCGCCGGGGCAATGTCACACACGTGCCTTGTATGGCTCACGTGTTGAACCTGGTTGTCCAGCAATTTTTAGCCCACTATCCCAGACTAGATGGCCTTCTGCAGAGGGCACGGTCGCTGTGTGCTCACTTCCGCCGTTCGCATCCTGCAGCTCAGCGACTTACATCTCTACAGAAGTCGTTGGGCCTGCCACTTCACCGGCTAAAATGCGATGTGCCTACCCGGTGGAATTCAACTCTGCACATGTTGCAGCGACTGTGGCAGCACCGACAAGCCCTGGTGCAATACGTTCTGATGTATAGCCTGGGCCAACGAGATCCAGAGGTGGGGCAAATCACGCTGGAGGAGTGGTCTCAGATCAGGGACCTATGCACCCTTCTGCACAGTTTTGAAATGGCGACGAAGATGTTTAGTGCTGACGATGCCATTATCAGCATGACTATTCCGGTGATTTACATGCTGGAGCACATGTTAAACAGAATTCGGAGTCAGGTGGTGGCACAAGAGGAGGTGGAGGAAGTAGAGGAGGAGGAGTTGTATGCGGAAGGGCTAACATCTGCAAGGTCCAGACGGTCGGCAGCACCAAGGCGGCAGGCATGTGAGGGTGGGGGAGATGGTTTTACCAGGGTGCATGGTAGCAGCCAAACTAGTGAGGAAGGTGCAGGAGCCCAGGAAGAAGTGGAGGACGAACTGATGGAAGACTCATCAGATGAGGGAGACCTTGATCACATTTCTGTTGTGCGAGGTTGGGGGGAGAGGACAGAGGAAGGAAGCATGATTGTTACCTCGCCACCAGCACAACAGGGACTTGGTGCTCCTGGATGCGCAACACACATGAGTGCCTTCTTGCTGCACTACCTGCAACATGACCCTCGAATTGTGAGAATTAGAAATAATCCTGACTACTGGGTTGCCACACTGTTAGATCCCCGGTACAAAAGTAAATTTGCAGAAATTATTCCTGCCATAGAAAGGGATGCACGCATGCAGGAGTATCAGCAGAGACTGTTGCAGAATCTTACATGTGCTTTTCCACAAAATACCAGTGGTGCACGTAGTGAATCTCACAGTTCCAACTTGCCAACCGTGGGACCGTCAAGTGTTCAGCACTCAAACCGTAACAGAACCACAGTATCTGCTGGTAACATCAATTTTGCGGAATCATTTCACCACTTTTTTAGCCCATCCTTTGCAAGGCCACAGGAGACAAGAAGTCTGACACATAGTCAACGCCTAGAGACGATGGTACAGGAGTATCTCCAAGTAAACATTGAAGCCATGACTGTGTCACTGGACCCTTGCTCTTTTTGGGCTTCCAATCTGGATAAATGGCCGGAGCTAGCCACTTACGCCTTGGAGATCTTGTCATGCCCCGCAGCCAGCGTTCTGTCTGAACGTGTGTTCAGCGCTGCTGGTGGTGTGCTGACAGATAAGCGCACGCGGCTCTCCACTGATAATGTAGACAGACTCACGTTCATAAAGATGAACAAATCATGGATCCGAAACGACTTTTCTACCCCTTTGTAATCCTGGGGAGAGTAAAAGCTTGATGATTGGTTAAAATCACCCTACCAACCGTTTTAAGCTTTCAAATTACTAATCATGTTTATCTGTATCTTGGCTGGAAAATAATTTGGGCTTTGTAGCAGTGTGCAGCACTGATTCTATTAGGCCATCTATAATAAGCTCCACCAGATTTAAAATTACTAATCATGTTTATCTGTATCTTGACTGGAAAATAATTTGGGCTTTGTAGCAGTGTGCAGCACTGATCCTATTAGGCCATCTATACTAAAGCTTCACCAGATTTAAAATTAATAATAATTTTTAGCTGCATCTAGCCCGGAAAATAATTTTGGGGCTCCGAGATGCGCAAGACACATAAGTGCCTTCTTGCTGCACTACCTGCAGCATGACCCTCATATTGTCAGAATTCGAAGTAATCATGACTACTGGGTTGCCACACTCTTAGATCCCCCAAACTTTTCGATCAACCTTTTCATTTTAATAAAGACCAAAAAAATGGTCATTTTTGAAATTATAAGCATTAGCAGGTTGTTAGAAACTGAAATCAAACAGTTTTCAACTCAAAACTTTATTCTAGGTGATGTTACATTTTCACATAGGACCCCTTGTTCGAAAGGAGCTTCTGAACTCTCTCGTCCATTGAATTTGTCAGGTTTTGGATGGTTTCTGCTTCAATTGTTTTGCATGAGGACAGAATACCCTCCCAGAGCTGTTGCTTAGATGTGAACTGCCTCCCGCCATCATAGACACTCCTTTTAATGATGCTCCAAAGGTTCTGAATGAGGTAGAGGTCAGGGGAGCATGGGGGTCACACCATAAGTTTGTCCCCTTTTATGCCCATATCAGCCAGAGATGCAGATGTTTTATGTGCAGCATGAGATGGTGCATTATCATGCAAAAAAATGATCTTGCTGTGAAATACACGGTTCTTCTTCTTGAACCATGGCAGGAAGTGCTGTTTGAGAAAATCCACATACATTATGGAGTTCATCTTTAGCGCCTTCAGGGATCCTAAAGGGGCCGACAATCTCTCTCCCCATGATTCCAGCCCAAAACATTACTCCACCTCCTCCTTGTTGGCGCTGTAGCCGTGTTTGCGTGGGGTGTCCATCAACCAGCCATCCTCCACTCCATCCATCTGGACCATCGAGCGCTGCACGGCACTCATCCGTGAACAAAACAGTTTTGAAATCAGTCTTCATGTAATGTTTGGCCCACTGGAGCCGTTTCTGCTTGTGTGAAGTGGATAGAGGAGGTCGACAGGATGGCGTATGCACAGCTGCAAACCTCTGAAGGACCCTGCATCTTGTTGTTCGGGGGACGTTGGAGGCACCAGCAGCTTCAAAAACTTGTCTGCTGCTATGACAAGGCTTTTTTGCCGCTGCTCTTTCAACCTGACGTAATTGCCTGTAGGAAAGAGTCCTCAATTTGCCCTTATCAGCACGCACACGTGTGTACTGTGAATCAGCTACATACTTCTTGATTGCCAAGACACTTCATCCTGATCATCGCACAATGTTGATTGTAGTCATGCCTTGACCTAAACACTCCACAATTTGTTGCTTCTCAACAGCCGACACATCCTTTTTCTTTCCCATTTTGGCAAAAAATGTAGGCTGCTTAATAATGTGAGACAGCCTTCTTAAGTAGTCTTGCCTTTCATTGGACACACCTGCCAAACTAATTAGCACAGGTGTCTGCAATTGCTTACAGTGATATAAAGAGCCCTGACACACATCACCATCAATGAGTTTAACTGACAAACAAACAAATTCTTCCCTTATCACTCCTAAACACTTTTTGCATAATAATTTGGAGCACAGTGTACATGTGCTTTTCCACAAAACACCAGTGGTTCACGTAGTGAATCTTACAGTTCTAACTTGCCAACCGTGGTCTGTATGGAGTTGTTCAATAAAGGGCCCAAAATTAAGATAACATAGATGGGAGAGGTCTCTATGAATAGGAATTCCTAAGTATTTGATACCCTGTGAGGGCCAGGCAAAGGGAAAGTTGGACTGGATGGAATCCTATATGGATTTGGGGAGGGAGACATCGAGGGCCTCAGACTTCGCTGCATTGATTTTAAAATTTGACCATGTAACAAAGTGATCTATTTCAGCCATAACAGCATGGATGGATATATGTGATTGAGTGATATATACTAGGACATCATCAGCAAATAGAGAGCACTTGTACTCAGTGCCTCCCACCTCAATCCACCTAATATTGGGGTTATGGCGAATTGATGAGAGCAGGTGCTCCGTCACTAGGATGTATAAGAGAGGGGACAGAGAACATCCCTGCCTTGTCCCATTGGTGATTGTGAAAGGTGATGAAAATGTTCTGACGCGCCCCCTGGGCCTTGGGACACCCGGAGCCGGACCCTTTTTGGTGGATGCTGGTGGTTGTAGTCTCCGTGGCGGCGACCCGGTTCCGTGGCTCAGGGCGGTCAAACCAGTGGCGGAACTATTTATGTGGTTTTGATGTTTAAATGTCCGACTACGCCACCCGTGGATTGCGGTCAGAGTGAACCGCCGCTCCAGGGCAGACCGCTGAGGCTGGTGTTGTGGGTGCAGCAGAGCGTAGCATAACTCCCCACGGGAGGAGTATAGCCTCAGGGCAGTGTATGCGGAGGATGGGGGTGATGGTGCAGGGCAGCAGCAGTAACGACACGGAGTCAGTGATGCACTCCAGGGCCTTTACTCACAGTTCTTATTATCCAGACCACGTCTGCAGGTAACGGCTGCCCATGTCGTACTGTGCTCACCAGGTGAGGGGCTCAGACAACTCCCAGATAACTTTGGAGCGCTTCACAGGACCCCCTTTGTGTGTCCTTTGTCTGGCCTTTCTTACCAACCCTTCTGTCCGGCTGCCTCGGGCCTCCTCTTGGTAAACTTGGCGCCAGTTTCCCTGACCCTATGTGGTGCCTTCCTAGCGGGTGTAGCGAGGGGCTGCGCCACATAAAATGTCACAGCCTGCTGTTTCTAGCTGAGGGTCGTTTCCTGCCTCCACTAGTTTCGGGGACCGGTCTCCCCCTTTGGCCTGACCCCTCCACGCAGGTGGATTCGGGCGTGCGGTGGCGACTCGCCCGTCCGCACCCCTGGGATCCCTTTGTTCCTCGTTCCTGGAGCCTTCTCCGCTCCTCTTCCTTCCTTCTCCCTCTTCCAGGCCTGGGCCTCTGTTACTAGGCCCGCCTCCGGAGCAGAGCTCATGCAGAGCCCCTGCTCCCTGCCACTTCTGCTCAGACTTCTCTGCACTGAACTAAGATGGTGCCCACCTTTTATACTCCCTTCTCAATGCACCCAGGAACTGCTTCCTCCCTGCTCCTGCACTACAGGGTTCCCCTTCCTCAGTGTTCACTCCCCCCACTCCAGCCAGGGACAGGGACTGTCGTGCCCATCTCAGGGGCATATTGGTCGCCCTGCCCCACGGCAATGTGGTGTAATGCATGCAGGTGTCGGGTCCTGATCCACACTACATCCTTACCTGAGAGTGAGATATCACACCTCTGGGTGAGGTGCAATACCTCTGTAGCAACCGAGCCCTCAGGGTGCTACAGTTCCATTTATCTTCAGCCTAGGTGACGTATTGCGATACAGGGCCGTGATTTTGGCTATAAAAGGGTCCCCTAGACCCCTACCCCAAGCTTTTTAAGAGAATCATATATGGCGTGCCAGGAGACTCTATGGAATGCTTTCTCAGCATCCAACGAGAGTATCTAATTACAAATTTTTAACTGCATCTAGCCCAGGAAATACTTTGTGCCTAGTAGCAGTGTCTGCTAGTCAGCGGATTATCCCGGCTGTTAAGCAAACTACACCACCTGTAGTTTGGACACTTAATTTTTTCAAAGGAAATGCTTCGGGACCACGGGATACTCAGTGAAGAGCATCAGGAGGCACCCCAAGGCATAGGGGCTGGGACTGGCAGTAGGATGCCTTGCGGTGGACAGCCGAGCTCGATCCTTATAAAAGCTTTTTAACTGCAGCAGCTTTAGTGGACGCTACTGGAGCTGGAATTACGCGGCTGCTGGCATGAGACTTGCCCTCCAATAGATCCTTGTAAATGGATTTAAAGTGTATTCATTCAAATTAGAGAGACAATTTAAATTAAAAAGCTTAGAGCTGCCTCCACCACAGGGGGGCTCGCTCGACCCACCAGCGGACAGGCACCATTATTGGGAGAGGGGGGCTGGCCGTCAGGGTTCACCGCGGCTCTGGCACAAACCCGGCGACGCGGAGGTGGCACGGGCAGGAGCGGACTGAACGTGTCGGCTTCTCACTTTTTGGATTTTAGAAGGGCATGACATGCCTATATCTGTGTCTCCCCCTCCTTTTACTCCTCCACCTCTTTTCTTTTCGCATGACTATATGTACTTGTCACTTTTCCATGTGTTAGTTGTGTCTTCTGAGCAGTTTGTCAGCTTTTGGACACCTTTGAAGGTGTTTTCTATGTGTTTCTATGTGTTTTTGTTTGCCTGCCATTGGTTTTAACGGTGTTCGAAGGTATTCGAAGAACAGTTCGACGAACAGTTCGGCGAACACACGGGTGTTCGACGAACCAAACCGAACTCGAACACTACGGGGGTGGCTCAACACTAGTAAGAATCATGCTTCCTTCCTCTGCCCTCTCCCCCCAACCTCGCACAAGAGAAATGTGATCAAGGTCTCCCTCATCTGATGAGTCTTCCATGCCCATCGCCAGTTCATCCTCCACTTCATCCTCGGCTCCTGCACCTTCCTCACAGTTTGGCTGCTACCATGCACCCTGGTTAATCCCTCTCCCCCACCCTCCCATGACTGCCGCCTTGGTGCTGCCAACCGTCTGGACCTTGGAGATGTTATCCCTTCCGCATACGACTCCTCCTCTACTTCCTCCACCTCCTCTTGTCCCACCACCTGACTCTGAATTCTGTTTAATGTGTGCTCCAGTATGTAAATCACCGGAATAGTCATGCTGATAATGGCATCGTCGTCAGCACTAAACATCTTCGTCGCCATTTCAAAACTGTGCAGAAGGGTGTGTGGAGCCCCTGAGGGTTCAGTCGCCACAGAGTTACTGCATCTCACCCAGAGGTGTGGTATCTCACCCTCAGGTAAGGAAGGCGTATGGCTCGGGACCCTAACACCTGCATCCAACACATACCCGCAGTGGGGGTAGGGCGAGATTGCTCCTAAGGGAGAGCACAGTCCCAGGTCCCTAGCTGGTGGGAGGGTCCTATGTAGTGGGTGCTTAGGGGAGCAGCTTATGGGAGCACATGACAGTCAGAGGAGGAAAAGTGACAGGAGCAGAGGCTCGGCATGAGCTCTGCTCCGGAGGCGGGCCTAGCCTTGGAGGCCCAGGACTGAAGGAGAGAAGAGAGGAGTGGGAGCAGGAAGGCTCCAGGAACCGAAGGGACCCTAGGACTACGGGCCGTGCAGAAGGCCACCCGTACTCCCGCTGCTACCAGGAGGTAGAGGGGTCAGGCCAGATAAGGGGAAGTGGTCCCTCAACTAGAGGAGAAACAGCAAGGCTCAACTAGAAACTGGAGGATGCAGCATTTCCTGTACTGCAGGCAAAAGTCCACACCAGTCTCACTGAGAAGGTAGCCACATAGGACCCAGAGGACGGAACACAAGTCGCCCGCCAAGGCCCGAGGATACCGGATAGAAGTGTCACTGGGTGTGAGGTGCAGGGAGAAGGCCAGAGAAAGGACACACAGAAGGGGGTCCTGCTAAGTACTCCGGAGCTATCTGGGGGTGGACTGAGCCCCTCACTGAGTACGCACAGCACGACGGGTGAGATTGCTCTGGTACCTGTAATCTGGACTGCAACAACTGTAAGTAAAGATCTTGGGACTGCATCACACGGACTCTGTGTTCATTACTGACTCCCTGCACTACAACCACCATCATCCATCCACACTGCCCTGAAGCTACACTCTTCCTGTGGTGAGTAATAATACCATTGCTGCAAAACCACCAGCTTCAGAGGACTGTTCTGCAGCGGCGGCCCCTTTGGCCGCACTCCACAGGTGGCGTAGTCGGACATTATAAAATCCATATATACAAATTACCGTTGGATTGACCGCCCTGGGTCACGGACCGGGTCACCGCCACAGTGACTACAACCCCCAGCGTCTACCGGCCCGGCTCAGGGTACCCCACGGCCCAGGGGGCGCGTCAACTTCATAGGTCCCTGATCTGAGACCACTCCTGCAGCGTGATTTGCCCCACCTCTGGATCTCGTTGGCCCAGGCTATACGTCAGAACGTATTGCACCAGGGCTTGTCGGTGCTGCCACAGTCGCTGCAACATGTGCAGAGTTGAATTCCACCATGTCGGCATATCGCATTTCAGCCGGTGAACTGGCAGGCCCAACGACTTCTGTAGAGATGTAAGTCGTTGAGCTGCGGGACGCGAACGGCGGAAGTGAGCACACAGCGACCGTGCCCTCTGCAGAAGGCCATCTAGTCTGGGATAGTGGGCTAAAATTTTATGGACAACCAGGTTCAACACGTGAGCCATACAAGGCACGTGTGTGACATTGCCCCGGCGAAGGGCCGCACCCAGGTTTGCAGCATTGTCGCACACGGCCTTCCCTGGTTGCAGGTCCAGTGGAGACAACCATTCATGAAACTCGGTCTCCAGAGCTGACCACAAGTCCTCAGCTGTGTGACTCCATTTCCCAGACATTTCAAAGTAAACACTGATGCCGTTGAGCCCTGCTGCCAGCATAGTAAAGAGGTGTGCAGGATTCCTTCTGCGTAGTTTGAAAGCAGGTGGCATTACCAGACAGGCTTTGGGTGTAGGTGGAAGACCGAGAGGAGGTTGAGGAGGCAGAAGCAATGGAGGAACTTCGAGATAAAGAGGATTGACGCAAAACTCGTGGGGACGGTAAGACTTGGACAGCAGCCCCTTGTCCTGCTGTCACCATAGTTACCCAGTGCCCAGTCAGCGACATGTAACGCCCCTGTCCATGCCTACTCGTCCAAGTGTCTGTGGTGAAATGCACCCTGTCACACACAGAGTTTCTCAAAGAAGCGGTGATGTTGTGTGCGACATGCTGGTGGAGCGCAGGCACACCTTTCTTTGAGAAGTAGTGCCGACTGGGCATTTGGTACTGGGGCACTGCGACGGACATAAGGTCTCGAAAATCCACTGTGTCCTCCAGGCGGAAAGGCAGCATTTCTGTAGCCAACAGCTTGCAGATGGTGAAATTCAACCTCTTAGCTTTCTCATGGCTAGGAGGAAATGGTCTTTTACTTTTCCACATCTAAGGGACCGAGGGCTGGCTGTTGTGCTTTGACGGGGTTGAGTAGGGTGTCCCCGGCAAACTGCCGGTCTGTGAGGAAGATGCAGGCGGACATGTTAGGTTGCCTTGATCCAAAGGTGGTGCTCTCGATGTCAGAGAGCGCTCAACACCAGCAGGTGTTTCCACTTCCCAATGAACTGACGACCTGCCAATCACACTGGCTGTTGCAGGTAAAGAGGTGGCAGGTCTGCGTCCAAAAACATGTGTGACTGCTGTCCCCCCAGTCACAGAGGATGAAGAGGCCGCGGATGCACAAAATGGGGCAGATGGTGGTTGGCCCAGCCTGCTAGGCCGCATTGTAGCACAGTGAGCTTCCCACTGCAACTTATGCTTCATATCCATGTGACGGTACATGCTTGAAGTACTCAAACTATGGATTTTTTTGCCTCTACTTAGCTTTTGGTGACAAATATTACAGATAACACGAGTTGGGTCATCCTTATCGATCTGAATAAATGCCCAGGCTATGCAAGGCTTAGAGCCCATGCGACCTGAAGAGCCACTACGACTTGTGGTCAGAGGCAGAGTTGTGGTTGAGGTTGAGGATGCAGTTGTTGACGAGTACTCCGTCTCTGTCCAGGAAGGCGCAACCTAACCTCGTCGTCAATAGGATCTGTGACGCCCGGCTGCGCTTGGTATCACAGATCCTAGAAGAGTGTATTGATGGAATCCACCACAAGAGCCCCCCATAAACATTCACACATCTCCACCTTCCACCTCAGACCAGCAGAGGGAGCCCGTTAGGGATATAAATAGGGAAGGTGCAGCTAGGCAGTTCAGTTCCTCTGAAGAGTTCCTGCAGTAGAGAAGCCTAAGAGAGGTCAGTCTGCAGTGGAGCTCAGTCTAGTCTAGAGAACTCAGTTAATAGTTCAGCAGTGAAGCACAAGGCTCCTGCTAGCTAAATTCAGGGAGCCCAGATAGAGCTTAAGGTGTGTCGGCGCCATAAGATCGGTGAAGCGCGGCAAGCTGCCGTTAGTGTGTATAGCCTAGTGAGGGCCCGAGTAGGCCGAAGGCGAGTGGCGAGTTAGTACATAAGGGGCAGAGGAGCTTAACCAGCTCACCCCGAAGCATTTACCGGACACCGGATCCGAGCTTACCGGGATCTCTATGACCCAGTAAGGCATAACCGGAATCCCTGGAGAACTACAAGTCCCAGGATCGCTAAGGTGCTGATACGTAACAGAGCCAGGAGACGCTTAGGTCCCGCATACTGGGAGCGTGAACTCCAAGAGAAGGCCCTACCACAAGGTCAGCCAGCGCAGGGCAGAGACAAAGTTAGGCCTAGCTCCAGGCAGGTCAGAAACTTACTATGCAGAGGCAAGAAACAGGAGGCCCTACACCCGCTCATTGGGTAGGATCCTGATATGCACCCTTCACCCTACAGTGCTCCGGGATGTGAATGAATTTCCTCCAGTAAAAGGTACTGAAGTGACTACCGTGTCCGTTCCCGTTCTTGCTCTGACCCAGCTGGGTCTCGCCTGTCCTGCATTCCCCCTGCATACGCTGCCCTGAGACCTAGCTCCACCTGTGGGGAGCTATACCATCGAGCTGCCTTATCACGGGCCTCAGAGGACTGCTGCAGCGCTGGTGCTTCTCACCAGATACCACAGGTGGCGTCACGAACTCTTATAAAATTAACAATTATCCACCCTTTTAAAGAGTGACCCCAGGGTACGGGCCAGGGAGCCAACACAGCGACATCCCCAAGGCCAGGCAAAGGCCCGGGTGACCTCATCGACTGGCTGACTGTGGGTTGACAGTAAGTGGGATCTCCAACCTTGTCATCATCACCCTGTGTGTTATCACACCCGTCGTCCTAAAAGCCAACCTCTTCCTGCCCTGACCGAAAAGTCAAGTTGTCGCTCCAATCAGGTATTTGAGTCTCATCATCGTCTTCATCATTGTCTCCACCAACAGGAGTTACAGTTTGGGAACGAGGGTCTACATTATGCTTAGAACCTTCTTCATCTGGTCCTGGATCCGACTTATAAAGATTCTGGGCATCAGTGCAGATCATTTCCTCATCTGGATTAACAGAAGCTCTGGAGCAGACCTCCGTTTCCCAGGCTACAGTATGAGTAAACAGCTCTGCAGACTCAACCATTTGTGTTACCCCATACTCGGACAGGCAGCTGGAGACTTGGGAGCTGTGAGGAAGCAAGTGCGATTGGGGGTGACACCTCTGAGGACTGGAGTATTTGTGATGTTGAAATTGAGGTGGAGGAGAGCCCACTTGAAGGAGCACTTGATATCCGCTGAAGCACCTGCTGTTTTTGTGCCTCATCTGGAATTTGTAGCGATGGGTGTGTCCGTAACAAAGGGATCGTATCACATTGTCCACGAAAAGAAGTCGACATGTTAGTTTGGCTGGAAGATGGTCTTTCTTCTGCAGATGTTACTCCCCCCCCCACCGCGGGGGGGCTCGAGCCACCAGCGGACAGGCACCAGTATTGGGAGAGGGGGGCTGGCCATCAGGGTCCACCGCGGCTCTGGCACAAACCCGGCGACACGGAGGTGGCACGGGCAGGAACGGACTGGCCGTGTCGGCTTCTCACTTTTTGGATTTTAGAAGGGCATGACATGCCTATATCTGTGTCTCCCCCTCCTTTTACTCCTCCACCTCTTTTCTTTTCGCATGACTATGTGTACTTGTCACTTTTCCATGTGTTAGTTGTGTCTTCTGAGCAGTTTGTCAGCTTTTGGACACCTTTGAAGGTGTTTTCTATGTGTTTCTATGTGTTTTTGTTTGCCTGCCATTGGTTTTAACGGTGTTCGAAGGTGTTCGACGAACAGTTCGACGAACAGTTCGGCGAACACAAGGGTGTTCGACGAACCGAACTCAAACACTACGGGGGTGGCTCAACACTACTGATAAGTGCACTCACCTGTCAACTGACAATGCTGACAAGCTGACCCTTATCAAAATGAACAAGGGCTGGATTGGGCCAGACTTCTCATCACCACCAAATGACAGAAGAGTAACATAAAGTCAAATCCACTGTGTTATTTCGGGAGGTGTATTCCCATGCACCGCTTCACACCCACACATGGGTATATATTTCCTCATTTCGGCTGTTTTTTGCTCTTCTCCTTATCCTCAGCCTCCACCACCACTATACCACCAGTGTGACCATGGTCTGTGTTGCCAGCATTGCAAGTTCCTCCGTCCTAATTTTTGGCAGCTTTTGCTTGGAAGGCATAGGCAAAGACTATGGGAGACTGACGCGCCCCCTGGGCCTGTGCTGTGCTGGGGAACCCGGAACCGGGCCTGTTGTAGGATGCTGGGGGTTGTAGTCTCCGTGTGGCGGTGACCCGGTCCGTGCCCAGGGTGGTCAAACCAGTGGCAGTCTTAATGTATAGCAAATGTCCGACTACGCCACCCGTGGATTGCGGTCAGTGGGGACCGCCGCTGCGCTGCCGACCGCTGAGGCTGATGTTGTTTGCGCAGCCGAGTATGGGATAACTCCCCACGGGAGAAGTATTGCCTCAGGGCAGCTAATGTGAGAGATGATGGGAGTGATGGTGTGAGGGTCCCAGTGCTAATGGTGCTGGTGCGGCAAGGAATCACAGAGACGTGAGGTGCAGTTCAGGGTCTTTACTGATGGTACAAGGCAGACCCTCCCGGGAGTACTGGCTAGTATAAGAGGCCTGGTCAGTCTGCGAGCAAGCAGGAGTTCCCCTGGCCAGGTGGAGTTGTAGGCCTCCCCGTTTATCTGCACTCTTCCTGGCTACCTTGCTGTCAGCGGTTACAAGTAGCCCACGTCCCTGAGTATACCGTGTGGTGCTCACCCGTATGGCTGGTGACTTGGGGCCTTCTGTTAGCCTCCGCTCCTGGATGGCGGCGCTGGTCCCTTCTTTGTGACTGAGCCTCCGGGCTTCTATGGCCAGAGGACCTGGAATCCCCTGCCAGTTGGTTTCTGCTGCTGGGTATATATCAGTCCCCACAGCCTCGGACTCCTGTGTCCGGTTTTAGTAACTTCAGCCAGGGCGAGCTATATCTCTGCTCACAGCCCCTGCCCTTCTGCCTCTGCTCCTACAGAGCTCCTGATGTATATTTTCCTGTGTCTGCAGCTTCACTCTAGGCTCTGACTGCTCTGCTTGTTCTGCAGGCTCTGTCTAACCTAATCCCGCCCCAGACCCAGTTTATAAGGGCAGATTCCTCCCCTCCCAGGTCTGGGTGGGCCGTGGTGCATGCTTAGGGCTCCTGACCAGAGAAACCTCCCACTTGCTCTCAGACATAATATCTCTATTACTGTGGCAACCAGACCCCTGGGGTGTCACATTCCCCCCTAGTAAATTTTAGTACTCCGGAACTAAACACATTTTTAAAACATAATAACAGGGTATAAACAATAATACGATAACATATTTACAAGAAGCTTTAGTTCTTTAAAGGTCACGGCGTGTCCGCAACCGGGTGTCCATATCACCCAAGGTGAAGTTTTTGAAACAAGAGGGTGTCCATGTCACCCAAGGTGAAACTTTAAGCGAAGTAGGGGACCTGTCCAAAGCAAACCCCTTGCGTTGGCCTTGGGCGTGGCTGCAAGGGTAGACTAACTACTTTGGGCCGCAAGGAGGCCACGCCAGACAGGTTTTCTCTTCCGCGGCCGTCTTCGCAAGAGGCACCAAGGTGCAACTATCTACAAAACTGTTCCGGTTATCCAGCGTCCATAACCTGTTAGTCCATAAAAATCTGCAGGGTAACTGAGAAACATAATTAATAACAGGCAACAAACATAAACCATAAACAGTTAGCAGATATATTCACAGTGCATTAGTTTAGATTCTTCAGCGAGCGGGCATCTGACCTCTAGTGACTCTAGTGGACCTACGGAGCTCACTAACTGGTTCTGCACTACAGGGTGTAGGAGGTGTTATGGGTAAGCTGGGCAGCTGTCTGCGCACTCTTTGGCTCACTAGGGGCACGGCAGGCTCACTACTAGCAGAGGGTTGATCCTCCTGTACTGCTGGTGTGGACTCTTCTGCCTCTTGGGCCGGCTGCTCTTCCAGCTCTACCGGTTCCTCTGTAGGCACTTGCGGGGCTGGCTGGAGAAAGTTGAGGACGGGCACCACGACAGCGCCGTTTACTTGTGTCCAAGACCGGGGGAAGTCTCCAAGTACGGTACTGATCATTTCTTTCCTTTCCTCTGCGGGTTGAGGGTTTCCTTGATCTTCTTCAGGGCTTTGCAGCTGCTCGGGACACTTCTTCAGGTGGTCTCTGGAGACAATGGCTGTGGTTTCTCCTCCATCCTTACTGATTACGCAGATTTTTGGGTTCTCATGGCTTGATGGCAGTACGGTGTACGGGTCCTTCTCCCACTGGTCATACAACTTGTGGAGCCACCTCTTCCTCTTCAAGACCTGCTCTCCAGGTACCAGGGGAACAGCGGGAGCATACTGGTTATAAGCCTTCTCTTGCCTTTCTCTAGCTTGAGACAGACTTCGCTCGACGCTCTCCTGTACTTTCCGATACTGCTGCTGCCGTTCTGTATCCCAGTCTGCCTCTGGCGAGGTGTCCTCAGGCATCAGGACTTCCATATCCAGGTCAATAGGCAGCTTACCAGGTCTTGCTCTCATTAGGTAAGCCGGGGTACAGTTGGTGGAACCTACAGGGATGTGGTTATACAGGTCCACCAGATCGGGCAGTTTCTCAGGCCACAGACTGCGTTCTTCCAGGGGCAATGTTTTTAGCAGATCTATCACCACCTGGTTCATCTTCTCGCAGAGTCCATTGGTTTGAGGGTGATAGGGCGTTGTTCTTATCTTCTTGCAGCCATACAGGTTGCAGAACTCCTGGAAGACCTCCGCTTCGAAGGCTGATCCTTGGTCTGTCAACACTTGGTCCGGGTACCCGTGTGGACGGCAGAAGTGCTGCTGGAAGGCTCTAGCTGCTGTTTGAGCCGTTAAGTCCTTGACCGGGACCACCACCAGGAACCGGGAGTAATGATCTACGATTGTGAGGGCGTAGACATACCCAGATCTGCTTGGAGCCAGTTTCACATGGTCCAGGGCTACCAGTTCCAGTGGCTGTCTGGTGATGATGGGCTGCAGGGGAGTCTTCTGGCTGGCTCGGTCTTTTCTTCTCAGGTGGCACGGGCCACAGTCTCTGCACCACCTCTCGATGGCTCCTCTCATGCCTACCCAGTAGAACCGTTCACGCAACAAGAACTCCAGCTTCTTCCATCCGAAATGCCCTGCTCCATTGTGGTATGCCTCCAGAACCATAGCCGCGTCTCGTCTTGGGACCACTACCTGCCAGGTCAACTCATGTGTTCGAGAGTTAACCATTCTCCGGCACAGCTTCTCCCTGTAGAGGAACAGCTTACTTTTCTCCTTCCACAGTTGCTTGGTCTCCTCCGGAGCATCTGGGTCAAGACGGGCATCGGCCCGGGTCAGCATTTCCTTCACCAAATGGACTGCGGGATCACTGTCTTGCGTCCCCGCCCAGTTGTAGTGGGGCAAGGGATTGAACGTCATGGAGCGCCTGTCCTTCACACGGTGGGAATACAGGGTAATCCCATGACGGTGGAACGCAGGGAGCTCAACTTCTTCCAGATCTTCTAGATCTTCCCCTACGTCCGGTAAGTTCGGCATTCTAGACAGGGCATCCGCGTTGGCATTTGAGCGTCCTGCCCGGTATTTGATGGTGAATTCAAAGTTGGACAGGCGGGCCATCCATCTCTGTTCCAGGGCACCGAGCCTTGCAGTGTCTAGGTGTGTCAACGGGTTGTTATCCGTGTACACGGTGAATTTGGAGGAGGCAAGGTAATGCTTGAAACGTTCGGTCACTGCCCACACTACTGCCAGGAACTCCAGCTTGAATGAGCTATAATTCTCAGGGTTTCTCTCCGTGGGCCGTAGCTTTCGGCTGCCGTAAGCGATTACCCGTTCTTTCCCTTGCTGGATCTGGGACAGTACGGCTCCTAGCCCGATGTTGCTTGCGTCCGTGTGGAGGATAAAGGGCTGGCTGTAGTCTGGATATGCCAGGATTTCATCCCCCGTGAGGGCCATCTTCAGCTGGCAGAAGGACTCCTCTTCCAGCTTTTCCCACCTAAAGGGCGGCTTCTGGTTTTTGGCTTTCCGAGATTGACCTATCAGGAGGTCCTGCATAGGGGCTGCCATTTTGGTGAAACCGGGAATGAATCTTCGGTAGTAGCCTACCAACCCGAGGAACTGCCGCACTTCCTTTATGCTGGAGGGTCTTGGCCAGTCCTTAATCACGGTGATCTTATCAGGGTCAGGAGCCACTCCGTCTGCACTCACCACGTGTCCCAGGTATTGCACCTTTGGTTTCAGGAGGTGACACTTGGAGGGTTTCACCTTTAGGCCGTAGTTTGCCAGAGCTTCGAACACTTCTGCCAGGTGTTTCAGGTGGTCCTCGTAGGTCTTGGAATAGACAATGACATCGTCCAGGTATAACAGGATCGTCTCGAAGTTCCGGTGTCCCAGACAGCATTCCATCAACCGTTGGAAGGTTCCTGGAGCGTTGCAGAGCCCGAACGGCATACAGTTAAATTCGCTGAGACCCATCGGGGTGGTGAATGCGGTCTTCTCCCGGTCCGCCTCTGCTACAGGAACCTGCCAGTACCCGCTAGTGAGATCCAAAGTAGAGAAGAAGTTAGCAGATTTTAATGCAGCTAAGGACTCTTCTATCCTTGGTAAGGGGTACGCATCTTTGTGTGTGATACGGTTGACCTTCCTGTAGTCTACACACATTCTCATGGTGTTGTCTTTCTTTTCCACTAAGACTAGTGGAGCTGCCCAGGGGCTACAGCTGTCCCTGATTACCCCAGCCTCCTTCATGTCTTTTAGCATCCCCTTGGCGTGTTGGTAGTGTGCCGGGGGTATGGGTCGGTATCTCTCCTTTATGGGAGGATGGTCTCCCGTGGGGATGTGGTGTTCTACCCCCTTTACTCGCCCGAAGTCTAGCGGGTGTTTACTAAACACTCTCTCGTACTCTCGAACCACCCGATAGACTCCCTGTTTCTGGTGTGAGGGAGTGGAGTCAGTACCCAAATGCAGTTGCTGACACCAGTCCTCCATTGGTTTCTTGGAGCCGTTACCTTCCTCTGGTTGAGATGGAGGCAAGGGTTCCATGGCCTGTACAGAGTTCTGGTTGATGGTGAACAATTTGGCTAGCGTGGCATACCGGGGCAGGTGTACTTCTCTCTCCCCGATATTTATGATGCGAACGGGCACCCTCCCATGGCGTACATCGACCACCCCCCGTGCTGTCAAAATGGTGGGCCTACTGTCTGAGTAGACGGGTTCTACCATTGCTTGGTAGTCTCTACCTCTTAGACCAATAGCTGCCCGGCACCAAATCATCATCTCACTTTTTGGGGGCATGGCAATAGGGAACTGGTCACACATTCTCACGCTACCTATCTCACCACCAGATAGTTCCACCTGTTGCCGCTTCATCAGTGCCCGGATCTCTTTTTGGAGCACACGCTGCTGGCCGGAACTGGCGTTCTTGGCAACCTGCTGTAAAATGAGAATCACCTCTGCAAGACAATTTTCAATCACATTAGTTCCCAAGGTTATTCTAGGGTGACTCTCATGACGGTCTATGTCCACTATAATCAGTCCTTGTGCCGCCAGTTCGACTTTACCGATCTTAATGGTCACCTCTTTGAATCCCACCTGCGGCACGGGCTGACCATTGCTGGCGATGATACTCAGGTCGTCATCTGGGTAGCGGGTTATGTCCGAGTCATTCCAGTACTGTTTAAAGAGCACGTACGGGATGGTGGTCACCTGTGACCCAGTGTCTAGTAGGGCACTCATAGGAATGCCATCCAGTACCACAGGCAAGATTGGACGTCCCCCTACGTATTTATCACGCCAGTTTGATGGGCCTGATGGTCTTATGCCTGGGGGTTGGCCCTCTACCCCAGGTTGTGCCCGTTTAAATGACAGTACCTTGCCACATGTCCGGGTTGATTGCAGCGGCGGCAGATGGGTCGTCCGTCCTCGTTGTATCTGTCGCTGGGTCTTCCTCTGGCCGGTGGGGTCCTCGTCAGTCGGCGCCACCGGACGTCCTCCGGTCCGGATGCCAGCTGGATCTTTCCTGGAGAAGAGACCTGTAAAGACTGCACAGTTCTGGTTAGCGCGGCAACGCTTTTAGTCAGCTCTTGGACCTGATGGTGCAGGTCTGTAGCCGGGTCACTGTTTAAAGCCTGCGCATCAGCTCCCACAGGCCCTGCAGACAAGGGCGCCGTCTCCTGGTGGTAAGTGATAGCAGGGCGCCTGTGGGTCACAGCGCCACCTGGTGCCGGTTCTCGGAGCACCCGGATGGCTCTGTCCTTGAACTGTGCAAAGTCCAGGTCAGGGTCCTGTAAGGCCATTGCCCGCAACTGGGTTCGGTGGGCATTGGACAGTAGACCCTCAATAAATTGTTCAGTCAACAGCTTATCTTCATTTCCCACGCTGTCAGGGTCTGCCTGCTTAATGGCTCTCAGGGCCTCTTGTAGGTTTAGAGCATAGTCTCTTATACTCTCATGTGCCCGCTGTTTACACCCGTAAAATCTGAGCTTTATTTCGGCTGAGGTGCGGGTATCAAATGTGTCTTTCAGCCGGGCTAGTATTTCTCTGACAGTCCTCTTCCTCCCAGGTGGCCAGGACTTTACCTCCCTTTGGGCTGCCCCGATTAATTGGGCCACCAGGATGCTCACTTTTTGCTCTTCTGTGAGGGGGTACACCTGGAAGAGGCTATCCAGTCTTTCTCTAAAGTCATTTAGAGTATGTGACTCCCCTGAGTACTGGGGTAGCCAGGTTGGCCCCGGGATATAGGACATGGTGAATGGCATGACTGCTGCAGCGGTTGCGCAGGCGGTGGCTGTGGCAGTGGAGCTCCCCTCGGTATCCGGAATCCTTCTCCCCCCTAGTGGACCGTGGCCTACCTTGCGATGCTCTTCTTCCGTAGGCCGCGGCTCCGCAGTCGATCGTCGGGGTTGAGGACCTGGCGTCGCGCTCCGATGACGTCAGCGTCGCTCTTCCTCCCTTCCAGGACCTTGCGCAGCGTCACAGCGTGGGGCGGAGCTTCGGATCTCGCGCGCTTTCGGCGTCCACGCCCCTCTTCTTCCCGTGCGGCGTCCCGAAGATGGCGTTCGAAGGCGGGAAGCAGCTGCGGATGGCGGGAAGAAGGCAGAAGACGGCAGGAAACGGTCCAAGATGGCGTCTGATGGCGGGAATCGGCTGCAGATGGCGGGAAACGACTCCGGACGGCGGGAAACTTCACCACAGGTTTTAAGTATAAAAGTCTCTTTTTCAGGCACGCAGTACCCGGTGGTTGCGGGCACGAAATCCTGCCGACTACGCCAAAGTTGACGCGCCCCCTGGGCCTGTGCTGTGCTGGGGAACCCGGAACCGGGCCTGTTGTAGGATGCTGGGGGTTGTAGTCTCCGTGTGGCGGTGACCCGGTCTGTGCCCAGGGTGGTCAAACCAGTGGCAGTCTTAATGTATAGCAAATGTCCGACTACGCCACCCGTGGATTGCGGTCAGTGGGGACCGCCGCTGCGCTGCCGACCGCTGAGGCTGATGTTGTTTGCGCAGCCGAGTATGGGATAACTCCCCACAGGAGAAGTATTGCCTCAGGGCAGCTAATGTGAGAGATGATGGGAGTGATGGTGTGAGGGTCCCAGTGCTAATGGTGCTGGTGCGGCAAGGAATCACAGAGACGTGAGGTGCAGTTCAGGGTCTTTACTGATGGTACAAGGCAGACCCTCCCGGGAGTACTGGCTAGTATAAGGGGCCTGGTCAGTCTGCGAGCAAGCAGGAGTTCCCCTGGCCAGGTGGAGTTGTAGGCCTCCCCGTTTATCTGCACTCTTCCTGGCTACCTTGCTGTCAGCGGTTACAAGTAGCCCACGTCCCTGAGTACACCGTGTGGTGCTCACCCGTATGGCTGGTGACTTGGGGCCTTCTGTTAGCCTCCGCTCCTGGATGGCGGCGCTGGTCCCTTCTTTGTGACTGAGCCTCCGGGCTTCTATGGCCAGAGGACCTGGAATCCCCTGCCGGTTGGTTTCTGCTGCTGGGTATATATCAGTCCCCACAGCCTCGGACTCCTGTGTCCGGTTTTAGTAACTTCAGCCAGGGCGAGCTATATCTCTGCTCACAGCCCCTGGCCTTCTGCCTCTGCTCCTACAGAGCTCCTGATGTATCTTTTCCTGTGTCTGCAGCTTCACTCTAGGCTCTGACTGCTCTGCTTGTTCTGCAGGCTCTGTCTAACCTAATCCCACCTCAGACCCAGTTTATAAGGGCAGATTCCTCCCCTCCCAGGTCTGGGTGGGCCGTGGTGCATGCTTAGGGCTCTATTACTGTGGCAACCAGACCCCTGGGGTGTCACAAGACCCACTCCCCAATAATGAGAATAATGTTTTTAATATGCTGTACTGCATGGCTCTTGTAAGGGGCATTACAAGTTCCTCCGTCCTAATTTTTGGCAGCTTTTGCTTGGAAGGCATAGGTTAATACTATGGGAGACCCACTCCCCAATAACGGGAATAATGTTTTTAATATGCTGTACTGCATGGCTCTTGTATGGGGCATTGCAAGTTCCTCCATCCTAATTTTTGGCAGCTTTTGCTTGGAAGGCATAGGCAAAGACTATGGTAGACCCACTCCCCAATAATGGGAATAATGTTTTTAATATGCTGTACTGCAGGGCTCTTGTAAGGGGCATTGCAAGTTCCTCCGTCCTAATTTTTGGCAGCTTTTGCTTGGAAGGCATAGGCAAAGACTATGGGAGACCCACTCCCCAATAAAGGGAATAATGTTTTTAATATGCTGTACTGCATGGCTCTTGTAATGGGCATTGCAAGTTCCTCCGTCCTAATTTTTGGCAACTTTTGCTTGGAAGGCATAGGCAAAGACTATGGGAGACCCACTCCCCAATAATGGGAATAATGTTTTTAATATGCTGTACTGCATGGCTCTTGTAAGGGGCATTAAAATCGTCTTGTTAAGCTACTGTGACCTCCACGTCTCTTCCAAGAGTCATCGATATTGTCTTTTTATTCCACTGCGACCTCCACCACTCTTCCAAGGGGCATTAAAATCGTCTTGTTAAGCTACTGTGACCTCCACGTCTCTTCCACGGGGCATTGATATTGTCTTTTTATTCCACTGCGACCTCCACCACTCTTCCAAGGGGCATTAAAACCGTCTTGTTAAGCTACTGTGACCTCCACGTCTCTTCCAAGGGGCATTAAAACCATCTTGTTAAACCACTCTGAACTCCACAGCTCTTCCAAGGGGCATTGAAATGTTGTTTTTAATTACCTCTAGCCTCCACGACTCTTCCAACGGGCATTGCATTTCCTCCTAATTTTAGTCAACTTTTGCTTTTCAATGCATAGGCGAACACTAAGGGAGACCCACTCCCCAATAATGGGTAGAAGGTTTTTAGTACGCTGTAATCCACATCTGTTTCAAGGGGCATTGCAGTTCCTCATAATTTTTGGAAAGCCTTCCATTCACTGCTTAGGCCAACAGTGTACAGGAGACACAGTTGCTATAAATGGAAAAGAACGGTTTAGTTAAGGCCCTCTGACCTCCATGTCACTTCCAAGGGACATTGGAGTGCCTCGAAATTTTTGGTAGGCATTGCACTCACTGTATGCCCTATAACTGTGTAGCCGAACTGCTCCTTTTTGTACAGAAACATATCCTACAAGACATGTGTGGTTGACTGGCCTGATATTGATGTGAATGGTCCCAGTTCCTCCTGCTCTTTCTCCATTGCCACCACCTCATCCATCATTCATCACATGAAGCTTTGTTTTAACGGGAGTCATAGAACTGGGATAGTAGCAGGAAAACATCCAGCAATCCTCGAAGGAGGTAGGATATGCGCCAAAACGCTGACCACCTCAGGCCTAGCCGCTACTACATACATGCGCTTGCATTCCAAGGAACAGAAAGCTAAGGAGATGGATGGCCTCATGATCATGAATAATTTACTCGTTGTGTAGGAGGCCGACCAATGCTGCTGTCTACCTTCTGAACTTTGTGTTGAAGCCTGATTGACCCAGGACCCGCAATCCTCTATGTCTGGAGGACGTGTTGCATCCCAGTGTCCAACTGTGTCCCGGCTTCCACAATATTAACCCAGTGTGAAGGCGTCAGTGAGATGGACCATCCCTGGCCACATTCACTTGTCCACGTGTTTGTGGTGAGGCTGTCCTTCCCACTAAATGCACTGGGGAGGGCACAGGTAAGGTTTTGGTATGCGCGCTTGTGTATAAAGCGCACCGGGACAAATAGAGGCGGCTGGGTACCGTTTATGGACACCCGGCCGCCCCCAGGCGGCTGGGAACCGTTTGTGGGCACCCGGCCGTGGGGCGGCTGGGGACCGATTATGGGCACCCGGCCACCCCCTGGCGGCTGGGGACCAAGCGTGGACACCCGGCCGCCAGGCGGCTGGGGACTGAGTATGGATACCAGGCTGCCGACGCAGCCATGACGTGGTGGCCAGATTCCGCCTACACATGCTTAAAAGGCCCAATTTCAAGTGCAAGCAAGCAGTATGGTATTGCAGCCTGGGAGTGGGTGTGTGGCAGGCTGCATACTTGCGCTTGCATTGCAAGGAATGGGGGAGGTACAATTGAACACTGCCCTGGGACAAGGACTTGAACGGGGATAGTTGCAAGTCTGCAACGACAGGTGCTGGGCAGGAGGCATCTTCGCATGTGCCATGAACAGGGGGTTGGCGTGCACACACTACAGCGAAATAGGCTGTCCTTCCCTCTAAATGCACTAGGGAGGGCACAGGTAATGTTTTGGTATGCGCGCTTGTGTATAAGGCGCACCGGGACAAATGGGGGCGGCTGGGGACTGAGTATGGATACCAGGCCGCCGACGCAGCCATGACATGGTGGCCGGCGTCTGCCTCCACAAGCCTAAAAGGCCTCATTTCAAGTGCAAGCAAGCTAGCAGTATGGTATTGCAGCCTGGGGGTGGGTGGGTGGCAGGCTGCACACTTACGCTTGTGTGTCACCCTGGCCTGGATTCCACAAATGTATAATAAAGCTGTGTCTGAGAGCAAGGGGGAGGTTCTCTGGTCAAGGACCATCAGCATGCAATACCTCCTGTCCCAGGCCAGTAGGGGGAGCAGGCTGCCCCTATAAAAGCTGGAACTGGGGGCAGGGTTAAAGGAGAACTGGACAACCTGTCTCTGGATTGAGAGGTGTCCCAGAGCAGGGACAGACAGTTGTGTTGCAGCCTAAGAGGCCGTGTGGCAGTAGGAGAGCCACGAGCCAGGGACAAGAGGCGAAGCAAGCCTGTCCTGGCAGATAGAGAAGCTAATCTACCGGACTTTGGTGTCCGAGGCTGCTAGGATTCCAAGTCCTACAGCAGATAACCAGTCCGCAGGGGACTGTATGTCCTTTGGCCTAAGAAGCCCGGAGGTTCCGCCACAGCAGAAGGGACTGGTGAAGCCACACCAGGCCAAGAGTAAAAAGGGACCCAAGTCGCCAGCCATACGGGCGAGAAGACACGGTGAGCTCAGGAGCGTGGGCTATTACACCACGAGGAGGGAAATAGCCAGAGAGAGCGCAGAGAGCACGGTAGGCCTACACCCTCACCCTGATCAGGGCCAGCTTCCCACTTGTTCTCAGACATCCAGGCCCCCTCCTAGCCGGGCCTGTTTTTGGGTCGTTTCACCTGTTCTAATAAAGACCCTGAACTGTTTAAGAGGCCTCCGTTTCCTGGCTATTGCTGTCGGAATCATCCCCTCCATCATCCATTATATACTGCCCTGGGGCCATACTCCTCCCGTGGGGAGTTGTACTATTCAGTGCTGCACATTTACATCTGCCCCAGCGGTCTGCACTGCAGCGGCGGTTAACCCTGACTGCAATCCACAGGTGGCGTAGTCGGACATTGCAAAGCATATAGAAGACTGCCACTGGTCTGACCACCCTGAGCCACGGACCGGGTTGCCACTACTACCCCCATTATTGCCCTGTTGCCCGGATCCGAGTGCCCCACGGCCCAGGGGGCAAGTCAGCTTTGGCGTAGTCGGCAGGATTGTGACCAACCCGCCACAAATGGGTATTGCGTGCCTGAAAAAGACTGTACACGTACCTTAAAAAGGGGTTTCCCGCCATCCGGAGCCGTTTTCCCACCATTTTCAGCTGTTTCCCGCCATCTTCAGCCATTTTCCCTCCATCGGACGCCATCTGCAGGACGCCGCGCGGGAAGAAGAGGGGCGTGGACGTCCAAACCGCGCGAGAACCGAAGCTCTGCCCTATGCACCGACGCTGCGCAAGGTCCTGGAATGGAGAGAGAGCGACGCTGACGTCACCAGGACGAGACGCAAGGTCCTCGTCCGGAGCAGCACCAGCGGAGCCGCGGCCTACAGTAGAGGATCGTCGGAAGGTAGGCCACGCTTAACTAGGGGGGAGGAAGATGTCGGATACGGAGGCGCCCACTACCACCAGCGCAGCTGCAGCAGCGGTGATGCCATTCTCCCTGCCTTACATCCCTGGAGCGGCCTGGCTGCCCAAGTATTCAGGGGAGCCCCATGCACTAACTGACTTTAAGGAAAGGCTGTACAGTTTGTTCCAAGTTTACCCCCTGACAGAGGAACAGAAGATTAGCATACTGACAGGGCAGTAAACTGGCGCAGCCCAGCTGGATGTAAAGTCATGGCCCGCTGAGGAGAAAAGGACTGTAAAGGACATTCTGGCCCGGCTGCGGGGAACCTTTGATACACGTACCTCCGCTGAAATTAAAATGCGGTTCTACGGATGTAAGCAGCGGGCACAGGACAGCATCAGAGACTATGCCCTAAATTTGCAGGAAGCCTTGAGAGCCATCAAACAAGCTGACCCTGGCAGCGTGTAGGATACGGATAAGCTACTAACAGAACAGTTCATAGAAGGTCTGCTGTCTAGCGCCCACAGGACCCAGCTGCGCCTCATTTTCTTTCAGAACCCTGATCTGACCTTTGCCCAATTCAAGGACAGGGCCATAAGGGTGCTCCGTGAACCCGCAACAAGTGGCGCTATAAACCCCCGGCGCCCTGCTCTCACCTATCACCAGGAGGCAGCGCCCTCCTCTATGGATTCTGTGGGGGCCGATGCACAGGCCCTGAACCAAGCCCCGTCGAAAGATCAGCACCACCAAGTCCAGGAGCTGACCAGGAGCGTCGCGGCGTTGACCAGGACCGTCCAGGCGTTACAAGTGGACCCGTCAAGACCCATCGAGTTGGCTTCAAGTCCGGAGGATGTCCCATGGCGTCGACAGAGGAAGACCCCGTTGTTCCGAGGGAGGCCCACAGACCGCTACGCAGAGGATGGACAGCCCATTTGCCGTCGATGCAACCAGCCCGGACACATTTCCAGGTACTGTAATTTAAACGGGTCCAACCTGGGGCAGAGGACCAACCCCCAGGCATAAGATCACCAGGCCCTTACAATTGGCGTAATAAGTACGTTGGGGGGCGCCCGGTTTTACCCGTGGTGCTGGACGGTATCCCCATGAGCGCCTTGCTGGATACCGGGTCGCAAGTAACTACTATCCCTTATGTACTTTTTAAGCAGTATTGGACTGATGCTGATATAACACAGTATCCAGACAGTAACTTGAGCATCATCGCCAGTAATGGCTTGCCCGTGCCGCAGATGGGGTTCAAGGAGATGACCATTAAGATTGGTAAAGTTGAACTGCCGGCACAGGGAGTGATTATTGTGGACATTGACCGTCGTGAAAGTCACCCTAAAATAACTGTGGCTACTAACGTGATTGAAAATTGTCTTTCAGAGGTAATTGTAATTCTACAACAGGTGGCAGTGAATGCTAGTTTCAGCCAACAGAGAGTCCTCAACAAGGAGATAAAAGCCCTGATGAGACGGCAGCAGGTAGAAGTGTCTGGTGGTGAGATCGGTAGCGTAAGAATGAGTGACCCATTCCCCATTTCCATGCCTCCCAAAAGTGAAATGATGATCTGGTGTCGGACTGCAATCGGGTTGAGAGGCAGAGACTACCAAGCCATGGTAGAACCCGTGTACTCAGACAGCAGGCCCACCATCTTGACAGCCCGGGGGGTGGTTGATGTCCGTCATGGGAGGGAGCCCGTCCGCATTCTCAACATTGGGGAGAGGGAGGTACACTTACCCAGGTACGCTACACTTGCCAAACTGTTTGCTGTTGAACACAAAGCTATCAGGGCCGTGGAGCCTTTGCCTCCATCTCCACAGGCGGAGGGTAATGGCTCCCAGAAACAAAAGGAGGACTGGTGCCAGAAACTCCATGTGGGTGCTGACTCCACTCCCCTGCACCAAAAACAAGGAGTCTACCGGGTGGTTCAGGAGTACGAGAGAATCTTTAGTAAGCACCCGCTGGACTTCGGCAGAGTGAAAGGGGTAGAACACCACATCCCCACGGGGAGCCACCCACCAATAAAAGAGAGGCACAGACCTGTACCCCCTGCACATTATCAGAACGCAAAGGGCATGCTAAGAGAAATGAAAGAAGCTGGGGTCATTAGAGATAGCTGTAGCCCCTGGGCAGCCCCCTTGGTTCTGGTAAAAAAGAAAGATGGCACCATGAGAATGTGCGTGGACTATAGACAAATCAACCGTATCACCCACAAAGACGCATATCCGCTGCCTAGAATAGAGGAGTCTTTAGCCGAACTAAAATCAGCTAACTTCTTTTCTACTTTGGACCTTACTAGCGGGTACTGGCAGGTTCCTGTGGCAGAGGCTGACAAGGAGAAGACTGCCTTCACCACGCCGATGGGACTGAGCGAGTTCAACTGTATGCCCTTCGGGCTCTGCAACGCACCAGGGGCCTTCCAGAGGCTGATGAATGCTGTCTAGGGCACCGAAACTTCGAGACGGTCCTACTTTACCTGGACGAGGGATTGGCGATTCGAAGACCTACGAGGACCATCTAAAACACCTGGCAGAGGTGTTCGAAGCCCTGGCAGGCTATGGCCTGAAGGTGAAACCATCAAAGTGTCACCTGTTGAAACCGAAGGTCCAGTACCTAGGGCACGTGGTAAGTGCAGAAGGAGTAGCCCCCGACCCTGACAAGGTCACGTTAATCAAGAGCTGGCCAAGCCCCTCAAACATCAAAGAAGTGAGGCAATTTCTCGGGTTGGTAGGCTACTACCGAAGGTTCATCCCCGGGTTCACTAAGATGGCAGCCTCTATGCAGAACCTCCTGATAGGACAGTCTAAGTCCAGTAGCCAAAAGCCACCCTTCAAGTGGGACAAGCCGGAAGAGGAGTCCTTCCGCCAGTTGAAGATGGCCCTCACAGGGGATGAGATCCTGGCCTACCCCGACTATGGCCAGCCTTTTATCCTCCACACAGACGCCAGTAATGTGGAGCTGGGAGCCGTACTGTCGCAAAACCAACAGGGCAAAGAAAGGGTGATCGCGTATGCCAGCCAGAAGCTGAGGCCCACTGAAAGGAACCCGGAGAATTACAGCTCCTTCAAGCTAGAATTCTTGGCGGTGGTGTGGGCCATCACAGAAAGGTTTAAGCATTACCTGGCCTCCGCAAAGTTCACCGTGTACACGGACAACAACCCGTTGACACACCTAGACAATGCAAGACTGGGTACCCTAGAACAGCGGTGGATGGCGCGACTCTCGAATTATGACTTCGTGATCAAGTACCGGGCAGGCAAAACCAATGCCAACGCTGACGCCCTATCGAGAATGCCTCACTTACCTGAACGTGACGAAGACCCAGAAGAGCTGGAGGAGGTAGAACTCTGCGCGTTTCACCGGTATGGAGCTGCTCAATACTCCCACCGCGTGAAGGAGGAAGATTTAACAACCATTATGATCAATCCCCTACCTCACCACAGCTGGGCCGAGACCCAAGATAGTGACCCTGCAATCCGCATGGTGAAAGACCTGCTGACCCAGGAAGACGCCCGCTTAGATCCGGATGCTCCAGAGGAAGCCAAGCAGCTATGCAAAGAGAAGAGCAAGCTGTTCCTCTATGAAGGCAAGCTGTGCAGAAGACTTGTCAACCACCGGACACACGAGCTGACCTGGCAAGTCGTGGTCCCAAGGCGGGATGCAGCTATGGTCCTGGGGTGCTTACCATGACAGAGTGGGGCACTTCGGCTGGAAGAAACTGGAGTTCCTGCTAAGAGGACGGTTCTTTTGGGTCGGCATGAGAGGGGCTGTAGAGAAGTGGTGCAGAGACTGTGGCCCTTGTAACCTAAGGAGGAAGGACCGCACCAGCCAGAAGACACCCTTGAGGCCCATCGTCACCACGCAGCCTCTTGAGCTGGTAGCTCTGGACCACGTCAAATTGGCTCCAAGCCGGTCAGGATATGTTTATGCCCTGACAATCATGGACCACTATTCCCGATTTCTAGTGGTGGTCCCTGTAAAAGACTTGACAGCTCAAACGGCGGCAAGAGCCTTCCAGCAATACTTCTGCCGCCCACACGGGTATCCGGAGCAGGTCCTGACAGACCAGGGTCCAGCGTTCGAGGCTGAAATCTTCCAAGAGTTCTGCAACCTCTATGGCTGTAAAAAGATTCGGACAACGCCTTACCAACCACAAACCAACGGGATGTGTGAGAAAATGAACAATATAGTCATTGATCTCCTGAAGACGTTGCCCCTGGAGGAACGCAGCCTGTGGCCACAAAAACTACCGGACCTGATAGACTTATACAACCATATCCCGGTGAATGCTACAAACTGCACCCCGGCTTACCTGATGCGAGCCAGACCAGGTAAGCTGCCCATAGATCAGGAGATGGGAGTCCTAACACCCGAGGACACCTCCCCAGATGTGGACTGGGATACGGAAAGGCGACTGCAGTACAAGAAGGTACAGGAGAGTGTGGAGAAGAGCATGGCCCAGGTGAGAGAAAAGCAAGAGAGACTCTTCAACCAACACACCCCTGCTGGTCCATTAGAGCCTGGTGAGCAGGTCCTGAAGCGAACGAGAAGGCTACACAAGCTGGACGACCAGTGGGAAAGGGAACCCTACACAGTACTGCAGTCTGATCACGACAACCCGAAGGTGTGCGTGGTCACTAAGGATGGAGGAGAAACCACTAGTACCGTCTCCAGAGACCATCTAAAAAGGTGCCCCGAGCAACTACGGAATGCAGAAGAGGATCAAAGTGACCTTGAACCCGCAGAGGACAAGGAAGAAATGATCAGCACTGTTCTCAGAGAGTTCCCTCAATCCTGGACTCGAATAAACGATGCCATAGTGGTACCTGTCCTGCATTTCCTGCAACCTACTCAGCAGCAACCTACACCAGAGCAGGAAAGCGAAGAGGAACAAGCAGTTCCAGAGGCAGAAGACCCTGAACCAGCAGCGCAGTAGAATCAACCCTCTGCTGAAAGTGAGCCTGCCATGCCTGCGGTAAGCCAGAGGACCCGCAGACAGCTGCCTGCCCTGCCTGTAAGTCTAGCCAGTAACTGTACCCTAAATGGTAGTGAAGAAAACCAGGTTAGACCACCACCAGACAGTGGGTTACGCAGGTCAACCAAGAGCACAAGGGGGCAGATACCCGCTCGCTGGAAAATATAGGGCGCACTAAAACTGTAAATAACCCTGTTGCCAAGTGTTGAAATGTTTGCAAAGTTACATGCGTGATTAGTAATTGCGTATTTCAGTTTCTTACAGTTGCTGTACGGACTCAAAGGTTATGAACTTTTAATAACCGGGACTTTGTATGGACTGCGTTCGGAGCCTAACCAAGGAATGAACTAAGACTGTAAAGGACTTGGGGCTAGGACAGACCCTGGTTAAGGCTCCCCGTTGTGTTGGTGATATGGACTCCCGGTCACAGACCACACTATGACCTTAAGAACTCAACCTGTGTGTCACTTGCCTAATAATGTTTTATGGTCATGCATTTATAACCTGTATTTGTGTTTCTTGTTTAGTCCCGGAGTACTAAATTTTACTAGGGGGGAATGTGTCACCCTGGCCTGGATGCCACAAATGTATAATAAAGCTGTGTCTGAGAGCAAGGGGGAGGTTCTCTGGTCAAGGACCATTAGCATGCAATACCTCCTGTCCCAGGCCAGTAGGGGGAGCAGGCTGCCCCTATAAAAGCTGGAACTGGGGGCAGGGTTAAAGGAGAACTGGACAACCTGTCTCTGGATTAAGAGGTGTCCCAGAGCAGGGACAGACAGTTGTGTTGCAGCCTAAGAGGCCTTGTGGCAGTAGGAGAGACACGAGCCAGGGACAAGAGGCGAAGCAAGCCTGTCCTGGCAGATAGAGAAGCTAATCTACCGGACTTTGGTGTCCGAGGCTGATAGGATTCCAAGTCCTACAGCAGATAACCAGTCCGCAGGGGACTGTATGTCCTTTGGCCTAAGAAGCCCGGAGGTTCCGCCACAGCAGAAGGGACCGGTGAAGCCACACCAGGACAAGAGTAAAAAGGGACCCAAGTCGCCAGCCATACGGGCGAGAAGACACGGTGAGCTCAGGAACGTGGGCTATTACACCACGAGGAGGGAAATAGCCAGAGAGACCGCAGAGAGCACGGTAGGCCTACACCCTCACCCTGATCAGGGCCAGCTTCCCACTTGTTCTCAGACATCCAGGCCCCCTCCTAGCCGGGCCTGTTTTTGGGTCGTTCCTCCTGTTCTAATAAAGACCCTGAACTGTTTAAGAGGCCTCCGTTTCCTGGCTATTGCTGTCGGAATCATCCCCTCCATCATCCATTATATACTGCCCTGGGGCCATACTCCTCCCGTGGGGAGTTGTACTATTCAGTGCTGCACATTTACATCTGCCCCAGCCGTCTGCACTGCAGCGGCGGTTAACCCTGACCGCAATCCACGGGTGGCGTAGTCGGACATTGCAAAGCATATAGAAGACTGCCACTGGTCTGACCACCCTGAGCCACGGACTGGGTTGCCACCACTACCCCCATTATTGCCCTGTTGCCCGGATCCGAGTGCCCCACGGCCCAGGAGGCGAGTCACTTGCATTCCAAGAAAACAAAGCAGATGCTAACTTCTATCATCATCATCATGCTCCTCACCTTGGCACTCTCAACTCCCCTGATGGAGAGGCCAGGGCCCACCGGAGGAGTCTCTGGTTGTGTGGTGGGCTCGTCCAATGCTGACCTAAAGCAGGCCAGGCTAAGAAAAGTGTGGGGAAGTTTCCCGGGACAAATAGTGGTGGCTGGGGACTGAGTATGGAGACCTCGCTGCTGAAGCAGCCATGAGGTAGTGGCCAGCTTCGGCCTCCTCCAAACTAAAAGGCCCCATTTCAAATGCAAGCTAGCAGTATAGTATTGCAGCCTGTGGGTGGGTGGGTGGTTGGCTGCATATTTGCGCTTGCATTGCAAGGAATGGGGGAGGTACAATTAAACACTTCCCTGGAACAAGGACTTGCACGGGGATAGTTGCAAGTCTGCATCTTCTGATGCGGCAAGGATCATTTCTGATGGGCACACTTTTAGGCAGTGACCTGGGTGTCAGAGATGCTTCCAGGGGTCTTCCCATGTCTTTTCAGCACTGTATGCATGTGTCACACAGCACATGGCCAGATAAGGTTGTAAAATGTTAAAATCACATTTTCCGGTGAATGCATTTGTCACGGTTGAAAGCAATACAAAAGTGCAAAAACGCATAAAAATGCTACTTGTGAACATAGCCCAAGGTTTGGAGGAGTATTTTTGTTTTTGGTTATTTATTTTACCTTATACACAAGTCTTTACCCTGGAAAGGATGTTCCTTAACATATTTCACAGGAAAATAGTTTCAGTTTTGTTTTTGAATGTTTTATTGTGAGTCCGTAAAAGTGGCTTAATACCTCTGACCACATTGTCGACAGCATGACCTGGGGTTCAGAAATGCTTCCTTGGGTGATCCCCATGCTGTCCCCATGTCATTTGAGCACTGTCACTATCGTTTTGGGCACTTTTTAGGCTTTCTACAGACTGCCGGGGGTGCCTCCGCAAAAATGCTGGGGTCTCCCATAGACTAACATTGGGCTCGTTGCTCGAGTCGAGCACCCGAGTATCACAGTGAGCTCGGCCCGAGCTTCGAGCTCCCGAGCATTTTAGTGCTCGCTCAACGCTACCCACATCATGTCGAACTACCTTCCTGTCCCAATTTTGAGGGGGCTGCGGAACACCACTATTGAAGCCAGAGCAGTGTGAAAATGTTGTTGGTTGGATAGCAGATAAAGCTTCCAGTCAGTTTGCCACCACCACCACCGTGTTCCACATGGTCCAGTCTCAGTAGATGTGAGTCTGGACCACATTATTATTACTTTATCGCCATTTATTCCGTGGCGCGTTACATGTGAAAAAGGGGTATACATCGCAAAAACAATTACAATAATCTTGAACAAAAATGTGACAGCGACTGGTACAGGAGAGAAGAGGACCCTGCCCGCGAGGGCTCACAGTCTTCAAGGGATGGGTGAGGATACAACAGGTGAGGATAGAGCTGGTCGTGCAGTGGTATGGTGGAGCAAGGGTTACTTCAGGTTGCACGCATGTCGGAAGAGGTGGGTCTTCAGGTGCTTTTTGAAGGTTGCAACAGTAGGCGAGAGTCAGAAATGGTGGGGTAGAGAGTTTCAGAGAAGGGGGGATGCACAGGAGAAATCTTGTATGCTATTGTGGGAAGAGGGGAGTAGAGAAGGAGATCTTGGGAGGATCGGAGGTTGCGTGCAGGTAAGTACCGGGAGACTAGGTCACAGATGTATGGAGGAGACTGGTTGTGGATGGCTTGGCATGCCAAGGTTAGGGTTTGAACTGGAGTTTCTGGGCAATGGGGAGCCAGTCAACTGATTGACAGAGAGGAGAGGCCAGGGAATAGCGAGGTGACAGGTGAATTAGTCGGGCAACAGAGTTTAAGATAGATTGGAGGAATGCGAGAGTGTTAGAAGGGAGGTCGCAGAGCAGGAGGTTGCAGTCGTCAAGGCGAGAGATGATGAGGGCGTGCACTAGTGTTTTTTTTGTAGATTCGTGGTTGAGGAATGTGCGGATATGGGAGATTTTTTTTTACTTGGAGTTGGCATCTTCCTCACCCTGATCCTCTTTCCTCCCACCATTCCGAGTGACCTGAGACAACTGATCCCTCACTTGGACACTCCGATGAACTGTTTTGTTCATCTTTCCATTCATAGATTCTTGCCTCTCGCTTGGTCCGCTCGGAAGTGGAAAGAGCTTGGATATGTGGTTTGAAGGAGAGATTAGAGTCCAGGGTTACCCCAAGAGCTGTTCACTTTTCCATCGATAGATTCGGGCCCCTCGCCCGGCCAGCTTCGAGAAGGGCAACAGAAGATCGCATGTAGCGATTTGAGCAGCCATGGTAACCCAAAGGTGACGGTAGAGAAGTGCAATTACTGTTGCAAGTGGTGGATAATGATGAGACAAAATGGACAGAAAGTCAGGAGGAGGACCAGAGTGCGGAAGTGGAAGATGAAGCGGTGGACGATGAAGTCACTGACCCAACCTGGCAAGGGGACACGCAGAGCAAGGACAGCAGCACGCAGGGGGAGGGTGACATAGCACCACAACAGGCAGGAACAAGCAGTGTGGTGGCCACAGACAAAAGGCGGACAACTGCTCCCCAGAACACCAACAAGACGGAAGTTGCCAGTGATGCACCCCCTGGGCTGTGGGGTACTCGGTAGCCGGGCCGGTTGTTGCTAGGGGAGATGTCACAGTGGCAGTGACCTGGTCCGTGACCCAGGGCGGTCAATAAAAGGGGTTATTTACAGGGGATTTATAGTTTTTATATAATGTTCGTGACGCCACCTGTGGTATGCGGCTAAAGGGAGCCGCCACTGTGGAGCAGGTCCACTGGAGCTGTTGTTAATGCAGCAGAGTTGGTTCAGCTCTCCAGAGGTAGAGCTAAGCTCCAGGGCTGTGCTGAGATGTTATGGATGTTGCTGTAGCAGTTGTGGTGCAGTGTAGTGCAGGGGATGATGACACAGCAATAATTTCACAGAGACAGTGGGGTGCAGTCTTCCGGATTTACTCACAGTTCTCTCTTTGCTCCTGGTTACAACTGCAGATTATAACTTCCCACGTCGTGCTGCGTTCACTGGGCAGGGGTTCAGCAATCCCTCAGGTATTTCAAGAGTGCCTGACAGGACCTCGTTCTATATGCCCTTCTCAGCCGTCTTCCTGCGTTGGCTCTCACCCTTCCTGCCCTGCGCCTCGCAAACAGTGTCCCAAGCCGGTATCCTCAGATCTTTCTGGGCAACCTGGAGTTCCCTGGATCCTATGTGGCTACCTTTTTGGCGATTAATTGCGGATGTGGCAACTGCACCCTGAAAGTACAGAAGCCTCCGTTTCTAGTTGAACTTTGTAATTCTTACTAGCTAGGGGCCGGTCCCCTCTGCCGCTCGATCCCTCCACCACCTGGTAGATTCGGGCGTACGGGTGGCCTCCAGCACTGCCCATACCCCTGGGATCCTTTCTTCACTCCTGGAGCCTTTCTTCCTGCTCCTTTCCTCCTCAGTCTGTCCTGGGCCTCTCTCACTAGGCCCTCCTCCTGAGCAGAGCTCCTGTAGAGCTCCTGCTCCCTTCACTGTTCTCCCAGACTGTCTCACCACTCCCAAGATGGTTTCCCTATTTATACCCTCCCTCTCATGTGCTCCCCTGAACTTCTTCCTCCACCCACACCCACTACATGGTTCCACCCTTCAGCTAGGGACCAGGGACTGTGCTCTCCCTCAGGAGCAATCTCGCCCTGCCCCCCACTGAAGCGGAATGTGTTGGATGCAAGTGTTTGGGTCCCGGGCAGCACTCTATCCTTACCTGAGAGTGAGATACCACACCTCTGGGTGAGATGCAGTACCTCTGTGGCGACTGAACCCGCAGGGGCACCACACCAGTACAGCTGTTAGGTCTTCCCGAGTCTGGTTCTTTTTTAAAGACTGTTCAGATAACCCCAAAAAGGCCATTTGCAACATCTGCCAGGCCAGCATCAGCAAGAGCACAAAAACTACCAGCCTGACCACCACCAGCATGCTCAGGCACATGACAGCATAGCACCCGACTAGCTGGGCCGAACACCAAGGTCCAGAAACAGTATCTGAGGGTGACACCACTGCCTCTTCCGCTCTTGTGCGTGCACGCCAATCCCCTGTCCATGGTGCATGCAAAGATGCCTCCTGCCCTGCACCTGTCATTGCAGACTTGCAACCATCACCGTCCACTTCCTTATCCCTTCACAGCGTTCAGTTGTCCCTACCACAGTCCTTGGAATGCAAGCGCAAGTATGCAGCCAACCACCCACCCACAGGCCGAAATACTAAACTGCCACATTTCTGGACTGCTTGCTTGCACTTGAAATGTTGCCTTTTAGGCTCGTGGAGGCGGAAGCTTTCCACAACCTCATGGCGTCGGTGGGCGGGTGTCCAAGCTCGGTCCCCAGCTACCACTATTTCTCACGGTATCATCTTCGCCTTCCACAAGCGCGGGTCCCAGAACATTACCCAGGCCCTCCCCAGTGCACTTAAGTGGGAAGGACCACCTCACCACAAACTCGTGTACAAGTGAATGTGGCCAGTAACGGTTCATATCACTGACGCATTCCACTGGGTTAATATTGTGGACCCTGGGACGGAACACGTCCTCCCGACGCAGAGAATTACGGGCCATGGGTCAATCAGGGTTGCCCCTACATTCTACAGCTTGTGTACCACCGCCTCCTCTTCAGCCTCAATCTCCATCACTTGATTCATTTTTTCAGGACATATTCCAGATTATTTACTTAAACTTCGTGTGTGCCACTAACAATAAGCAGGACTGTATGTTTAGGCGATAAACTGCACACCGTTGCAAAGTTGTTGAAAGCAGTATCAGAGAACCTGGCGGCGGCTCTGAAGCTAGGCAAGCTCACACATGTACCATGCCTGGCCAATGTGCTCAACTTAGTGGTTCTGCAGTTTCTCAAAATCTACCCGGATCTGCCAGAGCGGCTTGTGAAAGTACGCCGCTTGTGCGCCCATTTCAGAAAGTCAGCTACAGCTTCTGCCGCCCTGGCAGGGCTTCAACAACGTTTGCAGCTTCCAGCTCACTGACTGGTGTGCAATGTGACTATGCGTTGGAAATCAAGGTTGCAGATGTTTGGAATAATTTTGAGCAGCAAAGAGCAGTTGTTGAGTACCAGCTTCAACACGTCCGTGGGCATTCAGGTCAGCCTCCACACATAAGAGCTGATGAGTGGGCATGGATGTCTGACATTGTACTGACGCGCCCCCTGGGCCTGTGTTGTGCAGGGGAACCCGGAACCGGACCTGTTGTAGAATGCTGGGGGGTTGTAGTCTCCGTGTGGCGGTGACCCGGTCCGTGCCCAGGGTGGTCAAACCAGTGGCAGTCTTAATGTATAGCAAATGTCCGACTATGCCACCCGTGGATTGCGGTCAGTGGGGACCGCCGCTGCGCTGCCGACCGCTGAGGCTGATGTTGTTTGCGCAGCTGAGTATGGGATGACTCCCCACGGGAGAAGTATTGCCTCAGGGCAGCTAATGTGGATGATGGTGGTGATGGTGTGAGTGTCCCAGTACTGATGGTGCTGGTGCGGCGAGGAACCACAGAGACGTGCAGTTGCAGATTTCAATGCTTTACTCACAGTTCTTTATCAGGTCACTTGTGCGCAGTTAGGACCGCCCGAGTCATGCAGCGTCCACCAGGTGAGGGACTCGGTCAACTCCCAGGCAATTCCGGAGTGTGGTTCAGAGCTCCCTTCTCTTTCCTTTCTCTGGCCGTCCCCACCAGTGACCCACCTTTGTCCAGCTTCCTCGGGCCTTCTGTTGGCGAAACCTCTCTCCGGTTTCCCTGACCCTATACGGTATGCCTTTCTGGTGGATGTAGTGAGGGGTCGCACCAAGATGTGGTAACAACCTCCGGTCTTTGGCTGAGGAATCTGTTGCCTCCACCAATTTGGGTTCCGGTACCCTGTTCTGCCAACCCTTCACCCTGTATCTCCTCTGGGCATATGGGGTTCCTTCTGTCCTCGTGTCTCTGGGCCTTTCTCTGTGTTCCTTGCTTCCTTTCTCCTCTGTTCCAGTTCCTTTCCTACTTTCCTTTCTGTTCCTTCTTCTCTCTCTCTCTCTCAGGCTCCAGCCTCCTGACAAGGCCTGCCTGCAGAGCAGAGCCCATGCAGGGGCTCTGCTTCCTGTCTTCTCCTCAGACTGTCTCCACTAAACTGAACCCTGATCTAAGATGGTGCCCACCTTTTATACCTCCTTCTGACACCCGAGCCCAGGTGACTTGCAACCAATGGGCTCCTGCCTATGCCCAGAGACCCACCCCTATCTGCTCCTACACCACTGGGTTTTCCTTTCCCCGCCCCACTCCAGCCAGGGACAGAAGCTGTCGTGCCTGCACTTCTGTGGGAGCACCGTTGAGCTGTCCCTCGGAAATGGTGTGTGTGTGGTGCATGCAGCTAAACGAGTCCTGGTCCACACTCCATCCTTACCCGGGAGTGGAATATCACACCTCTGGTCTGAGGTGCAATACCCCTGTAGCAGCCGAGCCCTCAGGGTGCAACAGTGCCATCCTGCAAAACTTTGAGGATTCCACCAAGATGGTGAGTGGAGATGACGCCATAATTAGTGTGACCATCCCGCTTCTCTGTCTACTGAAATGCTCGCTGCCGCCAATTAAAGAGGAGGCATTGCAGGCGGAGCAAGGAACTATACAGGGTGATGCCCATCTTCATCTCATCTCAACGCAGATTGGGTGATAATGAGGAGGCAGAGGAGGAAGGAAGAGAACATAGACAGTCGTACTCTTGGTGAGAACAGGAAAGTCTTGGCTGTTGGCAGTCTGGCACACCAGGCAGACTTTATGTTCCCCTGCCTTTACCAAGACCATCGCGTTTTACGCATTTTGGGCATTACAGAAAACTGGCAAGGCATGAGAGAATTCTTAGAGATGGAGGTGTGAGGTTCTGATTAAAAAGGATGTCAGTCTTAGATCAGTTGCAGAACGGAGGGCATAGGAGGGGTGATACACAGAAATGAGGGATGAGATATAGGCCGGTGCAGAACTGTGGTCAGCTTGGGTGAGAGAGATGAGTTTGTATTGTATTCTGTAGTGGTTGTTTAACCTAACCAGTGCAATGACTGGCACAGGGTAGAGGTGTCGGTGAAGCGGCTTGATAGAAATACAACCCTGGCTGCTGCATTCAGAAGGACTTGGAGAGGAGACAGTTTGTTTAGAGGAGAGTTGCAGTAGTGAATAAGAGCGACAGTAAGAGTTTTTGCAGTATCAAAAGTGAGAAAAGGTTGAATTGCGGAGATGTTTTTAAGGTGCAGGTGACATGAGCGAGTGAGTGATTTTCCACGTTGAATAAAGGAAAGTTGTGTGTCAAATATGACTCCAAGACAGCAGGCGTGCCGAGTGGGAGTTATGGTGGCACCACCTAAAGGAAATTGCAAAGTCAGGTATAGGTAGGTTAGTAGAGGTAGAAAACCAAAGGAGTTAATTTTTGGAGATATTAAGTTCAGGCTCTTGTTGAAGAATAACAAAAAAAAATTCCCGTCTGACAACAATGGCGGCAGAGGTCACAGTCAGACAATTCATAGGACAACCAACAAGTACAAGCGAGGGAGACACGAACAAGATGCGGCAGAGGCAGGAGAACGCTGTCAAAGGTCTGAGAAAACTGTCTCAGCGCTCAGGCCATGATACACGGGGTATTCTGACAAGGAGGGAAAAGTTTTGGAAGGTGCTGAAGGACTACCTTGGCGACCATACCAGCATCCTCCATGATTCATGATTCCTCTCTGTCTCTGTGCCTTACAACTGTTGGGTATCCAAGCTAGACACATGGCATGAACTGTCTTTCATTTTCTGTTTCTGATTATAGAGACGAGTGAATATTTCAATATTCGTTTCAGATTACAATGGCCGTTTTTGCAATCTTCGCCAATTTAATTGTCGAATATTCGCCGACCGCCATTGGATTCAATGGGTGCCAAAACTAAATGCATTCACAACACCTTCAAACGGAACCAAAAGCTGCCACAACACATCAATTTAGGGGCAGTCACCAGGAAAAGTGCCATCAATTGACCCAGAGTACAAGTAGTATAATTATTATAGCGCCATTTATTCCATGTGAAAAGAGGTGACTGACTGGTACAAGAGCATAGAGTACCCTGCCCGTGAGGATGCACAAACAGTCTATAAGGGATGGGTGAGGATACAGTAGGTCAGTGTACATCTGGTCATGCAGCGGTATGGTGGTGCGAGGGTTACTGCAGGTTGTAGGCTTGTCGGAAGAGGTGGGTCTTCAGCTTTCTTTTAAAGGTTTCAACAGTAGGCGAGAGTCTGATATGTAGGGGTACAGAGTTCAAGAGTAGAAGGGATGCACAGGAAAAATCTTGTATGTGATAAGTTAAACCCTGAGCCAAAGGGAAGGTATAGTACCTAGTACATCTTGGTAGTTATCAATAGGCTCAAGGGAGAATACATATTAAATAATTGGACTCATGAACATACCCAGCAGTTGGAAATGGATGCCAATGGGACCGTCAACCTGGTGAGAAGATTCCCCATGTCCCCTACGCATGTTTCGCTTGTATAAATGACCGCTTCATCATGGGGGAATATTCTTCCCTTTGGCTCAGGGTTTAACTTATGGACTCATTAGATACTATCAGTATGTACTATGTATAGGAAGGAGGAATGCGAGAGTGTTAGAAGGGAGGTCGCAGAGCAGGAGGTTGCAGTCGTCAAGGCGAGAGATGATGAGGGCGTGCACTAGTGTTTTTTTTGTAGATTCGTGGTTGAGGAATGTGCGGATATGGGAGATTTTTTTTTACTTGGAGTTGGCATCTTCCTCACCCTGATCCTCTTTCCTCCCACCATTCCGAGTGACCTGAGACAACTGATCCCTCACTTGGACACTCCGATGAACTGTTTTGTTCATCTTTCCATTCATAGATTCTTGCCTCTCGCTTGGTCCGCTCGGAAGTGGAAAGAGCTTGGATATGTGGTTTGAAGGAGAGATTAGAGTCCAGGGTTACCCCAAGAGCTGTTCACTTTTCCATCGATAGATTCGGGCCCCTCGCCCGGCCAGCTTCGAGAAGGGCAACAGAAGATCGCATGTAGCGATTTGAGCAGCCATGGTAACCCAAAGGTGACGGTAGAGAAGTGCAATTACTGTTGCAAGTGGTGGATAATGATGAGACAAAATGGACAGAAAGTCAGGAGGAGGACCAGAGTGCGGAAGTGGAAGATGAAGCGGTGGACGATGAAGTCACTGACCCAACCTGGCAAGGGGACACGCAGAGCAAGGACAGCAGCACGCAGGGGGAGGGTGACATAGCACCACAACAGGCAGGAACAAGCAGTGTGGTGGCCACAGACAAAAGGCGGACAACTGCTCCCCAGAACACCAACAAGACGGAAGTTGCCAGTGATGCACCCCCTGGGCTGTGGGGTACTCGGTAGCCGGGCCGGTTGTTGCTAGGGGAGATGTCACAGTGGCAGTGACCTGGTCCGTGACCCAGGGCGGTCAATAAAAGGGGTTATTTACAGGGGATTTATAGTTTTTATATAATGTTCGTGACGCCACCTGTGGTATGCGGCTAAAGGGAGCCGCCACTGTGGAGCAGGTCCACTGGAGCTGTTGTTAATGCAGCAGAGTTGGTTCAGCTCTCCAGAGGTAGAGCTAAGCTCCAGGGCTGTGCTGAGATGTTATGGATGTTGCTGTAGCAGTTGTGGTGCAGTGTAGTGCAGGGGGTGATGACACAGCAATAATTTCACAGAGACAGTGGGGTGCAGTCTTCCGGATTTACTCACAGTTCTCTCTTTGCTCCTGGTTACAACTGCAGATTATAACTTCCCACGTCGTGCTGCGTTCACTGGGCAGGGGTTCAGCAATCCCTCAGGTATTTCAAGAGTGCCTGACAGGACCTCGTTCTATATGCCCTTCTCAGCCGTCTTCCTGCGTTGGCTCTCACCCTTCCTGCCCTGCGCCTCGCAAACAGTGTCCCAAGCCGGTATCCTCAGATCTTTCTGGGCAACCTGGAGTTCCCTGGATCCTATGTGGCTACCTTTTTGGCGATTAATTGCGGATGTGGCAACTGCACCCTGAAAGTACAGAAGCCTCCGTTTCTAGTTGAACTTTGTAATTCTTACTAGCTAGGGGCCGGTCCCCTCTGCCGCTCGATCCCTCCACCACCTGGTAGATTCGGGCGTACGGGTGGCCTCCAGCACTGCCCATACCCCTGGGATCCTTTCTTCACTCCTGGAGCCTTTCTTCCTGCTCCTTTCCTCCTCAGTCTGTCCTGGGCCTCTCTCACTAGGCCCTCCTCCTGAGCAGAGCTCCTGTAGAGCTCCTGCTCCCTTCACTGTTCTCCCAGACTGTCTCACCACTCCCAAGATGGTTTCCCTATTTATACCCTCCCTCTCATGTGCTCCCCTGAACTTCTTCCTCCACCCACACCCACTACATGGTTCCACCCTTCAGCTAGGGACCAGGGACTGTGCTCTCCCTCAGGAGCAATCTCGCCCTGCCCCCCACTGAAGCGGAATGTGTTGGATGCAAGTGTTTGGGTCCCGGGCAGCACTCTATCCTTACCTGAGAGTGAGATACCACACCTCTGGGTGAGATGCAGTACCTCTGTGGCGACTGAACCCGCAGGGGCACCACACCAGTACAGCTGTTAGGTCTTCCCGAGTCTGGTTCTTTTTTAAAGACTGTTCAGATAACCCCAAAAAGGCCATTTGCAACATCTGCCAGGCCAGCATCAGCAAGAGCACAAAAACTACCAGCCTGACCACCACCAGCATGCTCAGGCACATGACAGCATAGCACCCGACTAGCTGGGCCGAACACCAAGGTCCAGAAACAGTATCTGAGGGTGACACCACTGCCTCTTCCGCTCTTGTGCGTGCACGCCAATCCCCTGTCCATGGTGCATGCAAAGATGCCTCCTGCCCTGCACCTGTCATTGCAGACTTGCAACCATCACCGTCCACTTCCTTATCCCTTCACAGCGTTCAGTTGTCCCTACCACAGTCCTTGGAATGCAAGCGCAAGTATGCAGCCAACCACCCACCCACAGGCCGAAATACTAAACTGCCACATTTCTGGACTGCTTGCTTGCACTTGAAATGTTGCCTTTTAGGCTCGTGGAGGCGGAAGCTTTCCACAACCTCATGGCGTCGGTGGGCGGGTGTCCAAGCTCGGTCCCCAGCTACCACTATTTCTCACGGTATCATCTTCGCCTTCCACAAGCGCGGGTCCCAGAACATTACCCAGGCCCTCCCCAGTGCACTTAAGTGGGAAGGACCACCTCACCACAAACTCGTGTACAAGTGAATGTGGCCAGTAACGGTTCATATCACTGACGCATTCCACTGGGTTAATATTGTGGACCCTGGGACGGAACACGTCCTCCCGACGCAGAGAATTACGGGCCATGGGTCAATCAGGGTTGCCCCTACATTCTACAGCTTGTGTACCACCGCCTCCTCTTCAGCCTCAATCTCCATCACTTGATTCATTTTTTCAGGACATATTCCAGATTATTTACTTAAACTTCGTGTGTGCCACTAACAATAAGCAGGACTGTATGTTTAGGCGATAAACTGCACACCGTTGCAAAGTTGTTGAAAGCAGTATCAGAGAACCTGGCGGCGGCTCTGAAGCTAGGCAAGCTCACACATGTACCATGCCTGGCCAATGTGCTCAACTTAGTGGTTCTGCAGTTTCTCAAAATCTACCCGGATCTGCCAGAGCGGCTTGTGAAAGTACGCCGCTTGTGCGCCCATTTCAGAAAGTCAGCTACAGCTTCTGCCGCCCTGGCAGGGCTTCAACAACGTTTGCAGCTTCCAGCTCACTGACTGGTGTGCAATGTGACTATGCGTTGGAAATCAAGGTTGCAGATGTTTGGAATAATTTTGAGCAGCAAAGAGCAGTTGTTGAGTACCAGCTTCAACACGTCCGTGGGCATTCAGGTCAGCCTCCACACATAAGAGCTGATGAGTGGGCATGGATGTCTGACATTGTACTGACGCGCCCCCTGGGCCTGTGTTGTGCAGGGGAACCCGGAACCGGACCTGTTGTAGAATGCTGGGGGGTTGTAGTCTCCGTGTGGCGGTGACCCGGTCCGTGCCCAGGGTGGTCAAACCAGTGGCAGTCTTAATGTATAGCAAATGTCCGACTACGCCACCCGTGGATTGCGGTCAGTGGGGACCGCCGCTGCGCTGCCGACCGCTGAGGCTGATGTTGTTTGCGCAGCTGAGTATGGGATGACTCCCCACGGGAGAAGTATTGCCTCAGGGCAGCTAATGTGGATGATGGTGGTGATGGTGTGAGTGTCCCAGTACTGATGGTGCTGGTGCGGCGAGGAACCACAGAGACGTGCAGTTGCAGATTTCAATGCTTTACTCACAGTTCTTTATCAGGTCACTTGTGCGCAGTTAGGACCGCCCGAGTCATGCAGCGTCCACCAGGTGAGGGACTCGGTCAACTCCCAGGCAATTCCGGAGTGTGGTTCAGAGCTCCCTTCTCTTTCCTTTCTCTGGCCGTCCCCACCAGTGACCCACCTTTGTCCAGCTTCCTCAGGCCTTCTGTTGGCGAAACCTCTCTCCGGTTTCCCTGACCCTATACGGTATGCCTTTCTGGTGGATGTAGTGAGGGGTCGCACCAAGATGTGGTAACAACCTCCGGTCTTTGGCTGAGGAATCTGTTGCCTCCACCAATTTGGGTTCCGGTACCCTGTTCTGCCAACCCTTCACCCTGTATCTCCTCTGGGCATATGGGGTTCCTTCTGTCCTCGTGTCTCTGGGCCTTTCTCTGTGTTCCTTGCTTCCTTTCTCCTCTGTTCCAGTTCCTTTCCTACTTTCCTTTCTGTTCCTTCTTCTCTCTCTCTCTCTCAGGCTCCAGCCTCCTGACAAGGCCTGCCTGCAGAGCAGAGCCCATGCAGGGGCTCTGCTTCCTGTCTTCTCCTCAGACTGTCTCCACTAAACTGAACCCTGATCTAAGATGGTGCCCACCTTTTATACCTCCTTCTGACACCCGAGCCCAGGTGACTTGCAACCAATGGGCTCCTGCCTATGCCCAGAGACCCACCCCTATCTGCTCCTACACCACTGGGTTTTCCTTTCCCCGCCCCACTCCAGCCAGGGACAGAAGCTGTCGTGCCTGCACTTCTGTGGGAGCACCGTTGAGCTGTCCCTCGGAAATGGTGTGTGTGTGGTGCATGCAGCTAAACGAGTCCTGGTCCACACTCCATCCTTACCCGGGAGTGGAATATCACACCTCTGGTCTGAGGTGCAATACCCCTGTAGCAGCCGAGCCCTCAGGGTGCAACAGTGCCATCCTGCAAAACTTTGAGGATTCCACCAAGATGGTGAGTGGAGATGACGCCATAATTAGTGTGACCATCCCGCTTCTCTGTCTACTGAAATGCTCGCTGCCGCCAATTAAAGAGGAGGCATTGCAGGCGGAGCAAGGAACTATACAGGGTGATGCCCATCTTCATCTCATCTCAACGCAGATTGGGTGATAATGAGGAGGCAGAGGAGGAAGGAAGAGAACATAGACAGTCGTACTCTTGGTGAGAACAGGAAAGTCTTGGCTGTTGGCAGTCTGGCACACCAGGCAGACTTTATGTTCCCCTGCCTTTACCAAGACCATCGCGTTTTACGCATTTTGGGCATTACAGAAAACTGGCAAGGCATGAGAGAATTCTTAGAGATGGAGGTGTGAGGTTCTGATTAAAAAGGATGTCAGTCTTAGATCAGTTGCAGAACGGAGGGCATAGGAGGGGTGATACACAGAAATGAGGGATGAGATATAGGCCGGTGCAGAACTGTGGTCAGCTTGGGTGAGAGAGATGAGTTTGTATTGTATTCTGTAGTGGTTGTTTAACCTAACCAGTGCAATGACTGGCACAGGGTAGAGGTGTCGGTGAAGCGGCTTGATAGAAATACAACCCTGGCTGCTGCATTCAGAAGGACTTGGAGATGAGACAGTTTGTTTAGAGGAGAGTTGCAGTAGTGAATAAGAGCGACAGTAAGAGTTTTTGCAGTATCAAAAGTGAGAAAAGGTTGAATTGCGGAGATGTTTTTAAGGTGCAGGTGACATGAGCGAGTGAGTGATTTTCCACGTTGAATAAAGGAAAGTTGTGTGTCAAATATGACTCCAAGACAGCAGGCGTGCCGAGTGGGAGTTATGGTGGCACCACCTAAAGGAAATTGCAAAGTCAGGTATAGGTAGGTTAGTAGAGGTAGAAAACCAAAGGAGTTAATTTTTGGAGATATTAAGTTCAGGCTCTTGTTGAAGAATAACAAAAAAAAATTCCCGTCTGACAACAATGGCGGCAGAGGTCACAGTCAGACAATTCATAGGACAACCAACGAGTACAAGCGAGGGAGACACGAACAAGATGCGGCAGAGGCAGGAGAACGCTGTCAAAGGTCTGAGAAAACTGTCTCAGCGCTCAGGCCATGATACACGGGGTATTCTGACAAGGAGGGAAAAGTTTTGGAAGGTGCTGAAGGACTACCTTGGCGACCATACCAGCATCCTCCATGATTCATGATTCCTCTCTGTCTCTGTGCCTTACAACTGTTGGGTATCCAAGCTAGACACATGGCATGAACTGTCTTTCATTTTCTGTTTCTGATTATAGAGACGAGTGAATATTTCAATATTCGTTTCAGATTACAATGGCCGTTTTTGCAATCTTCGCCAATTTAATTGTCGAATATTCGCCGACCGCCATTGGATTCAATGGGTGCCAAAACTAAATGCATTCACAACACCTTCAAACGGAACCAAAAGCTGCCACAACACATCAATTTAGGGGCAGACACCAGGAAAAGTGCCATCAATTGACCCAGAGTACAAGTAGTATAATTATTATAGCGCCATTTATTCCATGTGAAAAGAGGTGACTGACTGGTACAAGAGCATAGAGTACCCTGCCCGTGAGGATGCACAAACAGTCTATAAGGGATGGGTGAGGATACAGTAGGTCAGTGTACATCTGGTCATGCAGCGGTATGGTGGTGCGAGGGTTACTGCAGGTTGTAGGCTTGTCGGAAGAGGTGGGTCTTCAGCTTTCTTTTAAAGGTTTCAACAGTAGGCGAGAGTCTGATATGTAGGGGTACAGAGTTCAAGAGTAGAAGGGATGCACAGGAAAAATCTTGTATGTGATAAGTTAAACCCTGAGCCAAAGGGAAGGTATAGTACCTAGTACATCTTGGTAGTTATCAATAGGCTCAAGGGAGAATACATATTAAATAATTGGACTCATGAACATACCCAGCAGTTGGAAATGGATGCCAATGGGACCGTCAACCTGGTGAGAAGATTCCCCATGTCCCCTACGCATGTTTCGCTTGTATAAATGACCGCTTCATCATGGGGGAATATTCTTCCCTTTGGCTCAGGGTTTAACTTATGGACTCATTAGATACTATCAGTATGTACTATGTATAGGAATGCCCTTGTGGCATAGTCACTATTCATGATACCACATTGTAATTGGCGCCACTGGCTACTCACAGCTTGAGGTCTGTGTTGACCACTCTTTTGTGCATAAATGTTATATGGGTGTTTTTTGTTACTGATTTTAATCTTTATATGTAATAAAATTTGAATAATCGTTCTAAGCTATTGAAGGCTCCATTTTTCTCCTTGTTATAATACATGCAATAACAGTATAGGAGACACACTCCTTAATAATGGGAAGGACAATTCAAATAGATTCTATATTCTCAAATATTAACTGTCTTATTGGAAATTCTTTTACAAGTGAGGTATCGCAGTATGGATGGCGTATTACACCAATCCAGCCAGGTATTATTGCCTTATACTGCGTGCTGCTGGTGCTGCCCAAAATAATGTAAAATCTATTCTATTCCCTATTGATAACGCTGTTAGATGCATTTACAATAGGGACAGGTACTGCTAGGTTATATCATCACAAGCTACAGATGAGTGTTCATTCTGGTTGCATAAATGTCTTCCACAGTCCATAACTTTATTTTTGTTTACTTTTATTTCTTTGGCCTTATTTACAAGTCACCCTGGAAAGAATGTTTCTTAACTTTTTTTCCATTTTAGCTTGTTTTTTGTATGTTTTTTTTTGTCAGTCCGTAAAAGTGGCGTAATACTCTGACAACATTGTTCACAGATATGCTATTTGTCAGCAGCCAACTGTGAATAGGTTTGAACCCACAACTGCAATACTTTAAATGGAGTTATTGGATCCAGTTGGATGATCCAATATCTCCTGGAGGATTTATCTTCCAGCCACGGGGCGACTGCAGCTGTTTTTCTTCATGCCTTTATAGGAGTTGTGCCTGTCACAACTCCATCAGGTAAGTGTAACCAGCACTCTCTTACTCTCCCTCCATAGGGTATCACCCTATTGTGTGCTCTGTTCCCCACATTTATATCTACTTTAAATGGAGTGTAATATTTGACACTCTCACAAAAATTGCTGTATTATTAGGGCTGTCATATGGGATAACGTCTGATGGCCACGGTTTCAGGCAGTCGCCTAATAGTATGGTATTTGTCAGCAACCAAGTGTCAATTGGTTTAAAAAACATATGTATTATTACGGCAGTCATATGGATCACGTGCGTCTGATCATTGAAAAAAGTTCCTCTGCTTCCACAATACAGTAATGTGAATATAACTAAAAAAAATTGGCTGTATTCTGTAAACAAGCAAATGGAGCTGTAAAATGGTGTACACTGACACAATGCTACAAACTGTAAATGGAGGAAAATATTTTCCACGTTCACTACAAATGGCTGAATTTTGTACGCAGTTATATGTGATAAGGAGAACCATGGTTTTAAAAAACGGACTTGTAGTTTACTAATACTATTCTTCACAGCGACCTTGTGTGAATAGCTTGACCGACACACTGCAACAAAATGTAAATGGAGGCCAAAAATGGCAGAATTTGGAACACAGTTATATATGATACGTCTGACGGAGAGCCACGATTATAAAAAGCAGGCCTGTACCTTACTAATACTATTCTTCTCAGCGACCTAGTGTGAATAGCTTCACTGACACACTGCAACAAAATGTAAATGGAGGCTAATATTTTCCACGTTCACTACAAATTTCTGGATTTTTATCACTGTAATATGGAAAAGATCTGGCTGTATTCTGCAGTGCTAACAAGCAAATGGAGCAGAAAAATTGTGTAATCGATTGCTTTTTTAGCAAATAATCAGGATTAATATAAAAAAAAAATAGCCCTGGCCCCTGATACCTGGAGCTATGCCTCCAAAAATATCTGTAATAGCAGGATCAGTCAGAACGTGCAATGGACTCTCTTGTGCTGTATCATGCACTGCAGTCTGTCACATACCCTGCCTGCTTTGCTTTTTAAGCAAATAACCAGGATTAAGATTAAAAAAAATTAGCCCTGGCCCCTGATATCTGAGGCTATGTCTACAAATATATGTCACAGCAGCAGACAGAATGTGCAATGGATCTTCTTGCACTATATGCACTTCAGTCTGCCACATACCCTGCCTGCCTGCCTAAAATATATGCAGCTGGATTAGTCCTCAGAAGGACTGTTAGTTGAGATGGATATATAGATATGCTGTGGAATACTTTTACTAACTATAAACAAGCAAACCTCTCCCTGACTCAGCAGCACCTCTCTCTACTCTGCCTGTTTCCGTGGTAGACTGTGACGAGCATGGCGGCTGATAATGCTGTGCAGCCAGCCAATCACTGTAATGCCCACAACCAACATGGCTACGGCATTACAGTGCATGGCAGACAATCCCTGCATGTTCATTGGCTCTCTAAAGACAAATATGCAGGGTGGGGACCCAAGCTCCCGCCCGAGCAACCTGGAAATACTCGCTGAGCGCTGAGCTTGTCGAGCACCGTGATGCTCGGGCGGGCACGTCCACTCATCGCTAGTCTTCACTAAAGGGGCGTTGTTTACAGGATCCTCTGGGGCGTGTCTTTAGGCTGCTCTGCATAATTAGTCTTTGAGTTATGCCTTCTTGATAAAGACCATACAAAGGAGGACTAAATAAAAAGGCCCATGTTCCTGGAATGAATGGCAGATTTAAAAAAAATGGAATACTGCGGGGAGCAGCGGGAACAAAATAAGAGCAAATACCTAATATTACATTTTTTCTTTTAAACGTTTTTCTGATTATAGATTTAAATTTAAAGTGAACATGTCGCCAGGTTTTCCCATTATAAAGTAGGGCCAGCACCTATAAGCCCGCCTTTACAGCATTTTAGCATGTTGTATGTATGTCCTCAATTCCCTATGTAAGGCACAAAAAACACCTTTTATTATACTCACAGACGTCCCGGTCTAGTCCGATGGGCGCCTCAGGACTTGATCTGGTGCCTTCTCTCTTCTTACGATTGTCATTTTCCTTCCCTGCTTTATGTGGATGACGCGTCCTACATCATCCACAGAGTATCCCGATCACTCTCCTGCGCAGGCGCACTTCTTTCTGCCCTGCTGAGGGCATAGTAAAGTACTGTAGTGCCTATGCGCCAGGAAAGGCCAAAGAGTGACGATGACCTGTCAGTAAAGCCGGCGCATGTGCACTACAGGACTTTGCTCTGCCCTCAACAGCGCAGAAAGAAGTGCGCCTGCACAGGAGCATGATGGGGGACACTGTGTCGGGGAAGTAGGACGCGGCAGAGTTTAGTTTTTTGTACTTTGCACAAGCAGGGTACAGCTTCCCCTTTTTTGGGTTGTTCACTTTGTTTATATAGCTTTCCACGGGCAGGTGTCTGAACAGTCGGGATCCAGATCCTACTCTAACCTTATATTTTTACGTTTGCCAATACCACGTGAGGTTAGGCACCGTCCCGATTGGGGTCACCTTGTTGTGGTGGGGTGCTTTTTATTTTTTTGTTTTTTATCAAAACAGTGTTAACTAAGTACTCTATGTTATTTACATGTACTATTGCTATTTATTTACTTACTACAGAGTATTTGCTCATTTTGTTTTTATCTTAGGTTTTTCTTCTTGTGTGAGTAGCGAGTCCGCACTATCAATTTGTTTTACCAAATTTACTAGGGTGTTTAATAAGTCTGTACGCTTACACATATTTGTAGAGAATTTCCCATTACAAGAACAACAAGTAAAAATATCTCGATGTTGGTTGGGAGCCAAGACGGCATCTAAGCCTTCAGATGATCATTTGCCTTCATTCCCACTCAAGCTAAATGACTGTACCTCACTGCTCCACTAGACACTTCAGCTGATATAATGCATTGTGGCTGGATTGCATGCTAATTTCCTGGCTTTTGCAGATTTGGGAGAAAATATATCTAATTTTTATAGCCTGTGACATTAGCACACTTTTTCATTCTTTATGTGCCTGCAGTAAAACAGACACAAGGTTCTTATTGTGAAATTTGTGACTGTGGAATTGAATTAGATGCACCCTGGACACTTGGGCGGTGATAGAAAAAAAGGTCATTGCTGAACAGGGCAGACTTAAAGATAACTGGAAATACTCAGGAGGAAATTCAACACCATTCAACTAGTCTTGGCTTTTGGCCATGACGTAAATGTCTGAATTTACCGATGTGCCATTTCCTTCTTTTCCTTTTTATTATATTGAATTAATTTTTAGTGTATTGGGTTGGATTTTGCAGTAAATTAAATAGATTATCCCCACATTTAAAGTATAGAACCTTGCACAACTTTTATGATCTTCCCTCTCGTAAATGACTTTCTATGAAAAGTTGGAAACCAGATTGTAACCTATGCTGTTCTAGAAGGGTTTGGATACAGTCTATATACAATGCTGCACAATATGTTGCTTACATAATAAACCAAGCATCGTATATATTAAATAATTATTACTCTTTTTTATTTTAATTTTTGCTTCTTTTTTTTCGGTTTCTGCAGTCATTTATCAGCAGGGAATCTGCTAAAAACATATACATATTTTCATATGATAATTAAAGGCCATAGAACACTTGTTTTGGATAGTTGTGAAGGAGGTTACTTTTTAACTCCAGATTTGGAGATTTTATGCATCCCCAATTTTCCCAAAGTACTATAAAATAAAAATTACCTTCTCAATAACTTGCCCTTACTATTAGAGTTCCAAAAAATATATATATAAGGTGTAATAGTACAAGTAATCAGGACATATATTAATCAAAACATGTTAGGGCTCACCCACCAAAAACCAACGCGCGTTTCACTGATGCTTCATCAGGGACTCTTACACCTTATATTATTTTTTATTATTTTGGGTCTTTAAAGTCCACAAAAAAGTCATAGTAAAAGTAATAATCACGACATACTGTATATTAATCAAAACATTTTAGTGCTCACTTACCAAAAACCTGATGCACTATAAGGGACTATTGCACCTTATATATATATATTTTTTTGGAGACTGTAATAGTGTTGGCACCTTAATTAATATTTCCATATCTTGCTTATATATGTTTTTTGATTCTCCATGTGCCTGTTTATCTCTTGAATACACCTTCCTGCATACCTATTTCTCATAGTTTTGGAATTAACCATCATTTTATACATATTTATCTTTGATAGGCGTCAAGTTGCATACATCTTTTGCTTAGCTATCACATTGCATTCTTCTCATTTTTAGGATGATTTTTCTCTCTTTATGTCTCAATGTCTCACCCACTTTTCATCTCTGTGTTTGTTATATTGGATATTTATTTTCCCTTCTTTTAAATATTTAACATTATCAATAAACATTTATTCCATTTATATTTAATTTTGTCCTAGTACATTTCTTCTTTTTTGTATTTAAAACATTTGGTAAAAGTTACAATATTATCTTTGAGCTTGCAACGATCCGTTGTAATGTATTGTTTACTTTATAATGGACATATTATAATACATTAGATACTGTATGAAAATTAATGCATCCATTGATATATAAACTAAAGTGAATGTAACATTTCATCCAGTAATTTAACCTTCATTCTTTCTTTTTTATTATGGATTTCCGCACTCATAAACTTCAATATCTTCAAACAAGTGACCGCAAATGAAACTTTTGATTTGAAATAAGTTAATTAATTTAATTATTAAAATGCCAGATATACCAGGAAAAAGCTGAAATATAATATTTGCAAAGTATGGAAGCACATCTGACAGCAAAGTTTCACCTACCTGTTCCTTGCCAATTGGGGGATCCTCGGGTTTCTTCTAGTGACTAGTGTTGAGCCACCCACGTAGTGTTCGAGTTCTGTTCGGTTCGTCGAACACCCGTGTGTTCGCCGAACTGTTCGTCGAACTGTTCGTCGAACACCTTCGAACACCGTTAAAACCAATGGCAGGCAAACAAAAACACATAGAAACACATAGAAAACACCTTCAAAGGTGTCCAAAAGCTGACAAACTGCTCAGAAGACACAACTAACACATGGAAAAGTGACAAGTACATATAGTCATGCGAAAAGAAAAGAGGTGGAGGAGTAAAAGGAGGGGGAGACACAAATATAGGCATGTCATGCCCTTCTAAAATCCAAAAAGTGAGAAGCCGACACGTTCAGTCCGCTCCTGCCCGTGCCACCTCCGTGTCGCCGGGTTTGTGCCAGAGCCGCGGTGAACCCTGACGGCCAGCCCCCCTCTCCCAATACTGGTGCCTGTCCGCTGGTGGGTCGAGCGAGCCCCCCTGTGGTGGAGGCAGCTCTAAGCTTTTTAATTTAAATTGTCTCTCTAATTTGAATGAATACACTTTAAATCCATTTACAAGGATCTATTGGAGGGCAAGTCTCATGCCAGCAGCCGCGTAATTCCAGCTCCAGTAGCGTCCACTAAAGCTGCTGCAGTTAAAAAGCTTTTATAAGGATCGAGCTCGGCTGTCCACCGCAAGGCATCCTACTGCCAGTCCCAGCCCCTATGCCTTGGGGTGCCTCCTGATGCTCTTCACTGAGTATCCCGTGGTCCCGAAGCATTTCCTTTGAAAAAATTAAGTGTCCAAACTACAGGTGGTGTAGCTTGCTTAACAGCCGGGATAATCCGCTGACTAGCAGACACTGCTACTAGGCACAAAGTATTTCCTGGGCTAGATGCAGTTAAAAGTTTGTAATTAGATACTCTCGTTGGATGCTGAGAAAGCATTCCATAGAGTCTCCTGGCACGCCATATATGATTCTCTTAAAAAGCTTGGGGTAGGGGTCTAGGAGACCCTTTTATAGCCAAAATCACGGCCCTGTATCACAATACGTCACCTAGGCTGAAGATAAATGGAACTGTAGCACCCTGAGGGCTCGGTTGCTACAGAGGTATTGCACCTCACCCAGAGGTGTGATATCTCACTCTCAGGTAAGGATGGAGTGTGGATCAGGACCCGACACCTGCATGCATTACACCACATTGCCGTGGGGCAGGGCGACCAATATGCCTCTGAGATGGGCACGACAGTCCCTGTCCCTGGCTGGAGTGGGGGGAGGGAACACTGAGGAAGGGGAACCCTGTAGTGCAGGAGCAGGGAGGAAGCAGTTCCTGGGTGCATTGAGAAGGGAGTATAAAAGGTGGGCACCATCTTAGTTCAGTGCAGAGAAGTCTGAGCAGAAGTGGCAGGGAGCAGGGGCTCTGCATGAGCTCTGCTCCAGAGGCGGGCCTAGTAACAGAGGCCCAGGCCTGGAAGAGGGAGAAGGAAGGAAGAGGAGCGGAGAAGGCTCCAGGAACGAGGAATGAAGGGATCCCAGGGGTGCGGACGGGCGAGTCAGGCCAAAGGGGGAGACCGGTCCCCGAAACTAGTGGAGGCAGGAAACGACCCTCAGCTAGAAACCGGAGGCTCTGACATTTTATGTGGCGCAGCCCCTCGCTACACCCGCTAGGAAGGCACCACATAGAGTCAGGGAAACTGGCGCCAAGTTTACCAAGAGGAGGCCCAAGGCAGCCGGACAGAAGGGTTGGTAAGAAAGGCCAGACAAAGGACACACAAAGGGGGTCCTGTGAAGCGCTCCAAAGTTATCTGGGAGTTGTCTGAGCCCCTCACCTGGTGAGCACAGTACGACGTGGGCAGCCGTTACCTGCAGACGTGGTCTGGATAATAAGAACTGTGAGTAAAGGCCCTGGACTGCATCACTGACTCCGTGTCGTTACTGCTGCTGCCCTGCACCATCACCCCCATCCTCCGCATACACTGCCCTGAGGCTATACTCCTCCCGTGGGGAGTTATGCTACGCTCTGCTGCACCCACAACACCAGCCTCAGCGGTCTGCCCTGCAGCGGCGGTTCACTCTGACCGCAATCCACGGGTGGCGTAGTCGGACATTTAAACATCAAAACCACATAAATAGTTCCGCCACTGGTTTGACCACCCTGAGCCACGGAACCGGGTCGCCGCCACGAAGACTACAACCACCAGCATCCACCAAAAAGGGTCCGGCTCCGGGTGTCCCAAGGCCCAGGGGGTGCATCAGAACATTTTCATCACCTTTCACAATCACCAATGGGACAAGGCAGGGATGTCCTCTGTCCCCTCTCTTATACATCCTAGTGACGGAGCACCTGCTCTCATCAATTCGCCATAACCCCAATATTAGGTGGATTGAGGTGGGAGGCACCGAGTACAAGTGCTCTCTATTTGCTGATGATGTCCTAGTATATATCACTCAATCACATATATCCATCCATGCTGTTATGGCTGAAATAGATTACTTTGTTACATGGTCAAATTTTAAAATCAATGCAGCGAAGTCTGAGGCCCTCGATGTCTCCCTCCCCAAATCCATATAGGATTCCATCCAGTCCAACTTTCCCTTTGCCTGGCCCTCACATGGTATCAAATACTTAGGAATTCCTATTCATAGAGACCTCTCCCATCTATGTTATCTTAATTTTGGGCCCTTTATTGAACAACTCCATACAGACTACGGTTGGCAAGTTAGAACTGTAAGATTCACTACGTGAACCACTGGTGTTTTGTGGAAAAGCACATGTACACTGTGTTCCAAATTATTATGCAAAAAGTGTTTAGGAGTGATAAGGGAAGAATTTGTTTGTTTGTCAGTTAAACTCATTGATGGTGATGTGTGTCAGGGCTCTTTATATCACTGTAAGCAATTGCAGACACCTGTGCTAATTAGTTTGGCAGGTGTGTCCAATGAAAGGCAAGACTACTTAAGAAGGCTGTCTCACATTATTAAGCAGCCTACTTTTCTGCCAAAATGGGAAAGAAAAAGGATGTGTCGGCTGCTGAGAAGCAACAAATTGTGGAGTGTTTAGGTCAAGGCATGACTACAATCAACATTGTGCGATGATCAGGATGAAGTGTCTTGGCAATCAAGAAGTATGTAGCTGATTCACAGTACACACATGTGCATGCTGATAAGGGCAAATTGAGGACTCTTTCCTACAGGTAATTACGTCAGGTTAAAAGAGCAGCGGCAAAAAAGCCTTGTCATAGCAGCAGACAAGTTTTTGAAGCTGCTGGTGCCTCCAACGTCCCCCGAACAACAAGATGCAGGGTCCTTCAGAGGTTTGCAGCTGTGCATACGCCATCCTGTCGACCTCCTCTATCCACTTCACACAAGCAGAAATGGCTCCAGTGGGCTAAACATTACATGAAGACTGATTTCAAAACTGTTTTGTTCACGGATGAGTGCCGTGCAGCGCTCGATGGTCCAGATGGATGGAGTGGAGGATGGCTGGTTGATGGACACCCCACGCAAACACGGCTACAGCACCAACAAGGAGGAGGTGGAGTAATGTTTTGGGCTGGAATCATGGGGAGAGAGATTGTCGGCCCCTTTAGGATCCCTGAAGGCGCTAAAGATGAACTCCATAATGTATGTGGATTTTCTCAAACAGCACTTCCTGCCATGGTTCAAGAAGAAGAACCGTGTATTTCACAGCAAGATCATTTTTTTTGCATGATAATGCACCATCTCATGCTGCACATAAAACATCTGCATCTCTGGCTGATATGGGCATAAAAGGGGACAAACTTATGGTGTGACCCCCATGCTCCCCTGACCTCTACCCCATTCAGAACCTCTGGAGCATCATCAAAAGGAGTGTCTATGATGGCGGGAGGCAGCTCACATCTAAGCAACACCTCTGGGAGGGTATTCTGTCCTCATGCAAAACAATTGAAGCAGAAACCATCCAAAACCTGACAAATTCAATGGACGAGAGAGTTCAGAAGCTCCTTTCGAACAAGGGGTCCTATGTGAAAATGTAACATCACCTAGAATAAAGTTTTGAGTTGAAAACTGTTTGATTTCAGTTTCTAATAACCTGCTAATGCTTATAATTTCAAAAATGACCATTTTTTTGGTCTTTATTAAAATGAAAAGGTTGATCGAAAAGTTTGGGGGATCTAAGAGTGTGGCAACCCAGTAGTCATGATTACTTCGCATTCTGACAATATGAGGGTCATGTTGCAGGTAGTGCAGCAAGAAGGCACTTATGTGTCCTTGCGCATCTCGGAGCCCCAAAATTATTTTCCGGCTAGATGCAGCTAAAAATTATTATTAATTTTAAATCTGGTGGAGCTTAGTATAGATGGCCTAATAGGATCAGTGCTGCACACTGCTACAAAGCCCAAATTATTTTCCAGCCAAGATACAGATAAACATGATTAGTCATTTTAAATCTGGTGGAGCTTATTATAGATGGCCTAATAGAATCAGTGCTGCACACTGCTACAAAGCCCAAATTATTTTCCAGCCAAGATACAGATAAACATGATTAGTAATTTGAAAGCTTAAAACGGTTGGTAGGGTGATTTTAACCAATCATCAAGCTTTTACTCTCCCCAGGATGACACAGGGGTAGAAAAGTCGTTTCGGATCCATGATTTGTTCATCTTTATGAACGTGAGTCTGTCTACATTATCAGTGGAGAGCCGCGTGCGCTTATCTGTCAGCACACCACCAGCAGCGCTGAACACACGTTCAGACAGAACGCTGGCTGCGGGGCATGACAAGATCTCCAAGGCGTAAGTGGCTAGCTCCGGCCATTTATCTAGATTGGAAGCCCAAAAAGAGCAAGGGTCCAGTGACACAGTCATGGCTTCAATGTTTACTTGGAGATACTCCTGTACCATCGTCTCTAGGCGTTGACTATGTGTCAGACTTCTTGTCTCCTGTGGCCTTGCAAAGGATGGGCTAAAAAAGTGGTGAAATGATTCCACAAAATTGATGTTACCAGCAGATACTGTGGTTCTGTTACGGTATGAGTGCTGAACACTTGACGGTCCCACGGTTGGCAAGTTGGAACTGTGAGATTCACTACGTGCACCACTGGTGTTTTGTGGAAAAGCACATGTAAGATTCTGCAACAGTCTCTGCTGATACTCCTGCATGCGTGCATCCCTTTCTATGGCAGGAATAATTTCGGCAAATTTACTTTTGTACCGGGGATCTAACAGTGTGGCAACCCAGTAGTCAGGATTATTTCTAATTCTCACAATTCGAGGGTCATGTTGCAGGTAGTGCAGCAAGAAGACACTCATGTGTGTTGCGCATCCAGGAGCACCAAGTCCCTGTTGTGTTGGTGGCGAGGTAACAATCATGCTTCCTTCCTCTGTCCTCTCCCCCCAACCTCGCACAACAGAAATGTGATCAAGGTCTCCCTCATCTGATGAGTCTTCCATCAGTTCGTCCTCCACTTCTTCCTGGGCTCCTGCACCTTCCTCACTAGTTTGGCTGCTACCATACGCCCTGGTAAAACCATCTCCCCCACCCTCACATGCCTGCCGCCTTGGTGCTGCCGACCGTCTGGACCTTGCAGATGTTAGCCCTTCCGCATACAACTCCTCCTCCTCTACTTCCTCCACCTCCTCTTGTGCCACCACCTGACTCCGAATTCTGTTTAACATGTGCTCCAGCATGTAAATCACCGGAATAGTCATGCTGATAATGGCATCGTCAGCACTAAACATCTTCGTCGCCATTTCAAAACTGTGCAGAAGGGTGCATAGGTTTGCCCCACCTCTGGATCTCGTTGGCCCAGGCTATACGTCAGAACGTATTGCACCAGGGCTTGTCGGTGCTGCCACAGTCGCTGCAACATGTGCAGAGTTGAATTCCACCGGGTAGGAACATCGCATTTTAGCCGGTGAAGTGGCAGGCCCAACGACTTCTGTAGAGATGTAAGTCGCTGAGCTGCGGGATGCGAACGGCGGAAGTGAGCACACAGAGACCGTGCCCTCTGCAGAAGGCCATCTAGTCTGGGATAGTGGGCTAAAAATTGCTGGACAACCAGGTTCAACACGTGAGCCATACAAGGCACGTGTGTGACATTGCCCCGGAGAAGGGCCGCACCCAGGTTTGCAGCATTGTCGCATACGGCCTTCCCTGGTTTCAGGTCCAGTGGAGACAACCATTCATGAAATTGGTTCTCCAGAGCTGACCACAACTCCTCAGCTGTGTGACTCACATTTCCCAGACATTTCAAAGTAAAAACCGCCTGATGACGTTGAGCCCTACTGCCAGCATAATAAGGAGGTGTGCAGGATCCCTTCTGCGCAGTTAGAAAGCTTGTGGCATGACCAGACAGGCTTTGGGTGCAGGTGGAAGACCGAGAGGAGGTTGAGGAGGCAGAAGCAGTGGAGGAACTTTGACATAAAGAGGATTGACGCACAACTCGTGGGGGCGGCAAGACTTGGACAGCAGCCCCTTGTCCTGCTGTCACCATAGTTATCCAGTGCCCAGTCAGCGACATGTAATGCCCCTGTCCATGCCTACTCGTCCAAGTGTCTGTGGTGAAATGCACCCTGTCACACACAGAGTTTCTCAAAGAAGCGGTGATGTTGTGTGCGACATGCTGGTGGAGCGCAGGCACACCTTTCTTTGAGAAGTAGTGCCGACTGGGCATCTGGTACTGGGGCACTGCGACGGACATAAGGTCTCGAAAATCCTCTGTGTCCACCAGGCGGAAAGGCGGCATTTCTGTAGCCAAGAGCTTGCAGATGGTGAAATTCAACCTCTTAGCTTTCTCAGCTAAGCTAGGAGGAAATGGTCTTTTACTTGTCCACATCTGAGGGACCGAGGGCTGGCTATTGTGCTTAGACGGGGTTGATAAGGGTGTCCCCGGCAAACTGCCGGTCTGTGAAGAAGATGCAGGCGGACATGTTAGGTTGCCTTGATCCAAAGGTGGTGCTATCGATGTCGGACAGCGCTCAACACCAGCTGGTGTTACCACCTCCAAAGAAAATGATGACCTGCCAATCACGCTGGCTGTTGCGGGTAAAGAGGTGGCAGGTCTGCGCCCTAAAACAGGTGTGACTGCTGTCCCCCCAGTCACAGAGGATGAAGAGGCCGCGGATGCACAAGATATGGCAGACGGTGGTTGGCCCGGCCGGCTAGGCCGCATTGTAGCACACTGAGCTTCCCACTGCAACTTATGCTTCATGTCCATGTGCCGGTTCATGCATGAAGTACTCAAACTATGTATTTTTTGGCCTCTACTTAGCTTTTGCTGACAAATGTTACAGATAACACGAGTTGGGTCATCTTTATCGATCTGAAAAAATGCCCAGGCTATGCAAGGCTTAGCACCCATGCGACCTGAAGAGCCACCACGACTTCTGGTGAGAGGCAGAGTTGTGTTTGAGGATGCAGTTGTTGACGTGCTTCCAGTACTACGTCTCTGTCCAGGAAGGCGCAACCTGACCTCGTCGTCACTAGCATCTTCCTCCACCTCCTCTGCTGACCTCATCTCTTGGCTGACTGTGGGTTGACAGTAAGTGGGCTCTCCAACCTCATCATCATCACCCTGTGCGTTATCACACCCGTCGTCCTCAGAGCCAACCTGTTCCTGCCCTGACAAAAAACTAAAGTTGTCGCTCCAATCAGGTATTTGAGTCTCATCATCGTCTTCCTCATTGTCTCCACCAACAGGAGTTACAGTTTGGGAATGAGGGTCTACATTATGGTCAGAACCTTCTGCGTCTGGTCCTGGATCCGACTCATAAAGATTCTGGGCATCAGTGCAGATCATTTCCTCGTCTAGATTCACAGAAGCGCTGGAGTCGACCTCTGATTCCCAGGCTATAGTATGAGTAAACAGCTCTGCAGACTCAACCATCTGTTCTACCTCATACTCAGACGGGCAGCTGGAGATTTGGGAGCTGTGAGGAAGCAAGTGCGATTGGGGTGACACCTTTGAGGACTGGAGTATTTGTGATGTTGAAGTTGATGTGGAGGAGAGCCCACTTAAAGGAGCACTTGATATCCGTTGAAGCACCTGCTGTTTTTGTGCCTCATCTGGAATTTGTAGCGATTGGCGTGGCCGTAAGAAAGGGATCTTATCACATTGTCCGCTAAAAGAAGTAGACATTTTAGTTTGGCTGGAAGATGGTCTTTCTTCTGCAGATGTTACTGTTGCTTTAACACCTACCCCACGGACACAACCTTTTTTCCCCTTCCCAACACGCCTATTCCCCTTTCCACCAGCAGCAGGCCTTTTTCCACTCATTTTGGTGGTTAAATAATTCACAACTCTGGAGTTGTTTGTACAAAAAAACAATGGATGGGAACCGAGCAGAGCTGAGTGGCCAAACTGTGGTATTAGGCCAAAACTATTGGCTGGGTTAGATGGAGAAAAAAATTATATTCGATTTGCAACCTGATGGAGGTCAGTATAGATGGACTAATAGAACAAGTCCCACACACAGCTAGAAGCCCAAATATTTTTTCAGAGGTAGATGCAGAAAAAAAATATATTCAGTTTGCAACCTGATGGAGGTCAGTATAGATGGACTAATAGAGAAAGTCCCACACACTGCTAGAAGGCCAAATATTTTTTCAGAGCTAGATGCAGACAAAAAATTATTTTGAATTTGCAACCTGATGGAGGTCAGTATAGGTGGATTAATAGAACAAGTCCCACACACTGCTAGAAGGCCAAATATTTTTTCAGAGCTAGATGCAGAAAAAAATTATATTCAGTTTGCAACCTGATGGAGGTCAGTATAGATGGACTAATAGAACAAGTCCCACACACAGCTAGAAGCCCAAATATTTTTTCAGAGGTAGATGCAGAAAAAAATTATATTCAGTTTGCAACCTGATGGAGGTCTGTATAGATGGATTAATAGAACAAGTCCCACACACAGCTAGAAGCCCAATATTTTTTCAGAGGTAGATGCAGAAAAAAAATTATTTTTAATTTGCAACCTGATGGAGGTCAGTATAGATGGACTAATAGAGAAAGTCCCACACACTGCTAGAAGGCCAAATATTTTTTCAGAGCTAGATGCAGAAAAAAATTATATTCAGTTTGCAACCTGATGGAGGTCAGTATAGATGGACTAATAGAACAAGTCCCACACACAGCTAGAAGCCCAAATATTTTTTCAGAGGTAGATGCAGATAAAAATTATTTTTAATTTGCAACCTGATGGAGGTCAGTATAGATGGACTAATAGAGAAAGTCCCACACACTGCTAGAAGGCCAAATATTTTTTCAGAGCTAGATGCAGATAAAAATTATTTTTAATTTGCAACCTGATGGAGGTCAGTATAGATGGACTAATAGAGAAAGTCCCACACAATGCTAGAAGGCCAAATATTTTTTCAGAGCTAGATGCAGATAAAAATTATTTTTAATTTGCAACCTGATGGAGGTCAGTATAGATGGACTAATAGAGAAAGTCCCACACACTGCTAGAAGGCTAAATATTTTTTCAGAGCTAGATGCAGAAAAAAGTTATATTCAGTTTGCAACCTGATGGAGGTCAGTATAGATGGACTAATAGAACAAGTCCCACACACAGCTAGAAGCCCAAATATTTTTTCAGAGGTAGATGCAGATAAAATTTATTTTTAATTTGCAACCTGATGGAGGTCAGTATAGATGGACTAATAGAGAAAGTTCCACACACTGCTAGAAGGCCAAATATTTTTTCAGAACTAGATGCAGATAAAAATTATTTTTAATTTGCAACCTGATGGAGGTCAGTATAGATGGACTAATAGAGAAAGTCCCACACACTACTAGAAGGCCAAATATTTTTTCAGAGCTAGATGCAGAAAAAAATTATATTCAGTTTGCAACCTGATGGAGGTCAGTATAGATGGACAAATAGAACCAGTCCCACACACAGCTAGAAGCCCAAATATTTTTTCAGAGGTAGATGCAGATAAAAATTATTTTTAATTTGCAACCTGATGGAGGTCAGTGTAGATGGACTAATAGAGAAAGTCCCACACACTGCTAGAAGGCCAAATATTTTTTCAGAGCTAGATGCAGATAAAAATTATTTTAAATTTGCAACCTGATGGAGGTCAGTATAGATGGACTAATAGAGAAAGTCCCACACACTGCTAGAAGGCCAACTATTTTTTCAGAGCTAGATGCAGAAAAAAATTATATTCAGTTTGCAACCTGATGGAGGTCTGTATAGATGGACTAATAGAACAAGTCCCACACACAGCTAGAAGCCCAAATATTTTTTCAGAGGTAGATGCAGAAAAAAAATATATTCAGTTTGCAACCTGATGGAGGTCTGTATAGATGGATTAATAGAACAAGTCCCACACACAGCTAGAAGCCCAATATTTTTTCAGAGGTAGATGCAGAAAAAATATATATTCAGTTTGCAACCTGATGGAGGTCAGTATAGATGGACTAATAGAGAAAGTCCCACACACTGCTAGAAGGCCAAATATTTTTTCAGAGCTAGATGCAGAAAAAAATTATATTCAGTTTGCAACCTGATGGAGGTCAGTATAGATGGACTAATAGAACAAGTCCCACACACAGCTAGAAGCCCAAATATTTTTTCAGAGGTAGATGCAGATAAAAATTATTTTTAATTTGCAACCTGATGGAGGTCAGTATAGATGGACTAATAAAGAAAGTCCCACACACTGCAAGAAGGCCAAATATTTTTTCAGATCTAGATGCAGATAAAAATTATTTTTAATTTGCAACCTGATGGAGGTCAGTATAGATGGACTAATAGAGAAAGTCCCACACACTGCTAGAAGGCCAAATATTTTTTCAGAGCTAGATGCAGAAAAAAATTATATTCAGTTTGCAACCTGATGGAGGTCAGTATAGATGGACTAATAGAACAAGTCCCACACACTGCTAGAAGCCCAAATATTTTTTCAGAGCTAGATGCAGAAAAAAATTATATTCAATTTGCAACCTGATGGAGGTCAGTATAGATGGACTAATAGAATGATGCTATGCCCAAAAGATTTTACTTCACTAGGTGCAGTAAAAAAATTGGTATTCTATACACAGGTGGTATATCTTGCAACACAGATAGGCTACTCCACTGACTAACACACTCTGCAATAGGCCAAAAAGGATTAGCTTTGCTAGATTCAGCCAAATGCTGTGAAAAAAACTTGCACAGCACTGGCACAGACCTGCCTGGCAAAAACTGATAGGAACTGATGTAACCTAGTCCTGAAAAGGACTGCAATTACAATTAGTCTTTACTCCCACAATCTATCTATTTAAGAGCACAGACCTGCCTGATAAAAGTCGTAGGAAATGCTGTAACCTAGTCCTTAAAAGGACTGCAATCACAACTATTCCCTACTCCCAAGCTATCTGTAGATTTGTGCGAAAATTGGCTTGAAATTAACAAGGTATAGCGCACACAGCAACAGCGGTGCCGTCTAACACGCAGCTGCAGCAGTGAGAAAATGGTGGCGACGGGGAAAATGGCTTGGTCTTATAGGGCAAGGACATGTGACATACACTGCCAATGACACATGCCCTTGCTTGTGTGAAAAACAGCAGTTCGCTCCGTGTGTGCGCTGCTGATAGGCTGACAGACTGCACCTCCCCACTGCAAATGCGGGAAAGAGAAAAAAAAATGGAGATCTTCATTGTTCCTGCAGAGATCCATCCCCTGCCCCTCCCCCCACCCCGCTGTACACTCAAACTGCGTATTAACATTAATTTTCATCATTACTGAGAAAAAATCCAGTTATGATTTTGGTGCACGAACAGTTATCGAACATAACCTCGAACAGCCGAATTTTTCTCAAATCGTTCGTGTTCGCCGAATGGCTCGAACACCGCCCAAAACAGCTCGAATTTGAGATTGGCGAACAGTTCGAGTAGAACAACGCTCATCTCTACTAGTGACCCACCATAAACGTGCATTTACTATACTTGGAAACATTTCCATAAGACCCATATATGCACCATGCTTTAACAGCGAGGGAACCTGTCAGCATGTTTGTACATATGGCAATAGTGGTATGGCTGTATAGGCACTTGACCTCCGCTAAAAATTATACCTTTTTTTATAGCGATCCAGTGTACTAATCATGAGAAATCTAGCATAGAAGCTATGTACAAATTAGGCTGCAAGTGCACAGAGGGTGTGTCAATGCACTTGGAAGCAGCAGTGTAAGTGCAGTGACACACCTCTGATGCACTTCCATCCTGATCTGTGCATGGCTAAAACCCTAGATTTCTCATGACTTGCAAATTGGATCTCTGCAAAAAATATATGCCAATTTTATTGGGGGACGAGCACCTACAGAGCCATAATACTACTTCCATATGACAGCAATATACAGTACAGACCAAAAGTTTGGACACACCTTCTCATTTAAAGATTTTTCTGTATTTTCATGACTATGAAAATTGTACATTCACACTGAAGGCATCAAAACTATGAATTAACACATGTGGAATTATATACTTAACAAAAAAGTGTGAAACAACTGAAAATATGTCTTATATTCTAGGTTCTTCAAAGTAGCCGCCTTTTGCTTTGATGACTGCTTTGCACACTCTTGGCATTCTCTTGATGAGTTTCAAGAGGTAGTCACTGGAAATGGTCTTCCAACAATCTTGAAAGAGTTCCCAGAGATGCTTAGCACTTGTTGGCCCTTTAGCCTTCACTCTGCGGTCCAGCTCACCCCAAACCATCTCGATTGGGTTCAGGTCTGGTGACTGTGGAGGCCAGGTCATCTGGCGTAGCACCCCATCACTCTCCTTCTTGGTCAAATAGCCCTTACACAGCCTGGAGGTGTGTTTGGGGTCATTGTCCTGTTGAAAAATAAATGATGGTCCAACTAAACGCAAACCGGATGGAATAGCATGCCGCTGCAAGATGCTGTGGTAGCCATGCTGGTTCAGTATGTCTTCAATTTTGAATAAATCCCCAACATTGTCACCAGCAATGCACCCCCACACCATCACACCTCCTCCTCCATGCTTCACGGTGGGAACCAGGCATGTAGAGTCCATCCGTTCACCTTTTCTGCGTCGCACAAAGACACGGTGGTTGGAACCAAAGATCTCAAATTTGGACTCATCAGACCAAAGCACAGATTTCCACTGGTCTAATGTCCATTCCTTGTGTTCTTTAGCCCGAACAAGTCTCTTCTGCTTGTTGCCTGTCCTTAGCAGTGGTTTCCTAGCAGCTATTTTACCATGAAGGCCTGCTGCACAAAGTCTCCTCTTAACAGTTGTTGTACAGATGTGTCTGCTGCTAGAACTCTGTGTGGCATTGACCTGGTCTCTAATCTGAGCTGCTTTTAACCTGCGATTTCTGAGGCTGGTAACTCGGATAAACTTATCCTCAGAAGCAGAGGTGACTCTTGGTCTTCCTTTCCTGGGGCGGTCCTCATGTGAGCCAGTTTCTTTGTAGCACTTGATGGTTTTTGCAACTGCACTTGGGGACATTTTCAAAGTTTGCCCAATTTTTCGCACTGATTGACCTTCATTTCTTAAAGTAATGATGGCCACTCGTTTTTCTTTACTTAGCTGCTTTTTTCTTGCCATAATACAAATTCTAACAGTCTATTCAGTACTATCAGCTATGTATCCACCTGACTTCTGCACAACACAACAGATGGTCCCAACCCCTTTTATAAGGCAAGAAATCCCACTTATTAAACCTGACAGGGCACACCTGTGAAGTGAAAAACATTTGCGGTGACTACCTCTTGAAGCTCATCAAGAGAATGCCAAGAGTGTGCAAAGCAGTCATCAAAGGAAAAGGTGGCTACTTTGAAGAACCTAGAATATAAGACATATTTTCAGTTGTTTCACACTTTTTTGTGAAGTATATAATTCCACATGTGTTAATTTATAGTTTTGATGCCTTCAGTGTGAATGTACAATTTTCAAAGTCATGAAAATACAGAAAAATCATTAAATGAGAAGGTGTGTCCAAACTTTTAGTCTGTACTGTATGTTTATTTCTTTCAAAATTATGTCATCATTTATATTTGTCATTCTTGATTATATAAGGGTGTTACAGATACAAAAAAAAGCATAAAAAACAATATCTTAGGTGTCCTTTTTTCACTTTTTTGGTCATTTTTGCACAGTTTTACCATGTTGTATGGGACCGTTGTTGAAATGCGCAGTTTCTGAATTGTGGGTGGTCTTACACAGGGAAAACGATATTGCACATGATTTTCCTCCTTGGTGTTCCAACTTTGAAAGCCCTCCCGATCCAAATCTATAAAAGTTGCAAGAAACTGTGAGATCTGTGACAAGTCGTTCTGGAGGACGGCATTGCCTGGAGGAATTGTCACGTGATCACAAGCCCGCTGTTTATTTCCAGGATCTGTGATGTTTCGCACTTTTTACACTTAGGCAAGGGATACTGTGTGATACTAATATGAAACGTCACAAATCATGGAAGTAAATAACGAGTTGCAATCACGTGCATAAGGATAGCAGCCCTTTATTGGGATACTGTTCAAAGAACACTAGAGAAGGTGATGCAGGACACTATAATACATCCAGGCTCAGCATAGATCATTGTGTCACATGCAGAAATGCATGTCAGATAGTCATCCAAAATAAATAGTAAAATGTTAACAGGGATAAAAAATGAGCAACAACAGAGATCCCTAGTTGGAAAGGCAATCAATTTTCGAGTGATGTTCAATGCAGTTGCTCCATTGGTTTAGCTGCAGTAATTATGTAATGATCTCTCACAAAGCATAAAAACCTCAGGGAGAAGATGTAGATATTTCTTGGCAAAGAAAATCATATTTACTACGGCATCCACAAAGCTAGTAGAGCACACTGACTGTAGGCACAGTTGGCACGTTACCAAATTATATTCTAGTCAGCTAAAATGTTTGAGGGCTGGTTCTTCTGAATTACTTCATCCCCCTCTTAAAGAGGTTGCATGAGATGGGGTAAACATTGCTGATTTCTTATTCTTTTGCATGTTTGTCAAGCTTAAATGTTTCAGATCACAAAACAAATGTAAATATTAGACAAAGATAACACACTTAAAAACTGCATTTTGTGTTTACATGAAGGTCTTTATTATTAAGGGAAAAAGAAATCCAAACCTACAGGGCCCTGTATGAAAAAGTGGTTGCCCCCTAAACCTAATAACTTGTTGGGCCACCCGTAGCAACAACAACTGCAATCAAGCGTTTGTGATAACTGGCAATGAGTCTTTTACAATGCTCTGGAGGAATTTTGACCACTCATCTTTGTAAAATTGTTGTAATTCAGTCACATTGGAGGGTTTCTGAGCATGAACCACCTTTTTAAGGTCATGCCACAGCATCTCAAATGGATTAAGGTCAGGACTTTGACTAGGTCACTCCAAAGTCTTAATTTTGTTTTTCTTAAGCTATTCAGAGGTGGACTTGCTGGTGTGTTTTGGTTCATTGTCCTGCTGCAAAACCCAAGTGCTCTTCAGGTTGAGGTCACGAACAGATGGTCAAACATTCTCCTTCAGAATTTTTTGGTAGACAGCAGAATTCTTGGTTCCATTTACCACAGCAAGTCTTCCAGGTCCTGAACCAGCCAAAGAGCCCCAGACTATCTTTGAAGACCCGGGGTCTTCCCTAGGCATAATACTACTCAGATAAAACAGGGTTAAGGTTAAACAGTGTGGCAATACTTTATTGAACCACCAAATGGACAATAAACACATAGAACAGTCCCAGAAAATATCAAAGATGGTGCAAAATTACAAAGTCTCACCCTTCCGCTGGCCCGGCAGGAATAGATCAGCTGTGACTTTGGGACTTCCAGGGCCAACTACCTCAACCAGTTCAAGGTTCAAGGTCAGGAAACCCGAGGGTCCTCCGAGAGTTTCCATGGGGCCGGATGACCGGCTGATCCCAATCTGGCTTCTCTGAGTTAAAAGCGACCGGAGGGTTCAACCTGGCAACCCCAAACAACATATCCATGGGGCCAGGTGACCTCATTGTCCCAACCTGGCTTCCCCAAATGTATCCATGAGTTCTCTGATGGTCAATGGAGCAGATCTGTATCCTTCCAGTCACGGCTGTGTACCCTTAGGCTGAAATCCTGTAGAATCCAAATCTGTGTCTCTCTGGATGAAGCCATACTAGCAAGCTACTGTCTTGAAGAGTCGCTCTGATCTTTGATTCTCCTTGCAGCAGGATAGAAAACCCTTTTTATATTTACATATGTGACTAAGGTCATCATTCACAGGTCAGGGAAAAAGGTGCAGGGCTCAGGTCTCATTGTTTGAGCATTTAATCAATTTGCATAGTTGGTATCCCCCTGCTCTTGAAAAATAACCAACTAGCTGGCTTAGTACAATATGCAATTAGCATAGTAACAAACATCATTGTTCCACCCTTAGTCACTGTTCTTCTTGACCAGCCAAAGAAACACATACATTCAAAAGTCAACTCAAAGATAATAGTGTATTTCTCTTGGTGTAACAAATCTAGATGTCTGGCTAGTTAAGATTAGAAACTGTGTTGACACACCATCATACTACCACCACCATATTTTACTGTTGGCATGATGTTCCTTTTCTGAAATGCTGTGTTACTTCTACACCAGATGTAATGGGATGTACACCTTCCAAAAACTTCAACTTTTGTCTCGTCAGTCCACAGAGTATTCTCCCAAAAGTCTTGCCAATCATCAAGATGTTTTCTGGCAAAATTGAGATGAGCCTTTGTGTTCTTTTTGGTCAGCAGTGGTTTTCGTCTTGGAACTCTGCCATGCATACCATTTTTGCCCAGCCACTTTCTTATGGTGGAGTCATGAACACTGACCTTAACTGAGGCAAATGAGGGCTGCAGTTCTTTGGATGTTGTTGGGGGGGTGTTTTGTGACCTTTTGGATGAGTTGTCGCTGCACTGTTGGGGTAATTTTGGTCGGCTGGCAACTCCTGGGAAGATTCAACACAGTTCCATGTTTTCACCATTTCTGGATAATGCCTCTCACTGTGGTTCGTTGGAGTCCCAAAGCTTTAGAAATGGCTTTATAACCTTTTCCAGACTGATATATCTCAATTACTTTGTTTCTCATTTGTTCCTGAATTGGGAACAGGTGTGGCAGTAATCAGGCCTGTGTGTGACTAGGGAAATTGAACTCAGCTTCCCAAAGATGTGATAAACCACAGTTAATTTATGCTTTAAAGAGAAAGGGGGTAATCACTGTAGGTTTGGATTTCTTTTTCCCTTAATAATAAAGCCTTTCATTTGAAAACTACATTTTGAGTTTACTTGTGTTATCTTTGTCTAATATTTAAACTTGTTTTGTGATCTGAAACATTTAAGTGTGACAAACATGCAAAAGAATAAGAAATCAGGACGGGGTAAACACTTTTTCACACCAGTGTTTATTCATGTACTGAGTTTAGTTCTGGTACTGTATTTATATAATAAACTTAGTTCTGGTAAAGGATCTTGGTTCACAAGTTATTGTCTTATATAGCAAGCCTCCTTCGGAATTTTGGGTTATACAAAAATGTGAAAAAAAGTTGTTGCGGTGGGAACTTATAAAACGTATACTGTGTGGTACACTTTTTTTCTGCATGGATACCACTTTTAAGGAGTAGCACAGCCTGATGCATCACTTCATGCAGCCAAAAAGATGAAAAACCCTGAAATTCACCGACCTGGTCTATTGAAGCATTTAAGATATGCGCTAGAATCTTCTGGCCAACTTGCAGGAGCCGACTTGGTTCAGGTTGATCAGCTGCTGGAACAGTGTGTGCGGGGAAAGGAATCAGAGCAAGCTAACTCTGCCCACACGGAACGTCTACTCGCCTTCTACGCTATGCATAAGCGCTTGCACAGCCTCAAGAGGTGCAGGTGTAAATTATTTGACAATGAGGCAGCATGGATAGCTGGGAGGGTGGTGGGGTAGATAAATTTTGCTCCGCCATAGACTTTGGTGCTCAGGGCGACCGTTCCTGTGCCCCCCCCCTCACAAACTCTATGCCATTTGATGACAGTACATTGGATAGGACTGAGGTTTGTTGTAGCTGGTTGCAGACAAATAATCATCTCATCCACGATTCACTCGTTTGTCTTCTTAGGTTACATCTTCATCTTTCTGGATTTCTTCTAAATTGAATTTCACTTTCGTGTATTTGGAAAAAACGCCATTCAGCACAATCTCCTACAATTATCCAGACAATGCCATCACTCGCATCAAAAAAATAGAGGTCAGGAAAGCTACAAATCGAGAACCTGGGCAGAAGACTGTTTAATGAGGTGGAACAGAGGAAAAGTTTGTTCTTGGTCGGGCTGCAGACAATGCCTGTGTTCGGCGTATCTAATCTAGTATCTGGATGTGGTGCAAATTTCCCACGTGGTTATATTTGGTTGTTATAATTATAAATGCTTTGTTATGGGAACATGTAGATTAACAAAGAAGATTATGTGTGGCTTGTGGCTTGTGGCAGGATATAAAGGCTGCATAAACAATGGGACACAAGTATCAAGATGACACATAGTTAAAGAGGTTGTTCACTACTTTTTGATTGATAACCTATTCAATGTCTGATCTGTCAGGGTCCGACACCTGGCACCCCCTCCGATCAGCAGTTCTTGGTGTTGGCAGCTGCCGGTCAGAACTGCTCGATTGCGGAGCTGCTCCATCTTCTGATGGTGGCCGCGGCAGGGTACTATACATCTGCTTCCTTTTGTCAGAAGATGGCGCAGCTCCGCAATCAAGCAGTTTCAGCCTGTGGCACAAAGACACAAAGAACAGCTGATGGGCGGGGGTGCAGCGTGTCGGACCCCGAATGATCAGACATTAATGACCTATCCTAAGGATAGGTAATCAATGAAAAAGTGATGGACAACCTCTTTAAGGTACAGTATGTACAAAACATATAATGGGTATTTGAGTAGCCAATTATACCAAAGAGATGGTAATGATCATTTCCATATATACAGGTGCATCTCACAAAATTAGAATATCATCAAAAAGTTAATTTATTTCAGTTCTTCAATACAAAAAGTGAAGCTCATATATTATATAGAGTCATTACACACAGAGTGATCTGTTTCAAATGTTTATTTCTGTTAATGTTGATGATTATGGCTTACAGCCAATGAAAACACAAAAGTCATTATCTCAGTAAATTAGAATACTTTATAACAACAGCTTGAGAAATGTTTTTAGAATCCGAAATGTTGTCCTACTGAAATGTATGGTCAGTAAATGCCCTCAATACTTGGTCGGGGCTCCTTTTGCATCAATTACTGCATCAATGCAGCGTGGCATGGAGGCGATCAGCCTGTGGCACTGCTGAGGTGTTATGGAAGCCCAGGTTGCTTTGAGCCTTCAGCTCGTCTGCATTGTTGGATCTGGTGTCTCTCATCTTCCTCTTGACAATACCCCATAGATTCTCCATGGGGTTAAGGTCAGGCGAGTCTGCTGCCAATCAAGCACAGTGATACTGTTGTGTGTAAACCAGGTATTGGTACTTTTGGCAGTGTGGACAGGGGCCAAGTCTTGCTGGAGAATGACATTTCCAGCTCCAAAAAGCTTGTCGGCAGAGGGAAGCATGAAGTGCTCTAAAATTTCCTGGTAGACGGCTGCACTGACTTTGGTCTTGATAAAACACAGTGGACCTACACCAGCAGATGACATGGCTCCCCAAACCATCACTGATTGTGGAAACTTCACACTAGACCTCCAGCAGCTTGGATTGTGGCCTCTCCACTCTTCCTCCAGACTCTGGGACCTTGATTTCCAAATGAAAATTGGAACTCTGGGACTTTGTGGAGTGTGTCAATGACTGCCTTCTGGACATCTGTCAAGTCAGCAATCTTCCCCATGACTGTGGAGCCTACTGAAACAGACTAAGGGACCTTTTTAAACGCTTAGGCAGCCTTTGCAGGTGTTTTTTATTAATTATTCTAATTTACTGAGATAATGACTTTTGTGTTTTCATTGGCTGTAAGCCATAAACATCAACATTAACAGAAATAAACACTTGAAATAGATCACTCTGTTTGTAATGACTCTATATAGGTTGTGGAAAATAGTTTCATTTCACTGTTTATACACCACGACAAGTCTAAGCATAGCAAAAAGACACAAGGAAGTTACATTGCATCAGCAAAGTCTCTCCCAGGCAAATATTTCAAAGTGAACCGGGATTTCAAGATGTAATGTTCAAGAAATGGACAACATTGAGGATTGCAGATGCAGTGGTCAGCCAAGGAAACTTAGTGCAGCAGATGAAAGATGCTTACTTCCCTTTGACAACAGAAGATGTCCAGCAGTGCCATCAACTCAGAACTGGCAACAACCAGTGGAACCCAGCAAAGTCTGGCCAGAAGTAGTCTTCATGGAAGAATTGCACCTAAAATCCAATACATGTGGCATGGAAACAAGACGAAGCAACTCAATTCTGCACGAAGACATAGGAACTCTGTAGCAGAAATATGACAGCAGGTGCTCTGGCCTGATGAATCAAAATGAGAAATATTTGGCTGTAACAGATGGCAATATGTTTGCTGAAGGGCTGCAGAGTGGTACAATAATGAATGTCTGCAGGAACAGTGAAGAACAGTGGAGGGTCCTTGCAAGTTTGGGGCTGCATTTCAGCAAATTGAGTTGAGGATTCGGTCAAGATTAATAAAATAAACTATTAACGCTTCTATTTTTAAAGAGTTCTTACTTTGCAGCATTTTTTCCACACCTGCTTGAAACTTTTGCAAAGTACTATAAATATCATAATGATGTGAATTGAATTGATGGAATCAGAAAGTATTAATTCTTGTTGACAGGTGCACATGAATGCTTTGTTCTGTAGGCAGCGACAGTATGTGGAATATCAGCTAGAGCCGGCTGCATATAAATGGGTAATTAATGCAAAGATCATCTTTTCTCTGCGACATCTGCCGGTTTAATGTCAGCAGAAACCTTTTCTCTTCTACTTTTCTCAAATTTGATTTGCAAAAATAGCTTTCTGTCTCTAATCTGTGCATGAAATATAGATTTGCTGTGCTGAAGATCCTGCTAATCTTGCTCCTTAGATCTGATAGGAAACGCAAAATGCAAGTGCCACTGAACTTTATTAAAGCAAGGACACCGACTAACCTTGTATTTGGTATTAAAGGCTTATTCTAATGTTGCATAAGTGTTACTGGATAAAGTCATCTAAATGTAAATTACTGTAATTTTACTGTAAATATTATTGTCCTTTTACTGTAAAAATTATTTAGAAGACTTATGTTTTTGTAAACCAGGGTGAACATGGGACATACTTGACTCTTGCAGCTTTTTTCCACATGCATGATGTTACTAAATGCTCCTTTTTAAAATCTCAATTTTTATAATTATTTCTACACAGTTTTTTTTAGGTGTAAAATTAGGGGGGAAAATGCACTCCCAATCCACCTGCAGCATGTGAACCATCTTTCATGGTATGGATACATTTTAATTAGATGTTTTGTGCAGAATACACAGGGCTGACGTTAGGAGCAAGGAGACTGGGCAATTGCCCAGGGCCCTCAGCATCTACAGCAGGAGCTATACTGATAATAAGCTTTATCAGCGTAGCTTCTGATGTAGAGACTGCTTCAGGACCTTTGGGGACCTCACGATCATGTGACCGTGATGTCACCACAGGCCTTGTCAAGGACGTCGCAAGGTACTTAGATAAGTACTGCCTCGAATCTCCAGTGACTTTTTTTTTAACTGAAATGAATGTAAGAGGAAGCAGTGATACCCCTGAAAAGCCCTGTGTGATGTGACATTACTAAGGAAAGACTGCCATCTGCTGGCTGGACGAAGCCAGACAGAACTAACTGGTACCATAAGAATTGCAGGGGGAGCAACTTCTTGTGCGGGACCTGGTCAGGTGCTTTGTAAGACAGAGTTCCTAGATATAAAAGCCCTGCGCGCAAACTGCAGGGGTTTTTGGCGCTTGGGGTTTTGAAAAGAAGCGGTGGAGACGTGGACCAGGGATGGCACTGAAGTCAGTGTAACAGGCCGCAGTGGAAAGCGTATGCCACTAAGGTGTCGGTCACCACCAGACAAGGCCCAGACGACGCCCAGTGAGACCCAGAGACACGACTATGCCGGTCAAGACCAAGAGTCCCGATCTACTCCGGTCAAGACCATGAGTTCAGATTGCGCCGGTCAAGACCAGAACCTTTGTCCTACGCTGGCCAAGTTCCAGAAGTTAGACGATGCCCGACAATAGTCGGTCTCCCTCCCCAGGCCTAACAGACGCCCGCCGATGGTCAAGGACCGAAGTGTTAGAACCCTCCTGTTAGTTTTTTCTATCTTGTGTTTTGCGGTCACGTGACCATCTGCCTATATATTCCAGCTCCGCCCTTCTGGCTTTGCTGGCCTTCAATGTTGTTTGACTGTCTTGCTAGGCTGGTGCTTCGATGCTTATCTCTGTCAGTTCGCTTGGTCCTCTGGGACCTCTAGTACTTTTTGTCAGTTTGTCTTTTGTGTTCTACAACAACTTCTGTTTAGGAGGTGTCCCATTTTTGTCCCAGTCCTTAGTTCTTTCAGGGACGCCTCCCTTAATTCTATAGGTCTTCGTTCAGACTAGCCGAGGACGAAGGCGAGTCTGTTCACTAGGAACAGGGAGCCCGCTACATCGTAGGGATTCAGCTTAGTCTTACTGTAGGGACAGCTTTCCCCTATCTTTCCTTAGTTCTTGTTGCAGATCATAACAATAAGTCCAGCCCAAAAAAACTTAAAGGAAAGAAATTTCGGGATCAGTATGGTTTCCATCCAGGATTTGGCTCAATGCTTGCAGGGATTGTCTCTGGAGGTGGCCGAGCTCCAGCAACACGTGAGTAGCTGTTCTGGAGCGCATTTTGTCGAACCCAAGGTAGGACTGCCTGATGTTTTTTGTGGTAAACAGCAAGATTTTTTTTCCTTTAAAAATGCTTGTTTGTTATATTTTCTTTGAGACCAAGATCCTCTGGGAATGAATCACAGTGCATTGGTTTTATTATGTCACTTTTGCACAAGGAACCACAGGGGTGGGCCTTTTCTCTCCAACCTAATGATCCATGTTTGGGGTCTGTTGAGGAATTTTTTTCTGCTATGGGGCTATTATATGACGATCCTGATCGAATCTCATCTGCTGAATCAGAATTTAGACGTTTGAATCAGGAGTCAGATGATGTTGAAAATTATTGCACACACTTCAGGAGATGGGCCTCAGAAGTTAAATGGAATGATTCTGCTCTGAAATGTCTATTTCTTGCTGGTCTGAGTGAAAGGGTTAAGGATTTTCTAATTGCATTCCCTGCACCTGAGACTCTGCAGGAAGCTATGCAGTTAGCTGTTCGTGTGGACAGGAGACTGAGGTCCAGGGTGAATGATGTAAAAACTCCTGTAACGTCAGGTCCTAGTTCCCAGAAAATCTGCTCTGACAGCGGAGAACCAATGGAGGTGGGGGCAATGTCACTTCGCTCTCAGGAAAGAGACCGGAGATTCGCCAAAGGTTTGTGTCTTTATTGTGGTAAAGCTGACCATTTGATTAAGTATTGTGAGCGTCGTTTAAGTAAAGAAAAAAAAAAGGTCAGTTAGGGAGATTTGATTGAATTTCAGGTATTTGTGGATTGTGGTTCAACACTTAATGTGATTGATAAAGGGTTTTTGGAAAACCTTAAATTGAAATCCAAACCTTTGTCATCACATATTTCTGTGGTTGCAATAGATAACACTCCTTTGAAATTTATTACTCACAAGACTGCTGCATTTTCCCTCACTATCAATGGAGTTCACCAAGAAATTTTGGACTTGGCTGTTTTGGATAATTTGCCCTCTCCAGTTGTTCTAGGATTGCCTTGGTTAAAACTGCACAATCCTTTATTGGACTGGTCTACTAATGTGATTAAGTCTTAGAGTCCGAAGTGCTATGATAAATGTTGTAATGGTCGCATTGCGGCTGTGGTAAAAGGGGAATTACCTGTACCTATTCAAGATTTTTGGAGGGTTTTTTCGGAGGAGGAGTCGCAAGTTTTACCTCCTCATAGGAATTATGATTGCACCATTGAGTTTGTTCCGGGTGCTACTCTTCCCAAAAGTCGCTTGTTTAATTTGACTATCCCTGAAAGAAAGGCTTTGGAGGAGTACATAGAGACTAGCCTGGCTGCTGGTCACATTAGACCTTCTAAGTCGCTGGTGGCAGTTGGATTCTTCTTTGTTAAAAAAAAGGACGGCGATTTACGTCTATGTCTGGATTTTCGTGAAATTAATAAGATTACCGTACGCAATTCCTACCCATTGCCGTTAATTCCTGACTTGTTTAACCAGTTAGTGGGAGCCAAGTGGTTCTCCAAAATTGATCTCCGGGGGGCATACAATTTGTTAAGAGTGAAGGAGGGTGATGAATGTGACTCGCCCCCTGGGCCGTGGGGCACTCGGATCCGGGCAATAGGGAACGATGGGAGTAGTAGTGGCAACCCGGTTCCGTGGCTCAGGGTGGTCAGGCCAGTGGTAGTCCGTTATGTGCTATTGATTATGTCCGACTACGCCACCCGTGGATTTACGGTCATTAGGTACCGCCACTGCAAGGCAGACCGCTGGGGCTGATGATGTGTGCAGCTGGGATGGTGTGACTCCCCACGGGAAGAGTGCGGCCCCAGGGCAGTGTAGTGGATGGTGGGAGTGATGGTGGTGAGAGTCCCAGTGCCGGTAGTGCTGGAGGCGCGAAGGAGCACACAGACAATAGGTTGCAGTCCAGGGTCTTTACTGAAACAGGTAAACTGACCCATAAACAGTCCCAGCTAGGAGGGGACCTGGATGTCTGAGAGCAATTGGGAGATTGGCCCTGGTCAGGGTGAGGGTGTAGGCCTACCGTGCTTTCTGCACTCCTTCTGGCTATCTCCTTCTTATAGGGTAAAAGCCCACGTTTCCGAGCTTTCCGTGTATTCTCGCCTGTATGGCCTGCGACGTGGGTTCCTTTCTGCTCCCAGCCTTGTACGGCTTTACTGGTCCCTTCGGTTGTGGCAGGGCCTCCAGGCTTCTTAGGCCAAGGAATATACAGTCCCTTGCGGACTGGTTCTCTGCTGGGGGATGTGGAATCCTTCCAGCCTCAGACACCAAAGTCTGGTAAATTAAGTCCGTGATCTGCCAAGACAGGCTCTCTTCGCCTCTTGTCTCTGGCTTGTGGCTCTCCTCCTGCCACACTTCCTCTTAGGTGCAATACAAAACTGTCTGTCCCTGCTCTGCTCTGGACAAGTCTCAGTCCTGAGACAGGCCTTCAAGTTCTCTCTAACCCTGCCCCCAGTACCAGCTTTTATAGGGGCAGCCTGCTCCCCCTACTGGCCTGAGACAGGAGGTACTGCATGCTAATGTTCCCCTGACTAGAGAACCTCCCCCATGCTCTCAGACACAGCTTTAATACATTTTGTGGCATCCAGGCCAGGGTGACACATTCCCCCCTAGTGAAATTTAGTACTACGGGACTAAACAATAAGCAAAGACAATATGCATAACCATAAAACATTAATAGACAGACGACGCACAAATTGAGTTCTTAAGGTCACAGTGTGGCCTGTGACCGGGTGTCCATATCACCAATACAACGGGGAGCCTTAACCAGGTGGGGGTCTGTCCTACCCCAAGTCCTTTACAGTCTTAGTTCATTCCTTGGTCAGGCTCCGAACGCAGTCCATACAAAGTCCCGGTTATTAAATGTTCATAACTTTTGAGTCCTTACGGTAGCTGCAAGAAACTGAAGCACAGAATTACCAAACATGCATGTAACTTTGCAAACAATTCAACATTTGGTAACATGGTTATTTACAATTTTAGTGCACTCTATATTCTCCAGCGAGCGGGTATCTGCCCCTTTGTGCTCCTGGTTGACCTCCTTAACCCACTGTCTGGTGGTGGACTGACTTGGCTTTCCCCACTAGCGTTAGGGGTACAGCTACCAGCTGGGTGTACAGGTAGGGCAGGCAGCTGTCTGCGGGTCCTCTGGCTTACCGCAGGCATGGCAGGCTCACTGTCAGCAGAGGGTTGACTCTCCTGGGCTGCTGGTACAGGCTCTTCTGCCTCTGGAGCTGCTTGCTCGTCTTCACCTTCCGGCTCTGGTGTTGGTTGTTGCTGTGCCGGTTGCAGGAAATGCAGGACGGGTACCACTATGGCATCATTTATGCGAGTCCAGGACTGAGGGAACTCTCCGAGAACGGTGCTGATCATTTCTTCCTTGTCCTCTGCGGGTTCAAGGTCACTTTGATCCTCTTCTGCACTACGGAGTTGCTCGGGGCACCTTTTTAAGTGGTCTCTGGAGACGGTACTAGTGGTTTCTCCTCCATCCTTGGTGATCACGCACACCTTCGGGTTGTCGTGATCAGACTGCAGTACGGTGTAGGGTTCCCTTTCCCACTGGTCGTCCAACTTATGTAGCCTTCTCTTTCGCTTCAGGACCTGCTCACCAGGATCTAGGGGACCAGCAGAAGCGTGTTGTTTGAAGAGTCTTTCTTGCTTCTCTCTCACCTGGGCCAGGCTCTTCTCCACACTCTCCTGTACCTTCTTGTACTGTAGTTGCCTTTCCGTATCCCAGTCCGCATCCGGGGAGGTGTCCTCAGGTGTTAGGACTCCCATCTCCAGGTCTACGGGCAGCTTACCCGGTCTGGCTCGCATCAGGTAAGCCGGGGTGCAGTTGGTAGCGTTCACCGGGATATGATTGTATAAGTCTATCAGATCCGGCAGTTTTTCTGGCCACAGGCTGCGTTCCTCCAGGGGCAACGTCTTCAGGAGATCAATGACTATATTGTTCATCTTCTCACACATCCCGTTGGTTTGTGGGTGGTAAGGCGTTGTCCGAATCTTCTTACAGCCATAGAGGTTGCAGAACTCCTGGAAGATTTCAGCCTCGAACGCTGGACCCTGGTCTGTCAGGACCTGTTCCGGATACCCGTGTGGACGGCAGAAATATTGCTGGAAGGCTCTGGCCGCTGTTTGGGCTGTCAAGTCCTTTACCGGGACCACCACTAGAAAACGGGAATAGTGGTCCACGATTGTCAGGGCATAGATGTATCCAGACCGGCTTGGAGCCAATTTGACGTGGTCCAGAGCTACCAGCTCAAGAGGCTGCGTGGTGACGATGGGCCTCAAGGGTGTCTTCTGGCTGGTGCGGTCCTTCCTCCTCAGGTGACAAGGGCCACAGTCTCTGCACCATTTTTCTACAGCTCCTCTCATGCCGACCCAAAAGAACCTTCCTCTTAGCAGGAACTCCAGTTTCTTCCAACCGAAGTGCCCCGCTCTGTCATGGTAAGCCCCCAGGACCATAGCTGCATCCCGCCTTGGGACCACGACTTGCCAGGTCAGCTCGTGCGTCCGGTGGTTGACAATCCTTCTGCACAACTTGCCTTCGTAGAGAAACAGCTTGCTCTTCTCCTTCCATAGCTGTCTAGCTTCCTCTGGAGCATCCGGATTCATGCGGGCGTCTTCCTGGGTCAGCAGTTCTTTCACCAGATGGATGGCAGGGTCACTATCTTGGGTCTCGGCCCAGCTGTGGTGAGGTAGGGGATTGATCATCACGGTTGTTAGATCCTCCTCTTTCACGCGGTGGGAGTATTGAGCGGCTCCATACCGGAGAAACGCGGGGAGTTCTACCTCCTCCAGCTCTTCTGGGTCTTCGTCACCTTCAGGTAAGTGAGGCATCCTTGATAGGGCGTCCGCGTTGGCATTGGTTTTGCCTGCCCGGTACTTGATAACGAAGTCATAGTTGGAGAGACGGGCCATCCACCGCTGTTCTAGGGCACCCAATCTTGCATTGTCCAGGTGTGTCAATGGGTTGTTGTCCGTGTACACAGTGAACTTTGCGGAGGCCAGGTAATGCTTGAAGCGTTCCGTCACAGCCCACACCACCGCCAAGAATTCTAGCTTGAAGGAGCTGTAATTCTCCGGGTTCCTCTCGGTGGGCCTCAGCTTCCGGCTGGCGTACGCGATCACCCGTTCTCTGCCCTGTTAGTTTTGGGACAGTACGGCTCCCAGTCCCACATTACTGGCGTCTGTGTGGAGAATGAAAGGCTGGCCATAATCAGGGTAGGCCAGGATCTCATCCCCCGTGAGGGCCATCTTTAGCTGGCGGAAGGACTCCTCCTCCGGTTTATCCCACTTGAAGGGTGGCTTTTGACTTCTGGACTTAGACTGTCCGATCAGGAGGTCCTGCATAGGAGCTGCCATCTTGGTGAACCCGGGGATGAATCTTCGGTAGTAGCCTACCAACCCGAGAAACCGTCTCACCTCTTTGATGTTCGAGGGGCTTGGCCAGCTCTTGATTGCCATGACCTTGTCGGGGGCCACTCCTTCCGCGCTTACCACGTGCCCTAGGTACTGGACCTTTGGTTTCAGCAGGTGGCACTTCGATGGTTTCACCTTCAGGCCATAGCCTGCCAGGGCTTCGAACACCTCAGCCAGGTGTTTGAGATGGTCCTCGTAGGTCTTCGAATAGACGATCACGTCGTCCAGGTAAAGGAGGACCGTCTCGAAGTTTCAGTGCCCTAGACAGCATTCCATCAGCCGCTGGAAGGTCCCTGGTGCGTTGCAGAGCCCGAAAGGCATACAGTTGAATTCGCTCAGTCCCATCGGGGTGGTGAAGGCGGTCTTCTCCTTGTCAGCCTCTGCCACAGGAACCTGCCAGTACCCGCTAGTAAGGTCCAAAGTAGAAAAGAAGTTAGCTGATTTTAGTGCGGCTAAAGACTCCTCTATTCTAGGCAGCGGATATGCGTCTTTGTGGGTGATACGGTTGATTTGTCTATAGTCCATGCACATTCTCATGGTGCCGTCTTTCTTTTTGACCAGAACCAAGGGGGCTGACCAGGGGCTACAGCTGTCTCTAATGACCCCAGCTTCTTTCATCTCTCTTAGCATGCCCTTTGCGTTCTGGTAATGTGCAGGGGGTACAGGTCTGTGTCTTTCTTTTATCGGTGGGTGGCTCCCTGTGGGGATGTGGTGTTCTATCCCCTTTACTCTGCCGAAGTCTAGTGGGTGCTTACTAAAGACTCTCTCGTACTCCTGTACCACCCGGTAGACTCCTTGTTTTTGGTGCAGGGGAGTGGAGTCAGCACCCACATGGAGTTTCTGGCACCAGTCCTCCTTTTGTTTCTGGGAGCCATTACCCTCCGCCTGAGGAGATGATGGCAAGGGTTCCACGGCCCTGATAGCTTTGTGTTCGACAACAAACAGTTTGGCGAGTGTAGCGTACCTGGGTAAGTGTACTTCCCTCTCCCCAATGTTGAGGATGCGGACTGGCACCCTCCCATGACGGACATCAACCACCCCCCGGGCTGTCAAAATGTTGGGCCTGCTGTCTGAGTACACGGGTTCTACCATGGCTTGGTAGTCTCTACCTCTCAACCCGATTGCGGTCCGACACCAGATCATCATTTCACTTTTGGGAGGCATGGAAATGGGGAATGGGTCACTCAGTCTTACGCTACCGATCTCACCACCAGACAGTTCTACCTGCTGCCGTCTCATCAGGGCTTTTATCTCCTTGTTGAGGACTCTCTGTTGGCTGGAACTAGCATTCACCGCCACCTGTTGTAAGATTACAATTACCTCTGAAAGACAATTTTCAATTACGTTAGTACCCACAGTTATTTTAGGGTGACTTTCACGACAGTCAATGTCCACAATAATTACTCCCTGTGCCAGCCGTTCAACTTTACCAATCTTAATGGTCATCTCCTTGAACCCCATCTGCGGCACGGGTAAGCCATTACTGGCGATGATGCTCAAGTTACTGTCTGGATACCGTGTGATATCAGCATCAGTCCAATACTGCTTAAAAAGTACATAAGGGATAGTGGTTACTTGTGACCCAGTATCCAGCAAGGCGCTCATGGGGATACCGTCCAGCACCACAGGTAAAACCAGGCGCCCCCCAACGTACTTATTACGCCAATTGTAAGGGCCTGGTGATCTTATGCCTGGGGGTTGGCCCTCTGCCCCAGGTTGGACCCGTTTAAATTACAGTACCTGGAAATGTGCCCGGGCTGGTTACATCGACGGCAAATGGGCTGTCCATCCTCTGCGTAGCGGTCTGTGGGCCTCCCTCGGAACGACGGGATCCTCCTCTGTCGACGCCACGGGACATCCTCCGGACTTGAAGCCAGCTCGATGGGTCTTGACGGGTCCACTTGCAACGCCTGGACGGTCCTGGTCAACGCCGCGACGCTCCTGGTCAGCTCCTGGACTTGGTGGTGCAGGTCTTTCGACGGGGCTTGGTTCAGGGCCTGTGCATCAGCCCCCACGGGGTCCATAGAGGAGGGCTCCGCCTCCTGGTGGTAGGTGAGAGCAGGGCGCCGGGGGTTTATAGCGTCACTGGTTGCAGATTCACGAAGTACCCTTATGGCCCTGTCCTTAAATTGGGCAAAGGTCAGGTCGGGGTTCTGAAAGAACATGAGGCGCAGTTGGGCCCTGTGGGCGCTAGACAGCAGACCTTCTATGAATTGTTCGGTTAGCAGCTTATCCGTTTCCTGCACACTGCCAGGGTCAGTTTGTTGAATAGCCCTCAAGGCTTCCTGCAGATTTAGGGCATAGTCTCTGATGCTGTCCTGTGCCCGCTGCTTACATCCATAGAACCTCATTTTAATTTCAGCGGAGGTACGTGTGTCAAAGGTACCCCGCAGCCGGGCCAGAATACCCTTCACAGTCCTTTTCTCCTCAGTGGGCCATGATTTTACCTCCCTTTGGGCTGCGCCAGTTAACTGCCCTGTCAATATGCTGACCTTCTGTTCCTCTGTCAGGGGGTAGACTTGGAACAAACTGTGTAGCCTTTCCTTAAAGTCAGTTAGGGCATGGGGCTCCCCTGAGTATTTGGGCAGCCAGGCCGCTCCAGGGATGTAGGGCAGGGAAAATGGCATCACCGCTGCTGCAGCCGCGTTGGTGGTAGTGGGGGCCTCTGTGTCCGACATCCTCCTCCCCCCTAGTTAAGCGTGGCCTACCTTCCGACGATCCTCTTCTGTAGGCCGCAGCTCCGCTGCTGCTGCTCTGGACGAGGACCTTGCGTCGCGTCCTGATGACGTCAGCGTCGCTCTCTCTCCCTTCCAGGACCTTGTGCAGCGTCGGTGCGTGGGGCGGAGCTTCGGATCTTGCGCGCTTTCGGCGTCCACGCCCCTCTTCTTCCCGTGCGGCGTCCCGAAGATGGCGTCCGATGGCGGGAAGCGGCTGCGGATGGCGGGAAGACGGCAGAAGATGGCGGGAAACGACCCAAGATGGCGTCCGATGGCGGGAAACTTCGCCACAGGTAAGTACAAAAGTCTCTTTCAGGCACGCAGTACCCGGTGGTTGCAGGCATGAAATCCTGCCGACTACGCCAAAGCTGACTCGCCCCCTGGGCCTTGGGGCACTCGGATCCGGGCAATAGGGAACGATGGGAGTAGTAGTGGCAACCCGGTTCCGTGGCTCAGGGTGGTCAGGCCAGTGGTAGTCCGTTATGTGCTATTGATTATGTCCGACTATGCCACCCATGGATTTGCGGTCATTAGGTACCGCCGCTGCAGGGCAGACCGCTGGGGCTGATCATGTGTGCAGCTGGGATGGTGTGACTCCCCACGGGAAGAGTGCGGCCCCAGGGTAGTGTAGTGGATGGTGGGAGTGATGGTGGTGAGAGTCCCAGTACCGGTAGTGCTGGAGGCGCGAAGGAGCACACAGACAATAGGTTGCAGTCCAGGGTCTTTACTGAAACAGGTAAACTGACCCATAAACAGTCCCAGCTAGGAGGGGACCTGGATGTCTGAGAGCAATTGGGAGATTGGCCCTGGTCAGGGTGAGGGTGTAGGCCTACCGTGCTTTCTGCACTCCTTCTGGCTATCTCCTTCTTATAGGGTAACAGCCCACGTTTCCGAGCTTTCCGTGTATTCTCGCCTGTATGGCCTGCGACGTGGGTTCCTTTCTGCTCCCAGCCTTGTACGGCTTTACTGGTCCCTTCGGTTGTGGCAGGGCCTCCAGGCTTCTTAGGCCAAGGAATATACAGTCCCTTGCGGACTGGTACTCTGCTGGGGGATGTGGAATCCTTCCAGCCTCAGACACCAAAGTCTGGTAAATTAAGTCCGTGATCTGCCAAGACAGGCTCTCTTCGCCTCTTGTCTCTGGCTTGTGGCTCTCCTCCTGCCACACTTCCTCTTAGGTGCAATACAAAACTGTCTGTCCCTGCTCTGCTCTGGGACAAGTCTCAGTCCTGAGACAGGCCTTCAAGTTCTCTCTAACCCTGCCCCCAGTACCAGCTTTTATAGGGGCAGCCTGCTCCCCCTACTGGCCTGAGACAGGAGGTACTGCATGCTAATGTTCCCCTGACTAGAGAACCTCCCCCTTGCTCTCAGACACAGCTTTAATACATTTTGTGGCATCCAGGCCAGGGTGACACAAATGGAAAAATGCTTTTAACACTCCGGTAGGTCATTTTGAGAATCTGGTGATGCCTTTTGGTCTTACCAATGCACCTGCATTTTTTCAGAACCTTATTAACGACGTCCTGAGACCTTTGATTGGTAAGAATGTGGTTGTGTATTTGGATGACATTTTGATTTATTCGCCAGATCTGGAGTCCCATTGGCAGAGTGTACGTGAAGTTTTGCAGTTATTGGGTGATAATTCACTCTTTGCTAAGCTGGAGAAATGTGAGTTCGCTGTGCAGAAAATTAGTTTTTTGGGCTACACTGTCTCCAGCGAGGGCTTTGAGATGGACCCTGTGAAGGCTCAGGCTATGCAGGAATGGCCTAGGCCTATTGGTTTGAAATCTATACAGAAATTTGGGGGTTTTGCCAATTATTACAGGAAATTCATTAAGAATTTTTCTGTAATTGTTAAACCTCTAACCGATCTCACCAAGAAAGGTGTGAATACGGTCCAGTGGACTACTGAGGCCATTGAAGAGTTTGAGTATCTCAAGGAGAGGTTCAGTTCTGCCCCTATCCTTATGCAGCCTGATGAGACCAAGCCTTTTTGGGTCGAGGTCGATGCTTCATCGGTGGGGGTCGGAGCAGTTTTGTCTCAGGAGAACAAGGGTGGAGTACATCCTTGTGCCTTCTTTTCGAGGAAATTTTCAGAAACCGAACTGAATTATGATGTTGGAAATCGAGAGTTGCTGGCTATTAAACTTGTGTTTGAACATTGGCGTCATTTTTTGGAAGGTGCTAGATTTCCTATTCAGGTTTTCACAGGTCATAAGAATTTGATCTATCTGGATGCTGCCAAGCGCTTGAATTCCTGTCAAGCTAGGTGGGCACTTTTTTTTTCTCGGTTTCATTTTTCTGTTACCTATATCCCTGGTACTAAGAATGTTAAAGCCGATGCTTTATCTCGCAGTTTCTCTCCTACGGTCGGTGCAGAGGAGGAGGAGAACATTTTACAGAAAGGAGTTGTGGTGGCGGCATTGGACTCCGTTTTGGAGAATGGGATTCTGAAAGCTCAAGATGATGCTCCATCTAACACTCCCCATGTGAGGTTGTTCGTGCCTAGAGCCTTTAGGAAAGATTTGTTTGTGGAGTGTCATGAGTCTCGGTTGGCAGGTCATCCAGGAATTTCGGAAACTAAGAGACTTATCAGTCGCAGTTTTTGGTGTCCTGGATGGCAGAAAGAAGTCATCAAGTGGGTGCGTCAGTGTACTGTGTGTGCTAGGTCAAAGGCTTCACATACTCCTGCTGCGGGGTTGCTTTGCCCTCTGGAAGTTCCTAGTGTGCCTTGGACGCATCTCTCTATGGATCTAATTACTGATCTTCCTGTGTCCGAGGGTTTTACTGTCATCTGGGTGGTCGTGGACCGTTTTAGTAAGATGTGTCACTTGGTTCCATTCATTAAGTTGCCCTGCGCCAAGACACTCGCTAAGGCGTTTGTTAAGGAGATTGTCAAACTCCATGGCGTTCCCACAGATATTGTTTCTGATAGGGGACCTCAGTTTGTGGCTCGCTTTTGGCGTGCTTTTTGTGACAGGTTGGGAGTCCATTTGTCATTTTCGTCTGGTTATCATCCTGAGTCTAATGGACAGACTGAAAGAAAGAACCAGGATGTTGAACAGTTTTTGCGTTGTTTTGTGGCAGACAATCAAGAGGTGTGGTCTGAGTTTCTGCCTCTTGCAGAATTTGCTCTTAACAATCATACATCCTCCTCTGCTGGGTGTTCTCCTTTTTTTGTTGTACTGGGAGACATCCGTCTTTTGGTTCGTTCTCCAAATTAGGGTCGGCGGTGCCGAAGGAGTAGAATTTTTCCTGTGATTTGGAGAGAGTTTGGACTAATGTACGTTGCAACCTTCAAGAGGCTAACAAGAAATCCAAGAAGTATTTTGACAGGAAACGTAAAGAGGTTTTGTTTACTGTGGGTGACATGGTTTGTGTAGCATCGGCGTCTCTGCCCCCTGCCAGGCAGAGACGCCGTCCCTCTCACCTCCTCGCTCCCCGCGCTCCTCGCTCGGCGTCCTCCAGCGCTCCTCTTCCTGCTGCTGCCGGCGCGCGCAGCTTCCCGGGTACTGTGCTTAGGGCGCGCGCGCGCGCTACCTCTCTCTTAAAGGGGCCGCGCCCGCCGTCCTAAGGTGTCCCCGGCCAATTGCCAGAGGACCTCCCATATATAAGGCACCTCCTCCAAAATGGAGGTGCACGAGCAAAAGTTGTTGCACAGTGTTTCTTACCTCTGCTTCAGCCCTCAGGTCCCGTAGCTAGCCTGACTATCAGTCCTGCCTGTTACCTGCCTGTTACCTGCCTGTTACCTGCCGTGCCTGCCAGCCCGCTCACCTGGGAGCACTTGCCTGTTGCCTGCCTGTTACCTGCTGTGCCTGCCAGCCCGCTCACCTGGGAGCACTTACCTGTTGCCTGCCTATTACCTGCCGTGCCTGTGAGCCCACTCACCTGGGAGCACTTGCCTGTGACCTGCCTGTTACCCGCTTGTTACCTGCCGTGCCTACCAGGAGGCTCCTGCCGTCACTTGCCGTGACCACCTGCCAGCCCACCTAGAGATTCCTGCCGTCACTTGCCGTGACCTCCTGCCAGCCCACCTAGAGACTCCTGCCGTCACTTGCCGTGTCTACTTGATAGCCTACCTGGATGCTTCTGCTTGCCAGCCTGCCTGCTGTGCCTACCTGCTATTCCGGTCAGTCCCTGCCATCTGTATCGTGGGAGTCACCTGCTCCCTTACAAGGTCATCCCCAGAGTAGCACCTGGTCCCTCTGCTCGGTCCCTCCCTGGTCACGGAGTAGTTAGCCGCCGTACGACCAGGATCGGTCCGAGTTGATACTTAGTTACGCCCCTCTGGGTCCCTCCTTGCACCGTAGCACAGAGATTCCACCTCCCGGACCCGTAACAGTTTGCTCGGGCCATGGAACCCGGTGGCCCCCAGGCCCCTTCGCTTGCTGACCTGTACCAGGAGGTTTCTCGTCAGAGATCCCAACAGGAAACCATCCTGACCTACCTGCAGTCTGTCAACACTCGCCTGGACATGCTGTCTGTACCACCTGTGTCCGCCCCAAGTCGAGCAACACCCGCTCCGGCAGCGCCGCTGCCCACCAATACCACGGCATCCAACCCAGGGCCCCGACTTTCTGCACCTCCTCGTTTTGGAGGCGACCCCGCTCTAGCGCGGGGTTTCATAAACCAGTGCACCCTGCACTTTGAACTCTTGGCACATCAGTTCATCTCCGACCGGGCCAAGGTGGCATTCATCATGTCCCATCTCACTGGGGAAGCACTGGCATGGCTAAATCCCCTGTGGGAGAGAGGGGACCCCCTGGTGTCCGAGCTATCGTCTTTCCTCGCTGCTTTCCGGAAAGTCTTCGATGAGCCAGGACAAAAATCCTCTTCAGCCTCCTCTCTGCTACGTCTCCGCCAAGGGAGTCTCACCGTGGGCCAATATGCCATACGGTTCCGTACCCTCGCTTCTGAGCTCTGGTGTCCATCTTCTGGGAGGGTCTTTCCGGTCGGATTAAGGACGAGTTAGCCGGTCGGGACATTCCTACCACCCTGGATGACCTGGTGTCACTAGCTACCCGGATTGACATCCGGTTCCAAGAACGTACCAAAGAGACTTCCCGGGAGAGAAAGTTTCCTCGCCATGCTCCTACTTTCCAGAGACCTGCCTCTCAACCAGTCACTCCCCGGGTGCACTCGCCCGAACCTATGCAGATCGACCAGACCAAGATGGTCAAATCTTGCCAAGAGTCACGCCGAACCGAGGGGAGCTGTTTCTATTGTGGCAGTAAGGAGCACTTCATCCGTTCCTGCCCGGAGAAGCCAGGAAACTCCAGTGTCTAGGACCGCTCGGAGAGGTCGTCCTAGGCAAAAGTAAGCCCTCTCCATCCCTGACTTTGTCTGTCTCTATCTCCTGGGGAGAGAACCGTCACTTTGAAATTGCTCACCTGGATTCTGGAGCTGCTGGAAACCTCATTTCCCAGTCCCTGGTAAAGAGATACCGGATTCCCACCAAACCTCTGTCTGAACCATTGTCAGTCGCCTCCGTGGATGGAAGACTCCTTCCGGTGACCATCCTGCTCGTCACTGAACCCATAACCCTGCAGGTGGGAATGCTGCACTCTGAGAAGATCTCCTTCCATGTGCTGTCCGGACTCTCTCACTCCCTATTGCTAGGTCTACCCTGGCTCCAGACACATGAACTCATGCTGAACTGGCAATCCGGTGAAGTACTCTGGTGGGGTCAGGATTGCCATAGGACCTGCCTGGTTCCGGTTCGCCCGGCTCGTCCTCCACCTACCCCGGCTAATTTACCCGGTCTACCGGCACTTTACTGGTCCTATGCAGATGTCTTCAGTAAAAAGGAAGCAGAGACACTGCCACCTCATAGGCCATATGATTGCCCAATCTACCTGGTACCCGGCGCCACTCCACCCCGTTGGCTTATTTACCCGTTGTCGTTGGCCGAAACTCGGGCCATGTCGGAGTACATCGAGGAGAATCTGGCCAGGGGATTCATCCGGAAATCTACCTCCCCGGCTGGAGCCGGATTCTTCTTCGTCAAGAAGAAAGATGGTTCATTACGCCCCTGTATTGACTATAGAGGACTCAACCAAATCACGGTAAAGAACAAATACCCCCTGCCGCTCATCTCCGAGTTGTTTGACCGTCTTAGGGGAGCTAGGATCTTTGCCAAGCTAGATCTACGTGGGGCATATAACCTGGTCCGAATCCGTCAAGGAGACGAGTGGAAGACGGCATTTAATACCCGGGACGGTCACTATGAATACTGTGTGATGCCCTTCGGTCTCTGCAATGCTCCTGCCGTCTTCCAAGAATTGGTCAACGACATCTTCCGTGATCTTCTTTACTCTTGCATGGTGGTGTACCTGGACGATATCTTGGTCTTCTCTCCGGATCTTCCTACACACCGGAGGGATGTTCGTCAGGTCCTGCTTAGGCTCAGGCAGAATCACCTCTATGCAAAATTCGAGAGGTGCCTCTTCGAGCAGACCTCTCTTCCTTTCCTGGGCTATGTTATCTCCCAGACAAGCCTACAAATGGATCCTGAGAAGCTCTCTGCTGTCCTAAAGTGGCCCCGTCCGGAGGGGTTGAAGGGGATTCAGCGATTTCTTGGCTTCGCCAACTACTATCGTCTCTTCATCCCGCACTTCTCTTCCCGGACTGCTCCCATATCTGCGCTCACCCGTAAGGGAGCAAATCCCAAGGAATGGTCGCCCGAAGCTGAGGAGGCCTTCCTTTCCTTAAAGCAAGCCTTCTCCTCTGCCCCAGTGCTGCACCGTCCGGACTGCAGCAAACAGTTCTACCTGGAGGTTGATGCTTCCTCCTCCAGAGCCGGAGCGGTGCTCACCCAAAAGTCCTCTTCCGGGAGAATGGTAACCTGCGGCTTCTTCTCCAAACTCTTCTCCTTGTCTGAGCGCAACTACTCTATAGGAGACCGAGAACTGTTAGCCGTTAAATTGGCGCTGGAGGAGTGGCGTTACCTGCTTGAAGGGGCTCTATACCCGGTGATCATCTATATGGATCACAAAAACCTGGCATATCTCCAGAATGCCCAAAGACTCAATCCGCGTCAGGCCCGGTGGTCTTTGTTCTTCGCCCGTTTCGACTTCGTCCTACACTTCCGCCCGGCGGACAAGAATGTCAAAGCCGACGCCTTGTCCCGATCCTTCCTGTCCTCCGATCAAGAGGAGGAGCCTATGCACATCATCGACCCCTCCAAAGTGATGAATGTGGCCCCCTTGGATCTGACTCGTCTTCCACCCGGTAAGACGTTTGTAGCGGTACCAGATCGTGAGAAGGTTCTTCACTGGGGTCATTCATCTAAACTAGCTGGCCATGCTGGACAAAAGAAAACCTTCCTACTCATTAGCCGGCATTACTGGTGGCCTACCCTGCGCAAGGATATGGTAGACTTCGTCTCGACCTGTTCGTCCTGTGCCCGCAACAAAGTTCCCAGACATCTTCCAGCCGGTCGCCTCCTGCCTCTTCCCGTGCCTGCTGCCCCGTGGCAGCACATTGCAATGGACTTTATTACTGATCTCCCTGTTTCTGCCGGTTGTACAGTCATTTGGGTGGTCGCCGACCGCTTCTCTAAGATGGCCCACTTCATCCCTCTGCCTGGTCTCCCGTCTGCATCGGAGCTGGCCAAGGATTTCTTCCGTCATATCTTCCGTCTCCATGGCCTACCCCTCCACATTGTGTCGGATCGAGGGGTTCAGTTCACCTCACGTTTCTGGAGAGCTACCTGTAAGCTACTGGAGTCACCCTGGATTTTTCCTCCGGCTACCATCCACAGTCCAATGGCCAAGTGGAGCGTATCAACCAAATCCTTACCAGCTACCTCTGGCACTTTGTTAACGCTCACCATACCGATTGGGTGGAGCTCCCACCTTGGGCCGAGTTCTCCTACAGCAACCATGAGAGCGAATCTACTTCTAAATCCCCGTTCTTCGTGGTCTACGGTCAACTTCCCCGGATTCCGTTTCCCATCTCCGCTTCTGTGGACAACCCTGCCGCGGAGGCTCTTGTCAGCGAATTCTCCACCATTTGGGAAAATACTAGGTCTGCACTTCTTCAGTCCTCCGAGCGGATGAAGAAACATGCTGACAAGAGACGTCTGGATCCACCTCAATTCCGCCCGGGAGATAAAGTCTGGCTCTCTTCCAAACATGTCCGATTCAAAATACCCTCCTACAAGTTGGGTCCTCGGTTCATCGGTCCATTTGAAGTTCTCAAACAAATCAACCCAGTGGCCTACAAGTTAAAACTCCCGGCCACCTTACGGATTCCCAACTCCTTCCATGTATCTCTCCTCAAACCAGTTGTGTTTAATTCTTTTTCCAACAATCCAGGTACTCCCCCTGCTCCGGTTTCCGCTGAGGACGTTTCTGAGGTAGAGAACTTTCTGGCCACCAAGAGGGTAAGAGGAAAAACCTTTTTTCTGGTGGATTGGAAGGGGTTTGGCCCAGAGGAGAGAACTTGGGAACCCAGGGAGAACATTCATGCCCCGCTTCTCCTTGAAAAATTTTTTTCTGGCCTAAAAAAGAGGGGGCGTAAAGGGGGGGGTACTGTAGTATCGGCGTCACTGCCCCCTGCCAGGCAGAGACGCCGTCCCTCTCACCTCCTCGCTCCCCGCGCTCCTCGCTCGGCATCCTCCAGCGCTCCTCTTCCTGCTGTTGCCGGCGCGCACAGCTTCCCGGGCACTGTGCACGCGCGCGCTCTCTCTCTCTTAAAGGGGCCGCGCGCGCCATCCTAAGGAGTCCCTGGCCAATTGCCGGAGGACCTCCCATATATAAGGCACCTCCTCCAAAATGGAGGTGCCCGAGTAAAAGTTGTCGCACAGTGTTTCTTACCTCTGCTTCAGCCCTCAGGTCCCGCTGCTAGTCCTGCCTGTTACCTGCCTGTTACCTGCCGTGCCTGCCAGCCCGCTCACCTGGGAACACTTGCCTGTTGCCTGCCTGTTACCTGCCGTGCCTGCCAGCCCGCTCACCTGGGAGCACTTACCTGTTGCCTGCCTGTTACCTGTCGTGCCTGCCAGCCCGCTCACCTGGGAGCACTTGCCTGTGACCTGCCTGTTCCCCGCTTGTTACCTGCCGTGCCTACCCGGAGGCTCCTGCCGTCACTTGCCGTGACCACCTGCCAGCCCACCTAGAGACTCCTGCCGTCACTTGCCGTGACCACCTGCCAGCCCACCTAGAGACTCCTGCCGTCACTTGCCGTGTCTACCTGATAGCCTACCTGGAGGCTTCTGCTCACCAGCCTGCCTGCTGTGCCTACCTGCTATTCCGGTCATTCCCTGCCATCTGTACCGTGGGAGTCACCTGCTCCCTTACAAGGTCGTCCCCAGAGTAGCACCTGGTCCCTCTGCTCTGTCCCTCCCTGGTCACGGAGTCGTTAGGCGCCGTATGACCAGGGTCGGTCCGAGTTGATACTTAGTTACGCCCCTCTGGGTCCCTCCTTGCACCGTAGCACAGAGGTTCCACCTCAGGAGGTTTCCGGATAGGCCTGGGCCTGGAGGATCCGGAGGATCCTCATAAAAAAGGGGGTAGTGTTAGAACCCTCCTGTTAGTTTCTTCTATCTTGTGTTTTGCAGTCACGTGACCATCTGCCTATATATTCCAGCTCCGCCCTTCTGGCTTTGCTGGACTTCAGTGTTGTTTGACTGTCTTGCTAGCCTGGTGCTTTGGTGCTTATCTCTGTCAGTTCGCTGGTCCTCTGGGACCTCTAGTACTTTTTGTCAGTTTGTCTTTTGTGTTCTACAACAACTTCTGTTTAGGAGGTGTCCCATTTTTGTCCCAGTCCTTAGTTCTTTTAGGGACCCCTCCCTTAATTCTATAGGCCTTCGTTCAGACTAGCCGAGGACGAAGGCGGTCTGTTCACTAGGAACAGGGAGCCCGCTACATCGTAGGGATTCAGCTTAGTCTTACTGTAGGGACAGCTTTCCCCTATCTTTCCTTAGTTCTTGTTGCAGATCATAACATGAAGATCCTCGAGGAGACGTCGACCAGAGGAGCACGCCTGCGGTTACAGAAGGACGGCACGAGTGAGCAAGGCCGTCACTTCCAGCCATAACGCACGGTTCCGGGGTTGGCCGTGATTGGGACGACAGGTGTTGTGGGGACCGGTTGGAGCACCAGAGGCTTAACACTCCTTGACAGACTTTGTCAGAAACACTTGCACTTGGACACAGGCAGCCTGAGTTTGGCAGGCACAGCCCTGCGTGGTATGAATCCACTGAGCTCCTCCTCCCGTCTCCATAGTCCTCCTCTCAGGAGCTAGTAAGAATGTATTTTACATAATGTCAGACAGACTGTACAGTGGGCAGTAGTGAGATACAGGGGGCTTGTGTAGTCATGGAGGAGGTTACCCGGCATCCTACACACTTCTGCCCCTAACAGCAAGAATGGTGCAGGCAGTGCAGGAGCCGAGAAACCTCCGGACTCATGAGGGGCGAAGCCTATGCACCAATGTTCAGAGGAGCCCAGGAGCTGCTGCAGGATGTACTGAGGAAGTGAGTTTCTTATATGTGTTACTAGAGTGTGTTTATGCTCTGTAGATACTGTATGTGTGTATATGCTATGCAATGTACAGTTGAAAGCAGAAGTTTACATACACTATATAAAAAAAGACACATATGCATGTTTTTCTCAATATCTGACATGAAATCAGAATAAACCTTTCCTGTTTTAGGTCAATTAGGATTACCATAATTTTTAATATTTACCAAATGCCAGAATAAAGAGAGAGAGGATGTTTTAAGGCATTTTTATTACTTACTTCAAAGTTAAAAGTTTACTTATACTAAGATTAGAAAAAACACAATTTGAGCTTGGTTTAAGTTGGTAAACATGCAGCACATAAATGCATGCTTCACAATGGCCATGAATCTGAAAAACCTACAAGAAGCAAAATGAACATAAACCCTGCTGTAAATAAATAAAAAGCAAGTGCATTTAAATAAAATAGAGTTCTTAGTAACACTGCTTTTGATCAAAAATAGTATAAAAAGCTATCCCACCACGACAAGGTGAACCCATTCTGGATAGTCTTACACTGTCTAATATTTAAAACCTTACCATGTGTCAAAGTTGACCTCTGTGTGAATAAGGAGAGACAAAGGATAGGGTCCTGAACTATGTACACCAGCCAAGGGAAGCATTTTAAATGTATTATCCAGCTCTGGGAAGGGAGGCCACACCCTGGTTTGCACAGAATGCAAAAAATACAAAGAAAAAGCAAAAAATATATAATCTTCGTTTCTCATGATGCCATCTATTTTGTGAAGTACAGCAGTCCCTCTTGCAGCAAAACAACCCCACGACATGATGCTGCCACCCCCATGTTTCACAGTTGGGATGGTGTTCTTAGACTTCCAAGCTTCTCCCTTTTTCTTCCAAAGGTAATGATGGTCATTATGCTCAAAAAGTTCAATTTTAGTTTAATCAGATCGCAGGACATGTCTCCAAAAATTAAGGTCTTTGTTCCTGTGTGCATTTGCAAACATTAATCTGGCTTTTTTATGTTTCTTTGTGAGTAATGGCTTCTTCCTGGCAGAGTGGCCTTTCAGCCCATGTTGATACAGTACTCGTTTCACTGTAGATATTGACACAATCTTACCAGCTTCCACCATCATTTTCACAAGGTCTTTTGCTTTTGTCCTTGGGTTGATATGCACATGTCAGACCAAAGCACGTTCATCTCTGGGACACAGAACCCGTCTCCTTCCTGAGCGGTATGATGGCTGGTATTCCCATCTTGTTTGTACTTGCATATAATTGTTTGGACAGATGAACGAGGCACCTTCAGGTATCTTGAAATTGCACCCAAGGATGAGCCAGACTTCTGCAAGTCCACAATTCTCTTCTTTTCTTCTCTTCGTCTTTTTGTATAGTGTATGTAAACTTCTGATTTCAACTCTATGTGTTTTTCACAGGTAAAAATAGACGTGATACAAAGATGTTTGAATGAGATTTTAGGGCTTATTCTCACATTGTTGATTTACTACTTATTTTGTGGATGGAAAATCCACAGCTCATTATATTAGTAGCAAAGTGAATTTCAAAATCAGTATCACATTTCTGCAGATTTTCAGTGTAGATATGACCCTTCACAAATTACATTATTCATTAAAGGGTTGTCTGGTGAAATAATATTGATGATTTGAGTAGCAGCTGTTCTGCAGAACCAGGCAGCGACCATTATACACTGAATGTAGCCATGCAGTGCTGCTCTGTTCCATGGGGCCTGATTCCTCATGGGTTGATGGCAAAATTCTTATGTGATGATGTTTTTCAATACATGGAGGGGTTATTCAGCTACTGTATGATAGTATTCTTATATAGGCGCTGTATAGCGGTGTTAGGTTAAGTGCACACGTAGCGTTTTTGATGCGTTTTCGCTGCGATTTTTCCACACGGAAATGCATAAAAAATGCTTGGCAATGCAATGGCAATTCTCGTGTGCTGTGCAAATGATGAAGAAATTTCTGTTAAAAAAAAAACAAAAACGCATCATGTCCTTTCTATGCAGCGTTTCTGCAGTGTTTCCCGCCCATTCACTTTAATTGAACTGCAGCAAATCCGCAGGTATAATATCTATACCTGCAGATTTGCTGCAGTTCAATTAAAGTCAATTGACGGTGAAACACTGCAAAAACGCACATAGAAGTGGTACCCGGGTCGGCAGAGGAGGACTACTACTCCCATCATCCGACTGCCGCTCCTGCTGATAACAGCAAGAGCGGCGCGGCTGAGGGAAGTAGTAGTGTCCTCAGCCGAGCCAGGGCTACGCGCTGTTAAAAAAGAAAAAGTAAAAAAATTAAAAAAAACACTATCCTCACCTGTCTGGCGCCCTCCAGGCAGCTGGCGGTACACTGTCGGGAGCGCGCTTGCTCCCAGCAGTGTAAATCGCTGTGCTGCCAGGACCTGAGGTCACGTGAGCGATCAGCTGAAGATCAGCTGAGAGCTCACATGACCTCACTTTACGGCATCGGTGCTGCGTGGGAACATTCTCAAGAATGCTGAGATCACCGGGGCTGATCAGCTGATCTTCAGCTGATGAACCCAAGTGACCTTACTTCTGCAGCAGAGCCATGTACACTGACAGGAGTGATTACACCCCTGTCAGTGTACATTGCTGTCTTCTACAGCAGTGACATCAGTGATTGCTGATGTCACTGCAGTAGAAGTGACCCGGATCGCCGAGGGACAATCTGGACTATATCGTGACGGCGGACAGGTGAGGTATATGGTTGTTTTTTATGTTTTATTTTTTTTTACAGAAGATCGAGGGCTTCGGGGACTGAGCGTGCAATAAAAAAAATATTAAAACCATGTTTATTTTTATTTCATTAAAAGACTTTATTCTGGCCGTGTCTTTTATTGAAAAAGCGGCGAAAACTTTACTACGCAGTTAGTAATGGGGGCATCTTATAGACGCCCTCCATTACTAACTTGGGCTTCATATCAGCCACCAATACAAGGCTGACATGAACCCCAACCCCATTACCCCACTCTCCACCGCTATAGGGCAGTGGGAAGAGCGGAGGCTAAGCACCATCTTATGGATGCGCCATTTCTGGGACTGCTGAGGGGTGACATTATTAGCCGCGGAGGGGGCTAGTATTCATAGCCCCTTCCCTGGCTATTAATATCAGCCCGCAGCTGCCTGTTTAGCCTTTTTTGGTTACATTTCATAGGGGGACCCTACATCAATTTTTTTCTGGGGTCCCCCTGTAGTCTAGCCAGTAAAGACTAAGCAAACAGCTGTGGGCGGTTATTAATAGCCATTGAACATTTTGGGCTAATAGCCCCTTCCCCGGCTACTAATATCAGCCCCCAGCGGTGGGCTTTCCCTCTGCTGGTTATGAAAATTACATGGGAGCCCACGCTATTTTATTTTTTTTAGGCTATGTGCCCACAATCCGGACGTAGCAGCACTTTGGATGCAGCATATTTTTGCTGCGTCCAAAACGTTCCATTCTATTGAATGCAGGTAAATTCACATGTATTCATTGAACCATACGCATTTACCGCATTCAATACATTCTAGTGGTCAAATTTCTGTTGCAGAGACTAGTGACTCCGCAAAGGAATTTGACATGCTGCCGTCCTGAAAGACGCACCGCATGTCCGTGTCCGCAGGTGATTTGCAGCCTCTGATGCACGCATAGTGGACATGGGATTTCTAGAGATCCCATCCACTATGCTGTAACATCTGGACACTGCGGGTTTGATGCTGTATAAACACGCAGCGTCAAACCTGCAGCGGCTCCTGATCATGGCCACGTACCCAAACTCACCCGCAGCATGTCAATTTCTGTAGCGGACACGCTAGTCTCCGCTGCAGATTTTGACCGATTGAAGTGTCTTTATATGCGGTGGATTCACATGCACCGACAACAAAAGTGCGGCATTAGAACACCGCGTTTTGGACACAGCAAAAATATGCTGTGTCCAAAGCGCTGCTTATTGCTGTTTGTGGGGATATAGCGGCTAACCAAACAGCTGTGAGCTGTGAATAATAGCCAGGGATCATGTTTGCTTAATGGCACCTCCCTAGGCTAAAAATACCAGCTCACATCTGCCCCAGAAATTACATGAATGGAAATGCTAATGAAGATTGGGTAAATGGGATTAGCTGACAAACAGAAACAGAAAAAACTGAGGGCACTTCCAATACAAGAAATAGGTGTGAACAGGTGCTTACTAGGAGAAGCTACCTCCATATACAATTAACAAATAAAGTAGCACTCTGCAACGCTAAGTATGTAAATATGAAGTATGAATTATGAATAACATTACTGCTGTAGAAAATAGAAATAAATGAGAAATCTTAGCGCATAAACTGGCCGATTCATGTGTACCTGGCAGCCATGGTAAGGCGTTTCTCAAAATGCCAGGACCCTACCAATGTGAATACCTCTCTAAAGATCATCCATCTGCTTATGCTGCTCATTCATTGGGTTATTGGATTATTTATGGCGGAACAAAAATTATTGTTCTCAGCAGCACATCGCCCGGTGTAAACAGCAGATGTGCTGCAGTGCTGATAACATGATACTGCATGGGGACAGATTGATCTACTAGTGATCGTTCTGTGTCCATCATTCCTAAAGCCTGGGTAAAGAGGCCAGTAAACAAGTGCCGAACAACTACAATATTGTCATCATCATTGATTTTATCTATCTATCCCATATACGCCAACTGATTCTTTTTAGAAACAATCATGAAAAATTTGTGTTGTCGGCGCACTGGACAGTACACCTGCAGCTCTCTATTGGAGGGACACTTTAAAGGAAATTTGTCAGCAGGTTTTTGCTATGGAATATGATATCAGCATAATGTAGGAGCAGAGACCCTGATTTCAGCAATGTGGGCTGCTTGGTGCAGTTTTGATAGAATCCCTGTTTTATCTGATGTAGATGTAGCAGTGGTCATAATGCTGAGCTGTGTATAACCCCGCCCACACCACTGATTGGCAGCTTCCTGTGTACATGGTCAGCAAGCTGCCAATCAGTGTTAGGGGCGGAGTTACACAAGTTAGCTGGACTGTTCTGCACCTGTGACCAAGTCAGACAGTGTTGCTTTCCTGCTGATAAAACACTGATTGAATTGAAATAACAGCACACAGCCTAATAAGTGACACATCCCTGGAATCAGGCTCTCTGCTCCTATATTATGCTACTCTTAGATTAAATAGAAAAAACCTGCTGACAGATTTCCTTTAATTCGTTTCACTATAGTCATCTTCAGGGGTCTCTGGAATCAATACATTCTTTTATAAAGGCAACAGTTAAACCGTTCTGTGTTTTTTTGTTTTTTTTTTAATTTGAAGACGTATTTCCAAGATCACATTTGTGGCTCAGTGCCTTCCCAACGTAGAATCATAATATGCAAATTGCCTCTTCAGAGAAAAAGAGGACTTGTACTCTATAGCGCCACCTATTGGAAGTAGCAATCCTACAAGTCACAATCAACCCTTTAACAAGTCGTGCAATATGACTTAGGATAAAAGCCAAATCAGAATATCCATTTGCAGACACAGTGTTTCGGGCTGTTGGCCCTCATCAGTGCAAAGTATGAGAACTGATTTGGCTAGGCGAGAGGCTTTGGACTGAGGTCTAAGGGGTAGAGTTTCTCCTTATGGAGAGTGACACACCAGCTCTGGCACGTCAAGGTAAGGAGGCTTATTCGCCATGCAATGCTCCTCTGCGAAATTAGACCTCAGTCCAGAGTCTCTCACCTAGCCAAATCAGTTCTCATACTTTGCACTGACGAGGAACAATACCCCGAAGCACCGTGTCTGCAAATTGAGATTCTGATTTGGCTTTTATCCTAAGTCATATTGCACGAATCATTAAAGGGTTGATTGTGACTTGTAGGATTGCTACTTCCAATAGGTGGCGCTATAGAGTTCAAGTCCTCTTTTTCTTTGAAGAGGCAATTTGCATATTAAAATTTTCCAGAGGAGCATTGCATGGCGAATAAGCCTCCTTACCTTGACGTGCCAGAGCTGGTGTGTCACTCTCCATAAGGGGACACGCTACCAACGTAGAATCATAAATCTTTGTAAATATACTTTCCATTCCTCACTTCCCTAAAAATCCCTTCCCTCCATCGCTTAGGGCTAAGGCTGGTTTTACGCATCCAACAACAAGCGGCTGCATATTCCTGGATCTGAAAATCCTGATCCTTTGTTGCGTTCCCACCTGCAACACTGTTTCAATAGAAATCACAAATTACCTGTTCTTTATTTATTAACATGCAGCCTTTTAATTTAGAGTCTGCTGCCCTTTTCTTTAGTACAAAATGAAATCATAGATTATTTTTCATCAATTTACCTAAATATTATTTTGTGTTTTTTTATCTGTATAAAAACCTCAAAATAATAATAATGTAAATTGATGGAAAAAAAAATCTATGATGAGACAGAAGCTCCAACACCTGTGTTGTCAATATAAAGGATTTTAACACTTTGCATTCGCTAGGTATGTGCTACCATGCTGCCCTCTGGTGAAGAATCTGTATATATACAGGGAAAATAAATCGGAGTAGGTCTTGTCAATTAATTGACTTAAAGTGGAAAAAAATTATTTAATGAAATAGTCATACAAATTTGGATGCAATTTTTTTTTAGCCACAGCCAGACTAAGGCTATGTGCACACCGTGCTTTTTTTGCCGCCAGAAATTTCTACAATAAAATGCTGAACATGCGAACATAGTCTTAGTGGATCCAAAAGCTTAAAGTGGTTGTATCACCTTCTTTCTTCAGGAGCATGCAGCTTCCCTGCCTCCTGTTCCTGGTTTTCCAGGAGCGCCATGCTCCTGAAGATTGACAGTTCTGACCAGCGGTTTGATCGCGGAGCTGGTCCAAAGTGAGCACTCTCTCCTGCTGCAGACAAAGGAAACTTTGCGTTTGCATCACTGGAGAAGCGCACGGGCGCTGCAGCTACCAGATACAACTTCAGAGAAGCAGGCTTTAAAGCAGAACATAAGAGAAGCATGCGCTCTTCTTTTCCTAGGAAACCGACCACCTCTGAGACTGTAAAAATGGCAACCAGAAGACGTTTTTGAGAACGGAGAATATTTTTAACAAGGGGTAATGTGTTTACACAACACTTTGCAATTTAACCCATTTAACAAGATGAGACATCCCCTTTAAAGCCTATTTCAAAATGCAAACTGAATACATTATTAAATAGATCTGTAAGATCTCACAAGACTGGTGTACTTACTTTAAAAATCATGTCAGAATGCATGTTATAATACTGATATTAAATTGTGCATTTTAATATTGGGCAGGGAAAACTTTCTCAGCCTTTCTGACATGGATTTCCAAAGTAAGTACACCAGTATCATCCGGTCGTAGAGATCTGTTTAATAATACATGCAGTTTGTATTGAGAAACCTGGTGTCCTATCTGCTTTACCTGAAGGATTAACTGCATGTGTAAACCCACATGCACAAATTTTCTGGTGTGGATTGATTTTGCTGCTGATACGGTACAAAAATTAATCAAAATCTAGATTTTCACGATTTTGCTGCAGATTTAATGCGTTTAGGGTTAAAGCCTCTGTGAAAATCCACACTGCAAGTCAATTCCCGCTGCAAATTTGTTTCCCCATCGTGTGGATTTGATAAAATCTCATCCACTTGAGTGATAGTATAATACACTGTGGATGTTTTGCCCACAAATACAAAGAGGAAATACACAGAGTATCCACCATGTGTCCGTTGTATGTACACCCACAAAAGCAGTGATATCATCATCCTAGTAGTAAAAGTGTCTAAAACAGCAGAGTCAGAGCTATCTGGTGGACGTGATCATAAAAATAAAGAAAGGGGTCATACAAATGTATTATAGAATTTTTACGTCGAGTGTTTATTAATAAATAAAATAAATAAATAATATAATTTATTTTTTTTTACCAAAATTGAGTTAATCCTTGCAAATATACATCAGAGAGAAAGTCGGCTCATTCACTGGAGTATCCAGAAGCACAGGAACCCGTAGTGCAACGAGAGGCAATAAGAAAGGGAAGGAAAAGGTCCGGCTTCCAGGATCATCTGATACAATCCAATATTTTATTGTGGAAAAATATTAAAACAGTCGCATATAAACAATGCAGAGAAAGAAGCAAACGCGTTTCAGACAGCATCTTTAGCTGTGACTGTTTTAATATTTTTCCACAATAAAGTATTGGATATTATCGGATGATCTTGGAAGCCGGACCTTTTCTTTCCCTTTCTTAATGCTCGCAAATAGATTTAAAGGGACTCTTACATACAGGACATTTTGACAGATTGATAGGAGGGCAATAGTGCACCATACAATAATGTGTCTGTCCTTGTACCCCTTGCCTTAATAGTACCCAATTGGTGATTCCGGGATGGAGTTCTATGCTGTTCCTCAGAGAAGAGTTTGTCCACAGGGACTAAGGGTGAAATGGTGGCTCAGTGGTTAGCACCAAGGACAACAAGGAGTTTGTATATTCTCCCCGTGTTTGTGTGGGTTTCCTTCAGGTTCTCCGGTTTCCTTCCATACTCCAAAGACATACTGATAGGGAATGTAGATTGTGAGCCCCAATGGGGACAGTGATGATGATGTCTGTAAAGCGCTGCAGAATATCATGGTGCTATATAACCAAAATGAATGATGTTCTGTTTATTTGGGCCAGGAGATTTGCAGTGTGTATACAGGTCATGGGATAGGGTGATGACTTTCTGATTACTGATAGCTGTAAGACCCATTACTCTGTATGAATAGCATGGAGGTTGTTGCTCCATTCATTCTTAATGGGACCACCAGGATAGTCGAGTGCTGTGCTTGACTGGTAATCATGACTCTCATAAGAATGAATGGTGCAATAATGCTCATGCTCAACCTCTGCTCCATTCATACTGAGCACTGGCTCTTGGGGTCAGTGGGTCTTCCAGTGAGCGAACCCTCAGCAATCAGGAAGTGTGTTGCTGTTTCAATACAATCAGTGTTTTATCAGCAGGAGATTATCACTACAGGACTAGGTGTCTCGTGCCTCCTGGTCCAACCAGGCCGCCAGCTTTCTGTCAATATACAGTGGTGTGGACAGGGTTATACACAGCTCAGCATTGGAGCGCTGCTAGATCTGCAGCAGAGAAAACTGTGATTCTATCACAACTGCCGCACCCAGTAAACTAAGTGATGGATAACTTCCAAACTTGAGAATACCAATTTAAAGGGAAACTGTCGGCACGTTTTTTTTTTCTTTGTAATCTGAGAGTAGCATGATGTAGGGTCAGAAACCCCGTTTCCGCTTACTTTACTACATGTAGTTTTGATACAATCCCTCGCGGGAGTTATACAGAGCTCAGCACTGAGAAAACTGTGATTATAGCACAACTTCTGCACCCAGTAAACTAAGTGACACAATGCTGGAATCAGGGTCTCTGCCCCTACACCATTCTGCTGTCAGATTAAATAGAAAAAAAACGCTGACAAATTCCCTTTTTAACACTTTGTAAAAAAAAAAAAAAAAAAAAAAAACAAGTTTTCATCCTGCTACAAAAATTAAACAAATTATTGTGGCTGTTTAAAGACAAATATATATAAAAAATATGTATCTTGAATGCCTCATTTATTTTTTATCTGATGCACATTGCAACCAATCAGAGCTCAGCTTCTATTTTTAAACAGCTTTGGTAAAATGTAAGCTGAACTGCGATTGGTTGCTATGAGCAACGCATACAATTTTTTTTCACAGTTTTGATAAATATTATCATTTTCTCGGCCACAGTGTGTGGCGCTATTAAATCGCGGCTTTATCCTCGTCGAGCGAATCCAACACCTCCTACACCATTACGAAACAACCCGCCCTTATGAAAGATGGCGCCGCTAAAATCAACAGCAACTGGCAGCCAGCCAATCAGATTCGTCATCACAGCGCTATTTCCAACTGTCATCCCGTAAGTAACGCGAGCGTTGATTGGTCACTTTATCCATCCAATGGCTGGCAGTGTTTTTGAGCTGTGCCAGCAACCAACGTACACACTGGGAGTCCGGGAAGTACTGAGCGCAGGATGCCCGGGGGCTGAGAGCGGAGAGGAGTCGGACAGAGAGCTGCTGAACCGGGGAGCTGGGGGCCATGAACCTGGGGTGAGTGCGCTGTGTGCGGGCGGGGGAGTGTAACTGCGACACTGCTGCTCCATTATTATTAGTGCGGCCATACACACCGGGACTGGAGCAGCTATGGCCGGCAGTGGAGCCGCTATGGCCGGCAGTGGAGCCGCTATGGCCGGCAGTGGAGCCGCTATGGCCGGCAGTGGAGCCGCTATGGCCGGCAGTGGAGCCGCTATGGCCGGCAATTTACATTTGCACCCATAAATATTGCACTTAGAGGGTTGAGTTGATATTTATGGAAAAAAGTCTGTTCTCCTGTATAGTTGCCATAGCAATGGACGCCGCACCACCTTGAGACTATTATTAGGGCTCATGCAGAGATACAATGGAGCCGGAGACGCTTAAACACTGGCAGATTTTGCACCAAATTCATCAAAATGAGCGCGATGTTTGATCAAATTTGCAGAAAATTCACAGATTCATATTTTGAGCTGTCAATTACAGCAGCAGGGAGCGATTACAGCGCCCTCTATGCTTAGTAAGCGGTGACTGTAATTGCTCCCTGCACCGCAGCGACCACACAACTTCACTTTCTCTCTGCCGCCACTTTGCGAGTTATAGGCGGATACACAAGAGTTACACGCTGTGGATTAACCCTACATCTGCAGGTAAATAGCATTTCTCGAGGTAACATGATCCCTTTAGGTCACCCCCTCCCTCTGTCATTTCGGGCTCTGCGGTGTGTGTATAAAGACTTTTCCAGACACTTTTTTTTATTTTTCAGCTTTTGCAGTCAAATTTGGCACTTTCTGGATTTTTTTTTTTTGCAGATAATGTGTCAGGTCAACAAGTGATCTATCCTGGGGGGTTACAATGGGGGTTGTATGTGATGTTTCTAATCCGACACGTACATGGGTCTAGGTATAATGTGGGATGTCCACTGTGCTTGTGAGGATATTACATGAGCTAGGCAGTCCCACAGACAAAGAATGAATGAAGTGAAGGCGGCTGCAGAGCCCCTGCCCTCCTGACCCTGGGAGTCCCAGTGTCCTGAGATAGGGGCGCATGAGCCGCCTTGGCTTCATTCATTCTTTGTCTGTAGCACTGTCTAGCACTAGGCTATTTCCATCAGTCCCATAGACAATAAATGGATTCTAGGAGTAGAAAAAATCCAGCTAGCTGAAGGGGATTAGATTCACTTCACTATAAAACATCTTTATTAATTATTCTCATAAAATTGAATTAAACATCTTTTGAAACACTTGGCCTAGGCGTTTCGAGCGATACAACACTCAATCACAGCAATAAATGGAGTTCTTTTCAGGACACTGCTGCAAAGCCCGATTCTTATGGATTCAGAGCTCCGATCTCAGGATTGCAAACAAAAAAGTATCCCCTATTCTAAGAATGGATAATAACGTGATTTTATTTTTTTTTGGGAGGGGGTGGGGGAATCTGTTTCCAGGTTTTTACTTTATATGAAAGCAGGATAATGTAGGGACAGAGACTTTGATTCCAGTGATGTATCACTTACTAGGCTGCTTTTTGTAGTTTTGATAAAATCCCTGTTTTCTCTGCTGCGGATTTAGCAGTTCTCTGAATGCTGAGCTGTGTATAACCCCGCCCACATCACTGTTTGGCAGATTTCTGTGTACACTGTGCATAGACAGAAAGCTGTTAATCAGTTGGTGGAGACGGGGTTATGCAGAGCAGAACATTGCACAAGATAACATGTCCAGTAGTGATAATCTGCTGCTGATAAAATACTTATTTTATTAAATCAACAGCAAACAGCCCCATAGCTGACACATTACTGGAATCTGGGTCTCTGCCCCTACATCATGCTTCTCTCAGATTCCCTCTAAGTTATTTAAGCACATTAGATAAATGTTGGGACCCTCCGACATTTCCGTGTGGTGGTGCCACCAGACGGTCCCCAATGAATTCCTTGTGTAAGGTTGATTGGTTGTGTTAGATTTCATCAAATCATGTTTGGATAAAGTTCCCCTGCAAAATCTTTGTATTGCCTGTGGGTTGCTTCAGTTCTCACACTTTATATTGCAGAGCGTAAAATCACTGGCAAAAGTTTGCTGCAAGTTCCAGTTCCATTCATCAGCATTGGGCTGTGATCTGTTGAGGATTTTTTGTACTGTGCAGAAAATCCTTAAGAGGAACTTGTCACCAGGTTTTGAGTATCTAAACAAATGCCACCACCTTTATTTACTCCTTTTACTGCAGTTCACAAATGTGTCTATCATCTCCTGACTCCCCCTGTATATCCCCAAAAATACCACTTGAATTTCTCCTGCGCTGTATTTAAATTAGCGGAGTCCGATGGGCGTTATGGCTGTGAAGTCAATCCCTCCTCTCTTTTCCTAATCGCCATCCTAATCCGGCTTTGATTGACGCGTCCCTATGAAAACGAGGGTTCCTCCAGAATAACTCAACGGACAGCAAATAGGAGGGTATAAATGCATTTCTATGCACACGTAGGTCACTGAAAGACAGACGGTTAAGCGGGGCATGGGTAATGAAGAGAAATGATGGGTCCTTTTGCAGGGCTCTGGCAGTGCTCCTCCTGTTCCTCCTTGCACAAAGGTGGAGGTAGCGGTCCTGCTGCTGGGTTGTTGGCCTCCTACGACCCCCTCCACGTCTACTGGTGTACTGGCCTATCTTCTGGTAGCGCCTCCAGCCCCTGGACATTACTCTGACAGACACAGCAAAACTTCTTGCCACAGCTCGCATTGATGTGCCATCCTGGATGAGCTGCACTACCTGAGCAACTTCTGTGGGTTGTAGAGTCCGTCTCATGCTACCACAAGTGTGAAAGCACAACCAACATTCAAAAGTGACCAAAACATCAGCCAGAAAGCATTGGTACCGAGATGTGGTCTGTGGTCTCCACTTGCAGAACCACTCCTTTATTGAGGGTGTCTTGATAATTGCCAATAATTTCCATCTATTGTCTATTCCATTTGCACAACAGCATGTGAAATTGATTGTCAATCAGTGTTGCTTCCTAAGTGGACAGTTTGATTTCACAGAAGTTTGATTCACTTGGAGTTATATTCCGTTGTTTAAGTGTTCCCTTTATTTTTTTTGAGCAGCGTATATCATTTATTTATTTATATATTTAAAAAAAAAATCATTTTTGCAATTGGGGTTTATTATATAAGTCTTTCATAGTTTGCCTCTTCTAGCTTTTGTGTTGCTTTGTATATTGCTAGCTGCAGAATGAGTTAGCTGAGAAACTGTCAGTCAACTTGTTCTGATGGGAGAGTTTATAACTGATCTTCCTCCTCCTAGGCTCTTCTTGGTTGACTTATAACCAAATGAAAGTTAATATGAACTTTGACTCATAAATCAGCTGAGAGAGGCTCAGGAAAAAAAGGTCATTTCTAGTTATAAACTCCTGTCAGTATGAGCTCACTGATGGACTCATATTTAGCTCATTCTGCAGCTAGCAACAGACAGCACAACACAGAGGCTATTGAAGGCAAACGGTGGAGCATTTTAAATGAAAGCTAAAAATACATGCAGTTAAGTTAAATAAATATGATTGCCTGTGATTGTGGACGTATCTTTGAAATGAACTTCACCCGACAGCACTGAAATTTTGGGAAATAAAAGCTTTATATTGCTTCATACAGGCAAAAAGGTTGTAAATCGGTGCTACTCAAAGAACGTTGTCAGTAAGTCCCATCCAGAGGCTGAGCTGTGCTCAGTGTAAGGCGACGTTCACACATCAGTTTCTGTTTTACGTCAGATTTACATGAATGACCCACGAAAGAAAAACGGTAGAACGGACTGTTTTTCTCATGTGTTACATCAATTTTTTTCTCATCTGAAGGAGGTGAACTGTGTGAACACTTTTTATCCGTTGATAGGTCCAAAAGCGGGGACAGCGACACCATCACTGATTAGGCGCTGGGCTCACGTGATGTAACAACCTCATGTGAGCCCCGGAAATGTGAGTACCGAATCCGCTGGACCGGCACGGGAAGTGAGTAGAAGTGTTTTTTATTTTAACCTGGGCAAACCCTCAGATTTAGAAAGGGATGTCTGAGTAGTGGGCAACCCCTTTAACAATAGATTCCCTTTAACTGATCTATCAGTAGGATCAACCCTCCTAAGCCATCTATATGGGCATGCAGGTCCTAGGAAGCTGAATAAAATGATACCTTGATATCTGAGATCTGATATTTTATCCCAGAGAAATCCACATTTTGCTTAATATGTAAATGAGCTCTTAAGATCTATGGGCCGGACATAGATCTCCCTGAGAATCTGCCTCCAGAGATTATGTTAATTGAAAGGAGGCGTTACCAGTGACGCTGATTGGCTCCTAATTTATTCATTCTTCATGTTCTTTGAATTTATTATTTATGCTATATATGTAATTCTTGCAATACCCCTTTAAGGCTACGTTCCCACAATGAGCTTTTGGTGAGTTTTTGACGCTGCACCATTTCTGCACCTATAATTGGTTCCTTGCAGGGTTTTTTGTGCGTTTTGTTTAACATGCGTTTTTATTACGTTTTTGTCTCTGTGGTGCGTCATGCTTTAAATAAAGCTACTTTATTTTTGACATTTCCTAGTGTTTGACTTTATTGCTATAATTAAGTTCGGATTACATGGCTTTTTTGAGGTAGTTTCTGTCTGTGGATAGTTTTTTTTTTTTTTTTTTTTTTTTTTTTCCCTGCGCATTCTCCGCATCTAATGGAAGTGTATGGGCAAAATCCGTGCAGAAAACTTAGCGTACCCACAAGAGACATTGACATGCTGCGGATGTGAAACTCGCACCGCCGGTCAGGTTACGCTGCATAAAAGCACAGGGGGGCAGGAGACTTCTATAAATCCTCTACCCTTTGCTCGATATGTAAGAGGCTGCATTTTCGACACCTCAAAAACTCATTGTGGGAACGTATTCGTAGCCTAGAAGTCATTTAACTCTATGGACTAATGTGCATTATTTTGCAGGGATGGACTGATGCTTGAAACTCAGATTTTGAATGGCAAACCCAAGCTTATCTTGGCTCCCTATGGTAAGATGTTTATCACAAAGATTCTCCTAGTTATTCAGATTTCTTTTTTTAAAAAAATTTATTTTTTTTACTATAGGGGTGCAAGAGAAAACAACAAAACAGGTACTGTGCTATGAATCACAAATATCTATTACTCTTATCTATTTTATGGCTCAGTATGAATGACTTG